>NC_135882.1:87420977-88620977 GCF_964194155.1 Cetorhinus maximus
CCTTGGATTCACAAATCCCAACTCAATCAAGGAATGTTAATAATCCTGCAAAGAGCCCCCACATTTGTTATGACCATAGTCGGTGTTAATTGCTGAGTAAACCAAATACTGGAGGGAAACTTGGCTTACAGGCCATACCATTTTTTTTTGTATTCTGAAAATGAGAAGAAGGAGCAAGAAGTCCAGCAACACTTTTAGGATTTTAAAAATTAAAAGTGAAAGTTTTATTAACAAGGAGAAAAGAAAACTTAAGGCACACAAGATTGCAATTACACAGTTAAAATTAGTCTCATCCCCAAAAGACTCACTACTTGGTCAGACCCACAAGTAAACACCCTCCAGGCAACATTCCCTTATAGGTTTTTAACTATAAAAATCCAGTAACATTACTCGAGGCAAACTGCTGTAGATTTAATAAAGGAATACCACATGACATCTTAAGCTCACTTTCACTCTGCTGTGGAAGTCCAGGACTTCAAAACAAGACTGCTTTTTGCAGCCCCAGGCTTTTCTGGCTTGAATGGATGGGTGATTCAAACTGCATCTTCTCCTAGCCTAGAGCTGTTTCCAGGAGATCTCCCTCACACAGCCAACAGCCAACCACCAACAACCAACAACTAAACTTGCCACAATAACTCTAAAGTACTCTTTTCCCCCCTTTCATCTCAGATTCCATTGTACTCACACCTCTTTGAAAGTCAAATCCTCCCAAATATAAAATATTTAATGTTTACATTTTATCTCTGCTTTCAGGTCAATAAAATGTAATATACTCTATTCTGTTTATCCATGGACCTCCTGTAAGATGCAAAAATGTTTCTTTTCATCTCTGACTTCCCTTTGATTTTCAAACAAACTATTAACTTATCTAAAAATGCAAATGTTGGACCCAACCTATTTACTGATACCTCAAACCCACCATAATATCTCTTTTTTTATTATTCATTTATGGGATGTGTGTGTCGCTGGCTGGGCCAGCATTTATTGCCCAACCCTAGTTGCCCTTAAGAAGGTGGTGGTGAGCTGCCTTCTTGAACCACTGCAGTCCATATTGTCTAGGTACACCCAGAGTGCTGTTAGGAAGGGAGTTCCAGGATTTTGGGCCAGCAACAGTGAAGGAATGGCAATATATTTCCAAGTCAGGATGGTGAGTGGCTTGGAGAGGAACTTCCAGGTGGTGGTGTTCCCATCTATCTGCTGCCCTGGTTCTTCTAGATCATAGTGGTTGTGGGTTTGGAAAGTACTGTCAAAGGATCCTTGGTGAATTCTTGCAGTGCGTCTTGTAGATGGTACACACTGCTGCTACTGTGCATTGATGGCAGCAGTGTGTACCATCTACAAGATGCACTGCAGGAATTCAAACTGCATCTTCTCCCAGCCTAGTGCTGTTTCCAGGAGATCTTCCTTACACAGCCAACAGCCAACAAATGCACAAACCTATCCTCCATCTAAAAGTATTTTAAAAAATAACATCCATTCTCACAAATGCCAAATATCCATACCTGCTATACAAATCAGGATGGTTCCAAGTTTGATTTCTAGCTATAGCTGAGTGATCTTAGTCAGAGTGACAGTTATTTATTTAGTGTGTGCATAGTCACAGGGCCAAGCAATAACCTTGTCAGTCACTGGATGGAGTTTTTCAAACCGGCCTTCAAGTTTAGTGAACGGACACTCCTTTACAATGTGAGTCATAGCTTGGATTGCAGCACAGCTACAGACTGGATGGTTTTGGTGACCCCACTGATGTAGGGTGGCTGCATAGAGGCCATGGCCATTCCGGAAATGGTTTAAAAGGGCCCAATGTCGCTGTGGGAGATGAACGTTGGGTGGAAGAGCAGTGCAGTCTACATTGAGAGAGTGATTTCTGGTGGATGTTTTCTCCTGCCATTGGGCCTCAACTGTTACTCCTCTGAGTGGTGGATTTAACCAGATAGATTGACAATTAAGATGTCATGATTAACTTCTCAGGTGAGAGAGGGTAAAAATTAACCAGGATTTGCATTCTAGAACACTATTTAGTAATTCCTGCTGGAAAATGTGTATGATGGTCAAAGCGTAAGGGTAGGTTTAATCTCCACACAATGGAATAGTTTGCCTATTACCTAGCCTCACATTAAAAACTGCCTACGTGTGGGATACTGAATTATTGGAAAATAGCCAGCATCTCTGGAACCATACATAGCAGGGTCAACACCTTTGAGATAGGATGGGAGAAAATTGGAGGGGAAGTAAGAATTCTGCAATAAACCAATGGCATTGCAGTTTGGTAGATCAGCCCTAATGGTGAAGTAGAATGTTGAGATAATGTTACTACAATATTTACAATTGTTGAACACAGAATTGAAGGATTCTCAAAATTCCCACATTTTTCATATCATCAACAAGGATTTGACTTTTGGACTTTTAAACTGTTGAGTGAAATGTAAAACCCTGCAGACAGGAGACTGGGCCCATGAAGGCCTGGGGCTCCACATGCCTGGGCTTATTGAGTGCAGTGTGGATTGTTTTGCTTGAAAACAGACAACGAGAAGAGACAGAATACGCATTCTTCCCTTTAATACAATCAACCCAGAGAAAGACTTCACCTCACACGAAACTGAAGCCCATCAAAATTTTGCATAAATAATCGCTACTAACAACTAAGGCAGGAAGGAATAATCAATTCAATTATGCGAACCCATTAATACTCAACACATACAATGGCTTTCAGTTCAAAACTAGTTACTAGGAAGGAAGACAATGATAAACATCATGCGAGCCCATTAAAAACAACGAGACAACAATCACCGGGGGAAGCCCACCAAAGTCAAACAAAGAACTAACCTTGATTTGGATTCTGATAAGAAATTGGAAAGACAGTATAACTGCCCAGTCAGTTACGAGAGAGAGAGGGAGAGATACCAGCTAGCAGGCAGTGAGCAGTTGGGAGCGGTTGAAACATTGTTTAAGCAAGAAGATCTGGAGGTTTTGCAGGCCCGCAGGCAACATCACGGTGAGGGGCATGGGGTGGTAGGCTCAACCGAAGACAACAAGGCTGCAACCGCAGCCCTCCATGAAGATTGACCACCCACAACCGCGTCCTCCACTCAACTGAAGAACCTTCGCAGATTCCACAGACCAGGACCACGTGGGGACGGCAGGTCCCAGAGGACACAAAAAGCGTACCCCAAAACTGCAACCAGCTTACCTGGCTGAATTTCGAACTGTCAAGGAACCCTGGGTTGGTGAGCATCATCCCTGACCTCTCCTAGTTCAATTTAGTTAGGTTTTGGGGGTGGGACAGGGTAAGGGGATTAGTAGCGTGATTTTTCCCTCGTTATGCCGTGTGTTCCCCATTCTTAACTAAGTGTACTTTGTAAGTCTGTATAATTTCAGTGTAACCCTAATGTTATAAGTTCATTTGTGACTTCAATAAACTTAGTTTTTCTTGCGCCAAAATCAGTTGTCTGCTGCACTTTGTCACAACCCCCAAATAAGTCCAAGGTCTAGAATCCAGGGAGTGGGAGCGATTCGAACGTCTCAGAAGTCAGAGATGAAACTGACACACACTACCACCCCCTACAGAATGCATCCATACAGATACATAGAGAAATGGAGTATACAGCACAGAAATAGGTTATGTGACAAACTAGTCTATGCTGGCATTTATATTCCACTCTTATCTCCTCCCTCTCTTTATTATCTAACTCTATCAGCTGAACCTCCATCCCTTGTATGTTTATCTAGCTTCCCTTAAATGCATCTATACTATAATATTCTGCTGATTACCACTGACTGTCCTCCTTCAGCTGATGAATCAGTACTTCTCCATGTTGAGCATAACTTAAAAGAAGCACCAAGAACAGCAAGAGCACAGAATGTATTCTGGGCTGATGACTTCAATGTGCATTAACAAGAACTGCTCTCTAGCACCACTGCTGACCAAGCTGGCTGAGTTCTGAAGGACATATCTGCTAGGCCCGAGCCTATGGCACATGGTGAGAGAACCAACATGAGGGCAAAAATACTTGACCTCATCCTCTACAAATCTACCTGTTCCAGATACATTTGTCCATGACAGTATTAGTAGGCATGACCAATTCTCGAGGAGACAAAGGGTGGAATTGTCTGGTCCCATTGGCAGCAGACGTCATGGTGCGCAGGAGGTTACAATTCGGTGTGAGGAGCAGAAATCGGTTTTACGCTGGCGTGAAATCACAGCGGGATCATCCGATGGTGTCCACCATGGTGGAACACGAATCCCGCTGGAGGCCGGCGCGAACACGAATTGAATCCCGATAATGGGATGCAAAGTAAGGCCTGACCAGAATTGCCCCCCCCATGCCCAATTTACCATTATGCCGGCAGAAAAATATGCTGGACCAGAACACGTCTCAACAAGTGAAACATATCATTAGGGCCTTGCTCAGATCGTGGACATCCGAGGAGAAGATGCTGGAGCCCTACAGCTACAGGACCCTGGGGGAACATGTTGGGTGGATTCTCATGGACATGGTTCCGCCGGGAAGCAACTCTCAGAAGGTCTCCTTTGGAACATCAGTCTTGGCCATGGGCTGTTATGGATGATCGACAAAGGGGTGGGAGAGGAAGGCCTGGTTGTGAATGGGAGAGGAAGGTGTACTGACGTGGGGGCAATGTGAGGTTGTGAGTGGGGGGGGAAACAAAGTTGTCAGGAGGGGGTGAGGTTGGGAGGGCATTGAAGGTGTCAGTGGGGTAAGGTTGGGAGGGGGAGGGGGGAGTACTGTGAGAGGAGGATCTAACGGGGGAAAATGCTGCAATTGGGGAGTTAGGTGTAAGGGGGGGAGGAAGGTGTAATGGAGGGAGTTCAGAGGGGGGAAGGTATCCAGGGGGGAGGAGGGACTAAGAGTGGAGGAGGGACTAAGAGCGGAGGAGGGAGGAAGGAGTCTTGGGATGTCCAGGTGAACGTGCAAGGCAGGGCTCTGTGGATTCAATGACTGCCTCCTGGGGAGCGAACTGAGGGTGGGTGTGGTAGGATGGAATGGTGAATGTGAGAGGGGGCAGAGGGAGCCAGTAGGGTGGGATAGTGAGGGTGTGTGCGTAATGGTAGAAGGGACAGTGAGGGTGGTTGGTGGGGACTTGGAGGCAGACACGGTCTCTGGGGGTGTGAGGAACGAGGTCAATGTGGATGGGGCTGGGATTGTCAGGAAGGTAGGGAACATGCACGTTCACCTGGATATCCTGGCATGACGAGGGTTCGGGTTGATAGGTGACAGTGGGGAGGTGGAAGGTGATGCTTGGGGTCCACAGTGAAGGGGGAAAGGACATGGGTGACTGGGGGAGGGGAAAGAATGGGGTAGCTGATGAGATACTTGACCATGACCATAGTTTTCAAAATCGAAAGTGAGAGAACCTCATGTTGGACGGGCACAGGTGCTGCATGGGAGTGTGATCAGTGGGTGGGCGGAGATGCAGGTCGGCTCAGATGGACAACTGAAAGGGAACCCCAGCAGGCAGCATTGAAAATGCTCAGGACAGTGAGTTGTGTGTGATGGATGAAGGCTCCACGTGCGTGGGAGAGTGCTTGCACAAGGCTCCGAAAGGCCCTGCCACACACACACTTGTCCCTCTAGAATCACTCATGGGCCAGCTGCATGCAGCTGAACTGTTAGTGGGGGCTGGGCGGAGATGTTATGGGAGGACTTACTAAGCCTTTAAATGAAGCTGAAAGACAACATTACACATTATTCAGTGAAACTGAATATATTTTCCAATTATAAGTGGCAAAATGTGTTAACCAGTGCAACCACTTGTGATTAGAAATTCTTAACTTTTCTAGGCCTACTACTTCTTCTGCCTACTACTGCCTACTACTGCCCTGACATCCGCAGCAGGAGTGGAGACAGCCTGTGCAATAGTTGGCCTTGTTGCCTCTGATGACTTTGGCATGGGTCCTCTGGAAACCAGAGGCCTTGAGAATCCTGGCTTACTTTGGCTGTCCTCCTGTGGGCCAGTTGCTCCCTCTGTAGTGTCAGAGGAAGAGGTTGAGGGGTCACAGGCAATTGGGACTCAGAGGCAACGACAGCCTCTGACATTCCGGAGTGGATGATTCAGGGGTCTCCAGTTGCCGCTCCTCCTCTCTTCTAGTGCCCGAGGGCCCCAGCCTGATGCCTTTAGGAGAAGGAGCACCTGGAGGGATATTGAGGTTCCCCATTCTCTTCTCACATTGCAACCGCAGGAAGTCGCCCATGGCTACCGCAATGGAATGCAGATCTATGCACATCTCCGCATTCTGCTGGATCAGTGTCTCCATGGCATTCTCCATCCTCCTCACGGAGACCTTCATACACACACATGTGGGCACCGCTTCATCAGAGAGCAGGCACTTCTCCGACACACAGACACTGATTTTGCACCTTACTTCTGGATTTCCAGACCATGGATGCACATGGTGATAACCTGCTTGAGTCTATATCAGCTGAACTATTTAAAAGGACACTGTGAAGGTGACAACTGAAGGTTTTATGCAGGTGGGGAACAGAGGAAGCAACTTTACTAAATGATTCCCAATGTGGCAAGGCTCCACCTTGCTTCACAGATATCTCCCTAGACCTGACACTGCTGGATGTAAGATCCTGAGATGCTCTTCCCCGCTAATGGGAGGAAAATGCTTGCCTCAGACAGCAAGGAGTCATTTGTTGCAGATTGTGAGGTTAATGGCAAAAATGTGCTCCGTATTCCCAGATGTTGTGCCAAGAATGGTTTAATGACCAAATCAGGGCAGCAGTGGTGAATACAAAAACATATTCAACTGCATCTTGATGTGCAAATCACCCTAACTCCCTCACTCTGCCTTTCCAAACCTACATCTTCACTTTACTCTTAACACCAATTAACCTTTCAGGTGCACACATACCTCCCTGTCTATGCACTTCCTCGTACCCCCATTTGACTGTCCAACATTGACACTCACCCTCAATTTTCTATAATGTCATGCCAAACCCTCATTATGATGCTCAACAATTGTTGCCCATTTAGCACATTCCATTACTCTCAAGCACAGGTCTCCTCTCTCTCTCCTTTCAGGAAAAGAGGATACAGGACATGAGGGAAACACAGACAAAGAAAAATGGCTCCCCCACCATCTAAATCAATACTGAGAACGGCTGAGGAGGAGGCTCTGGAGATAAATCAACTCTTGGCCAGCCTGACCATTGGAGATGGAGGGCTCCCAGCTACTTGCTAACAGAATTAAATATCAAACAACTATCTAGCATACAGAATTCACTCACGTTGTTTTGGTATCAACAGCCAGTGAAACATGATTTTGTGTACAAGGTTCACTAAAGGTTTCTAAGCTAGACAGTTTTAATTCATATCTTTAATCTCCCACACAATGGTGTGAATCAGCACATATGCTGAATATAGGCTTGTGCATGGCAGCAATACTGTATACTGATCACCATTCTGAATTGTTGCATTTATTGCAATATGAGAACTCAGTTGGAGTAGTAAGAAGATTCCTGTTATACCAGATAGCAAAGGGATATAGACATGGTGCCAAACAAGAGAGAGATGAAAATAGTCCAAAAAAGTTCCAAACATTTACCTAAATAATGAAATGGCTCAGATAGATTGAATGACTGCTCTGCTATGTTCTATGTTCTTACGGAATCTAATGTTAAAATGGCATGATGAATGACATTTTCTTATTAAACACAGTCCCTTCTGCCATTTGGCTATAGATCATGCATATCTGAAGTCAGAAAATTCCTCTGTGCCTCTTTATCTGTCATTGCAATAAGTACTTTGGTAAATGTGGCTGATTCTCTTCGCTGTGCACAATACAGTATAATTTTTTTTTGGAGCTTTGCCAGAGTGCAACTCGATGCAATCTTAAACAGCCTAGTTTATTTTCTAGATGCTCAGCAAATATAACACTGACTGAGTTATAATTATGCCTACAATATGCACAATGATAAATTTCTTTGAAGTTCCCAATATCATTCATCATAATTTAGAAATAAAAGACAATTTTTGGGCTTTCATATATTATTACACAAACAGAAAATGGTTAATTTCAAATTTCTATAAAATTTAACTCATCTCTCAGCCCTGTTGCTTCTGAAATATGATTGCTTTTTGATTACTGATAGATAGACGTCGGCTATTAGGTTGGGTAGATGCTTACAGAGCTACAACATTTAAAAAAGACAAATCCATCTCTCAAGTTTGCAAAAGTTTAATGATGCCCTACTTAGAATGGGTAGAAAAATTATTTGCCAAAATGATAAATTGCACCTTGATGCAATATGATGCAACAAAAATGTAACTTTGTGATTCTGCAAACATACATTAACTCAGCTGCAAACTGCTGTTATCTAAAGGAAACCAGAGATCATACATTAGTAAGCAGTTTATTTATGCCACCTCCCAATCTGTTTCCCAAACTGCACTGCAAATAATTTTCATCCTTCTGCTTTTCATGTAAGGTACAGTCATAGTTACTTCAAGACCACTTCAACAAAGCTGCCAGAATGCCAACAGAGAGTAACTTTGGTGTTGTCTGACTCACCATTCTATCAGCTGCAACATTCCACCACACCCATTCAATCAGTTAACGTTTATAGCTCACTTAGAAAATCATATATTTTCAGACATTATAAGCATGAAGGACAAATTATACAGCACATGCACGTATCAAAGTGAGAAGTACAATGTTAGATTGGAGTAAGCGATTGAACCACATTGTGCTAAAAAGTTCCAAAGTAGCTGTTTCAAACTGTATGGTTTAAGGAATTTATAATGTGCAATGTTTACTTTCTTCAATGGAAACAGAAAGCTTTCACCCGAGAAGCAAAATGAGCATAAAAACCACTTGAGCTATTTGCAAACCCCAATTCTTTTCCTTTTATGCAGAAAATTCTTACATATTTATTCTGGCAGAATCTACTTTAAAGAAAATTTTTTCCTGTGGCTGTGAATGAACCTCCAGACTTGGGAAAACACCGCAAATACTTCTAAATCAAGGGTTTAGCAAGTTACCTCTGAGTGCTTCTGTGATCCATAAGACCATAAGACATAGCAGCAGAAATTAGGCCATTCGGCCCATTCAGTCTGCTCCGCCATTCAATCATGGCTGATAATTTTCTCAACTCCATTTTCCCGCCTTCTCCCCGTAACCTTTGATCCCCTTACCAATCAAGAACCAATCTATCTCCGTCTTAAATACACAGAATGACCTGGCCTCCACAGCCTTCTGTGGCAATGAATTCCATAGATTCACCACTCTCTGGCTAAAGAAGTTTCTCCTCATCTCTGTTCTAAAAGGTCTTCCCTTTACTCTGAGGCTGTGCCCTCGGGTCCTAGTCTCTCCTACTAATGGGAACATCTTCCCCACGTCCACTCTATCCAAGCCTTTCAGTATTCTGTAAGTTTTAATCAGATCCCTCCTCATCCTTCTCAACTCCATCAAGTATAGACCCAGAGTCCTCAAACGTTGCTCATATGTTAAGCCTTTCTCTCCTGGGATCATTCCCGTGAACCTCCTCTGGACCCTCTCCAGGGGCAGCACATCCTTCCTGAGATACGGGGCCCAAAGTTGCTCACAAAATTCTAAATGTGGTCTGACCAGAGCCTTATAAAGCCTCAGCAGCACATCCCTGCTTTTATATTCTAGTCCTCTCAAAATAAATACCAACATTGCATTTGCCTTCCTAACTACCGACTCAACCTGCAAGTTAACCTTAAGAGAATCCTGGACTAGGACTCCCAAGTCCCTTTGCACTCCAGATTTCTGAATTCTCTCCCCATTTAGAAAATAGTCTTTGCCTCTATTCTTCCTACCAAAGTGCATGACCTCACACTTCCCCACGTTGTTTTCCATCTGCCACTTCTTTGGCCATTCTCCTAACCTGTCCAAATCCTTCTGCAGCATCCCCGCCTCCTCAATACTACCTGTCCCTCCACCTATCTTTGTATCATCTGCAAACTTAGCCAGGATACCCTCAGTTCCTTCATCTAGATCATTAATGTATAAAATGAAAAGTTCTGGTCCCAATACTGACCCTTGCAGAACTCCACTAGTCACCGGCCGCCATCCTGAGAAGGACCCCTTTATCCCCACTCTCTGCCCCCTGCCAGACAGCTAATCTTCTATCCATGCTAGTACCTTGCCTCTAACACCAAAGTACCTACTTAGTTCCTCCGCCATTTCTTTGTTCCCCATTACTACTTCTCCAGCGTCATTTTCCAGCGTCCCAATGTCCACTTTTGCCTCTCTCTTACCCTTTATATATCTAAAAAAACTCTTGCAATCTTCTTTTATATTACTGGCTAGTTTACCCTCATATATAATCTTCTCCCTCCTTATTTCTTTTTTAGTTGTCCTCTGTTGGTCTTTGTAGGCTTCCCAATCCCTTGGCTTCCCACTGCTCTTTGCCACATTGTATGCTTTCTCTTTAGCTTTCATGCTGTCCTTGACTTCCCTTGTCAGCCATGGTTGCCTCGTCCTCCCTTTAGTATGCTTCTTCTTCCTAGGGATGAATTTTTGCTGTGTCTCCCAAATTACTCCCAGAAACTCCTGCCACTGCTGTTCCACTGTCTTTCCTGCTAGGCTCATCTCCCAGCCAATTCTGGCCAGCTCCTCCCTCATGCCTCTGTATTTGCCTTTATTCAACTGTAATACCATTACATCTGATTCCAGCTTTTTCCTCTCAAATTGCAGGGTAAATTCTATCATATTATGGTCACTTCCTCCTAAGGGTTCCTTCACCTTACGTTCCCTTATCAAATCTGCCTCATTACACATCACTAAATCTAGAATTGCCTGTTCCCTAGTGGGCTCCACCACAAGCTGCTCCAAAAAGCCATCTTGTAGACATTCCACAAATTCCTTGTTTTGGGATCCACTACCGACCTGATTTTCCTAGTCTACCTGCATATTGAAATCCCCCATGATCACTGTAACCTTGCCTTTCTTACACGCCTTTTCTATCTCCTGGTGTATCTTGTGCCTCACATCCTGACTACTGTTTGGAGGCCTGTACATAATTTCCATTATTTTGTTTTACCTTTGCGGTTCCTCAACTCTACCCACACAGATTCTACATCATCTGACCCTACATCGTTTCTTGCTATCGATCCACATGTCATTGTTTAATGTAACTGTGTTTTGTTTTTCATTTAAAACATGTTTTAACATTTTTTATACATTATTGTTAAATAACATTAATGGAGGCTAAAGTGGATATCCCTGAAACTCGAACAGAGGATCCTGATATAAGTAGGTGAAGTACTCTCTGAAGACCCTATGTGGGTAAGTCCTCCTGTTGAGAGCCCACCTTTTCTTTCCTCTGCTGCAGCTTGCACCATATTATTTCCAAGTAGCAGTGAGGCGTTGCCACAAGGAAGGTAGAAGGGCAACATTTGGGCACTAGTCCCCATGTTAAAGGATATCCAAGAAACTGGTGAGATGGATTCTGGCTGATAGTTCTCATTGTACCATTGTCCTGATTGATTGTGGCAATAGTTTGGCAACTTAATATGGCTTGAGAGGTAAAATGATTAGTAAAAGCCCTTACACATACATACAGCTAATCATTTACAGCACCAATACTTTCTTGTACAAACACTGTTAATCTTCTAATACACTCTGATACCCCATACAGAAACTGCTAACCCTCCCACTATCCTATATAGATGCAAAAATCACCCTTCACTGTACTGTTTTTATGCTGTGGAGATGTTGGGAGAAAAAGCTTAACTTACAGTTGTCCATGACAAATGGGTGACCAAGGGTAATTTAGCCACCCCATTGACATCACATTGATGTCATACTCAGTGGGCCTGTAAATGGCACCAGCTGTCTACCTGAAACAGCCTGCTTTATTGTGCAAATTGCTATTGGGCTCCCCAGAATTTCTGCATCTGTTGCCCCACCCCTCACCCCACCCCATGAAAGGCGAGGACACAGTCCCCATAGCAATGATGTACTGCTAAAATTACAACCTCTAAGTCTGCCACTACAAAATATAATTAAGCAATCTTAGAGTCAGATCTGTGCTCCACTGGAATACCATTTTTCTCCTTTAAACTTCAAAGAACTGGTAAAGATGCAAATTTTTTAACAGTCTTTGACATAGGCTCTAATGCATCAGCTGATGTGCTGAAGAAAAGTCAGAAAAATAAGTGTTAAAGGAACTATTTTAATTGTAATTATCCTTTTTCTGCAACTATTCTGAACTAATAGTTAATTTATTTCCAAAATGAGCTCCAGGATTAATTAAGTGCACTTTGGCAAAGAGTAATGAGATCCTGCGGTGCAGCTTCCTGAAACCATTACAGACTAAGAGAACTTATTAGTAATAATAATGCAGATCTTCTCAAGTAGTTGAATTCCGGTCTATCGATTGTAGTGTTGGAAAATTGTATATTGTTAACCTAGTTTTGCTCCGGTTCTCAGTAAATATTGCAATACACCACATAAATATTAATAAATACAGTTACGTAATGCAGTTTCAACCAACTGTGGCATTTGGGGGAACTTTTCAGATCCCTTTCCAGATAAAATTTTAGACTTTAAAACTTATGCACTTTTGTCTTAATTATCTCATGTTGTACAATGTGCAGCTTCCCCAAGGAGGCCAATCTTCCAAATATACAGGCCTGCTGGTAATACTTACTAGAATGCTCCGCTGGAGCAGTTTCTATTGCCCTCATAGCAAACACATGCAGCATAATATTGTCAGCTGGTTACGCAGAGAAATCTATGCATTCTGCTTGTATTGGCCAGCAGATCTCACCCTCCTGTCACTTTCCTGTTCTATGATACCACCCCACCCCACCCCCCCCCCGCCCCCCCGCCCCAATCCTGTCTACTGTTTGCTGCATGTTACACTTAACATGGACACACCAGCAGGTCTCACACAATTTATAAGCCTTTGATGGAGCAATACATAGTTAAACTCCTCCTCTTTCTGTAAGACAAGTTGGCACACACTTAATAGGGGGACATGGTAATGGTAATGTTACTGGACATGTAATTCAGAAGCCCTGTGTACCAAGTTCAAATGCCATCACAGCAGCTGGTGGAATTTAAATTCAGTGAATTAATAAATCTAGAATTAAAAAATGCTATTCTCAATAATGGTGGCCACAAAACTACCAGATTGACATAAAAATCCATCTGGTTCACTAATAAACTTTAGTGAAGGAAATCTGTTGCCCTTACCCTGCATGTTACTACATCAAGGTGGTCAGCTCTTAAATGGCCTAGCAAGCTACTCAGTTGTGCTAAATAATGACAGAAAAGTCAAAGTAAAATAAAACCAGACACCTACCTGGCATTGACCCAGGCACCAGAAACAACAAGCATACCCTAAGATAAAAGCAAAATACTGCGGGTGCTAGAAATCTGAAACAAAAACCAAAAAAAATTGGAAAAACTCAGCAGGTCTGACAGCATCTGCACACCTGCCCACTTGACCCTTCAAAGTGCTCCTCACTAATATCTGGGGACTTGTGCCAAAATTGGGAAAGTTGTCCCGCAGACTAGTCAAGAAACAGCCTGATATAGTCATGCTCACAGAATCATACTTTACAGCCGATGTTCCAGACTCCTTCATCGCCTACCCTGGGTATATCCTATCCCATCAGCAGGCAAAACCCAGCAGAGATTGAGCACAGTGGTATACAGTCAGGAGGGAGTTACCCTGGGGGTTCTCAACATTGACTTGAGACCCCATGAAGTCTCATGGAATCAGATCAAACATGGACAAGGAAAAATCCTGCTGATTATCACCTACTGCCCCACCCTCAACCGATGAATCAGTGCTCCTCCATGTTGAAGACCACTTGGAAGAAGAACTGAGGGTGGTAAGGGCACAGAATGCACTCTTAGTGGGGCTTTTCAATGTTTATCACCAAGAGTGACTCGGTAGTGCCATTACTGGTTGGGCTGCTGAGCCCTGAAGGATATATCTGCCAGTCTTGGTCTGTGGCAGATGGTGAAGGAACAAACAAAGGGAAAACCTGAAATAAAAACAGGAAATGCTGGAAAACTCAGCAGGTCTGGCAGCATCTGTGGAGAGAGAAACATAGTTAACATTTTGAGCTCTGAAGAAGAGTCATATGGACTCAAAACCTACTCGAAAAGAAGAAAGGGTACAGCATCGACACATTACTTAACAATGGAAGGAAATTTGAAGCCATCATGGCTGGGCGTCAACAGTTACAAGCATTGGCAGTTGCTACAACAATCAGTCTGGTAATCAAGGTTCAGAAGTATGCCAAGCATTGTGACAAATGTGGCCTGACTTACACAATTCGCAATTGTCCAGTTTACCTGTGTAAAGGGTGTGGCATACATGGACATTGGGCAAAGCAATGCAGGAGATCAAGCTCAGAACATGCTTCTAAAAATGTCAATAAGCCACATGCAAAGGAAAACCATGCAAGCCACAGCAGCAACCACAGACAAAGGTCTGTTAACACTCAGCAGAAGTCTAAGATACACCAGGTTGATGAGGAAGCAAAACGTAAAGAGTGCTAATATCTTGCCTCTCCATACTTTGAAGGCTACATATGTCAAAAAATGGGAATCTATGGTACGATCCACCATAGCTAGGCTGACGGCTTATGATTGTTTGCCAATAGATGCATTAGAACAATAACCTGGCAGTGCAGCTATGGGAAGTCGAAGAAGGTACCACAACTGTTTTATGTTGTAGACGCAGCTGACCTAGCTTGTCATGACTTCCAACATGACTTCCAGCTTGCTGAGATTTACGGGTTGTTACAATACATGAGGCCAGCACTGCACCGAAAGGTGCAGAAGGTTACAGCATGGGATACATTGGGTAGAATCTTGCCCTTGGATGGCGAGCGGGCCCCACCAGCTTGGCAGTGGACGGCCAGCTGACCCCCGCCACTGAAAAGGGGCCCACCGCCATTTTAAGTGGGTGTCTCCCTTGAGGTCACTAATTACGCCAAACCTGTTTGAATATAGCAATTGCAAGTTTCTAACCGACTTAATGGCCAGGATTTTCCCCTCGGTAATTTGGGGGCGGGGCCCGGTCACAAGGGAGGATGCAGTTCCTGCTATCCATGCACCAAGAAAAGCTTAAAGTGGAGACAAATGCAATAACATACCTATTGGTGCCATTCCATCACCTGTATGCTAAAAAAGATGACAATCTTAGGATTTTCCTCGATCTGAGATGGTTGAACTTTGCCCTCAAGCGATGTCTACACAAAATCCCGACCCTTGAGGAGCTGAAGCATGAGTTTACTGGAGCTATGTATTTTTCAAAGCTCCACATGAAGTCTGTCCGCTTAGCCAAAGAGTCTCAGCTGCACTATCATTAGAAGGACAAGGGCAGCAGATGCATGAAAACACCACCAACTGTAAATTCCCCTCCAATTCACACATCATCCTGTCTAGGAACTATATTGTCATTCCTTCACTGTGGCTGGGTCAAAATCCTAGAACTCACTCAGTAACAGTGCTGTGAATGTACTACACCACATGGACTGCAGCGGATCAAGAAAGTGGCTCACCACCACCTTCTCAGGAGTAATTAGGGATTGGACAACAAATGTTGGCCTAGCCAGTGATGACCATGACAGAATAAAATCAACATTTAGAATGCTATTTGTGAGACACTGTTTCAGAAGGTTACTGTTTAGACTGTGTTGTCAGCCAACATTACATGGACAGAATAACGGAAAGTGTCTCGGATTATATCAGTATAGCTGACGACATTGTGGTGATGGGCCAGACCAAGGTAGAATATGACTGAAACTTGCATATGCTAATGCTCGTCGTGAGGGCTTTGAAATTAACAGTAGCAAGAGGTGCCAGATAAACGTTGCACACATCAACTTCTTTGGATCGATATCTTCCACCACAGGAATACACCCAGACCCAGACAAAATAGAGGATGTCAGAGCTGTGCCAATTCCCCAGGACCAGCAGGACTTACAATGGTGCCTAGGGCTATTTACATTTTTGGCCCCATATATCTTTAATTTTGCTGAGTGAGCAGCCCTGCTTAGAGAACTGCTGCACAGTGATACACCCTATCTATGGCAGGAAAACCACCAAAAAGTGTTTGAATCTCTAAAATCAGCATTATCAAACTAAGATGGTATACTGTAATATGACAATCCTACCAGAGTGTTTTGGAAGTAGACGCATCCCAGAAGGGGTTAAGAGAATGCATCCTGCAGGAAGGAAGTCAATTGCCTTCACATCGAAGACCTGACCCAGGCTAACTATTCCAACATTGAGCATGAGACCTTAGCCCTTGTCTTCGGCATAACAGGTTGCACACCCACTTCCTCAGAAAGCACTTCACCGTGGATATTGATCACAAGCCACTGGAAACTATGTGGCACAAGCCGCTAAGGAGTGCTCCTCTGTGGTTGCAGCTGCTTTTGATGATGGTTCAGAGATATTATTGTGATGTCCACTATAAAATGGGCAGAAAATTGGTCATTTCAGATTCCCTGAGCAGGCTGCCTACCTCAAATAAAGATGTAGATGTATCATTACATTTGCATGCCGCTGATGTGGATACTGTGATTATAGATGTCTTGAAGATTTATCTCATGAGTTTTGGACCTCACAATGTGAGAAATTAAGACCTGAGGCAGCTCATGGCTCAACCCTATTGTTGCCATGGAAGGTGATTATGGAAGGATGACCTGACGCCACAGAGGAAGTATTCGAACATCTACGCTGTTTTTAGCCATATTAAGATGAGCTCTGTATGTCCCATGGGTGATTTTTAAAGGGAAATAAGTCTTGATACCTGAAGCTCTGCATTCTGATATTCTAACTCAATTAAATAAAGGGAGTTTAAGGATTGAATACACCCAAAGTCCTGACAGATTGACAGTTTACTGGCCAGGCATCAAAAGCAATGTTGAGAAAGTGGTGAAATCTATGAGGCATGTCAAAGTTATCAACCAAATGAATAGAAGGAACCTTTGATTCCACATGAAACACCACATCCATGGGAGAAGATTGGTTTGGACTTATTTTATGTTCAACGTAATAATTTTCTCCTTGTTACAGATTACTTCACAAAATTTCTAATCATCAGTCAGCTATGCGATACATCAAGTGCGGTAGTTGTGGTTACGATCCATGCTTTTTTTGGTCTATTTGGAGTTCCGGAAGAAATTATCTCCAGCAACAATCCGCAACATGTTAGAAGACCATTTGAAGACATGTGTACCAGGTGGGGAGTCCATCATGCCACATCATCACGGATATCATTGCCACATTATCCAAAGTCTAACAGTATCATTGAATGCATGGTTCATAGCATCAAATCTTTAACTTTAAAGTGTAGACAGACAGGACAAGATATTAAGGTTGCAATACAACACATGAGTGTACCTGCAGAGCTGATTTTTGGGAGGCAGGTAAGAACTACCCTGCATTGTCATCACCTTTCTAAGTTTTCAACAGTATGAGATGTACTTCTTTCCAAACAAGGGAAGATGAAGATATGGTGCAAGAGTCAAGCAAGACAAGAATTGGCTCAATTGCAAGCTTTGAATTTCTGTTCTCCTCACAATTGAGCCAAATCTGGCCCTGCTTTACTCTTGCATGACACCTTCAGAATGTAAGGTCAGAGTTCTCAATCATTCATTGGGAACTTGGCAGCCTGCAGAGGTTACTGGGGTATGTGACCATCAAGACACCAGAAAGTGCAATTCTCAGACAGAGCCAAAGTCAACTCAGAGAGTTAAATGATGCTACCACATCTGATACTGCTGTTGCTCCATCGACAAGGTCAGAGACAAAGTTCAATGACAAGGACATGGATGCCACATGTACAGTTGCAGAACAAGTTGACAAAAGTTCTGAATTTTCAGTGAATCAGAAGAGTCGTGAAGATGATCACAGTCCTGAGCAGAGGTTTACAATCACAAGATCTGGTCGAATAAGTAGACCTCCTCTGAATTTTCGAGATTCTTAGGCCTGAATTTTCATAACAAAAATGGCTGTGGAGGCCCGAATCTGGAAGTCCTGCCCCCAAACACAATGCGTACCATTTTGACAAGGGAGGGAATGGGGGTGGGTTCTAATGTACACATCCGTGGTTCACAGAAGCAGCTATACCTGTTAAAGAGCAGCTGCCTCAAGCTGATCTGATTTTTGCTGGTGGGATGTCCAAAACACAACAGAGCTGGTAGGAGAATGTCTAAAGCCGCTGGAGTTCTTGGGAAATGTAAAATACTCTTTTGTTGAAGTAAGGTGCTCTTTTTGATTTGGTCCCAGGACACCTTTAGAGGAGGTAATTTGCCCTCTGGGAGAGGTAACTGCCCTTTGTGGGATGTAAGGTGCCCTTTGGGATTGTTAAAATTAGACATGAATGTGTGTAAAAAGTGCTTAAACTTTTTGGAACTGTCAAGCTTATTGGAACTGTCACAAGGAGCTGTCAACAGAGCTGACAAAGGATTTTTTCAAAATAATTTTTGTAAAGCATTTTTTTAGGTTCAATAATATGGGGCTGGATTTTACAGCCATAAATCTGGTCCCCCTCCTCCCCTTGTGTACATAAAATACAGCGTGATGATGTCAGGTCAGCAATCTGACACCAACACACCAGTCCCCGGTATTACAGAAGTAAGCAGTGCAGAAATTAGAAACCCATCAAACACTTTGAAATAACCAAGTAACATGCTGTTGAGTTTGTTGAAGAGCCAATTGTTGCAATTATCATTGCCGACTCCGGTTTGTGGGCCTTGAACAGTAAAATGTTTTGGAGTGCTTTACAACACGTCCAGGGAGGTGACAATTATGGATGGGGAGAGGAGGCGGGATAACTTTTCTCAATTCTCCATTGACTGCAACACAATATATTTTTTCCAGAGGGAGTGTTTAAATCCCTTTGAGTTTTGTGACTTTAAAGGATAGACACAAATAGGCTTTCTGGTAAGTTTAAATTGAAAAAAAGAATAAATGTTTATTTACACAACAACAATGGGGAGCTGATGGTGTAGTGGTATTGTCGCTGGACTAGTAATCCAGAGACCAAGTGTAATGCTCTGGGGACCTGGTTTGAATCCCAATATGGCAGATGGTGGAATTTGAATTCAATAAAAACCTGGAATTAAAGTCTAATGATGACCATGAAACCACTGTCGGTTGTTGTAGAAACCCATCTGGTTCACTAATGCCCTTTAGGGAGGACAGGGCAGAGGTGGCGGCACAGTGGTATACAGTCTGGAGGGAGTTGCCGTGCGACTCCTCAACATCGACTCCGGGCCCCATGAAGTCTCATGACATCAGGTCAAACATGGGCAAGGAAGCCTCCTGCTGATTTCCACGTACTTCCCTCCCTCAGCTGATGAATCAGTGCTCCTCCATGTTGAACACCACTTGGAGGAAGCACTGAGGGTGCCAAGGGTGCAGAATATACTCTGGATGGGGGACTTCAAAGTCCATCACCAAGAGTGGCTCGGTAGCACCACTACTGACCGAGCTGACTGAGTCCTAAATGACATAGCTGCTAGACTGAGTCCAAGGCAGGTGGAGAGGGAACCAAGAAGAGGGAAAAACATACTTGACCTCATCCTCACCAACCTGTCTGCCGCAGATGTATCTGTCCATGACAGTATCAGTAGGAGTGACCACCGCACAGTCATTGTGGAGATGAAGTCCTGCCTTCACATTGAGGATACCCTCCATCGTGTTGTGTGGCACTACCACCATACTAAATGGGATAGATTTCGAATAGATCTAGCAAGTCAAGACTGGGCCTCCATGAGGCGCTGTGGGCCATCGGCAGCAACAGCATTGTTCTTGAACATAATCTGTAACCTCATGGCCTGGCATATCCCCCACTCTACCATTAACATCAAGCCTAGAGATCAACCCTGGTTCAATGAAGAGAGCAGGAGGGCATGCCAGGAGCAGCACCAGGCATACCTAAAAATGAGATGTCAACCTGGTGAAGCTATAACACAGGACTACTCGTGTGCCAAGCAGCAAGTGATAGACAAGGCTAAGCAATCCCACAACCAACAGATCAGATCTAAGCTCTGCAATCCTACCACACCCAGTCATGACTGATGGTGGACAATTAAACAACACACTGAAGGAGGAGGCTCCACAAATATCCCTGTCCTCAATGATGGAGGAGCCCAGCACAGCAGTGCAAAAGATAAGGCTGAAGCATTTGCTACAATGTTCAGCCAGAAGTGCCAAGTGGATGATCCATCTCGGCCTCCTCCGAAGGTCCCCAGCATCACAGATGCCAGTCTTCAGCCAATTCGATTCACTCCATGTGATATCAAGAAATGGCTGAACGCACTGGACACTGCAAAGGCTATGGGGCCTGACAATATTCCGGCAATAGTACTGAAGACTAGTGCTCCAGAACTTGCCACTCCCCTAGCCCAGCTGCTCCAGTACAGCTACAACACTGGCATCTACCCGGCTATGTGGAAAATTGCCCAGGTATGTCCTGTACAAAAAAAGCAGGATGAATCCATCCCAGTCAATTAGCGCCCCATCCGCCTACTGTCCATCATCAGCAAAGTAATGGAAGGGGTCATCAACAGTGCTATCAAGCGGCACTTGCTTAGCAGTGACCATTGATGCCCAGTTTGGATTCCGCCAGTATCACTCAGCTCCTGACCTCATTACAGCCTTGGGTCAAACATGAACAAAAGAGCTGAACTCCCAAGGCAAGGTGAGAGTGTCTTAACGTCAAGGCCACATTTGACCGAGTGTGGCATCAAGGAGCCCTAGCAAAACTGGAGTCAATGGGAATCGGGGGAAAGCTCTCCACTGTTTGGAGTCATACCTAGCACAAAGGATGATGGTTGTAGTTATTGAAGGTCAGTCATCTCAGCCGCAGAACACATCAGGAGTTCCTCAGGGTAGTGTCCTAGGCCTAACCATCTTCAGCTGCCTCATCAATGACCTTCCTTCTATCATAAGGTCAGAAGTGAATGAAATTCTAGCTATGCTAAAGATTAATGATTCAAAATACCACATGTTTTAATGATGATGGCTTTAACTGATGATTGCACAATGTTCAGCACCATTTGCCGACTCCTCAGGTAGCAGTCCATATCAAAATACAGCAAGACCTGGACAATATCCAGGCTTGGGCATACGAGTGCCAAGTAACATTTGGGCAACATAAGTGTCAGGCAATGATCATCTCCAAGAAGAGAGAATCCAACCATCGCTCCTTGATGTTCAATGGCATTACCTTCATTGAATCCCCCACTATCAACATCCTGGGGGTTATCATTGACCAGAAACTGAACTAGACTAACTATATAAATACTATGGTTATAAGAGCAGGTCAGAGGCTAGGAATCATGCGATGAGTAACCCACCTCATGACTCCCCAAAGCCTGTCCACCATCTACAAGGCACAAGTCAGGAGTGTGATAGAATACTTCCCACTTGCCTGGATAAGTGCAGCTCCCACAACACTCAAGAAGTCTGACACCGTCCAGGACAAAGCAGCCGCTTGATTGGCACCACATCCACAAACATTGACTCCCTCCGCCACCGACAGACAGTAGCAGCAGCGTGCACCATCTACAAGATGCACTGTAGGGATTCACCAAGGCTCCTTTGACAGCACCTTCCAAACCCACGACCACTACATCTAGAAGGACAAGGGCAGCAGATACATGGGAACACCACCGCCTGGAAGTTCCCCTCCAAGCCACTCCCCATCCTGACTTGTAAATATATTGCCATTCCTTCACTGTAGCTGGGTCAAAATCCTGGAACTCCCTTCCTAACAGCACTGTGGGTGTACCTACACCATGTGGACTACAGCGATTCAAGAAGGCAGATCACCACCACCATCTCAAGGGCAATTAGGGATGTGCAATAAATGCTGGCCCAGCCAGCGAAGCCCACATCCCGAGAATGAATTAAAAAATTACAAGTACTCAAATGAAATACATAATGTATAAAACAGTGTGAGCAAGTTATCTTTAAGCCAGAGAAGCCCACATCCCATGAACGAATAAAAAAAACGTAGCAGCATTTGTTTGTTTTTTTACTTCATTTATTCAGTGTTCTGAGCCTGCCGTAAGAGATAATGAGAGATTGAGAGGGGAGGGGGCCTTTAAATTGGTGACCATGGTCAACTTCCAATTCACGGTATAACCCTTCTCCCGCATGCCGTCGGGGCCTCGATGCCTGATTGGGTACAAAGCTCCACATCACACCACTAATTGACCGCCTTCCCATCAGGCAGCCGCTTATTGGCCATCTGACGCTTGATTCGTCGTGCTAAGCCAGTGGGGACAGGAGCGAGCAGACCATTCACTTTCCATTCCGCCTCCATCACCCCTCCGAAAACCACAATATCCAGCCCATAGCTTTTGTAAAGAGTTCTGCTCTGTTAGAGATTAAATAGCCATTATAGTGGCTTATGAGCCAACAGCCATTGGATTATGTTTTAGCAGAAACACAAACAACATTTTTTTTTAAAGCTTGGTTTATTTAGTGCTGAGTAAGAAAATGGTGCCCATAGTGTGAGGGGGCCTGTTTATCGACGAACACATCTTTTCTTTCGGTATTCTGTGCTGGGAGTTACACTGCCCCTTGAAATGTTGTAAATTATAAAAGCATTCTGAAGCTCTCACATACAAACCACAATTATTTTGAAATAAACATTTCGGTTACAGTTCAAGTTTAGTTCTGAATCTGGGGAATATCGATTCAGATGAGGGTACACTTTAACTGAAATAATTGATATTTTCATCCTCCAGAAATAATCACGAAAGCTCAACTATTTCTGTGCGTATCACTTGTTAACTGGCAGATGGACCTGAAGTCCCTGTGGTCAAATTTATGCCTCACAAAATGTGTTAATCTCACCCAATAGAAGCCAACCAGTCAATGCATATTTCTGCTGATGCTGAATTTCATACTTCTTGGGCAGTTAATGAATTGCATTGTCACTATTTCTTCCATATAGATGTGTGCAGTAAGTAAATTCGGAATGCAGACTGCAAAGCATCTTTTGAATGGCTCAGTTTCTGACTGAGATTTCACAATCATTCTTGAAGCTATGTTTGAGAAACAAAGGGCTGGATAGAGCACTGGGGCACCGAGGGTGGGTTCCGTACCCGGAAGTCGGTGGCCTTCCGACTTCCAGGCCTGCCTTCGAAACGCGACCATTAATGCGTTAATTGGGGCTCGTTAGTTTCCAGGGTGGGTTGAGGCCTTCATCCCACTCAAATGGCGATGGGAGGCGAGATGTCCAGCCTTTGAGGTTGTTGGCCGTGACCGGGAACGAGGTCATAGACGGTAATTTAAAGGACTCCCTGGCACAGGACAGTGTCAGGATCTCTGCAAATGCAGGCTGTATTCACAGTTTGCAGGATCATTTGGACCTTTGCTATTTCCAGGCTCCTACAATTTAAGAGCAGGAGTAGGCCACTCGGCCCCTCGAGCCTGTTCCTCCATTCAAAAAGATCATGGTTGACCTGATTGTAACCTCAACCCCACATTCCTGCCTACCCCTGATAACCTTTCACTCCCTTGTTAATCAAGAATCTATCTTGCTCTGCCTTAAAAATATTCAAAGACTCTGCTTCCATCACCTTTTGAGGAAGAGAGTTTTAAAGACTCACAACCCTCTGAGAGAAAAAATTTCTCCTCATCTCCGCCTTGAATGAGTGACCCTTTATTTTTAAACAGTGACCCCTAGTTCTAGATTCTCCCACAATAGGAAATATCCTCCCCACATCCACCCTGTCAAGACCCCTCAGGGCCTTAAAGGTTTCAATCAAGTCACCTCTTACTGTTCCAAATTCCAGTGGATACAAGCTTAATCTGTCCAGCCTTTCCTCATAAGACAACCTGCCCATTCCTGGTATGAGTCTAGTAAACCTTCTCTGAACTGCTTCTAATGCATCTATATCTTTCTTTAAATAAGGAGACCAGTACTGTACACAATACTCCAGGTGTGGTGTCACCAATGCCCTGTACAGTTGAAGCATAAACTCCCTACATTTGTAATCAATTCTCCTCACAATAAATGATAACATTCTATTAGCTTTCCTAATTACCTACTGTACCTGCATACTAACCTTTTGTGATTCATGCACTAGGACACTCAGATTTCAGAGCTCTGCAATCTCTCACCTTTTAGATAATAAGTTTATTTTTTATTCTTCCTGCCAAAATGAACGATTTCACATTTTCCCACATTATACTCCATTTGCCAAATCTTTGCCCACTCACGTAACCTACCTGTCACTTTGTAGCCTCCTTATGTCCTCTTCACAATTTACTTTCTTACCTATCTGTGTTGTCAGCGAATTTAGCCACCATTCTTTCAGTCCTTTCATCCAAGTCATTTATATAACCTGTAAAAAGTTGAGGCCCCAGCACTGATCCCTGTGGCACACCACTCGTCACATCCTGCCAACCAGAAAAAGACCCATTTATGCCAACACTCTGCTTCCTGTTAGCCAGCCAATCTTCTACCTATGCCAATATGTTACCCCCTACACCATGAGCTTTTATTTTCTGCAATAACCTTTGATGTGGAACTTTATCAAATGCCTTCTGGATATCTAAGTTTAGTACATCCGCCTTTATTCACAGCACATGTGACTCCTTCAAAGAACTCCAATAAATTGGTTAAACATGATTTCCCTTTTACAAAATCATGTTGACTCTGCCTGATTGCCTTGAATTTTTCTAAGTGCCCTGGTTTTACATCTTTAATAATAGCTTCTAACATTTTCCCAATGACAGATTTTAAGCTAACTGGCCTGTAGTTTCCTGTTTTCTGTCTCCCTCCCTTTTTGAATAAAGGAGTTACATTCATTATTTTCCAATCTAATGGAATCTTCCCCAAATCTAGTGAATTTTGGAAAATTAAAACCAATGCATCAACTGGCTCACTAGCCGCTTCCTTATGACAGATGTTAGGCTAACTGGCCTACAGTTTCCTGCTTTCTGTCTCCTGCCCTTTTTGAATAAAGGAGTTATATTTGCTATTTTCCAATCTAATGGAACCTTCCTCAAGTCTAGGGAATTTTGGAAAATTAAAACCAGTGCATCAACTATCTCTCTAGCCATTTCTTTCAAGACCATAGGGTGAAGTCTATCTGGGCCTGAAGACTTGTCATCCCGCAGCCCCATCAATTTGCTCAATACCACTTCCCTGGTGATTGCATTTTTCCTGAGTTCCTCCCCCCTTTCCATTTCCTGATTTACAGCTATTTCCGGGATGTTACTTGTGTCCTCTATAGTGAGTAATGCATGTTATTTTGAGTTCTTCTGTCCCAAAACTTTGGCACTCAGCAGAGGTGGCATTCCTTTTTAACCTGAACAAGTTCACCACATCTTTGCATGGAGGATTGTCTAGTTGTTGCATGTTTCCCTCCAGAGATGTCTGCATCATTGGAGTGAGGGGAGAGGTGGGGGAGAAGGGCCAAACCAGTCCCTCAGTTGAATAAGGACTCCCTCAGAGCCCTACTACATGCAGTCTCTGACCGACATGAGCAGCTGGTGGGAAGGGCAGAAATCCATGCCAAACACGATGGGCTGAATGGCCTCCTTCTACACCAATTCTGGTAACGATTCTGTGATTCTGTGAGCATGTGCTGCCTGGGAGGTGGTGGCCAAGGAGGTGAGCCACTTTGGGCTTGTCAGCAGCACACAGTCCAAATGCCAGAAAAGGTGCAATGATGTCATGAGGGTAACCAGGGTGAGCAAGTCCTCAGTATGTGCAATCTTGTGCCAGTGTGCTACAGGGCATGCACATGAATGCAGGAGTGATGTGACTGTGGCTCTTGATAGCCTGCGTCTCGTCTTGCATTGAGTCTCTTACATTTGCAGAGAGCCCAGTCTCTGCTTGTAGACTCAAGAGGCGGCATGAGACATTCTACTCCTCCGCTGAGGATGTCTGACCCCTTCATGACCCTCGGGGTTTGGCGCAGCTCTGGTCCCTTTCTGCACCACCAGTGCATCCCAGACCTCCCGCTCTGCCCTTCTTCCTCTCACTCTCCTCCTCCCCACCCTCCTCTCCTCCTCACAGGAGGTTGTGTCATTGAGACCACAATGCCAATTTATCTCAGGTACTTTATAGCCCTGTATGATGGCTGGAAACTAAATAGAGCACTCAGCCGGGTACTCAGCAGCTGAGAAACGGCCTCTAATCCGTAAAATCATGAAATGGAAACTCTTCTCATTGAATTAAGCACTCGCAGCAGTTACAGACCTCTGAACTGCTAAACTGAGGCCCGGGGTTTAGCTGAAGCTTTTAAACCCTCCTTAACAAGCTTCCCCTTAAACAAACGGGAGACACACATGGCGTGAATCTAACTCTGTGGGCATATTATTGCTGACACAACATATTATGGCAGCCATTTGGGTCGTTAACAACCTTAAGTACCCACTCAAATGAATTTTAAATAATGTGGGCTGGATCCCGATTTTTAAGCCCGCCCACCTGCATATAATACTAAATTGATCAAGTAAGGGGCACGCAAGGAGACAGGCAACTAGGCCGGAGGGAGATGGAGACTGAGTGAGTAGCGAGTTATGTTCACATGATAAGTCCTTTTCAGGTTTTAACTATAGATTAAGAATCAAGACCTGGCATAGTGCTGACCTTCAAGTAAGTTAGGTTAGCTTGTTAAACAGAGAACTGCATGGAGTCGCAGTTAACTGTCAATCACTTGAAAGCAGTTGGTTCAAGTAGTGTTACTTACTGTAGCAGGAAGCTAAACTCACTAGTGACTCATCAGGGGGATGATGAAAAAGACAGGCTATTCAAACCGCACAATCAGTAAAGGGCGCGCAAGGAGACAGGTAACTATGTCAGAGTGAGACGGAGACTGAGTGACTAGCGATCTAGGTTCAGGTGGGAATTTGGATCACAGGGTAAAGAAGTCTATCATACTTAGGAATTATTCTAAGTTAATTAAGTGAGAGTTAAGCTAACTAAATACCATAAGTAACAATGGCAGGACGGGTGTTAAGTTGCAGCTGTGGAATGTGGGCGCTTTTGGACACCAAGGCGATCCATGACAAACATGTCTGCAGAAAGTCTAAGCAGCTACAGGAATTCCAGATCAGGATTATTGATCTGGAAGCTGAACTGCAGATGCTGTGCAACATAAGGGAGAGTGGGAAATACCTGGACACTTTGTTCCAGAAGATGGTCACGCCTCTTAGAAGCGAGTTGTCTGTTTTGACCTGTTTTTGTCAGCAGTGAGGGACAGGAGGATGTGACCATGAGTGCAGGAGGTAATGGGACTGAGCAGACAGTGGAGGAACTTCAGACTTCTCAATTGTCAAACAGGTTTGAGGTG
The DNA here is from genome assembly GCF_964194155.1 of Cetorhinus maximus. Taxonomy (NCBI): domain Eukaryota; kingdom Metazoa; phylum Chordata; class Chondrichthyes; order Lamniformes; family Cetorhinidae; genus Cetorhinus; species Cetorhinus maximus. Next base: position 87,448,275 of record NC_135882.1, read on the forward strand.
CTCACAACCTGTGTGTATGAAAGTGAGGTCTGCAAGGTGGATGGCCAGGCTGACCATGGCACCATAGTACAGGAAGCCGTCCAGGTTAGGGGGAGAAAACAGGAATGTAGTGGTAGTAGGGGTTCTCTGCAGCAAAGAGCGAGGGTCCAGACGGCTGTGTTGCCTGCTCGGTGCCAGGGTTCAGGATATCTGCTCAGGGCTGGAGGGGAACTTGCAGTGGGAGGGGGAGACTCCAGTCATCATCTTCCATGTAGGTACCAATGACATAGGCAGGACAAGGAAGGAGGTTCTGCATAGTCAGTATGAGAAGCTAGCTACCAAATTCAGAAGCAGATCCCCAAAGGTAATAATCTCTGGGTTATTGGCTGAGCCATGTGCAAATTGGCACAGGGCAAATAAGATTAGAGAGATGAATGTGTGGCTCAAAGACTGATGTGGAAGAAGTGGGTTCCAGTTCATGGGGCACTAGCACCAGTACTGGAGAAAGTGGGGGGTGCTGTACCATTGGGACAGTCTACACCTGAACCGTGCTGGGATGTGTATTCTTGCCAACTGCATAACTGGGAAGCAAAGAGGGCTTTAAATTAAACAAGGTGGAGCAGTGAGGGATCAAACTTGGGATGTGGCAAATCAAGAGATAGATTCAAGATAGGACACCATAATAGTAATATAGAAAATGAGAGTCATAGAATAGCAAGAAGGGACAGAGAGATAAAACCTAAGAATACATCAATAGTCAAGACTAGATGTTACAAAGATAACAAAAAGACAAAGCTAAGGGCTCTGTATCTGATAGTTCGTAGCATTCATAACAAAATAAATAAATTGATAGTGCACATTGAAGTAAATAAATATGATCTGATAGCTATTATGGAGTCGTGGCTGCAGGATGACAAGGATTGGGCCCTGAATATCAAGGGGCATATGGCCTTCAAGAAGAACAGGAAGCTAGGTAAAAGTGGAGGGGTAGCACTGTTGATCAAAGATGGTATTGGTGTTAGAGATGACCTTGGTTCAGGAGATCAGGATGTAGAATCGGTTTGGGTGGCTGTGAGGAATAGTAGAGGAAAGAAGTCACTAGTGGGAGTGGTCTACGGGCCCCCTAACACTAACCAAAATGTAGGACAAAGTATACAAGAAGAAATATTGGGTGCTTGTGCCAAAGGGACTGCAATAATGATGGGTGATTTTAATCTACTATAAACTGGAAAAATCAGATTGGCCGTAGTAGCCTGGATGAGGAGTTCATAGAATACTTGCGAGATAGTTTCTTAGAGCAACAAGTTCTGGAACCAACCAGAGAGCAGGTTATATTAGACTTGGTGTTGTGTAACCTGACAGGATTAATTAATGACCTCAGAGTAAAGGCATCCCTAGGTAGCAGCGACCATAATATGATTGAATTTTACATCTAGTTTGAAAGGGAGAAGAGTGGGTCCTAGATGAGTATTTTAAACCTAAATAAGGGGAACTATGTGGGCATGAAAGCTGAGCTAGCTGAAGTGAACTAGGATACTAGGCTAGGGGATAGATCAGTAGAGAAGCAGTGGCAGACATTAAAGGGAATATTTCAGAATACTGAATAAGTATATTCCTACTAGAAAGAAAACTTCTAAAGGGGAGGACCTACCATCTGTGGTTAACTAAAGAAGTTAAGGAAAGCATCAAACTTAAGGAAAAAGCATATAACTGTGCAAAGATGACTGGCAGGTCCAGATGATTGGTCAGAATATAAAGAACGGAAGAGAATAACTAAAAGGTTCAGGAGAAAGAAATTAGAGTATGAGAAGAAGCTAGCTAGAAATGTAAAAATGGCTAGCAAGAGTTTCTACAGGTATTTAAAAAGAAGTATAAGTAAAGTGAGTGTTGGTCCTCTAGAGAATGAGAATGGGGAGTTAATAGTAGATAATAAGGAAATGACGGATAACATGAACAAATATTTTGCTTCTGTCTTCACTATAGAGGATACAAAAAACATTCCAGTAATAGCTGCAAATCAGGAGGTTGAAAGGAGAGGGGAACTTGATAAATTACAATCACTAAGGAAGCTGTACTGAGCAAACTGATGGAGCTGCGGGCTGACAAGTCTCTGGGTCCTGATGGACTTCATCCTTAAAAGAGGTGGCTAATAAGATGGTAGATGCGTTGATGTTAATTTTTCAAAATTTGTGAGATTCTGGAAAGGTTCCACCGGACTGGAAAATAGCAAATATAACCCTTCTATTCACGAGGGGAGGGAGACAGAAAACAGGAAACAATAGGCCAGTTTGCTTGATGCCTGTTGTGGGGCGGGTGTTAGAATCAATCATTAAAGAGGTTATAACTGGTCACCTAGAGAAACTCAAGGTAATCAGGAAGAGTCAGCATGATTTTGTGAAAGGGAAATCATATTTAACCAATTTATTAGAGCTATTTGAAGGAGTAACATGTGCGGTGGATAGAGGGGAACCTGTAGATGTACTGCACTTGGATTCCCAGAAGGTATTTGATAAGGTGCCACATCAAAGGTTATTACAAAAAATAAAAGTTCATGGTGTAGGAGGTAACATATTAGCATAGATAGAAAATTGGTTGGCTGGTGGAAAACAGAGAGTGCATAAATGGGTCATGTCAAGATGTGATGAGTGGAGTCCCACAGGGGTCTGTGCTAGGGCTTCAACCTTTTACAATTTATATAAATGACTTAGATGAGGGGAGTAAAGGCATGGTAGCTAAATTTGCAGACGACACAAAGATGGTTAGGAAAATATGTTGTGAAGAGGACATAAGAAGGATGCAGACGGATATAGATAGATTGAGTGAGTGGGCAAAAATATGGCAGATGGAGTATAATGTAGGAAAACGTGAAGTTGTTCACTTTGGTAGGAAGAATAAAAAAGCAGAGTATTACTTAAATGGAGAACAGCTGCAGAATTCTGAGGGGTAGAGAGATCTAGGTGTCCTAGTCCATGAGTCACAAAACATGCAGGTACAGCAAGTAATTTGGAAGGCTAATGGATGCTATCCTTTATTACAAGAGGAATTGAATATAAAAGTAAGGTTGTTATGCTTGAGTTATGCAGGACATTGTTGAGACTGCATCTCGAATACTCTGTGCAGTTTTGATCTCCTTATTTAAGAAAGGATGTAAATGCATTGGAGACAGTTCAGAGAAAGTTTACTAGATTAATACCTGGAATGAGCAGGCTTTCTTATCAAGAAAGGTTAACAGACTGGGCTTGTTTCCACGAGTCGAGGGTGACTTGATTGAAGTATATGAAATCCTGAACTATATTGACAAGGTGGATATGGAAAGGATGTTTCCTTTTGTGGGTGAGTCCAGTTCTAGGGGGCACTGTTTTAAAATTAGTGGTTGCCCTTTTAGGACAGAGCTGAGGAGAATTTTTTCTCTCAGAGGGTTGTGCAACTTTGGAATTCTCTGCCTCAGAAGGCATTGGAAGCTGGTCACTGAATATTTTTAAGGCAGAGGTAGAAAGATTCTTGTTAGGCAAGGGAATCAAAGGTTATCAGAGGTAGATGGGAATGTGGAATTCGAAACACAAACAGATCAGCAATGATCTTATTGAATGGTGGAGAAGGCTCAAGGGGCCGAATGGCCTACTTCTGGTCCTATTTCATTTGCTTGTATGTAAACTGGTGTGATGACGTTGGGAATGCCATCTGATAATACATCTCCGGATATAGGGAACACACCCAATTTGGGAGCATATTGTTCAGCCCAAGGCACCCTTTCCAAGATCAGAGGGTGTTTCTGGAGGATTTTGGGTCCAGGCTGCCTGGAGTGAATTATTGTGCATATTGGCTGGCTCGGAAACTGAAAGGGCATAAATTTTAAGGGGCAATGGTGGCATAGTAGTCATGTCAATAGACTAGTAATCCAGAGACCCAGGCTAATGCTGTGGGGTCATGTATTCAAATCCTGCCATGGCAGCTGGTGGAATTTGAATTCAGTCAATAACAAATGGTGAAACTATCATTGGTTGTCATAAAAACCCATCTGGTTCACTAATGTCTTTTATGGAAGGAAATCTGCCATCTTTATGTGGCCTGGCCTACCTGTGACCCCAGATCCACAGCAATGTGGTCGACTCTCTGAAACGGCCTTGTAAGTCACTCAGTTCATGTGCAATTAGGGATGGGCAACAAATGCTGGCCTTGCCAGTGATGTCCAGATCCCATGGAAGAATGAAAAAAAGGATGTAAGGATGAAACAATGTGACTTGACAGAATAGCCACAAAGGTAAAATTTAAGTGGATCTGCAAATGCCACAGCCTTTATTTTAGATTGCATGCATGCACAACTTTCAATCTGTAAGCTTAAGGTTGACAAATGTTGAAATCGGAAGCTTTAATTAAGTCCTGCACAGATATAGGTACATTTTGTAAAATGCCATAATGAAGTTAAAGTGGCGGGGGAACACTGGACCTGTTTCACCTATTTTAGGGGCATAAACCAAGGTGAAAAAAGACCAATTTTGTGGAGCTGCACATGCGCAAAGGGAACTTGAAATATATCTAATGCCGTATTGGCTTAGGACCTTATATGTGCAATACCCATAACTCTCAGCATCATGCAAGACATAGCAGCCTACTTGATTTGTGAAGGGCATTAAGAGTTGCAGGACCAAGGTGGTTAATTGGGGTTAAGATACAGGGCAACCATGGTGTAATTGAATCGAACAGGCTCGAAGGGCTATGTCTCTATGACTATAGTGTATATGATCTGTCCTGCAGCAACTCACTAAGCTTACTTTGACAGCACATTCCCAATCTAAGAACCTACCATAAAGGGCAACAGCAACAATATTACGGAAACATCATCATTCGCGCCAAGTCATGTACCATCCTAACTTGGCCATGTATGCCATTCCTTCATCACTGATAGTTCAAAATCCTAGAATTCCCTAGAGGAGAATTTTCTTCCCGTCAGGGGGCTGACCATGAGCAGGCACGGGCAGGCGTGCAGCCGATCGCTGCCTGCGATGGGCTGCACGCTGCCATTTTACATTGCTGGGCCAATTAAGGCCTGCCCAGTGTGACGCGCATCCGGAAGTGCTGAGCGCTCCCTGTGCGGGCGGGGGGGGAGAGGGCTGAGTGGGGGCCTGCGCTATTTCATGCATGCGCACGAAAAAGTGCAGAAATCTCCCTGAGGCACAGAACTGCCTCAGGGAGATTAGTTTGATTATGAAAAATTTAAATAAAGAAAAAAAACATTAATTCAGACACATCCCTTCATGTCACAGTGCCACATGAGCTGGGACATGTCAATGAGTTTTATTAAAATTTTTTATTGAAGTTTAAATACCTTCATGAAACCTCATCCCACCCATGGATGGCGTTTCATGAAAAATGCGAAAGCTGCTTGGGCTCTTCGCCTGCCCGCCAACCTTAAGGTTGGATGGGCAGCCCTGTTAACTGTTTTAATTCCTATTTAAATGGCCTTAATAGGCCTTTGACAGTTTGGCGGGCACGCAGCCGGCTCCAGTGCCCGCCCCTGCATGCCGGCAAGAAGATTGAGGCCCTAGAAAATACTATCCTGGGAACACAAGGACTGCAGAAATCATGGAGAAGACCTGCCATCACCTTCCAAAGGTAACTAATAAGCTTGCAAATTCCATGCCCTTTTCTCCAATATTGCAATCATCATTTGTTGCTCCACAAACATAAATAAATTCAATAAACTCCATATAAAATTACAATAATTTACACCATGAAAAAAATATAGCCTTTCACCTTTTGTTTAAAACATTTGCAAAGAATGTTATTTTTGTTGCTGACTGAAAGTTATGAGTCATGATAATGATGTAAGTTTGATTATTTTTTGTCTTTATACCTTAGCATTTCTCAGAGAATCAAAAGCCTTGTGTTCTCTTTGCTCCAACATTTAACCTTTCCTTCATATCGGTCTTTGTTGTCAGGGAATATTAGACAAACTGTTCTCCAATCAACTACAGGTGCTGATCATGTGATTCCAAAGAAGTGTAAATGTCATCAGTGGCCTTCTTCAGTTAAACAAAAATAAATGTCATGAGGCTAGAAATTACTGCTTGTGATATTTGCCCTTGTTTTATATACTAAACAGAAAACAGCACTGAGTTGGTAATTTTTTGGAGTAGAGCTGGTTGAATTTATTCATGTTTGTGCAGTACTATACAGTAGGGTTGAAATTACTTTGGGTGCATTTTCATGCTCACAATGGATCTTGCACTCAGAGATGCACCTGATCACCTGGCTCAAAAGAAGGCCTCAAACTCAGACAACTTGTTCATTAAAATAATATAAGTGGGATGCCAGTATTACTTGCCAGATGGGCATGGAGGTGGGGGTGGGGGGGAGGATCAATTGCTCATATTCCTGATTAGGTTTAAAGGCAGACTGCATCTCTTGAAAGAGGGGTGCCCTTTGGCTGCAGTCAAATATCCATGGACAACGGCAGTTTCAGGAGAAGCTGCTAGGACCTCTCGCCCTCCCCCCAGCCCCACCTCTTTTTAGGCACTTCATCTTCTAGCCACCAGTCAACAGGAAGGTTCCGAGGGACCAGATGTGCGAGGAGTATCATGCTAAGGTATGTCTGCAATGCAGGAAGTTCAATGACCTCATGAGGATAGTAAGTGTCACAACTCATATCTATCATAACTGTGTGATTTAGCCTTGCACTGCCTGTTGCCCCAGCACTCAGTACACTTACTGAGTTGCGCTGAAGGAAACCTCTAGCTCTGTCCAGACAGTAGCCACCAATGGTTTCCTCAATGAAAGATCCTCGTTGATACATGGCTCTAATTATATATGAACTCAGTGCTGGTGTATGGGTTCCTAACAGGAGTTATGAGCCAGTTGGTGAAGGGATAACCTTATCCCCTAGAAGCCAACCTGCCACCAAATGGTTTGGGTGTAACAGATGGAGGTATTAAGGACTGGCACAGTTGAAAGTATCGTGACTACAGTCAGGAAACTGGGCACTAATCTGCGTTACTTACTGCCTGTTACAAAGAAGACCTTTATGAGCTGCTTCCTGCTCGACAGCACACGCGTGGAGTCTATGGTGTCCTCTATCTGCAGGAATCCAGTTATATGGGCAAATTCTAGTGCTCTTTCTTCCTGCTCCCTGCTAATGAGCTGTTGTCCCCTCAAAAATCGTGTTGATGTTGCTGATGTTCCCAGAAGCATTTTGGAAGTAGCTAGAGCTATAGAAGTTTAGAGCCACAATGACCTTGGGCTCCAATTCTCACTCTAGCAGAAGCCACAAGTAAGTGACAATCTCCCTGGTGAAATGAAATTGCCTTTCACACCGTTCCTCAAGTGGTTCAGGTATGATGTTCTATTCCTGATAACCCACATGCTGTAAGGCACCCTGAACCCTCTTCTTGCAGCCGATTCAGGCCTTTGCTGCCTTCCTTGCTGCTGCTCCTCCTCTCATTTGGGGGCATCATGCAACAAGGAAGTTCAGGGGAACCATTGTAACTCTGCAAAACTATTTAACAGCCAAGCAATAGCCAAAACAGACAAAAATTTGATCCAAAAGCACTCTTGCAACCTAAAGTGACTAACCAGAGATTTATCTTGATCAGGAAGAGGATCCCTTTAAATACCACTTCTGTTAACTGCTTATTAATTCTTTCTGCATGATGTCCTGAGCAGATGAAGCAAGCTATGTTTCAGGCACTAAAGGCAATCTGCACCTCTTAAAGGCTGCAGCCAACTATCTGTGTACACAAGAGAAGCTTCAAGGAACTGCTCCCACTCCACCCTGGTTTGCAGATACTGCTTAGGAAGTTTTAGAGGAGGAGGTTGACAAGAGGATAGGCATCTTCCATCCAGCAGGTGGCTGGATGTTCCAATTCCAGAAAAAAGCCCTGATCCAGGTGCAGGGCCCTGATTATAATATTTAAACAATGCTTACATTTGTTTCAGGTCGCTACTGCTGTTGGAGGCAGTATTTCCAGTTTTGTGGCACATAACATTCCACTATTGAATTTGACTTTGAGGTGCCCATTTTGGACCCCAAAAAAGGGCGAGATGTATCACAGGTTCCCCCCTAACAAGTGCTGTTTATTGATGCACTATTGAAGAAAGAGATACAGTGGGCCTGATTTTAACTCTGTTTAAGAAAATAGGTTTTGAGAAAGTTAAATTCATCCACTATTATTGTCTCAATAACCATTATTATTCAAATAGTAAATAATAATTAACCAACCTGGAAACGCATTCATTTTTGAATAGTTGAAGCAAATTTTCAAGGATAGGCAGGTGAATAAGTAAAAAAGTATACTTTCTTTATTTTGGGATAACATGAGATGCATTATACCAGGTAACATGACCATATTAGACTAAAATATATATTTTGCAGATTCATGGTAATACAATGTAGTCATGTAATCCAAACTATTATTTTAATCAACTTGTTGTTTTACTTAACATACCCTCATGTGAAGCAGTGATGTCCCCATCATTGCCTCTGACGCTCCTCAGTCAGTATAATTTTAGTTCTATTTCTAGTTGTAATCATTAATATTTTTTTTCATTTTATTGATACTGACTATAGTATGAAAATAATGGCAGAGAATGAGCAAAAGGCAGCATTTTAATCTTAAGGCTTATCTGCCATCAACAAACCTCCCAGGTTTCCACCTCATGGTTTAATGTGCTGAGTGTATTTTTCCCAAATTGCAGCTCCTATCCATTTATAACTCTCCATGGGCAGGATTTTCAATTCGTTGGGTGGGCACGGCAGGCGGGTCCAGTAGTGGCTGGGAAATGGCCCACTGCCCGTGATCAGCCTCCGACCGTGGTTTCACACTAGCTGGCCAGTTAACAGCCAGCCAGTGTGAAAGGTGCGCTGAAAGGCTCAGCGCTGCCGGGGTGGGGGCGGGAGGATGGTCACCGCAAATGTCTGCGTATGCGTGTGGGGAGCGCCCACTGAAAGATCCCTGAAGGCAGGGGGCTGCCTCAGGGAGCTGAAGAGTTTTAAAATCAGCAATAAAGATTTTAGTAGTCAGAAAAAAATGTCCCCACATAGGATTCACTCACATGAACAGAAACATAATAAAAATTATGTTTAAACGTTTTTATTTTTTTAAAAATTAAAGTCGGGAACCTCATCCCGCCCGTCGATGAGGTTTCCTCAAAAATGCAAAGGCCGCCTGACCGACTCGTCTGCCTGCTAACCGTGAGGTTGGACGGGCAGCGAAAAATAGCAGTTAATAAATACTTTAATGGCCTTAATAGGCATCTTAACTGTTGGCGGGCGTGCTGTCAACTCTCGCACACCCCCGCCGATCGAAATATCGCGCGAATACGCAATGACGTTGGGATGCTTGCCTGACGTCATCGCGCGCTATTTCCCGCTCGGGTGCATGCCTGCATGCCGAGTGGAAAATCCTGCCCTGTGTATCTCATCAAGTCTTCTATCATTGCTGCTATCTGTTAATTGTTGCATTGGCTAAAATAAACCCGCTTTTTTCACTCATATCTCATACATTATACTGTGGCCAGAATTTTCCTGTTGGCGTGTGGGGGTGGGCCCCACACGCTCACGCGCCATCGTGATATTTGGGAAGGTGGGCGCTATAAGTTCACTTGTGCGCCCGCCATCAATTAACGACCCAGTTAAGGCCCTTGAGGTAGCAATTGATCTCGATTTTTCGGGGCCCGTGTGATCTTCAAGACGTCGCATGGGCTCAACGGGCAGGCGGGTAGGAGACATTTGTATAAACCTCATCCATGGGCGGAATAAGAGGGGTGAGTGGGGTCGCGAATGTGATGCTTGAGGTATTTAAGTGTGAAAGTTACCTATACTTGCCTGTGTGAGCAGGAAGACTTCAAAACTCATTACAGCTGCTAGGACAAGGGTAAAAGCCTTGGTCAGGATTCTACAGTAGAAATCATTTCTGGGCCTGAAGCTTTCAGGAAGCCTTCTCTTAGCCTGGGAATGGGAGTTGTGCTCTCCACTGGAGGCACCTCCTCTGAGGAGGGAGGGCCAAAAGGGGGAGGAGGCCAGAATTCCACATTCAAACTCCAGGGGAGCCACTTTTGGGAGGAGAGGCACATGCACAAGGGGTGCAGGGCCAACAGGAAGTGCAAGGCGGATGGGCTGCAGAAGGCGCCAATATCCTGTTGCCAGGGTGTACAGGAGGCAAAGCAGCTACCTCAATATGTCTGAGGTGCAGTGCCGAAGGAGGCTCCGTCTCTCACGAGAGACAGTCAACTATATCTGTCAAATGATAGGCCCTGAGATCTCCACTAACTGTGCGTGTGAGCACCCCATGCCAGTGGCTTTAAAGGTCAGAGCTGTCCTCAACTTCTATGCCTCCGGCTCTTTCCAGGGGGCAGTGGGTGATCTCTGCGGAGTCTCCCAGTCAGCTGTCCGCACTTGTGTCAAGCAGGTGACAGACACTCTGTTCAGTCGTGCATTGACTTTCACCCACTACCGTTGGGACGAGGCCAGCCAGAAAGAGCGAGCGAGAGGCTTTGCGGTCATTGCTGGCTTCCCCCACGTCCAGGGCGCAATAGACTGTACACATGTGGCCATCAAGGTTCTGGCAGGTGAGCCCGGTGTCTTTATCAACAGGAAGGGCTTCCACTCCATGAATGTGCAGATAGTGTGTGATCACAGGATGCAGATTCTACAAGTCTGTGCAAGGTACCCAGACAGCTCCCATGATGCCTACATACTCAGACACTCCCAGGTGTCAAGGCTCTTCAGTGCTCCAGCCCCGCCATCCAAGAACAGAAGCTGAGCAGTGGTACAATAGGAGCCACACCTCCACAAGGGCTGTGGTGGAGAGAACCATCAGTCTTCTCAAGATGCGCTTCCGATGCCTGGACCGCTCAGGGGGCACACTCCAGTACACCCCAGATCATGTGTCGCTGATAGTGGTTGCACTGGAAAGGGGCGACACAGTGGACGAGGAAGACATCGACGCAGTTGCTCCAGATGCACATAATGAGTCCAGCAATGAGTCCGAGGATAAGCACGCACAGGAGAATGCTGAGGGTGTAGACGCTGACCCAGCCATACTCCAGGAAGGCAGGGACACCTGGGAGGCTTTAATCCAAAGAACCTTCAGCTAACACACCACAGATGGATCTTCAACACACGTTAGGGCTGTAGGCTCCACACTCGATACCTGAGTGCTAAATCAGCCTGTGTAGGAACATTAACTATGGGCCTTGTCAATAAAGCTCAATGTCAAACAAGTCACTTATAACATCGTGGCTTCCTGTACACATGCAGAAGGAAGGAATCACCCTGAGGCATGGCAACATGTCAAAATTTATTGAGTAAACAAAAGCAAATTCATAAAGCAAAACAAAAGCGATGTTGGACATCACACCAAGTCTTCAACTAAGTACTATGGGCCAACATAAAAGCACTAGTGAGAAACCCATGGTGTGCCTAAGGTGCCTTAAATTTACGCTTACGGGTGCTACGTCTAGATGCTGTCCCCTCGCTGGCACTGGCATCTGAGACAGCCTGTTCACTGTGCTGTCCTGTTGGCCTCGATGACCTTGGCGAACGTCCTCTGGCCCACGGAGCATTTGATGGCCCCGCCTGGGAGAGAGCGGCCAGTTCCACAGCTGGATTCTCCCCAGTCGCCACAGCCTCATCGGATGCCACGGTCACTGGCAGAGGGGCGGAGGAGCTGCTGCCCTCATCTGGAACGCCCTGAGAGGAGCCCGCAGAGATGACAGGCAGCTGCTGCGCCAATGTGAGGTCGCTTCGGACCTCCCTGCTCACTGTAGATGGATGGGCATCGAGCTGGGAAACTTGGTGCCCAAACCATCTCCCACATTGGCACTGACCAGCTGTGGCCAATGCTGCTGTGAGGGCTTGCAGGTCCGAGCGCAACCCCAGGAGGACCTGATTGTTCTTCTGGAGGTGCCTCTCCATGAGAGGCGTCACTCTCTCCATGGAGGAAGCATGGCGCTCGGCCATGAGGCTCATTGCACCGGTGATGCTCCCCATGGACTCCTCCAACATGGGCACCATGCCACGCATTGCCTCATGTATCTCTGTCAGATCCTCCCCCATACCCTGCTGCACTTCCAGCGTTTGCTGCCTCACAGATGACTCCAGAGGCACATCATCAGCCATCGACTGAGCAAGTATCTAGTCCCCAGCAGTCCTCCGACTGCCGGTGCCCTGGGCACTGTCTGTCTCTGCCCGCACCTCAAGCAAGTGTGAAGTGCCCTCACTGCCATGCCCTGTGACACTAGCCGAAGATCTAATTTCCACCAAGGTGCCAGTATCCACGCTGGTGCCTGCCTGGCTGAGATGGTGTGATGCTGGAGAGTGCATTTGCTCGGGGGCTTCAGGGGTGAGAGATGAGCCCTCTGCCTCCTCCTCCCAACCCTGCTCTGGTGATGCTGAAAGGAAGAAAAAGGACATTTGATTAGTTACAGTGCAGACAATGTCAACTTACATGCTGCTCCCCAGATCATTACGCTCATCCTTCCATAATCAAAGGTAAACCCATGTTGCTAACTTCAATCACTGAGCATTCAGCAGTGCCATGGCTTCTGTGACACACATGGTGACCTGACTGCTCGCCAAACATACCTCCCTGTGTCACCCCAGCCTCACTGCCACCATGGGACCTGGTGGCATGGCGCCTCTCAAGGTCAATGGCCTGCTGCTTGAAAGCCATTAGGATGGCCAACTGGGTTTGCCCTCCACCAGTCCACATTCATTCCAACACTGTGCACAGTATTCTCCTGAAAAGAAGAGAGGAGAATTGATTAGTCCGGCCTGCACCTGAATTCCCATCGCATTCCTGCCAACCCAGCCAGAGTGGGACATTGCAGGGCTTCAATTCTTCATCATCCCGCAGCTGCTGCACACTCACCCAAACAAGCCAGGGCTGACACCCCCCATTGCCCAAATACTGCCTCCTTCACATGTGGCATCACAAGGTGTCACTTTGCTAAGCAAGGACGCACAAGCACGTGGAGCGCAAACACCAGCAGATGGATTGGTGCCCCGTCAACTGGAAGCTCCCCTCCCAGCATGTTAGCACCCTGACTTTAACATGCTTCGCAGTTCCAGCACTCTGCTTAGGTGCAGACCCTTGACTTTCACCCCCATTCTATACTCTTTAGGCAACGTGGTACTCACCCTTCCCGAGTGCAGGAGGTCGTTCAATCTTTTGCGGCACTGGAGCCATGTGCACTGCATCACATCACTAACACTCTTGTCCATCTCCTCCAGGCATGTTTGGTCAGGTGGGGAGGCCTCCGCCTCCCGTCCCTCGGAAGAAGGTCCTCCCGCTGCACAGCCACTTCCTCCAAGAGGGCAGCTAGGCACTCGTCGAAAAATGAGGGGCATACTGGCCTATCCTCCAGCCTGGCCTGCCCTGCTGGCCTACCCTCTGTCCTGGCCTGCCCCGCTTGTCTACCCTCTGGCCTGGCCTGCCCTGCTGGCCTACCCTCCGGCCTGGCCTGCCCTGCTGGCCTACCCTCCAGTCTGGCCTGCCCCGCTTGTCTACCCTCCGGCCTGGCCTGCCCCGCTGGCCTACCCTCCGGCCTGGCCTGCCCCGCTTGTCTACTCTCCGGCCTGGCCTGCCCCGCTGGCCTACCCTCCGGCCTGGCCTGCCCCGCTTGTCTACCCTCCGGCCTGGCCTGCCCCGCTTGTCTACCCTCTGGCCTGGCCTGCCCTGCTGGCCTACCCTCCGGCCTGGCCTGCCCCGCTGGCCTACCCTCCGGCCTGGCTGCCTGCCCCAATGGCCTACCCTGCGGACTTTTGTCACCACCATTGCCCCTCTGCAGAGCCCTTCTCCCAGACATTGTGAGCAGCCTTTCCAAGGCTGCCAGGCCTTCCTTTAAACAGGCCGCCGGGTCGCCATTGGACCCGGTGGGCTGAGTGCACCCACTGCCGCCTGTCCACTTCCGCGATGCATGGGAGTCATGAAGTACGCTGGGCCGGCCTTAATTGGGTCCGCACCCCATCCTGACCAGCCCATCTGACAAGGGGAAACTTCTCTGCTGTATGTCTATACTATAATTTGTGCATCAGAAACATTCCACACTGATTGCATCTAAGGATGAGCATGTTCAGTACATGATTGGGAGGAATGGTCCCAGGTTTGCACTAAGTGCGGTAACAGGCAGGAAAGCAACGTTTTACCTGCTGGCCGCAATGGTGGCTTCTCACGCCATACCGTCCCAATCCTGCCACATTAATTATGCACTCCCAGAAAACACGTCATTTCAATGATGGGCGCACTCTCATTCGCCCGCCACACTATCACCTCACTGCATCATCTCACCGGGCACCATGTTTAAAGTGCAGCCACGCACACACCTCTCAGTGCTTCCAGCCCACAACTGCTGCATGGAAGACATGGCCCCAAAAGGCGAAACGACTGCAGCCCCCAGGTTCAATGACGCATCCCTCGAACACATTTTGGATGCAGTGAGGCCCGCCATGATGTCCTCTACCCCACTCTGGCCACAGGAGGGGCAACAACATCACCAATCCAGCTTAGGAGGCGGTGGCAGGGGTGGCAGGGACAGTGCCCTGCAAAAGAGGACAGCCACCCAGTGCCACAAGAGGATGGATGATCTCCTCTGTTCCACCAGCGTAAGTCACTCTTCTCATCACTCTCAACCCACACACTCCCAAACCCATCACACATCCACAGGGCCCTCACTCACTGCCAGTACAAGGGACATCACTATTCTCTCTCACTGCCAGTACAAGGACATCTCTCACACACACCGTCATTGTCCTCATCCCGTCCATGGGACCAGTTACCACCTACACATACCAGGCATACAAGCCTACCGACTCCCACAGCTACCTCGACTACAGCTCCTCACACCCCGCTTCTTGTAAAGACTCCATCCCATTCTCTCAGTTCCTTCGCCTCCGTCGTATCTGTTCTGATGACGCTACCTTCAAAAACAGCTCCTCTGACATGTCCTCCTTCTTCCTTAACCGAGGTTTTCCATCCACGGTCGTTGACAGGGCCCTCAACCGTGTCCAGCCCATATCCCGCGCATCCTCCCTCACGCCTTCTCCTCCTTCCCAGAAACATGATAGGGTCCCCCTTGTCCTCACTTATCACCCCACCAGCCTCCGCATTCAAAGGATCATCCTCCGCCATTTCCGCCAACTCCAGCATGATGCCACCACCAAACACATCTTACCTTCACCCCCCCCCGACGGCATTCCGTAGGGATCGTTCCCTCCGGGACACCCTGGTCCACTCCTCCATCACCCCCTACTCCTCAACCCCCACTTATGGCACCTCCCCATGCCCACGCAGAAGATGCAACACCTGCCCCTTCACTTCCTCTCTCCTCACCGTCCAAGGGCCCAAACACTCCTTTCAAGTGAAGCAGCATTTCACTTGCATTTCCCCTAACTTAGTCTACTGCATTCGTTGCTCCCAATGCGGTCTCCTCTACATTGGAGAGACCAAACGCAAACTGGGCGACCGTTTTGCGGAACACCTGCGGTCTGTCCGCAAGAAAGACCCAAACCTCCCTGTCGCTTGCCATTTTAACACTCCACCCTGTTCTCTTGCCAACATGTCTGTCCTTGGCTTGCTGCATTGTTCCAGTGAAGCCCAACGCAAACTGGAGGAACAGCACCTCATCTTCCGACTAGGCACTTTACAACCTTCCGGGCTGAATATTGAATTCAACAACTTTAGATCTTAAACTCCCCCATCCCCCCATCCCCACCCCGTTTCTCCCCCCCCCCCACCTTTTTTCAATAATTTATATAGATTCTTCTTTCCCCACCTATTTCCATTATTTTTAAATCTAAAACTAAAACCTTGTTAGTCTGTCCACCCCACCCCCACTAGAGCTGTACTTTGAATATCCTGTCTTCCATTCTTAATTAGCACTTTTCTCAGACAAATGTCACCACCTTCGACACCTCTTTGACCCTTTTGTCTGTGACCATCTTTTGATTATCTGCTCATCTCCACAATCACCACACCCTCAACGTCTCTCTCCCCCCCCCCCCCCCCCCCCCCCCCCCCCCCCCCCCCCCCCCCCCCACCTTAAACCAGTTTATATTTCTCCCTTCTCCTAACTATGCTTCAGTTCTGCCGAAGGGCCATGAAGGCTCGAAACGTTAACTGATTTCTTCTCCGCCGATGCTGCCAGACCTGCTGAGTTTTTCCAGGTAATTCTGTTTTTGTTTTGGATACTTATCATCTGGCCTGGCAGGCATCCTGCTTACTTTCTCCATCTCTATCCATGCAGGACATGCTGACGCACAACAAGAGGGAGAGGTCGCAGACTGGTGGGGGAATCCCTGAAATCAATGTCCTCACAGACTTTTAAAATAGAACCATCCAGCTGGCCGGTGAGGACCTGGACCGTCCTGTGCTGACAGTGAGGTCGGCGCTGCTCTACCAAGTGAGGATCCAGCAGTGCAACATCCATCAGACAGCCATGCTGTGAGTGATGTATCCTCTTTCACAGGCCACTGCCATGCACTAATTATCTCCCCTTGCTTTCGCAGGCACATCTGGGAAACAGCCAAAGGAGTCCACAACACAGGGCCTCCAATCAAGCACCAAAGAAAGCTCTGAAGAGGAATCTGAAGGCACCTTCATTGAAGACCTATCACAGTGCTCACCCACACCCTCCAACAGTGCAGAGACACACACCACGGTGGGATCTAGCTTTTGAATAGCCTCGGGATCACAATCTGGTGAGCTCATCGCACTGTCTGATCCGCAGCAGGTGGCAGCAGGGACTTCCGAAATCTCTGGCACTCGGAGGACTGCAGGGTGCCAGAATATTGCTGAGTCTGAGTCAGATGACAAGCCTCTGGACTCGGTCATGTCACAGTTGCTGGAGCTGCAAAGTCAAGATCGGGAATATCCATTGCACCCCTCAGATTGCAAGGCACAATGGAGGAGTCCATCCACCTTCAGTCTGAGTTGATAGCACTGGCATGCCAACACACTGAGGTCAACACTGGTAGGATAGCGGCTGCCATGGAGACCTTGGTCCAGGATATGATCTTGCACTGCTGTTCGAGCTGAACTCCATCGCTGACGCCATATTTGGCCTCCAAACAGTTTTACGCAAGAGGGTGCCATGCAGCTCAATCCCACTCCAGCTACCCCTTCTCCTCAAGGAGTCAGCCAGGGGCCCTCAGGCACTCAAAGGGAGGAGGATCAGCAGGTGCACACTCTGGGCCCATCTATCCAGGTGACTCTGCAAGAGTCCGGCCAATCTGAATCAGTTCTTCCTGTGACCCCAGCAGTTCCAGCTCCACAGGCTGATGAGGTGCCACTGCCACACAGCAGGACCCTGAAAGCAGGCCAAAGTCCTCCAGGTCTCAGCCCTCCAGAGGACGACTGCCAAAGTCATCACAGACAGGGCGTCACAGTCAGCGGGCTGCCTCCACTTCTGCTGTCAATGTTTGGGAAGCACCAAGACGTAGCAGCAGGGTTAAGAAGGTTAAGAAGATGTAACTCTTTCGAGTTATCAACAGTCACAGATTGTAACTCTTTCGAGTACATTCACAGTTCTTGGTTTCCGGGAGTGGGACATGAACCCACAACCTTCTGATTCAAAGGCGAGGGTGTTATGAAACAGCCTGGGTATGGGTGTTAATCGCTTCTATATAACGTTCACTATTGTAAATAAACTCTCAAGAATGTCTCCCTACCTATGGCTCCTTGTTCTGATGAGCAATGTTCATGTCACTCAGATTTTGAAACCCTGCACAAGATAAAGGCAAGTGTCTCAATCCAGGGTCTCTTCCCTGTGCTCTGTGCAGCTTTCAGAACAAAGTGATGGCCCAGCCTCACACTCCCTGGAAACACTACAGATGCCTGCACCTCAGTGGAGCTTGTCATATCTGCCAGAATGTCGTGGGCAGGCGTCACAGAGTTCCATCATTTTCTCTGTGTGCTCTCAGCACCATCAAGATGGGGCTGGCTCCCATCTCTTCAGCATCTGCGACCAGTGATGCTGTGTTCCTGAAGGGGTCAGGTGCTGAAGGCTGACAAAGGAGTAGGTGCTTTATAAGTTTTATGGCTGCATCTCTATGATATGACCCTGATCACTGAGCACAAGTGAGCTACCCTCAGGTGGACAGGAGTCAGATATTCACAGAGGCAATGTGAAGATCTATGGGCTGTCCTCACTGCATTTTGTCATCATCCACCACAGGTCTAGCAGCTGTGAGGACCTCCCGAGCGCACCCACCTCATCTGCCCAGTGCAAGGGCCTCATCGCCGTCATCATTGCCTTCGAGGACTTCCTCACCGTCATCCCTGCCAAAATCCTCCTCATTGGGGGAGACTTCCAGCTCCTCCATCTCCTCCTCAGCTAGTTCTCCTCCTTGTTGCAGCACCAGGTTGTAAAGGGCGCAGTAGGTGACAATGATGCATGACACCCTCTGCGGACAGTATTGCAGGGCTCCACCAGACCCGTCCAGGCACCAGAACCTCATTTTCACCATCCCGATGATCTGCTTCACCAAATTGTGAGTTGCTGCATGAGCCTCCTTATACCATCTCTCTGCTGCAGTCTGAGGCCACCGCACGGGTGTCATCAGCCACGGCCTCTGTGGGTAGCTCTTGTCACCGAGGAGCCATCCCTGCAGCCTGTGTGGACCCTGGAAGATGTCAGGGATCTGTGACCGACTGAGAATATATGAGTCATGGACACTTCCTGGGAACCGTGCTCGGACCTGCAGGGTGCGCTTGTGGTGGTCGCACACCAGCTGCACCAGCGAATGGAAGCCCTTGGGTTGATGTAGTTGACCGCTTGTTGTCATGGAGATCTGAGCATCACGTGAGTGCAGTCGATGGCACCCTGCACCTGTGGAAAACCCGAGATCTGGGCAAATCCAATCGTTCTGCATCCTGGCTTTCCTGGTCCCGGGCGAAATGCACAAAGTTGTGTGCCATGGAGAAGATGGCATCCGTGACCTCATGGATGCATTTATGGGTGGAGGCTTGTGAGATCCCACAGAGGTCACCTGTGGAGCCCTGAAAGGAGCCACTGGCATAAAAATTGAGTAGAGCCACCACTTTCATGACCACAGGCAGTGGATGCCCTCCATGTCCCCATGGCACCAAATCCTGCAGCAGGTGACAGGTGTGACCGATCAGTTCCCTAGACATGCACAGTCTTTGGTGACACTGGTTCTCAGTCAGAATGAAAGGCGACGTCTATAGACCCTGGGTCTAGGTAGGTGCTGACCAGCGATGGCTCTTCAGTGGCGTGTGTGGGAGCCCCAGCTGCCGCTTCTTCCTAAGGGTGCTGCTCCTCCCTCTGTACAGCCAGGTGTCTCCGTCCCTCTCTTCTTCGTCATCTTCACTCTCTGTAAGCCATGAGGCATACATCTAATTCACCAGGCTCCATGTTCCTGATGTACTCTGTCTGCAGGATGAAAGAGAGAGATGCATGGGTTAGCATGGGTATACTGAGAACCTGTTTTAGTTAAGTCTGAAGGCCCCTTAACACATCCCGGAGAGTGCTGGCCACCACTTGGATGGTCAGAGTTTAGTGCACTGCATGGCTGTCCGAAACCCCACCCATCTCCGCCCCACTCCACCCGACCGATTGGCAGCAGCTTCGCCCATTGGACAGCATGCTGCGCTCTCAGCTCAGGCACAGCCTTTCTCCTAACCTGCACTGCAAGACTGCACTGTTAGCTTGAACCATGGGAGAGACTCGTCCAAACCGGGATGATGATACTGCAAGGGGCTGTGAGCACCTCCACCAGCGACTGCTCCATGGCCAGCTTTAGCAAGGAGATTGTACAATGTGCCTAGTCGCCCAACTATTCTGCAGTCCACTAAAATACACACTAGTTTTCAGCCTGTGCCCGAAGGGTGAAAAGTTCTGGAGCAATTTGTGGCACTTTCATGCCTCTGCTTTGCTTGAGTGGGCAGATAAGCTAGAGACCTGACACCACGCATATCAATGTGGCTGTGCCTGAACTGTCTTAGCTGCGGTGCAATGGTCACTTTATATAATTTTTCCCTAATGTGTGTCCACTTCCCTCCCTACACCCCAGACGTGCTAGTGCATTACCTTCAACCGCAGAGCAGCCCTTGCCCCTCCCCCCTCAACGCGCCACAACCTTGAAGTCCAGCAGGCGACCCTCGCGAGCGCTGCACAACGTTACTGTGCACTCATCTCCGAGTTCCCCTCAAAGTGCAGCCTGCCAAGTGCACACCTTATATGTGCTGTTGTGAAACATGTAGATGTGCAATCATGCCAATGTGCTTGGACAACCTAGCATGGGGGGATGATTCCAGCTGGCTGGCCTTATAATAATATGCAGATGTATTACAATGAGGTTCCTAACATTCGATGGTGGGAAATGAAGCCCACCCTCGACGGGCTGGGTGGACGATCACAAACTGGTTTCACGACATCATGAAACTGATTTTTGGCCTTCTCGCCATATTGTCCACTCACACCGCCGAACATGCCAGACACCAGCGGGCAGGGTAAATTCCACCCATTGTGTGAAAACTCATTACACAAATCTAGCTTTCTTATGTTAATAATTTCTCTAAGGATTATAGATTCTAACAATGTAAGGTCAATTAAAAATGTTTTCTTTCTCTGACTGTACTAGCTATATTCAAAAGCCATGTTAACTAAATGTTTATTTTTAGTGAAGTTCATGAGAAACCTACCATGTATTCATCTGAATGTCAAGTGTGAAAGTTGCAGTTGTAATATTTATGTATCTGTAAAGAAAAGTAATGAATGATTTATGGAATGCTCCGATCACTTGCTCTAATAGAATTTAATTAACATACAATATGCTGCACTTTATGAAGATATGAAGAATTGGATTAGCACTTACCATAAATATCTAGTGTAAATGTAATACTGTTCAGCCAGGGAATCATCCTACATGAGCAACTCCACTTAAAAATCTCTGACAGCTAATGGTTAGTGTGAATTTAAAGCAGTACTGCAAATATTTACTAGTATTCTTGACCACACTTGGAAGAATGCAAAAAACATTGGACAAAACTCGATGCACAATTAACAAATATTTAATTTAATTATAATTCTCATCATTATAACACTCAGTGTAACAGAGCTATAGAATCATAGTCATGGAGGCATTCCAGCACAGTGGGGGATATTTGGTGCATCGAGTCCATGCTAGCTTTCTGTTGAGCAATCCAGCCCATTCTATTCCCCCACTCTATCCCCGTAGCCCTGGAAATTTATTTGAAATTATTCATACCTCCACCACCCTCATAGGCACTGGGTTCCACATCATTACATCTCACTGCTTAAAAAAAAGTTCTTTCTAACACCCCCAGTATCTCTTTCCCATAACCTTAACTTTGTGTCCCTCTAGTTCTTGTATCATCAGCTAATAGGAACAGCTTTTCTTTGTCCACTTTATTTGAAATGGTCATAATCTTGCACACCTCTATCAAATCTCCCTTCAATCTTCTTTGCTCCAAAGAACCCCAGCTTCCCCAATCTAATCTTGTAGTTAAAATATCTTATCCCTGGAACGATTCTAATAAATCACCTCTGGACCATCTCAAGGACCTTCACATCCTTCCTAAAGTGTGGTGACCAAAACTGGTTGCAACACCCTGATTGCAGCCTAATTGGAGCTTTATAAAGTTTCAGCATAATTTCCCTGCTTTTGTACACAAAATATTTATCTCTCAAGCCCTGGATCATATATGCATTGCTAATTACTTTCTCAATTTGCCTTGCCATCTCCAAAGTCCCATCATGTCCTTCTGTCCCTGCACACTCTTCAGAATTGTGCCATTAAGTCTATATATTGCGTCTCCCTACCCCATCTGCCAAATGCATCAACTCACACTTTCCTGTTCTAAGTTCCATCTGCCACTCACCTATCTATGTCCTGTTGTAGTCGGTTGGTATTGTTCTCAATGTTTGCCACATCTGCAAATTTGGTATCATTGGAAAATTATGACATTTAACTCTGTATTCCAATATCCAAGTCATTTACACATATATCAAAAAAGCAGTGCTCCTAGGAATTACCTTTGGGGAACACCACTGTCATTCTCCAGTCTTAAAAACAAACGTTTACCATGACTCACTGTTAAATGGTGTCAATGGTCACAATAAAAGTAACTAATACATAGTCAACAGAATCTGAATTGTACAGCGTCACAGGTTGCCATTTAACCTACCACAAATATTAAAATTGTTTTTTCAAGATTACTGTTTAACTGGAAATGGCTGCATGCACTTGTCAACAAGCCTCTTCCCTACCATAATTCTCTTTTGAGTTATACCCAAACTTCTCATGTAGTCCTGCCATCGATCCATCTGAATACTGCCCAGTCCTCTATCTAAATCCCAATTCTGTTCCAACCCGAGTCCATTGTCACTGCTTTAAAAGCTGAAATGATTCACCAGTGCAAAACCTTTCCTCCATGGATATATCACAAAATAGTGGATCTGCAGCTTAACATAACTTCTAGAAAACATCAGTTAAACATAAGTTATTACAGAAAGAGTTTCAATTTCAGTGTCAGGTATTTTGCCACTTTTTTAAAAATCTAATAGCCAATTACACTTGAAGAAAAGAAAATATAGTCTCAAATCAAATCAAATCTGTGATCATAAAAGTGCACCACTTGCCAACAAACAGGTAACTGAAGATAAAATCTTAGGGGAAAGCTTGTTTTCAAGTGGATTTAAATATGTTCCACAAATTCAAACTATGGTGAATGTTAGATCTGCAAAACATGAGTTACAAGCCAGAGAAATATGTCTTTTGTGTGAAAAGAAATATTTTATTTAGTACCAAGGAGTTCAATGTAACTGAAAAGCATTTTGTCTCACGTTGCTCAAAATGATAGTAGTTTTGATCTACCTTAATATCATTTACTTGATATATGTATGCAAATTAATTCTTGTCCTTTTATTGGAAGGCAATGCAAAGTACCTGTCTGCATTAACTTCCCTCATGACAGGCGGTGTCAGATTCTTTGCCATGATGATGAATTGTTGCTAGCCTTTGATTTGCATATTTTTCCACTACAATTTCAAATATGTCAGTCACATGTGGACCTTATAAATCCATCCTTAATAATACTTAAACACGTTTTATAATGAAGGTATAGCCTCTTTCATTTTCAGATTTTAAAAATGTAATCTCATAGTTTTGAAACATTAATTAACCTTGGCGGCTATGAATAGTAGAATATTTTAAGTGGGCTTTGTTGCTTCAGAGGTGATAAAATGAATCTCACTTAACAGAATTCTTTTGGCCTGGGATAGCTTTTTATGCACCCAGTACTTGCCTATAGTTTATTTTCCCTAAGCAATAATGAATGAAATATATGCTTTGGTAAGTAATGCACACCATCATCTCAAATACTGCAAATGCAACCTTGCACACTTTAGCAAAAAAGATCTTAATTATTATACAGTATGTCATAGCTATAGTGGTGAAGTTAATTCTGAACTGATGCAAACCATGATCTAGGCTGTTTATATTGAACATTAAGTTTAAGTACAGTGCGGTCAAAAGAATAAGATTTATAACATAGCAATAGTGTACTACAGGCCAGTCAACTTAATCTTGTTGGTGGAGGGTTTCTAGAAACAATAATTCAGGACAAAATTAATAGTCACTTAGGCAATTGCAGGTTAATTAAAGAAAGCCGGTGTGGATTTATTAAGGGCAAATTGTGGTTAACTAACTTGCTTGAGGTTTTTGATGAGTTAACAGAGAGCTGATGAGGCCAATGCTGTTGATGTGGTGTATATGGGCTTCAAGAAAGGCACTTGATAAAGTGCCACACAACAAACTTGTGAGCAAAGTTAGAGCTCATGGAGTAAAAGTGACAGTAGCAATATGGAAACAAAATTGCCTGACTGACAAGAAACAGAGTGCATTGGCTAATGGTTGCTTTTTGGATTGGAGGAAGGCTTATAATGGAGTTCCCAGGGCTCGGTGTTAGGATGCCTGCTGTTCCCAATATATATTAATGACCTAGAACTTGGTGTACAGGGCATGATTACAATATTTGTGAAGTGATTCATTTTGGTAGAAAGAACTCAGGGAGACAATATAAAATAAAGTGTACAATTCTAAAATAGCTGCAGGACCAAGTGATGTGCATAAATCGTTGACGGTGACAGGACAAGCTGAGTGAGTGGTTAATAAAGCATATGGTATCCTGGGTTTCATTAATAGGAACATAGAGTACAAAAGTAAGGAATTTATGTTAAACCTGTAAAATACCTGGTTTGGCTTCAACTAGAGTAGTGCATCCAGTTCTGAACAGTACACTTTAGGAAAGATGGGAAGGCATGAAAGGGGGTGCAGAAAAGATTTACGAGAATGGTTCCAGGGGTGAGGACCTGCTGTTATGTAGATAAATTGGAGAAGTTTGGGCTATTGTCCTTGGAGAAAAGCATGTTGAGAGCAAAGTCATGTGGTGTCTGGACAGAGTGATAGGGAGAAACTGTTCCCATTAGTGGAAGGATCAAGAAGCAGGAGGCACAGATTTAAGGTAATTGGCAATAGAAGCAATGGCGACATTAGGAAAAGCTTTTTTATGCAGCGAGTGATTACGATCTGGAATGTGCTGCCTCAGAATATGTGGGAGGCAGGTTCAATCAAGGCATTCAAGTGGGAATTGGATTATTATCTGAAAAGGAAGAATGTACAGGGCTATGGAAATCAGGGGAGTGACACTAGTTAAATCACTCCTTTACAGACCCTGCACAACAGACTGAATGGCCTCTTTCTGTGCTGTAGCCATTCTATGATGCAAAGGTTTACCATAATAACCTCACAGCCTCACCCAAACAAGCAAGAAAATATCTCAGATTTTAATTATTCTGTATCTAATAATGCTAGAATGGAATTAATAGTGATTTAACACTAACTAGTGCCATTTAAAAAATTGCATGAATGGAAGTGCAGTGGGAATCCAGGTCACATGCTTGATATGATTCCTGTGAAGACTAATAAACTGAACTAATAAAATAAACTAAAGAAGAATAAACTAAAAGAACGGAACTTACCAAATAACCCTAATGGAAGAAACCGATGGACAAGATTCCCCTTTTATAACTTTTACTTTAACAATCAAACCAAAATCATCATACATTAAACATGAATTAACAGGGAAATTGTATTCAATAAAAATTATCAATTACACTTTAAATAGCTGATACAACAAAGATAGATCTCACTCAGATTTACTGGCAATCCCCTTAGTATGTATGGCACCATGTTTAGCCACAATGTCCTTCAAAGCTCTGTCTTCCTCAGGTAGAGTTTGAATCCTTTTCCTCATGCAGGATTTGGTCATTGATTTACCTCTGAGGGCAGCTTTACTCCACCCGAGTTCCACAGATACAGTCATCGCCAAAAAGGTACACTTCTGCAGAACCTCCTTAGCTTGGTTCATAACAGTCCTGATGGTGTGGTTTCCCCAAAGCCACCTTCATCCAGCTACAAAGTAATACCTGTTGCTCTAGTTAATTAGCTCCCCTCCCTTTGCTGCAAAATAACTGAAACACTAGCAGTAATTTTAGTTCACTGTTCCTTCTGCTAAACGCAGCTTTCAGGTTTCATTCTTTTCAGCTTTGCCGCAAACATCCTCTCCACAGTCTGCCTGTACTGCTATGCTAAAAGCTCAACTTTGAGAGCTCTGTGTTTTCATTTGAATTCAATCAGCCTCTGTTTCCTTAGCAATCTGAGATCACAGCATGATTTCCCAGAAATCTGATGTCACAGCCAGGAACCCAAAGTTACATTCCCTTCCCCAGGAACCTGAAGTTTTACTTTCTCTTTCAGGTAGGGACAGTCTCAGAAAAAAGGCTTTGATACCAAAGTCATTGCAGCCAACCACTCACTTCCCCAATGTTCTCGCAAACTGTAGATTTCATCATACACTTAAACAGGTTGCTGCTACTTTTCTGCCTAAGATGATGGCAGGGTGGGAGAAACTCAAAGAAAATTCAGCCTGACTGCTGTTCTTTTATTTGCAAATAATTTTCAGCTAAGTATTTTATCCTGCATTGTTCCCATGAGATACAAACATGCATTGTGCAGTGTGATTGAGAGTAGCTTGTGAACAAGACCTGGCAACTAACTTGAATTGATAATTTCAACTGAATGTGTTGCTGCAGATGATGATAGTATCAATGGGCACTGTCTTGCACTAACTATTACTACTGTATTTTATGAACTTCACAATGGTCTGAAAAGGTTTCAGATAGAATTTCCCATTTGTAGTGATAATGAAAAGGAGGTTCTAATGAAAACCTTAGTAATGTAATTGCCAGATTTTAGTCCAATAGTTTGCATTGTTTATATCTGAATGGATTACTATGGGAAGTCTCAAGATGCAGTAAGTCCTTAACATTGGGTAGCCTTTTTCATTTCATTCAGGACATTTTGCTGCTTTTTTAGACATGCACAAAAATGTATTGAATTCTTTCTCCCTTGTCACTGCCTGTCCAGCATCCTGTTGTCACTCTGAGTTTATGCAGAAGGGAGAGGAAGGGGTAGGGTATGTCCAAATTTCAATTTTAAGTTACCTTTGAATTTGTTGTAAAATAAGAATTTGTGTGTGACTTCACAAATCGATTCCTATTTATCTTGGGATTAAGGGGGACTTTTAACCTTACAAGGGGGTTGGGAATGTGAGTGAGCAGTGGGTTAAAACAGCTGAAATTGCTGCCATGTCCAGAAGCCAATAGGAATCCATTGACTTCTGCTTCAACCTGAGCTTAACCTGCTGTCTGTGGGAAATCTTCATGGGTCAGGCGCGTCTGCTACTTAAATGCATAAAGGGCCCCTTATCTGCTTCTTTAACACTGAATTCTGAATTTAACTATGTGCGTATGGGTTTCCTAGACTTTCTGGAACTTGCAGGGGAAAATAAGGTGAGAGGACAATGGCGATTTAACAGTGCTGAGCCATTGACAGGCAAGAAATGCTTTAAATACTGAGATCTGACACCTGCTTCCTTGCCAAAAGTGAAAGACTTTTGTTTCAAAAATGTACTTTCACTGCTTTGAAGGTGCTTTCTAATACATAGGAGGTCATTTCTACCATATTGGAGTTTTTTGCCTCTGATCTGCACTTCCTACCTGTCAATCTTCAGATCAGCATGGGAGCCGGTTATGTAGCTTTGCCCTAGACGTCAGGTAAGGAAGAAGATAAGCAGCATCAGCAACAACACCAACAACAGTATGAACAGCACTGCCTTCTCCTCTACCACCTGTCACTCCACAGGAAAGGGGAGATGAACACAGATCTTCAGCTCGCAGAAGCTGATACCCTCAACTTGAGGGAGAAAGGCAGGGAATAAGCTTCTTGGATATAACCGAGTACCAGTACCTCAGGAGGCTCAGAGCTTCCTATCAGGCGATCACTGACATTTTCAGCTTCCAGGAGAAGACCTCCTATCTAGTGGACCAGGCGAGCACATTTGCAGTGATGGTCATAGTCATTTCAGCTCTTAATTTCTTCACCTCTGGCTCCTACCAGGCTTCTGCTGGTGATATTTCTGGAATCTCGCGATCTGCTGCCCACAACTGAATTTCACAAGCGATAGAGGCCAGAATCAGTGCTCTTGTGCACTTCTCAACTGATGAAGCCAGTCAAATTGAGCAGGCATTTGGATTTGTCACACTGGCTGGATTCCTACAGGTCCAGGAAGTGATCAGTTGCACACATGTGATAATCAAGGTGCCCCCAAATCTGCCATTATATTGTCTTGGATAGTGTCAAGCTGCTTTATTCTTGAAGCTGCACTCAACCAGGCAATTGGAGAGTATTCTACTACACTCCTGGCTTGAGCCTTGTAGATGGTGGACAGGTTTTAGGGAGTCAGGAGGTGAGTTACTCACTGCAGAATTCCCAGTCTCTGACCTGCTCTTGTAGCTACAATATTTATTTGGCTGGTTCAGTTCAGTTTCTAGCCAATAGTAACCCACAAGAAGTTGATAGTGGGGGACTCAGCAGTGGTAATGCCAGTGAATGTCAAGGGGAGATGGTTAGATTCTCTCTTGTTGGAGATGGTCACTGCCTGGCACTTGTGGGCACGAATGTTACTCGCCACTTATCAGCTCAAGTCTTCATGCTGTCCAGGTCTTGCTGCATATGGACAGAGACTGTTTCAGTATCTAAGGAGTCACCAATGGTGTTAAGATGATTATTAAAATTAAGATGACTGTCATTGGTGGTCAGGTAAGGATATGAGTACGTGTCTCAACTGAGAGGGATGAATGTACCAGCAATAGGAACAGGGAGCATGTGAAAGAGGTACTCGCACCCCGCCACCTTGCCCAGACACCAATCCAGCAATGAAACTGGGTTAAATCCCAGTGGATGACGGGAAGAGGCCCTTAAGTGGTCATTAATTGGCCACTTAGGGGCCTTAATTAGCCCATGGGTAGGCAGTCTCCCAGCACCTCCCCCATTGCAGGTAAATATGCAGCAGGATGGGGCAGGTGGGTATGCAACTATGCCTATGGCATGGCACCAATTTTACAGCCACACCCCACCTGCCAACCTACTCCTGGGGAACTGAAATCCAGCCCATAGTATTCAGTGGAAAGAAAGATAAAAGTCTGCCAGATAGACAAATGCTTCAATCTCCTTTTTGATCCATGCAATATTTAATATTTATAGTGCTTGTCAGGCATCGGCAACAGGCAGTACAGTTGAGGACATACTGATCTTACCAAATATAGACAGCATCATCACTAAGTTGCATGGATAGTGCCAGTGTTCTTGCTGCAGTTGATGTAGAAAGCTGATATAGTTGTACTGGATCAAAGACAGATGGATGTGCCAACCTCTGGGATCTTCATGACATACTTTCTTTCATCTTCTGCCAACTCAACCTGAAATGTTCTATCTGAGGTCCTTGAAAAGCAAACTTACTCGAAGGGGTATAAAAATGGCCACCAATTTTATTTTTCACAAAAATAATGTTAATATTAGTTTCAAATGAATGAAAAAATATATAACAAGAAACACTGTACTATAAGGATACTGTAACAAAACCTTTTCCAAACTTCTTGCACTCATAGAGGTTCCTTGGTATCATTCTAAAGGGGCAAAGGAAAAGAAGGAAAGCTGCTACGAATATCAGACAGTTATGCCAAGTTCATTTAAATAATTTTGCATTGGACCATGGCCTTTATGAGGCTTACTCAGGAAATTGGTGCAAGTGCTTCCACTCACTAAAAGTAGAAAAAAGGCAAATTGCAGGCCAGAAATTATCACTGGGCCTCCTCTCCTAGTTCAGAACTTCCACTGTGCCAGATGTGCACCTGTGCTCAAAACCATGGAATCTACCCTTATGTTTGAAGCAGATCTCCACCCGCACATTTAATATTGCATTTGTGTTTTCTGAGCACATGGAAGTCATTTTGTTATATCTTATAGAGAAGGAGGAAAGGTCTCCAGTATTGTGAGTTATTGGGTGACTCTAGCCCTGTGAAGTGATTGGATTGAAAGTGCTTCCTTGAAAACAAAGCGTTGTCCTAGCTGACTTGGTACTTGGCTCAGAGGGTTTAGATAGGTTTGATGACACAGTCATCATGAAACTGTAAAGCTTTTTTTGATAGCCTTTCTCCAGAACTTGAAACAGTGTCCCTACTCCCTAGGACTAAGCTGAGGGAAGGGTTTTTTTTATGCATTCACGGAATGTGGGCTTCGATGGCTGGGCCAGCATTTATTGCCCATGCCTAGTTGCCCTTGAGAAGGTGGTGGTGAGCTGCCTTATTGAATCGCTTGATACAGTTAACAGCTTCACCCTTCCACTTCAAAAGGACCTGAAAGAGTAACGTATATGATACCATAATTGCTAGGTAAACTTAGTATGGTGGAATAATACTAACTGGGGATGAGATGCTTCAATTATGGAGAGATAGGTAGTTGTGTCATGGGGAAAGGCACGCATGTTTGATTGACATCTGGTATGGCAAATTGATGGCTTATGTTATGCTATCATCTGAATTTGTGCTGCTCAATTGTGCTAACATTTCAGAAGGACAATTGTGGCTTTTAGATATTGGTTTTCTATATATTGTTAATGCTTATTTTTATTTTCTGAGAGGGGTTTCAAGTTGGATTATCTGTTTTTATCTGCAGACATGCAAAATGACCTAAATATTGGGAACACGATCCTATCTCCTGAGGCGTAACACCACTTTCTGATGTCACCAAAGCCTAATGAGCTGTGCAAACAGTCCAATTGGGCCCAGAATTAAGAACAACATTAATGATTTGTGCAATGTTAATTTATTGCAATTTTCAAAGTCTTCCTCTTCATCATTGTTCAGATATATGACTGTATATGAAATATATCAAGTTTTATTTTACAATAAGAATGTTTTAGATGATTTCACATCTATAAAGAGCACAATGTGCTTAAGGAACATTTAGCGTTTGTAGCATATGAATTATGATAATTTGCTAAAGTGCAATGCTAGGCATTGTTGTAAGGGTTGTTTGCTGTCTCTCTAAGAGGTCTGAAGGCTTATATGGTTTACCATAAACTGTTTATTAACAACTCATAACTATATACATCTGCATGAGTGCTGTCTCCATGCTGGCTTCTGCTAGACTCTTCTACACACACTCTACCCTCATATGACTCTCTACACTATACCATGGGTGGTATTGCTCTCGAGTCCCCCGTTAACCCTTACAAACCTGAACACTCAGTACTTACACCTCCCCCAAGTCCTTACCCAAATATGTTTATAATACAACCTTCTTTAGTTGCTATCCCTTCTCCCTAGCTCAAGTCTCTGACTTCATAAATTTAGAAAGTCTGGAGGCTTGATAATTCTTCCAGATCTCGTCCTTGTCACGTTTGGAGGAATGGTAGTCTCAGTTGCTTTGGATTGACTTTGTCAGTTTGCGTTAAAAATGTAGCACTCTGTGTTTCCGGTACATGGTTGTTTCTATTTGATTCGATTTTTGCATTCCATTCAGTTGAATTTCTCTTTATCAGCATCCCATCTGCTTTGTTTTGACACCCTGAGCTTGTCCTGTGCTTTCGAAAGGGAATGTCCATTCATTCCTAGAGTGGACTCGGGTTCTTCTTGGAAGCTGAAATGTCAAAAATGGAACAATCATTTCCACTTGTTCCACAATTTTAGCCAAATATTTCTATACTCCCTATTTCCAATTCTTTTTCGAACTTATGGGCAGGATTTTTCAGTCAGCGTGTGGGGGTGGGACTGACACGCCAGCGCGTAAAATGACGCACAATGACGGCGGGCGTGCGTCCCGACGTCATCGTGCCGTCTTGTCTGATGTCCAGAGTCGGCTGCGCGCCCGCCAATATTTAAACGGCCTATTAAGGGCATTAAGGAAGTAATTAACATAATTGTTAATGTTGCCCGTCCAACCTTACGGTTGGCGGGCAGGCGAAAAGGGTTTTAGGAAACCTCATCCACAAGTGGGATGAGGTTTCCTAAAGCCTTTATTAATTAAATAAATAATTTTTCCGAAATATGAAAACATGTCCCATCTCATGTGACACAGTCGCATGAGGGGACATTTTTAATTAAATTTTTAATCCATTTATTTAATAATTTCAAAAGCCCTTCAATCTCCCTGAGGCAGCCCCGTGCCTCAGGGAGATTGAAGCGCTCTTTCACGTACATGCGCAAAAGAGCGCTGGACCCGACTCTCCCTCCTCCCCCCGCCTGCACAGGTAGTGCTGAGTGCTACAGCTCGCACCTTACGCTGGGCGGACCTTAATTAGCCTGCCCTCGTAAAATGGCGGCTCGGAGCCGATTGCAGGTGGCAGTCGGCTCTGCGATCGCCCCACCCACTCCCACTGAGCCTACCCACTGACTGAAAAATTCAGGCCTATGAGTCTTTTCATTCAGCTTAGCAACTACTCTGGTGAATTCAATTGTCTTTGATCCAGAGCTATGTGCAATATAAATGTGCTATATAAACTTAACAACCTCAGCTAGGCATTCAATTCCTTTCAGAATCTTTCTTCCATAGTCACTTGACTGCTCATTAGGCTCATTCAGTTCACTTGTTGGATCCTCAATCTGTTCCTTAGAATTTTCCTTTTCTGCTTTTAAAGCCTGGATTAGCTCTTCCATACTATGGATCTCATCTTTCATGTTCGTCAGATTGATTTGAAGTTCAAGAATTTCATTGCTCTTTTCATGATGAAGTTCCAACATTTCACCAGTTTTGGTTGTTAAGTCTGCATAAGCTGGTCTGATTCATCAATAATTCAAGTTCTAATTTTTCATTAGCAAACTTATCTTCCGTACATGAAAGTTAGTTTGCTACACTGAACAGTTTTTCCTTAAGAGAACCTATTTCCTGTGTGCCATCCTTCAAGCTCACATCTTTAATTTTACTTCTGCTAGCTGTTTCTGAGACTCTTCATGCTCCTTTGTGAGAACTTTTACTTTATCATGCAACTATTTAACTTTTTCTTGACATTCTAGGTTCTTGATTTTCATTTCAGCCATGTCAGCTTTCAATTATTCAATGGTTCTCAGTAAATGTGAGGCAGCCAGTGCTCTTTCTTCTAGTTCCTTGAGCTTCAGTGTTGTATTTGCATTTTCTGACCTTATTTCTGTCTTCTTTCTCCAGCTGCAGCAGAGCTTTGTCCTTGTCCTTCATTTTGGTTTCACTGTTAGCCAGGTCTGTCTCCAGCGAAGTCTTAATTTTATTCCGTTCTGTGATTGTGCTACTCATGCCTTCATTATCCACTCACAGCTTTGAAAGTTCAATAGCTTTTCCTTTCAATGCCTCCTCTTTTCCATTTATCTGGCTCTTCAGCTCTTCAACCTCTTTCTTGTACCTCTTGGCTTCCTCCTAGAATATTAAACATTACTGAATCTTCTCTGCCAATAGGTCCTTCAGGTCGTTCAGAGTGACATTAAATTAATTTTGCTTCTCTTCATAATTTTCCAGAGGAGCAAACTTTTACCCGGGATTTCCTTACTGAGCGTGAAGGTCCTTCAACAAGTTTTCCTTTTCTTTGCTAAGTTCAATGACTTCATCTTGAGCTTTCTTGTAATTCAACAGAGTCTCCTTGATTTTGTTCTGCTGTTCTTCCAGTCTGCCGTTCAAGACTGTCTTCATTTCTTCATGCTGCGGAAGGGTCATGTACTCCTTTTTCATTTGATTTTGAAAGATGATTAGCTATTCTTTCAACTGTTTATTTTCTTGTTTGGCTCATGCCATCTCCCCCTGTGCTTCAATGTATTGCTTTGTCACTATTGATAGTTCCAATGTAGCTTTTTCTGAAGTAGTACTCAACATTTTTTTAACTCCTCATGTTTTTCCAGGATCATGTATCGATTTTTCAAAGAGCCTTTCAGGGAAGCATCTTCTTTGAGTGCCTTTTCTGCCTGCTGTGCTTCTGGTTGACTTTTTCCAACTCCCATTTCAATTTGCCAACAATGGAATTCAGAGTTGTTATTTCCTCCTTGTGCTTTTCTGGAGATACATACTAAGTCTTCACACAATTCAGAATTTCGCTTATTGCATGCCTCTCAACGTTTAACCTCTTTTTTTCTTTCAAAGCCTCTTTGTACTTTTATGTCACCTCAGAAATTTGTTTGTTCAAATCTTGAACAGTTTGGTTTATAGAAGATTTTAGTTTATCATGAATTTTCAAAGATACATATTCTGCTTGAATTTGTGCTTCATGTCTTCCAATTCAGCTTTTATATGAACATTTTCCTGTATTATTTCATTTTCCTTTTGCAGAGTTTATTTCTTTTGGATTACATCAGAAAACTTTCCTTCATTCACAGCCAGCTGCTCACTCTGCATTTTCACCTGCTGTTACAGTTTGAGTAATGTCTTGGGATTTTCAAAAATATTTATTTTTAAGACTTCCAGATGGTTCTCTGCCTTTCTGCTGCCATGTGTGTCTTGCTTGGGTACTGTCTTTTGCCCTTTTGTTGCTTTCCTGGGGTTGTTCTATCCCACTTTTTAAGATCTGCACTCTCCACCACTTAAGGATTAAAATACTTGCCAAAAGCTTTTAGTATCTCATCAAAGCTGATTGAGGATTCATCAATACCTTTCATTGGGATCACTGAATCTGCAAAAATGAGTATAAAAATGTACTAACTTGAACTTTTTTCTGATTTCCTACTTAATCCTGATGTACTATTGTAATCTAAACATCTTCTTCTCCATGACACACAATTTTGGGTCTGGTTTGACCCTAGTATGAGCTCAAATTGATCTGATGGCTTTAATTTACTATCCATGGCTGCTTTCTACAAGAGTAGAGTATAGTTGATTTTTTTCTCTCTCTTCCAAGATGATGCCTCTGTAACTATCCTGTCAATGCTTCCTCCTGCACCTATTGAATCTTTGCAGGCTCCTGCAGTGATCACCGGCCCAACTCTTGAAAGCAATCGATGCCCCAGGAAATTCTCAAACCAGCCATTTGGGCCACATCCTTGGTTTTTAGAGAATTAGAGAATCGAATTGAAGGTAATTTTTTTTAGCTCTGGCTGCTGTTTTAAGAATTTGTTTTTCTCCCAATGAACCTCGATGTTCTGGTGCCGGCAGTGGACCCTGCTGCAGTTTTCTTCCAGCTGCGCTCAGGTATGCTAGTGCTGATTCTGACTACTGCCTACTTCAAAAGGTAATTTCTGCCTTTTTACTGTATTTTGCTCACCTGTTTTGTGACCTGGCCAGACCCCTTGACTCTGCATTCATTCAGCTTCTTCTTTTCATCTGCGCAAGGGATTCTTCTTCTGCCTTTCAGCCATTTTTATTTGTTTTTTTATTTTTCTCAGCCTTTTGTGATCTGGCTAGGCCACTTGACTCTGTGTTCACTCAGATCTGGCAATGGAGCTTTTTCAGGCAATCTCTATCTGTGCTTTGATTAAGACACACTTCTCACAGGTCAGGTAGCAGTTTCTTTACTATTTCATGCTTTCGGGATTTCGGGGTCCATCCTTCACTGCCTCCATGTTGTAAAGTTGGTGTCTCACTAAGAGGTCCGGAGGCTTGTATGGTTGAACATAAACTATTTATTAACAGCTTATAATTATATGAATCTCCAAGGTGCAGCCCTGTGTGGGTGCTGTCTCAATGCTGGCTCATGCTAGACGCTACTGTACACAACCTACCCTAATGTTACTCTCTGTGTCATGCCATGGGCAGTACTGTTTTCCAGTCCCCCAGTAACACTCACTAACTCAAACACCCTAATACTCCAGGCATCTACTGTATGAATATATTCACAAGGCCAGAAAACAGATTTACCACAGATAGAGGGGCGTAAAGCTTCCAGAGATTCTGCTTTGAGCTGAAACAGAGGACAGCCATATTGCGAAAATGTTCTAATCTGTATATGACACTGAAATGTAGAACTGCATGAGGGAAATAAGAGATTAGACACAGAAATGTATAAAAATATTTACTTAAGCTATATCTTAACTACTTAATCAGTACCTGCTCTCTACATATAGCATGTGTTGATATCCAAACGTCAAATTTTGATCACATACTTGCAAACATAAAAGCTACTGTTAAAATAGCCGTATTACTAAGGTACTGTTATTTTGTTTTTATTGTGTTTCAGTTTTTATTTTGCTGACTAATTAAAGTTCTCCATGCATTTTTGTCAATCTAATAGGCAAATATTTTCCCCCCGACGGGGGAGGAGGGGGTGAAGTGCGGGAGCGGGCGCGCCGCCGCCATTTTACATGGGCGAGCCAATTAAGGCCTGCCCAGCGTGACGCCTGCCAGGAAGTGCTACGAGCTATGGGCGGGGGTATTCCCTTAGCTGGGAGTGCGGTTTTTTGCGCATTCGCACGAAAGAGCGCACAAATCTCCCTGTAGCTAAGTGCTGCCTCAGGGAGATCACTGTCACATGAGTTGGGACATGTCCATAACATTTATTGAAAGATTTGATAAAAATTTAAATACCATTATGAAACCTCATCCTGCCCGTGGATGAGGTTTCATGCTTTTTCCGAAGCCCACCCAGGGCTGCAGGCCTGCTTGCCAACTTTAATATTGGACGGGCAGGTCCATTTATTACCTTAATTAACTTTTCAATGGCCTCAATAGGCCGTTGACAGGTGGCAGGCGCGTAACTGACTCGGCTGCGCCCCCACCGATCTGAAAATGGAAATGACGCGGGGTGACGTCGGGAGTTCCATCTGACGTCATCCCGCGTCATTTTACGCATCGGCGAGCAGGCCCCGCCCCCGCTCACCAACTGGAAGATCCTGCCCACTTCTGAATGCCTCAGCTTCTTGAATAGTTCTGGTCCATGTTTGAGCTCATTGCAATGATTTTCAAAATTTGCTTGCGTTCTACATAATTATCCATTCCATTTCCAGAACAATTTTCACTACAGCAAAAAAGCTGATTTTCACCCTCCTTAAGCCATTTTCTGGATGCCATTTTTGCATTTATCACCATTAATTGTGTTAGTTGTATAGAGCAAATGACTCATTTGCAGTATAAATACATGAAGCGCCAATAATGCTAACTACTTTTGATTAGATAGTTTGAATTTCAATCAACAACATAACTATAACCCCAGAAAGCCAAAACTAGGGGCTGAATTTTACATGCCCCTGGCAGGCATGTTTCCCGTGGGGCGGGGAGGGGGGGGAGCACGAAAAATGGGGTGGGTGCCTATCCCACCACATTCCCATCCACCCCCAAGGGTGGCAGGCTGGCAGGCTGCCAATTTCGGTGTCCCATCTCTAATTGCCCTTGAGGAGGTGATGGTGAGCTGCTGTTATTGAGCTAATTGATCCTGATAAATCGCTGCCCATGCCCATTCCAAACGTTCGGGATTTTGCTCTTCAGGGGCTGCCCTTGGCCAATCGGGGTGCTTAGGTCAAACTCCTCCCCCTTCCTCCCTACCCCCTCGCCCCTGACCCTTTACCCAAACCCTCCTGGCCCATGACCCCAGACTTAACTACCCCAGAGACCCATGGGCCTTGAACTTTCTTTTTTCCTGTAGTCCTGGCGGCTGCCACTGATGCCTTCCTGGCACTGCCAGGGCTGATGGAGCTGCCAGCTGATCGAATTGGCCAACATTTCCAAAGGGCGGTACTTCTGGCCCAGGCCGGAAGTCCCACTTGGCCCTCATAAGTTCACCCAGCAGCTCTTTATTGCTGTGGAGTAGGTCGGCATGGAGCACTCTGTCAGCTCTACACTGATGTGGTTCCCGGGGGAGGGGGGTGGTGGGCATGCTATCTGCCCCCCATATTACTCCACCCTAGGTATTATCAATTTGGCATAATCTGGAACAATTGTTGCCTAAAATAATTTTCCTTAAATAACAACTAAGAGCACATATCTGGAATAACTTCAAAAAAATTAATGCTGTGGAAAAAACAACAAGCCTCTAATAAATATTTAAGCCTGGAAATTATTATGCATGCAATGTTATTTTAAGAACCCATTAAGTGCTTGACCTAAACTATTGCTTTGAGGTGGTTCAGTGAGAGTTTGCTGGAATTGTTAGAAACTAAGCCAAGACCCCAGTTACACTAAGTCCTGGCATTCCTCTGAAATTTCCTCTTTTCTGGTGTGGAGCTACAAAGCAAACATCATGATCATCAGGAAGGAGAGGAGGGCAGGGTGGCAGGAGGAGGGGCACCCAAATTTGGGAGTTCTCATGTGGGACCTGACATATGGTTGGCTGAGTTATGCCTGGTGAAACAAAAGTTAACTGGGGGTCTAGAGTACGGGAATATGGCCATGAGTCTATGTGAGAGTGGGGGTCTAGAGCATGATTGCGGCTTGGACTCCTGAAGATATGGCAAACCCCCCCAGAAAGCCAAAAACATGTACTATTAAAGGGGCACTCAACACTTGTTTACAGAGCGATT
Source organism: Cetorhinus maximus (assembly GCF_964194155.1). Lineage (NCBI taxonomy): Eukaryota > Metazoa > Chordata > Chondrichthyes > Lamniformes > Cetorhinidae > Cetorhinus > Cetorhinus maximus. The sequence continues at coordinate 87,486,093 of NC_135882.1, forward strand.
GGGCGAGGCCTGCATGCATGCCCCTTCTGCCCCACTTGCCAGACAATTATTGGCCACATGGATGGGTGCCCTAATGCTGCCCATAGTAGTTCATCATTATCAGAAAATGAGGAAAGCTCTGCCAAAGCAAGGAATTTCCTGGCAAAAATTCCCAGTTAGTGCATCTCAGGATTTACACTGAGATGCATCCAGGGTAGATTTCAGGGCCACTGTATCAAATTCCTTACCCTGCTACTTTAGAAAGGAGTTAACCTGTTTATTTTAAATAGGTTAGGGCTATCATTAAAACAGCACAGAAATGAATGTGAAACATTGTGGGTTTGTTAGATAACATCACTCGGTAATTACCAGGCACTCGAGCTTGTCCTTTATACAGTCAATAAGGTTATTTAGGTGGTAAATGCTAGTTACTATCTCGGTTACTGTCCAAATTCTAACACAAAATTTATTGATTTTCCCCCCATCTTATTTATTGCTGGTGGTTCCATCCAGTGGAACATTAGATGTAATCATGCAAATTAAACTCTTTTACAATAGGAAATGAGCAATTTGACCTTTGGTGATGAGTCAGACGTTATTTTTGGTTGCAAAGTTACATTCAAATTCCCACCAATGTGTGAGCAATGCTCTAGTCAATGTGAACTTCATATGTTAATTTATAAACTTATTAACAGAAAAAGTCAGTTCTTATATGTCTGCAGGCATCAAAATGTCCTGACAGAAATACAGAGAAGTTTTTGTTGACATCAAGTATTAAACCTGGGTTAACCGTACACTAAATGACATGTTTAGTGCTTAAAAATGATACAAAATCAGTACTGAATTTAACTAAACTCTTTTGATCTAAAATTATTAGTTTAATTGATTTACTATTAGGATGGAAAAGCATAACGCCTTTGCTTAATTCACAAAACACCCTCTAATTAATATTAATAACAGCTAAGTATATTTAATGCTGAAAATGTATTTGCACTGAGCGCAAATTGTTTCAACATATTACTGTAAATGTGATGATTAAGCTTTAACCTTTAGGTTAATATTAACTTTTATGTATTGCTGTTATGACAGTAATGAGAGTAAAACTGTCTTTTCCAATTTCACCTAGCTAAAGTAACCCAGTAAATCACAAGTTAATACACGGAACTTGATAGAAGTTACAACATGGAACAGGCTATTCCACCCAACAGTCTATGTTTTTGTTTTACACGAGCAAACAGATCTAATCACATTTATCCATCCCGTTCTGATATCCCTTTGGCTCCTTTTCCTTTATCCATCTATCCAACCTAATCTAGAATGGTGAGATAGGGCTGGATTTAACATTTCCCGTTGGAGTCAGATAGTTGGAAGGGGAAGAGCACTGTGTGCCTGCTCCCACCCACGTTAAGGTTTCTGGCATGATTGAGCATCAACTAGAGAATTAGTGGCCTGCCGGTGGGATTGCTGGCCAATTAGTGCCCGGCCTGCAGGGCCCGTGTCAAATCTCAGGCCCAGGGCTGGGCGTCCTGCGGTAGTGGGGTCAGGCCATGAACAGGAAGCAGGTTCCAGCAATCATTTTAAAGAGCCAGCGACACTGGGGAGGGCATGCTCAGGGGAAGTAACCTTTAATTGACAGACCATCTTAATTGAGGAAAGGCAGCACTAATTGCAGAGAATTAAGGAGTAGAGTAGCTGTAGAGCAGAACATCTGGCGTCATCCTGGTGACTCTTGTGTCAGCCCAGAGAACAAAGGAGGCAATATCATCTGCTCATTCAAGGCACCTCCACGCTGGATCAGAGTGACCCACTCCCATAGAAGCAACTGCCACGAGTAATGGAAATGGCAAAAAGCCCAACAACCCCATGGTTTGATGATAACTCCCTGCATGTCCTGCTCCAGGATGTGTCTGAATAGCAGGATGTTTTAATGCCATAGGATGGGTTGAGGAGACCTCCCTGCCACACCAAGCAAGCCTGGATGGAGGTGGCAGAGGAGGTCAGCAACTGTGGGGTTATCCGGAAGAGCAGGCTGCAGTGCCACAAAGGCTGAACGACTTGTGTTCTGCTAGGGTGAGTGATGAACTTAGTTCCTGCGTTGGCTCGCACTTCTGGGAGGGTATGCGAGTGATATGTGCGAAAAGTTGATAAGTGGGGAATGGATCAATGAGTGGACAGCGTATGGCTGCATGGCTTCGGGGGAATGGGGGTGGTGGTTGGAAAAGAAGGCCTGCATGTGAGGAGCATTGCCAAGCGGTGAAGGTAGGCAGCATTAGCTGTGGGCTAAACCATGAGGCCTAGATGTCTTTTGAGATGACACTCATCATTTTTCCATTGTCTTTGCAGGAGATGAGGGCCAAAAATGTCTGGGAGAGGATCATGGGGGAGTTCCCAACCTGGCATTTATGACTCTGTGGAAGAGGAGATTCTGCAGTTGGTCAGTCTCTAGGGGTGCAGATCCATAGGCAGTGGAGAAGCTGGAGGTTGGGCTAAAGGATGTGAGAGACTGAGGGACAGTTTTTCAGTCTAGGGGCCAGTGTCAACCTCTGAGAAAGAGGGTACACTGTTCCATTCATGTGCGGCACCAAGTATCAGCTCAGATACTTGCACCTTAATGGACTGGCTGATTGAGAACCACAAAGTTGTGTGAGTACATCACAGTCACGAGGCCAGCTGTCTGACATTGTGAAAGTCCACACCTTCAACACTTGGAGGGGTGGTAGACTCCAGCTAGGTGCTGAGCCCAGACTGATGATGAGCCTCTGGAGTCATCTGCAAAGCAGCAGATTCTGGCCGTACAGCATGAGGTGCATGGAGATCTGGTGGAGATCCCAGAGGGTATACATGCCTTGACATGGTCAGTGGAGGAGTCCATCCAGGCCATGAGTGCTGAGATTACCCTCTCTTCTGAACATGAATCTTCCTCCATTGAGAGATTGGCAACTTTCATGGAGAGCCAAACCTAGCAGCTCAGCCAGGCAATTCAGGATGTGTGTGTGGACCTACATTTCATTGCCTTGTCACTGAGCTCAGCAAACAGTGCCAAGATGAGAAGAACGCAAGGTACCTGGAGTCTCCACCAGGTGCTCAACCCTCTCAGGAAAGCATAAAGGGCCAGTTGGACCTCAGAACTGCATGTGGTCTCTCTTCTCAAGGTGGTCCTGATGGTGACAGTGTATCCTCTGTCCCTCTACCAGTAACTAGGGCCTACCATACGTAGTTAACTAAAAAAGCTAAAGACAATATCAAACTTAAAGAAAAGCATATCATTACACAAAGATGTGTGGCAGGTCAGAAGATTGGAAAGAATATAAGAACAGCAAAGAATGACAAAAAGATGAATAAGGAGGGAAAAATTAGAGTATAAGAGAAAGCTAGCTACTAACTGAAAGACAAATATAAGGGTTTCTATAGATAGTTAAATAAGAAAAGTGTTAACAAAGTGAGCGTTGGTCCTATAGAGAGTGCATCTGGGGAATTGATAATGGAAAGTAGGGAGATAGTGGACAAATTAAATAGGTATTTTGCTTCAGTATTCACTATAGAGGGCACAAGTAACATCCTGGAAATAGTTGCAAATCAAGAAATGGAAGGGAGGGAGGACCTCAGGGAAAATTACAATAACCAGGGAAGTGGTATTGAGCAAATTGTTGGGACTGCGGGCTGACAAATCCCCAGATCCAGTGGACTTCACCCTAAGATCTTGAAAGAAGTGGCTAGTGAGATAGTTGATGCATGGGTTTTAATTTTCCAGAATTCCCTAGATTTGGGGGAGGTTCCATTACATCGGAAAATAGCAAATGTAACTCAGTTATTCAAAAAGGAAGGAAGACAGAAAACAGGAAACTATAGACCAGTTAGCCTAACATCTGTCATAGGGAAAATATTAGAAGCTATTATTAAAGATGTTATAGCAAGGCACTTAGATAAATGCAAGGCAATCAGGCAGAGTCAACATGGTTTTGTAAAAGGGAAATCATGTTTAACCAATTTATTGGAGTTCTTTAAAGGAGTCATATGCGCTGTGAATAAAGGGGAACTGGTGGATGTACTATACTTAGATTTCCAGAAGGCATTTGATAGAGTGCCACATCAAGGGTTATTGCATGTCAGGAAAATATAATAATTTTCATAATGTTATTGGAATTTATTGTAAGGTAGGATTAGTGTGTGTCTGTGTGTGTGTATGTGTGTGGGACTTAACTGAATTAAAGACAGCTGGACTGGAGGCTTTGCTGTATTAAGAATAGAAACTAGGTTTGAAATGTTAAATAGGTAAACATGGCTGAAATTTTAGAATGCGAGGTACAAAGGGAAAACATGCATTTTTAGATAAACTACAGTAATTTGAATTTTAAAAGAGATGTTACACTTAGCCAGAGGAAGCCAAACCGTGTGTTTATTTTCCCCAAACCTTATTGATAAATGTGGTACTATGAAAGATTTTTATTATTATAAAAGTAGAGTAAAAATGTCATATTGGGACAATGTGATTTACATTAAAAAGAGAGAAACCTGTATAAAGGAGATGAGGTTATGTGTAAAAGGAAGGGATTCTAAGATCCAGCAAGTGTGAAAAGCCTTCAGCCTCTAAGCCTCAAGTTGCTATCTACATGAACTGAAGTGAAGAAAACACAGCCTTCGCATTTTTTAGGAAACCTCATCCACGACCTGGATGAGATTTCCTAAAGTGTTTATAAAATAAATAAAAACATTTCCATAAATTTAAAAACATGTCCCAACTCATGTGACACAGCCACATGAGGGGACATGTTTAAATAAATTTTTACACCTTTTATTTAATAATTTTATTATCAATTCAATCTCCCTGAGGTAGCTCCATGCCTCAGGGAGACAAACGCTCTTTCGCACACATGTGAAAGAGCACTAGCCCTGACTCTCCCTCCACCCCTTGCCTGCACAGGTAGCACTGAGCACTACTGCTCATGTATTACGCTGGGTGGGCCTTAATTGGCCCGCCCACGTAAAATGGCGACACAGAGTTGATCACAGGCCGCGATCAGCTCTGCACCAGCCCCCACCCGCTCCCACCAAGCCCGCCCACCATATGAAAAATCCTGCCCTATGTGTTTTACTGTTGCCTGAACTGAGGTGTAACTGGGAATTAGATTAACTAGGGGAGCTAGAAGTAGTAATTTGTAAACCTATGTATGTGCTTAAAATCATTTCTTCATTGTAATAAAGGTTTAATTTAGTTTTGTAAGAAACCTATAAGATTCAGTGGTCTTATACTACTGAATTCAAGGCATGCATCTCAAAACAAATACAAATTGGAAAATAGTTCTGGCAGTTGTTTCAAGTTTCCCTCTGGGATTTAAACAGCTCAGCATTTAACTTCGGCTGTGCCATAACAAAATTGGGGGCTTGGTTGGGATATATTTGAAATTTCTGGATTGGTTTGGAGTTGGTGAATCTTAAGGTTACAAGTACAAGAAGGAATTGGTGTGAGATTTTTTTTTAAAGTGGTGAGACTGCAAAATTGCTTTGGTAGTTGCTAAGACTTGGCTGGGAGTTGAAGTTATAACTTTGGTTGGTTTACAAAGGCAAATAAAGCTAAGGTAATAGAATTGGCAGATAAGTAACAATTAGGGTTACCTGCAAGGGCAAGGAAATCAGACATAATTGAAGGTATAGCACAGCATTTGAAATTGGAAGGAATGCCTGAGAGACCAAATTCTCTCAGGGCTGGTTCATTGGAATGGGCTCAAATTCAGTTGCAAATGAAAAAAACTTGAGCTAGAGGCAGCAGGAAAAAAAAAGGAAAGAGAAAGGGTATTTCAAATGGAACAGGCAGAAAGGTAGGAAAGAGAAAGAGAGAGAGACAGAGAATTCCTGCTTAAAATGCTGGCAGTTAAAAAAAGAGACACCAGGAGGTGAGGAAGGACTTATTTCCAGATCAGAACCCAGTAGGTAGATGTTTAAATTTGTACAAGCTCTTCCAAAGTTTGAGGAAAGAGATGTTGAATAAAGAGATCTTAATTTCATTTAAGAAGTTAGCTAAACAGATGAAATGGCTACAGGAAAAGAGGACATCGTTGTTACAATCCAGATTAGTGGGTAGTGCACATGAGGTTTATACTTCATTGTCAGAAGAAATGTCGGTGAACAATTATGTGGTAAAAAGAGGCTATTTTGAGTCCATATGAGTTGGTTCCTGAGGCTTACAGGCAGAAATTTAGGAATGTGAGAAAACAGCCTGGGCAAACTTATATTGAGTTTGAAAGAGTAAAACAAAGTAATTTTGAGCGGTGGATACGAGCATTAGAGATAGAGATGACATATGCAACTCTTAGAGAAATAATTTCTTTTGGAAGAATTTAAAGATTCAATCCCTTCGCTAGTGAGAACTAGGTGGAGGAACAATGGGTTGAAACGGTAAGACAAGCAGCAGAGATAGCTGATGATTATGAGTTAACTCATAGAGCTAGACCTTTTCTCGTCACCCTTTTAAATCAGAGAAGGATAGAAAGTGGGAAGGGGAAAAGAAGGTGAGTAGTCAGGGAAGAGGAGTAGGTGGAAATTCACAGGAAGTTTTCTTTTCAGACTGAAAAGGATGGCCTGAGGGTAGAAGTGACATTCAAAAATTGAGGTGGTTTCATTGTAATAAAGTTGGACACTCAAAGTCAATGTATTGAAAATTGCAGAGAAACTCTGTTGGGATTATTGTGGTGCAGAAAAGTCCTGGAAGCAGAAGTACTGTGGGTTCTGAGGTTCAGGCATAGAAAAACCAATGGTTTGTGTACAGGTAAAACAGGAAGAATCAGTGATAGGTAAAGAAGTGGGAATGTGTTCACAATTTACCCAAGAGAATTCTGAGGAGCAGGTTATAGAAATGTTTAAAGATTTTGTATGTGAAGGGGAAGTCTTTCCATGGGGGCGGGTGCTGAGGCGTAAAATGACCCAGGTGAAGTCGGGCATGCGTCCTGACCTCACCACGAGTCATATAGATTTTCAGTTCAGCCTGTGGAACTGTCAAAGGCCTGTTAAGGCCATTAATGAACTAATTAATCCTATTGGGAAAGCTGCCCGTCCAAGTTTAAGGTTGGCGGGCAGGTGAAGAGCCCAGGCGGTCTTCGCATTTTTCATGGAACCTCATCCACCAGCAGGCTGAGGTTTCATGAATTATTTAAAATTTTCAGAAATTTTTTTATTAAAATTAATGCACATGTCTCAGCTCATGTGACAGTTTCACATGTCATAAAAATGTTTACACCAGTTTATTACACTGTTTAAACTTAAAATTAATCTCCTTGAGGCACTTCTGTGCCTCAGGGAGATTTCTGTGCTGTTTCCCGCGCATGCGTGAAAGAGCGCACTCCCGACTCCCTCGCCCCCACGCGCACAGGGAGCGCACAGGGCTGCCGATTGGGTCTGCGCCCACCCCCACACAACCCCCCCCCCCGACACAGGGAAAATTCTACCCCATGTATACAGGGTGGAGTAGGTAAAGATGTTAAAATTTTAAGAAACACGGGCTAGTCAATCTTTAATGTTGTGGGGTAGAGGTATTTGTTGTTCAGAGGGAGCATTGGAGGAGCAGGTTCATGGAGATGCTACACCTATTCTATTGTGGAAGGTAAATTTAATGAGTAAGTGGAAAACAGGTGAATTAATTGTTGGAGCAGTGGAAAAATTGCCCATTGCAGGGGTTCAGTTTATACTGTGTAATGGTATAGCTGGGTCACAGACGTATGTGATGCCTATAGTAATTGAGCAGCCTGTATAAGTATTTTTCAACAGATGTTTTGCAGCGAGAACATGCTGGATTGTTTCCAGATTGTGTGATAGCAAGAACTCAGGCTCATGTGTTGAAACATAAGAACAGGAAGTGTAAAGGCAGGGAGAAGGTGTGGAAGTCCAATTAGCTGGCACTGTGCTTGATATTGTTCAGGAGGAAGGAACAGAGAGGACAATGTAGCTGAGGTGTTTAACTCAAGGCAGTTAGTGGAGTTACTGAAAAAAGAAAATAAAACAGTTATATCAGACAGCTTACTCAGAAACAGGGACAGAATGTATTCCAGAATGTACCTTAAGGGTAATGTTTTAATGATAAAATGGTGGCCTTATCATGCTTCAGCAAATGAAAGCTAGTGGGAGATGCATCAGATTGTAACAGCATTTGGATATAGAAACAAGGTTCTGTGGATAGTTCATGAAATTCCAATGTGGGGGCATTTGGGAATTAGGAAAATACAGGTGAAAATATACAAACATTTTGATTGGCCTGGGTTGCATAGAGATTTAGTCAAATTCTGTAGAACATGTCACACATGTCAGGTGATAGGGAAACCAAAAGCAGTGATAAAGCCTGCACCTTTAATTCCAATTCCAGCATTTGAAGAACCTTTTACTAGGGTCATAATTGATTGTGTAAGACCCCTCCCTAAGATTGAAAGCGGAAATCAGTACTTACTGACAATAATGGATGTGTCTACAAGGTGATAACTTTGAGAAAGATTACAACAAAGAAAATTGTAGAAGAGTTTACTCAGTTTATTTTACATGATATGGTTTACCTAAAGAAATACAAGCAGATCTCCATGCTGCAAAAGAGCGCAGCAATCTCCCTGAGGCACGGAGCTGCCTCAGGGAGATTGAGTAGATATTAAAATAATTAAATAAATGATTTTAAAACTTATTTAAATATGTCCCCTCATGTGACTGTGTCACATGAGTTGGGACTTTTTTTTTATATGTATGAAAATTTATTTATTTATTTAATAAAAGCTTCAGGAAACCTTATCCCGCCCGTGGATAAGGTTTCCTGAAAAACACGTAGGCCGCTTGTGCTTTTCACCTGCCTGCCAACCTTAAGGTTGGACAGGCAGCATTCACAAGTGCTTCAATTACTTTGTTAATGGTCTTAATAGGCTGTTTACATTTCAGTGAGTAGGCAGCCGACTCCGGCGCGCGCCTGCCAAACGAAATATCACGATGGCGCACGATGATGTCAGGACACATGCCCGACATCATCACGCATCATTTTACTTGTCGGCGTGTCGGGCCCACACCCGCACGTGAACAGAAAAATCCTGCTCCATGTCACAGCTGTTTAAGGAAGTAATGAACAGTTTGGGGATAAAACAATTTAAGCCAACAGCTTATCAACTGGAGTCACAAGGGGCTTTAGAAAGATGGCATTAGATTCTAAAAACTGTGATGAGGGTTTATAGTCAGGATAGTCCACAGGATTTGGGTAGGGAATTACATTCTTGTTTTTTGATATTAGGGATGCTCCTAATGCATTGGCTGGTTTTAGTCCTTTTGAACTAGTTTATGGTCATGAGGTAAGGGGACCCTTGAAATTGATTCATGAGAAATTGGTTGGTCAAAATTCAGAAACTAATCTCTAGGATTATGAATCAAACTTCAGAGAAAGATTGGACAGAGTATGTGAGTTGGCTAGGGAACATTTAAAGATATCACAGCATGTGATGAATGTGAGGGCAGACAGGAAAGCTACAGCTCATAGTTTTGCTGCTGGGGTGAAAGTGCTAGTTCTGCTCCCAGTACTGGCTGACTCATTAAATGCAAGGTTTGGTAGGCCTTAAAGATTGAAAAGAAACTGAGTGAAGTAAATTATTTAATAAATACTTCAGATAGGAGAAAAAAGCAGAGGGTGTGTCATGTAAATATGTTTAAAAAGTACTTTGACAGGAAAGAGGACCAAAAGTAGGTATTAGTGGTGGTAGATAATGAGAAAGAGATAGAAATGTAGGATTATGAAATTGATTTTCCTCTAATCAAATTGGATAATGAGGGCATACTTGAAAATTTAAATTTAATATTGAGTTACCTTCCAGGCAAGTGTCAAAGTCATTTGGGGAAGCTATTACAGTCACACAAAGCTATTTGTGGGAATAAGCTGAGGAGGACAAATTTAGCTATACATGATGTATGTGTAGGAGTTTCATCTTCAATAAGGCAACATCCTTATAGATGAAATCTGGCAAAGTTATCACAAGTACAGAAAGAAATCAAATTCATGCTTCAAAATTATATAATTGAGTCCAGTTGCAGTAATTGGAATTCACCTATTGTGCTAGTAACTAACAGGTGGAACACAAAGACTATGGGCAGAACCTTGCCCTTGGATGGTGGGTGGGCCCCACCGCTTGGCGGCGGGCGGGCAGCTGACCCCTGCCATTGAAACGGGGCCCGCTGCCATTTTAAGTGGGCGGGCCAATTAAGGCCCGCCCAACGGCATCGCCTGCGGGAAGCGCTATGCACTTCCTGTGTGAGGGGGGAGGGGTTCCCCATCTGTCAAAGTGCACACTTTCGCGCATGCATGCGAAAGAGCACACTTCTCTCTGAGGCAAAGCCCTGTCTCAGGGAGATTAGTGACAGTGGTAAAAACTTTAAAATTAGAAAAATTAAAAAATTATTAACATGTCCCCCTCATGTGACAATGTCACACGAGATGGGACATGTTAATAAAGAACAGATAAACTTTATTATTTTTGTACAAAACGGACATGAAACTTCATCCCGCCAGTGGATGAAGTTTCATGAATAATCTGGAGCCCGCTGGGGCTCCTGGCCTGCCCCCAGCCTTAAGCTTGGCCGGGCAGGTCTTTAAGTATTTTAACTAGCCTGTCAATGGCCTCAATTGGCCATTGACAGGTCAGCGAGTGGATAGCTGATTTCGCTGTCCGCTCGCCTTCCTAAAAATTTACATGGCCCGGGATAACATCGGGGATTCCTCCCGACGTCATCCTGCATCATTTTCCCCTTGGCGACCAGGCCCTGCCCCCAAATCGCCAAGGGGAAAATCCTGGCCTGTGTGTGGACCATCGGAAGATGAATGCAGTGACAAAAGCGGATTCGTATCCCATACCATGAAAAAGCGTATTCATATCCTATACCAAAGGCAGGCAGATTGCACTGAGAAAGTGGAACAATCAAAATTTATCACAAAGATTGACTAGCTAAAAGAATATTAGCAAGTACCACTATTGGAGATATCTATCAGCTTTTGTGACACCAGATGGACTATATTAGTTTAAAGTCATACCATTTGGTATGAAGAATGCACCTGCAACATTTCAAAGACTGACAAACAAAGTAATTGAAGGTCCGAGCAATTGTGCTGTTTATATTGACAACTGGATAGTTCTCAGGCAGATATGGGAGGAGCATTAACAGCGTCTGGAAAAATTGTTTTGTCGATTACAAGAGGCTAATTTGGTGATGAACTTGGCTAAAACTGTTTTGCAAAAGCACAATTTATGTATCTAGGCCATACCATTGGACATGATAAGGTGGCTCTGAGAGATGTGAAAGTCAAAGCTATTGTGGATTTTCCAGTGCCTACAACAAAATGTGAAGTTTTGAGATTTCTGGGCATGAGTGAGTTTTACTGGAAATTTGTACCAAATTTTAGCAGTGTGGTTGCTCCTTTGACTGAACTATTAAAAAAGAACAAGAAGTTTCAATGGACACAGGAATGTCAGGAGGCATTTTACAATTTGAAGACTGTATTAACTATGATACCAGTTTTGGCAGTACCCGATTATACCAAGCAATTTAAGTTGGCCATTGACGCAAGTGATATTGGCATTGGGGCCGTACTGTTACAAGAAGATGAAAATGGTATTGAAAAACTGATAGGATATTTTTCACGAAAATTGAATGTACAAGAGAGAAGATATTCAATGGTCAAAAAGAAAGCTTTGGGTCTGGTGTTAGCATTGCAGCATTTTGAAATTTACATTGCAAAAAATTCATCAGAAACAAATGTTTATACAGACCACAATCCTTTAACGTTTCTGGACAAATTTCGAGACAGAAGTGCAAGACTATTCAGATGGAATTATTACTACAACCATTTAATCTACAGATTATACATGTGGCTGGACAAGAAAACCTGAATGCAGATGCATCGTCAAGAGTTTGAAGTTAAAGGGAAAATTGGAATTTAAAAACCTGGACACTGAACATGAATGATTTCTGTTGATACCAAGGATTTGAACAGCTCAGCATTTACCATCTGCTGTGACACAACATGCAAAAAATAAAGGTTCATGGTGTAGGGGGTAACATATTGGCATGGATAGAAGATCGGTTAGCTAACAAGAAGCAGAGAGTTGGCATAAATGGGTCATTTTCTGGTTGACAGGATGTGAAAGTGGTGTGCCACAGGGATCAGTGCTCTGGCCTTAACTTTTTACAATTTATATAAATGACTTGGATAAGGGACTGAAGGAATGGTTGCTAAATTTGCTGATGACACAAAGATAGGTAGGAAAGTAAATTGTGAAGAGGAGGTAAATAGGCTACAAAGTGATATAGATAGTTTAAGTGAATGAGCAAAAATCTGGCAAATGGAGTATAATGTGAGCAACTGTGAAATTGTTCATTTTGGCAGGAATAATAAAAAGGAAGCTTATTATCTAAATGGCAAGAGATTGCAGGGCTCTCAGATTCAGAGGAATCTGGGTGTCCTATTGCATGAATCACAAAAGGTTAGTATGCAGGTACAGCAATAAGTTGGAAAGCTAATGTTATCAATTATTGTGAGAGGAATTGATTACAAAAGTAAGAAGGTTATACTTCAGTTGTACAGCGCATTGGTGAGACCACACCTGCAGTATTGTGTACAGTACTGGTCTCCTTATTTAAAGAAAGATGTAAATGCGTTAGAAGCAGTTCAGAGAAGGTTTACTAGACTAATACCAGGAATTGGCAGGTTGCCTTATGAGGAGAGGCTGGATAGGTTAGGCTTGTAACGACTAGACGTTAGAAGAGTAGCGGCGACTTAATTGAAACCTTTAAGGTCCTGACAGCTCTTGACATGATGGATGTGAAAAGGATGTTTCCTCTTGTGGGAGAATCTAGAACCAGGGGTCACTGTTTAAAAATAAGGGGTTTCTCATTTAAGACAGAATTGAGGGAAAAAAATTTCTCTCAGAGGGGTGTGTCTTTGGAACTCTCTTCCTCAAAAGGCAGAGGAAGCAGAGTCTTTGAATATTTTTAAGGCAGAGCTAGATAGAATCTTGATTAACAAGGGGGTGAAAGGTTATGGGGGGGTTAAGCAGGAATGTGGGGTTGAGGTTACATTCTGATCAGCCATGATCTTACTGAATGGCGCAGCAGGTTTGAGGGCTGGGTGGCCTACTTCTGGTCCTTATTCGTATGTTTGTATATTTTGACTTTTACAAGACCCCCAAAAATTCCACATGGATGATAAGCATCTCACAAGTATTCCTTGCACTGTTTCAAGGCTTTCTCACTCCCCTGATCAAAATGATGATGGCCGTAAAATCAGAAGAAGTTTCAAGATTCTCTTGCTGAGATTCTTCCTGTGAGTGCCTTGATAATCATTGGTATTGGTGCCATTGACATGCTTCCTGACCCCTTATAATGACAGGCTTTTTTGTCATTTTATTGCATACACCCTGCCTTAAGACATTCCATTTCTGTTTAAATGCTCGCTTGAAAAGGTAAATTGACCATTACTATTCACTACTCACTTAACTCTTGTGTTTCCACAAAGATCAAGCTAACAAACTCAACGGTGGCCAATCCAACTTAATCCCATCGTGTTTTATATACATTCTCACAGCATAACAGGCATAACTATAGTCATGATATGCAACCAAAATTACTAAGTTACATCATCAGTTCAGGCTTTTCAGTCCATATTACAAAGGAGTTGGGACTCAGAAAAGCCCTGGAGCAATTGTCACCTCAGTGAACCTGAAGGCAAGCTGTCTGCTCCATGGAGCTGGCAGTTGGGGCAAAGAGAAGCCCGTGGTGAAGAGTGGTTGTCTGTTCAGTGCAGCTACATAACTGGGATCATGCAGGTGGTTAGATGCAGAGCTGCAGCTTTGTAAAGCCAGTGGGACTCATTCTGGAAGAAGATATTGAGCAGCTGGGAGGTGAGCACCATATTAACTTCACATCAAGGTGCCTGTCAACTCATTGCAGACAGAAGGATCAAGAGGCTTCCAGGTTGAGTTGGAACTGCTGTTGAGGGAAATCAGAGGCTATAACCTTGAAAGAGAGGAAGACAGAGTTTAAAGGATCTTTGAGACTTATAGTGATCATTGATGTCAGGGTGTGCTGCTGAGAAATTCGAGGGATCTGTCTTGGTGGTGTCTACCATTTAATGTTCAGTTGGTGTTGTGTTTGACCACAGCTTGCCTGTTAATTCATATTTGCCTCATGTTATTTCTGGATGTTACAGTATAAGATATAGCATAAGATATAGGTAGTATTAAATGTTTGCATTGTTGACTCTTGTATGATAAAATTCTTATGTTTGTTTAAAACAATGGAATCTTGTGGCTTTATTCTCTTAGTAAATACCCGAGATTTCAAATTCCGTCCACTTGACAACAAAAATTACTCGTCCCCAACTGGATCTTAATAATGGTCACATCTACCCAGATTTGCTCAAGGTCAGCATTCTTCCAACATCAACCAAGACAAAAACAAAATACAGGAGAGATCAGAGTTACCTTTCAAAATCATCAATCATAAGTCAAACTCTGTCAAGATTGTAAATGTAAATTGCAATGATATTTGAGGGAAAGTAATTCAACTGAAGTTGCTCAACAGCCAAGAAAATATTGATGTTATCCTAGGAACTGAATCCAAACTTGACGGAAATATTCACGCCACAGAAATATTTCCAGGCTTCACAGTATATCATAAGGATAGACCTACTTAAGGCAGAGGAGTGTTCATTGCAGTCAAGAATTCAATTCCCAGTTTCACAAGACATGGGGTGGAATCGTCCCAGATTTGCACTAAATGAGGTAGCGAGAGAGTAAAACGACGTTTTACGCGTTGGATGTGATGAGGGGTTTTCACGCCGTATCATCCCAAACACACCATATTATTTGTGCATTCCCGGGAAACATGCCGTTTCCATGGTGGACAGGCTCCGATTCACCTGCCACGCTGCCACCTCGCTGCTTCATTACGCCAGGCACCACATTTTAAGTACTGCAGCGCACAGTGCTTCCAGCCTAGGACTGCAGCAAAGGAGACATGACCCTGAAAGGCAAGATGACTGCAGCCTTCGAGGACCCTTTCAACACTGTGGAGGCCCACTGTGATGTCCTTTACCCCTGCTTTGGCTGCAGGAGAACAGCAACATTACCACTATGGCTTGGTAGGTGATGGCAGTGGTGATCCGTGCTAATGCTGCACAGAAGAGGTTGGCCATCTAATGCAGAAAGAGGATGAATGATCTCATCTGTGCTGCCAGGGTAAGACAACCATCTCATCATTCTAAACTCACAGACTCAATCCCATCACGCATTCACTGGCATCTCACTCACTGCCAGCTCAAGGGACATCACCACCGATTCTCACACACATACTCTCACATGTCCTTCTGGCCTCATCTCCTCTGGAGACTGCCTCCTCAGGCATCACCATCTTGAGGCCACTTGCACAGATCAACATGTGCCCCCACACAGACCCTGGGTTACCCTCCTTCCCCAGTACAGCCCTCGTCCTGCAGCCTTTTCCCTTGCCTGAGGCCACTTCTCCCCCTTTGCCAAGCAAGCCCTAGCCCTGTGTTATGACGTTGCAGATGATGTGTGTCAGGCAGATCAAAGCCATAAAGGAAACTTGATCACATGGTCACAACAGTTTTGCAATTTGTATTTCATTTCGAGGTGCATGCCTGAATTCAGAAGTAATAAGGCTACTGTGACTTCAGAGGTTTTTAGAAAACTAAGTTAAATATTTATTAACAAAAGAAAAGATTTCAAGCTCATACATAAGTCTACAAATTACTACTATAATAACTCCTAAAACCCCTAATTAATCTGGTTTCTAGTTACACCTCCACTAAGGCAATGGTAAAAATAAATAGATTTAAACAGACCCAGGCAAAGAAACACAATACCCTGGACAGTGAGTTTCAAGGTGAGCTTTCTCAACTTGGTTCCTGTAGAAAGTAACTTGATGCACAGAGGTTGAAAGTTTTTCACACTTGTGTTAGACCTTAGAATTCCTTCTCCTCTTACACGTAGCCTTATCTCCTTTATACATGTGTCTCCCTTTTTAATGCAAATTCCATTGTTACAATATGTCTTTGGAACTTTATCTTTCTCATAATATAAATCTTTTCATAGTGCTAACTTTATCAGTAAACTTTGGGAAAAATAAACACACTGTTTGGCTTGGCTTCTTCTGGTTAGGTGTAGCATTTTACCATTTCTTTAAAATTCAAACTAATCTAATTTATCTAAAAATGCACATGTTCCTTACACCTCACATTCTAAAACTTCAGCCATGTTTATGTGTTGAGCATTTCAAACCTAGCTTCTTGCTAATAACTCAAAGCCTCCAGACCAGATGTCTCCAATTCAATTAAATCTCACACACACACACACACACACACACAAACTAATCCAAACCCCACTATTAAACCACTTTTACAATAAATCGCAATAATATTATCAAAATTATTATATTTTCATGACACCCTGCAGCCATTGAAAAGCCACCCACATAGGGCTGATCTGGTAGGTAGACACCTGCCGTAAGCCTCTCTAAATGTGACATGCTGCTGTCTGTGAAGCCTAGCACTGGTGACTGCGAGTGCTGACCGAAGCAAGGTAGGCAAACAAATCTTGAAGTCCTGAGTGAAGTACAGCCCGCCAAGTGCATGTCACTTATGTGCTGTTGTGAAACACATCGGTGTGTTTTCTCACCAATGTGGGCGGAAGATTCAGTGAAGGGGGGATGAGTCCAGTGGACAGGCCTAATGATGATAAGCCGATGTATTGCAATGAGGTTTTTGATGCCTGATGGTGAACTGGTTTCATGCCTCTGTGAAACCAATTGCACATATTGTCCACTCACTTCACTGGACACGCCCAATGCCAGCAGGCATGGAAAATCCCAGCCATAATTTGTTCTCAACAGATCTGGAGTTAATATAGTGACAAATTGGCTCTCCAAGGGGGAGATCTTTTAATTGGAGCTTACTATTGGAAACTGAGCAGCCCCAAGGATTTATTAAATGACCTAGATGCCATCCTAACAACACTTTATGATACAACATTGTCACCCTCCATCATATTAAGTGGACCCTGATCTTCCTTGGAATCAAGACAGTCCCCAATGTGCAACAAGTCCACTTCAGGGAAAGTTAATAAATATAGTAAATTACCACTTCTTAATGCAGATGGTCAACTTTGCCACTAGCAGGCACACAAATGAAACTGCAAATATATCGGATCTTCTGCTCAATCCACATCCTGCTTTAATGAGATCTGTCAGGCTTCATTCCAGGATAAATGACCACTCAGCGGTATTGGGTAAATAGGGCATCAAGGCGCCACTGCACTAAAAAACACTGAGGAAAGTGCTGCAGTGAAAGGTATCAACATTAATGCCTTTAAGAGCCAAGCTGAGATGACAAAACAGTTTTCCACAACTCTCCTGAGACCAACTCAGTCGACAAAAACTGGAAGACATTTGCCAAATGTGTAAATCATCTTATAAATCTACAAAAAGCTAATAAAGAGGGAGAAAATTGATTATGAAAGTAAATTGGCAAGAAATATAAAAACAAACAGCGAGAGCTTCTACAGGTATATGAAAAGAGAATGGCTAAAGTGAGCGTGGGACCCTTGGAGGATGTGACTGGAGAATTGATAATGGGGAACAAGGAAATGGCAGATAATTTAAACCAATATTTTGCATCGGTCTTCACAGTGGGGGACACTATAAACATCCCAAAGATATCAGATAAGCAAGGAGCTAATGGGAGGAAAGATCTTGTAATAGTCTCTATCACAAGGGACAAAGTATTTGACAAACTAATGGAACTAAAGGCAGATTTGTTGCCAGGATCTGATGGCCTGCATCCAAAGGTTTTAAAGGAAGTGGCTGCAGAGATAGTGGAGGCATTGATTGAAACATTCCTGAACTCACTGGATTCTGGGAGGGTCCAAGTGTATTGGAAAACCGCTAATGTGAGGCCCCTGTTCAAGAAGGGAGGGAGACAAAAAGCAGGAAACTATAGGCCAGTCAGCCTAACATCTGTCGTTGGGAAAATGCTCGAGTCCATTATTAAGGAAGAAATAGCAGGACATTTAGAAAAGCTTAACACAATCAAACAGAGTCAACATGGTTTTGTGAAAGGGGAATCATTTTTGACAAATTTGCTAGAGTTCTTTGAGGATATAACAAGCAGAGTTGAAAAGGGGAACCAGTAGATGTAGTATATTTAGATTTCCAGAAGGCATTCAATAAGGTGCCACATAATAGGTTATTACACAAGATAGGAGCTCACAGTATTTGGGTTAATGTATTAACATGGATTGAGGTTTGGTTAACACACAGAGGACAGAGAGTTGGGATTAATGGCCCTATTTCAGGTTAGAAAGACATAACTAGTGGAGTGCCACAAGTCCTAGAGCCTCAATTATTTACTATCTATATTAATGCCTTGGAGGAGGGGGCAGAGTGTAATGTACCCAAATTTGCTGATGATTCAAAAATAGGTGGGAGGGCATGTTGTGATGAGGACATAAGGAACCTGCAAGGGGATATAGATAGGTTGAGTGACTGGGCAAAAACTTGGCAGGTGGAATTTAATGTAGAAAAGTGTGAGGTCATGCACTTTGGTAGGAAGAATCAAAAGGCAGACTATTACTTAAATGGAGAGACTCCAAAAAAGTGCAGCACAGAGATAGCTGGGTGTTCTTGTGCATGAAACACAATAAGTTAGCATTCAGGTGCAGCAAGTAATTAAGAAGGCAAATGGAATTCTGGCCTGTATTGCTAAGGTGTTGGAGTTTAAAAATAGGGAAGTCTTGTTACAACTGTACAGGGTGTTGGTGAGGCCACGCCTGGAGTACTGTGTAGTTTTGGTCTTCGTCTTCAAGAAAGGATATATTGGCATTGGAGGCAGTTCAAAAGAGATTCACTAAGCCGATGCCTGGGATAAAGGAGTTGATGTATCAAGAATGGCTAAACAGGTTAGGCCTTTACTCATTAGCGTTTGGAAGAATGAAGGGTGACCTTATTGAAACATACAAGATTCTGAGGAGACTTGACAGGGTAGATGTTGAGAAGATGTTTCCACCAGTGGGGGGATCTCGAACTAGGCGGCATAGTTACAGAATAAGGGGACACTCATTTAAAACTGAGATGCGAAGGAATTTTTTCTCTCGGAGGGTAGTGAATGTCTGGAATTCTCTACCCCAAAGAATTGTGAAGGCTAGATCACTGAAATTATTTAAAGAGGAGGTAGATAGATTTTTGAAATATCGGGGAGTTGAGGGCTATGAGGAATTGGCACAAAGGAGGAGTTGAGGCCTGGGGCAAATCAGCCATGATCTTATTGAATGGCGGGGCAGGCTTGAGGGGCCAAATGGCCTGCTCTTTTTCCTATTTCTTTTGTTCTTATGTACCTCACAAAATATGTGAACGAGGAGTACTCCATGGTTTACAGACAACAATGTGTCACAGTGAATGAGGAAGCCTCAAACTGGAAACCAGTTTTAAGCAGTGTGCTCCAAGATATCTTTCTGGGTCTACACTTGTTTCGTCTCTTTTAAATGACATTCAGATTGAAATATCAAGCCAGGTCAGACTCTTTGTAGATGACTGCCTAGTCTACAGAGCCTTCACTAAAGCAACAAATTAAGTTAGCCTTCAGGAAGATCTAAATAATCTTGTCAAAGGGGCCAAAAATGGGGCATGAAATTCAACATGGAGAAATGCAACATCATGCGAATTAGCAATAGTCAATGTCCATCAGTACCCAACTGCACTCTGCATGATTCCGCCCTTGAAGTCACTAAAGAATGCTGTTACTTAGGAATGCTCATCCAAAATAATTTAAAGTGGAATGTATAAAGTCAACAAGCAGCTCCCAATGCATCCAATGTGCTTGGGTAAGTGAAACAGAACTTCCATCATTCTTCAACTACAGTGAAGAAAATGCTGAACCAAACATTAGTCAGACCACACCTTGAGTACACCATAATTGCTTGGGAGCCCATATACTGCTAATACATTAACTTCCTTGAGAAAGTTCAACACTGGGCAGCTCAGTTTGTTAAAAACAATTACTCACAACATACCAGCATATTCCAGCTGGCCATGTTGCTAGGCTGGCACAGTCTCCATGTCCAGCGGACATAATAATGTTATTGGAAATTATTTTAAAATAGAGCTTAGTGGTATCTGTGTCTATGTATCTGTGTGTGTGTCTTAATTGGATTAAAGCCAGCTGGTCGAGAGGCTTTGATGTATAGAAGCCAAGTAGGTTTGAAATGGTAACTAGGTAAACATAGAAAAGTTACAAGGTGAAGTGAAAAGGGAGCAATTTGTATTTTTAAATAAACCATTCAAAAGAATGGGTGAAATATCACCCCTTGCCAGAAGAAGCCAAACATTGGGTTTATTTTTTTTCCCCAAAGCTTACTAATAAAATTGGTGCTTTAAAAAGGGGTTTTATTATTAGAAGAGGACAAAAAATTCCTAGTGATACAATGAGAATTTGCATTCAAAGAGGAAAATATGTATAAAGGAAGAGAAGGCTTTTGGTAAAAGAAGAGGGATTCTAAGATCTAAGCCTTCAGCCTGTAAGCCTCAAACCGCTGTCTGCAAGGACCCAGAGCTGAAAGAAACTCATTTTGAATTCGATTTTCTGGGGTGTGCTTTGCCGGGGGTCTGTTTAAATCTATGATTTTTTACTGTTGCCTTAACGGAGGTGTAACTAAAGCTAGCATCTTCCGGTCGGCGAGTGGGGACGGGCCCCGCTCACCGATGCATAAAATGACCCGGGGTGACGTTGGGCGTGCGTCCCGCCGACCTGTCAACAGCCTATTAAGGCCATTAAAAAAACAATTGAACTCATTAATGGACCTGCCCGTCCAACCTTAGAGATTGGCGGGCAGGCCAGGAGCCAAGGCAGGCTTGTGAAAAAACATGGGGAAGAATTTTCCTGTTAGCGAGCGGAGGGCGGAGCCCGCTCACCAATGCGTAAAATGACACGTGGTGGTGTCGGGCGGGCATCCCAAAGTCACCGTGCGTCATTTAGATTTTCAGTTCAGCGGGTGCGCAGCCAACTCGGCTGCGCACCCACTGAACTGTCAAAGACCTATTAAGGCCATTTAAAACCTAATTAATTCAATTCAGTGAGCTGCTCCTCCAACCTTAAGGTTGGCAGGGAGGTAAAGAGCCCAGGAGCCTTAGCGTTTTTCATGAAACTTCATCCACGGTCAGGATGAGGTTTCATGAAGTGCTTTAAAATCTAATAAAAATTTATACTTTTACTCTTTGACATTTCCCAGCTCATGTGATAGTGCCACATGATGGGGACATGTTTTAAAAGTGTTAAAAACCTTTATGTAAAACTTTAGCACTGAAACAAATCTCCCTAAGGCACATCTGTTCCTCGGGGAGATCTTTGCGCTCTTTTGTGTGCATGCGGGGGGCTGATCAGGTTCATGCCCACCCCCGCCCCTGCCCACCGCCACACAGCCCCCCCGATAGGGGGAAATTTCTGGCCATGAAACCTCATTCACGGGCGGGATGAGGTTTCATGTGTGATTTAAAAAATGCAGAATATAATACAATAAAAGTTATGGACATGTCCCAGCTCATGTGACAGTGTCACATGAGGGGACATGGCAGGGAATTTTTTTTCTAATCTTTATTGAAAGTTTTAAATCTGTGCTGACCTCCCTGAGGCAGCACTTTGCCTCAGGGAGATCTGTGCATTCTATCATGCGCGGGTGCGAAAGAGCGCACTCCTGGCTGAGGGAACCCCCCCCACACCCACATAGGGAGCACATAGTGCTTCCTTGCGCACATCACGCTGGTCGGGCCTTAATTGGCCCACTCACTTAAAATGGCGGTGCGCCCCAAATCAGGGGCGCCGATCGGAAGCATGCCCACTCGTGCCTGCTCCCGCACTTCGCCCCTGATGGGGGGATCTGTTGCCCTAAGATTCAGATTAATTAGGGGATTTTTTAATACATTATTATCATGGTAATTTGTAGACGTATGTATGTGCTTACAATCTTATAATTAATACATGTTTAATTTAGTTTTATAAAAATCTCTTGAGACTCGGTGGTCTTATTATTACTGAATTCAAAGCCTGAATCTCAAAACATACAAATTACAAAAAATGGTTATGATAGTTGTTTCATGTTTCGCTCTGGGATTTAAACAACTCAGCACTTACCATCGGCTGTGTCATAATACTCCAGAACTGAAGAAAGGCCCATAGGTTGACATGCCTCTATAATTAAATATTACTATCAAGCCCAAAAGTGACCAAGCTCAAAGACTTCACAACCAACAACTCCAACTGTATGCACTCCAAAGTGCTAACTTCTTTTTCCCAAGAACAATTAAGGACTGGAACAACCTCCCACAGCTTTAATCTCCATGCCCTCCAAGGACTCATTTAATAAAAATTTGTTGAATTTTTTAATTAATAGGACTGCACCCATTGTGTACCTCCTGTGAAAACTCCCTAGTGGAAAGCTGCAGAGGGAAACCTGACCAAGGTTTTTTTTTATTCATTCACAGAATGTGGCTGTCGCTGGCAAGGCCAGCATTTATTGTTCATCCCTAATTGCCCTTGAGAAGGTGGCGGTGAGATGCCTTTTTGAACCACTGCAGTCCATAAAGAGCCATAAAGAACATTAGTGAACCAGATGGGATTTTACAACAATCGACAATGGTTTTATGGGCATCATTAGACTTTTACTTCCAGATTTTTATTGAATTCAAATTTCACTATCTGCCATGGGGGGATTCAAACCCAGGTCATCAGTGCATTACCCTGAGTTTCTGGAACACTAGGCCAGTGACAATACCTCTCCACTAGCAAGTGCCAAGTACCAAACCCCCTCCAGATGACACAATTCCCATGGAGACTATTACCTCTGAACTCCCTGTTGGAGCCACCCCTTTCAAGGGCTCCAGGACCCCTGACCTCTCAATCGCTTCTAAGAGCCTCCTTTTAAACTGGTCCACCTCACTAAGATGTCCAAAGATCTACGGATTAACACTCCTCACCTCTAGCTGCAAACTCAACTGCTAAATCCACACTTTCAGAACTGCTGCATTTCCAGGGATTTTGTGCCAGGCCTGTGCTACCCATGAGTTGCTGCTGGAAATCACACCACCCCACCCTCCCTGTTTGGCCCATGTGTACCCCATAAACTGGAACGGGCAACATAAAATTTCAGGCAATTGCCTTTTTAACAATTTTAACCAGAAGTCAATTGCTCATTTGGTGAAAGCATGTGGGCTTCAGACTTCAAGCCCTGCTCACCTTCCATAAAATCAAAGACTGGCTTCATGATGTCGATGCTGACCTGACGTGATGTCACATGATTTTACAGAGACGCAGGAAGAACATGCGCCTGAATTGTCTCCGCAAAATCTAACCCATAGTTTCTGCCTCAATCACTAACCCTTGTGTTGAATTCCAAGAAAGAAAGAAAGACTTGCATTAATCTAGCACCTTTCACAACCACAGAGCTTGCTGAAGTACTTTACAGTCAATAAAGTACTTTTGAAATGTAGCTGTAATGTAAGAAACACAATAGCTAATTTTGCACACAACAGAATACCGGTTTCCTAAGTCTAGGTGATGATATTTTTCCTGTCTTCTGTTTGAAACTTCTTATATTTAACCTTGTACCAATGACCTCTTATTTCTTGACACAACTACTGAAGCTACATTCTCCCATCCTTTAATCATTTTAATTTTATATCAGTTCATAAACCGCATTGTTCTAATGGAAAAAACTATTTTTCAAGTCTTTCTTTGTATTTATATTTTCTCATTTTCTCACATATTTATCAGCTTTTCATCTTCACACTATTAAGCTTGCTAACATGCTACATAAAGAAACTGCAATATGTGCATATACCATGAAAAATTTCAGAAACAGTAATAATGCTGATGATGGTTTTACACCTTGTCAGGGTGGAATGTAATTGTCAAAAATAATATTTATTTAGCCCAGTGTAATATTTATTCTGAAATCATAGGCCTGATTTTAACCTAGTGCAGGCAGAGATTAATATGGCAATGGGAATTTCTGTTGTGTTGCTGCATCCCTCTATGGTAACTGGCCAAATTCAGGGATGGAAAAGCTGCCTGCCCCAGAGGAGCAGGCACTGAATGGTGAGGTCATATCCTGGCAGCATCATTGGGAAACACACACAATCTTAACTGTGTTAGTCCCAAAGACTAAGCCATTCTTAAAACAACCAGAGAAAGCAAGTGGCAGAGTGAATGCTGGCCAAATGTGGTCCAGGTTATTCTTTTCCCTTTGTAAAGGCAGCCTAACTTCCTCTTGCCTCAGTCTTTCTAGCCCCCCATTACCACTTCCCACTGTGATTGCAGACTTTCTTAATTTACCTCCCCCCACCAATTCCATTTTCATAAATCCCTAGCAACGGCCTAACTCCCCACCAATTTCAGGTCCTGCTGACCATTGGTGAAGTCATTCTCACTGGTTTCAGGTGTGGAGTCACCATAGACCGTGCTAATGAGGCCCGAGAGATAAAATCTGCTAGGCCTCATGTACCAGAGAGGCAGATAGGTTGTCGTCCACTTTCACCCACCCGAGTTAAAATCAGAAGAGCAGAAGAGGTGACCGGCTCATCAGTGAAACCAATGCTATTTTCCTGGAAACCTTTCCTGGTGGAAGAAAACTGCTGCAGGTGCATTTGATTTCATGCCAATGTTCACTCAGTTTAAGCATGTGTGGGAAAAGAGTTCAACGGGGCTTATGACTCAAAGTTATGAAACATGCTGTTATCTTTAGTTCTACTAAAAGATATTTTCACTCATCAGCTATGGCTCAGTTATAGCACCACTGCCTCTCAGTCAGGAGGTTCTAGGTTTAAATTCCACTCCCCACTCAGCACTGTAGGGAGTGCTGTACTATCGGAGCTTGTTGGATCTAGTGTCCTTTGGTTTGTTGGGGCTAAAGGACCCGGGTTGCATGCTTAATTTGGGGTGACCGAGTCGGTACAGAGACAGAGGACATCAGGAGATCCTGTTTATTTACGAACTAAACTCAGCAGCTACATTTGTGTGCTCACAAGTCAAAACTCTGTCTTCAGTCTTCAGTGTCTACCTCTTGGCTCTCCCACAGTGGTAGTCTGCGCTACTCTGCTATTGGGTATTAAGATCATGTGATCTTACATTACAACACTTGCTTTAAAGGTGTATTACATATCAAATTACTACATCCTTCCCCCTTTACTGAAAAATACATTTTACAATTTTTTCAGTATATCGTTATTTACAATGTCAGTCTCTCTGGGGGTTTCCTTATATGTGTAGAACATCTCAACTCTACAGCTTCTGAAGTCTGATTTGGAACCTCCTTTATTGGAGTTATCTGAGCATCTGGTTCTTCAGTAGGTACCTGTAAATCTGTTTCTCTGAATCTTTCAGGTACAGCCAGCCCTTCAAACAAAATTGTACTCGGTTGAGTTCTTTCAACAGGAGGTGTTGATTCAGTCTCGAGCACTTGTGGAATCATCTCTTGATATTTGGGTTCTCCTCTTCTTATGTGATCCACATGTTTCCTTGAAAAGAATTTTACGTTCGTCGGTCAGGCGGGCCCGACCAACTCGGCAGCGGGCAGACAGCCGAATGCCGCTGGCGAAATGGGCCGCACCACCATTTTCCACGGGCGGGCCAATTAAGGCCCGCATTGCGGCTTTGCAACTCCCGTGGAGAACGGGAAAATAGTCGCGGGGGCGGGCAGCCTCAGACTGCCGGTTCCAATGGGA
This sequence comes from Cetorhinus maximus, assembly GCF_964194155.1. NCBI lineage: Eukaryota > Metazoa > Chordata > Chondrichthyes > Lamniformes > Cetorhinidae > Cetorhinus > Cetorhinus maximus. The sequence continues at coordinate 87,511,854 of NC_135882.1, forward strand.
AGCCGGCAGCCTGTTTAAAGAGTGGCCAGGCAGCCTGCTTGAAGCAGTGCACCATGGCCACTCAGAGATCAAGAAATGCTGCATGGAGGGCAAAGGAGGAGGTGGAGGAGGAGGGGGCAGGCTGCAGGAGAGTCCAGCGGGGAGCCACTGTGCCCCCAGATTTTCGGATGCATGTCTTGCTGTCCTCCTGCAAGAGGTGGGAAACCGGGGTCAGATTCTGTATCCTGAGGATGGGAGGAGGAGGGCCCTCCATGTCACCAGCCAGGTGTGGGAGGAGGTGGGTGAGGCTGTAAGTGCCCATGATGATGTCCAGCGCACTGGCACACAGTGCAGAAAACGATTCAATGATTTACTGCACTCCGGACAGGTGAGTATCATGTCTGTCTTGACCATCTAACCCAGAAGGCAGCCTTAGCCTTTGACCCCCAGCCCCCCCGCCTCCACTATGTATGGCTGTCGTTACTGCACAGGGCATCTGTCGCATGCTTGGTGGGCAAATGGGTACTGACAATGCCTACATTAGCCTTAGTAGTTGAGGAGTAGAAGGGCTTTCCCCGCAGCATATGTTGGTTTCTGCGGCATTTGGGTAGCTTGGGGCCAAGCTGCAGGGGAGGCCGGCAGACTTATACTCAGAACTCCAACACATGTCATATTGATGGCAATGAGGAGGTCCAAGGGGTGCCTCAAGGTTTTTTGGGCAAGTCCCATCTGCTGGCATCGGCGCCGCACCTATTTGCTCCTCTTTGCCATGGGCGCTAGGACCCGTGTGCTACTCAAAGTGATGGACACTGAATATGTCCAAGGGGACCGTTGGGGGAGTGGTTTGAGACCAGCCGTACTATCTTCTGGGGACTCATCACTAGTAGTGTGGACAGGAGCCGCTGGAGGCCTCAGATGGGCCACTGTGGTTGGGGTGCCTGTCTGCATGTGCGTTTAATGGTTGGGGCCCGTCTTGACTCATTTCCACCTCACCAATTTTCTTCTGCTTAGGGTCTTTAAGGGTGAGTGATTTATGAGGCTGGGGGGGAAAGGGATGAAAGGTTGAAGTGAATGAATGCTAACTGATGCAGTGTCCTTGTTGTTAATTTCAGCATCACCACCAGAGCAACCCACACGTTCGCACCGCCCCCCCCAAAGCCTGAGGGCCAACATGTGCAACTTGCGGCACATCATTTCAGCCAGCCAGGCACCAGCACAGTCACACACATCTCAGTGGGGACTTTACCGTTGGCTAGTGTCCCGGGTCACAGTGGAGAGGGCACATCACGATCGCTAGAGGAGATGGTAGGGGCAGAGAGTGCTGATATCTCCAGCAGCCGGAGAGCTGCATGGGACGAGGCACGTGCTGAGTCCGGCACTGATGACATGCCTCTGGAGTTGTCCCCATTGCAGCAGCTGCAGGACAAGCGGCAGGAAGTGCATTTGCATCTGGCAGGGTTGCATGAGGGAGTGGTTCAGTTGCTCTCTGCGATGGAGGAGTCTAGGCAGAGTGCATGTGAAGATTCCACCCTCAGGGCAGAGCTTCAGGCTTCCTTCAATGAGAGATTGGCAACTCGCATAGAGAGGGGCTTTAACCGAATGGATCAAAATATGATTGGGATACGCTCTGACCTGCAAGCCCTCACTGGCCACTGGTGGTCTTTCCCATTGTGGGAGATGTTCTGGACACCAAGCACCGGCACTTGGTGCCCATGCATCTGCGGTGAGCAGGGAGGTCGAAAGGGTCCTCACGTCGGCGCAGCAGCTGCCTGTCGTCGCTGCGATCTCCTCTCAGGGCGCTCCGGATGAGGGCAGCAGCTCCTCCGCCCCTCTGCCAGTCAACATTTCTTCCATTGAGGCTGCAACAACTGGGGAGGTGCCAATTCAGGAACTGGCCACTCCCTCCCAGGCGGAGCCATCACAGGCTCCATGGGCCAGAGGACGCCCGCCAAGGTCATCGAGGCCAATAGGACAGCAGAGTCAGCAGGCTGTCTCACAAGCCATTCCAAGCGATGGGGCAGCACATAGACGTAGCACCCGGAAATGTAAGCATAATGCACCTTAGGCACTCCCCGGGTATGTCACTGGTGATTTTGTGTTGGCCTTAGAATAGGTACCCATTTTTCTGTCATTGTGAAATAATCATGCGTGCTTTAATTTTGGACACAATAAAGTCCACCTTTGTTTCCATGGCTGAGGATCTTTTGTTTGTGGTGCTTTTTTCCTTTTTCACATAATTATCATGAGTGCTTGAGTGGACATTGATGTATCTGTACTAAGGCCTTATTTGCAGCTGATAAGGTGGAAGATGTGGCTCCTAAGTGCCACGTGTGGAAGTTCCAGGCAATGCTGTTCCTGCTGATCCATGTGTGTTGAGCTAGCTGAAGGTTCTTTGGATTAAATTGTCCTGGGTGTCCCTGCCTCCTTGGTGTAAACGCGGGTCGTCGTTGTGGCCCTCATCATCGTCCTGTGCTTCCTCATCCTCTGAGGCACTGCTGGATTCAACATGTGCAGCCTCATCCAGGGCATAAAGGTCTTCATCATTAAACGCATCCCCCCTTTCCAGCGCAAGATTGTGCAGGGCACAGCAGACTACCACTATCAGAGAGACGTGATCTGGGGGGTACTGGAGTGTGCCCCCTGAGCAGTCAAGGCAACGGGGAAGCGCATCTTGAGAAGACCGATGGATCTCTCCACCACAGCCCTTGTGGTGCCCTGGCTCCTATTGTACCGCTGCTCAGCTTCTGTTCTTGGATGGCGGAGAGGCATCATGAGCCACCTTTTGGGGGGATAGCCCTTGTCACCCAGCAGCCAACCATCCAGCCGAGCCGGAGCGCTGAAGAGCCCCGGCACCTGGGAGTGTCTGAGGATGTAGGCGTCGTGGGAGCTGCCTGGGTACCTTGCACAGACTTGTAGAATCAGCATCCTGTGATCACACACTATCTGCAATTTCATGGAGTGGAATCCCTTCCTGTTGACAAAGGCACCGGGCTCATCTGATGGCGCCTTGATGGCCACATGTGTACAGTCTATTGCACCTTGGACGTGGGGGAAACCAGCAATGGCCACGAAGCCTCTGGTTCGCTGTGTCTGACTTGCCTGGTCGCAGCGGAAGTGGATGAAGGTGGATACCCATCTGAACAGAGCGTCTGTAACCTGCTTGACACAAGTGTGGACAGCTGATTGTGATACACCGCAAAGATCACCCACAGAGCCCTGGAAGGAGCCAGAGGCATAGAATTGGAGGGTAACTGTGAGCTTCAGAGCCGCTGGCATGGGGTGACTGTCCACACAGTTAGGGGAGATCTCAGGGCCAATCATCCGACAGATGTAGTTGACTGTCTCCCTTGAGAGTCGGAGCCTCCTTCGGCACTGCACCTCAGTCATATTGAGGTAGCTGCTTCACCGCCTGTACACCCTGGCAGCAGGATAGTGGCATCGTCTGCGGCCCCTTCCACCTTGGACAACCTCTTGGCCCTGCGCCCCTTATGCCTGCGCCTGGACACCCAAAGGTGGCTCCCCTGGAGGCTGATTGTTCAGTCCTGGCCTCCTCCCTATTCTATCCCTCCCTTCCTCCTCAGGGGAGCTGCCTCCACTGGAGAGGTCAGAACCCATAGCCCCAGGCTAAATGGAGGCCTCCGGAAAGCTGCAAGGCCGAAAAAGAATGCTGTCTGCAGGCTGGTTTCAAATTACACAAAAACCTCTTGGACATCGATGAGAACTACTAACAATTACACAGGCAAGTTTTAAACACTTTCATCAATTATAACTTCATGTAAAACATGAACAACCACTCTGAGTCCACATATCCCGACATTGCAAAGGTTTTCTTGAATAATCTCCTACCCGCCTGTCCGTTGGGCCCGTGCTCCGACCCAAAGTTCGCACGGGCCCCTCAAAATCCTGGACAATTGGCAAGTTAAGGGCCTTAACGAGCCCTTCAACTAATGGCGGGCGAACTGAGTGCGTCCACCCACCGAAATATCGCGATGCCGCACGCTGACATCAGCACGCTCACGTGACACATATGCTATAAGTCATTCTGTTCCATCATCAATTCAATGGGAAAGCACTGCTCTCACTCCATAGGGGGGTGCGTCACACATTAATATCAACTCTTTTTTGGGGTCAAAATGTACTAGAAGTGTGGATGATTGTAACAATTGTTTCACTTTTGTGAAAGCTTCTTCCTGTGGTGTTTGCCAAGACCATCACTGGTTTTTCTTGAGCAAGTAGTACAGGGGTCCCAGTTCTGTTGACAAACTAAGCAAGAAGCGTCTATAGTAATTGATCATCCCCAAGGATGATTTCAGTTCGGATGTATTCCTTGGCACTGGGTCTTCTTTAATGGCTTTCACTTTTTCTTCAACTGGGTGTAGGCCTTGTGAACCTAACTTGTGACCTATGTAAGTTACCTCTTTCACCTGTAATGTGCACTTTTCCTTTTTCAATCTCACTCCAACCTGCGAAAAACATTTCAGAACTTCTTCCATGTTCATCAAATGTTTATTTTCGTGAGTCCAGTCATGAGAACGTCATCCAAATAAACTACAACGTTGGCCACTCCCTGTAGTAAATTTTTCCATTTCTTTGTAATAAAGTGCAAGCTGAAGATAAGCCAAAAGATAAACAGGTGTATTGGTACAATCCATTATGTGTATTTATGGTGACAAACTTCTGGATGCTTTCTCTAATTCCAATTGTTGGTAGGCGTAACTTAAATCTAACTTTGTGTAAGCTGTTCAGCCTGCCAATTTAGCGTATAAATCTTCAGTTTCAGGTATGGGGTGTCTATCCAATTTTGCAACTTCATTGGCTGTTAATTTATAGTCCCCACAACTTCAAATATTTCGATCAGGTTAAAGAACAGGTACAATTGGTGCTGCCCACTCTGAAAATTGTGCTGGTTGTATCACTCCCAGATTTTCTAATCTGTCCAGTTTGACAACTACCTTATCCCACATTGCATAAGATACTGATCTTGTCTTCATGAATCTTGGGGTATAATATTCCCCCCCTCGGTGGGGTTGTGCAGGACGGGTGCGGACCCGATTGGTGCCCCCAATCAGGTCCACGTTGCCATTTTAAGTGGGCAGGCCAATTAAGGCCTGCCCAGCGTGACGCACACCCAGAAGCGCTCAGCACTACCTGTGTGGGCGGGAGAAGGGGGTTCCCTGAGTCGGGAGTGCACTCTTTCGTGCATGCGCGCAAAAGAGCGCAGAAATCTCCCTGAAGCACAGCGGTGCCTCAGGGAGATTAGTTTAAGTGTTAAAAGGTTACTTAAGTAGGGAAAAAATTTTTATGACATGCCCCCTCATGTGAAACTGCCACATGAGCTGGGACATGTGCATTAATTTTAATAAAAATTTGTGTGAAAATTTAAAATCTTTCATGAAACCTCATCCCGCCCATGGATGAGGTTCCATGGAAAATGCGAAGGCTGCCTGGGCTCTTCGCCTACCCGCCAACCTTAAGGTTGGGTGGGCAGCTCAGGTAATTGCTTAATTGCCTTTTTAAATGGCCTTAATAGACCTTTGACAGTTCAGCGGGTGTGCAGCCAAGTTAGCTGCGTGCCCGCCGAAATGAAAATCTAAATGATGAACAGTGATGTCGGGACACACGCCCGACGTCATCTCACGTCATTTTACGACTCAGCAAGCAGGCCCCGCCCCCACTCACCAACTCAAAGGTTCAGGCCTTGGAATTGCCTCTGGATCTACATGAATTTTTGCTTGTAGCCCTTCAATTTTTCCAAGTTCTTCCTTGAAAACCAAGGCATCTTTTTCTAGCAGCTCTGAAAGTCCATTAGTTCTCAGTTGGAAAATTTCTGCGAATTTCAATTTAATTTCTTTCAGCCAGCTTCTTCTGAGGAGACTAGGTCCCTCACCTGCTACTACCATCAAGGGTAATCTCACTGTTTGAGCTCCATGGTGTACTGTGACTTTACATACGTCCTTGACTTGTATGTTTTCTCCTGTGCATGTTCTTAATTTGTCATCAGTTTCTTCTAAATTCAGCTAACATTCTCCATGATTCAGGTATTTAAAAGTATGCTCACCAATCACCGTAGTGGCTGCACCAGTATCCACCTCCATTCTGAAAGGCCTCTCATTCACTCTCATGGTTACATAGGTAGGTTCTGCTCTTCCTACCTTTAAATGATATAACGAATAGATATCAGGATCTATTACTTCAGGCTTTTCAATGCTGTTAGTCTCATTGGGTTTTTGCTTTTGTCTGCCAGTTTGCCTGATTCTATCTTTACAATGTCTCATGAGGTGTCCATATTGATGGCAGAAGAAACATTTGATCTTTTTAAACTGTGGTTCATTACAAAGTTGTCTGCTTCCATCTCTATTTCTGTTATGCCATGTTTGTGCTGCTAAATTATCCCTTTTAATTTCGCTGCTAACGGTGGCTGCTTCCTGCTTCGGAGTAAAGCTCTGCATTTTCACGCTCTTTTTGGTTGAGCCTTCCTGCCCAACATGGAGGACGGCACCATTTTGCACACCTCGTATGGTGTCTGAGCCTCGCACTGCACCTTCCATTGCCAAAGCGATTTCCAGAGCCTTCTGAAAATCTAAATTTGTCTCAGCCAACAATCTCTTCTGAATCACATTTTTGTTTATACCACACACCAAACGACCTCATTGATAGAAGTACCGAACTCGCAATATTCAGTTAATTACTTCAGACTTGCCACTTAACAAGCAACTGTCTCCCCAGCAGTTCTAATTCTTACGTTAAATTTAAACCGTTGTATAGTCACCAATGGCTTGGGCTGGTAATGATTCTTTACGAGGCTCACTAAATCATCAAAACTTTTCAAGTTTAGGGCACTGGGTGCCAATAGATTTCGAATTAATCCATATGTCTTACTCCCACACGTGGACAGAAGGATTGCGCTTCTTCTCCTCCCCCACAATGTCGTCTGACTGGAAGAAGAATGCGAGGCGTTCAACATAATGAGACCAGTCATCCAAGGTTGGGTCGAAAGGCTCCACTCTGCCAAACTGCAGCATGCTCTGAGGGGATTACTTCAATGATCGAGAAGGAAATTTTCTTTTACTTTCAACCACCGTGTGAGGTATGGTCCGGTTTCAGTTCTGATTTCCTTCATTCCTCCTCGCCTTTTACCTCATTTTTTTTTGTGCCTTTCCGTGCTTTTACTCTCATCGCCAGTTTGTTGGATCCAGTGCCTTTTAGGGCTAAAGGATCCAGGTTGCGTGCTTAATTCGAGGTGACCGAGTTGGTACAGAGACAGAGAACATCAGGAGATTGCTGTTAGAATAAACACGTGCCATTTATTTACAAACTAAACTCAGCAGCTATATTTCTGTGCTCACAACTCAAAACTCTGTCTTCACTCTTCAGTATCTAACTCAAGGCTCTCTCACAGCAGTAGCCCACACTACTCTGCTATTGGGTATTAAGATCATGTGATCTTATATTACAACACTTGTCTTAAAGGTCTATTACATATCAGTTACTACAGAGTTGTTGTCTTTCTAATTAAACTGAGGCACTCTCTGCCCACTCACATGGATGTAAAATATTCGAAGGCCAATATTCTTTCTGGTTTCTCTTTGCTGTGCATGGCTGGCTTGTTGCACTGTGCAGTGCCACACATGCACACATCTTAAATGGAACATTGGTTGTCTTGCCTGCATAGTAGGTTCCAGATAGTTTGATGCCCACCTGATAGGTTCCAGATTGCTGTGGGGCTGCGTAGCTAAGAGACAACATTACACAGGAAGCTATTTTGAAGAAAAAATCCTGGCATTGCACTTTTCAGGAATAGACACTGGATAGCACTCAGAACTGGGATCACTGGCTGCAGTTCTCTATTCCTTAGTCTGGAGATTTTGAGATCAATTGTAGTGCCACCTTTGCTGTGAGATCAGTTACAATACAGACTCAGGATTGGACATGATTCATTGAACTCAGTACCACACCATGGGGTGCAGCCATCTATCAAGCCAAACAGGAATGTTTACACAACTTAGAGTCAGTTCCTGAATATTTCATATTTGCTATGCTAAAGGAGGAATTTATTGAGGCTGCTTTATTTATTGATGCACATTGACATATAGCTACGGTTTCTAGTATTAAGCATTGTTCTAATCCGATCAGAATAACTGCAATAAAATTGTAATAGCTGTGTGGTTGTACAAGCTTTATTTTTAACATTTTCTTTATAGAAAACCTAATGGCACAGTGCTTTTCATTAATAGTGCATGCTAGCTACTCAAAGTAACCCTAGCTTTGGCATTGATTGCTTATATAATTTCCTTACAGCAAAGATTTGAGCCTTATGTTGAGATTATTTTTTAACTAGAAACTGTTCCAATGAGTTTAGCTGAACTCTGCTCATGCAGCAAAAATCTTTCAGCCTTTTTAAAAGTGACTCAGCATCTCTGTAAAGCCACATATGGTTGTCTATTAAATTGTGGCTGTGGCACCTGATCAGTGATCTCATCTGTTACCTGGGCACCTGGATCATATCTCTGCATTAACATGTGACTCCTTCTTAATTCCTTTTGTTATTTTATCAAATCAAAACTATTCTCTTTGTCTGTTATCAAACCACAGCCAACGAGTTTGATTTCCTTTATGCTGTTTACGGAACATCATTTCAAAAATTTGCCTAAACTCCTGCCTACATGATTTTAATCTATTACAGTGATGCTTTTTTTGTTTTAAGTTATTACTTGGAGAGAGGATGCCTTTTTTCAGTTAAAACTGACACTTTGGAACAAAGTTGAACCTCAACTTTATGAAGAGACTTTAACCTCTTAGGGAAAGGTTTAAAAGCGATTTCTTCAGCCATAGAAGCACTTTTTGCAGGAATTTTCTTTCAGCATTCTGCCTACACATACCTAGATTTGTTTGTGACTGCTTCTGAAAGGGTGAGACCACCAGGAGGCTTTCACACCTCACTCCAGCCTATGCTGCTATCCTGAGCGATGGCAATATTATGATATGTTGATAGAGTGAGATGAGGTACGGTGGGAGAATGCCCTTGTGGGGCATAAAGCTGTGAGGCTGAATGACTTGTTCCTGCGCTGTAGAATTCTGTATGAGCAGGGAGGTTGACTCCAGTTGTCAGTGTTCCACTGGACATTAGATCTAATTAGTAGGCTGGTTGATCTGAGTAGTTATCAGATCCTGAGAGACAATTGAAAGCACTGCAGCCTCCATGGTCTGGAAGCCAGTACGCAGGGTGCAGCCTACTCCTCTACCACTGCCACCGGAACTGCAGAATGGGCTTCTGTCAAGGTCAAGGAACCAACTGGTCCCTGAGCACCGACTAAGTGCCTGCAGCTCGAGGAACTTCGGCTCAGAAATGATGAGTTGGAGTCTGAGCTTCAAACACTGCGATGCTTCAGGGAGGGTGAAGGTTACCTGGAAACTTTGTTCCAGGAGGCTGTCACACCCTTTCGGTTAAGTCATTCATATTTGGTCCGTGGTCAGGGACAGAAGGGTGTGACTGTGAGCAAGGCAGGTATGGGGATCCAGAAAGTAGCATTGGAGGAGCCTCAGTCTTTGCAATTGTCCAACAAGTTCGATGTTCTTGCAGCTTGTGTGGACGAGAGAAGGAGCTGCAGGGAGGATGAGCAAACTGACCACAGCGCACTGCATTCCATTTAAGTTGGGGAGAAGTGAAAAAAGATATAGTTGTGGTAGGGGATGGTTAAGGGAACAGACACTGTTCTCTGCTGCTGAGAGCATGAGGCCCACAGGCCATGATCCCTGCCTGATGCCAGGTTTAAGGGCCCCTCTTTGGGGCTGGAGAGGAACCTGAAGTGGGAGGGGAAAGGTCCAGTCTATGCGGGTACCAATGACATATGTAGGACTAAGAAAGAGGTTCAGTTTAGGGATTATGAGCAGCTGGGACTAAATTTAAAGGCAGAACCATGAAGATAATAATCTCTGGATTACTTACTACCCGAGTCTCGAGCAAATTGGCATAGGGTAAATAAGGTGAGAAAGTTTAATGCATAGCTGAAAGATTAATGTGGGAGAAATGTGTTTTGGTTCATGGTGCACTGGCACTAGTTGTGGGGAAACAGGGAGCTCCCTTTTGACAAGTTGGGTCTCGTGTCCCAGTGAATCGACTAACTAGGCTTATAGAGAGGGCTTTAAACTAAGTAGTGAGCAAGGGAGGGTTTAGGTGAAGAGAAATTTAAAAAGTTAAAGAGAAAGGACAAGGCAATGTTCAGGTTAGCGATATGGGTAATGATAACCAGAGTATGACAGGGAGGGACAGAGTGTACAAAACAGAAGAGTGTACACCAGCAAATAGGATCAGAGAGGGGAAAAGTGGTAACAAAGGAACTGGAAGGAGCAGTGTGGAGCAGGGCATAAAACAGCACATGAGAGAGTGAGACTTCACTTTGAGAGAGGCAGGAAGGAGCAAGAGCAAAGCGGTGGATAAAAGAGCGCAGGAGAGAATGAGACTTCACTTTAGTGCAGTCATAGGTGGGGGAGTCGCTTCATCCCTGGGCACAAGGAAAGCCCTAGGCATGCATGAGGGATGGTGTTGATTTGTCCCCCAGTATACAGACACCGATGTGAAATGCAGCCGGCTTTGTGGGCTCCTGTTTGGAGAGGTGAGAAACGCTGATCATTCTCTTCTCTCTCACAGGCTAACCACAGGCACAGAGAGCTGCTGTCTCCATGGAACTCTCGTCCACCCCTGAGGAGGATGAGGAGGAGGAGGAGGGGGCCTCAGAGGGTGCAGCTTCACAGCATTCCCCTACACCCAACATTAGCACGGATTGTCTCACCTCTTGCAAAAATATCCAGGATCAAAACCTGGTATGGGCACCATACATGTACCTGGGCAGCTGTTGGAGACTTTGACAGCCGAAGCCTCTGACACTTGGAGGACTATGGGAGGTGAAGTCCATTTGCCCAATGATGAGGCCACTCCCCCACCTATGACTGAGCTCTGGCCTCACCATCTACGATGGAGCAGCTGCCCTGATATGCTGCCAGCTCCAGAACCTCTAGGGGAGACAGGATGGTGATGATTGGGATGCTGGCATTGGTCCAGGCCTTCGCCCTGTTGGATGCTGCAGCTCCTCTTCAGCTTCCTCATTTTCCCCCTTGTCTGACGATACCTCGCCCTCAATTATATCTTCGGCAGACAGGGCCTGCACTCTCGCTGCAGCGCTAGGTTGTGTAAAGTGCAGCAGACCATAACAATGCAGGAGACCCTCATGGGACACATTGAAGAGTGCCTCCCGATCAATCTGGGCACCTGAATCTCATTTTGATGGAAGCAATGGTCTGCTTGATGCTCGCTCTGATCACAGTATCGCTCACACTTTAGCATTCCTCTACCTCAGTCCTTGGGTGTCTCACTGGTGTCAGCAGCCATTTCCTCAGTGGGAATCCCTTGCTGGCAGATATCCATCCTTGCACGTGCATGGTGGGGTGGTGGTGAAAAGCTGTGGCACCTGGGAGTGCCGGAGAATATAAGCAACATGGCTGCTCCCAGAATAATGAGCACATACCTGCAGGATCCACTGGCCATGGCCACAGAGCCAGGTGGACATTGGAGGAATGAAATCCCTTCCAGTTAATGAAGGCCACTGACTGGCCTGCAGGAGGTTTGATGGCTACATGAGTGCAGACTATGAGACCTTGTACCTGAGGAATCCAGCAATGATGCCAAATCCTCAGGCTTGTGAAATCGATGAACTGGATGGTGCTCCTGAAGGGGGAATCTGTCACTGCCTAGATGCAGTGATGTGCAGCTGATCGGGAGATGGCACACATGTCTCCAGTGGGCCCGGGAATGAACCTGAGGCATAGAAATTCAGGGTCACAGTGATCTCAAGAGCCACTGGCATTGGCTGACAACTAATGCAAAAGGAGCTCACCTCCTCCCCTAGCATTGTGCACAGATCAGTGACAGCTTGCTGGGACAGGTGCAGTCTTCAGTGCCATTCTGATATTTGGAGGGCAGTCATCCCTTGCCTGTATTCCCTGTCCACAGAATGCCTTCATCTCCATGCCGATGTCTGCTTGTGGTCCTCTTTGCTGCTTCCCCTTCATAAGGCTGGAGGTTGCTGCTGTCTTAATCCGTGTGCTCGCACCACCCCACCTCTTAGGTTCTCCTCTTCCCTGGAGGACCCTCCTCTGGAAGGTACAATGTCCATGGCATTTGGAACACTGCTGGTCGACCAGGGCAGCCTGCCAGGGGTGCTGCCAGGCAATCTAAGAGAACCAGGCAGGTAGTGCAGCAGTCCCAAGTCTATCCTGGTTGCTGATCGGTTTTCCATTTTGGATGCTGATGAGGCTGATGGTTCCTCAGGGGAGTGCTACCAGAGCCAAGCCTTTGGCACCATGGGCAGCTTAGCTGTGCAGGGGGGAGGAAGAAGAATAGAAGGGCAATAGTGATAGGGGATTCCATAGTCAGGGGATCAAGCAGGTATTTCTGCGGCAGTAAACACGGCTCCAGGATGGTGTGTTGCCTCCCTAGTACCTGGGTCAAGGATGTCACGGAGTGGCTGCAGGACATCCTTCGGGGGGAGTGGGAGAAGTCGTGGTCCACATTGGTACTAACGAAATGGGAAGGAAGAGGGGTAAGGTCCTGAAAGCAGATTTCAGGGAATTAGAAAGGAAATTAAAAAGCAGGACCTCAAGAGCAGTAATCTCAGGATTAGTGCCATGTGCTAGTGAGCATAGGAATAGGCGGATTGATCGATTAAATACATGGCTGCGGAACTGGTGTAGGAGGGGGGTCATCAGATTTCTAGGCATTAGGACTGGTTCAAGAACAGGTGGGACCTGTGCAAGCTGGACTAGTTACAGCTTAACAGGACTGGGACTGATATACTTACAGGGAGATTTGATAGTGCTGTTGGGCTGGACTTAAACTAGCTTGTCAGTGGGGTGGCCCAAACTGGAAGAAAGTAAAGTTGATAACAGGGAGTAGCAGTGAGACCAGAAGACAGGGAGAACAAAGCAGAGCATTGAGTATGCTTCGAATGCGGAATGATGTCAAAAAGACAAAGTTAAGGGCACTCTACCTGAATGCGCACAGCATTCGCAATAAGGTAAAGGATCTAAAGGCACAAATAGTGGTAAATGGGTATGATGTAATTGCCATTACGGAAACATGGCTGCAAGGTGACCAAGACTGGGAACTGAATATCAAGGATATTCAATGTTTAGAAAGGACAGACAAGAAAGAAAAGGGGGTGGAGTTGCACTGATAATAAGGGATAATGTATTAGTAAGGGAGGATCTCAGATCAGAAGAATAATGTATAAAATCTGTTTGGGTGGAGCTAAGAAGCAGCAAAGGGCAGCAGACATCGGTTGGAGTCATTTATCGGCCACCAAACAGTAATGGTGACGTGGGGCATGGTTTTAATCAGGAGATAAGAGAAGCATGTAGCATGGGCAATACAGCATTCATGGGTAGAATTTTCCCCCCATTCGGGGGGCAGTGCAGGAGCGGGCGCACCTCCGATCGGCGCCCCCGATTGTGGGCACGCTGCCATTTTAAGTGGGTGGGCCAATTAAGGCCCGCCCAGCGTAACATCTGCTAGCAAGCGCTGTGCGCTCCCTGTGCGGGCGGGGGGATTCCCTCAGCTGGGAGAGCACTCTTCCGTGCATGCACGCGAAAGAGCACACAAATCTCAGAGATCAGCTCAGCTCAGAATTAAAACTTTAAAGGTGAATGTTTTTAAAATTTCCCTGACATCCCCTCATGTGACACTGTCACATGAGTTGGGACATGTCCATCAGTTTAACTCAAACCTTTACTAAGTATTTAAAACCCCCCATGAAACCTCATCCCGTCCATGGATGAGGTTTCATGCATTTTCTGAAGCCCACCAGGGCTCCCGGCCTGCCCCCAACCTTAAGGTTGGACGGGCAGCCCTGTCAATTATGTACATTGTTTTATTCATGGCCTCAATTTGCCATTGACAGGTCGGCGGACGCACAGCTGACTTGGCTACGCTCCCGTCGACCTGAAAATGGAAATGACGCAGGGTGACGTTGTGAGTTCTGCCCGACGTCATCCTGCATCACTTTATGTTTCGGCTAGCGGGGCCCCGCCCCCCACTCGCCGACCTAAAGATCCTGCCCCACAGGTGACTTCAATCTGCAAATAGACTGGGTAAACCAACTGAGCACTAATGCTGTGGAAGACGAGTTTCTGGAGTGTGTTAGGGATGGTTTTCTAGAGCAGTATGTTAAGGAGCTGACTAGAGGACAGGCAATTTTAGATCTAGTATTATGTCATGTAAAAGGGCTAATTAATAATCATGTTATAAAAAAACCTTTAATGATGAGTGACCACAATATGATAGAATTTTACATTATGTTCGAAAGTGGGGTAGTTCACTCTGAAGCAAGGGTATTAAAGTTGATTAAAAGAAATTATGAAGGCATGAGGGACAAATTGGCTGGGATGGATTGGGAAAATACATTAAAAGGTATGGCTGTACATAGGCAATGGATAGTCTTCAAAGAACTATTACACAGCTTACAGCACCTATACATTCCTTCAAGTTGAAAAACCCAAAAAAGTCAGTCAACCGTGGCTGACAAAGGAAGTTAAGGATTGTATAGGATTAAAAGAAAAGTCTTATAAAGTTGCCAGAACTAGTAGTAAGTCTAAGGATTATGAAGTTTTTAGAATACAGCAAAGGAAAATCAAGAAACTAGTAAAGAAAATGGTAATAGAATATAAATGCAATCTAGCAAAAACATAAAAACAGACTGTAAAAGCTTCTGTAGGTATGTAAAAAGGAAGCATTTGGCTAAGACGAATGTGCATCCATTACAGGCAGAGTCAGGAGAATTCATAATGAGGAATAGAGAAATGGCAGAGAAGATAAATGATTACTTTGTGTCTGCTTTCACTGAGGAAGATAAAGGAAATCTTCCAGATTTAGAGGTCCAAGGGACTAGGGAGAATGAGGAGTTGAAGGAAATTAGTATAAGTAAGAAGGTTGTATTGGAGTAATTAGTGGGACTGAAAGTTGCTAAGTCCCTGGGAGCTGATATCCTGCATCAGAGTGTTGAAAGAAGTTACTATAGAGATAGTGGATTCATTGGTGATCATTTCCCAAAATTCTATAGATTCTGGAATGGTTCCTGAAGATTGGAAGGTAGCAAATGTCAGCCCACCATTTAAGAAGGGAGGGAGAGAGTAAACGGGGAACTAGAGGCCTGATAGCCTTGCATCAGTAGTAGGGAAAATGCTAGAATCTATTATAACGGATGTTATAAATGGATACTTGGATAACCATGACCTGATGGGCACAGTCAGCATGGATTTGCGAATGGGAAATCATGTTTGATGAACTTGTTGGAGTTTTTTGAGGATGCTACTAACAAAATTGCTAAGGAGAATTGATGGATGTTATATACTTGGATTTTCAGAAGGCTTTTGATAAAGACCCCCACAGGAGGCTGATTAACAAAATAAAAGCACATGGGATTGGAGGCAATATACTGGCATGGATTAAGGATTGGCTAACAGGCAGAAAACAGAGAGTAGGAATAAACGGGTCATTCTCATATTGGCAGGCTGTAACTAGTGGGGTACCGCAAGGATCAATACTTGGGCCCCAGCTGTTCACAATATATACCAATGAATGTGGGGACCAAATGTAACATTTCTAAGTTCGCAGATGATACAAAGCTAGGCAGGAATGTGTGTTGTGAGGAAGATGTAAAGCGGCTACAGGAGGATTTGGACAGACTTACTGGGCTGAATTTTTTGCCTGTTGGGCAGGTGAGCCCAACCCAATCTCCGGTGGGCGGGGAGCCGGTCCCTGCCGGAGAAGCAGACCCCGCCGCCATTTTAAGTGGGCGGGCCAATTAAGGCCCACCCAGCATGACGTCCGCCAGGAAGCGCTATGCTCTTCCTGTGCAGGCGAGGGGGCATTCCCCAAATGCGAGAGTGCGCACGAAAGAGCGCACAACTCCCTGAGGCAAAGTGCGGCCTCATGTGACAATGTCGCACGAGATGGGACATGTTAATAAATTGCACAAAAACTTTAATAAACTTTTTAAAAACCGACATGAATCCTCATCCCGCTGGTGGATGAGGTTTCATATTTTTTCAGAAGCCCTCTGGGGCTCCTGGCCTTCCCGCCAGCCTTAAGGTTGGATGGGCAGGGCCTTTAATTGTTTTAAATTATCCTGTCAATGGCCTCAATTGGCCATTGACAGGTCAGCGGGCGGACAGCTGATTTCGCTGTGCCCCCGCCTTCCTGAATATTTAAATCGGATGGGATGATGTCAGGGGTTCCCCCGACATCCTCCCGTGTCATTTTCATGTCGGCGAGTGGGCCCCGCCCCCTTCTCGCCAATGGAACAATTCAGCCCACTGAGTGGGCAAGAACATGGCAGATGGAATATAATGTGGAAAAATGTGAGGTTATCCAGTTTGGTAGAAGGAACAGATGTGCAGAGTATTTCCTAAATGGTAAGAGATTAGAAAGTATAGATGTACAAAGGGACCTGGGTGTCCTTGTCCATAAGTCAGTTTAAGCTAACATGCAAGTGTAGAGGCAATTAGGAAGGGTAATGGAATGTTAGCCTTTATCGCAAGAGGATTTGAGAACAAGAGTAGTGAGTTGCTTCAGTTGTATAGAAGCCTGGTTAGACCATACCTGGAGTAGTGTGTGCAGTTTTGGTCCCCTTACCTCTATTGCCATAGACAGAATGCAATGAAGGTTCCCCGGATTTGTTCTGGAGATGGTGGGACTATCTTATGAAGAGAGATTGGGCAAACTGGGCTTGTATTCTCTAGAGTTTCGAAGAATGTGAGGTTATCACAATGAAATCTACAAAATACTTAAAGGAATAGACAGGGTACATGCAGGCAAGATGTTTCCTCTGGTCGGGGAGTCTAGAACCAGGGGACACAATTTCAAAATAAGGGGGAAGCCACTCAGGGCTGAGATGAGGAGAAATTTCTTTACTCAGAAGGTTGTGAATCTTTGGAATTCTCTACCCCAGAGTGCTGTGGAAGCTCAGTAATTGAGTATGTTTAATGTAGAGATTGATAGATTTCTGATTAACAATAATGAAAAGGGTTATGGGGATAGTGTGGGTAAAAGGCATTGAAGTGTTTGAGCAGTCATGATCATATTGAATAGCGGAGCAGGCAAAAGAGCTGAACTCCTGAGGTGAGGTGAGAGTGACTGCCCTTGACATCAAGGCAGCGTTTGATCAAGTCTGGCATCAAGGGGCCCTAGCAAAACTGGAGTCAATAGGAATCAAGGAGAAAACTCTCCACTGGTTGAAGTCATACCTAGCACAAAGGAAGATGATTGTGGCTGTTGGATGTCAGTCATCTAAGCTCCAGGACATCACTGCAGGAGTTCCTCAGGGTAGTGCCCTCTGCTCAACCATCTTCAGCTGCTTCATCAATGACCTTCCTTCCTTCATAAGGTCAGAAATGGGGATGTTCGCTGATGATTGCACAATAATCAGCACCATTCGCGACTCCTCAGATACTGAAGCAGTCCATGTCCAAATGCAACAAGACCTGGACAATATCCAGGCTTTGGCTGACAAGCAGCAAGTAACATTCCCACCACACAAGTGTCAGCCAATGACCATCTCCAGCAAGAGAGAAATCAACCATCTCCCCTTGATCGCACTGAATCACCCACTGTCAGCATCCTGGGGATTGCCATTGACCAGAACCTGAACTGGACTAGCCATATAAATACTGTGGCTACAAGAGCAGGTCAGAGGCTAGGAATCGTGTGACAAGTAACTCACCTCCTGACTCC
Source organism: Cetorhinus maximus (assembly GCF_964194155.1). Classification (NCBI taxonomy): domain Eukaryota; kingdom Metazoa; phylum Chordata; class Chondrichthyes; order Lamniformes; family Cetorhinidae; genus Cetorhinus; species Cetorhinus maximus. Next base: position 87,529,615 of record NC_135882.1, read on the forward strand.
CCAAAACCTGTCCACCATCTACAAGGCATAAGTCAGGAGTGTGATGGAATACTCCCCACTTGCCTACATGAGTGCAGCTCCCACAATACTCAAGAAGCTGGACACCATCCAGGACATAGCAGCCCACTTGATTGGCACCACATCCACAAACATTCACTCCGTCCACCACTGACGCACAGTAGTAGCAGTGTGTACATTCTACAAGATGCACTGCAGGAATTCACCAAGGCTCCTTCGACAGCACCTTCCAAATGCACAACCACTACCAGCTAGAAGGACAAGGACAGCCAATAGATGGGAACATCACCACCTGAAAGTACCTCTCCAAGTCATTCACCATCCTGACTTGGAAATATATCGCCGTTCCTTCACTGTCGCTGGGTCAAAATCCTGGAACTCGCTTCCTAACAGCACTGTGGGTGTTCCTACACCACATGGACTGCAGCGGTTCAAGAAGTCAGCTCACCACCACCTTCTCAAGGGCAATTAGGGAAGGGCAATAAATGCTGGCCCAGCCAGCAAAGCCCACATCCAATGAATAAATAATTTTAAAAAGGCTCGAAGGGCCGAATGGCCTTCTCCTGTTCCTATGGGCAATTACCCTGCATTGGGAACCATCCGATACTCTGATTTAAGTCATAGACTTTGTGAAGTTCTGACTGTCTTACCAAGATAGTTACCCAGGAAAAGTGAGAAGAATTAAAACCACTTCTAACTCCTGAGAAACTATAGTACCGACTGTCCCCCAACCTCCATGGGATTTCCCTGACTACACCCTCCCCACTGGACTGTCTGACCACCCACCCCACCCCCCCATCCCCTGACTACCCCCCACTCCCTCGATTATCCCTTACACCCTGACTATCCCCCACCCCCTGATTACCTCCTTAATCCCTGGATAGCCGCCAACTCGCCCCCAAGATACCCCCCAACGACTGACTCCTCGATCCCCACCACTTGAACCCCTGGCCCATCCTATCCCCACTGACCACCCAAACCCCCTGCTGACCACCCAACTCCCCCGACCCACCCCACCCCAACTGACCAACCAACAGCCCCCCCACCCCTCCACCGCATCCTACCCGCTTAACTTACACACTTACCTTCTGTCTGGCTTCTCAAAGTGTCTGGGACCTTTAAACTTACCAGCTCAACAGCAGCTAGTGCCGCAAAAAAAGGGGCATGGCTTCCCTACCCCTGACTCTGCTGTCCTAGACTGAAGGCCTCGCAAACCTGTTGCACTATTCTTTTCTCACCCGGCCTGCCGGCCTGAGTTGGAAGGTCAGCAAGAAAAGTGCAGCTGATTTCTAGTGTAAGAAAAAAGGAGTGGAGTGGCAATGCGACTGTGATTGCCACTCCTCGGAAGTTCTAGTCCATTAGTGAAAAAGCATTATTCCACAGCTGCCGAGTACAACTATAACAATAGCTGCCACTCCATTGCTATCCTTTAAAGGCTGCGGTGCCCTGTGAGCCCCTTGCGCTCACCCCTTAATCCAAGGGACCCATCAAATCACGTTCTAGTGTCTCAGTAACAATCTCTAGTATATTTCAATTGCTCATTTCAAAAATGCAAGCAGCATCACCACACAGCTTATTGTTCACTGCTGGTGAAATTCTGGCCTGATGTGATAACATCAGGCGCCTCACCCAATGCCTTCCCATGCAATTTTACAGACTTTGCCTCCAATGCTGCCTGTTTCTGCAGTATAAACTCCCAACTGTGGCTGCAAGGTAACAAAGGTTGAAAACTGAATATTTAGGCGTACTTGGCCTTTCAAAAGGATAGGTATGAAAGAAAAGGAGGTGCGGTAGCTCTGTTAATAAAGGTTAAGATCAGTACTATAGTAAAAAATGATCTTGGCTCAGAAGACTGAGATATAGAATCAGTTTGAGTGGAGATAAGAAATAACAAAGGAAAGAAGCCATTGATGGGAGTAGTTTATAGTGCCCCTAACAATACTAACACTCTAGGACAGAATATAAATCAAGAAATAAAGGAGGATTGTAAAAGGAGTACTTTAAAAATTGTGGGTGACTTTAATCTTCATATAAATTGGACAAATCAAATTGGCAAAAGCAGCTTTGAGGACAAGCTCACTGAGTATATTTGGGGCCATTTTAGAGACATACATTGTGGAACAAACTGGGAACGGGCAATTTTAGATCTGGTGATGTGTAACGAGACAGGGTTAATTAATGATCTCATAGTAAAGAATTCTGTTGGGAAGAGTGCATATAACATGATAAAATTGCACAGTTTGAAGGTTTGAAACTTGGGTCTGAAACTAATGTATTAAACTCAAAAAAAGGCAATTCCAAAGGTGTATTGGCAGAATTGGCTAAAGTGGACTGGTAAAATAGATTAAATGATAAGCAGTGTCAAGCATCTAAGGAGTTATTTCATAACTCGCAACAAAGATGTATTCCATGGAGAAAGAAAGACTCTATTAGGAGGAAAGCTAAAGTAGGAGATGTGTAGTTATTTGCCTGTTAACTTAGAGTGGAAGAAAGGGATTTATGGGTTCTGCAAATACATGATTACTGTGAAGGGAGATGGGTAGCAATAGTACAAGTTCCTGGATTAGTGACACCTTTCACCTGAGTACATTGTGTACCATTGTTACTTTTAGAAGGGTTAATGTTTGCTTGTGCCCTGGGTGCCCAAAGAAGAAAAGGGAAAGTGGTTTATAGGTTAATTTGTCTGCCCTGGTTAGTCATTTTTGTAGCATTGGGCTAGTTGTGAAGGTAACAGAGTTGATACTCAGCATCAAACCTGATGTTTGTGATGTTTTTTGATAGGTTTCCTGCTATGGACAATCCACATTCTCTCTCCTGTGTTCAATTTCATCAGGAATGATTTGCAGATCAGACTCCCTGAAATATCTGCCTCTGTGCTGTGCTCTTGTTACTTGTTCTCCCATGATAGAATTTTTTGTAAAATGGTGTAAAACATGCAGGAGACATGAAATCACATTAGCTGACAGTCAACTAGCTGAGCTAAGCACTGTTCCTTACTTACCTTCTGCTGCAATTCTCAACCAGAATCGGCCTTTTGAAGGCTGCACTGTCACCTCCATGTACCCTAGTGAATTAATCTCATGTTACGTGGGTTTTACGTCAATAGGTATATAAATAAGTTGACCTCAAAAAATATAATGCTTGTACTTCTCAAGACCATCAGTGAATACAACTCATTTTCTATTGTATAAAAGCAATGCCTTCCCTATATGGAATTTCCAGGCCTTAAATTTTAAACCAGGGGCTATCCTTCTAAAGCAGTAATATTTAAGCCTTAAGTACACAAAATGGAGTTTGACAGAAGAGTCACAATGGATCAGAAGCAGCAGGAAAGCAGAGAAAAAAGCTTGTAAAATTAAAAAAGTAGAGGGCCATTCACTGGCAGATAAATTAGATTTTGAGCTCACTAAAGATGGAAGGTGAGGAAGCTATTTTCCCCACTGCAGCACTGGTAGATTAGGTGCTAAAGTGTCCCCAAGGTTGCTAAGATGTGACCTTGAGCTGCAATGCCTGGTTAATGCAATACGCACTATGGTAAAGGAGTTTAAGTGCACGCTAGGAACAACTGCCCAAGCATCCATAAACCTCTGATTACCAACTAAATTGGCCCCTAACACACATTAAAGAGGCTGCACCTCATTTGACAGCCAGCGCTGCAATTAATGACTCCTCCTAACAGCGGCCAGTTGAACAGGAGTAAAGAAGATGTTGGTGAGGATTGGAAGTGCTACATAAAGCCAAGCTCAGATTTCACTGTTCATTTGCAGCTGGAGATCAATTGACTACACTGTGATTGAACAGATTTGTCAAGCCTTCACCAACACTCCATCGTCATTGTTTTGGAAATACTCTGAGAACATTACTTGTAGGATTTGTGTGCAGTTCCACTGTATCTAACTGAAGACCTTATAAGAGTCATGAGAAGAAAGGAAGTGGTTAGTCATGGGGATGTTCTTAGGGTCACTCTTGGACAGGAAAAGCAGCAATAGCTGCCGAATGAAAGAGGCCTGCAGATTCAGGGTGATTTCCTGCATGTTCCACAATCTGGTGATCATGAGAGATCAGGTGTTACCATCAGCAATTGTGCCAGAGGATCATTTCAGGAACTAGAGGAGGAAGCAGGGCAGGGAAAAGAAGAGGGGAGGAAGAGGATGGGGTTTCAGGTGGAGGAAGAGGAGTGGAGGGAACCAGGGGAGCACCAGAGAATTCCAGTCAGATGGCCCACAACTGGGAGGGATGCTTGCCTCCATGTAATTGAAGTTCACTTTCAAGAACATAAGAGATAGGAGCAGGAGTAGGCCATTCAGCTCTTTGAGACCACTCCACCATTCAATGAGGCCATGGCTAATCTTCTACTTCAACACTATTTTCCTGCATCATCCCGGTATCCCTCGATGTTTTTAATATATAGATAATAACATAAAATGTAGATCAGAATATTTTGAGTAGCATTCTCCATCATCACTCTTTGGACACTGTTGTTACATACTTAACCTGCCACTACCGAGGATTCATCAAGAAGTTCACCATCTGCCCTCAATCTTTCCATCCCCTTCTCCATGAAGAGCACAATAAAAAATCCACCAATTCCACGACTGCTTAATTATCATAATCGCTCTTTATCTAAAGCAAAAGCAAACAATGAGAGCATGACACCCTTAACAACACTAACAAATATTAAATTATTCACCCTGGTACTGACCCTTAATAGCTATCATATAGGCACTCTTACCTATTCTAGTGCTACTATGAAGTACAATATTTTTAAAGTAGAAGTAGATAGATTCTTGAGTAACAAGGGAGTCAAAGGTTATCAGAAGTGTGTGGAGTTTTTTTTTCATTTGTGCATCATTGGCTAGGCCAGCATTTATTGTCCATCCCTAATTGCCCTTGAGAAGGTGGTGGTGAGCTGCTTTCTTAAACTGCTGCAGTCCATGTGCTGTAGGTACACCCATAGTGCTGTTAGGAAGGGAGTTCCAGGATTTTGACCCAGCAACAGTGAAGGAACAGCGATGTATTTCCAAGTCAGGATGGTAAGTGGCTTGGAGGGGAACTTGCACGTGGCGGTGTTTCCATCTGTCTACTGTCCTTGTCCTTCTAGATGGTAATGGTCATAGGTTCTGTAGGTGCTGTCTAAGGATGCTTGGTGAGTTCCTGCAATGCATTTTGTCAATGGTACACACTGCTGCCACTGTGCGTTGGTGGTGGAGGGAGTGCATGTTTGTGAATATGATGCCAATCAAGCGGGCTGCTTTGTCCTGGAGTTGAGGCCACAATCAGATCAGTCATGATCTTATTGAATGTGGGAGCAGGCTCGAGGGGCCAAATGGCCTATTCCTGCTCCTAATTTGTATGTTCCTAAAAGGAAAGGAATGGCAAGAGTACCATATGTTACCTTCAAAACCCAAAAAGGCATGTCTGCTAAAGAAAAATAATATACTTCCATATCAAAACACAAGTAATCCTTGATTATGTCGCAGTACAAGCTCTCCAGGCACTTAGTTCTAAGTTGAGAAAAGTTGAACATTTAAACACACCAATTTGATTCAGAAGGCCTGCTTTTAAGTATGTATACTGTTCTTCTACTATAAAAAGACATGCAACTTGCTTGTGATCTATCTTCATTAGCGTTGGTTTCTGGAAATGGAATTTGTTCTGAATGACCATTTTTATCTCTACAGGTTCCTAGAAGCAGACCATTATCAGATTTACTGGTAAGGTGTATTTGGAACTATTGTGTAGGTGGCATTGAGTGCAAATAATCAGCTAAAGTACAGCAAAACCCTCCCACAGAGCTCATTGAATAACAAACTAACATTTGTTTGGTCAGTATTAAAATGTAAAACCATGGAGCTCCAAAATGTAATAAACCAAAAATAAAATACCCACTGTCAGCCTCTCCATTACAAAGAAAAATTATTTTAAAAAACTAGATCAGCGTTCAGAATCAAAATTCTGTCAAAGGGTCACAGAGCTGAAATGTTAACCCCGGGCAGGATTTTCCCCTCATTGGGGGCGAAGTTGAATTGTGGGCGCGCACAGGCGCAGCTCCAATCAGCGCCCCAGATCGGGGGCGCAGTGCCACTTTATGTGGGCAGGCCAATAAAGGCCCGCCCAGTGTGATGTCTGTACAGAAGTGCTACTCGCTCCCTGTGCAGGCAGGGCGGTGGGGGGGGGAATCCCTAAACCCGAGAATGTGCTCTTTCACGCATGCGCACGAAAGAGCACACTTATCCCCCTGAGGCTAAGTGCTGCCTCAGTGAGATCGGCTCGACTCTCAAAAATATTAAAAATAGAGAAAAAAAATATCCCTGACATGCCCCCTTATGTGACACTGTCACATGAGTTGGGACATATCCATAATTTTTACAAAGACTTTAATAAAAATTTTTAAAACCTACATGAAACCTCATCCCGCCCTTGAATGAGGTTTCATGCTTTTTCTAATTCCCGCCGGGGCTCCTGGCCTGCCCGCCAACCTTAAGGTTGGATGGGCAGGTCCATTAATTAGCTAAATGACTCTGCCAATGGCCTCAGTTGGCCATTGACAGGTCGGCAGGTGCACAGCTGATTTTGCTGAGCCCCCGCCTACCTGAAAATTTAAATGGGGCGCGGTGATGTTGGGAGTTCCACCCGACGTCACCGCGCGTCATTTTACGTGTAGGCGAGCGGCCCTGCCCCCCCCAACTCGCCGACGGGAAAATCCTGCCCCCTGTTTCTCTCTCCACAGACCGACTAAGTTTTCCAGCATTTTCTGTTTATATTTCAGATTTCCAGCATTGGCGATACTTTACTCCTGTTTTAGATTAGAAGGGTCTGACATCAACAGTAATTTAAGAAATATTAATAAGAATATACATATGTTTCCTACATTACAACAGAGAGCTATTAAGCATTTTGAAATGCCTGGTAACCATGAAAGGCACGATACAAATACAAGTATTTCTCTCTTTTATACAAGTTTCTTGAGAAATTGCTGGGAAAGGAATGCAGCATAAAGAGTGTAAACATTGGGAATTTGTTGAGAGTAGGAATTTGATACAGAGTAGGAGGGATGTGCTGTTTTTTGCCTCCAATACTTGTTTGTGTAAGCTTGAGGCAGTAAGTATTTAAAATGTTTATCCACTGTTTTAGTGCTAGTTAGTGTGTAGAAAAAAGAAAAAAACTTGCAAACTAAAAAGTAGATATAAATAATTAGATTAAGCAGCTTGTGCATGTGGATTACAGCATGTGGGTGTTTGTTGGCAGTGGGACTGTACTGAACGAATACATCTGCATTGATGTTTCCTCCCAAATCTCTCTTGACTCAGTGTTATTGAACTAGAATGTGAGTTGAAGACACTCCACCATATAAGGGAGAGAGTGCAGTGTCTGGGCAGCTCCAGACTTCAGTCATACCTTGTAGAGAGGTGCAGGCTCAGGAAGGGGTTGGTGTGACCAATCATGTACAGAGGAAGGGGGCCCAGGTGTTGCATAGAAGCTGATCCCATTCAACATATATAAAGTATGTACTACCTGTGAAGGTAAGAATAAAGACTGTCAGAAGGACAGCCAGAATGCAGACCACGACCCTTTAGGAACATAGTAGGCCTTTTGAGTCTGCTCCACCATTCAATAAATTCATGGCTGATCTGGTTGTGGTCTCAGCTCCACTTTCCTGTCTGCCTTACATAACCCTTGACTAACAAAAATCTGTCTAACTCTGCCTTGAATAAATTTAAGGACTCAGCCTCTATTACTTTCAGGGGAAGAGAATTCCACACACCAATGACCTTGTGGGACATACAAACATATGAAATAGGAGCAGTAGGCCATTCGGCTCCTCAAGTCTGCTCTGCCATTCAATAAGATCACAGCTGATCTGTTTGTGTTTCAATTTCCACATTCCATCTACCTCCGATAACCTTTGATTCCCTTGCCTAACAAGAATCAATCTACCTGTGCCTTAAAAATATTCAATAACCCCGCCTCCACTACCTTCTGAGACAGAGAGAAAGCAATTCTCCTCATCTCCGTCCAAAAAGGACAACCCCTAATTTTAAAACATTGACCCCCTAGTTCTGGACTCACCCACAAGAGGAAACATTATTTCCTTGCCCACCTTGTCAATACCATTCAGGATCTTATATACATCAATCAAGTCACCCCTCATGCTTCTAAACTCCAGTGGAAACAAGTCCAGTCTGTCTAACTTTTCTGCATAAGACAACCTGCTCGTTTCAGGTTTCAATCTAGTAAACCTCCTCTGAACTGTCTCCAAAGCATTTACATCCTTCCTTAAATAAGGAGATCAAAACTGCACACAATATTTGAGTTATGTCTCACCAATGCCCTGTATAACTGAAGCATAACACCCTTACTTTTATGTTCAATTCCTCTCGTAATTAAGGATAGCATTCCATTAGCCTTCTTAATTACTTGTTATACCTGCATACAAATTTTTTGTGACTCATGCACTAGAATACCTAGGTCCCTCTACATCACAGAATTCTTCAGCCGTTCTCCATTAAGTATGACCCTACTTTTTTATTCTTCCTGCTAATGTGAACAACTTCAAGTTTTTCTTCATTATATTCCATCTGCCAGATTTTTGCGCACCTGACTCAACCTATCTCTATCCGTCTGCAACCTCATGTCCTCTTCACAACCTACTTTCCTGTCTATTTTTGTGTCATAAAGTTATAGAGTCATAGAGGTCTACAGCACAGAAAAAGGCCCTTCAACCCATCGAGTCTGTGCCAGTCAAATAAGTACCTAACTATTCTAATCGCATTTTCCAGCATGAGGCCCATAGCCTTGTATGCCATGGCATCGTAAGTGCACATCCAAATACTTCTTAAATGTTATGAGGATTTCTGCCTCTACCACCCTTTCAGGCAGTGAGTTCCAGATTCCCACCACCCTCTGAGTGAAAAAATTCTTCCTTACATCCCCTCTAAACCTCCTGCCCCTTATCTTAAATCTATGCCCCCTGATTATTGATCCCTCCATCAAGAGGAAAAGTTCCATCCTGTCTACCCTATCTATGCCCCTCATAATTTTATACACCTCAATCATGTCCCCCCCAACATTCTCCTTTGCTCCAAGGAAAATAACCCCAGTCTATCCAATATCTCCTCATAACTAAAACTCTCCAGCCCAGGCAGCGTCCTGGTAAATCTCCTCTGCACTCTCTCTGGTGCAATCACATCCTTCCTATAATGCGGATTCCAGAACTGCACACAATACTCTAGCTATGGCCTAATCAGCGTTTTATACAGTTCCAGCATAACCTCCCTGCTCTTATATTCTATGCCTCGGCTTTTAAAGGCAAGTATCACATATGCCTTCTTAACCACCTTACCTACCTGTCCCGCTACCTTAAGGGGCCGGTGGACATGCACACCAAGGTCCCTCTGATCTTCGGTACTTCCCAGGGTCCTACCATTCATTGTGTATTCCCGTGCCTTGTTTGTCCTGCCCAAGTGCATCACCTCATACTTATCCGGATTAAATTCCATTTTCCACTGATCAGCTCATCTGACCAGCCTATCTATATCCTCCTGTAATCTAAGGCTATCCTCCTCACTATTTACGACCCCAACAATTTTCATGTCATCTGCAAACATACTGATCACCCCTCCTACATTCAAGTCTAAATTGTTTATATATACCACAAAAAGCAAGGGACTCAACACCGATCCCTGTGGAACCCCACTGGACACAGGCATCCAGTCACAAAAACACCCCTTGACCATCACCTTCTACTTCCTGCCACTCAGCCAATTCTGGATCCAATTTGCCAAATTGCCTTGGATCCCATGGGCCCTTACCTTTGTTATCAGTCTCCCATGCGGGACCTTATCAAAAGCCTTGCTGAAGTCCAAGTAGACTACGTCAAATGCATTGCCCTCATCTACACACCTGGCCACCCCTTCGAAAAATTCAATCAAATTGGTCAGACATGAGCTCCCCTTAACAAAACCATGCTGACTGTCCTTGATTAATCCCTGCCTCTCCAAGAGTAGATTAATTCTGTCCCTCAGAATTGTTTCCAATAGTTTCCCCACCACTGAGGTTAGACTGACTGGCCTGTAGTTCCCTGGTTTATCCCTTCCTCCCTTCTTGAATAACGGTACCACATTGGCTGTCCTCCAGCCCTCTGGCACCTCGCCTGTGGCCAGAGTGGTATTGAAAATTATTGCCAGCGCCCCTGCTATCTCCTCCCTTGCCTCACTCAACAGTCTGGGATACATTTCATCCGGGTCTGGAGATTTATCTATTTTTAAGCCTGCAAGACCACTGAGAAGCTCTTCCCTTTCTATGCTAATTTCTTTAATTATATCACAGTCCTTCTGCCTGATTTCCAAACTCACATCGTCCCTCTCACCAGTGAATACCGACGCAAAGTCTTAATTTAGAACCCTACCTACGTCTTCCGGCTCCATACACAAATTACCACTGTGGTCATTAATGGGCCCTACTCTTTCCCTAGTTATCCTCTTACTCTCAATGTACTTGTAAAATAACTTTGGATTTTCCCTTATTTTACCTGCCAATGTTTTTTCATGCCCCCTTTTTGCTCTCCTAATTTCCTTTTTAAGTCCCCCCCTACACATTCTGTACTCCTCTAGGGCTTCTGCTGTTTTGAGCCCTCGGTATCTGCTATAAGCCTCCCTTTTCCTCTTTATCCAATCCTGTCTATCCCTCGACATCCAGGGTTCCCTGGATTTGTTGGTCCCACCCTTTACCTTTACTGGAATATGTTGGCCCTGTACTCTCCCTATTTCCTTCTTACATGAGTCCCACTGCTCTGACACAGATTTACCTAAAAGTAGCTGCTCCCAGTCCACTCTGGCCAAATCATATCTGATCTTATTAAAAGTAGCCTTTCCCCAAGTTAGAAACATAGAAAACATAGAAAATTGGAGCAGGAGTAGGCCATTCAGCCCTTCGAGCCTGCTCCGCCATTCATTATGATGATGGATGATCATTCAACTCATTAGCCTGCTCCCGCTTTCTCCCCTTATCCTTTGATCCCTTTCGCCCCAACAGCTTTAGAAATATAGAAAATAGGACTCTGTTTAGGTCTCTGATTCCTGGCCCTTGTCCTTTTCCATAACAACCTTGAATCTAATGGAGTTATGATCGCTGTCTGCAAAATGCTCCCCCACTGATACCTCTATCAGTTTTCCAGCTTCATTCCCTGAAATTGAGTCCAGGACCGCCCCCTCTCTCGAAGGACCTTCTAGGTACTGGCTTAAAAAGCTCTCCTGGATGCATTTTAAGAATTCCGCTCCCTCTAAACCTATCACACAATGACCAGCCCAGTTAATATTGGGGAAGTTGAAATCCCCCACTATTACTACCCTATTATTTTTACACTTCGCTGAAATTTGCCTACATATCTGCTCTTCTATTTCTCTCTGACTGTTTGGGGGCCTATAGTACACTCCCAGCAATGTGATTGCTCCTTTTTTGTTTTTAAGTTCTACCCATATGGCTTCATTTGAGAAGCCTTCTAAGATGTTATCCCTCCTTACTGCTGTAATTGATTCCTTGATCAGTATTGCGATACCCCCTCCTCTTTTATCTCCTTCCCTGTCTCGCCTGAAGACCCTATATCCTGGAATATTGAGTTGCCAATCCTGCCCCTCTCTCAACCATGTCTCTGTGACAGCAATGACATCATACTTCCATATGTTAACTTGTCCCCTCAACTCATCTGCCTTATTTGTCAGACTCCTTGCATTAAAATAAATACCATCCAAACTTGTCAAACTCCCTTGTGCCTTAACTGGCCTATAATTTCTATACCTTCCAGACTCACTTGCTCTCTCTTCTAATTTTGGCTGTGAATCTCCCCCTGCTGAACCTCCGCTCAAGATCCCATCCTCCTGTCAAGTTAGTTTAAACCCTCCCCAACAGCACTAGCAAACCTCCCTGTAAGGATGTTGGTCCCATTCGGCTCAGGTGCAACCTGTCCACCTTGTACAGGTCCCGCTGCCCCCAGAAGCGGTCCCAATGTCCCAGAAATCTAAAACCCTCCCTCTTGCACCATCTCTTCAGCCACGCATTCATCTGGACTAATCTCTTATTTCCATACTCACTAGCGCGTGGCACCAGAAATAATCCAGAGATTAATACCTTTAAGGCCCTGGTTTTTAATCTGCTTCCTAGCTCCCTAAATTCTGCTTGTAGGACCTCATCCCTCTTTCCACCTATGTTGTTGGTACAAATATGTACCACAATCTCTGTCTGTTTGCCCTCCCCCTTTAGAATGCCCTGCAGCCATTCAGTGACATCCTTGACCCTGGCACCAGGGAGGCAACATAGCATCCTGGAGTCACGTCTATGGCCGCAGAAATGCCTGTCTGTTCCCCTTACTATCGAGTCTCCTACCACTATTGCTCTTCCCCTCTTTTTCCTCCCCCGCTGTGCAGCTGAGCCACTCACAGTGCCATGAGTGTGGCTGCACTCCCCAGAGAAACTGTCACTCTCACTATTTTCCAAAACAGAAAAACGGTTCTCAAACGAGATGCACCCTGAGGATTTCCTGACTACCTGCCTGACACCTTTCTTTTGACTGATGGTCACCCATTCCCTCTCCATCTGTACTCCCGTAAGCTGTGGGGTGACCACGTCTAAAAATGTGCTATCCACGAAACTCTCAGCCTTGTGGATGCACCTCAGTGCCTCCAGATGCCGCTCAAGCTTCGAATCTCGGAGCTCAAGTAGCTGCAGCTGGTGGCACTTCCTGCACCTGTGGCCGATCAGAGCACAAGGAGCATCTAGGACTTCTCACATGTTGCAGGCGGTACATAACTCGGGACTGAGCTGCCCTGCCACTTCCCTAGTTGAGAAAAAAAAACCTTATTTTAAGTTAAATACAGTAAAAAAAAGTTAAATTATTTATGCAATTTAAATAAAAACTAGAACTCTTAGCTTAATCTAGTTTAAACTGGAGAAAAATACTGGAGAAGAACACTTACCTACTACTCACCAATCAGCTCTCAACTTTGTGCTGGCATCATTTTCTGAAGCTTCCCCGCACTTGCGCTGGTTCTGATCTCTCCACCACTCTCTCGCACTGTCTTGTGATGTCACTCTTGTTATTTTCAACAAGAACCAACCGCAGGACACTCTTCCCAGACTGCTTCACCGTGATACTGACTGTGGGACATTCTTCCCAGGCTGCTTCACCACGATGCTGACTGCAGGGCACTCTTCCCAGACTGCTTCACCGTGATGCTGACTGCAGGGCACTCTTCCCAGATTGCTTCACCACGATGCTGACTGCAGGGCACTCTTCCCAGCCTGCTTCACAATGATGCTGACTGCAGGACACTCTTCCCAGACTCTGCGTCCCGACATCATCTATAAATTTAGCTACCATGCATTCACTCCCCTTATCTAAGTCATTGATATAAATTGTAAAAAGTTGAGGCCCCAGCACAGACCCCTGCAGGACCCCACTTGTCACATCCTGCCAATCAGGCAAAAACCCATTTATGCATACTCTCTATTTTCTGCCAGCCAACCAATCTTCTATCCATTGCTAATATGTTACCTCCTACACCATGAGCTTTTATTTTCTGCAATAACCTTTGATGTGGCACCTTGTTAAATGCCTCCTGGAAATCCATGTTTTGTACGTCTACAGGCTCCCCTCTATCTACAGCGCCTGTTACTTCTTCAAGAAACTCCAATAAACTGGTTAAATAAGATTTCCCTTTCACAAAACCATGCTGATTCTTCCCTATACTCTTGGCCTGAATCTTGTGTTCCGAGGTCAGGCAAATGTCCGACCTGAACGCACGTAAAATTATGTGGAATGACGTTGTGTGTGCGTCCCGACATCATTGCATACACATGCAATATTGAGGTCAGTGGGCGCATGGGGGAGTTGGAGCAGTGACCGCCGACAATTAAAAGGTGAATTAAGGTAATTAAAAAGCTTATTGCCTGCAATTTTACATTGCCTGTGCAATTTTTAGCTTGTTGCACAGACAAAATGGGTGGGTGGAAATCAAGTTTTAATCATTTCCTCATCCACAGGTGGGATAAAAGGCCTTGGAGCACCAGCGCTTTCTCTGTCACACCCCTGTTGTGCTCAAGGTGCCTTCAACTTACATCTGCGGGTGCTGCATCTTGGTGCCCCACCCTCACTGACAGTGGCCTTGGAGGCAGCTGCTGACTCTGCTGTCCTGGTGGCCCTGATGACCTTGGCAGTTGTCCTTTGACTGCCGGAGCCTGAACGGGCTCCACCTGGGAGGGTACGTCCAGCCCCATGGCTGGCTCTCATCAGTCATCATGGCATCATCAGATGCAGCGGCCACTGGCAGAGGGGTGGAGGAGCTGGTGTCTTCACCCGGAGTGCCCTGAGAGAAGCCCATGGAGACAACAGGCAGCTGGTCCACCAGCATGAGGTGCATTTGCACCTCCCTTCTCAATATGGATGAACAGGCACCCAGCAGAGAGACTTGGTGCCTCATCCATCTCTCACAGAGGCAGTGACCTCCAGAGGTCATTGACTGTGTGAGGGCTTGCAGGTCCGAGTGTAACCCCAGGAACCCCTGAGTCTGGTCCTGAAGCTGCCTCTCCATGAGAGTCGCCACTCTTTCAATGGAGGAGGCTGTGCGCTCGGTGTTAAGGGTCAACACAGAACTCATGCTCCACATGGGCTCCTCCATGATGGAGACCATGGTATGTAGACCCTCACGGAGGCCAGTTCTCCCTGCGCATCCCACTGGACATCTAGTATCTGCCGCCTGATGGGCGACTCCAGAGGCTCCTCATTTGCCTCGGACGCAGCATGGACCTGGTCTCCAGCTGTGTTCCCACTGTTGGCTCCCTGGGACCTCTCCGACTCTGCCATCTCCTCATGCAAGAGTGATATGCCTCCACCACTGTGCATTACCCGTGGAACCGAAGAACTAATGTCCATCTGAGGATCTGCGCTGGTGCTTAGTTCAGAGAGACGGTGTGATGCTGGGGCAGGCGTGATGTCTTCCTTGGAATTAAGTCGGGATGGGGGAGCGGGGCTTGGGGCCACTGGCGGCTCCTGCGGATGGCACATCTGCAGGAGGAAGACAAAAGATCAGCACCTTCAATCATCAAAGTCATTGCATGCTAGGCGGGCTGAGGAGACAGTGGAGACCTGCTGCACGGTGCCATCTGCATTGGAGCTTCAGTGGGCTCTCTGGTCACAATAATTCAGTTTCTGATGAGAGGAGCCCATTATGTTTCCAGTGCCCACCTCACACGTATCTGTCACCTGCACCCTTACCTTCTTCCGAGACCCCCACTTCACCGTGACCAGAGGAGCGTGCTGGCCGGTGGCTTCGTGAGGATGCACAGATTTGGCACTCCTCCACCCGTTCTGCAGCGCTCCGCAGCGTTATGACTGCTCTTCTCCTGACAGGGAAAAATAGAAAACCTCATTATTGCTCCG
The DNA here is from genome assembly GCF_964194155.1 of Cetorhinus maximus. Taxonomy (NCBI): domain Eukaryota; kingdom Metazoa; phylum Chordata; class Chondrichthyes; order Lamniformes; family Cetorhinidae; genus Cetorhinus; species Cetorhinus maximus. The sequence goes on from NC_135882.1 coordinate 87,545,066, forward strand.
TCTCCCTGAAGATCCTTTCCTGGTTCTCCTTCCCCACCCCGCTGGGCATCCCTGCCATCCCTGGGCATTAAGATATGCCGCCTGGCACTGACCTCCTCGACTAGCACTCCCAGGCACTCATCTGAGAAACGGGGGGCAGAGTGCCCAACTGACTTGCTCTCCTGCCTTCCATGACCATCAGGTGTTGATGCACACCTGGGCCCTTCTTGGGTCGCTTCCAGACAGCTCCCTCAGCTTCCCCGACAATTCCTGGCAGCCTTCAGGGAGCTGTCTCTTCCATTTTTGACCAACCCGCCGGGTCCCTATTGGACACAGCACCTGACGCGTTCCCACCCTGCACGTGGAAAACACACCCGGCAGTCACGTTTCTTGCTAGGCAGGCCTTAATTGGCCACCCAGTGTAAGATCACGTTCACAGCGCGAACTCAGCCAGGATCAGGTTTTACATCTGCTTCCGGCCGTGCCGACTTCGGGCGCACCCCAAGGGTAGAATTTAGGCCCTTGAGTTTCTCTAAGTGCCCAGCTATAGCCTACTTAATGATTGATTCTAATACCTTCCCCACGACAGACATCAAGCATTCTCAAATGCATCCTATGAACTCTTCATCCAGGCTACAACTGCCAATCTGATATTTCTTCTTGTATACTTTGTCCTACAATGTGGTTACTGTTAGGGGGCTTATAGATCAGCCTCATTGGTGACTTTGTTCCCCTACTATTCCTCATCTCCATCCAAACCTATTCTACATCCTGATCTCCTGAACCAAGATCATCTCTAACTACTGCACCAATGCCATCTTTGACCAACAGTGCTACCCCTCCACCTTTACCTAGCTTTCTATTCTTCATGAAGGTCATATACCCTTCGATATTCAGGACCCAATCCTTGTCATCCTGCAGCCGCATCTCGATAATGGCTATTAGGTCATATTTATTTACTAAAATGTGAGCTATCAATTCATTTACTTCGTTATGAATGCTATGCACATTCAGATACAGAGCCTTTAGTTTTGTCTTTTTGTTATCTTTTTAACATCTAATCTTGGCTATTGATGTGTTCTTAGGTTTCATCTCTCTGTCCTTTCTTGCTATTCTATGACCCTCATTTCCTATATTACTGTTATGGTGTCCTACCTTGAATCTACTGCTTGATTTGCCACATCTACCCAAGCTTGGTCGCTCACCCCCCTTCTTTAGCTTAAAGCTCTCTTCTTCCCCAGTTATGCAGTTCGAGAGAACACACGTCCCAGCACAGTTCAGGTGTAGTCTGTCCTAATGGTACAGCCTCCATTTCCCCCAGTGCTGGTGCCAGTGCCCCACGAACTGGAACCCACTTCTCCCACACCAGTTTTTGAGCCACACAATCATCCTTCTAATCTTTGCCCTGTGCCCACTTGCACTCATACTGACTATGCAGAAACTCCTTCCTTGTCCTGCCTATGTTGTTGGTACCTACGTGAACCATGATGACTGGATCCTCCCCCTCCCACTGCAAGTTCCTCTCAAGCCCTGAGCAGATGTCCTAAAACCCTGGCACCGGGCAGGCAACATAGCCTTCTAGATTCTCACTGTTTGCTACAGAGAACAGTGTCAATCCCCCTCACTATACTATCCCCTAATAGCACTACACTCCTGTTTGCCGCCCCCGCCCCCGCCCCCACCCCCCTCTCCCCCCCTCCCTCCCCCCCCCTCCCCCCCCTCCCCCAGCTTGAACAGCTTCCTGTACCATGGTGCCATGACCAGCCAGCTCATCCACCTTGCAAACCTCATTTTTGTCTGCACGCTTGTGAGCATCTCAAACCTGTTTGACAATTGCAATGTCTGAGGCTCCTCTGCTACTGTCTGCGCAGTCCCATTTGTCAAGAAGATATAATAATGTCTATAATGTTATTGGAAATTATTTTAAAATAGAGTTTAATGATGTCTTTGTCTATGTGTTTGTGTGTGTCTTAACTGGATTAAAGCCAGCTAGTTTAGAGGCTTTGATGTATAGAAGAGAAGTAGGTTTGAAATGTTAATTAGGTAAACATGAGGGCAATTTGCATTTTTTTTCTTTAAACAAACTAGCGTAGCTTGGATTCAAAGAGAGGAAGTGAAATATTACACCTAACTAGGTGAAGCTCAGGAACAACGTGTTTGTTTATTTTTCCCAAGGATTACTAATAAAGTGGGTATTATGAAAGGGTCTTATCATTAAAAGAGGTAAAGTTCAAAAGACATAGTGATACAATGATAATTTCCATTCAACGAGGAAAATTTGTATAAAGGAAGAAAAGGCTGCTGGTAAAAGAAGAGGGATTCTAAGATCTAAAGCTTCCAGCCTATAAGCCTCAAGGCGCTGTCTGCAAGGACCCAGAACTAAAAGAAACTCATTTTGAATTCGATTATCTGGGGTGTGCTTTGCCAGGGGTCTGTTTAAATTTATGTGCTTTACTGTTGCCTTAACGGAGGTATAACTAGGAGTCAGGTTAATTAGAGGATTTTTGTAGTTATTATAGTAGTAATTTTGTAAACATATGTATGTGCTTACAATCTTTCTTGTATTAATAAATGTTTAATTTAGTTTTATAAAACACCTCTTGAGACTCAGTGGTCTTAATACTACTGAATTCAAAGCCTGCATCTCAAAACATACAAATTGCAAAATTGGTTATGACAGTTGTTTCAAATTTCCCTCTGGGATTTGAACATCTCAGCATTTATTGATGGCTGTGTCATAATACCATTACCTGCCTCACGAGCGGTCACATCCTCCTGTCCCTCACTCCTGACCAAGCTTCTCCTCATCTCTGTCTTAAAAGGGAAACCTCTTATTTTTAAATCACATCCCCTAGTTTTAGCCTCCCCCACAAGAGGAAACATCCTCCGATATTCACCCTATCAAGTCCCCTCAGGATCTTATATGTTTCAATAAGATCACCTCTTAATCTTCTAAACTCCAATGGGTGTAGGCCTAATCTGTTCAACCTTTGTTCATAAGATAACTCCTTCATTCCCAGAATGAGTCCAGTGAACTTTCTCTGAACTTCTTCTAAAGCAGTTATATCTTTTTTTAAAATAAGGAGACCAAAACTGCATGCAGTACTCCAGGTATGGTTTCACCAAGGCCCTGCACAGCTGAGGTAAAACTTCCCTACTCCTGGATTCCATTCCTCTTGCAATAAACATCAACATTCCATTTGCCTTCCTAATCACTTGCTGTATCTGCTTACTAATTTTTTGTGATTCATGTGCCAGGACACCCAGATCGCTCTGAACCACAGAGTTCTGCAATCTTTCTCCATTTAAATAATATACTGTTTTTTCTGTTCTTCCTGCCAAAGCGAACAAGTTCACATTTACCCATGTTATACAGACAGCATTTAATGATTAAAAAGGGACAAACAATACCATATGAATCCTCACAATTGCAGTTCCTTTTCCAAACATGGTGGTGGCCTTGGGTTGATTAGCCACATTCTGGTTTATTGTTTGAAGACCTTTATCATGAGGGGGTTAAGACAATCACCTTCTTTGTTTCAGAAAATACCCATTAATTCAGGAATGCCTTCTGATGGTCTCAGGATGGGTGTAATTGACACCTCTTAGTCTGGAATATATTCCTCTGTCTCCTGTCTATCCGTCCCAGAAGGAAAAAAAACAGTACAAACTGGGAAATAAGACTACTGGTCCAAACTGGTCTTGCATATGAGTCCGTTTTTGAATATACAAGCCAGATCAGCTGATATTCAGCAGTCATCTTTGCAGCAGTGATAAAAGATGATACGCAAAAGATGCAACACCTGCCCCTTCACTTCTTCTCTCCTCACCGTCCAAGGGCCCAAACACTCCTTTCAAGTGAAGCAGCATTTCACTTGCATTTCCCCCAACTTAGTCTACTGCATTCATTGCTCCCAATACGGTCTCCTCTACATTGGAGAGACCAAACGCGAACACCTTCGGTCTGTCCGCAAGCATCACCCAGACCTCCCTGTCGCTTGCCATTTTAACACTCCACCCTGCTCTCTTCCCTACATGCCTGTCCTTGGCTTGCTGCATTGTTCCAGTGAAGCTCAACGCAGACTGGAGGAACAGCACCTCATCTTCCGACTAGGCACTTTACAGCCTTCTGGACAGAATATTGAATTCAACAACTTTAGATCTTGAACTCCCTCCTCCATCCCCACCCCCTTTCCGCTTCTTCCCCCTCCCTTTTGTTTTTCCAATAATTTATATAGATTTTTCTTTTCCCACCTATTTCCATTATTTTTAAATCTATACCTTTTATGCCCTATTAGTCTTATTTCACCCCACCCCCACTAGAGCTATCTGTACCTTGCGTGTCCTGCCATCCATTCTTAATTAGCACATTCTTTTAGATAATATCACCACCTTCAATACCTCTTTGATCTTTTGTCTGTGACATCTTTTGATTATCTGCTCCTATCACTGCTTGCTTGTCCCTACAACCACACCCCCCCCCCAACTTCTCTCCCCCCCCCACCCCCCCACCTTAAACCAGCTTATATTTCACCCCTCTCCTATTTTTACTCAGTCTGTTGAAGGGTCATGAGGACTCAAAACGTCAACTTTGTTCTTCTCCGCCGATGCTGCCAGACCAGCTGAGTTTTTCCAGGTAATTCTGTTTTTATCTTTGCAGCAGTGTTTTGTTCATTTTTAAAAAATGGTTCATTTCAGAGTCCACATTGAATGAAGTTCATATCTTAAAAGTAATGAATATGACATGCCTTCACTGGTCATGACACATGGGAGCTATTACTGAGATATGGCTGTAAGACAGTCAGGATTGGGAAGTAAACATATCAGTTCATAAGATCTACAGGAAAGATGGGGAAAGTAGGAGAGATGGCGGAGTAGCCTTAGTAATTAAGGATAAAATCACTTCAATGTTCAGAGAGGATATAACGGGAGGAAAGCAGGCAGTGGGGACATTAAGGGTAGAACTAACAAATAGGAAAGGATTTAAAACTGTAGAGGAAGCTGTGTATAGGCCCCTTGGTAGAACTGTGAAATGGTGGTTTGTGCAAATGCACAGACTAGACAATCATGTACCAAAGGCAAAGTTAGTGACGGATTTTAATTTTCAGACAAATTAGCTCAAACATGTCAGAAAGGTTGTGAATTTCTTGAATGTGTCCAGGATAGTTTTCTCAACCATATGCTTGAGAATCAGTAAGGCTCCCATATTCAATTAGTAACAAGTAATGAATCAAAATTAGGTCACAGCCTAATGGTGTGTGAATATTTATTTAATTGCGATCATGACATGACCAAAGTTAACGTAGTTCTCAGCCCACCTCAGGGAACTCGGACATGTGATCATACATCTGCTGCTGCTGGGTCTAGGTGGAGCCTCATTTTCAGTGAATCCTGGGGCCCTGCCCCTGTGCCCAGCTAAGGAGGGCTCTGTCTGCCCTTCCTCTTCTGAGCTCCCTCAACAGCTCCCTCTGCTTCTGGTACCTCCTCCTGCCCATTAGTGCCGTATTCTTCACCCAGTGCCAACCTATCCAAAGGCACGCTGAGTTGAGAGTATTGCACTGATGGGGAGACGGTGGTGTAGTGGTAATGTTGCTGGGCTACTAATCCCAGGCTAGTACTCTGGGGACATGGATTCAAATCCTGCCCTGGCAGCTGGTGTAATTTGAATTCAGTTAATTAAAAAATCTGGAATATAAAGCTAGTCTCAAAAATAGTGACCATGAAACTATCATTGATGCTTTTAAAGACCATCTGGTTTACTAATGCCCCTTTAGGGAAGGAAATCTGTAATCCTTACCTGGTCTGGCTCTACATGTGACTCCAGGTCTAAAGCAATGTGGTTGACTCTTAACTGCCCTCTGAAATGGCCTAGCAAGCCAGTCAGTTCAAGGGAAATTAGGGATGGGCAACAAATGCCACTAGTCTTCTGGGGCAGCCGAGGGAGAGTGTGTCATTGGGTGCACACAGAGAATTGTGTGTGTCACTGGGTTATCCTCTTGCAGTATCTGTGCACAGTTTTCCTTTCTTATCACTGCATACATAATGACACTTCAAATCACACATGTGAAACTCCTTTCACTGCTGGTGTGACAAGAAAGGTGGTGTGAGTTGGTGAAGGAGATTAAGGGTCCCGGCGCAGTGATGGCGAAGACTTTGGGCAGATGTGCATCCTTCATTGTGGCAAGAGTTTAGATGTACCAGGCTGTGTCTTTAATGGGTGTGTTAGCACAATTACCTCAGAATGCGTTCCATACTGTTCCCTTCATCCTGGGTCAGAGTGATTCACTTGAAACTTTCCTGAATCAAATGGCCCCTGACATTCATGGCATCCTGACGAGGTCTTCAAGCACCACGCTGGGTCAGCCAGCACCCTATAGTCCAAACACCTTGGTGTTCTGCATCCTCCTCCTCCACCCCCATTTCCTTCCCCTCCTCCACCTCCTGCCCCTCCGCTTCCTCTGATAGGCTTTCTCCTTACAGGACCTCATCATCCTCAAGTTTCACACCCCTGTGGAGAGCCATGTTATGGAGAGCGCAACTAGCCACCACAATGGACGAGATCCTTGCAGATGGGCACCACCCAACCAGTCCAGGCACCTTAATCACACCCTAAGAAGCCCGATGGTCTACTCAACGGTTGTCCTTATAAGTAGGTAGCTTCAGTTATACCACCTCTAGGCCCTGGCTAGGGCTCACGGAGTGGGGTGAGTAACCATTTCTTCAAGGGATAATCTTTGTCTCCGAGGACCCATCCACGGACATTTGGGAGATGGACTGAAGATCTGAGGCAGCCTGGACTTCTAAAGGATGAAGTAATCATGGCAGCTGCCAGAAAAGCAAGCACTCACATGGAGGAAACTCTTATTGTTGCCACAGACTGGCTGAACATCGAGGGAGTGGGAATCCTTCTTGTTCATGAATCTCACTGGCCTAACTCTGGGTGCCTTGATGGCCAAGTGGATGCAATTAATGATGTCCTACACCTGGAGGAATCCAGCAATTGTGGCAAAACCCACTACCCTCTGAGCCTGCAAGGCTGTCGTGAACTGAATGTACTTTCAACTCTGCAAAGAGGGCATCTGTGAGCTGCAACATGCAATGGTGTGCCGCCATTTGTGTGGTGTTGCCAAGGTCTGCACAGATCCTTGGAAGGAGCCAGAAGCAAAGAAACTCAAGGCCACAGTGACTTTGATGGTTACTGGCTGGGCAACCGAGGCTGCAAGGTGCAATGCTTTTGGCGATGAGGTCATAGATGTCAGTGGCCATCCACCTGGAGACTCACAGTCTCCTGCAGCATTGTTTCAGCATCATCTCCAAGTAGCTTCTCCTTTGGTCATGGATTGTATGGAGTTCCTGGCCTCTGTGTCCTTCCTAATCTCGTCCCACACCTCTGCCTCCCAATGCCTGAGTATCCGCCCTACTTGCATGGCACTGGGCCAAAATCTGAAAGTCATGCCCAGCTTCTATCTTATGCTCAGCTGGTTCCCCAATTATCCTCGACTGCATTGGCCCCTGCTCTTCTGCCCCCGTGATGCAAGGAGGGCGATGAGCCCCTGCACTGCATGGACACTGACTGCCCACTCTCCCTACCACCTGCGCATTGCCAAGGGTACTTGCCTCCCAATGGCTGAACCCCCCTTTATGCCATTGAAGCTTTATTGGGTCCAGGGAAATTCCCTGGGGCAATCATTTCTGGCTCCCATTCTGTACCCGACTCTCTTCAACTGGTCTGTCCCATACAGTGCATGCAACATCTGGCCCTGGTGCCTTGTCAACTTTAAGTACTGACAGTTTATCCAACACTTCCTCCTTATCAATTTTGAACCCTTCTAGTGACAGAGTTTCCTCCTCTGTCACCATAGCCTTGGTAGCATCTGCTTCCAATGCAAAGTATTCATTTAACACCTTAGCCATGCCCCCTGCCTCTTTGTGTAAGTCCCCTTTTTGCTCCCTAATCAGCTCCACTCCTCCTTTTACCACCCTCCTACTATTTAGGTGCTGATAAAACTACTTTGGGATTCCCTTTTATGTTGGCTGCCAGTCTTTTTGCATAATCCCTCTTTGCTTCTCTTATTTGTTTTTTTACCTCCCCTCTGAACCTTCTGTATTTTGCTAGGTTCTCAATTGTATTTTCTAACTGTCACCTGTCATAAGTGCACTTTTTCTTCTTTAACTTAATTTCTATCTCCTTTTTCATCCAGGGAGCTCTGAATGTTGAATAATTACTTCATGTTAGTATTTACAGTAGAGAAAGCAACATGCAGGAAGTTCCAAGGAAACTAATATTGAATCAGGGAGAGGAACTTGCCAAAATTAACATAAGCAAAAATAACAGTAATGAAAAAATAAGGGCATTAAACAGTAACAAATCCCAAGGACTGGTGATTTTCAGCCTAGGATTTTAAAGGAAGTAGGTGAGAATATTGCAGATGTCCTAATTATAATCTTTCAATGTCCTCTCAATTCAGGAACTGCTCCTTTAGATTAAAAAAAAAGTGTGCATGCACTGCCATTTAAGAAAGGAGAAGAATCCCAGGGAATTCTAGACCAATTAACCTAACATCTGTTGTCAGGGAATAACTTGGGTCTATAATTAAGGATGGAATCATAGAATCATAGAATGGTTACAGCAAAGAAGGAGACCATTCAGCCCATCAAGTCTGTGCCAGCTCTCTGCAAGAGCATTTAGCTACTCCCCTGCCCTTCCCCTGTAGCCATGTAATATTTTTCTCTTCAGGTTCAAGGATCTATCCTTGGCCCAATCCTACTTCTCATCTATATGTTGCCCCTTGGCAACATCATCCAAAGGCACAGCATTAGCTTTCACATGTGCACTGATGCCACCCAGCCGTACCTTACTACCACCTCTCTCAATCTCTCAACAGTTGCTAAATTATCAGACTGCGTATTCGGCATCCAGCACTAGACATGTAGAAATTTCCTCCAATTATATATTGGGAAGTCCAAAGCCATTGTCTTCAGTCCCCGCTCCAAACTCCATTCCCTAGCTACCAACTCCATTCCCTAGCTACCAACTCCACTCCTCTCCCTGGCAATAGTCTGAGATTAAACTAATATGTTCGCAATCTTGGTGTCACATTTGATCCTGAGCTTCTGACCTCATATTCCTGCCATCACTAAGACCATCTACTTCCACCTCTGTAACATTACCAGCCTACCAATGGGAACAGTTTCTCACTATCGACCATGTCTAGACCCCTCATGATTTTGAACACTTCAATCAAATCTCTCAGCAGTCTCTTCTCTAAAGAGAACAACCTCAACTTCTCCAATCTATTTTCGTAACTGAAGACCCATCTTCTTGGATATCTTTCCTGCACCCTCTCTAGTGCCTTCACATCCTTCCTAAAGTGCAGAACCAGAGTTGGGCACAATAATTGAGCTGAGGCTAAACCAAGTGTTTTATGAAGGTTCAGCATAACCTCCTTGCTTTTGTACTCTGTGCATCTATTTATAAAGCCTAGGATCCAATATGACTCAACCTGACTGCTACCTTCAGCAATCTGTGCACATATAACCCCAGGTATCTCTGTTCCCGCAACTCCTTTAGAATTTTAGTCTTTAGTTTATTTTGCTTCTCCTCATTCTTTCTACTGAAATGCATCACTTCAAATTTCTCTGCATTAAATTTCATCTGTCAAATTGCAGCAACTTGTCTATGTCCTCTTGAAGCCTATCAATATCCTCCTCACAGTACGCAATACTTCCAGGTTTTGTGTCATCTGAAAATTTTTGAATTGTGCCCTGTACACCTAAGTTATTTATAAATATCAAGAAAAGCAGTGCACCTACTGACTTTTTAAAATTAATCTACATTTGTGTAAGTGATGGTTAATTTTGTCCCAGGTTATCATTTCTGAAAGCTTTCCCTCCACAAACTGACTGACTACTGGGCTTGCCCTTACATCCTTTCTTGAATAAGGGTGTGACATTTGCAATTCTCTGGTCCTCTAGAACCACCACTGTGTGTGAAGATTAGCAAATTCTTCCTCAGCATTCTCAAATGCATCCCATCCGATTCTGGTAATTTAACAACTTTAAGTACAGCCAGCCTTTCGAGTACCTCATGTTTATCAAGTTTTAACCCATCCAAAATCTCGATTACCTTCTCATTTGATGTTCGTTCTTCGAGGCGAAGACGGCCATGTCCATCATCTGGGGTGTTTGGTAGGGTTCAGGTGGGTATGCAGGTGACTACTAAGGCCTAGCTGTGCCCTGAAGATTCTGCTGCAAATAGAACAGAATACTGCAGACAATTACGGTTTGGATGAGCTGCTGACTTGGGATTTTCTCTCCATGTGTTTTTTTCTCTGCCTCTGATATGCACTAGCTTTCAAAAGAGACTGCATCATTTTTTATTTGGTTGTGCCTGGTTCTCCCAGGGCTTGGGGTCGATATCAAACTCCTAAGTGAAGCCTTCAGAGCATCCTTGTAGCGCTTCCTTTGATCATACCCCAGACTCAAGCTCTCCATCGAAGATTTGCCTTGGTGAGTGAGTGTCAAGCATTTTGGCTACATGACCAGCTCAGCTCTGTTTGTGACTGTCTCAATATGATGTGGATGCTTGGCGTGCCAGCTCAGGTGAGCACCTCAGTGTCTGGTATTTTGTCCTGAAACCTGACCTTCAGAAGACTTTGAAAACAACTCAAGTGAAAGTGGTTGAGCTTCTTGGTATGACGCTAGTACACAGTCCAAGTCTCACATGCAGAGAGCAGAGTGGGCAGGACTATGTTCATTTTGTAGGCAGACTTGCTCCTCATTGTTCCCAGACTGCTGATCGAAGTCTGCCAAAGGCTACACTTGCTTTGGCAATTATTGTGTATGTCTCATCAACAGTGTAAACAGTTTGAGAGAGTGTGCTGCTGAGATAAGTGAACAAGCTGCTGACAAGTTCTGGCCATGGCCTGAAACCTTGGGCTCAAGATAGGGTTTCACTGGAGCTACATTACTGTAGTTTTCTTCATGTTGATCATAAATCTGGTGTTGTCACATGCTTTAGAGAACAAGTCCATGCTACCTTGCATGTCCCACTCTGAACTGACCGCTAGTGCACAGTCATCAGCAAACAGGAAATCATAAAATATGTCCTTGGAGATCTTGGTCTTTGCCTGAAGTTGTCTCAGATTGAGCAGCTTCCTGTCAATGTGCTTTCTGATTTTGATGCCAGGATCAGCATCATGGAAGGTATCAGCAGCATGGTGGAGAGAAACATGCTGAAGAGGATTGGTGCTACCATGCAGCCCTGCTTAACTTCATTAGTCACTGGGAATGGGTCAGAAGACTCAACATCATCCAGGACATGTGAGTGTGCTGTCATGGAACTGTTGAACCATTGTGATGAATTTCTCAGGGCAGCCGAATTTCTCCATTTCTTTCCAAAGACCCTCCCAGCTGACTGTGTCAAAGGTCTTGGTCAGGTCAACAAATGTGGTGTACAGGTCCATGTTCTGTTCTTGGCATTTCTCCTGGAGCTGACTAACTGCAAACACCACATCAGTGGTTCCTCGAGTTTTTCTGAAATCGCACTGACTCTGGTAGCAGATCCTGGTCGAGATGTTGCACAAAGTGGTCCAAAAGGGTTCTGGGGAAGGTTTTTACAGCAATTGTCAGGGTTGAGATTCCCCTATAGTTGTCACAATGTTGCCGAGTTCCTTTTGTCTTGTATAGGTGGACAATGGAGGCATCTTTGTATTCTTGCAGGACAAATCCTTTCTCCCACATAAACTGAAAGATTTCAGTGAGCTTCTTGACTAGGCATTGACCTTCAGCCTTGGAAGCCTTAGTTGGGCTAGCATCAGCTCCTGGAGCTTTGCTGCTAGACAGGAATTTGTTTACTTTTGTTGTTTCTAACAGCATGGGCGGGTCACCAAGAGAATAGTTGAGGGCAACCTATGGCAACCTCCACATTTACTCACTTTGGCAGCATTTTCTTCTTGGTAAAGACAGGTGCAAAGTATTATTTTAGAACCTCAGCCATGCCCTCTGCCTCCATGCATAGAACACCTTTTGGATTCTTAATAGTTCCCACATGTATTCTTACTTTCCTTTTACTAATTATTTGCCCGTATTAGACTTCTGGATTCCCTTTTATGTTAGCTGCCACTCTTGTCTCATACTCATATTGTGATTCTCTTGTTTCTTTTTTCATTTCCCTTCCGAACTTTCCACATTCAGCCAGGCTCTCACTTGTATTACCAGCCTGCTATCTATCATGCACACTCTTCTTCTGTTTCATCTTACTCTTTTTCTCTTTTGTCATCCAGGAAATTCTGGCTTTGATTGATCTATCTTTCCCTTTCATGGGAATGTACCCAATTGTAGTTGAATCATCTCCACTTTAAAGGCAGCCCATTGTTCCATTACAATTGTGCCTATCAATCTTTCATTCCAATTTACCCAGGACATGTTCATTTTCAACCCAACCAACTCACTCAATTATGTATTTTTACTTTAGATTGCTCCTTCTCCTTTTCCATAGCTAGTCTAAACATTATGATGCAATGATTCCTGTCCCCTGAATGACTGTACTGATACTTGATGCATCTCATTCCCCAGAGCCAGATCTAGAAATGTCTCCATCCTTATTGGGCTGAAAACATAGTGATCAAGAAAATTGTCTTGAACACACTTTGGAAACTCTTCCCTGCCTACCATTTACACTGTTATTATCCCTGTCTATATCAGGATAACTAAAGTCCCAATCATCACTTCTCCATAGTTTTTGAACCTCTGTGTATTTTCCTTGCAACTTTGCACCTCTATATCTTTCCCACTAGTTGGTGGCCTATGGAATATACTCAGTAGTGTAATAACACCACTATTGTTTCTTAACTCTAACCAAATACGTTCTGTCCTTGACTTCTCTGGGACATCCTCTCTCTCCAGCACTGTAATATCCTCTTCAATCAATGCTGCTACCCTTCCTCTTCTCTTTCCTTCCCTATCTTTCCTGAACACCTTGTGTCCCAGTCCTACTCTTTTTTGAGCCGGATCTCCATTATTGCCAAAACATCATATGCTTAGGTGGCCATTTGTGCCTGCAGCCCACCAGTCTTATTTAGCACACTCCATGCATTTACTGCAGTGTAAACCTGAATTAGATCTTACTGTATTGCCTTTTAGTCTGAACCCACATAATGGCTTTCTATTGCTCACTCTATTATAATTTGTCACTCCCAATCCTTTGTGTACCTTATTTCTGCTTTCTAATGCAGTATCCTGGTTCCCACCCCCTGCCAAATTAGTCTCATCCCTTTCCCACAGCAGTGGCATACTGCCCAGTGAGGACATTGGTCGCAGCTCTGTTAAAGCACAACCCGTACGTTCTGTACAAGCCCCACCACTCCCAGAACCAGTGCCAGTATCCCAGGAATCTAAAGCCCTCCATCCTGCACCATCTTTTCAGCAACTCATTCATCTGCACTATCTCCTAGCTATTTCTATCCTCACTCGTGCGTGGCTTTGATAGTGATCTGGAGATGACTAGCTTTGAGGTCCTGCTTCTTAATCCCTTTTTTAGCTCCCTAAAATCTATATGCAGGACTTTATCCCTCTTTCTATCTATGTCATTGGTACCATTAAGGACCATGACCTCTAGTTGTTCACCCACCACCTTCAGAATGCTCTGCAGCCGCTCAGTGATTTCCTTGAACCTAACACCAAGGAGGCAACATACTATCCTAGGATCACGCCTGTGGCTACGGAAATGCCTAACTGTCCCCCTAACTATTAAATCCCTTAATACCATTGCGTACCCAATTTTCTTCCTGCCCCATTGTACAGCCGAACCACTTGTGGTGCAGTGCACTTGGAAGAAAACAGTAGCAAAGATCCAAACCAGAGACGACCTACTAACCAAACTTGGTGGATCTACATGGGGTTCTGCTGCCACAACACTCTGGACCTCAGCATTTGCCCTATCATACTCTGCAGCTGAGTACCGTGAACCTGCCTGTCAAAGGTTTATCATGCACACATCTTGTTAACACTCAGTTGAATGCAACAATGTACATCATAACTGGAACTCTCTACTCAACGCCCCTCTCCTGGCTTCCTGCCCTTGCAAACATCACTCCCCCACACATCCGCCAACTCACAAAAAAACAGTGTTTGTTGAAACCATCTGTGCTGCCCCTCACTTACCACTCCATGACGATCTGGTCAACCCACATACTGCCCACCTTCCATCTCAGTGCCCATTTGGAGTACCCTTCCTGTGCAAGATCTACCAGTAGACATCCTTTGGATCAAGGAATGGGAAAGACAGGAAGTCACTAACAAGTTCCTTGTGACAAACTCCATCTGTTGAATGGCAGGCTATGAGCTGGAGGCCAGGAACCAAAAGTGAGTGATTATCAAATTGCTGGGAATGGGGTCAAAAAAGCAAGGGATGGGCCTGGTTAAGGAGTATGGATAGAATAGAGAGAGAGGTACAGGTTCATGTTAGGGCAGGGGAGATCCTGGAGCAGGTTTGACTTAGTGTGAATGGGGAGGAGGGAATAGCAGAGGAAATAGCTCAACAACTGGTTTCAACCTCAGTTATAAAGATGCTCCATGGGCTCCTTGTGCTTGTGATTGGAGGTGAGGGTAGGGAAGGGGAAAGAAATTTAATTGGTAGTTGGGAAAACATCTCCAGGAGTTATCTTTTCTCTCGATCATGTACCTGGGTGGTTCAGTCAGAACTGGTGATGGATCGCTAAATCATTTGTGAGCCAGATATGCTCAAGCCACCTCCCCTAGAAATTGTTACAAGGGGAATGAGCAGAATGCGAGAGAGTAAGGAGAGTGAGGTAAAGAGCATCACAGCTAGAGGGGAAGAGTGGCTAAAAAAATTCATTAATGGACGTTCGAAGGCTTGGCAGTTAGAAGCTTGGAAGTATTTTTTATAATGATTTGGGCGTAAGCTTGTTTGCTGGAAACACACAATAAGGAAGTGGGGTTGGGAGAATATGGGTGGTACAAGCTACAAGGAATACCCAGAAATTGCTAAATGTAAAAGACTTCAAGTAAATGGAATGGGCACATGGGTGGCAGATACAGTTTAATGTGGGTGAATGTGAGTTAATACATGGGAGCAGGTGAAAAGCAGGTAGAGAGCCTTTGTAATGGCACCTGCCACCCACAAGCACTTTCAGGATTTGCCACTCAAAGCAACACCTGGCAAATATGGGTGATCATATTGAAATGACTGTGCCATAGCAATAATGTGCATTTGGAACACAATGCGTTCCTGGCATAAAATGTTGCTGTGGCATGTGTAGGGGAATTAAAAGGTTTAAACTTAAATTAGCTTCACTAAAGAACATAATCAATCATGGACTGATAGATTGGGACTCCTTCTGTCCCCCTTGTCCAAATTAACGAAACAAGCCTGATTCCACCAAGTTAGCATGGGTCAGCAATGCTGCCAAAGTTGTGCCAATGTTGTAGAGTAAAGGGGTAACATCAGAAGCACCTGATGCTGATGTATCTATAATGCAATGTCACATGACCAAGTAACAGCGATCTGGAGCAAAGGAGCAGTCCAACGTCATGTGTGATTACTGAGATGTACATAGAGCTGTAAATAAATGCAGTTTTATGAACTAGAGTCATAAGTAGCTTTCTTATGGAAACAGTCAAACCCTGAAGAACTCCATCTAGATCCTGAACACAAGATAAAACATTGTGGCAGCGGAAAACAAGTACAAGAACAGAAAAACTCTAGGAAAAGACAACTGACTTGACAGACCTACAGATCCTTGGAAGAAGGATAAAAAGAAAATTGGAGTCTACACTGCCACTCCTGAAACCATTCAAAAGTGCTGAAGGCTCACAATAGCCTCAACACTGGGACAACTGGAGAAAGAGATTTTCCAGAAATCAAAAAGCTTCAGGTTTGCACAAAAAGGATCAAAAGGATTAGATCAGTACTTTACTCTATGCAGTTGGAGCTATTACCAACAATGTAATAATGAGACAGGGAGTCGATGAGGCTACAAGCTCTTACAATTAAGTCCTCCAGGCATTTGAGACATATTTCAGTGTTCACAAAAAAATTAATAAGCGGAGACAAAAACCAAATGAATGCATAGATTCATTCAGTAATAACCTTCAGGCTACCAGAGAATGGTGACCACAGGATCCTGAGAGATGAGTTAATACACGATTGCATAGTGGTTGGGTTGCTAGATGAAACTCTTTCAGATCTCTTGCAAATGAGAGAAGATCTAACTCTCACTAAGGTAGTACAAATCATGCAACAGACCAAGCTCAGAAAGCAAAATTGAGCAAACGTTCATGGTGAAAGTGATGTCCCTTGGAAACAAATGAGTGAGAATATGTCAGACAGGAAAGAGAAAGCACATTAAAGCAGAAGCCTGGGAAATCGGGGAAAAGTTGCCCACTGCCATATTGAAATGCTCTTGACATGGCAGGAAAACCCTGCACAAACGGGAAGAATGCCCAGTAGGGGGACCAGGGCATCACAAATATGGAAAGTTAGGACGTTTTAAAATTGTCTGCTGATCTAAAACACAAGTAGCCCACAAGAAAAAAGAGGAAATGACAAGGCCAAACCAAATGCAAGAAGTGGAAGAGCCGCAGAAAAAACAAGTCACCTTTCTAGGGGAGGTTAATGAAACAGAAAATAATTAATGAAGCATTAAACAAGAAGTGGACGGACAACCCACAGAGTTTAAATTAGACACAGGCACAGATGTTTCAGTCTTATCTGATGAAGTAAAGTGGCTTAAATATATCACACTACAGCCACCATCCATCCAATTACAAGGTCCAGGAATGATTACATGGAAAGTCACAGGTCAACACTTAGTAAGATTAAGATACAAGAATAAAGAAATCATTGAACCATTGTATGTCATACAGATCCAAAAGTCATCACTATTAAGTAGGAAAGCATGCTTGCCATTGAGGCTGATCTACGAGGTTTATGACATTGCTGATGAGCAGTCCAGTAACATATTCGGGAGCAAATTCCCAACATTCTTTTTAGACTTAGGAAGGCTGAATGCTAAGCCAATTTACTTTAAACCGATGCAAGTCCCTCGCCCACTCTTAGACGAAGTCAAGAGTGAGATTGAGCACATGTTACAGAAGGGGGTTATCTCTCCAGGAACCATGCTGATGAAGTGGTGTTCTGGAATGGCCACTGTACCAAAGCATAATGCTTGGACTTGACTCAATTAAACGATTCAGTAGAATGTGAGATCCACCTGATGGCATCAGTGGATGAAACTCTTGGCAAATTATCAAAAATACCCTCTTCACCAAATTAGATGCAAACAGCGGCTTTTGGCAATTGCCTCTGGACAAAGTATCTATACTGCTAACCCCTTATAAAAAGTCATTCAGTCATTATTGTTTTAACAGGTTACCATTCAGAATTGCTTCTGCACCAGGGATATTCCAAAGAACAACTTCTCAGACCCTGAAAGGATTAGAAGGAGTAATATTCCATATGGACAACATACTCATACACGGTTCATCGAGAGAAGAGCATAACTGTAGAGTGAGAGCGGTCCTCAAAGTTCTACAGGAAGCAGGTTTGACATTGAACAAGAAATATGAATTTGCAAAGCCTATGATAAAAGCACTAGGGCATATTGTACAAGCTTCAGGAATAAGAGCAGACCCACAGAGCACCAAGGTTATTAGAGAGTTCCCAGCCTAGGAACCTCACAGAGTTGCAACTATTCCTTGGGGTGGTCAACCAAGTAGGCAAGTTTCTATCAAACCTGGCAGAAATCATTGAGCCGTTGAGACAGCTGTTGAGTCAAGGTCAACAGTGGTGCTGGAACGTGAAACAGCAAAATGCTTTTGACAAGATCAAAAATCTTCTAATTTCACCTGAAATTCTAATGCACTACTATCCAGAATTGCCAACAATTGCAGCAGCAGATGCATTGTCTACAGGTATGGATGCAGTTTTGTTTCAAGTTCAGAAAGATAGTCAAAGAAGATCACTTTATTACACCTCAAGATCACTCACAGATACCAAAAGGTATGCAACCATTGAGAAAGAAGTATCGGCAGCCACATGGGTGTGCGAGAAGTTCTCTGAGTATGTGATCGGATTAATGTTTATAATTGAAACTGGCCACAAATCTTTGGTTACTCTTCTTAACCTAAAGGATAAATGCTGCCTCGAATTCAATGCTTCAGACTCAGACTAATGAGATACAATACAATGACTGAGTACATTCTAGGGATCGTACCTACACCGCAGGAAGTGCAGTAGTTCAAGAAGGCAGCTCACCACCAGCTTCTCAAGGGAAACTAGGGATAGGCAATAAATGCTGGCCCAGCCAGCAAAGCCCACATTCCGTGAATGAATAAAAAAAGGGAAGTACCAGGCCACAGCAGATGCACTGTTAAGAATACCAGTGGAAGGAGCCAAATTGAAAAACTTCATTGAGGAAGTGGAAGCATATACTTCACTCATTGCCAAACACTTAACAGCCACTGCGGAGAGACTACAAGGGATTAAGCAAGCACAATAGCAGGATGACAAATGCATCCAAATAAAATAGATAAAAGCAAAATACTGCGGATGCTGGAAATCTAGAAAAAAAACAAAAATACCTGGAAAAACTCAGCAGGTCTGACAGCATCTGCAGAGAGGAATACAGTTGACGTTTTGAGTCCGTATGACCCTTCATCAGGACTAAGGAAATAAAGAAATGGGGTGAAATATCTCCTCTGAAGATCTTCCCTCCACAGCTTCCAACCTCATAGTCTCCCAACTTCGGACGGCCCGCTTCTACCTCCTACCCAAAATCCACAAACAGAACTGTCCCGCCAGACCTATCGTGTCAGCCTGTTCCTGCCCCACGGAACTCATTTCTTGCTATCTTGACTCCATTCTCTCTCCCCTTGTCCAGTCTCTTCCCACCTACATCCGCGATTCCTCTCACGCCCTACATCATATCAACAATTTCCAGTTCCTTGGCCCCAACCACCTCCTCTTCACCATGGACGTCCAATCCCTCTACACCTCCATCCCCCACTGGGATGGTCTGAGGGCTCTCCGCTTCTTCCTCGAACAGGCTTGAACAATCCCCATCCACTACTACTCTCTTCCATCTGGCTGAACTTATTCTCTCACTGAACAATTTCTCCATAAACTTGTCTCACTTGCTCCAAATAAAAGATGTGGCTATGGGTACCCGCATGGGTCCCAGTTATGCCTGTCTCTTTATGGGGTATGTGGAACATTCCTTGTTCCAGTCCTACTCAGGCCCCCTCCCACAACTCTTTCTCCGGGACATCGATGACTGCTTCGGTGCCGCTTCATGCTCTCGTCTGGATCTGGAAAAATTTATGAATTTTGCTTCCAATTTCCAGCCCTCCATCATTTTCACTTGGTCCATCACTGACACATCACTTAGCTTCCTTGACCTCTCTGTCTCAATTTCTGGTGATAGACTGTCCACCAATATTCATTACAAGCCTACCGACTCCCACAGCTACCTCGACTACAGCTCCTCACACCCCGCTTCCTGTAAGGACTCCATCCCATTCTCTCAGTTCCTTCGCCTCCGTCGCATCTGTTCTGATGATGCCACTTTCCAAATCAGTTCCCCTGACATGTCTTCCTTCTTCCTTAACCGAGGTTTTCCACCCACGGTGGTTGACAGGGCCCTCAACCGTGTCCGGCCCATCTCCCGTGCATCCGCCCTCACACCTTCCTCTCCCTCCCAGAACCATGATAGGGTCCCCCTTGTCCTCACTTCGCCAACTCCAGCATGATGCCACCACCAAACACATCTTCCCTTCACCCCCGCAGCCGCTTTCCACGGGGATCGTTCCCTCCGGGACACCATGGTCCACTCCTCCATCACCCCCTACATCTCAACCCCCTCCCTCGGCACCTTTCCATGCAACCGCAGAAGGTGCAACACCTGCCCCTTTACTTCTCCTCTCCTTACCGTCCAAGGGCCCACACACTCCTTTCAAGTGAAGCAGCATTTCACTTGCATGTCCCTCAATTTAGTCTACTGCATTCGCTGCTCTCAATGCGGTCTCCTCTACGTTGGAGAGACTAAACGCAGACTGGGTGACCGCTTTGTGGAACACCTTCGGTCTGTCCGCAAGAATCACCCAGACCTCCCTGTCGCTTGCGATTTCAACACATCACCCTGCTCTCATGCCCACATGTCCATCCTTGGCCTGCTGCAATGTTCCAGTGAAGCTCAACGCAAACTAGAGGAACAGCACCTCATCTTCCGACTAGGCACTTTACAGCCTTCCGGACTTAATATTGAGTTCAACAATTTCAGATCTTCAAGTCTCTCCTCCATCCTCACCCCCTTTCTGATCCCCCTTTTTCCAATAATTTATAATTTTTTTACAAATATATTTTTCTTTTCCCACCTATTTTTAAATTTATTTCGATCTATTGTTTTATCTCCACCTTTTAGCCCATTTTAATCCCTTCCCCCCTTCCTCCCACCCCACTCCCACTCGGGCCATCTGTCACTTGCTTGTCCTGCTTGCTACCCTTAATGTCCCCATTAGCACATTCCTTCGATAATATCACCACCGTTAACACCCCTTTGTCCTTTTGTCTATGACATCTTTGGCAACCTCTTCTTTGCCTTCACCTATCACTGGCCCCCTATCGAGTTCTACCTGTCCCACCCCCCTCTACCAGCTTATATTTCACCCCATTTCTCTTTTTCCTTAGTTCTGATGAAGAGTCATACAGACTCAAAACGTCAACTGTATTCGTCTCCATAGATGTTGTCAGACCTCCAAATGAAATAGTATTGCCAGAGAGGGTGGCCAGATTATACTCCTAACAACTCTGTTCTAATACCTTGAACAGAGAAAACATCTCACAATCACCAATGATTTCTTAACTTTTAATGACAGACTAAAATCAGTCATCCCTGATATGAGATTCTCGAAAAAATTTCATCAAGGCAACTTTGGAATCACGAAACACCAAGCAAGAGCCCAGCGGTCAGTCTGATGACAAGGCAATAGTCATTCTATTGAAGAGCAAATCTTGAATTGGTTAGTGAGTAACCAATAGCAGAGCAAACCACTGTCACCGTCCACTTTTGCATCGAGGCAATGGACGCACCAGGGAATGGATTTATTTGAGTTTAAGGACAAAATATTAATCATCATCATTAATTACTATTCCAGATGGATTGAAGTGAATAGATTGCACAGTATCATGGCAGAGGCAGTAATTAAGTCACTGAAGAGAATACTTGAGCCAATGGCATCCTGGGCATCATAGTGTCAGACAATGGTCCTCAGTTTGGTAATGAATTATTCCACAACTTTGCACAGGAATATGGTTTCATGCATGTAATGAGTTCACCTAGATATCCTCAGTCAAACGGAGAAGCGGAAAGAGGGGTTCAATCAAGCAAGGAATTGATGCAAATGAATGAAGGTATTAACTTAGCCCTTCTTAGCTGCAGAACCTCACCAATATAAAACGGGTTCTCACCATAAGAATTGTTGATGGAAAGATGGCTGTGAATGCAACTTCCAGCTCTACAACAAAAAATTACAACCTAACATTATCCCAGATGATCATGACAGAGTTAAAAAGCGTGAGGGGCAACAAAGGCACAATCAAGGTCATAACTTCAACTTCAGACACAGAACACAAGACTCTTAAAATTGCTACAACCCCAGGAGAGAGCATGAGCATGAGACCAGCAGAAAAAAGGCATAATAATAGAAAGAGCTCCACAACTAAGACCTTATGGATTTGAAACAGACCAAGGAAATGTAAGGAGGAATCGAGGAGCCTTGATATCCTTGGAAAGGGAGCCAATATGAACTTGAACTTTCTATTCAGAACCTAATGGAGACAAGGAACCAGAAACAAGACATAGCTCTACAGTCACCCAGGAGAAAGACACTCATCAACCAACAAGGGAGTGTCGATTGTCCTCAACCTCAGAATGAGATCAGAACCAGGTCAGTATCAAGGCACCTCAGAGAATAACCCTATGAAGCCTGAGACTTTGGGGATAGAAATAGGAGGATGTATATGATTGGGATAAAGGCTTGGGAGGGAGATGTAGAGCGGAATCATCCCAGATTTGCACTAAGTGCGGTAGCAAACGGAAAAACAATGTTTTACCCACTGGCCACAATGGCAGTTTTTCACGCCGTATCACCCCAATCCCACCTCATTAATCATGCATTTCCAGGAAATGCAGCATTTCAATGGAGGGCGGGCTCCGATTCGCCAGCCACGCCATCACCTCGCTGCTTCATCATGTTGGGCGCCATATTTAATTTGCAGCTACGCGCACAACTCTCAGTGTTTCCAGCCCTGGACTGCTGCAAAGAAGAAATGGGCCTGAAAGGCAAGAAGACTGCAATCCCCCTGGTTTAGTGATATGTCCCTCAAGTATCTTTTGGAAGTGGTGGAGGGTCGCCATGATGTCCTCTACTGCAAGAGGGGCAGCAACATTACCAACCTGGTATGGGAGGCGGGGGCAACAATGGTCAGCGCCAACACCATGCAAAAGAGGACAGCCACCCAGTGCTGCAAAAGGATGAATGATCTCTTCCGTTCTGCCAGAGTAAGTCACGTTTCTCATCACTCTCAACTCACACACTCACAAGCCCATCACGCATTCACAGGGACCTCATGCACAGCCAGTTCAAGGGACATCCCCATTCACACTGTCACACATACCTCCATTGTCCTCATCCCATCCATGGGACCACTCACAGCCCACACATGCCAGGCATACTTATCATCTGGTCTGGCAGGCATCCTGCTTACACTCTCTCCATCTGTATTCATGCAGAACAAGCTAGTACACAACAGAAGGGAGATGTTGCAGACCAGTGGCGGAATGCCTGAAATCAAGCTCCTCACAGACTTTGAAAATCAAGACATCCAGCTGGCCAGCAAGGAGCTGGACCGATCCTGTGCTGAGGATGAGGTCGGCAGCGCTCAACCAGCAGTGCAACATCCATCAGACAACCATGCGGTGAGTAATGTGTCCTCTTTCACAGGCAACTGCCATTCGCTAATTATCTCTCCTTGCTTTCGCAGGTACATCTGAGAAACAGCTGAGGGAGTCCACGGTCCAGGGCCTCCAATCAAGTCCTGAAGACACTCGGAAGAAGAATCCGATGACACCCTCATTGAAGACCCGTTGCAGCGCTAACCCACATCCTCCACCAGCGCAGAGACACACACCTCGGTGTGACCTAGTTCTAGAGAAGCCTCAAGATGACATACTGGTGAGCACATTGCACTGTCTGATCCACAGCAGGTGGAAGTAGTGATTTTCCCAGGTTTCTGGCACTTCGAGGGCTGCTGGAGGCCAGAAAGCTGCTGAGCCTGAGCCAGATGATGAGTGTCTGGAGTCAATCATACCTCAGTTGCTGGAGCTGCAAAGGCAAGCTCAGGAACGTCAGGAAGGGATGTCCTCTGCACTCTTCAGATTGCAAGGCACGACGGAGGAGCCCATCTTCAGCCTGAGATGATAGCGCTGGCATGCCAACACACTGAGTTCAAAACTGGTAGGATGGTAGCCACCACGGAGACCTTGGTCCAAGACACCAGCCCTGCACTGCTGCACGGGCAAAACTTCAGCGCTGACGCCATAGTTGGCCTCTAGCAGTGTCAATGCGAGAAGGGTGCAGGGTAGCTCGATCTCACTCCAGCTTCCCCTTCTACTCAAGGAGTCAGCCAGGGGCCCTCGGGAACCCATTGGTAGGAGGATCAGCAGGTGCATACCCTGGGCCATCAACCCAGGTGACTCCCAGAGTGTCCGGCCCATACAAATCCCCTCTTCCTGTGACCCCAGCAGCTCCAGCTCAGCAGGCCAAGGTAGGGAGCCACTGCCACAAGACAGAACCCCCGAGAGCAGGCCGGGGCCCTCCAGGTCTCAGCCAGCCAGAGGACACGCATCAAGGTCATTCAAGGTGGGGCATAGCAGTCAGCAGGCTGCCTCCACCTCCACTGTGAATGCCAGGGGAGCACCAAGATGTAGCAGCAGGGTTAGGAAGGTTAAGAAAATGCAGTTGCACAGCCTGGCCATGGGTGTTAATCACTATTGTTCACTATTGTGAATAAACTCCTAAGACTGCCTCCTTGTCTATGGCTCCTTATTCTGATAAGCAGTGTCTGTGTCACTCAGATGTGAAACCTTGGTTCCTGCACAAGATAAAGGCAGGTGTCTCAGTCCAGGCCCTCTTTCCTGTGCTTTGTGCAGCCTTCAGACCAACATGATGGTCCAGCTTCACATTCCCTGGACACATTACTGATGCCTGCACCTCAATGGTTCTTGTCATTGCTGCCAGAATGTGTGGGCTTGTGTCACAGAGTTCCAACATTCTCTCTGTGTGCTCTCAGCACCTTAGAGGTGGGGCTGCCCCCCATCCCATCTCTTCAGCATCTACGACCGGTGACACTGTATTCCGAAAGGTGTCAGGCACTGAAGGCTGACAAAGGATCAGGTGTGCTTAAAACTTCATGGCTGCATCTCAATGATATGACCCCGATCACAGAGCGCAAGCAAGCTACCCTCCGCCAGACAGGAGTCAGACATTCACAGAGGTTATGTGAATGTTATGATCGATTTAGTTGGTGAAGCGGAGTTATTTTTAAAAATCCCAGAGGGAAGCTTTAAACAACTGTCATAATCAATAATTTTAAGTGTTAGGTTTGAAATGCGACTCTAAACTCAAGAATCAGACCACAAGCTCTCAAGGCTTTACATTAAACTAAATAAAACATTTTATTAACTTACACAGGTTAAAATATATGTACACATAGCTACAAATTACTACTACCATAACTTTTAACAAATTCCCAAACTAATCTCCATTAAGGCAACAGCAACCCATAGACTTAACCAAACACCAGGCAAAGCATTTTCACCTTACAAATTCAAAAATGAGGTTCTTTTCACTGTGGAGCCAGTTGGAGGCTTGCAGCTACCTTTTGATCTTACATTGCCTCTGCTCTGCACACCCGAAAACTACTGAAGTTATACCTACCACCACTGATTGAATTCAAATTCTCATTGTCTCACCAGCCTCTTTGAACTTCACCTTTTAACATTGAAACCTCATTCATTGTATTAATTTTATTAGTAATATAAACATATTGCTTGGTAGCTGCTAGACAGGCATCAAGTTTTCACCCCACTTCTTGAATGCTCTATTCAAAAAATGCAAATGCACGCTATCTCTCTTCCATATCTCAAACTAATACATCAAAGCACCCAGGCTAGCTGGCTTTAATCCAATTAAGACATACCCACAAACTAAACCTCTATTTTAATAGAAAAACATTTTCCAAAATATTATATACATTAATAGCTTCATGACAGTGAAGATCTATGGTGTCTCCTCACTGTATGTTGTCATCATCCTCCACAAATTTAGCAGCTATGAGGGCCTCCCAAGCATGCCTACCTCATCTAGCCAGTGCAAGGGCCTCATTGCCGTCATCATGGCCTTCGAGGACCTCCTCACCCTCATCCCTGTCAATGCCTTCCTGATTGGAGGAGACCTCCAGCTCCTCCATCTCTTCCTCAGCCAGTTCCTCGTCCTGTTGCAGCGCCAGGGTGTAAAGGGCGCAGCAGGCAATGACGATGTGTGACACTCTCTGTGGACTGTATTGCAGGGCTCCACCAGACCGGTCTTGGCACCGGAACCTCATTTTCAACATTCAGATGGTTTACTCCACCAAACTGCAAGTTGCAGCATGAGCCTCATTGTACCTTTGTTCTGCTGGAGTCTGAGGCCGCTGCATGAGTGTCATCAGCCACATCATCTACAGGTAGCTCTTGTCCCCGAGGAGCCATCCCTGCAGCCTCTGTGGAGCCTGGAAGTCGTCAGGGATCTGAGACCAACTGAGAATATAGGAGTCGTTGACACTCCCTGGAAACCATGCGCAGACCTGCAGGATACATTTGTGGTGGTCGCACACCAGCTGCACATTCAGCGAGTGGAAGCCCTGCAGTTGATGTAGTTGGCTGCTTGTTGTCATGGAGATCTGAGCATCACGTAAATGCAGTTGATGGCACCCTGTACCTGTGGGAAAACCTGAGATTTGGGCAAATCCAATGGCCCTTGCATCCTGGCTGTCCCGGTCCTGGGCGAAATGCACAAAGTTGTGTGCCATGGAGAAGATGGCATCCATGATCTCATGGATGCATTTGTGGGTGGAGGCTTGTGATATCCTACAGAGGTCACCTGTGGAGCCCTGTATGGAGGCATTGGCATAGAAATTGAGTGCCGCGGTGACTTTCACAGCCACTGACAGTGGATGCCTTCCATGTCCAAGTGGCTCCAAATCCTGCAGTAGGTGGCAGGTCTGACTGACCAGTTCCCTGGACATGCGCCGTCTTCAGCAACACTGGTTCTCGGTTAACTGCAGGAATAAATGGCAGTGTCTATAGACTCTGGGTCTGGCTTGGTGGTGACCAACGATGGCTCGCTGTGGCTCTTCAGCAGCGTCTGTAGGAGCCCCAGCAGCCCCTTCTTCCTGAGGGTGCTGCTCCTTCCTCTGCCCAGCCAGGTATCTCTGTTGCTCTCTGCTCTGTTGTCTCCAATCTCTTTAAGCCAAGAGGCATTCAGTTATGTCACCAGGCTCCATGCCCCTGATGTACTCCTCCTGCAGGATGAAAGGGAGAGATGCGTGGGTTAGCTTGGGTGTACTAAGGGCCTCCCTTAATGCACCCTAGAGAGTGCTGGCCACCACCTGAATGGCAGAGTTTAGTGCACTGCACGGCTCCCCGAAACCCCACCCACCTCCACCCCACTCCACCTGACTGATTGGCGGCAGCTTTGCCCATTGGACTGCATGCTGTGCTCTCAGCTCAGGCACAGGCATTCTCCTAACCCGCACTGCAAGGCTGCACTGTTAGCTTGGACCATGGGAAAGACTGGTCCAAACATAAATGATGACATTGCAATGGGCTGTTTGCGCCTCCACCAGTGACTGCTCCATGGCCAGCTTTCGCAAGGAGACTGTACAATGTGTGCAGGCATCCAATTGTTCTGCAGTCTGTCCTCAAGGGGGAAAAAAATACTTTGGAGCATTTGGTGGCTCTTGCATGCCTCTGCGTTGCTTGAGTGGCAGATAAGCTAGAGACCCAACTCCATGTCAATGTAGCTGCACCTGAACTATCTCAGCTGCAGGGGAATGGTCACTGTGTACAGGTTTTCCTAATGCATGGCCACTTCCCTCCACCCACCCCCGCACATGCTTGTGCACTACCATCAACCACAGTGTAGCCCCACAGGTCATCTCAACTGCAGTGCAGCCCTTGCACCCCCCCATCCCAACTCACCTCAACCACAGGGCAACCCTTGCTCCAGCACTGCACCGCCAGCCAGCTGGGAAAAAGTAGTTGCTGGTGCCCTCGCCTGAACACGCAGCACCTCAACCTTGAGGTCCAACAGGCGACCCTCGTGAGTGCTGCACAATGTTACTGTGCACTCACCTCCAAGTTCCCTCAAAGTGCACACCTCATATCTATTATTGTGAAACATGTCGGCATGCAATTATGCCGACGTGCTCGGATGATCCAGCATGGAGGGATGATTCCGGTGTCCTCGGCCCAACCAAGTGCAGCTGCTTCATCAATGACCTTCCTTCCATCTTAAGGTCAGAAGTGGGGATGTTCGCTGATGATTGCACAATGTTCAGCACCATTCATGACTCCTCAGATACTGAAGCAGTCCATGTCCAAATGCAGCAAGACCTGGACAATATCCAGGCTTAAGCTGACAAGTAGCAAGTGTCAGCCAACAACCATCTCCAACAAGAGAGAATCCAACCATTGCCCCTTGATGTTCAATGGCATTACCATCACTGAACCCCACTATCAGCATCCTGGGGATTACCATTGACCGGAAACTGAACTGGACTAGCCATATAAATACTGAGGCTACAACAGCAGGTCAGGGGCTAGGAATCGTGTGACAAGTAACTCACCTCCTGACTCCCCAAAGCCTGTCCACCATCTACAAGGCACAAGTCAGGAGTGTGAGGGAATATTCTCCACTTGCCTGGATGAGTGCAGCTCCAACAACACTCAAGAAGCTTGACACCATCCAGGACAATGCAGCCCGCTTGATTGGCACCACATCCACAAATATTCACTCTCTCCACTGCCGACTCTCAACAGCAGCAGTATGTACCATCTACAAGGTGAGTTGCAGGAATTCACCAAGGCTCCTTCGACAGCAGCTTCCAAATCCACAACCACTACCATCAAGAAGGACAAGGATATCAGATAGATTGGAATACCACCACCTGGAAGTTCCCCTCCAAGTCACTCACCATCCTGACTTGGAAATACATCGCCCCTCCTTCACTGTCGCTGGGTCAAAATACTGGAACTCCCTTCCTTATAGCATTGTGGGTGTACCTACACCACATGGACTGCAGCGGTTCAAGAAGGCAGCTCACCACCACCTTCTCAAGGGCAACTAGGGATAGGCAATAAATGCTGGCCCAGGCAGCGAAGCCCACATCCCGTGAATGGATTTAAAAAATACTGCACTGGGTCAAAAGTCAAATGCTGGAAGTGATGCCTGTTTAAAGGTCCATCTCTAACCTGTGACCTGAAACCTCAAAGAGGAGAAAATTAACAGGCAATTTTACTTTCTTGGTGGGAGATACTCTTGCCGGAAGTGGCACATTACACTGAAGTGCGATCGCACTTTGCTTTATCCTTAATGGCGCAGACACCCGTACGGGGTACCAAATTTAAGGGAGCTCCACTTGACCTATGAACTTTGTTGAGGTCAGTACAAGTGATCTTTAGAGGACCCATGCCTGTACTATGCCTATGGATTTTTTGACCCAAAAAGTTTCAGTAATGAGCCACATCTTATCTGAACAAAAGCTATTAAGTGACAGCAGCAATATGTAGAAGCATTGTGAAAATAGAGAGCCAACAGAAACTATCTGATGTAAATAACACTTAATAACAACTATATCTACTGTACTATAACAATCCTTCATGCCCTAATATCAATATTTGGTCATGGCAGCTGCATAGCAACAATCTTAACTGTGCATATAAAAATATATATTTTAATACTTCTGATTGGAATCTAACAATTGATGTTATTTTTGAAAATGCATCTTCTGTTTCATTTTCAAAGCCATTAAAATTTAAAATATTTATTAACAAGTCCATATTTTACAGCTTCTAAGTGGTATAGCAAAGTAAAATAATGTATAATAATACTGTACCCTAACACAACTCATTCATGTTTCCCCACAGTGGAGTAGATTTCAGTTATGTGTAATCAGCAGCCAGCTTTCCATCTTTCCCAGTTTTTATTCCCATTGACCTATGGTGGCATCAATCTGTAGCACTGCTGAGCATGTGGGCTATAAAAATGGGGACAGTTGTTGTTGCCATTCACAACAGCGATAATACAGCTACCTTTTTCAGGCTGTGTCCAACATCAGTATCTGATGGAAGACTCCCTTTGATAATGCAAGAGAATGCCAAATGGAAGCATTTCCCTTAGGGACAGCAGCTTTACTGAGACAAGTATCATTTCAGTTTTCCAGAACAAAAATAAAAATACCTGGAAAGACTCAGCAGATCTGACAGCATCCGCGGAGAGGAACACAGTTAACATTTTGAGTCCGTATGACTCTTCAACAGAACTAAGGAAAAATAGAAAAGAGGTGAAATATAAGCTGGTTTAAGGGGGGGTGGGACAGGTATTGCTGGATAGAGGGCCAGTGATAGGTGGAGATAGCCAAAAGATGTCATAGACAGAAGGACAAAGAGGTGTTGAAGGTGGTGATATTATCTAAGGAATGTGCTAATAGGTGACATTAAGGGTAGAAAGCAGGACGAGCAAGGTACAGATAGCCCTAGTGGGGGTGGGGTGGGGGGAAGGGATCGAAATAGGCTAAAAGGTAGAGATAAAACAATGGATGGAAATACATTTAAAAATAATGGAAATAGGTGGGAAAAGAAAAATCTATATAAATTATTGGAAAAAAGGGGGATCGGAAAGGGGGTGGGGATGGAGGAGAGAGTTCATGATCTAAAATTGTTGAACTCAATAATCAGTGCGGAAGGTTTTCCAGAACCTTGTATTGCTCAGGAAGCACCTCACATAACCTGGAACTGGACATGATAGCCTAATGATCATGGCCAGCAACCCAGAGGATGTGAGTTCAAATCCTATCATGGAAAGTTATGCACTGAATTCAGTAAGTTGGTTATTTGTGAGTTGCCTCCAGAAAATGACAAGGATTATTGTAAAAAACCAATTAGTTATTTAATGTCTTCAGGAAAGGGAACTTGGTACTCCTATACAGTATGGTCTATATGATTGACTCTTGAGGGCCCTCTGAAATGGCCCAACAACCCATCTGGTTATAAATAATTACAACAGGAAATAATAACAAGCCCAGCAAATCTATCAACAATGGCCCTGGCATCCTATCAAGCTAAGATTAACACAAAGTCACTCTTGCTAACATTTGAGAGAAATTAATTGAGGCCTTAATCATTTGATGCTGGCATAGCCAACTTTTCCCCCGTTTTATTGGAAACTGAAAATGGCCTCTGAATTGTTATTCCTTCATTATCGCTGGTCAATATTCTGAAATATGCTGTGGATGTAGGAGCATCATCATCATAAGGCTGGCAATGGCTCAAGAAGAAAGTCCATCACCACTTTTGCAGAACAACTAAGATTGAGCACTAAATGTATCCCTGCCAGCATCACCCAAAACCTGAAAACAAAATTTAAGAATTTTAAGGAAAAAATAAAGTAACTGGCACAAAGGGTAGGTACAGTGATAAGAAATAGTTGCAGTTGGAGCGTTGAAATCATTGAAAGTTTTTTCTGAAATTTGTTCTGAAAACTAAAAATTGTTTGACTACATTGACATCAGAGTTCATTTCTGTGGATAATTGCAATTTAGTGCATTTGGATCTGACATATGAAATTATGAATTATGTATTACAGAGACTGATGCTCTCTTACTCCAATTCCTACCCATCCTGTGTACCTTTCTTCTGATGTGGGGACAGAAGACCTTCTCCATTGCTGAGAAAAGAGACATGCTGTCGAAGCTCATTGTCTTGCACTCATCAGAACAAATGCAAGAATGCCAAATTTTAAAGGGAGCAACAATTTATACTGCATGAGAAAAGGGTGCTGATTGGTTGGCAAGACAACTCCGATTGGTTGAGGCATTGCCAGGGAGAATGCACCAGGCAATTAATGTCCTCCATGCTTTTGTTTAATTAAAAAAAGGTAAAATGCCTGGTCATGTTTCTTTTGCCTGCAGAGCACAGACCCCTGCATATGAATATATGTAGCTTCCAGCAAGTATAGTTGAGCCACATTGCAAGCCCAACTGATAATCTTAAATTGGTTAAATCCTTAGCACACTTGGGGTTGTTCAGCAAGTGCCACCCAATCACAGAATCACATCTAACATTAGAGTTTCTGTTCTGAGTTTTTCAAGCATGAGCTGGCTGAGTACAATCAATAATCTGCCTGTTGCGAACAGCCGAAGGGGCGTGCTGTTTCATACGATCCACTAGCCATTGGGACATACGGCCTAGATACCTGACATCACATCAGTGCTGAAATTGATATACAATACTAATTTGTGTGATGGACAAAACATCTTTCTGGCTTGACAGCAGCATCCTGTTAGTGGAAAATACCACTCTTGTTGCAGTGTGAAATGGGTAGCTTCACCTGTTGCTCAATTTTATAGATAGTGTGCCATGGGATCCCCTCTAGCCCAGCACGTACTAACATTTTCATCAGTTTCCAGGAGAAACACGCTTTTGATAGAATAACCCCTAACATCCTACCCATTGAATATTTTTGAGACGTGGATGATACGTTTACCAAATTTGAATCTGCAGCTGCATATAAAAATATCCTTACTCAGCTGAATGCACTCTATCCTGCGCTCAAATTCATCTTTAAAAGGGCACAGTCTAACAAGCCCCCTTTCCTCAACGTCCTAGTTGAGAAATCTGCTAATGGACTCTCTACTATTGCCTACTGAAAGCCTGGTCAATATATGCTTTGGGATTCCTACAGCTCCACTTGCTATAAAATCAGCAATCCTATAATTAGGGCCCAAGCCAATTGCTCACCATGCAAGCTTGACACTGAATAGGGCTTGTCAAAGCTATCCTGCGAGATAATAGCTTCTGGCAGATCATTGCTCACTGTGTACATGCATTCTCACGAATGTGTCAAAGGCTGCCACTGTCGGACCTGAAAAGTACCCAGTTTCCCTCAAATTACCTTGGAAGGGTAAAGTATCTCAAAAAGTGAACAACATGTGAAGCTAGCCATTTAACGCTGCTCCAATGCAGTAGCAAAACATGTGATATTTTCCACTAGCAAGATGGTGCTGTCAAGCCAAAAAGATATTCTGCTAACCACACAAATGAGTAATGTGGTATATGAATTTCAGCACTGATGCAATGCCAGGTTACATAGGCTGTACGTTCCAATGATTGGAGGATCATATTAAACAAAACATCTCTTTAGCTGTTTGCAATAGGTAGAGTGCTAACAGTGCTCAATAAGACCATGCTTGCAAAACCCAAGGCACATGTCTATTGTTAGATGTGATTCCATGATTGGACAGCACTTGCTGAACAATTCTGAGTTTGCTAACAATTATACTCTCAACCAATTTAAGATTATCAGTTGGGCTCGAAATGTGGCTCACTTACGCTTATTAGATGTTACATATAGTCATATGCAGGGACCTGTCCACTGCAGGCAAAAGGAACATGTCCAGGCATTGTACCTTTTTGAATTAAACAAAAGCATGGGGGAAAATAGCTCCCTGGTGCATTCTCCATGGCAATGCCTTGATCAATCAGAGTTGACTTGCCAACCAGTCAGCACCCTTTTCTCATGCAGCATAAAATATTGCTCCCATTGAAATTTGGCATTCTTGCATCTTTCATGATGAGTGTGAGATGAAAAGCTTCAACAGCATGCCTCTTTTTTCAGCAATACTCAAATTCTGTGCAACCAAGTGACTATTTGTATGCCTTTTCCATCGTTAACATCATCCTTTTCAGCTCCAGAAAGTAGCAATTTTTTCTTCATAACAATGTTAAGCAAGATGCACATATCCTACAATGATTCTAGTATTTCTGCATGGACTGTACTGCAGGGCTCCATGAGATTTATCTAAGCAGCTAATATGAGATTTCAAAATGCCATTGGTCTTTTCTTCATAGTTCCTGTAGTGTCATAGGCCTCATTATATTTGTTTTTCCCCTCTGCCTGCAGACTGAATTCATCAGCTATGGCTGTAGAGAATAACCCTGATCCTTAATCAACCATCCTGATATATGGTTTTGAGTCATCCAAGCAGTTATGATAGATTGGTGCACGATGAAAGCATCATGATATCTTCCAGGATAGCAGCATTAATGTGCAGGATAAGGCGATTGACATTACGTGCTAGCTGTATGTCAATTGAATAAAAACCTTTCTTGTTTCTGAAAGGGAGGAGGTGACATATGGGGCTTTGGAGTGCCACATGCATTCTGTCAATTGCTTCTTGCACCTTTGGGAACTCTGTCAGTCTTTAGAATTGGTTTGTTCCCTCTTTGTTTCACAGGTTCCAAGAAGGAGGCAATAAAACTGCAAGTCCTAACTGAAGAGAGCATGAATGGATTTCTTTATACAATGCTGAACTGCTGCCTGAGTAATATAGGAAAGGTCACTTGAGGCTGCTTGGAAATGTGTTTCTGTATTTGTTTTTCGAATGTCAGCATGGCCAATTTATTGCCTAACCCAAGTTGTGCTTAGAAGGTGGTGGGCTTCTTCCAACAGTTTTTACAACTGACTATCTTACTAGACTACTTCAGAAGTGTTAACTGTTAACCACACATACTGTTCTATGTATGCCAGAATCCCATTTAGGCTAAAGCGGATGGGTAGGGTGGGGGCAAGGGTGGTGATTGTTTCCCTTCCCTCTAGTGCATTAGTGAATTAATTAGGTTTTCATAACTATGCAGCAGTGTACACCATCATTTTTCTGCAATCAGTCCACAAATTACCAAATTTGTGAATTCAGTTTCAAAATTATTCATGGTGGGAATTGAATTCACTACCTCTGGTAGATTACACAAACACACTTGTTATATGCTTTGCACTTTTCAGTGCTGCAAACCACCCAAATGGCAGTTATAAGACAGAAAATCCAACCTGATAAAATCTAGTTTTCTCCCTGCTTCTATCCTTGTTGGATGGAATCCAAGTTAGAAATCCTAATCTGGCTATGAAATTAATTTCAACAATAATGAAGCTGTCCCTTGGGCTGGCTGCTCTGATTAGTTTAAGATCTGACTACTGCAGTTAAATTGACTAACAATTTTAGAGAGCAAATTCCAAGGAACTGTTGCACCAGTAGAAATACAACAAGGCAGAACCTCCACTTACCACATTAACATATGAGCAACCACATCCCTAAACCCAGGAAAGGGGTCATTTGAATAACATGTGTGGGTGCAGGCCTGTAGCAACATAGTGCCATGTCACCTGAAACCTGTGGATTTGATTGCTTTTACATTGCTCATTCCTGCGACATTTGCTATGCCCAACATGGGACCTATGTCTGCTTTCAATGACCATTGGTTCCACTTGGCATAATGGGCCACTTCTCGCAGACTTCCCAGGTGGCCTGGAAGCAACAATGAACTGGCCCCAAAATTCTTGCTTTATCTGAATGACCATCAGAACAAACACTTAGCATCCTGCTGCTGAATTGGAATTTCTCAGGATGTCTCAATGGGGCAGACACCAATTATGGAGATTCTGCTCCAAAGTCATACCATCCCCTATCCCTCTACTTAGCTGTTATATTTTTATGTTCAATGCTAAAAGAATGCTTAATTGGGCTATGTAGCACCCTTATTTTAGGCACAATGTGGCTTCCTGTTGGTGGAAAGATGGGTCTGGATTTTCGGTGAGTCAAGTTGACTCGGGAGACCTTCAAAATTGGTGGGCAGACCCCGATTCCAGAATTCCTCACACCATTCCCGGGCTGCACAATTTTTGGGAGTGTCTTTAAAGGGCGCCAGCTGGTTCCTGTCAAAAGACCTCATCTAGCACTCCCGACCTTGCCAGCTTCATTGCTGAGAGAGGCATCTCATAATCGTCTGCAATTTTCATGGTGTCGGGCCAGGTTTTTAAAGAGTCATGGTTCACGTCCTCTCAGAGGATTCATCAACCCTAGCCTGCATGAGAGGGTCTTTTAACAAGTGAGTTCAAAAGGCCCCCTCATGCCTTTTATGTCAAGTTCTATCCTTCCACCCACTGCCTATGACTCTTCATGTCCTCTATGCCAAAATATGGCACTTCTATGCCCATTGACCCACTGTACACTTTCTAGAACCAATGAACCTTATTGTGCAGAGTGGTATGCGTAAAAAAATGCTTTGAAAAGGTAATTAGTTGAGAACTTTCTCCTAAGTTTGAAAAAAAAACCTGGACTACAATCTAATAAATGCATCAATCATCCAGGCCCTTTGACATTTCAGAAACCCCTTGAAACCATGTAACCAGCACAAACAAATATTATGTATACTTGGCTGAGAGCCCAGGCAGCTATTAGAATACTAGAACAGCTTCTCACCAGATGAAACATTGTTTGATTGACAGCTCAGATTCTCTGTTCTCTGTGGTCAATTTCACAATGTTTGTTTACACAGGTTAAGTAGTTTCAAGGGATTGTGGTGTGCGGTTTTTGAAACTTCAAAGGGCCTGAATTATTGATGTTTTTATTAGCTTGTTATCCTGACTTTTTTTTCAAACATGGGTGAAAGTTCTCAATAAATGATTTTTAAAGCATTTTTAATACATTCTGCTATGAACTAGAGGGTTCATTTGTTCTAGAAAATGTACAGTGGGTCAATAGGCATGGAAGTGCCATATGTTTGCAGGAGGACATGAGGAGACATGGGGGTGGGTGGAAGGGTAGTGCTTGGCATGGGGTCATGAGGGGCATGGGGAGGGGTGGGGGGCATGAGGTGGTATGAATGGGGCATGGGGAGCATTTGGAGGGTAAGTGTGGTGGGAGGGGTGAAGGACAGAGGGCCTTTGTCTTCTGATTTTAGCTGGGACAAAGTCCCACAGCACTGAGGCGGGTCTTTTAAACAGCCCACCACTGCACCCAGCAGTCCCTACGGCTGCCTTTGCACTTCTTTCAGGATTGACTAGCCTAACCCCAGCCCACACCCACCCTCCTGTAATGAAGATCCCACCTTTGTGGTACTTTCTCTCGAAGCGGACAAATTGAGCCGGGAATTTTCCAAACTCCCCCTAACTGCCTCAAGGATAAAAATCCAGGCAACACTGTCCAAAAGATAAAAGACAAGGCTAAAACATTTGCAACAATCTTCAGCCAGGAGTGCCAAGGGGATGATCTCGGCCTCCTTCGGAGGACCCTAGCATCACAGATCCCAATCTTCAGCCAGTTTGATTCACTCCACATAATATCAAGAAATGGCTGAAGGCACTGCATACTGTAAAGTCTATGGGCCCAGACAACATTCCTGCAATAGTACTGAAGACTTGTGCTCCAGAACTTGCTAGCCAAGCTGTTCCAGTACAGTCACAACACTGGCATCTAACTGGCAATGTGGAAAATTACACCAGTGTGTCCTGTACACAAAGAGCAGGACAAATTGAACCAAGCCAATTACTGCCCAATCAGTCTACCCTTGATCATCAGTAAAGTGATGGAAGAGGTTATCAACAGTGCTATCAAGTGGCACTTGCTCAGCAATAATCTGGTCCCTGATGCTCAGTTTGAGTTTTGCCAGGATAACTCAGCTCCTGACCTCATTACAGCCTTGCTTCAAACATGGACAAAAGTGCTGAACTCCAGGGGTGAGTTGAGAGTGACAGCCCTTGACATCAAGGCAGCATTTGAC
Organism: Cetorhinus maximus; assembly: GCF_964194155.1. Lineage (NCBI taxonomy): Eukaryota > Metazoa > Chordata > Chondrichthyes > Lamniformes > Cetorhinidae > Cetorhinus > Cetorhinus maximus. The sequence goes on from NC_135882.1 coordinate 87,581,998, forward strand.
TCAATGTGGCAACAAGGAGCCCTCGCAAAACTGGGGTCAATGGGACTCAGGGGGAGAAATCTCCACTGGTTGGAGTCCTACCTCGCACAAAGGAAGATGGTTGTGCTTGTTGGAGGTCAATCATCTCAGTTCCAGGACATCACTGCAGGAGTTCCTCAGGGTAGTGTCCTCTGCACAACCATCTTCAGCTGCTTTGTCAATGACCTGCCTTTCAACATAAGGTCAGAAGTGGGTATCTTCGGTGATGATTGCACAATGTTTCTTTATTCATTCAAGGATTGTGGGCCTCGCTGGGTAGGCCAGCATTTATTGCCCATCCCTAAGTACCCTTGAGAAGGTGGTGGTGAGCTGCCTTCTTGAACCACTACAGTCCATGCAATGTAGGTACACCCACAGTGCTGTTAGGGAGGGGGTTCCAGGATTTTGGCCCATGGACAGTGAAGGAACAGCGATATATTTCCAAGTTGTGATGGTGAGTCGCTTGTAGGGGAGGTTCCAGGTGGTGGTGTTCCAATATATCTGCCTACTTGTCCTTCTAGGTGATAGTGGTTGTGGGTTTGGAAGGTGCTGTCTAAGGAGCCTTGGTGAATTCCTGCAGTGCAACTTGTAGATGATACACACTGCTGCTACTGTGCGTGGGTGGTGGAGCGAGTGAATGTTTGTGGAAGGGGTGCCAATCAAATGGGCTGCTTTGTCCTGCATGGTGTCAAGTTTCTTGAGTGCTGTTGGAGCTGCACTCATCCAGGCAAGTGGAGGGTATTCCATCACACTCCTGACTTGTGCCTTGTAGATAGTGGACAGGCTTTGGGAAGTCGGGAGGTGAGTTACTCACTGTAGGATTCCTAGCCTCTGACCTGCTCTTATAGCCATAGTATTTATATGGCTAGTCCAGTTCAGTTTCTGGTCAATGGTAACCCCCAGGAGGTTAATAGTGGGGGATTCAGCGATGATAATGCCATTGAATGTCAAGAGGCAATGGCTATATTCTCTCTTGTTGGAGACAGTCATTGCCTGTCACTTGTATGGCACAAATGTTTCTTGCCACTTGTTAGCCCAAGCCTGGATATTACCCAGGTCTTGCTGCATTTGGACATGGACTGCTTCAGTATCTGTGGAGTGGCGAATGGTGCTGAACATTGTGCTTTCATCAGTGAACATCTCCATTTCTGACCTCATGATGGAAGGCAGGTCATTGATGAAACAACTGAAGATGGTTGGGTCTAGGACACTACCCTGAGGAATTCCTGCAGTGACATCCTGGAACTGAGATGACTGACCTCCAACAACCACAACCATCTTCCTTTATGATAAGTATGACTCTAACCAGTGGAGAGTCCCCCCCCTCCCCGATTCCCATTGACTCCAGTTTTGCTAGGGCTCCTTGATGCCACACTGAGTCAAATGCTATCATGACGTCAAGGGCAGTCACTCTCACCTCACCTCTGGAGTTCAGCTCTTTTGTCCATGTTTAAACCAAAGCTGTAATGAGGACAGGAGCTGAGTGGCCCAGGCAGAACCCAAAATGAGTGTCAGTGAACAGGTAATTGCTAAGCAAGTACCACTTGATAGCACTGTTGATGACCCCCTTCCATCATTTTACTGATGATCGAGAGTAGATTGATGGAGCAGTAATTGGCCAGGTTGGGTTTGTCCTGGTTTTTGTATACAGGACATACCTGGGCAATTTTCCACACAGCTGAGTAAATGCCAGTTTTGTAGCTGTACTGGAACAGCTTGGCCAGGGGTGCAGCAAGTTCTGGAGCACATGTTTTTAGTACTATTGCCAGAATATTGTCAGGGCCCATATGCTTTGCAGTATCCTGTGCCTTCAGCCATTTCTTGATATGACATGGAATGAATGGAATTGACTGAAGACTGCCATCTGTGATGCTGAGGACTTCTGGAAGAGGCCAAGATGGATCATCCGCTCGGCATTTCTGGCTGAAGGTTGTAGCAAATGCTTCAGCCTTATCTTTTGCACTGTTGTGCTGGGCTCCTCCATCATTGAGGATGGGGATATTTGTGGAGCCTCCTCCTCCAGTGAGTTGTTTAATTGTCAACCATCATTCACAACTGAATGTGGCAGGTCTGCAGAGTTTAGATCAATCCGTTGGTTGTGGGATAGCTTAGCTCTATCTATCACTAGCTGCTTATGCTGTTTGGCACACAGGTAGTCCTGTGTTGTAGCTTCACCAGGTTGACACACCTCATTTTTAGGTATGCCCGGTGCTGCTCCTGGCATGCCCTCCTGCACTCTGCTTTGAACCAGGGTTGATCCCCTGGCTTGATGGTAATGTGGGGGATATGCCAGGCCATGAGGTTACAGATTGTATTCGAGTACAATTCTGCTGCTGCTGATTGCCCACATCGCCTCATGGATGCCCAGTCTTGAGTTGCTACAGCTGTTTGAAATCTATCCCATTTAGCATGGTGGTAGCGCCACACAACACAATGGAGAGTATCCTCAATGTAAAGACTTGACTTTGTCTCCACAAGGACTGTGCAGTGGTCACTCCTACTGATACTGCCATGGACAGATACATTTGGGGCAGGCGGGTTGGTGAGGGTGAGGTCAAATATGTTTTTCCCTCTTCTTGGTTCCCTCACCACCTGCCACAGAACCAGTCTAGCAGCTACATCCTTTAGGACTCAAACAGCTCGGTCAGTACTGGTGCTACCGAGCCACTTTTGGTGAAGGACATTGAAGTCCCCCACCCAGACTATATTCTGTACCCTTGCCACACTCAGTGCTTCCTCCAAGTGGTGTTCAACATGGAGGAGCACTGATTCATTAGCTGAATATGTGATAATTAGCAGGAGGTTTCCTTGCCCATGTTTGACCTGATGCCATGAGACTACATGTGGTCCGGAGTCGATGTTGAGGACTCCCAGGGCAACTCTGTGCTGCCACCTCTGCTGTGGTACAGGGCAGGGATGGTGATGGTGGTGTCTGGGACATTATACGTAAGGTAAGATTCTGTGAGTATGACTATATCAGGTTGTTGTTCTCTCCCAATTTTAGTACAAGCCCCCAGCTGTTAGTAAGGAGGGTCGACAGGGCTGAGGTTGCCATTATCGTTTTCGGTGCCTAGGTTGATGGCGCGTGGTCCATCCAGTTTCATTCCTTTGAGGCTTTTTAGCAGTTTGATACATTTCAGAGAGCGTTTAAGAGTCAACCACATTGCTGTGGGTCTGGAGTCACATGGAGGTGACACGAAGTAAGGACAGCAGATGTGGGCCATCAGATGCGTTTTCACAACAATCAACAATGGTTTCATGGTCATCATGGACTTTTAATCCCAGATTTTTATTGAAATCAAATTTCACCATCTTCCATGGTGGGATTCAAACCCAGGTCCCCAGAGCATTACCCCAGGTCTCTGGATTACCAGTCCAGCGACAATGCTACTATGCCACCACTTCCCCATGTGCAACACCATTCATGACTCCTCAGATATTGAAGCAGTCCATGTCCAAAAGCAGCAAAAGCTGAACAATATCCAGTCTTGGGCTGACAAGTGGCAAGTGGCATTCATGCTACACAAGTGCCAGGCAATGAACGTCTCCAACAAGACAGAATCCAACCATCGCCCCTTGACATTCACTGACATTACCATCACTGATTCTCCCACTATCAACATCCTGGGGGTTACCATCGACCAGAAACTGAGCTGGACTAGCCATATAAATACTGTGACTGGAAAAGCAGGTCAGAGGATAGGAATCCTGCAGTGAGTAACTCACCTCCTGACTCTCCAAAGCCTGTCCACTATCTACAAGGCACAAGTCAGAAGTGTGATGCAATACTTCCCATTTGCTTGGATGGGCCCAGCTCCAACAACACTCAAGAAGCTTGACAACATCCAGGACAAACCACCCCACTTGATTGGCACCCCATCCAAAAACATTCACTCCCTCCACCACCAGTGGCAGCAGTGTGCACCATCTACAAGATGCACTGCAAGAACTCATCAAGATATCTCAGATAGCACCTTCCAAACACCACCTGCTACCATCTAGAAGGACAAGGGAAGTAGACACACGGGAACACCACTACTTGGAATTCCCTCCAAGCCACTCACCATCCTGACTTGGAAATATATCACCACTCTTTCACTGTCACTGGGTCAAAATCCTGGAACTCCCTCCCTAACAGTATTGTGGGTATGCCTACACCACATGGACTGCAGCGGTTCAAGAAGGTAGCTCACCACCACCTTCTCAAGGGCAATTATGGATAGGCAATAAATGAAGTAGCCTGACATAGGCAGCGAGGCTCACATCCCATGAATGAATCAAAAAAAAAACTACATTAACTTTGGTCATGTTATGATTGCAGTTAAATAAATATTCACACACCATTAGGCTGTTACTTAATTTTAATTAACTACTCGTTACTATATTGAATATGGGAGCCTTTTTGACTCTCAGACATATTGTTGCAAAAAACTATCCCGGACACATTCAAGAAATTCGCAATCTTTCTGACATGTGCTCACCTGTTTGAGCTAATCAGTATGAAAATTAAGATCCTTCATTAACTTTGCCTTTGGTACAACAATGCCCACATCCCATGAATGAATAAAAAAAGATCCACGTGCACACAAGAGGAAACACACAGGATGCCATCTTAGTAAAAGGGTTTGCATATGCACAGATAAAATCCCTTTTGCTAAACCTTCAGTCATCCCATATAACTCACAGCTCATGTCCATTCTTGTATAATATTCCCTCTGCAAAACACCTTGGGACACTTTTCCATGTTAAATATGCTGTATACAATGCAAGTTGTTGTTGTGAAGCATGCAAATAGAATCAAAGTATCAAAGTACCTTTACAGTGCAGAAGGAGGCCATTCAGCCCATCCAGTCTGCACTGGCTCTCTGAAAGAGTATTCCACCTAGCCCCACTCCCCTGCCTTATCCCTGTAACCTTGCACATTCTCTCTTTTCAAGTAGCAATCCAATTCCTTTTTGAAAAGCTCAATCACACCTGCCTCCACCACCCTTTCAGGAAGTTTGTTCCAGACTCCAACCACCCTCTTGGTGAAAAAATCTTTCCTCACATCACATTTACTCCTTTTGCCAATTACTTTCAATCTGTGCCCTCTAGCTCTTGGGCCTGAATTTTGCGCTCGTCGGGCACGCGTGATCGGCAGGCTCGAGAGTGGATGGGAAACGGGCCCCCAAATGCAATCGGCCCCCAACCACGATTTCACACTGGCTGGCCAATTAATGGGCAGCCAGCGTGAAATCGTGGTTGGAGAAAGGCTCAGCACTGCCAGGGTGGTGGGGGGGGGAAGAGGGCGGGCGCCGACGTCACCACGGGTGCTGGCGAGCGCTTCCACTGAGCTCCCTGAAGGCAGACAGATGCCTCAGGGAGCTGCAGACCTGCAAATAAGAAAAGGAAGCACAAAAATGCTGCAAAAAATGTCCATGCAGCACAATCAGGCACCTGAAAGCATACCTCATAAAAATGCTGTCCCCAGATATTTCTTTTTATTTTATATTCTAACGGAGATTACATCCCACCCTTGGATGAGGAAATGATTAAAACGTGAATTCCGCTCACCTGTTTTGTTCGTGAGATGAGCTAAAAATTGCACGGGCAACGTAAAATCACGGTCAATAGGCTTTTTAATTACCTTCATTGGCCCTTTAATTGTCAGCAGTCTGACATCAGCGCGCGCCCACCGACCTCAATATTGCATGCATGCGCAATGATGTCGGGACACACGCCTGACATCTTTTCCCGCTACTTTACGTGCGTTCATGTCAGGCGCAAGCCTGGCCTCGGAACGCAAGATTCAGGCCTTGATGTTCTCTTGAACAGTTTCTCACTATTTACCCAGTGCATGCCACTCATGATCTTGACTACCTCTATCAAGTCTCCTTCTTTTCTCCAATGAAAACAGTCCCAACGTCTCCAATCTATCCTCATAGCTACAGTTCTTCATCCCGGGACGTCTCACATAAATTACCTATTTCAGACAATATCAACCCCAGTTATATATCCAAGCTTATTAATTGAGACAGTGCATGCATCATTTTGTCTGGAAGGACCGGTGATGCATATTCCACACCAGAGATTTCAGCTCATCATCTAGGCAGACACTCTGGTGCAATACTGAGAGAATGCTGCACTGTTGGGTGAGCTATTTTTCAGATGAGACATTAAACTGAGGTCTTGTCTGCCATCTCAGGTGGACAGAAAAGATTCCATACAATTATTCATAAAAGAGCAGTGAGTTCTCATGGTGCCCTGACCAATATTAATTCCCCGACCAGCCTCACCAAAATGGATTATCTGGTCATTAACTCATTGGTGTTTATGAGACCTTGCAGTGAACAAATTGACTAATGTGTTTCCTACATTATTGCAGTGACCTTACGTCAATGATAGTTCATTGGTTTTAAAGAGCTTTTGGAAGTTCTGAGTTGAGAAGCAGCTTGACAGATTGCTCATTGGGGTGGATCTCTTGGAAGGTGGATCATATGCCAGAAGGGACCAGGTGGGTTAGTTACTACATCTTATTTCAGGTTTCCTTGTGATCCAGGAGGAGCAGGAGTGCTTGCGCTTGAGCCTCTCTTATCCCAGGCTCTTCTCACCATTTTCCCTGATTTAAACCCCTCCCACCCCCACCACCACCTCCTACCTCCACCACCAGCACCAGCACCACCAACACCTCATCACTTCCCCGACTGCCAAGAATCATTCCTGTCACCAAATTCCCACTCCCACCTGCTGGTCAGATAACAGACCTGGTTGCGTTCAGGTAGGTGTCATAGAAAATTTATTGTGTTTCCAATCAAACAACTTTTTGAGATGTGATTGAAATATTGGGAGCAATCGTTCCTGGATCCTCTGGGCACTAAAGAGCCTCTGAGGTGGCCAAAGCCTGGTTAGTCCATTCTTAGATGCCGTCTTGATAAATTGAAGCAGTTGCCTCAAGGATGATAAATCCTCTGATTACCAATGAAATTGGCCCCTAACGCTCACTAAAGTGGCTGCACACTGTTTTTCTGGTTGGTGCTGTTATTAACAACCTCACCTAACAAAGTCCAGCTGATCAAAAGTAAGGGAGGCATTGGTGGGGATTGTGAGCATCCCTTTAATCCAGGCTCAGATTTCACTGTTTACTTGCTGATGGGGGTTGAATGCCAACCCTGCATTTGAGGTGAACTTTTGATACACGTTGGGAAACTTTCTGGGACATTTTGTCAAGACTCTACCAAAACTCTACCAACCTTCATTTTATAAATTCGCTGAGGACTTCCCCTAAAGAGAGTGAGTGCTCTACCACTGTACCTTATTGGAGACCTTATTGCACTCACCAGGAGAAAGGGATTGGTTGGTTCTGGGAATCAAACTACCAGTCCCCATCTCAGACTGGAGGAGAAAAGGGAGGAGGGGTTATGATCAGCGAGAGTGAGAGGAGGAACTGGAGGGCGAGCAGAGCTCCAGGTTCATAGTGATTTATCGCATGCTCCATATTCTGGTGGTCATGAGAGAACAAGTCTTACCTCCAGCAATTGTGCCACTGGATCAAACTCAGGAACTGGAGGAACAGGAAGAGGAAAGGGGGGAGGGAGGCAAGGAGGACCGGCGAGCACCTAAGAATTCCAAATAGACAGCCTGCACCTGGGAGGAACGCATGACACTATCTAATTGAGACGAGCTCCACTGTCAAACTATAGCTACATAGCTTACCTTCCATGTGTGAAGATCCAGCAAGGAGTTCATCCTCTGTACTCAATCTTTCCAACCCCTTCCTCATGAAGAACACAATAAAAAAGATCACCAACTTAAATACCATAATCACTCTATCTAGAACAAAGTTCTGAATGCAAAAACAATAGGGCAGTAGTAGTTGGGGACTTTGACTACCCTAATATCAATTGGGATATGAACAGTGTGAAGGGCACAGAGGGCACAAAATTCTTGAATTGCATTCAAGAGAACTTTTTCAGCCAGCACACAACAAGCCCAATGACAGGGACTCTAACTCTAGATTTAGTCTGAGGAAATGAAGCTGGGCAAATGGATAAAGTAGCAGTGGGGGACCATTTTGGAGATAGTGACCATAATACAGTTAGAGTTATTATCATTATGGAAAAGGGCAAAAGTAGAACAGGAGTAAAAGTTCTAAATTGGGGGAAGACAAATTTTACAAAGCTGAGAGGTGAATTGGCGAAAGTGGACTGGATACAGCTATTAGAAGAAAAAACTGTGTCAAATCAGTCAGAGGTACTCAAAAGTGAGATTCTGCAGGCAAAGTGTAGACATGTCCCCACAAAGGAAAAGGGCAGTACTGCCAAATCTAGACCCACCTGGTTATTCAGAAGCATACAGGGTATGATAAAGCAGAAAAAGCTGATGACTGTAACAAAAAGCTTAATACTGTAGAAAGCCTAGAGGAGTGTAGAAAGTACAGGGGTGAAGTAAAAAAGGAAATTAGGAAAGCAAAGAGAGGATACAAAAAAAATGGCAGGTAAAATCAAAGAAAACCCAAAGATGTTTTACCAGTACATTAAGAGCAAGAGGATAACTAAAGAAAGGGTACAGCCTATCAGAGATGGACGTGGTAACTTGTGCGTTGATGCTGAATATGTGGGCAGGGTTCTCAATGTGTGCTTTGTCTCTGTCTTCACTAAGGAGAGGGATGATGCAGACATTCTAGTTTGCTGTTTGTTGTATATATTAATGATTTGCACTTAAATATGGGAGGTATGATTGGGAAGTTTGCAGATGACACAAAAATTGGCCGCGTAGTTGATAGTGAAGAGGATAGCTGTCGACTCCAGAATGATATCAATGGCTTGGCTGAGTGGGCAGGAAAGTAGCAAATAGAATTCAGTCTGGAGAAGGGTGAGGTAATGCATTTGGGGAGGGCAAACAGAGCTAGGGAATACACAATAAATGGGAGGATATTGAGAGGGTTTGAGGAAGTGAGAGACCTTGGCGTGCATGTCCACAGATCCCTGAAGGTGGCAGTGCAGGTGGATAAGGTGGTAAAGAAACCATATGGAATGCTTTCCTTTATTGGAGGAGGTATTGAATACAAAAGCAGGGATGCAATGATGGAACTGCATAAAACGCTGGTTAGGCCACAGCTGGAATTATGTGTATAGCTCTGGTCACCACATTACAGGAAGGACATAATTGCTTTGGAGAGAGTAAAAAGGACATTTACAAGAATGTTGCCAGGGCTTGAAAATTGCAGCTATGAAGAAAAATTGGATAGGCTAGGGTTGTTTTCCTTAGAACAGGGGAGGCAGATGGGGTGTACAAAATTATGAGGGGCCTAGATCGGGTAGACAGGAAAGACCTGTTTCCCCTAGCTGAGGGATCAATCACCAGGGGGCATAGATTTAAGGTGATTGGTAGAAGGATTGGAGAGGACATGAGGAAAAATCTTTTCACCCAGAGGGTGGTGGGTGTCTGGAATTCACTGCCTACATTGGTGGTTGAGGCTGAAACATTCAACTCATTTAAAATGTACCTGGATCTGCACCTGAACTGCTGTAACCTGTAAGGCTACGGACCAGGTGCTGGAAAGTGGGAATAAAAATGAGCAGCTAGCTATCTTTTTTCACTTTTTATGCCCAGTGCAGACGATGGGTTTAATGGCCTCTTTCTGCACTGTAACTTTTCTATGGCCCTATGGTTCTAAATATATGGCCAGATTTTCATTCCTAGGTTGGTACGTTCGTAGAGATGGGAGGATTTTCAGCTCTGTGATCCCAACCTCTAAAAATGCCTTCCCAAACTTCTGATTTTCAATTCAGGGGAATGGGCTTGAATTGGAGTCAGGGCGGGTGACCCCGGAAGTAGTAAGGGATCAGAGGAGGGCCCGGAGGAGTTTCAGCAACTCAGGCGCAGATAAAAAGTAGGCTTTCTGAAAGGCACATTTCAGAATTAGGTTGTCAATGGTGAAGTCCCTGTGACTTGGAGGAGACGTTATTGCCTTGTCAGGTGAGTCAAAGCTGTAAATGTTGTCCAACTGTTATCTGACCCTGGAAAGGATGGTCCATCATAGGCTTTCCCTATGGGAGAATTTTAATTGTTATTGCCTAATCAAAGTGTACGCTACTGAACCACTGAAAACATGGACTGGATTCTCAAGACACAACCTGGAGATGGTATTGTCTTACCACTACTACTGGTACAGATATCCTGCAGTGATATAGTTAGTTGCCAAGATTCAGTGGGTAGATGAATGATGAATAGTGCCAGACTCATTATCCTATTCACTTCCCCACTTGCCACCCATCTATCTGGATATGCCTACACTGTTGACCTTTGACTAGGTCCCTCACATCTGCGCACTGTCACAGCATAACTGTGTGACAAAGAGGGAGGAAACCAATGGGGCTGCCAGTGGTTGCAGAGCACAGCATACTATCTTGGAGTCACAGCCGCAACATACATGGCATCAAGCATTCGCCATTTTCTCCACCAAACCTTCCCAGTAATCATTGACGATATGGTGAAAATGGTTAGTGCATGTAGCACACAAAAGTGAATGAGAGCGTTGTAATCTGATTGGCTCAGGACCCTTTTTGCCTTCCGTTTTTATTGATAGAATGTCACACAGAGGAGACATGGGGGAAGGGATGGGTGCCCCTGCCTCACACTTTTCTGACCAGGGCCTTCACGTTTTGGTGGAAGAGGTCCAGGAGAGGAGACCAGTCCTCTACCCTGTTGGCGAAAGTTATGCCCTGCAGCAACCAAGACCTGGATTCAAATAGTGGCTGTGGTGAGCGCAGCAGGAGACCATCAGCGCTCATGGATTCAGTACAGGAAAAGGTTCAGTGACCTGCTGCATTCGGCAAGATGAGCAGCTTGGCTCATCCACACAGAGCTCCAAGGGAAGGGTCATATCTGCATGCTGCAGCTAAGGTGTGAGACATGGCACATAACCCGATTCATCACTGAGGCTTGTATGTGTAAGCTGTTCATGTGGGTATGCACAGAACACATGTGAATGAGCACTGTGATGCACAGATACAGTAAAGAGCAATATCCCTCCATGCACTGTATATCAGGCTAACATAAATTCATGTTGTCATTGCAGTTGATAAGAGCGAAGAATGCCACAGAAGTAGCCCAGAATGGGAGTGGGTCAGCCAGGCTGAGATGCATCTGTTCCATGCAACAGACCATGGAGATGCCAGAGTGCCTGAACAGCTGTCTGTTGGTGATGGTGAATCGCCGTTAGCAGGTGATAAAGGCGGTGTTAAAATCACCTTGGAGCATGTTGGTAATGGTGAAGGTCATGCTGTCAGTTCACTGAGCACAATGGGACATTAACATGAGAGGGAATGCAAGGATGGGGTTGCATCATACAGGCAGTATGAGCATGGTGAAAGCAATGGAGTGCATCAGAGCATGCTTTCACAATGGGAAGAGCTATACCGAAATAACACCTTTTGTGTCTCACACTTTTTTGTGTCTCAGCTCTGCTCGCTCCACCATCTCCCCCCACCCGTCCCCCAAGGCCAGATCATTCCTCAGGCATCAAGAGGAGAAAGAGATGCCCGAGGAGGCAGCGTCACATTATACAAGTCCACACTCTGCCAACTCAGATACTAACATATCAGAGGGATGTCATGCGCATGTGAAGTTGGTTGCACTGGGTGAAAGTCACTGCACCAGGGTGCAGGAGGAGGTGTCAGAGTCAGAGACACCTGTACCTAGTCCCCCTCAGAGGGGTGAGGAAGGTCATGATGATGCTCCAGCGAGCAGGATCATGGAGCCTCAGGAGTCACCTTCTAGGGCACAGTGTTTCGATAATCAGCAGTAGATGTCTGGACATCTGAGGCAGTTCCCCGAGGCAATGCAAGCTCCATTGCCGTCATGAGCTCCATATTGTCTGCAGGGCTCAACCGCATTAGCTCTGACCATGAGAGACTGGCCAATCTCACAGAGAGTCTCATGCACAGAGTGGATACAAGAGCAGGAAAATTTACAAGCTTCCCTCGGTAGCCTGGATCAGTCCACTCAGAGTATGAGTGCTGAAATCCATGGAATACATAAGGACCTGTGTACCTTAACAGGACAGTAGCATTGTTAGCTCAGTGGTTACTGCGATGGATGATTGCTGCGCACCGGCAGCCAGCCTCACAAACCCTACCTGAAGACCAAACCAGGGTTCTTCAGATCACTAAGCAGGGTAAAGATACCAGGAGCTTCTCAAAACCCTCATCTTCCTCCACCTCCCCGGCCCCTCCTCCAGAGCTCCCGTCTGCTCCACATGTGCCAATGACCATGGCTGCTCATGCAGAGATGCAGAGGCCGCAGTCTGAAGGAGGTCCCCAATGGGTGTTTGCACGATGAGGCAGGCCACCACGCTCCTCATTGCTATTTAGGCAGAGAAGTGAACAGCCTGCCTCCACCCCCTCCAAGGCAATGCGGGGGGCACTGAAACAGCAGCACCTTCCAAACCCACAACTATTACCATCTAGAAAAACAAGGGCAGCAGATACATGTGAACACCACCACCTGTGAGTTCCCCTTCAAGTCATTCACCATCCTGACTTGGAAATATATTGCTGTTCCTTCACTGTCGCCGGGTCAAAATTCTGGAACTCCCTTCTTAACAGCACTGTAGATGCAGCTACACATGGACAGCAACAATTCAGGAAGACAGCTCACCACCACCTTCTCAAGGGTAATTAGGGATGAGCAATAAATACTGACCTAGCCAGTGACGCCCACGTCCCATGCATTAATAAAATATAACTTTGTGGAAGAATGTGAGAGTGAAGGGTACCGTGTCGCCTAGAGGACTAATGGGTTCACCACGGTTACACTTTTCACATTGTTTTTAGCACATTTGAGCACTTCTTTACATATTTACTTACACTTGTACAAGAATTGATGTGTGATTGTACACTGGAGAGCTCAAAAAGAATTTTCACATTGTGAAGGTGGTTCTGAGCAGTAATATTGAGGGCAGCATGCTGAGGACATGTTATCAGCAGGATTACGGTTGTTATCTGATTTGTAATGCTTTGGAAGGCTTCTTCCTTCTCTGCTGTATCACATATGATTCCAGTTTTCAAAGGCTCAAGCACTGAGATGCTCCTTGTATCTTTCATTATCCATCTAAGCTTGACTTTAAGGGATGCTCAATGATCAGACTCCATGAACAGATGCTGGGCAGCAGCTTCATCTCAAACATGAGTGCTGGGAACAAAGCATTCATCTGCACTGCAGTGTAGGTGTAGGCTTCGGAGCCAGATAGGCCATGTATTATACAGGTAATATTGGCCATCTGCTGTGCCCACTACTTTGGCTGCATTTGCATTCCAGGTGTCACAGGGTGTGCTTTGTGTAGTAAGCAGAGATAAAGAAAGCCAGGAATATTGCATGTGGAGTCCATGCCAGAAAGTGGGCCATTGGCCGGAATGGATGCTGTGCAAGTTCCTTCAAAGAGCTGTTGTTGCACAGTCATGGGCTCCTCATACACGAGATGCCTTATCTGCATGCATGTTACAACTTACAATCCTATCAGCACATTTTAGGGTTTGAGTTCCCTTGTTGTGATGCTCTCAGCATTGTGAGCATGGTTTGATCATGGACAATTTGGTGGCATGGGCCCCTCATATACAGTCATTGGCATTCATGTGAGAGGGCCAGGTTGTGAAGGACTTATTACCATGTGTATTTGCAATATGATGAGGCCCATGATTGTGATGGTGAGGGTTTCAGTCAAATGAATGTCACTGAGTCCAACTCATTGATGTTGATTCTTTCCCTTGTGGGGGATGGACAATCCCTTGAGTAATTAGGGAGTCAATGTACAAGGTTCTTTGGGTGGAGGCTGTAGTATAAAGGGTTAATGTTAAATTTGTAAATATATAGCCTACAAAACATCATTGGTGACATAAGATCATATGATAACAGAGTATGGAGAGAGATAGTTCTGTATAGACCTCATGCAGCAGCTACCTTGTAAATAGTTAGCATAATGTTCAATAAAAGATAGAGTTTATTAACTATATTGTCTCCAGCCTTATCATTAATTCCAGGATCACAATTACCACATACCAGGCCAAAAACAGTAACATATGGTGGCAAAGGTTAACACGATAAAAGGAGCAACAAATGGGAAGCCCAGAGATTGGAAGGAGCAGCAATGAAAACAACTCAGGGCAGGGAGAGTGTGGCAAAATCATCAACTGTACTCCAGAAGAAGCAACAGTAAAAGGCAGAGTTGGAAAAAATCCTACCTTTACCAGAGTGCTTCGAGCCACATGGAAAGCTCGGATCAAGCCAAGAAGTGGCAGAACTGGCATTGCAGGTTTACGAGGTACAGGCCAGCATCAGGACTGACAGAAAAGAGTAGCAAGGTGCAGATCAGTACCTTATTATAATCCATAGGATGTGATGTAGACAACGTTATGCTCGGATAGGGCATAAACAAAGGCATATGAAGAAGTTATCGAAACCTGTGATACTTATTTTAATCTACAGAAAAACATCATCAAAGAGTGAGCAAAATTTAATATGCTCACCCAAAGACAGGGAGAGAGCATAGTTTCCTTTATTAATGAGCGAAATCGATTAGCAGATAATTGTGAATGTGGAGCCCTGAAAGATGAATTAATCAGGGATCACATTGTTGTGGGAGTCTTAGAAGAGACATTCTCCAATTTTTTGCAGTCACAGGAAGATTTGATCTCGTCAAAGCGGTACAGAGAGCGAGGCAGGCAGAAGGGAGAAAGCAAAACTAAGTTTTATTCAAGGCAAAAAAGAAATCCTGTGAAGTAAACAGGCTGATCCAGACCAGTTTATAGTATGAAAACGTTGCAAAGCACCTAACTCCAAATAGAGAAAAATAGAAGAAGGCACAGTAGCCACCATTATTCGGTGTTTGCATTGCGGCTGCAAAAAGCTGCATTGGCACCAAGAATGTCCCGCCAAAAATGTTGAATGCCATTCTTGCAAGAAGGGAGGCCACTATGAATAAGTTTGCCCCAGCAAACTGCTTTCAACCAAACAGCTAAAGGAGAAACAGCCAAGAATCATATACCATTTGGGAAATTGAAGACATTGAGGAAATTGAAGCAGAAAAACAACCAGAATACCATTCTTGGGAGAAATCAGAATGAAATAGAAACCATTGGAGTGCAGATACTATGGTCAGTTGACATAAGACAAACTTTAAGTTAGCCACTGGAACATGAATTTTAATTCAGTCAGACACAGAAAAGTGTTAAAACCAGAGATACTCCACCCATCAACCTTAGGACTCCATGGTCCAGGAGGCATTCAGCTGAAAGTCAATGGACAGTTGACTGCTAAACTCAAACATAAAGGAAGAGAAATCCCAGAAACATTGTATGTGATTCATAATCAAGCCCACTCACTATTAAGCTGGAAAGCTGGCACAGAGTTACAACTTCTCTTTATAGGTGATGAATTGGAAAGTCCAGAGGAAACTAGGCAGAAGATTTCCCTGGTACATCAGGTGAAGAAACCAGGCGAATATGTACAAGGCAAGCAGCACATGACAGCAGATGCATTGTCACGTATTCCTGATGGGAAGCCTAAATGGGAGGGCATAAATCTAGCTCTGATGAAGAGTCACACAGGCTCGAAATGTTAACTCTGTTTCTCTCTGCATAGATGCTGCCAGACCTGCTGAGTTTTTCCAGCATTCTCTGTTTTTATTTAGGGCATAAATGTTGTTGAGGCAGTAGAGTCTAATAACAAAATTCTTACCAGCAACCACATGGAAGCTGAATGATATATACCAAGCACAGAAAACAGACGAATAATGTGCTAAAATCAGAGAATACTGGGAAAATGGGTAGCCAGAATATGTTGCTAACAATCTCATCCTAGAACAGTTCTTCGAGCAATGCAATTATCCCAGTATTGTGGACAACTTATTAATCTATGATGAGAGGTTGGACATCCCAAGAGTCCTCAGACACAAAATTCTTCAAAGAAAACACCAGGGACACCTAAGCATTACAAAATGCTGTGCTAGGGTGCGAAATTCAGTTTGGTGGCCAGGAATTTCAAAATCACTAGAGACATGACTTCGAACTGCATCACGTGTGCAATCCATTGCCAAGACCAGAAGGAACCTTTAATGATATTATCATTTCCATCCACACCCTGGGAGCATCTTGGAATGCACCTATTCAAGCTCAAGGGGAAGACATTCCTCACAGTGGTTGACTATTACTTCAAATGGATTGAGGTTAAAAATTTTCATTGCAAAACTTCAGAACAGTCATCAATGCACTTAAAGAAATTTTTACCACATATGACATTCCAGATCTTGTCATTTCAAACAATGGTTCACAGTTTGTGAATGGAGTGTTCAAGAAATTTACGGAAGACTATGGGTTTGTCCACACAGGTACCCATAATCAAACAGTGAGGCCAAGTGAGGAGTAGGAACAGTCAAAGCTTTGTTGAAAAAGAATGATGCTCTCAACTTAGCAGTATCGAGCTACCGCTCCACACCACTTCAGAATGGGCTAGCTCCATCAGAAATACTGATGGGAAGGTTATGCACTCAATTTCCTGTTCTTCCACATGTGCTCAAGCCATGTCTAAAAACCTCTGACATCGAGAGAGTAAGGGAGAAGGAGACTGAGCATTGAGACTAAGAATTACAATCACCACCATAGAGTGCATGAGTTACCAGAACTCCAACCAGGTGAACCAGTCTGGATTAGAGACCAGAATAGCAAAGTACTCAAAAAGACACAATGTCCAAAATCTTAACGTGTTGAAACAAAGAATGGGATAAAGAGCTGCAGTCATATCAACAAGAAGGTTATTAGTTGGATGGGCTAACTACCCATGTGATCAGGAAGACAACCTGAACAGAGAACCAATAGCCTCTCAAGATTCACAAGTTACTCCACAAAGTTCAAGAGAGAACATTGGCCAGAAGGAAAGAGCCTTTCACTGTCAGACATGGATGGGCATACCCTTGCTCCTGATGGTGTCATGAGAGATAGACTTTAGAATGCAGTCTTTCACTGCTAAGGACACCTGCATTCAGTAAACCTTCTTCTTGAGGGTATTAGTGTACAAAAGTGATTTGAATTTACAGTGTGCTTAATTGTAAAATGTACAAAGTGATATGAGATGAAACCACAGTGAACCCATTAGTGATCAAGGCAACATGACACCCCTGTGCTCACAAACACTCCTACAAAGTGCCCTACGTGTTACCTCAGAGGAGATGGAGGCAGGCTGCTCAGCACTTGCGTTATACAGCATTGAATAGCGGGGCTGCCGGCATCATCATGCAGGGACCTGTTGGGACCCTACATAAGACTGCAGCCTCTGCATTTCTGAGGTGGCAACCGTTGTCACTGGGACAAGTAAAGCAAACAAGTGGTCTGGCAGATAGAGTTAGAAGAAGATGAGGGTGCTGAGATGGTCTTAGAACCTTCACCCTCTTCAGTACCTCCACAGCCCTAGGTTGGCCTTCAAGTGGGTGAAGTGGGGCTGGCTGCTAGGCAACAGCAGTCATCCATTACAGCAGCCATTCTGCCACCAGTGTGAACCTGTTAAGGGAACACAGCTCTTCATGTATTCCATGGATGTCACTGCTCGTATTTAGAGCAGTCTACTCCAGGCTACTGAGTGTGCCTTGTACCATTTGCAGGGAGTTACACTGCTCTTGCATCCACTCTGAGCATTGCTTCATGTGTCTCTCCATGAGATTGGCCACTTTCTCAAAATTTGAGCTCATGATGTTGAGCCCCGGAGACAAGGTGGAGCTTATCACTGCGATGGACTTCTCCTCACGCAGTGCGTGAACTCACATTGTCTCATGGAATTCCGCCAGATGCTCACACATCTGCTGTTAATCCTCCAAATACTGTGTCCCATAAGTTGACTCCTGAGGACTTACCTTCATGCCTATTAGACTTTCTTCCCTCCTCTGAGGGGGACTATGCACAGTTATCTCTGACTCAGACACCTCCTCCTGCACCTTGGTGCAATGTCCTTCACCACATGCCACTGCTTCCAAATGCGCACTACATCCCTTCAATGTGCTAGTGTCTATGTTGGCAGAGTGTGGGCTAGTCAGATGTGATGCTGCTTCCTTGGACATCTCTTCCTCCTCCTGATGCCTGAAGAATGAGGTGGCTTGGGGGGGTGGGGTGATGGTGGTGGTGACTGAGTGGTGCTGGGACCTGTGTGAGGCACAAAGGAAGTAATGAGATATAGCCCTTTACATTACAAGTCATTGCCTGTAGTCATAATTGTCATGTTTTTATCATGCAACACAACCTTCGCACTCCCTCTTATACCAAAGTCCCCTTCTGCTCAGTGAACTAACAGGATCACCTCCACAATTACCACCATGTTCCAAAATGCCTCTAACACTGCTTTTAGCACCTGCTATGGGTGATTTTCCATCCCTGACAACCAGCCAGGCAGGCACACTCGCTACCTCCATTGCTCTCTCCTTCCCGTTCCTGATCGCCCATAGTCTAGTGGCCCACCCAAAGCCTGGGCATCTCACTTGCATATGGACCCTCTTGTCCTGCATGAAGAATGATGTTACCATATTATATAGTGCTGACAGGGACAAACATCTTGAATCTGGCAGTGTATTACAATGGACATTCACATCTCTACTGCGCGCACCTACAGGAGGAGCTTGGACATAAAAGCCTCCATGTTATAGGAGAGGAATGGATAAGGTCTCCCACTAGAGGTGCAGTATTCACATGTGGACCATCATTTGAACTTCTGTGTGCTTGTGCCGAACAATTCACCTTGCCGGGGTGCAGCAGGTCATAGAACCTCTTCCTACATTGAATCCACAATCAGCCGTGGTCCCCCGCTGTGCTATCTCCTGCCATGCCCTCTTGGTCACTGTGGGTGGCCTCCGCTGACCACTGGGAGATAATATGCTGCGCTGTCTCTGGACCTCCTTGACCAGAATCCTGGTTACCGAAGCGGGGCTTAGCCCCTCCAGCTCCTTCTCCACTTCGCCTTCTGTGAGGCATTCTGGCATTTTTAATGGAAAAAGAAAAGGCACATAAGGCTTCCAGTTTTGAATGTTCTCACACACATATGCCTGCTTTACATAGACGAACCATGTTCTCCATCTCTTCAATGTCTAATTGTTGTGGGGGTGGGAATGGATGAAATTTGGGGCTGGACGAAATCAGGGCAGTCTGACTTTTGTTCCTGTCATTCCCAGATGGCATATTGTGCTCTCGAACACAAATTACCTGCTGGCCTGTTCCCTCTGAGTCACATTGTTGTGCCATGTGTAGCTGTGAGGGTCCTGGTCAAGGTCAATTGCATGGCCACACCCTGAGAGATGGGTGGAAAGAGAGTAAGTAGAAGAGCAAAGGTTTGTGGCAAATGATGACCTATCAGTAATCTCCTAAGGCTACAATAAAGCATGATCCTCATCGGAATCAATACAGAACATCGTGAGCATCTGATGGTGCTAAGATGCTGCCATCCCCATGGCTGTGTCTTGTGAAGCTTTTCCAGCCTTAACTTTATCGAGTGAGCTCCTTCATAACAATGTGAATAGGCATCAGCAATGACTATATTTTCCTATGGAAAGTCCATGATGGGCCATCACTTCTATTCTCAGCAACTATTACTGTTAATACTCACCTGACTGTTGATTGACGTCTCTCCGAGCAATAGCAACACTTGCTTCCACTTCCTGCTTCACAGCAGCAACTCCTTTTAAACCCAACAAAGTCGCATAACACGCGCTGGGCCCACCTCCAGTCTGTACTCCTTTGGGGTCAGTAGGCCCGACCCTTTCCCACCTCCACCACCCCCACAGGGTGAAAACCCGGTCATGATTGGAAGTTTCTCCCAAGTTGGGTTTGGCGAGTTGGGATATTTCCCTGCGTCCCAACTCAGGAGTGAAAATTCAGGTCAGAGTTAGCATTTTTAGGTCATTTATAATATACTTCCCATTATGCATATGGTTACCACTCTGCCAACTTCCACAATCCAAAAAATAAAAGTACTAGAAATATACAACAAGCCTTCCAGCATTTGGAAATATTAAAAATAGATGAATTCATAAGCAGACAATTTGATACCCAAAGCACAGCCCATATCTTTTCTTGCCCAGTGCAAATGGGTATGTTGCCTATTTCCAACATATTCTATTTTTACTTCAGATTTCTAGCAGTTATTGTTTTTTTTTCACTCTATAATGAATATTTGGCTTATATTTCTGGCAAATATGGTCAATGCAGAAGAAAAATATAAATTCATTATAACTCTCTCCTTGCTTCTCTTTTTTTCACTGTCCCTCTGAAATGCTAGTCAGCCTGAATATAGAATACATGAGCTACTCAATTAGTATTCTTAAAAATTGCTTTGCTTGTATCTTCCAGTACTAAATATTTTAAGAGAGTGAAAAAATCTGGTGTGAAGGCCAGGTTTCACAGTACAAGGTACTAGCATGGCTGAGATGAGAAAGGAAAATTATAACGCTTGTTGTCTTCTCACTGGATCAAACTATAGAAAGTTTCGAATTGAATCCTAATGAATTATAGCCAGCTCCCATCTTATTTGGGTCAGGGGCTTGGAGTTCAACTGTGGAGGGCCGTGCATCCTTTTGGTGGGTTGTGTTGCAACAATTTAACTGTGACACCCATGGAAAAAGGGTTTTTCATGTATTCTTTTGTGAGATGTGGTTGTCCACTAGCAAGGCTACCATTTGTTGCCCAAGCCTAATTGCCCTTGAACTGAGTTCAGAAGGCAGTTAATTGTCAACCACATTGCTGTGGGTTTGGAGTCATATATAGGCCAGACCAGGTAAGGATGGCAGATTTTTGTGGCAAAGAGCAGTGGGAAACCAGGGGATTGGGATGCCTACAAAGACCAACAGAGGTCAACTAAAAAAGAAATAAGGAGGGAGAAGATTAAATATGAGGGTAAACTAGCCGGTAATATAAAAGAAGATTGCAAGAGTGTTTTTAGAATAAAAAAAGGGTAAGAGAGAGGCAAAAGTGGACATTGGGCCATTGGAAAATGACGCTAGAGAAGTAGTAGTGGGGAACAAAGAAATAGCGGAGGAACTGAATAGGTACTTTGCGTCAGTCTTCACAATGGAAGACACGAGTGACATCCCCAAAGTTCAAGAGAGTCGGGGGGGCAGAGGTGAGTATGGTGGCCATTACCAAGGAGAAGGTGCTAGGAAAACTGAAAGGTCTGAAGGTGGATAAATCACCTGGGCCAGATGGATTACACCCTAGAGTTCTGAAGGAGATGGCTGAAGAGATAGTGGAGGCATTAGTGGTGATCTTTCAGGAATCACTGGAGTCAGGGAGGGTCCCAGAGGACTGGAAAATCGCTAATGTAACCCCCCTGTTTAAGAAGGGAGTGAGGCAAAAGACGGGAAATTACAGGCCTATTAGCCTGACCTCGGTTGTTGGTAAGATTTTAGAGTCCATTATTAAGGATGAGAGTTCAGAATACTTGGAAGTGCAAGGTAAAATCGGGCAAAGTCAGCATAGTTTCATCAAGGAGAGGTCATGCCTGACAAATCTGTTAGAATTCTTTGAGGAGGTAACGAGTAGGTTAGACAAAGGAGAGCCAATGGATGTTATCTACTTGGACTTTCAGAAGGCCTTTGACAAGGTGCCGCACAGGAGGCTGCTCAGTAAGATAAGAGCCCATGGTGTTAGAGGCAAGATACTAGCATGGATAGAAGACTGGCTGTCTGGCAGAAGGCAGAGAGTGGGGATAAGGGGGCCCTTCTCAGGATGGCGGCCGGTAAGTAGTGGAGTTCCGCAGGGGTCAGTGTTGGGACCACAACTTTTCATTTTATACATTAATGATCTAGATGAAGGAACTGGGGGCATCCTGGCTAAGTTTGCAGATGATACAAAGATAGGTGGAGGGACAGGTAGTATTGAGGAGGCGGGGAGGCTGCAGAAGGATTTGGACAGGTTAGGAGAATGGCCAAAGAAGTGGCAGATGGAATACAATAGGGGGAAGTGTGTGGTCATGCACTTTGGTAGGAAGAATAGAGGCATAGACTATTTTCTAAATGGGGAGAGAATTCAGAAATCTGGAGTGCAAAGGGACTTGGGAGTCCTAGTCCAGGATTCTCTTAAGGTTAACTTGCAGGTTGAGTCAGTGGTTAGGAAGGCAAATGCAATGTTGGCATTTATTTCGAGAGGACTAGAATATAAAAGCAGGGATGTGCTGCTGAGGCTTTATAAGGCTCTGGTCAGACCACATTTAGAATATTGTGAGCAATTTTGGGCCCGGTATCTCAGGAAGGATGTGCTGGCCCTGGGGAGGGTCCAGAGGAGGTTCACGAGAATGATCCCAGGAATGAAAGGCTTAACATATGAGGAACGTTTGAGGACTCTGGGTCTATACTCGATGGAGTTTAGAAGGATGAGGGGGGATCTGATTGAAACTTACATAATACTGGAAGGCCTGGATAGAGTGGACGTGGGGGAGATGTTTCCATTAGTGGGAGAGACTAGGACCCGAGGGCACAGCCTCAGAGTAAAGGGAAGACCTTTTAGAACAGAGATGAGGAGAAACTTCTTTAGCCAGAGAGTGGTGAATCTATGGAATTCATTGCCACAGAAGGCTGTGGAGGCCAGGTCATTGAGTGTATTTAAGACCAAGATAGATAGGTTCTTGATTGGTAAGGGGATCAAAGGTTACGGGGAGAAGGCGGGAGAATGGGGTTGAGAAATTTATCAGCCATGATTGAATGGCGGAGCAGACTCGATGGGCCGAATGGCCTAATTTCTGCTCCTATGTCTTATGGTCTTACTTCCTTCCCTGAATGATATTAATGAACCAGATGGGGATAAGGTGTTAGTTTGTAGTTTATATATTCGCACTGCTGGAGTACAGACACATATAATAAGACATTACTCAATGGCATGCAGAAGTCCTGCTCCATCTGAGTTCAGGGCACAATAGAGTTTTAACCACAATATGAGACCATTTGGCCCATCATGCCGGTGTTGCCTCTCAAGAGCTTAACACTATTCTCCTGTGCTTCGTATAAACCTCTCTTTTACTAATATTTATCCGTTTCATTCCAAAAGATACTATAGGTTTCACTTCCAACACTGTTTCTTATATAACATTCCATGTCTTAACAGCTACTGGTTCATTTACCAGTGGAAATGTTTTGTTTTGTTTGACTTGCCTTCTCAAACCGCTCATAATTTTGATCACTATTAGACCACCTCTAAGTGGGTTGAGAACAGACCTGTCCTTGCTAAACAGGAATGAAACATTGGCAGGCAAAACTGTATCAGAATAATGTGTTGTTTTTAAAGAGAAGAGAGTTGGGGTACAGTTGAGGTACATCCTCACAAAGGTTAAGCAATCAAAGCCAGAGCTCTCTGGATGATGGGAGAGAGAAAGAGGGTAAATTGAAGCAGTGAAAAGGGTGCTCAATGTCAGGTTGATAATACAAGTGAGAAGCAGGCTGACTGTAGCATTTCAGGGGGGCAGTGAAAGAAAAATGAGAAGCAGAGAGAGTTTAATATGAGACTGGCAACTAATATAAAGGGGAACTCAAAAGCCTTCTATAGGCTAATAGTTGGGAGAAGGGCAATAAGAAGAGGGGTGGGGATGAGTAGGGATCAAAAAAGCGATCTTGCACGGAGGCAGAGCGCATTGATGAGTTATTAAATGATTACTTTACATCTGTCTTTGCCAAGGAAGAATATCCTTTGTGTTTTTGGGGTGTGAGTGTTGCTGGCAATGACAGAATTTATTGCCCATCCCTAACTGCCCTTGGCAAGTTGATGGTGAGTCGTCTTTTGTTCATGGGATATGGACATCGCTGGCTAGGCCAGCATTTATTGTCCATCCCTAATTGCCCTTGAGAAGGTGGTGGTGAGGTGCCTTCTTGAACCGTTGCAGTCCATGTGGTGTAGGTACGCCCACAGTGCTGCCAGAGAGGGAGTTCCAGGATTTTGACCCAGCAACAGCGAAGGAACGGTAATATTTTCCCAAGTCAGATTGGTGAGTGACTTAGAGGGGAACTTGCAGGTGGTGGTGTTCCCATGTTTCCGCTGCCCTTGTCCTTCTAGGTTGTAGAGATCCTGGGTTTGGAAGGAGCTTTCGAAGGAGCCTTGGTGTGGATGGTGCTCACTTCTACCACTGTGTGCTGGTGGTGGAGGGAATGAATGTTTAAAGTGGTGGAGGGACATCGATCAAGTGGGCTGCATTACCCTGGATGGTGTTGAGCTTCCTGAGTGCTGCTGGAACTGCAGGCATCCAGGGAAGTGGAGATTATTCCATCACACTCCTAGCTTGTACCTTTCATATGCTGGACAGAGGACTAAAAACGGAAGTCAGATGGATGCCTGACATCCAGATTTCTCAATGCATCATCAGGCAGCTGGTGCTGGTGCACTGCAATGCCAGGACCCACCTGATCAATCCCTTCCCATGTAGTGAACCATTTTGCATTGCCAGTTGAAAGCTTCTTCACGTTACACTGGCCGCACTGGAAACCCCTCAACCCCTCAGCAGATCTAGCTCAAAATCATTATTCTTCTTCAAGATGCCTTTGACACTGCATTTTCCTCTCAGTTTCTCCATTAGACTTGGGGGGTTTGTGGCATGCACAAATCCATATGACTTTGCAAAGGATTGAAAGCACCTGTTGGCGAATTGTGGTTCATTATTGGAGATGACATCATCAGGAATGCTACGTGTTGCGAACAATTTCTTCAAGGAGGTAATAATGGCTTCAGAGGTGAGAATATGTAGCTCTTGCACCTCTATCCAGTCAGAATAATAGTCTACCAATATCAGAAATATTTTCCCTTTATAGTCAAACAAATCGATGCCAAGGTGTTCCCAAGGCCTTGACGAGATGGAGGAGGGCAAAAGTGACTCTTTCTGCTCCTTCCTACAGATGGCACAAATGACGCATTTGGAGCTCATCTCTTCAATAGAGTGTGAAATCTCAGACCACCTTACTGGTTGCTGTGCCCTGGCTCAACACTTGGATATAGCAAGGTGTTCTTGGTGGATCTTCTGGAGGACTCCCAGGCAGAGAACGCCTGGCACCACCATCCTTGCATCGTATACCAGGAGGTTGCCTACAACGCTTCGAAATATTGCCTCAAGACAGGGTTGCTTGGGATGTACTGTGGCCATCCATCCAGACAGTACATGCGAATCTGGATGCACTCTTTGGGCGGAATTTTCCATTCCGGGCCTAAGGCCCGTGGTAGGATCAGGAACTTGGGGTGTTTCCCGCCACGGAGGCCGATGGGATTTCGTGCCGAATCACACGAAGCTGGCCTAATTAATTATGCAGTCTGGAGTTTCCAATGTATCGTGCGGTGAGGCGGGCTGGAGGGCGCATGCCCGCCATCATATTTAGAAGGTACCTGGACATCAATTTCCTCCATATCCACCGTTGAAGGAGCAGATGGCCCACAGGGAGCTCCAGCCCCCAAATTCAGTGACACTTGCATCGAAGTGCTGCTCAATGCAGTGGAGGCCAGGTGGGGCTTCCTGTACCCTAAAAATGGAAGGAGGAGGGTGAGCTTCTGACCAACCCTGCATGGGAGCGAGTCTCCAGGGTGGTCAGTGCCCAGGGCCTCCACCAGCAAGCACCGTTAATGATATGCCTCTGTGTGCCTTATCCTCTATCTGCATGGGCTCACTGCTCTGGAGGGTTCTGCCCCAGAACCCTTATGGACAACCTGCAGTGGATCAATCCCATGGCACACAATTGAGTGAGTTATTTCTAAGACTGCAAGCATAAGAAAAAAACTTGATACCCAATAGCTCTCAACCCTATCTTCTCTCTTTGTGCGGGAAAAGTTGAAGCACAACAGGAGGGAGAAAGAGAAGATGGGAGGGGTCCGGCCTGACCTGTAGGACCTCACTGAGTTTGAGGAGCAGGCAGCCGAGCTGGCAAGGGAGAAACCAGACTGAGCCTTTGTGGAAGGAGAGGTCGGTGGGCGGTCTCCATCCAGTAAGAGTCCACACACAATGTAGTCACATAGAAATCTCAGGGTCATGGGTTCCTCCATGTTGGAGGCAGCTCATGCAGTCACTTACTCTCTCCTCTCTCACTTACATGTACCAGCTGGAAGAGGACAAAGGAAAAAGAGGAAGCCCTGTCCAGCAGTTCCTCCAGCACACAGGGGACCGAGGACATTGGGGAGGAGGAAGAAAGTGTACCTGTAAAGGCGTCACAGCAGTCACCAGCACCCTCCACCAGTGCAGAGACACATGTTGGTGGGTACTAGATATAGTTCAGGCAAGGTCTCACATTCTGGTGATCGCTGCATGGACACGTGTCCGCAGCAGGAGGAGACATTGTCAGCCCAGCTCACTGACACTTGGAAGACCGCTGGGGAAGAGGGATCTGCGATGTCCAAGTCAATGAGATGAGCACAGACCTGCTTTCCATCACAGTAGCCATGATTGAGCTTTTGTAGTGGCTACGCGAGAGGGGGACAGGGCACCTTGGCCTCCTTTCAGGTGCCCCTTCCCCTCAAGGAGCCAGCCAGGGGCCCTCGGGCACTGAAAGGAAGGAAGAGCCGCTGTTGGACACCTGTGGGAGCTCCACTCAGGACTCTCTGAGCATGTCCAGCCCTTCCAAATCCCCCTTGCCTGTGACCCCTTCAGCCTCGCCCTCTGTGACCGCAGAGGGAGCAGCTGCCCCACAGCAGGACAGCCAAAGAAAGCCGGGGCCTCCAGGCCTCGGGTATCCAGAGGATGTCCGCCAATGCTATCCAAAACAACAGGGCAAAGTGGTCAGCAGGCTGCCTCCACTCCTGCTGCGGATGGGGGGAGAGCACCTACAAGAAGCGGTAGGGAATGAAGATTAAGAAGTTTTGATTTCACTTGTGGTTGCACGGGTCCACAATGATTATTAAAGTTATGGCACATGTGTCTATAGAATACACATGCACTTTAATGATATCTGATGTGGTTTATTTGCGGTTCATAGTCCTTACTCCTGGGGGCCAACTCCTTCCCCCTCAACAGCACCTTCCGAGGGACATCCCAGCCTGGGTCTATGTCCCTTCCATGTGCAGGGAGGTAAAGATCTTTGCCAGGTCTCTTGTGAGCCATGTGTAAGACGTCTCCCATGCACACTGAGCCTTTGCCTTTCACACGCTCATCTGTCCCAAGGCCCGAGCATTGTAAAGACTAGATGCTGGGGTTCCCTTTCAGTTGTCCAGTTGAGGTGGCCTGCAGCTCCACCCATCCCGATGAACCAACTTCCATCCAGAATCTTGAGATCTTCACCACAAGGTTCTGGATAGTTACGAGCCGCCATGGTTCATGTTACGTTCGATGCGCAGTCCAACAGCTTTTCCCCTCCCCCCGTGACACACACCCTTTCCCCCATAACCATTGACCCCCCCTGCCAAGGTGTAACAGTTGACTGCCCCATACAGATGAAGGTCTACATCCCCCACCTTCCCAAAGAGCCCATCCCCATTACAATGGACGTGCACCCCTAATTCTGCCGATCCCCCAGAATCTGCTTTTACTTCTGTATCCCTTCCAACAACCCTCAGCGCCCCTTCACCCGTCATTGCCCAACCCTCACCACCTCAACCTATTGGCTCCCACTGCCCCCTTTAACCATAGAACCATAGAAAAGTTATAGCGCAAAAAGAAGCCATTCAGCCCATCATATCTGCACCAGCCAGAAAATAAAAAAACTAGCCGTCTATTCTAATCCCACCTTCCAGCATCTGGTCTGTAGCCTCGCAGGTTACAGCACTTCAGATGCAGATCCTGGCACCTTCTAAATGAGTTGAGTGTTTCAGCCTCAACCACCAATTCAAGCAGTGAATTCCAGACACCCACCAACCCCTGGGTGGAGAAGATTTTCCTCATGTCCCCTCCAATCCTTCTACCAATCACCTTAAAACTGTGTCCCCTGGTAATTAACCTCTCCGCTAAGGCATCTCGTCTACTCTATCTAGGCCCCTCATAATCTTGTACACCTCAATTAATCTTAACCATCCCTTCCTATCAATAATTCCCTCAGTAAGCCCCCCTAGGACTTATCAGTTTATAACACGGACCCCTCCCTCTGAACCTCTTTCCCTGCATGCACATTCACACTTCCACATGCCCCATACCCATTCACACCTGCACACCCTGCACCCCCCACCCACCCATACTCCAACATAGCGCTTCCCACCCTACCGCTCCATACCAGCTCACCCATTCCACAACCCCCGCAGTATCTCTCTCGTTCCCCTACCACCCCCAATCTCCCCCACCCCCCTCTAGGCCTCCACACCCTCCCCACCCTTCATTCCTCACCTCCCCTTCTAGTCCCCGCCCCAGCACAGACCATCACCCCCCTCAGAAGTCCACCTGCAACTGGAAGATCCACCTCTTGGAAGCTCCTGCAGTGAGAAACTCCATGTGGGGCTGATGCTCCACCCACCCACTGTTTCACATGGTGTTCCAGGGCCCATGGTCGCTGGAGGCCTCCATCTTCCAATCTCCACAACCTGTCCCAGGCCACCTTCCAGGTGAGTACCAACATATCCACGCCACATTGGTCCAAACATGTTCCAGACTGGCATGAAATACCACTGGGTATTGGGACTGGAATAATGAGACCGGGGGGTGGGGGCGGGAGGGGCGGTGACAATTCCGGTCAGACCTTCACCTGCATCCATTAATGGGAGGCAAAACAGCTTCACACCAGCCTCTGGCGAGAATGGCAACCTGAATTCATGAAGTGATGGTGGGAAACGTATTTTTTAGCTCCAGTCGCATTGCTCCCCAACCCCACCACCCCGCACGCCCCTCACACCATTAAGCCCACCGCAGTTGGGACTGGAAAAATTCTAACTTTCATCTTGGGCAGAATTGTCCGTGCCCGCTGGCGTCGGGCATGTTCGGTGGTTTGAGCAGACAATATGACAAAAAGGCCAAAAATCAATTTCACAACATTGTGAAACCAGTTTGCGATCATCCGTGCAACCCGTCGATGGCATGCCGTGCTGCTCGCCCTCGGATGTCAGGAGCCTCATTATAATACATCTGTATATCATTAGAAGGCTATCCCACCGGAATCATTCCACCCGCCCCCGCCGTCCCACCCGCTGGATCATCCACCCACGGCGGTGTGATTGCACGCCAACATGTTTCACAACAGCATAGAAAAGGCGTGCACTTGGCAGCCTGCATATTGAGCAGAACTTGGAGTTGAGTGCACAGTAACATTGTAAAGCGTTCATGAGGGATGCCTGTTGGACTTCAAGGTTGAGGCAGTTGGGTACGGGGGCAAAGGCTGCCCTGAGCTGAAGGTAGCATAGAAGCGTGTGCGGCATGGGGTGTAGGAAAGGGAAACGGCCACGCATTAAGGACATCTTATATAAAATGACCTTTCCTCTGCAGCTGAGACAGTTCAGTCAAAGCCAGGTTGATATGATTGGAGTCAGACCTCTAGCTTTTCTGCCCACTCAAGCAATGCAAAGACATGAAAGTGCCACCAGGTGCTCCAGGACTTTTCACCCCTCAGGCACAGACTGCAAACTAATGAGCGTTTCAGTGGACTGCAGAATAGTTGGACGACTGGGCACATTGTACAGTCTCCTTGGATAGCTGGTCATGGAGCAGTCACTGGTGGAGGTGCTCACAGCCCCTTACAATGTCATCATTGCAACCAACCTCCCCCATGGTCTAAGCTAACAGCAACCTTGCACTGCGGGTTAGGAGAATGCCTGCACCTGAGCTGGGAGCACAGCATGCAGTCCAATGGGCAAAGCTGCAGCCAATTGATCAGGTGGAGTGGGATGGAGGTGATGGGGTTTCAGGCAGCCATGCAGCTCACTAAACTCTGGCCATCCAAGTGGTGGCCAGCACTCTCTGGGACTTAACCAAGAGAGGTTCTTATTATACCCATGCTAACCCACGTATCTCTCTCTTTCATCCTGCAGGAGGAGGACATCAGGATCATGGAGCCTTGTGACCTAACTATATTCCTCATGGTGTACAGACAGCAAAGACGACAGAGAAGAGAGTGACTGAGGCGCCTGGCTGTGCAGAGGCAGGAGCAGCACCATCTGGAAGAAGAGGCAGCTAGGGCTTCCACTGGTGCCACCAAAGAGCCACAGCGAGCCATTGTTGGTCGGCACTAGTAACATCCAGGGTCTACTGCTGCCACCTTTCATTCCTGAAGATGACTGAGAACCAGTGTCACTGAAGAGTGCGTAAGTCAAGGGAACTGGTCAGTCACATCTGCCACCTGCAGCAGGATTTTGTGTCACAGGGACATGGAGGGCATCGACTGCCAGTTTCTGTGAGAGTGACCACGGTGCTCAATTTCTATACCAGTGGCTCCTTTCAGGGCTCCACAGGAGATCTCTGTGATTTATCACAAGCCTCCACTCTCAAATGCACCCATGAGGTCACAGATGCTACCTTCGTGAGGGCACATAATTTTGTGCATTTCGCCCGGGACCAAGAGAGCCAGGATGCTAGAGCAAATAGATTTGCCCAGATCTCGGGTTTTCCACAGGTGCAGGGTGCGATCAACTGCACTCACATGGTGCTCAGATCTCTGTCACAAAAAGAGGCCAACTACGTCAACCACAAGGGATTCCATTCACTGAATGTGCAGCTGGTGTGCAGCCACCACAAACGCATCCTGCAGGTCTGCGCACAGTTTCCAGGGAATGTCCATGACTCCTATGTTCTCAGTTGGTCTCAGATCCCTGACGTCTTCCAGGGTCCACAGAAGCTGCAGGGTTAGCTCCCCAGGGACAAGGTCTACCCGCAGAGGGCGTGGCTGATGACAGCCGTATGGTGGCCTCAGACTGCAGCAAAGCGAGGGTATAATGCGGCTCATGTTCGAACTCACAACTTGGTGGGGCAGACCATCGGGATGCTGCAGATGAGGTTCCGGTGCCTGGGCCGGTCTGGTGGAGCCCTGCAATACAGTCCACAGAGGGTGTCACGCATCACCGTCACCTGCTGCGCCCTTTACAACCTGGTGCTGCAACAGGGAGCGGAACTGGCTGAGGAGGAGCTGGAGGTCTCCTCCGATGAGGAGAACATTGATGGTGATGAGGGTGAGGAAGTCCTCGAAGCCCTTGCATTGGCTAGATGAGGCAGGCGCACTCGGGAGGCCCTCATAGCTGCTAGATTTGTGGAGGATGACAACATGTTGTGAGGAGGCACTATGGATCCTCACATTGCATCTATGAACATTTGACTCCAGTCTGGATTATGGCAGCGTGAATACCCTCTGTGAGAATGCTCCTGTCTTGCAGATGCAGTGGAGGCCCTAACAGTCGCTTGATTGCAGAAGGATGATGACGACACTCAGTGAGGACACTCCTTAGATCTTCACATTGCCTCTGAGAATGTCTGACTCCTGTCTGGCCAAGGGCAGCTCACTTGCACTCTGTGACCAGGGTCATATCATAGAGACACAGCCATGAAACTATAAAAGCATCTGATCCTTTGTCCGCCTTCAGCACCTGACCCCTTCACGAGCATAGCATCACTGATCACAGATGCTGAAGAGATGGGGACAAGCCCCACCATAAAGGTGCTGAGAGCACACAGAGAGAATGATGGAACTCTGTGACACCTGTCCACGACATTTTGGCAGCAATGACAAGCACCAGTAATGTGCCCAGGGAGTGTGAGGCTGGAACATCCCTTTGGTGTGAAGGTTGCACAAAGCACAGGGAAGAGGCCCTGGACTGAGACACCTGCCTTTCTCTTGTGTGGAAAGGTTTCACATCTGAGTGACACAAACACTGCTCATCAGAACAAGGAGCCATAGGCAGGGAGACATTCTTGGGAGTTTATTTACAATAGTAAACATTATGTACAAGTGATTAACACCTGTGCCCAGGCTGTGCAGGTGTCAGCTGTGGCTCAGTTCATAGCACCCTCGCCTTTGAATCAGAAGGTTGTGGGTTCATGTCCCCCTCCCGGAAACCAAGAACTGTGAATGTACTCGAAAGAGTTACAATCTGTGACTGTTGATAACTCGAAAGAGTTACATCTTCTTTACCTTCTTAACCCTGCTGTACATCTTGGTGCTCGCCAGACATCCACAGTGGAGGTGGAGGCAGCCTCAGATTGCAAGGCATGATAGAGGGGTCCGTCCACCTTTCGCCTTCAGGTTGAGGTGATAGCACCGGCATGCCAATGCACCAAGGTCAACACTGGTAGGATGGCGGTCGCCATGGAGACCATGGTCCAGGATATTGGTTCTGCACTGCTGACAGCTATGCCCTGTCTGTGATGATGTTGACAGGCATCTTCTGGAGGGCCAGGAACTGGAGGGCCCCAGGGATCCTGCTGTGTGGCAGTGGCACCCTCCTCAAGCTGTGGAGATGGAGCTGCTGGGGTCACAAGAAGAGGGGATTTGGATTGGCCGGACACTCTCAGAGTCACCTGGGTGGATGACCCGGAGTATGCACCTGCTGATCCTTCTCCCTATGGGTTCCCAAGGGCCCCTGGCTGACTCCTTGAGGAGCAGGGATAGCTAGAATGAGATCAAGCAGCCCTGCACCCCTCTCACATACACATTGTTGGAGGACAACTATGGCATCAGCAATGTAGTTCATCCCATGCATCGGTGCAGGAGCAATGTCCAGGACCAAGGTCTCCATGGCAGCCGCCATCCTACCACTGTTGGCCTCGGAGCATTGCCATTCTAGCACTATCACCTCAGCCTGAAGGTGGACGGACTCCTCCATCATGCCTTGCAATCTGAGGAGTGCAGCAGACATCCCTTCCTAATGCTCTCGATCTTTCCTTTGCAGCTCCAGCAACTGTGACATGACCGAGTCCAGAGGCTGGTCATCTGACTCGGACTCAGCAAATTTCTGGCCTTCAGCAGTCCTCCAAGTGCCAGATGCCTGGGAATTCCCTGCCTCCGCCTGCTGTGGATCAGAAAATGTGATGTGCTCACCAGATTGTGATCCCGAGGCTACTCTAAAGCTAGGTCCCACCGAGATGTGTGTCTCTGCGTTGATGCAGGGTATGGGTGAGCACTGTGACAGGACTTTAAGGAGGGTGACTCCAGATTCCTTGAGGTGTAAGGCTTGATTGGAAGCCCTGGGTCGTGGACTCTGTCGGCTGTTTGGTAGATGTGCCTGCGAAAGCAAGGAGAGATAATTAGTGCCTGGCAGTGGCCTGTAAAACAGGACACATCACTCATAGCATGGCTGTCTGATGGATGTTGCACTGCTGGATCCTCACTTGGTTGAGCGCTGCTGACCTCACCATCAGCACAGGAATGGTCCCGGTCACCGCCGGCCAGCTGGATGTTTTCAAAGTCCTTGAGGATCTTGATTTTGGGCATTCCACCACTGGTCTGCGACATCTCTCTTTTGTTGTGTGCCAGCTGGTCCTGCATGGATCGAGATAAAGAAAGTGTAAGCAGGACACCTTCCGGGCCAGGTGATAGATGTGCCTGGCCTGTGTGGGTGGTGAGTGGTTCCATGGACAGGATGAGGACAATGAAGGTGTGTGTGAGAGAGTGAATGGTGATGTCCCTTGATTTGCGATTGAGTGAGGGCCCGGTGGGTGTGTGTGATGGGTTTGTGAGTGTGTGTGTTGAGAGTGATGAGAAGAGTCACTTACCCTGGCGAAAAGGAGGAGATCATTCATCCTCTTTTGGCACTGGGTGACTGTCCTCGTTTGCAGGACATTGGGACTGACTGCCACTGCCACTGCCTCCCAAGCCGGATTGGTGATGTTGCTGCCCATCCTGCAGCCAGAGTGAGGATAGAGGACATCATGGCAAGCCTCCACTGCTTTCGAGGGATGCGCCATAGAACCTGGGGGCTGCAGTCTTTTTGCCTTTCAGGGCCATGTCTTCTTTGCAGCTGTCGTGGGCTGGAAACACTGAGAGGTGTAAGGGCAGCTGCACTTTAACTATGGCGACCGATGTGATGAAGCAGCAAGGTGATGGCATGGCGGGCGAATGACAGCCCTCCCGCCAAGGAAACGGCGTGTTTCCTGGGAATATATAATTAATGCGGGAGGTTTGGGATGATAGCGGCTTCTCACACCGCACTTAGTGCAAACCTGGGACAATTCTGTTCATTGTCTTTGGGCCATATGAAATTTGCACAACTTCTGGCCTGTTGCTGGCAAGTATTTGGTAGTCAAGGCTTTAAAGGTTTCAACTGCCACTATGAAGGTTTTATGTTCCTGTACTGGGTAAGTGACATCAGCCATAGTCTGATATTTACCCTCTACATACTCCATGGTGATGTCGTGTCACATGAGTCAAAGTTGGAACCACTAAATCCTGGGTGGCATCTTTGCAATTTCCTTTGCGTTCAACAATGTTACTAATGGCTTGTGATCACTCTCAATCTTAAAGTACAGGCCCAGTGCATAATCAGAGAATTTCTCACATGCTGAAGTCACTGCGAGGGTTTCCTTTTCAATCACAGCTTAGCACAGTTCATTCTCGATTAATGACCTGGATGCAGAGTAAACAGGTTTTCTTTTATGATCACTGTAGTAATTATGGTTTTATTTAGTGTGTAATGTACCTTTAAGAATAATACCTGTTAAGGAAGATCATATGATCTGCAGTAACCAATAGGAGAGTAATGCGGTCAGTGTAGAGATAGAGTTAGAGTTGAAAGCACACGTGTAGTGGCACTGAGTATATTGTAAATAAACCTAAAGTTTCCACCCAAGAAATGTCTGCAGATCAACTGAATCATTATTAGTAAAACTCAGCCACCCTACAACAAACTGGTGATGAGGATAAAATAGGATTGAAGGAAGAAATCAAGTTAAAAAGAACTCAACACTGTACCTCGCCCAGTGATTGTAAGTAGCAACCTCCTTTAGATTCAAAGAAGTTATCCCCTCTCAAAGTGCCACAATTTGAGAGAATTGATCCTTTTGAGACAGCCACAGACAATTGGTCTCAATACATAGAATGCCTCATTTTCTTTTTTCAGGTGAATGAGATTATGGGGGAAGAGAAGGGGCAAGCGATCCTCTTGAGCACTTGTGAGAGCAAAACCTACATTGATTCGAAGTTTCATGGTACCCAGTGCCCCAGATTCAAAGAATCTTGATGAATTGGTGGACATCGTGAAGGGTCACTTCCAACCCAAGCCCTCAGCGAGAGTCTGCCAAGAAGCAGGAAACAGCCCCCCCACTAGCTGAAGAATAAAGAAAAATAACTTAGCAGTGAAATCAAAGAATAATTTTAATAGAGGTGGAAACAATCAGTCTTTTAGCGATTAGCAGTTTTAAAAAATCGAATGCTACTATTGTCACAGGAATGGACCTATGATAAGACAACGCAAGGAAAGATTCAAGCAGGCTTGTAAACAAAAGAAGAAACCCAATGCAATCAACAATGTAGAAGAGCCTGAAACAATAAATTCAGACATTGACTTGTTTAATCTGAAAGCTGGAAAGACAGAACCAATATTTGTCACAGTGAAAGTAAATGGCAAACCTGTGAGAATGGAAGTGGACACAGGAGCTTCCACTACAGTAATTGGGGAACATAATTTCAGATATTTGAATAATGGTGAACATCAATTAGGTTTAGAAGAAACAGCCGCCAAGCTAAAGACGTATACAGGTGAAGACATTCAAGTAAAAGGCATAAGCAGAGTAAATGTCCATTATGGAAGCCAATCAGCAAAGCTCCCAGTCTTGGTATTGAGAGGCAGAGGTGCAAGCCTTCCAGTGTGAAATTAGCTAAGGGAAATCAACCTTCATTGGCTACCGAGATTCCAAAAGGAAGCTGGGAGCTTTCCTGTTTTGAAAAAGGAGTGTGTAAGGATTCAACAACCTGAAGAAGTGCAGGCTGTCTTAAGCCAAACCCTGGAAGAACAGAAGAAGAAATTCAAAGAGACCCTGCTTGATGACAGAGTTCGAGATGAAGTGAGCAACCTTTGAAGGGAAAATGAAAACCTGTTGAAAGACCTCTACACACTGCAAGATTCCCTCAGGTCAAAGTTTGTACCTCTGGAAAAACATGAAGAGAAACAGAAAGAATTCAGCACTTCTCTGAACAACCTGCAGAATGATGAAGGGCCATATGGACTCAAAACGTTAATTCTGTTTCTTTATCCACAGATGCTGCTAGACCTGCTGAGTTTTTCCAGCATTTTCTGTTTTTGTTTCAGATTTCAACCTGAAGAATGAGTAGGCAGAGAAGATACAACAATGCTCAATTTTCCAGGAGGCAGCAAATAAACACAAAAAAGAGACAGAAGAGCTGAATAATCTGCTAAATGGAGCCAAAGAGGCTTTGGAAGCAAAAGTTGCAGAATTTTCCAAGAAGCTGACAGATAATGAAATTTTGGGAGACTTAGCCACCGAGCTTGGACAAGTTGAGCTTGCATCTGAGAGAAGTCTGGCCAACAGTGAAGTCAAAAAGAAAGCCAAGATAAAAGCTAGAAAGAAGAAGGCATGTAGAAAGAAGATACAGAAATACTAATAGGGCTTTAATTCTGGCAGCATACAAATACACTTTTGTACATAGGCCTGGCAATCAAATCGCAAATGCCAATGCCCTTAGTTGTTTGCCTTTACAAGTAAATGATGAGCATGTTCCAGTTCTATAGGAACTTGGTTTACTGTTGAATTTCTTAAATTCCTCGCCAGTATGTGCTCAACAGATCAGAGGCTGGACAAGTCGGGACCCAGTCCTATCTTGTGTATGAGAACAAGTGCTACATGGTTGGTCACAGGAGCCGGTGCCTGACAAAATGAAACTGTACTTCAACATTGGACATGAAATAACCAGCCAGGATGGCATCTTATTGTGGGGAGCACAAGTGATAGTTCCTCCAAAGGGAAGGGAGCCACTTTTAAATGGCCTACACAGTGCCCATCCAGGAATTTCCTGAATGAAGACCATAGCACACAGCTATCTATGGTGGCCTGGGATGGATGGTGAAATAGAGAGTTTAGTAAAGCACTTTGTGCAATGTCAGCAACTGCAAAAGTTGCCAGTGACAGCTCTATTACACCCATGGGAGTGGTCAGGTAGACCCTGGGTGCAGTTACACATTGGCTATGTTGGACCTTTGCTGGGAACAATGTTGCTGCTCATTGTCGATGCCCATTCAAAATGGCTGGACGTATATGAGGAGAAGTCACCAATGTCGGCCACTACAATTGAGAAACTACGTCAGAGTTTTGCCATTCACAGACTACCAAAAGTAGTTGTTTCTGTTAATGGCACAGCATTTATGAGTGCTGAGTTTCAACAATTTATCAGCCTCAACAGTATCACTAATGTGAAAACTGCACCGTACCACTCTTCCTCAACGGATTGGCCGAAAGGGTGGTTCAAACATTCAAGGCAGGCATGAGAAAGCTAATTGGTGATTCCTTGGCAACCAAGCTAGCACGCTTTCTTTTTCATTACAGGACTACCCCTCATACAACAACAGGTGTCACACCTGCGAACTTATTGTTGAAACAACATCTCAGGATGAGATTGAGCTTAATAATGCCGAATTTAGAGGGGAAGGTGGAAAGGAATCAGGGAAGCCAGAAAACTAGACACAACTGGCATAGCCTCAAGAGTAAGTTTACCGTGGGAGAGCTGGTATACATGAAAAACTTTGGGGAAGGACCAAAGTGATTACCGGGTGAAGTAAGTGCAGTGACTGGACCTCTATCTTACCACATGGAGGTGGAAGGCCAGATCATTTGTAAACATGTGCACCATTTAAGGAAGAGAGAGACAAATCACCAAGATATAGGTCCACCAGTGAACATGACTGGGTCTGCATTTCCTGTTGAGAGGATACTCAACCCAGGACTGACATGCCTGATGTTCCTATAAGCATTGAGGGTACAGAACTGCAAGTGCCCACCAAAGCACCTGATGTTCAGACAACTCCAGAAAAGGAGGATCCTGACAAAGAATCTGAAGTTGTGGAGGTGCAACATTCCACATCAGGAAACCACCTGAAAGACTGAACTTGTAAATTCCTTACCCAGTGTAAATATTATGTTGTCTTGGAAAATATGTACTTGTAAATATAATATGTATAGCTGAGTTAAAGGGGGAGGAACGCAGTAATTATGGTTTTGTTTATGTGTAATGTACCTTTAAGGATAATATGTGTTAAGGAACATCACATGATCTGCAGTAACCAATAAAAAGTAGTGTGGGCTACCTGAGCAATCAGTGTAGAGGTAGAGTTAGAGTTGAAAGCACACATGTAGCTGCTGCTGAGTACATTGTAAATAAACTTAAAGTTTCCACCCAAGAAGTGTCTGCAGATCAACTCTATCATTAATAGTACAACTCAGCCATCCTACAACAATCACTTTGGACCAGAATCGCACTGCTCCCAGTCCCATTGCAGATGCAACAGCTGCTAGAATCATGGCAAGTTCAAGGTTGTACTGGGCTAGGACCTCTGAGGATGTTAGCATCAATATGAGGTGTTCAAATGACTGCTGCTGATGCTCCAGCACCATGCCTTGTCCTGTCATAAAAGAAGCCTGAGTTGCTCATTTATCTGGACTAAGTGAGGCAGGAATTTACCTAGTTGGTTGACCATGCCCATAAACCTTTGTATCTCTGTTCCCTTTCTAAGTGGCAGGAATTAATTTACTGCCTTTGTTTTCTGTGGGTCTGCAGTATTCCAATTGCTTGTATAATGCGCCCTGGGAACTTTATCATGGGCCTAGAAAACTTATATTTGTCATTGAGTGTCAAGCCAGTTTCTTGCAGGATGAGTAAGTCTTCCATAACCTGTTTGTCACATCCCTGTTTCGTTGACCCATGGATTAAGATATCACCCACATGGCATATAATGCCATTAATGCCCTGCAGTACACTGGATATTGTCCTCTGGAATATTTCAACGGCTGATGTGATGCCAAACAGCAGACAATTAAAACAGTACTGTTCAAAGAGCATAATGAAAGTAGTTAAATGTTTGGACTCCTGGTCCAATGACAATTGCTAAAACCTGCTGTTAGCGTCATTTGGTAGAGATTGTGCTTTTATCAAGTTTGGCCAAGTTCTCATCTACTGATGCCAGTGAATGTATTTCTCTTTCAGTTGCCCTGTTGAGGTGTATGAGATCAACACAGATATGAGTGGAGTTATTCCACTTCAGGACTGGTGCCATACCAGAGCACCCCACCTCGGTGGTGCAGTGAAGGGCGAAATGACTCTTTGTTGCTGCGTCATCTTGATCTCACTCCTGACTCTTTTCAGAAGTCGGTGTGGGACCTTCTTTGGCATGACTAAAGAAAGGGCCTTAGCACCTGTCTTCAGTGTAATGTGATACACAGTTTTCAGCTTGTCCAAGTCTGTAAACAAATGTGGAGAATTGCCTCCTAAAGTCATTATCGTGTGTTTCTGCATTAACCTCACCAATTTTTAGAAGCAGGTTTAGAGGTTTTTCTGCTCAACAAAGAGCATTCTTGATTCTTGATGATGTACAATGTTTCAGAAATTTCTCTATCTTTATATCTCAGTATCTAGCTGGCCTTGAACATTAAACTTGACCCCCCCTCCCCCCCCACCCCCCACCCAAGACCTTGGCATTGAATAGAGAACAGTTGCAGTCCCACTTTATACAGCCATGAAAATCTGTCAGGTAACACTGAAAAACCGCTCCTGTTGTCTAGCGTGAATTTGGTCAAATGTCCATTTACATCAATGTCAACACTCCAAAACTGGTTTGTATTTTCCTTTATTTCTCCTAGGGTAAGTGTTATCCTAGTTCTCAAGATCTTGAATTTCTTAAATGGATGTTCCTTTAACAGATTTCTCCTTCTGTCTTGTAAAAACAAAGTTCCTGGAATGACAGATCACTGTAAAATGGCCTAACTGGCCACACCCATGGCAGTGTGCAGTTCAGGCAGAGCATTCTTCCACCTGTGGACCTTCTGCCCGCCACAGCAGGGGCATTGGAAAATGGCAGCTGGCACCTTTTCAGAGCATTTCCCTGGTTAATGCCTTACTATGCTTTTGGTTTTACAGCCCACAAATTGGATGACTTCATCGGGCTTTCCTTGGGAAATTTCCTTTGCATCTCTGACAAAAGCCTTATTCTGCCTCCACTCTTCAGCCTGTCTAGCCAGTTGTAGAGCTTTGCTTAAAGTTAAATCTTCCCGAGATTATAAAAAGTCAGAGAGATTCTCATGTAAAATGCCAATGACTATTCTATCTCTAGTCACATCATCTTTTAGTGTTCCATACTCACAATTTTCAGCTTGGTGGTACAATTTATTGATGAATGAGTCAATCCCTTCACCTTTTTGACTGTGTCAATTAAATTTCGCCCCCTCAATATTTTTACAAAGACTGATGTGTGAGTCAGAGGCTCCAATGACATCCTTGTAGGAGGCTGTCTCTTCGTTCACCTACTGTCTGGTTAGCACATCGTCTCTACGCTCCCAATAGCGTATTAAGAAAACGCTAACTTGATCTTTGTTCTCTTAACTCGGAAGACCTGAGGCATTGCGGTGCCAGGTAAAATGTCTTTGCCAATTTTGCCATTACTCAGCCTGTCTGGGGCCCTCTAGATTTTGAAATGAGTCCAGTAGGGGCAGAGTTGCAGTCATTTTTCACCCTGATTCGAGGCTGTCTTCTCCAGCACTGCTTGTCTTGCCAGTCGCCAGGCTGCCCTTGTTATTTTGTTGTCTCTGGTGTGGTCGCTGGGTTGGCTTCAAAGCCCTTCACCCACTCAGCTGCACTGTTGCTGGCCTTCACTTGAGGTTTTTCCACTGTTTCTCTGAGGGTGTCTTCACTGTTGCCACCATCCATTATCGTGGTTTTATCTCAGGATTTGTTAGCTTCTTACTCTTGAAGAGATCTTGCTGGAGGCAATGATCTTTTGCTAAAAACACATTTATTTATGTACTAACTATTTTACAAAGGTTAAGTAAGACCAAGGCATAACTGGAGCTGCTCTCTAAGATGCCTCTCTTCTCTCAGTGAGTGACATCACTGTGACATACATCTTTATGCACATGCTCAGTAGTTATCATTAGAGTTAAACCTTTACTCTACAACTATCTTTGTATTGTCAGCAACTTTGGCCACACTACACCTGGTCACTTCATCCATGTCATTAGTGTAGATGGCAAATAACTGAAACCCCAGCACTGATCCCTGTGGCACCCCTCTCATAACAGTTTGCCAACCAGAACATGACCCATTTTTTCTGACTGTCTGTTTCCTGTCAGTTAGCCAATCCTCTATCCATGCTAATATATTACCCCCAACACTCAACAAGCTCTTGTCTTGTGCAGTAATCTATATTGCACCTTATCAAATGCCTTTTGGAAATCCAAATACACTACATCTACTAGTTCCCCTTTATTCACCCTGCTTGTTACATCCTCAAAGAACTCTAATAAATTTGTCAAACACAATTTTTCTTTCATCAAACCATGTTGACTCTGCTTGATTATACTATAGCCAGAATATAACTCATCGGGTGGGCACGCACTCAAACTGACCAAGCGTAAAATGACATGCGATATTTCAGCCGACAATTAAAAGGCCTATTAAGGCCATTAACATTGTAATTGAAAGAAATGTTTCACTGTCCATCCAAGCGGCCTTTGCATTTTTTAGGAAACCTGGGCAGGATGAGGTTTCCAACAGCAAATAAAACTAAAATAAAAATGTTAGCATTTCATTAATAACATGTCCCTGCTCCACGTGACAGTCACATGAGGG
The DNA here is from genome assembly GCF_964194155.1 of Cetorhinus maximus. NCBI lineage: Eukaryota > Metazoa > Chordata > Chondrichthyes > Lamniformes > Cetorhinidae > Cetorhinus > Cetorhinus maximus. The sequence goes on from NC_135882.1 coordinate 87,623,663, forward strand.
GGCATGTTTTATAACATTTTTAAAATCTTTATTTTTAATGTTTTCAACTCTTCCTCTCCCTGAGGCAGCTCCGTGCCTCAGGGAGCTTTCCCAGCATGCACCGTGCATATGTGCGAACTTGCGCTTGCGCCCTCCTCAGCCACCCCACCCCCCCAACACAGGCAGCACTGAGTGCTGCTGCACATATTTCATGCCTTATTTGGCCTGCCAGTGTGAAATCGCGGTCCGGCCGATTATAGGCAGTGGTCAGCTTCCCGACCGCCCTCACCCCACAGAGCCCACCCAACGAGGGAAAGAATCCTCCCCTATGATTTTCTAAATGTCCTGCTACTGCTTCCTTGATAATAGATTCCAACATTTTCCCACTGACAGATGTTAGGCTAACTTGTTAACTTTTCAACATTTATATTAGCTCATTGGCATGTTAGCTGCTTAAGAAATTTTAAAAGATCATTGTTACAGGTATGTTATGAATCTGATAGCCTATAATTATGCTAACATTCAGGGAAATTGCACATTTCAAAACCAATCATTTTAGTTATGGTTTGTTCAATATAATGAAAAAGGTAATGCTCCTGTTTGTCATTAAAAGTGGAATACCAGGCAAATATACTTTTACACCAAATTGATCTGCACACACAAGTTATTTTAAGTTCTGTCTGTGCAATGCGCACATAGATGATTTATATTCATTGTTATTTTATTAGTTTCAAACCTAGAAGACTTGTGGAGAACACAATTTGCAAATGAACAGGAGTGGCCTATGAGTTTTGCAATTAACCTCTTTAGTAGCATAAATTTACACTTACTTTTCAATAAGAATAAGGATAGTAGTATTAACTTAAAGCTAGCGTCACTATAAATTATGTAAAACATTGGTGTACAATACCTAAAATACCAACAGGTACTCATCAAAGTGATGAGCATGCTAAAACAATACCAAGTATGTAATATTTTAGTAGCTAGTCTGCATTGTGTCAGTGTAATAACTTGACGGAGTGGACATGTTTTCACAAGAAACAGCTAAACTTTATTATAGAGGTCTTTTCAGGTGCTACATGCTCAATCAGGACTCTCGTCAGGAAGCCCCGTCCCCCCAATTGCCCATGCTTAGGCCTTACTGGTTGGAGTCTTAACAGAATATCACATGACCCTTGATAGACAGCAGGAGGGGTGATACCCTCAGTTACCACATTTCCTCCCCCTTTAGTTTTTTTACAATTCCTATTAACAGGGAAACATTTGAACATCCAATAACATATACATACATACACTTTCAAGTGATTAAAGATCAAGTCTCTGAGGTGCTCTTCTTATATGGCTAGAGCGGCGTAGCTCAACGACTTGAGGTTCCTCAACAGGATCAACAGGATCTCTGCAGCACGAGACACATCCTCGAAACATGGCAGTTCAGGATTTGGCAACTCTGCAGAGACATTGGGCATGTCTATTCTAGGTCGATCAGTCACCTCAGGAATTGATGGTTCAACGTTAATTACAGGTGGCACGAACATGGCCTACGTGCTTACAGACAATGCTATTTCCCACTTGTACTTGGAAAGATACTGGACCAGTCTCTGAGACAATGGTTCCAGAATCCTAACAGGGTCCACTTCCAAAACTTCGTATGAATACCATGTCACCTATAGTGAATGTGCCAGCTTTACTGTATATATCATGGTTCAATTTTTGAATACTCTGATTATGGTCTACCTTCCCCTCTAAATTTGGAAACACCAGGTGCAACCGTGTACATAGGCGCCATTTCATCAATAATTCAGGCGGTATTGAACTTGTAGTCGCATGTGATGTTGTACAATAACTGAAAAGAAAGCGGGAAAGTCAAGATTCCAGAGTGCCTCCCGATAGTGTTTTCATGTCCGACTTAAGGGTTTGTACTGCCCTCTCGGTTAGACCATTCAATGAGTGACGGTAAAGGGCTGTTTTAATATGTCTAATTCCATTCAGATCCATAAATTTCAGAAACTCTGTGCTGGTAAAGTGGTGCCATTATCTGAAACGACAATTTCAGGTAGGCCATGTATGCTGAAACTATGACATAGCTTCTCTATTGTTGCGTTTGATATTGGCGACTTAACTTCATATACATCTATCCATTTGGAATGTGTATCTACAATTATCAAGAACATGGTACCCAAGAATGGCCCTACACAATCAATATGTAATTGAACCCAGGGTTGACCGGGTCATTCCCATGGATGCAGAGGACCTGGAGCAGGCAACTTGTGTTGTTGCTGACATTGGAGGCAGTGCTTCACCAAGTTTTCAATGTCTCCATCAAAGCCTGGCCAACATAAATAGCTTCGCGCAAGCATTTTCATTTTTGATATGCCCGGATGGGCACTGTGGAGTTCTGATGAGAGCGGCTCTCTGCCCTGTGGTGGGACCACCACTCTTGACCCCCAAAACAAAATCCCAACTTGGCAGCTCAATTCCGTCTGTCTGACATGGAATGGTCTCAATTCTTCAGATACAGGCAAGTTTTGCCATCCTTTTAAGACAAAGTCTCTGATCTACGATAATGTTGGATCTCTGTTTGTCCAATTAATCATTTGTTTTTCATGCACAGGTGAAGAATCTAAGAAATTCAATAATAGCATTAATTCCTGTGGAATGGGAGTATGCACAATACTGTCTGACAATGAGAGATGACTGAGTGCATCTGCTTTTGCAATGTGTAGACCAGGGCGTAACATAAAAGTATACTCACACGCAGTGTGTCTGGCTGTCAGAGCCCATTGTTGTATCCTTGTTGATGCTATTGGTGGGATGGCCTTGTCCTCGCTGAACGAACTCATTAATGTGAAGGTTCAATTCCCCTAACTCATGCCGAGAGACCATGTTGTATTTTCTTAGAAGTTCTGGAACTCCATCAGATTTGAGGTAAAATATCTCAGATCAGTTGAGCTTGATTTTCTGCAGCCAGTCTCGGACTAAAAGATTGGGTCCTTCTCCTTTCACACTTATTACAGGTAGCTGGGCTATCTGTTGCTTGTAAGAAACTGATACTTTGGCGATGCCCTTTACCTGAATGGATTCTCCCGTCTATGTCTTTAATTTAGCGGTTGTCCACTCCAGGTTTATTGGCTGTCTACCTTAAGGTATTTGAAAGTGTGCTCTCCCACCACCATAGTTGAGGCACCAATATCCACTTCCATTATTCGTGGCTTCTCATTATCTTGAATTGTCACAGTGATAGATTCGGTTTTCACGGCAGTTACGTTATACAGGGAATAAACGTCGGTATCAGCAGCTTCTGTCTCTGCTGTATTCTTTAAATTAATCACGTTGGTTTGCTGTTTTGCAGGCTGCTTCATCTTTACCTAGCATTGCCTTACCACGTGACCTTTCTTACAGCAGGAATGGTATTCTGCCTCCTTGAATTTACAGGTGTCTGCTCCATGGTCACCTTCATATCTATAACAACTTAATCTTGAAGTTGCTGCTGAAGCGTTTCTACTAGGCTTTTTCATGTTTCTCACAGCGGGCATTGCACCTCACTTTCACGCCATAGTCGGCAGTAGGTTCCCGCCCAATTTGAAATATGGTGCCATGTTGTATGTGTTGCAAAACCTGCAAGTCTCTCGCAGCGCTTTCCATGGCAAGGGAGATTTCTAGTGTGCACTTAAAGTCGATGTTGACCTCAGCAAGTAAACGGCGCTGGATGGTGTCATCTTTTAATCCACAAACTAATTGGTCCCGCAGCATATCATTCAATGTGTCACCAAAGTTGCAGTGTTCTGTTAACTGCTTGAGGTTCGCTATGTAGGTTCCAATGGACTCTCCCGGGGCCCTAACTCATGAATTAAATTTAAAACGCTGCATTATTACAGATTGCGTTGGCTGGAAGGGTCTTTTGACAAGGTCCACTAATTCATTATAGGACTTAGAATTGGGCGTGCTCGGGGCTGTCAGGTTGCGAATGAGATTGTATGTCTTACTGCCACATGCACTCAAGAGGATGGCTTTCTGCTTTTCCTCCATGGTAATTTCGTTCGCTACAAAATAAAATATTAGGCACTCTACAAACTGGCTCAAGTCTTCCATAGTCGTGCCATATGGATCATTTCTGCCGAATAGTGGCATGACTGATAAGTAGTCTTTTTTTCCCTTTTTAAAATTCGATGTGCTCACAGTAACAGGGCAAGGCACAGAGTTGGAGCTAATTTTACCCTTGTCGCTAAATGTAATGACCCAATGGAGCATACAAGTTTCAACAAGAAACAGCTAAACTTTATTTCAGAGAGGTTTTCAGGTGCTACACGCTCGATCAGGACTCTCGCCAGGAAGCCCCATCCCCTGGATTGCCCGCTCTTCGGGCTCACTCGGTGGAGCCTAAACAGAACATCACGTGACCCCTGATAGACAGCAGGATATACCCTCAGTTACCACACTCAGTTTTATGTAATGTCAGTTTTTAATGCAAGTCATCAAATCCTGTACTACACAGGGAAACATTTTTTACTAATGAGATATAAGTATTTATGGTTCCTACTAAGTTGGGTATACAATGGAAATCGCCTTCTACTGTCTTTATTAACTTTGATTGGTTACTCTACAACTCTTGAATAGGTGGGACATTAAGTATATTAGAGTAAATCGTCATTCCATTTTCTATACTTTAAGGCTAGTAAGTACAAATGGCAATAGAAAGAAACAAGTAGTCTTGTAATGTTACTCATTCTATGCCTGACTACTTTTGGTCAGCTTTCTAGTACAATGTCAACTTCCTGCTATGCTCCCAATTGCAGTCATGATTCCCATTGGGCAAGCATACTAACTTGGCTCAGACTCTCTTACTATCTACTGATACTCAAGCAGTGACAATGCTTCATTCAACTGATAGCTCTAGGTCTGTAACAGAACTCGAGCCCTTAGCCGCAGACAGAAGGTTAGAATTCTCCAGGTGAAAATTGGCACTGGACTTCCTACAATTTTTAATGATTTATTATTTTAAAAATGTAATTGTTTGAATTATCTAGTAGAATAGATCAGAGGTCAATATCGTCACTCCGAAAAATTATGTGAACTACGTAAATGGCTGATTTTTATTGTAGCTGGTTCCTCCATCCTGATTGGTTGTGATAGGAAACAGGTATTTGAACAAATGAGAATAGTTAGGTGATCAGATTCTGGTTATTTCAGTCAACTATTGAAGTGTGGGGCACAGACTATGGTATTCAAATTTAAACATTAATATTCACAGATAATAAGGCGAGGCGCAGAGTCGGGGCTAATTTTACCCTCATCGCTAAATGTAATGAGTTGACGGAGCAGAAAGGTTTCAACAAGAAACAGCTAAACTTGCTAGATTTTTTGTTACAAATTTTGTCTAGGTGTGAAATGCATGCTATGTTTTTGGACTTTTCTGCAACAAATAACCTGATAAATGCGTTAAAATTAGATATAAAATTAGAGAAAATAAACTCCTTTCTCTGCTGAAGTGCACTAAAGAGAACATCTGGGACCTGAATTATTCATGTTTTTTGAATAATTTCTAACATTAATGTGTAATCATGTGTCATTACACAAGGAATCCATAGTTTTTCTAAATCTGAGTAAAATTGATTTCTACTAAGTTTGTTCTTTGATTTTATTTCTAGGAAATTTACAAAGTAAAACTGGAGTAAAATCTTGTTTTATTAATCCAGTTTGCAACACCCTTGCAACACAGAACCCTCAAGATTTTAACTAGTGATATTTTTGTTGCAAATTGCAGCGAAAATTTATAATTAAGTTGATGCACAAAAATGACCATCAAATTCATCAACATTGTTCAAGTTCTGAGAAACAAAACTGTTCCACTGAGTGTTCTTTCTGTCCAAATTGTATTAAATTAGAGGCAGCAGAAGAGGGTTCAAAATCCCACATCAGGCAGATGTTGCCATTTTAAGCAGGGTTGATTACATTATGAATAGAGCAGACTCTGTGTCTGCCATTTCTCATCAGCTTCCTGTGACCTTTCAAGATGAATGCAGTTTCTTTGCCTATTGAAAATGCAACTGTCTTATTTCAATTCTTGTAGATGAATGTTACACGATTCACATATCAAATTTTCAGCATGTATTATTACACCTGTACAGTAACCACTACAGAACTAAAGCAGCTCTTTAACCACATGAAACTAAATCCTTTCCATCAGCACTGCAAAAATTGAGTGCTTAATCTCTATTAGTTTGTCTTCCTTACTTATTCTCCCTGCAGTATCTGTTAATGTTTGAACAAATGTCTTGCTGTTGTTCACAAGAGGCCACAGATTAATGAAACCTGTTCATACAATACCTCACCATTGTTTCTTCTTACATACAATTCCTGCAAATTTTATGCATTTTGGGACTCATTAAAGTAAATAAAGATGTCCACCAGTGTTGTTTACATGACAAAAATAGATCAAATGTGTTTGTTCGCTGGTTCATAAGCCTCACTTTCTTAGTGCCCCTTGAGGCATTTTGCTTTGAGGAAACATTGTAAGACATCGTCCAATAATATAAGCCTAACTAAGCCATTCATCAATTTATCCACTCCCTCTCTGTGGTTTAATAGCTCCCCTGAAATCGTACCACTTTGCTGGAGGATTGATGTAAGTCTCCAGCAATTATCATAATTACAAGCCTGATTATCCACTAATTGCATTATGAGTATTTTGTTATTCGCTACACAAATTTAGGAAAATTAAAAAGGAGCAAGATTCCATGGAGTGGAAAGAGTGCCTTTTCTGTTTCATAGATTCCAATATTCATGTAGAAAGAATGGAAGTTAAACATTAATGTCCACAAAACAAGTTATTATTAAAACAGCAGTCTTAACATTGTGCTCATGCGGAGAAAAAATACATTTCCTCCAAAAGTGCACATCATTTTTGAAGATTGCCAGACAAATCCTTGAATAATGATTGGGAGAAACTTGCAGTTTTCATTAACAAAATGAACCAAGACACAATAGCATCTTGTAAAAGTGTTATAAAGATTTCATTTCAAATAGTTTTCAATAGTTTCCAATTAAAGCAGTTGTATGCACATAAAAGCTATCTGTCACTTAAAGAGGATAAGATAAATTATATGCAAAGTTAAAACTCATTATAAATGTTATTATTCAGTCACATCTAAGCAAATCTGAATTGTCTCTGGCTGGGAGGAACAGTTTTGTTCAAATTAAATGTAACATCAAATGCAAATCACCATAACCTTAGGCACAATTCAATGAACATTTAATAGTCCAAGAATGTCAGCTTCTTGAAAATGGAAGGGATTTATCTTCAATGGTAGTATTGACAGTGATGGTGGGGACTGGGCCTCAGGATCTGTGGAACCTTTATGGGCATGAACATATTTTCCTTCAGGATAATCTCGTCCAAGTATGTTGCTTTCTCTTTTGCCAAATTCTTTGTAATATGCAATACACGGTAATGTATTTTAATTCCCATATTGTGTGTTTTTTTCCAGGCCAGTAAGGAGGATATAAAATCAGTAAACTAACACACTATCTGTTGAAATCAGAGCTCATGATCCTTGTATAGAAAACTTATTTTATCTACAGTAACTTTTCCCAACATTTTTTAACTAAAAATGTTCTTGAATAATTATTAACAAGCAATTACTCAAGGTGAAAAGGTCATTAAATTTTGTTCTGTGACAAAGGGCGGAATTTCCCATTTAGTCGTTTGGTAGTATAGAACTTGAGTATTGCTGAAAAAAGAGACAGGTCTAAGCTTTTCGTCTTGCACTCATCAGGACACTCACAAGAATACCAATATAAGGGGGAAAACAACAATTTATACTGTATGTGAAGAGAGTGCTGATTGGTTGGCAATTAGCGTTGCCATGGAGAATGCACAATTGATGGTGACCGACAGTTAACTGCCAAGCATTGTTTCAATACAGACCAAGCAGGCGCACAACAGGCGTGAGAGATCACAGGCTGTGGGAGGGAGGCATCATTGCCTTCATTGAGTTTGAGGAGGCTGCAACTGGCTCGGGTGGGGAGACAGGGATCGCTCCTGTGGGGAAGGGGAGATCGGCCTCTCCCATCAACCCAGTACAGATCACAGTTCCATCATTTCATCAAATCATGACATTCACAGTGGGTCACATGCAGTCTTATATAGCTCATGCTCATTAGCTGAAACACTATTTTCTATTTTCTAGGCACCAGCATATCGAGGCCCCCAAGTCAGTCGAGCATCAATGCGAGCCCCAAGACCACACCTGAAGAGGAAGCTCTGGAAGAACTGTCACAAGGCTCACACGCACCCTTCACCAGCTCAGAGACACACATGTTGGTGGGGCTGTCATGAAGCTATCAATGTATATATTATTGGAATTTTTTTTTAAATAGAGGTTTAGTCTGTGGGTGTGTCTTAATTGGATTAAAGACAGCTAGTCTGAGTGCTTTGATGTGTATTAGTTGTGAGATGTAAGAGAGGTAGAGTGCATTTGCGTATTTTGAATAGAGCATTCAAGAATTGGGGTGAAATCTGGCACCTAGCTAGCAGAGACCAAGCAATGTTTATATTACTAATAAAATTGTACTATGAAAGGAGTTTTCTTATTCGACGAGGTGGAGTTCAAAGAGGTTGGTGATATAATGAGAATTTACATTCAATGTGATGTGCTTTGTATACCGATGGCAGTTTTGTGTGTGCAGTACAGAGGCAATGTAAGATCAAAGTAGCTGTAAGCCTACTACTGTGTCAACAGGAACCAAAGTGAGAGGAACCTCATTTTGAATTTGTAAGGTGAAAATGCTTTGCCTAGTGTCTGGTTAAGGCTATGTGTTGCTGTTGCCTTAATGGAGATTAGTTTGGGAATTTGTTAAAAGTTACGATAGTAGTAATTTGTAGTCACGTGTACATATTTAACCTGTGTAAATTAATAAAATGTTTCATTTAGTTTAATATAAAACCTCTTGAGAGCTGGTGGTCTGATTTCTGAATTTAGAGTTGCATCTCAAACATACCACTTAAAAATATAGGTTATGACTGTTATTTAAAGATTCCCTCTGGGATTTTAAAATAACTCAGCTTTACCAACTGCTAGGTCATAACAGGGGCACAGCTGTAGATTAGGCTTGGGCACACTTTCTGGAGAACACCTCACTGACACATCCCGGCCAGTTGGAGGCACTCAGAAGGCTACTGGAGACCAGACACCCGCTCAGATGATGAGCCTCTGGAAGCGGCTCAAACTCACTGCAGGGGATGCAACGGCAGGCGGCAATGGAACATCAGGCAGAGATTCGACAGTCATTCAGTGGACTAGAGTGAACAATGGAGGAGTCCATATGCATTCTGTCTGATTTTGTGGCTCCGACATGCAAACGCCTCAAGGTCATCATGGGAAGGCTATCGACCATCATGGAGACCTTGATCCAGCAGAACTTGCCAGATTTGTGTTCCATGGTCACACACCCTGGTGGACACCAACATGATGTAGGCGAAATGGGAATGAGCAATCTTGACCTCCCTCCAGGTACACCATCTCCTTCAGGAGTCAGGGAGGGGCCCTCGGGCACCCAAAGGGAGGATGAGTGTCTGCTGGATATCCCAGGGGCCTCCTCTCAGGGCACTCCAAGGGTGTGCAGCCACTCACAGTGCCCTCTGCCTGCGACCCGATCCACTCCATCTTCTCAGGCCACCAAGGGCCTTCTGCCCCTGAGCGGGTGACCCTTATCAGGTCAGGGCCCTCCAGGCCTCAGGCCACCAGAGGAAGTCTGCCAAGGTCATCGCAGACATCAGGACGTAGCAGTCAGCAGCTGCCTCCACCTCTGCTGCAAATGTCAGGGCTGCGCCCAGGCGTAGCGGTAGAGCTGGGAAAGTTAAGAAAAATTGATGTCACTTTTGGGTCACAGGCGAGCTATACAGGCTAAGAAATTGCACTTTTGTGAATACATTTGATGGTTATGTGAATGTTTTGGAAAACTGAAGGTGTGATTTTGTCCTTTGGAATTTATTATTATTTCAAGCTTTAGCCATCCTCCCACTCAGTGATAAGCTCATCAGCATTGATATTCTAGCTGCATTTGTGTCTCCTCAGTGGTAGTGGCAGAAGAAAAGACATGCACAGGACGAGGAGATCCCTAGACATGTCCACATCTCAGTCACAGCAGTGTTTGCATCATTAGATGGCGGTGAAGACTGCAAATCTTCTCTCGCATCGTTCTTGTTCCTCAACTCCCAGAGTGAGCTCATTCACAGGGCCCCATGGATCAAAGCAAAGATCATGGCCTGGAGATTCATGAGGCCAGAATGCGCAAGTGTGAATGTGGGACTCGTTCTCACTGCAAGTGGGTGGACATCCCCTGAGTTGAAAGAAGATGGCATTGAGGACTTGCAGAGATGTGGCCATATTCCCTCACTTAACTTTACTCTTCCTGGAACCTGTCAGCAATTAACGCATCACGGGCACATCTCCCACGTTCTCCTTCCTCCATGGCGTGATCGTACTCATACTGACCCGCAGCAGCCTCCTGAGGTTCCTGGGCCACCGGATCTTCACCCTCTGATGACCTCTCATCCTCCTCTAGTTTATCCTCTGGCAGGGGGTCATCTCTTTGTATTACCAGATTATGAACGGCACAGAACACTGCGATGTTGAAGGAAAACCTGTTGGGAATGTATTGGGACGAGCCACCTGAGTGGTCCAAGCGGTCTGAAATGCATCTTCAGAATCCCTATGGTCTGTTCTGTAAGGGAGCATGTGGAGCTGTGAACAGCGTTGTACCTCTCCTCAGAATGACTCTGGGGGCAACACACAGGTGTCATCAGCCAGCACTTTAGTGGTACCCCTTATCCCCAAGCAGCCATCCCTGCAGATGTTATGGCCCCTCAGAGTTGATAAGCTGGAGTCTGAGCTTCAGACATTATGACACATCAGGGAGGGGTGGAGTTACCAGGACGCTGTGTTTCAGGAGACAGTCACACCCCTTAAATTAACTACCTTAAATTCGGCCAGTGGTCAGGGACAGGAGGGTGTGACTACAAGTGAGGCAGTTAGAGGGATCCAGGAAGTAGCACTGCAGGAGCCTCAGCCCTTGCCCTTATCCAACAGGTTCGAGATTCTTGCTCGCTGTGTGGACGAGAGCAGGGACTGTAGGGAGGATGAGCAAACTGACCATAGCACCATGGTACAGGGAGCCATTCAAGTGGGGGGAGAAAAAAGAAATGTAGTTATAATCGGGGATAATATAGTTAGGGGGATAGATACTGTTCTCTGTAGCCAGGATCGAGAGTCCCGAAGGCTGTGTTGCCTACCTGGTGCCAGGGTTAAGGATATCTCATCTGGGCTGCAGAGGAACGTGGAGTGGGAGGGGAAAGACTCAGTTGTCATGGTCCATGTAGGCACCAATGATATAGGTAGAATGAGGAAAGAGGTTCTACTGAGGGAATATGAGCAGCTAGGGGCTAAATTAAATAGCAGAGCCAAAAAGGTAATAATCCCCGGATTACTACCTGAGCCACGAGCTAATTGGCACAGGGTCAATAATATTAAAGAGGTAAATGCGTGGCTCAAAGATTGGTGTGGGAGAAATGGGTTCGAATTCATGGAATATTGGCGCCAGTGCTGGAGAAAGAGGGAGCTATTCCGTTTGGCCCGGCTCCACTTGAATCATGCTGGGACCAGTATCTTGGCGAATCGCATAACTAGGGTTGTAGATAGGGCTTTAAACTAAATAGTGGGGCGGGGGAGGGGGCAGGGTTCAGTTGCATGGAAATGTAAAAAATCAAAGTTTAAGGAGAGGGTAAGAGTGCAGGTTAATGACGAGGCTGATTGTTACCAAAAAGTGAAAGGAAGGGATAGAGTGTGTGAATGACATATTGCACCAAAAAGTCATAGAAGAGTAGGGAAAATTGACAATAGGGCAAACTTAAAGGCTTTGTATCTGAATGCGTGTAGTATTCAGTATAAAACTAATGAGTTAACAGTGTAAATAGAGATAAATAGTTATGATTTGGTGGCAATTACTGAGACGTAGTTACAGGGAGAACAGGTTTGGGAGTTGAATATCCAATGGTACTCAATGTTTCGGAAGGATAGGCAGGAAGGAAAAGGAGGTGGTGTAGCTTTGTTAGTAAAGGAAGAGATCAGTGCTATAGTGAGGAATGACATAGACACTGGGGAGCAAGACATTGTCAGTCTGGGTAGAAATAAGAAATAGAAAGGGAAAGAAGTCCCTGGTGGGAGTAATCTATAGGACCCCAAACAGTAGTTCAGCAGTAGGACACAGTATAAACTAAGAAATACTGGAGGCATGTAAGAAAGGCACGGCAATAATCATGGGTGATTTTAATATGCACATAGACTGGACTAATAAAATTGGCAAGGGTAGCCTCGAGGGAAAGCTTATAGAGTGTATTAGAGATTATTTCTTGGAGCAATATGTTGTGGAACCAACCAGGGAACAGGCTATTCTGGATTGGGTTTTGTGTAGTGAGATGGGATTAATTAATGGTGTCATAGTAAGGGATCCTCTAGGGAAGAGTGTTCACTGCATGCTAGAATTTCAATTTCAGTTTGAGAGTGAGAAACTTGAGTCCCACACTAGTGTTCTGGAGTTAAACAAAGGTGACTACATAGGCACGAGGGCAGATTTGGCACTAGTGGACTGAGCAGGAAGACTACAAGGTAGGACAGTTGATGAACAGTGGCAGCTATTTAAGGAGATATTCAATTCCTCCCAAGTGAAATATATTCCAAAGAGGAAGAAAGATGGTAAGAGGGGGGGAAAGCATCCATGGCTAAGTAAGGAAGTTAAAGATAACATAAAGGCAAAAACTAAGGCATACCAAATTGCAACGGTCAGTGGCAGGCTGGAAGATTGGGAAACTTTTAAAGATCAACAAAGAGTTATTAAAAAAATAATAAAAAGAGAAAACATAAATTATGAAATAAAACTAGCGCAAAATGTAAAAACTGATAGCAAAAGCTTCTACAAGTATATAAAAGGAAAGAGAGTAGTTAAAGTGAATGTTGGTCCCTTGGAGGATGAGACTGGGAGTTAATAGTGGGGAATACAGAAATGGCAGAGACGCTTAATCAATATTTTGCATCAGTTTTCATGGTGGAGGACACTAGTACCAGCCCAATAGTAACAGGTAATGCAGAGGGTATAGAGAAGGAGGAACTTAGAACAATCATCATCACTAGAGAAAAAGTACTGAGCAAACTATTGGAATTAAAGGGTGACAAGTCCCCAGGACCTGATGGCCTACATCCCAGGGTCTTAGAGAAAGTGGCAGCGGAGATAGTGGATGCATTGGCTATAAAATTCCAAAATTCTCTGGATGCTGGAAAGGTTCCAGTGGATTGGAAAAATGCTAATATAACACCCTTATTCAAAAAGGGGGGGGAGGCAGAAAGTGGGAAACTATAGATCAGTTAGTTTAATCTCTGTCATTGGGAAATTGTTGGAATCCATTATTATGGAAGTAGTAATGGGGCATTTGAAAAGTCAAAATGCAATCCATCAGAATCAGTATGGTTTTATGAAGAGTAAATCATGTTTGACTAATTTGTCAGAGTTCTTTGAAGATGTGACAAGCAAAGTGGATAATGGGGATCCTGTAGATGTAGTATATCTGGACTTCCAGAAGGCCTTTGATAAGGTGCCGCACAAAAGATTAATACACAAGATAAGATCACACGGAGTTAGGTGTAATATGTTAGCTTGGATAGAGGATTGGCTAACCAACAGAAAGCAGAGCCGGGATAAATGGGCCTTTTTCTGGATGGCAAACTGTAACTAGTGGGGTGCCACAGGGTTCGATCCTTGGGCTCCAGCTATTTACAATCTATATTAATGACTTGGATTCAGGGATAGAAGGTACTATAAATTTGCAGATGACACCAAAATAGGTGGGAAAGTAAGTTGCAATGAAGAAATCAGAAATTTACAAATGGATATGGACATGTTAGGTGAATGGGCCAAAACTTGGCAGATGGAGTTTAACGTGGATAAGTGTGAGGTTATCCATTTTGGTCGGAAGAATAAAGAGGTGACAGTATTTAAATGGAGAGTACCTTCAGAATGCTTCAGTGCAGAGGGATCTGGGTGTCCTCGTGCATGAATCGCTGAAAGCTAGTATGCAGGTACAGCAGGTAATAGGGAAGGCAAATGGAATTTTGGCATTTATTGCTAAAGGAATAGAGTATAAAAATAGGGAATTGTTGTTGAACTGTACAAGGCATTGGTGAGACCGCACCTGGAGTACTGTGCACAGTTTTGGTCCCCTTACTTGAGGAAGGATGTAGTTGCATTGGAGGTGGTTCAGAGGAGGTTCACTCGATTGATTCCAGAGGTGCGGGGCTTGTATTATGAGGTGAGATTGAGCAGTTTAGGCCTATACTCACTAGAGTTTAGAAGGATGAGAGGAGATCTAATTGAGATATATAAGATGCTAAAGGGGATAGACAAAGTAGACGAGGAGCGGATGTTTCCCCTTCTGGGGCATTCTAGGATGAGGGGCCATAGTTTTAGGCTAAGGGGTGGTAGATTTAAATCAGAGATGAGGAGGAATTACTTTTCTCAAAGGGTCGTGAATCTGTGGAATTCACTACCTCAAAGTGCAGTGGATGCCAGGATGCTGAATAAATTTGAGGAGGAGATAGACAGATTTTTAATTAGTAACGGGTTGAAAGGTTATTGGGATAGGGTGGAAAATTGGAGTTGAGGTCGAAATGAGATCAGCCATGATCGTATTGAATGGCGGGGCAGGCTCGAGGGGCTGAATTGCCTACTCCTGCTCCTAGTTCTCATGTTCTTATGTTCTTATGAAAATCTTAGGCACCGGGGAGTTACTCAGGATGTAGGAGTCATGGCAACTCCCAGGGTACCATGCACAAACGTGCCGTATGTGCTTCCGGTGATCACACACCAGTTGTACGTTGATGGAATGATAGCCCTCACGATTTATAAACATATAACAGGGGCTGCTGCCATGGAACCCATATAGCCACATAGGTGTAGTCTATTGCATCCGGCACTCTTGGGAAGCCTGAGATGGTGACAAAGCCGGCGAATCTCGCAGCCTGGCTATCTTCATCCAGAGCAAGCCTGACATAATGATGAACCTTCCTGTTAAAGACATCTGTGACCTCCTTTATGCATCAATGTGTTGCGGGCTGAGAGATACCACACAGGTCCCCTGTTGATCCTTGGAAAGATCCAGAGGCTAAGGAATTAAATGCAGCAGCCACCTTCAAAGCCACTGGCAGGGGATATCCTCCAACTATACGTGGCATCAGGTCTTTACGAAGAATGTGGCTTATGTGATGTACCAGATCTCGGGACAAGAGCAGGCAAGCATGGCATTGCCTCTCACTTATTTGTAAATTGGAGACTCTTGGATGATAAACCCTATATCTGGTGAGTCGCCCCCGTTGTCTGGATCTCTCCTCCTGACCCTGCTGTTCATACTGTGGCTCCACTTGACCATGTCCCTCCTGCTGGAGCTGCGTGCGGAGTCGCATCTCCATCCTTTGCCTCCAACCATTATATTTGGACCCTGACAAAGGCAGTATTGAGGCCTGGATCCATATGTACTTTTGCCTTCTCTCTGAAAGGAAACTTTGAAGACATTAATGATTCAAGGGGCAAAAAAAGTGAAGCTCAGAGATGAAACGTACGGAAACTGTCAGTGCCCATTGTTTTTCCTGACCTACTTGCATGGTGGCTAATGCTGCCTTCTCCCTGAGGCACTGGCACACACAATTTGAGGTGACCAAGACGGCATTGTAGATATGTAACCTCTTGAGCCCTGCGTGAGATGCTAAAGTCTAATTGAGATGATTGACCCAACCTAGCTCTGTGTTCCAGTCTCTGATGTGGCATATTAATGACCAATCAGTTTTTTTCATTTACGGGATGTGGGCATTGCTGGCTGGGCCGGCATTTATTGTCCATCTCTTATTGCCCTTGAGAATGTGGTGGTGAGCTGCCTTCTTGAAATGCTGCAGTCCCTGCTGTGTAGGTACACCCACAGTGCTGTTAGGGAGGGAGTTATAGGATCTTGACCCAGCGACAGTGAAGGAACAGTGATATATTTCCAAGCCAGGATGGTGAGTGGCTTGGAGGGGAACTTCCAGGTGTTGGTGTTCCCATGTGTCTGCCCTGAATGGATGCCCTTTGGCCCATTAGGAGTGTCAAATCTGGTGATCATGTGACAGGCCTTCATTGATGGAATGCCCTATATGATGCAGCTGTGCTTCCTTCACTATTGCCTGCAGTCCCATTTTCTACATTACTATTTGTTACTCTTGAGATGCAACAACAGTGATATGAAGCCACTGAGTCATGAGTAGCCTTTTAACAGTGCTAGTGAAGCAATTGGCATTCAGTGGCTTTCCTCCTTCCTCTCTAAGCAGACTCCTGTTCACTCCTGTGGCAACAAGAAGTTAGAGGATGACCCCAGAAAGGCCTCCCCTGTTCATCCTTCTCCCTCACTGCCATTCCACAGTCTTCCTTCCCCTTTCTTCTTCTGTTAATCAACTCCACCCTCACCTTGCAGCCCACCCCCCAGTTGAAATGCCAGTTTCCAAAAGTGGAGGCCTGCATGAGAACCACAGCACTGTGATTTTCTTTGAGACAATGTAGGCAAACTGCAGAAGCAGGCCAGCCCTACAGCCCCAACAGTGTGACGTTCATTGTAACAAGACAGGCGTAGCGCTATGGCTGGTAGGCCATGTATGTACCACTCACCTCAAAGTTACCAGCGAACTGAGGTCTGACTTGTGCATGCCACCCCTTTTCAAATGGGTTTGAGGCCGACATAATTTCCGGCTGGCATGACAAGATTGGAGGTGTGACAAGATTCCGGCAAGTGGCTGTTTTAATGAGCATTCATGAGATGTTAATGAATGCAAATAGCGTTCACGCTACTAGTCGGCGGGTTAACCCACCCACCATAAACCCACCATCAGGAGAATTGCAAGCTGTTTTTACACCGGTGGATTGCTGACTTTTTGCTTGTCGCTGGATTCTCCGCTCCCGCCCACCACAAAACCCGTCGCGGACAGGATGGGAAAATTCGAACCAAAGTCTCTATTGTGTTTCTTCTAACTTTAATGTTCAAAGAGGTCTTTGCTCACAGATCAGATTGGCCCATTGATTTAATTTGCAGGTTGTAGTGTCATGTCCCTAAAACATGAAATAAATCATAATCTGTTAAATCAAATTTATCTTTTTGCTACAGGTCACAGGATTCACAATTTGGCTACAGTTTCTGGAAATTTCCTTCAACAGTTACCGGACAAAAGCTCAACCATCATCCTTGTGGAATCTCACACCTCTTATTGTGAGGAGAAATTACAATCAACGAAACCAAAGACTAGCAAACAACCTGTCTCCCCAGCCTGTCCTATAACAAATGGAAAGCCATCAAAACTTGCTATACCTGCAGAGGTGCTAAAAGTCACCATTTATCTCCTAAGGTGAACAATGGATTTTGACCAGAGGCTTAAAAACTGCTTGTTAGCCTGCAACTGACTTATTAATGGGCAACATCACATGACTTAAGCTTCTGGCCTTTGGAAATTCTTAATATTACGTTTCAGACTCGCAAGAACATCCTCATCATTATATAAATATTTTGTTCTTTAACTATTTACAAACGTTATGTTGTATATTTTACAGTAAATATTGTTTGTGGCTTTAGCCTAGGGATCTCTAGTCCATGGTGTAATAGACATAATTTCAGAAATAATTTGGTAGTATACAAAGAGGTTATATTTAATTCAGTAAACAGTAACTGTGAGTGAAGTAATTGTGAGCTCTTTGGTATGTACCTCTGCAATGTAGGCTAAAAGGCGCAGCATGTGGATCCTTGGGAATGTGGAATCTTTATTTTTTCTTATAGAAATTGCTGTTAGATCATTGAAAAAAGATGATTATGAAAATCCCAAGGTAATTAACAGCCCCATTTAAACTTTAAAGTATTATCTCAGATGTGTATTCAGTAGTTCTATAGTTTTGTTTCAGAATCTGTAGGCTCATAATAGATCATGCAGAACCCAAAATATATGAACTACAATGGATATAGACAATTTTGTCACACTTGTAGAGTAATGCAACCTCACATAAATCGCTTAGAAAACTTTGATGTTATTTGTGCACCACAATGCTGTAATGATGACTAAAGTACTTTAGCTTTATGTAGTCAATAATCCATTCTAATTTGGCACTCTGTTAAAATTATTGATTTGGTAATCTGTGGCTGTACCAGTGCATGTCTGCTGTAACTTCAGTGGGAGAACAACCAGGATCGAGATCTAATTACACAAATTAATTAAACTTTGAGGTGTAGCCTTGTGTAGTGGAGCCTCTGCCTGTCTCAATAAATACATCAACAGCACAAGGGGAAGAATGAGGGGACTGAATCAGGGGAATCAGAAGACTCCCCACTTCAGTACTCAAAGAAAACAGATATGCAGGAGGGCTTAATAAGGCCCAGCGGCCCAGCAGCCAAGGGTGGGACCACCTGGGGGTATAGGCTCTAATTGTGATTTGGACTCTGTAAGCTTGAGCACCAATATTTTTTTTAAATGGTCCCATTATACAATGAGGTTGCACACAATAACCATACAAAGGATTGCATTTTTCCAGCCCAGTTGAGCCTGGATCTCATGTGTAAGAGATGGTGTAATTCTTGATATTGATGTCGGGTCGGGATCTGGACATCATCCTGCCCTCTTCTGTATCAAGACTAGTGGGTCTGGCAGGAAAGCAACTGAGCCAATTAAAAAGGCAATGAAGAACCTCTTTAACCATGAATTCCATCTTTCCCAACATTGTACAGGTTCCACACTGTGTCTGCACCTCACCAGGACTGGAGAAGACAAGCGCATGTCCGGAACTCATCATAGAGTGAACTTTCCTGATAGGAACAATACAAAGGATGAAGCTGACATATCTGTGGTCAGCCACAATGAAAGGCTTGTGCTGACAGGAGCAATTCTTTCAGCCTAAGCTTTTGTTGACAACGGCAGCTTTGAGCAAGTTATATCAAGTGCCTTGGATTTCATTGAGGGTAATCTCATCTTGTTGGCTGAGAACCTCCCTGTGCCATATGGTCTACATATTCTGAAGCTAGTTAGGCCTCTGAGAGAAGATGCAGCTTCCTCCAGCTCAGCAGCCACCTCGACAGGAGCAGCAACTCCAGCAGCAGCAGCAGTCGCAGCTGCCTTCTCAACTGCCATGTGCAGCAACATGAAACAGATAGGATGGACACAGGGCTGCACCTTGTTGGAGGTGTGTCATGAAGAGATATTAATGTCTATAATTTTATTGGAAATTATTTTTAAAATGGAATTGTAGTGGGGTCTGTGTCTATGTGTTTGACAGCGTGTGGGTGCTTTGGATCACAATCTGGTGAGCACGTTGCACGGTCCGATCCACAGCAGCTGGAGGCAGACGCTTCCCAGGTGCCCGGCACTCGGAGGACTGACGGAGGCCAGAAATTTGCTGAGTCCGAGTCAGATGATGAGCCTCTGGACTCAGTCATGTCACAGTTGCTGGAGCTGCAAAGGCAAGCTCGGGAACATCAGGAGGGGATGTCTGCTGCACTCCTTAGATTGCAAAGCACGATGGAGGATTCCGTCCGCCTTCAGTCTGAGGTGATAGTGCCGGCATGCCAACGCACCGAGGTCAACACTGGCAGGATGGTGGCCGCCATGGAAACCTTGGTCCAGGATTTTGCTGCTGCACAGCTGCATGGGCTCAACTCCATCGCTGATGCCATATTTGGCCTCCAACAGTGTGTACGTGAGAGGGGTGCTGGGCAGCTAAATCTCACTCCAGCTACCCCTTCTCCTCAAGGAGTCAGCCTGGGGCCCCCAGGTGCCCATAGGAAAAAGGATCAGCAGGTGCACACTCCGGACCCATCAATCCAGGTGACTCCAGGAGTGACCGGCCCATCCGAATCCCCTCTTCCTGTGACCCCAGCAGCTCCAGTTTCACAGGCCGAAGAGGGTGCCACTGCCTCAGAGCAGGACCCCGAAAGCAGGCCGGGGCCCTACAAGTCTCGGCCCTCCAGAGGATGCCTGCCAAAGTCATTACAAACAGGGCATCGCAGTCAGCAGGCTGCCTCCACCTCCGCTGTGGATGTCCGGGGAGCACCAAGACGTAGCGACAGGGTCAGGAAAGTTCAGGAGAATTAGTTGCACAGCCTGGGTACAGGTGTTAATCACTTGTACATAATGTTCACTATTGTCAATAAACTCCGAAGAATGCCTCGCTGCCTGTGGCTCCTTGTTATGATGAGCAGTGTTCATGTCACTCAGATATGAAACCTTTCTGCAAAAGATAAAAGGCAGTTGCCTCAGTCCAGGGCCTCTTCCCTTTGCTCTGTGCAGCCTTCAGACCACAGTGATGGTCCGGCCTCACACTCCCTGGAAACATTACTGATGCCTGCACCTCAGCAGTGCTGGTCATTGCTGCCAGAAAGTAGTGGGCAGGTGTCACAGAGTTCCCTCATTCCCTCTGTGTGCTCTCAGCACCTTTAAGATGGGGCTGGCCCCCATCACACCAGCATCTGTGACCACTGATACCGTGCACCAGCTCCTGAAGGGGTCAGGTGCTGAAGGCAGACAAAGGATCAGATGCTTCTAAAGTTTCATTGGTGCATCTCTATGATACGACCCTGATCATGGTGTGTAAACAAGCTGCCCTCGTCCAGGCAGGAGTCAAACATTCTCAGAGGCTATGTGAAGATCTATGGAGTGTCCTCACTGTGTGTTGCCATCATCCTCCTGCAATCGAGCAACTATTAGGGCCTCCACTGTGTCTCCATGACAGGAACATTCTCACAGAGGGTACCCACACTGCCATAAGACAGACTGGAGTCAAACATTCACAGTTCCGATGTGAGGAGCTATGGGGCCACCTCACTGCATGTCGTCATTATCCTCCACAAATCTAGCAGCTATGAGAGCCCCTCAAGCACACCTGCCTCATCTAACCAGTGCAAGGGCCACAGCCCATTATCGTCGCTTTCAAGGACCCCTCAACCATCATCCCTGTCAGTGTCCTCCTCATCAGACGTGAAGCTCCTCCATCTCCTCATCAGCCAGCTCTTCTCTCCATTGCAGTGCCAGATTGCAAAGGGCGCAGCAGACGACGACGATGCGTGACACCCTCTGTGGACTGTATTGCAGGGCTCCACCAGACCGGTCCAGACACCGGAACCTCATCTTCAGCATCCCGATGGTCTGCTACACCAAGGTGCTAGCTGCAGCATGACCTCATCATACTGTCACCTTACTGCAGTCTGAGGCCGCCGCACAGGTGTCATTAGCCACAGCCTCTGCGGGTAGCCCTTGTCCCCCAGGAGTCATCCCTGCAGCTTCTGTGGACCCTGGAAGACTCCAGGAATCTGTGACTGACTGAGGATATAGGTGTCATGCACACTGCCTGGAAACCGTGTGCACACCTACAGGATGCGTTTCTGGTGGTCACACATGAGCTACACATTCAGTGAATGGAAGCCCTTGTGGTTGATGTAGTCACCGTGTGTTGCGATGGAGATCTGAGCACCACATGAGTGTACTCAATCACACCCTGAACCTGTAAGAAACCCGAGATCTGGACGAATCCAGTCGCTCTTGTATCCTGGCTGTCCTGGTCCCAGGCAAAATGCACAAAGCTATGTGCCCTCGCAAAGATGGCAGCTATGAGCTCATGGATGCATTTGCGGGTGGAGGCTTGTGATATCCCACAGAGGTCATTTGCGGAGCCCTAAAAGGAGCCACTGGCATAGAAATTGAGCGCCATGGTCACTTTCACAGCCACTGTCAGTGGATGCCCTCCATGTCCCCGTGGCACCAAATCCTGCTGCAGGTGGCAGATGTGACCAACCAGTTCCCTAGACTTGCGCAGTCTTCAGTGACACTGGTTCTCAGTCATCTGCAGGAATGAAAGGCGGCGTCTGTAGACCCTGGGTGTCAATAGGTGCCGACCAGCGATGGCTCGCTGTGGCTCTTGGGCGGCATGTAAGGGAACCCCAACAGCCCCTTCTTCCTGAGGTTGCTGCTCCTGCCTCTGTGCAGCCAGGAGCCTCAGTCGCTCTCTCCTCCATTGTCTTCACTCTCTGTAGGCCATCGGGCATACAGCTCCATGATCCTGGTGTAGCCCTCCTGCAGGATGAAAGAGAGAGACACGTGGTTAACATGGGTGTATTAAGAACCTGTCCTGGTTAAGTGTGACTGCCCTTTAACGCTTCCCAGAGAATGCTGGCCACTACTTGGATGGCCAGAGATTAGTGCGCTGCTTGGCTGCCATGTTAGCTTGAACCATGGGGAAGACTGGTCCAGACCGGGATGCTGACATTGTAAGAGGCTGTGAGCACCCCCAGCAGTGACTGCTCCATGGCCAGCTTTAGCGAGGAGATTGTACAACTGTGCAGTCTCCAACAGTTCTGCAGTCTACTAAAATGCTCATGAATTTGCAATCTGTGCTGAGGGCGGTGGGGTGGGGGGGTGAAAAGCTTTGGAGCACTTAGTGTCACTTTAATGCCCGTGCATTGCTTGAGTGGGCAGATAAGCTAGGAGTCCGGCCCCAATCATTTCAATGTGGCTGCACCTGAACTGTCTCAGTTGCAGAGGAATGGTCACTTTCTACAGGTTTCCCTAATGTGTGGCCACTTCCCTCGACTACCCTACCCCTCCACCCCGAATGTTTGTGCGCTATATTCAATGGCAGGGCTACCTTTAACCACAATCCCCCCCCCCACCTCCCCGCCACCAGTCGTTTCAATGGCAGGGTTGCCCTTGCCGTCCCCCACCATGAGTCATCTCAATGACAGGGCTACCCTTAACTCACCCCCACCACCAGTTGCCTCAATGGCAAGGCTGCCCTTGACCCCCTGCTGCCACCAGTCATCTCAACAGCAGGGCTGCCCTTAACCCCACCCCCCCCCCCCCCCCCACCCCCCATCACCATAAGTCGCCTAAACAGCAGGGCTGCCCTTTACCCCGACTCCCCAAAGCCCCTTGAAGCTTGAAGTCCAACAGGCGACCCTGGCGAGCGCTGCACAACGTTACTGTATACTCACCTCTGAGTTCCCCTCAAAGTGCAGCCCGCCAAGTGCACGCCTTTTATGTGCTGTCGTGTCCGCCGACGTGGACAGACGATCCAGTGGGTGGGGACGATTCCGGTGGGCTAGCTGATGTATTACAACAAGGTTCCTGATTTCCAATGGCAGGAAACGCGACCGCCATTGGCGGGCTGAGCAGACGATCGCGAACTGGTTTCCTGCCGTCGTAAAACCAATTGTGCCATATTGTCCGCTCACACCACGTCCGACACCAGTGGGCACGGAAATTTCCAGCCATTGTGTCTGAATGTACTTTCACACAGAGCAATCACTTTACAAGTCTCTGAAACATATTGATGGTTTGCTTATCCTTTCAGATTTAGTCCTGGTGATCTTTGATGGAGGCTGTTGTATGTTTTCAGGGTGCTGGTTAGGGGTGATGTATTTGTGTTACGTCCTAGGTTCTAGTTATAATAGGACTGCTCAGTGTTTCTGATTTGTGCTATTGTTCTGATTTACTATCTGTTTTGTCACACTGCCTGGTGTTTGTGCTTGATACGATCTTGGTTCTGGGCATATGCTGATGACCTCTGCTGGACTCCAGGTGCCATCAGTTGGGTGTTGTACTTGAACTTTCTGTTCAATGTTCAGCTTAGGTAGTTCATTACTCCCATGCTGACCGTGGGCCTCTTTCATCTTCCCTTGTTTGTCGAGTAATGCATTACATACACCTGGGAGTATCAACAAGTGATGACTGGGGAGGTTTGTCCATATTTGACTGTTGAATAATAATTCTGCATTGGTTTCACAGTATGAAATTTGCAAGTTCGGAATGGGTATACATATTCAGTTCAAACAGTGTTGTGTCGGCTGTTGACTGATGATCTGCATTGCAGAGTTAGGTGATCTGCTCCTGGTGTAAGCACAGAGTTTCAAATGGTGCTCTTTCTAGTCTGTGGTCATCGTCATTGTCTTGACAATACTATGAATGTTGACCAGGGTCAGGTCCTTATATGCCGGAAGACCTATGATCACAGGACCTGCGGCGTCTACAACATAAAATATCTGGGGTGACCATTGTGAGTTTTTCTAGCAACATTTGAGTGCAACAGATCCCAGGGATGGATTCTCCAAGCCATTGTATGCAGTGGGTTTGACAGTGGTTGGTCGAATCATCGCTTGACACTTCTGTGGATTCATGCATTTCATGTGCAAAGTGGAAGGATGTTTGGACCTGAACGAGTATCCAGTTTTTCATACAGGCTATGCTTACCCTTCATTTATGGGCATATAATCTGGACAGTGGCAAAGGCTTTTGCTGATACCACTGTGACAATACATTCTTTGATGCTCACCGTGCTGCTCACCATCAGCTCACTTTGTGGGCGGAGTTTTCCCATCCCACCCGAGGCAGGTTTCATGGTGGGTGGGATCGGAGAATCCAGCAGCAGGCAAAAAGTTGGAGACCCGCTGGCATAAAAATAGCTTGCAATTCTTCCAACGATGGGTTTATGGTGGGCTGGTTATCCCGTTGACTTGTGGTGTGAACGTCGTTTGCATTCATTAACATCTCATGAATGCTCATTAAAGCAGCTGCACACCAGAATCTTGTTAGGCCTCCAATCTTGCGTCACGCCATTGAGAAATTATGTCAATCTCAAACTCATTAGAAAAGGGTTGGGATGCACAATCTGGACCTCAGTTCACTGGTAACTTTGAGGTGAGTGAACATACCTAGCTTACCTGCCATAGAGCTGTGCCGGTCTTGTTGCAATGAACATCATACTGCTGGGGCTGTAGGGTTGGTCTAACCCTGCTCTTTGCCTACATTGCTCAGATGAACACCACTGTGCTGTGGGGACTCAAGTAGGCTTGCATTTTCAGAGACTAGCACTTCAACTGGGGGTGGACTGTAAGGTGAGGGTGGGGTTGGTGAACACAAGGTGGGCAATGAGGAAAGAAGGCTGTGGAATGGCAGTGAGGAGAAAGGGTGAAAATGAGGGGGGCAATGTGGGGGGAACGGCTGCGGAATGGCAATTAGGGGGAAGGGTGAACACGAGGGGGTTTTCTGGAGTCGCCCTCTAATTTCTTGTTGCCGCAGGAGTGAACAGGAGTCTGCTTAGAAAGAAAGGAGGAAGGCCTCCTTCCGATGAAAGCGACTGAAAGCCAATGGCTGAGAGCTACTCAGAATTCAAAGCCTTCACATCACAGTCACTGCATCTCAAGAGTAACACATAGGAATGTAAAATTTGGGAATGCAGGCAATAGTGAAGAAGGCGCAGCTGTATCATATATGGCATTCCATCAATGAGCATCTGTCATCTGTTCACCTGATTTGACACTGCTAATGGGCCAAAGGACATCTACTCATTGATGATGTGTAGTGGTTGGAGGTTATTCATCTCAGCTCCAGGACATCACTGCAGGAGCTCCTCAGGGTAGTGTCTTAGACCCAACCATCTTCAGCTGCTTCATCATTGACCTTCCTTCCCTCATAAAGTCAGAAGTGGGGATGTTCACTGATGATTACACAATGTTCAGCACCATTCACAACTCCTCAGATACTGAAGCAGTCAATTTGCAAATGCAGCAAGACCTGGATAATATCCAGGCTTGGGCTGACAAGTGGCAAGTAACATTTTTGCCACACAAGTGCCAGGCAATGACCCTCTCCACAAGAGAGAGTCCAACCATTCCTCCTTGACATTCAATGGCATTACCATCGCTGAATCCCCCACTATCAGCATCCTGGGGGTTACCATTGACCAGAAACTGAACTGGACTAGCCATATAAATACTATGGATACAAAAACAGGTCAGAGGCTAGGAATCCTGTGGCGAGTAACTCACCTCCTGACTCCCCAAAGCTTGTCCACCATCTTCAAGGCACAAGCCAGGAGTGTGATAGAAGACTGTCCATTTGCCCGGATAAGTGCAGCTCCTGTAACACTCAAGAAGCTTGACAGCATCCAGTATAAAGCAGCCCACTTGCTTGGCTACACTATCACAAACATTCACTCTCTCTACCACCAATGAACAGTAACAGCAGTGTGTACCATCTACAAGATGCACTGCAGAAACTCACTAAGGATCCTTAGGCGGCACCTTCCAAACCCGCGACCATTATCTTCTAGAAGGACAAGGGCAGCAGATAAATGGGAACACCGCCATCTGGAAGCTCCCCTCCATGGCACACACCATCCTGACTTGGAAATATATCGCCGTTCCTTCACTGTCACTGGGTCAAAACCCTGGAATTCCCTCCCTATCAGCACTGTGGGTGTACCTACACCACATGAACTGCAGTGGTTCAAGAAGGCAGCTCACCACCACCTTCACAAGCTATTGGCAATAAATGCTGGTCCAGTCAGCAACACCCAAACCCCATAAATTAATTTAAAAAAACTGATTGGTCATTAATATGCCATATCAGAGATTGGAGAACAGAGCTGGTTTGGGTCACCCATCTCAATTAAACTTTACCATCCCATGCAGGAAGAGTAAAATTAAGTGAGGGAATACGGTCACACCTCTCCTAGCCCTCAATGCCATTTATTTTCATCTCAGGGGATGTCCACCCACTTGCAGCAAGAACGAGTCCTGCATTCACATTTGCGCATTCTTTCCTCATGAATCACCAGGCCATGATCTTTGCTTTGGTCCGTGGGGCCCTCTGAGTGAGCTCACTCTGGGAACTGAGAGCCAACTTAGGAACAAGATCGATGCGAGAGAAGACTTGAAGCTTTCACCGCCACCTAACAATGCATACACTGCTGTGACTGAGATGTGGACATGCCTCGGGATCCCTTACTCCTGTGTATGTCTTTTCTTCTGCCACTGCCACTGAGGAGACACAAATGCTGCTAGATTATCAATGCTGATGAGCTACCCTCACTCAATGGTGCTCCTTGAGGAAGAAGGGTTAGAAACACTTAAATCGCACACCTCCAACAAAGATTTAAACACATCTCCCTGACATTACACAAAGGTGTGGAGACTAGTTCAATTGAGGTTGACATCAAAGGAATGTGAATCTCACAGTGAGACTATCACTGGAAGGAAGGCTAAACATTGAAATAAGAGGATTCCAAAGTACAAAATCACAACACCTTCAGTTGACAGGAACATTCACATAACGGTCAAATGTATTAACAAAAGTGTAATTTCTTTACATGTATAGCACACCCGTAACCCAAAAGTGACATCAGTTTTTCTTAACTTTCCTAACTCTACCACTATGCCTGGGTGCAGCCTGACATCTGCAGCAGAGGTGGAGACAGCTGTTGACTGCTACGTCCTGATGTCTGTGATGACCTCGGTGGACGTCCTCTGGTGGCCCGTGGCCTGGAGGGCCCCGACCTGATAAGGGTCACCTGCTCAGGGGCAGAAGCGCCCTCAAAGGCCGGAGAAGCTGGAATGGATGGGGTCTCAGGCAAAGGGGGCTGTGAGCGGCTGCACACCCTTAGAGTGTCCTGAGAGGAGGCCCCCGGAGTGTCCGGCTGATGCTCATCCTCCCTGTGGGTACCGAGGGCCCCTCCCAAACTCCTGCAGGAGATGGTGAACCTGGAGGGTGGGTCAAGGTGCCTCGTTGCCACGTCACCGACACCCTGATGGTGCCCGCCAGGGTATGTGGCTATGGAGTGCAGGGCCGAGTGCAAATCCAGCATGACCTGCTGGACCAAAGTGTCCATGGTGGTTGCCAACCATCCCATGGTGACCTCGAGGTGCTCGCATGTCGGAGCCACAATATCAGACAGAACACAGACGGACTCCTCCATTGTTCGCTCTAGTCCGCTGAGTGACTATCGAATCTCTGTCTGACGTTCCACCGCCTGTCGTTGCATCTCCAGCATTGAGTTTGCAGCTGCTTCCAGAGGCTCATCACCTGACTCGGACTGAATGGATGGCTGGTGTCCAGCAGCCCTCTGAGTGCCGGAGGCCTGGGCTGTCCCTGCCTCTGACTGTTAATGAGTATGAGCGAGATAAGACTGCTTGTCAGGATTTGATGAGGTGATGGAGCTGTGATCCGTACTGTGTTGCTGGGACAGGCCGATCTCCCCTTCCCCACAGGAGCGATTCCTGTCCTTCCCAGCCTGCGGGTTTCTCAAATTCAGTGAGGTCAGTGATGTTGGCTGTCCCTTCCTCAGTCTGTGATCTCTCACACCTGTTGTGCACCAGCCCGGCCTGTATGAAGAAAGAAAGGCATATAATGAGAAGGATGGAGCAGAGGTTGGGTGAGATGCATGTCCCCTGTGTGTGGTGAGCCCTCCCCAGAAGGGCCAGGGGATGAACTGTGAGCAACATGATAGATGGGACGGTGGTGATGTGCAAGTCTCGGTGAGTGAATGATTGTTGATATGTGTCCCCTGCTAATGGTTGTGTGAGATCCCTGAAGAGAGTAGCCATTTGAGTGCATAATGCCATAATGAGAGTTTGATATTGGAGGGAGTTGAAGGATGGCTTACCCTGGCGGAGTAGATGAGATCATTCATCCTCTTCCTGCACTGGGTATCACTTTGGGCGTGGGTGCCAGCCACGCTGACCTGCTCTGTGATGGCCTCCCAGCCTGGAGAGATAAGGCTGCCCTACTCCCTGCAGATATCCTTAGGATACAGGACTTGCCTGTGTGCCTGCGCTCCTCTGATCAAACCCTGGAGGGCCTGGTGGGTGAAGCAGTGCGCTGCCCTCTTCCTGAGGCTCTCGCCCTTCTTCTCCTGGCAGCAAGACATTGCTGCACATGTCCACAAGACAGGTGGGCTGGAGAGAGTGATATTATGTGTAGAACTGGCCTTTAAATGTGGTGCCCGGACCTTTGACCCTGCCAGCTGTTGGCGGGCAAGTGAGTCAACTCCTGACCTGCCAGGTGATTCGGCCCAATACTCGCCTGTGCGTAATTAATGAGCCTCCAAGCGCAGAATTAGACATGAGTTCCCGCCGTTCTGCCCAGCGGGGTGGGCACTGCTGAAACTGCCCGCCACCACACTTAGTCTCATAAATGGGAAATTCTGCCCTGTGTGTCAATGGACTGATCATCCTCATCATCTGAACATGTAGCTTGGCTTGACTCTTTGTGGATCTTGTCATGGCGCTTTTCAGTATGTGTTCATGGTTGTTTGGAATGCTGTACCTTTCTGACCTCTGGTTGTCGCTTCTTATGATGTTGAGCCACTTGTTCTGGCTTGTGTTTCCTGTACTGGCACTTTGATGTCCTCTGGTGCCACATGCCTTGCATACAGCACTAAAAGCTGAGCAATTTCTGGGTGCAAGTATGATGCCGCATTGCCAACATTGCTTGCTAGGTTTGCCTGTTTTTAGGACAAATTACGCATAGTAATATAGCTTCGTACTTGCATCCATTTTGTCGTAATGCTTCCACAGTAACCTTTGGGTTGGTTCAAGAGGTCTTTTTGAAACGTTTCCATTGGGTTAAATGTTATCACAAACTTGATTATACTGTCAGCTAATTCTGCTGCCATAAAGTCACAATCCCACCCCTTGCCTTTGCATCTACTTATGAATTAGTCAATGATCTCTGTCAGTTGTTGCCTCAGACACATGAATTCCAAACGGTCTATTCAGAAGTTCAGCTTCACTCATAATTGATCTTCAAGTGTTGACCACATTTTTTTCTGAGTTTTTCAGATGGTCGTTGGACAGGTCTGATGTGTTCAGTCCGTGGAGGCCTTCGTTGCCTACAGCAATTTTAATTTTTATGGCTTGTTTAACCGATTCAGAAATATTGAGGTCCAGAATACAAAATCGAGGCATTATCAGAATAAAATGAATTCAGATAGGAGATTTGTTGCCTTCCTATTGAATGTTGGAAATTTTGTGGTCATCTTTTAATTTTTGCAGGACTTTTGATGTCATCTGGTGCTTTTGACAGCTATGCAAGTTTCCTCCAGCTCCTTTAGAGTTAATTTAGCTCTGAGTTGCAGTACCTTTAGCGGCTACTGCCATAGTGGTCATAGGTTACTGCTTGACTGAAATGATGGGGCTCTTTCTGATTTTTCCCGGGTTGATTCTGAGCTCTGCCCACAAAGCAGTGATTTAGGTGGGAAAATGGGTACAGACTTCAAAATGAAAGAAAACGGTGAAAAATGCTTTTGGGGGCTTCATCTGGCTACGAGGAGCTGTTATTGGGTAAATTCTTCTTAGCTCACTCTGCAGTATTTTAACTTCCTCAGAAACAGCAATAATGGACTCTTAGCTGCTTCTGAGTTCTGGTAACAGTGAGACCCTCCAGACTCTGCTATTTAATTTCAGTTCCTGCTTAACTTCGCATCAGATAGACTTTACTATTTAAGCTCTCCCAAGTTTGAACAATCTTATTCAGACTCGATGCCTGGTGGCTGAATCAAGGTGAAATCCCAGGACGGAGGTATGGTGTGTTGAATTCCTACAAAGCTGTAGAGTCCCTTCACACAGTGAGCCTTGTTAGTTGTTTAACTTTCACACCAGCTCTTTTCTTCCACTGTGTGTGAAGGGTTGAGTCTTATATATCTTACAGTTAAATTTTCAAAATCATGCTGTCATTATTTACCTTCTGCTTCTCTTCAACGTCAATGTACCAAACATACATAAGGATTGGTGAAACAATAATGTGGACTCTTTATTTGAAGGTGAGACTATATGCAGATAGATTTAATATCAGGCTAAGTATAGTACATCTGATCCCTACCCTGGTGCTTGCCAACTGTCTGCAAGTTGTGGCACTACTACATCATATTCTGTCGAGGAAGTAAGGATTGTCAGTAGTTAAAGATACGCCCCCTTAAAGGTGCATGTCATTATATTACAACAATGCATTGCCCATGACTGTGAAGGTGAGCACAGTCTGAATTTTGTTTTTGCATCTGGCTCCTTTGAAGGATCTGCTGCTGACATCTGTACGATCTCACAATCTGCAGCAGACAACCACATCTGCCCGGTCACTGATACCTTGTTTGTAAAGGCTTCCAACTATGTCAACTGTGAGATGAATGAGGCCAGTCAAACTCAGGGACTGTCGGCTTCACTTCCCTTGCAGGATTTCCACAGGTCCAGGGGGTTGCAGACTGCACCCAGGTGGCAATCAAGTCACTATTAGAACAGCCAGGCATATTTGTTAATCAAAAGGGCTTCCATCCCATTAACATGTAGTTGCTCTGTAACCACTACAAGAGGGTAATGTAAGCGTGTACCCAAGAATCCAGGGAGCTGCCATGATTCCTTCATCGTTTCACACTCTCAGGTTCCACAGGTCTTTTCTCCACCAGACAGCTGCAGTTGGCTTCTGGGCGACAAGGGACACCCATTCAAGACTTCACCAACGATCCCAATGAGGAACACCACCACAAGTCACAGGAGAGATACAATTGGAGCCATGTCAATGATGTGTAAACTGGCAGCCTGAGCATGTAGGTCATTGGTGCGAGCTAGCATGCATGGAGAGCTGTCGCATATGACTGTTCATGAAATTGGCCACTCTTTCAATGGAAGTGGTTAATAGTGCAAATGCCTGAGACATGGCATTCATGCTAGAGATGGACTCCTCCATTTTCTGTGCATGGATATGTGGACTGCCTCTGGAAATTCTGACAGGTGCACACACATGTTCCTGTTGCTGCTCTGCAAGTTCCCTTTTAGTGTGTGAGACCCGAGGCTCTGCATCTATAGCCAGCTGAGTAGAACCTCGAGCATCCTGTGTCCTCAGACAGGGAATTTTCCACAGCTCCTGTCTCCAGCACCTGATCCTGCTCACATGTGATGGGCTCCTCAACATGCATCACTCAATCTAACTGAAAAATTAGGCTCACTGAGCAGTGTGTAGCTGCACTGGTGAGGGTACGCAGGAGTCATGTGAAAGTGCATCCTCAGAGCGCTGGACATCCTCAGAGGATTCCTCAAGCTCCTCCCTTATCTCGCCCACAGCACCATCCATGTATCTGTGGGAGATGAAAGGCATGAGTTAGTGCAGAACATGGGTTCCATCTTCGCATAGTGCAAATCATGACATTTAATATATTGGTGACATCAATTCAACATGAGTGAGTTGATGGCAAAATGGCAGTCCTCCATCTGTAATGCTGTCACCAGCTCTCTCCATCAGCAATGGCCTGTGCAAATGTCCCTCTGCTGATCGCTAGGGCTTCCTCCTCCATCACGGTCAGGGTGGCCATGACTATAGCTGCACCTTCACTTCTGTTCCTCGCCCTGGAGTTGTGGCCTCTCTTCTCCCACAATGAGAAAAGGGCTGAGAGGGTATTAGGGTGAGGGTGAGGGTGTGTGTTGTCTGTTGAGATGGAGATTTGAGGAGGAGGCTGAAGGGAAAGGAATGTATGAGACAACACAACAATGTGTTTGTCAGAGGAGTGCTGTGCAGGAGAATGCTAGAGAGTGATGGCTGCCAGCTGAGAGTTGCAGGACACTCACCTTGCTGGACCTCACGAGGCCAATGAACCTGGCTCCAGGCACAACGCATCAACTACTGACAGCCTCAGAAACTTACAGCCAGGCCTATTTGGTGAGGCTGTCTGGTCTCCTCCTGCCGACCTCAAAGAATAAGACTTCTCTTAGTGCCCTCACTCCATCAATCACCACCTCCAAGGATGACTCAGTCAAATGGGGGAGGGAGGGGGTTGGGGGTGGGGATGCAGCCTTTCCACATCTTCCACCCATACAGCAGGCCTTTATTCCTTCACACTGGATCATAAGCTGAAATCACTGCTGCCATTGTAAGTCCTACTGGAGTTCCTATAAATGGAGATCCTTCATTGCTTGTTGAGGCATGCCCTGATTGGTCAGGGAACCCTGAGGTGGGATGATACTTACTTTCCTCTCAGTGAGAGGCCAGGTATGCAAATCAGTGCGTCGAGTTCACAACCCAAGAATGGTCCCGGTGTTCTGGCAGGGACTAAGTGGACAAGATTCCACCCATTGTCTTTGGGGAGGAACTGTTGTATGATTCCTCCCAGTCTGGACACTTATGGAAGGTTTTACAGCCTGGTTTATATGGTAGAGGTCCTAAATGCAGTTCTAGTTACATGATGATCTTCCATTTGCAGGCAAATTTAGGAACCTTTTCCCAACCTGGAAGGCTGAGCAGGGTCAGTGACAGAGATTCCCAGCAGTTGCAATATGGCAAAAGTGCAAGGATTGTTGACCAATGGATTGTTGGGATGGGGTGCAAGTGGCGCATTGTATATTAGAGCTGGTTTTTTTTATTCACGTGGAAATGACTTACAGGTTTTCTGGACATCTTGAGCACTTCAGTAAGGTTCACTTTGAAAATGTTTTCATAATCTTGTTATGCCATAAAGCTATCATATCAATGTAAAACTGTGTGATAGAGAAGTACCACTGAAACTGAAAGGAAGAATTGTTATGGGCAGGAGGGGAATTAATTTAAACAGCTCTGATTTCTCCTCTCACTACCCGTCCATAAACAGAAAGGTGTTTTGATTTTGATTTCCCCCTTTATAAGTGGTGGTGTATTTTCCTAACCCCTCAGTTTTGGTGTGATCCAATTCTTATTAACAATTCCACAGCAAACCCAAGATGGGGTAAACTCAGAGGGGCAGGTTATTCACACACACTCAAACATGAGAGGAGCGGTCACAACATAGCCTCCTTTCTCACTCACATCATCAAAGAAGGGGGGAATAAGAAAGAAAGGGGTTTACAGGGCAAAAGAAAACAGAGTAAAGATTTATTGTTTCACGTCAGTCCAGAGTCCAGAATCATAGTCCAATTGTGTATTCTTTCACAGAGTCAGCAGGTTGAAGACTGATGCTGGATAATTCACTTTTCCAGTAGAGATGACTTCCACGGTGGGATGGGTACGTAGAGATGAATTAGTCTTGCAGGCACTGGAACAGACGTTCAGAAGTTCCAGTGCAAATGGGGCCAGGCAGTTAAACCTGTACAAAGCTCTGAACTTGAGCTGCTGCTTGCTAGATGGGAGATGGCAGACTTGAAGATGCAGCTTCACAAGGCCATATTACTGATTCCACCAGCTTGTGGGGGCCGGGGGGCATGCGGCTCCCACATCTCCATTTTGGCTTGGACAAAGGATGTGTATTCTTTAGCCTGGATTCTTGAGATTGGTAACTTTTCAACCATTAAGGACTTCGAAAGAGGTTTCAGGGTCCTTTGTCATAGCAGACTGGTCATCTCCATTGGCTAGGCCTGGCCTAAGAAATGTAAATGGCCTCTGTACCCTTGGCTCCTTGGAATTTTGTCCCTGCAATCACCGGGTTATTAGTGTCTCTTTTGAGATAATGAGGTAGCAGCTGTTCTGTATGTCAGAAAGTTCCTTTTGTTTGAGTTATTGCCACCCATGGCTTCAGTCATTTTAAAGCTTTTGCCCAGTTTTTAAAAAGTTTATAAATTAGCCATGATAATATATATACATATATATATAATAAAAATATAGGGTGAGGTCATAGCCCCTTGACAGAAGCTATAAGGCAGTTGTGAGATTGGCTTCTTATATAGTGCAGAAACTTGGGCAACATCAAGAAGAAAGGGATGATTGGATACTAATAAGATGAGGATGCAAAGATGGATGCATGGAGTAATGAGAAAGGACAAAATTAGGAACCAGTACATACGCGGGTCAAATTAAATTGTGAAAGCATCAAAAACGTAGCCGAGGAGAGATTGAAATGGTATGATCATGTGCTGCAGAGAGAGGGGGGACATGTAGTGAGGTGAGTGATGATGAGGCTGCCAGGAAGAAGGAGAACAGGAAGTCTAAGATCAGGTGGTAGAATGCAGCAGTGAGAGACTTAAGCACAGTGGGATTGGAAGCAGACTGGACGCTGAGGAGGGTGATCAACTATGGAATCCCCAATTCAAATAGGAGGTGAAAGAAGAAAGAAGTATGTAGCAAAGATGAGAGGGATGTCTTTGTTATCACAATATTACGTAACACACAATCTATAAATAACGTACAAGAAAAGCAAGTAAGTCTGTAAGCATTATTAGGAATAAGAATACAACCAAATTGCATAAGCAAATTTCAGCAGATATTGGAGAAGATTTAAGACTTTGTCACCTATTATCAGGCACATGGAGACTTTTCACCTTTTACTTTGCTGCATTTAAGTTTCACCTACTGAACTTAGAAAATGCATTATAGTCCTGTAGCATAAATCTTTGCAAGACTTCAATGTCTTCTGCTATCAACCTGCTATGAAGTGATAAGAGCTGGAATGTGTAAAGAGGGAAAATGAATGTCCATAGTAGTGGGCAGGAACATGATAGAAAAATATTTATTATGGATGAAAGCAGGATTTAGCAGCCTTTTTAGTACAAACCTGCAAGCCTGAAACTTAAATGCATACAAATATTCGCATTAGGAGCAGGAGTAGGCCACTTAGCCGCTTGAGCCTGCTCCATCATTCAATAACATCATGGCTGATCTGATTGTAACCACAACTCCACATTCCCACCTACCCCAATAACCTTTCACCCCCTTGCTTATCAATAATCTATCTACCCCTGCCTTAAAAATATTCAAAGACTTTGCTTCCACCACCTTTCAAAGAAGAGAGTTCCAAAGACTCACTACCCCCGAGAGAAATTTTTTTTCCTTATCTCTGTTTTAAATGGGCGACCGCTTATTTTTAAATAATGACCCCTAGTTCTAATTCTTCCACAAGAGGAAACATCCTTTCCACATTCACCCTGTCAAGACCCCTCAGGATCTGATATGTTTCAATTAAGTTGCCTCTTACTCTTCTAATCTCCAGCAGATATAAGCCTAGTCTGTCCAATCTTCCCTCATAAGAATCCCTCTCATTCCAGGTATTAGTCTAGTAAACTTCACCTGAATTGCTTCCAATGCATTTATATCCTTCCTTAAATAAGGAGACCAATACTGTACACAGTGCTCCAGATGTGGTCTCACCAATGCCATGTACAACTGAAGCATAACCTCCCTACTTTTGTATTCAATTCCCCGCGCAATAAACAATAACATTTATCAGCCTTCCTAATTACTTGCTGTACCTGCAAAGTAAGCTTTTGTGATTCATACACTAGGGCATCCAGATCCTTCTGCAACTCAGAGCTCTGCAACCTCTCACCATTTAGATAATATGCTTCATTTTTATTCTTCCTGACAAAATGAACAATTTCACATTTGCCCACATTATACTTCATTTGCCAGTTCTTTGCCCACTCACTCACTATATCCCTTTGTAGCCTCCTTATATCCTCTTCACAGCTTACTTTTCTACCATCTTTCTTTGTGCCATCAGCAAATTTAGCAACCATACCTTCGGTCCCTTCATCCAAGTCATTGATATAAATTGTAAAAAGCTGAGGCCCCAGAACTGATCCCATGCCACATCACTCATTACATCTTGCAAACCAGAAAACATCCCATTTATGCCAACTCTGTTTCCTGTTAGCTAGCCAATCTTCTATCCATGCCAACATGTTACCCCCTACATCATGAGCTTTTACTTTCCGCAATAACCTTTGATGTGGCAACTTATCACATGCCTTCTGGAAATCTAAATACAGTACATCCACTGATTCCCCTTTATTCTCAGCACATGTTATTTCTTCAAAGAGCTCCAATAAATTGGGGAAACATGATTTCCCTTTCACATGTTGACTCGACCTGATTACCTTAAATTTTTCTAAGTGCTCTGCTATAACGTCTTTAATAATAGTTTCTAACATTTTCCCGATGACAGATCTAAAACTAATTGGCCTGTAGTTTCCTACTTTCTGTCTCCCTCCCTTTTAAAATAAAGGAGTTACATTCTTATTTTCCAATCTAATGGAACCTTCCCCGAATCTAGGGAATTTTGGAAAATTAAACCCAATGCATCAACTATCTCACTAGTCACTTCTTTTAAGGCCCTATGATGAAGCCCATCAGGACCCAAGGGCTTGTCAGCCCACAGCTCCAACAATTTGTTCAGTATCACTTCCCTGGGGATTTTAATTTTCTTCAGTTCCTCCCTCCTTTTCATTTCCTGATTTACAGCTATTTCTGTATCCTCTATAGTGAAGACCAATGCAAAATACCTGTTCAACTCTTCTGCCATCTCTTTATTTCCCATTATTAATTCTCCAGACTCACTTTCTATAGCACCAACGCTCACTTTGTTAACTCTTTTCTTTTTCAAATATCTGTAGAAACTATTACTATCTGTCTTTATATTTCCAGCTAGTTTTCCCTCGTAATTCAATTTTTCCCTCCTTATTAATCTTTTAGCCATTCTTTGCTGTTTTTTATATCCTGTCCAATCTTCTGACCTGCCACCTATCTTTGCACAATTATATGCTTTTTCTTTAACTTTGACACTATCTTTAGCTCCTTTAGTTAACCATGGATGGTGGGTCCTCCCCTTGGAATTTTTCTTTCTCATTGGAATGTAAATATTTATCCTGTGTTTCCTGAAATATCCTCTT
Organism: Cetorhinus maximus; assembly: GCF_964194155.1. Taxonomy (NCBI): domain Eukaryota; kingdom Metazoa; phylum Chordata; class Chondrichthyes; order Lamniformes; family Cetorhinidae; genus Cetorhinus; species Cetorhinus maximus. The sequence continues at coordinate 87,661,119 of NC_135882.1, forward strand.
AAATGTCTGCCATTGCATTTCTATTGACCTATCCCTTAAACTCACTGTCCCTTCCTGTCATAGTATGTTTATCATTTCCCATATTAATACCTGTCTCTCTTGCCTTGTCTCTACTCTTTGATCCCTTGCTCCCAATATTTAGTTTAAAACCCTTCCGTGGTTCTGCATCATGCTAGAACATGGGTCCTAGCATGGTTCTGGTGTAGACCATCCCAATGGTACAGACTCCACTTTCCCCAATACTGGTGCCAGTGCCCCAAGAACCAGAATTCACTTCTTCCATTCTTGCATTCATCTCTCTAATTTTATTTAATTTATGCCTATTTGCATGTGGCTCAGATAATAATCCAGAGATTATTACCTTTGAGGTTCTGCTTTTTAATTTTGCTCCTAGCTCCTCATGCTCTCTATGCAGTACCTCTTTCCTAGTTCATCTATGTTGTTGGTATCTACATGCACCATGATGACTGGGTCCTCCTCCTCCTCCCACTGCCAGTTCCTCTCCATCCCTGAGCAGATATCCCGAACCCCGGCACCAGGTAGACAGCCTTCTGGATTCTTGCTCTCGGTTCTCACCTATCCCCCAGACTATACTGTCTCCTATGACCACTACATTCCTTTGAACTCCCCCTACTTGCATGGCTTCCTGTGCCATGGTGCCATGGTCACCCTGCGCATCCACAGTGCAGCCCTCGCTCTTGTCCATACAAACTGCAAGAACCTCAAACTTGTCGATCATTTCCAAGGGCTGAGCTCCTCCACTCCCACCTTCTCGATCCCCTTACCTACCTGTCACACAGTCACACCCTCCTGTTCCCAACCACTGACCAAATCAGATGATCTTATCCTATCCCCCTACCTGATGAGTCACAATGTCTGCAGTTCAGTCTTCAACTCATTAACTCTGAGCTGGCACTCACTGCAGATATGGTTACCATGGATTGCTGTGGCATCCAGGAGCTCCCACATGCTCTGCATTTCTGTTTCTCCTAACAAAGTGGATAACTTCACATTTTTCTGCATTATATTCCATCTACCATGTGTTTGCCCACTCACTTAGTCTTCCTAAATCATCTTGAAGCCTCTTTGCATCCTCCTCACATCTCATATCACCACAAAGTTTTGTGCTATCAGCAAACATGGAAATATTACATTTGGTCCCCACATCCAAATCATTGATATAGATTGTGAATAGCTGGGGCCCAAGTACTGATCCTTATGGTATCCCTCTAGTCACAGCCTGCCAACCTGAGAATGATCCATTTATCCCTACTCTCTATCTTCTGTCCTTTAACCAATTCTCAATCCATGCCAGTATATTCCTCCCAAACCCATGAGCTCTATTTTTGCTTACTAACCTTAGTGGGGCCTTATCGTAAGCTTTCTGAAAATCCAAACACACCAGATCCACTGGTTCGCCCTTATCTATTCTGCTCGTAACATCCTGAGAAAACTCCAACAGGCTTGTCAAACATGATTTCCCTTCCATAAACCCATGATGACTCTGCCCAATCTCACCGTTATTTTCTAACTGCCCAGTTATCACGTCCTTTAGAACAGATTCTAGCAGTTTCCCTACTACTGACGTCAAGCTAACAGGTCTGTAGTTCCCAGTTTTTTCTTTCCCTCCTTTCTCAAAAAATGGGGTCACATTTGCTACCTTTCGATCTGCCAGCACCTTCCAGGGTCTATAGAATTTTGGAAGATGATCATATTGCTATTATCTCTACAGCCACCACTTTCAACACTCTGGGGTGTAGATCAGCAGGTCCAGGGGATTTATCAACTTTCAGTCCCATTAATTTCTCCAGCACTACCTTTTTACTAATACCAATTTATTTCAAATCCTCAATCTCATTAGTCCCTTGGCTTCTCAATATTTCAGGGAGATTTTCTTGTATGTTCTCCCGTGAAGACAGACACAAAGGGCAGAATCATCTCAGATTGGCACTAAATGCAGTAGTGGACGGGTAAAACGCCAGCCATGATGGCGGGTTTTCACACCGTAACATCCCAAACCCACCATGTTATTTATGCATTCCTGGGAAACGCACTGTTTTGATGGCAGGAGGGCTCTCATTCACCCGCCCACCATCACCTCGCCACTTCATCACGCCAGGCTTCATATTTAAAGTACAGCCATGCACACATCTCAGTGCTTCCAGCCAACGACTACTGCAGGGAAGATGACCACAAAAAGCAAAAAGACTGCAACCCCCAGGTTCAATGACGCGTCACTGGAATGCCAGTTGGGTGCCGTGGAAGCCAGCCGTGATGTCCTCTACCCCTGCTCTGACCGCAGGACGGGCAGCAGCATCTCCAGTCCTGCGTGGCAGGTGCTGGCAATAGTGATCAGTGCCAATGCTGCACATAAGAGGTCGACCATCCAATGCATATAGAGGATGAATGATCTCATCCGTGCAGCCAGGGTATGGCAACCATCTCATCACTCTAAACTCACACACCCACAAGTCCATCACACATTCACTGGCATCTCACACACTGCCAGCTCAAGGGACATCACCAACCATTCTCATTCTCACACACACCCTCAAATGTCTATCTGGCCTCAGCTCCTCTGGACACTGCCTCCTCAACCCTCACCACCTTGAGGTCACCTGCACAGATCAACATGTGCCCCCACATACACCCTGGAATACCCCCCTTCCCCAGTACAGCTCTCGTCCTGCAGCCTCTTCCCTTGCCTGAGGCCAATTCTCCCTCTTCGCCAAGCAAGCCCTAGCCCAGCAGCCAATGAAAAGTCACCCACATATGGCTAGTCTGGTAGATAGAGACCTACCCGTGAGCCGCGCTAAAAGTGATGTGGTGCTGCCTGTGAAGCCTGGCGCTGATGACTGCGAGTGCTGACTGAAGCAAGGAAGGTAAACAAACCTTGAAGTCCCGAGTGAAGTGCAGCTCACCGGGTGCATGTCATTTATATGCTGTTGTGAAACACGTTGACCTGTTTCCCTGCCAACATGAGCGGACGATCCAGCGATGAAGTAGAATCCAGCGGGCTGACCTTATAATGATATGTTGATGTATTACAATGAGGTTCCCAATGTCCAATGGCAGGAAACACAGCCCACCATCGGCGGTGGGCTGAGCAGATGGTCGCAAACTGGTTTCACGCCATCTTGAAACCGATCACGCCATATCGTCCGCTCATGTCACCGAACACGCCCTCGCCAGCGGGCATGGAAATCCCTGCCAAACTATTTGTTTAGTTTGTCTGCCATTCCCTTATTAGCCATAATAAATTCTCCATTCTCTGCCTGTAATGCATCCATATTTGACGTTACTAACTTTTTTCCTTTTTATATACCTATAGAAGCTTTTACAGTCTGTTTTTATGTTCCTCACTAGTTTAGTTCCACATTCTATTTTCTCTTTCTTTATCAATTTCTTGGTTCTCTTTTGCTGAATTTTAAAATGCTCCTAATCCTCAGGCTTACTATTTTTTTTTGGCAACTTTATCGGCTTCTTCCTTTGATCTGATAGAATCCGTAACTTCTCTTGTTAGCCATGGTTGGGTCACTTTTCCTGCTAGCTTTTTGTACCTTAAAGGAATGTAAATTTATTGCAAGCCATGTATTAATTCTTTAAATGCTAGACAGTGACTGCTGTCATGCCTTTTAACGTAGTTCCTCAATCAACCTCAGCCACCTTGCCCCTCATACCTTCGTAGTTTCCTTTGTTTAGATTAAAGACCCTTTCGGACTGAACTACATCACTGACAATGAATTTCAAGGTTGCAAGCATTTTTCTTTTTTAGTAATATCTTTGCTATTTTAATATGATACTGCTTGACATACTCGAGCAAATCTTCAGGAAGTCTAAGCTGTTGCAGAATTTAAAGCTATATAGGCTCATGCCTGAACCTAGTAGCGGCAATGGCTGTTATGTTAGAACTGGTGTACAAGACCATGTGGACTTAGTCCTCTTGTGCTTTCAGAATGTCACCAACTTGTTGGGCAAGTCAGTCATGTCACAGGGGGGCAGTGCACCGGTCCTGAAGAGGCCAAAGTCAGCCAAATTGGATGCCAGCAGTGGAACCATAATGAGTTGGAGTTTCCTCCCCTACCTGAGGAGAAAACCAGGAGGGGTAATTGGCAGTGGCTGGCAGCAGCATGTAGTTTCAATTTGAAGCCAGGGTGATCACTTCTGCTCAACATTTACATTAATAAAAATGTTTATGCTTACCTTTTTGTGGCAGCGCATTCCAATTTCTATGCCAGTTTCCCTGTCAAACTTTCACTTAGAAATATTCTAAGATTCATGCTGTAGCTTGTCTTGAAACCTTTGGAAAAATAAATAATTAGTTCTTACTTTACCCACTGTAGCTAGGTACATAAATATTTATACGAACAATGGTTATTTTTGAATCCTCAGCATAAAAAACACGGGTTCTCTTTCTCTCTTTCTGTCTTTCTGTAACAGTAAGACTCTCTGAAGTAAAAAAAAAGAGCAGATTTCTGAAAAATAGTTTTCTGTCAAAACTTACCTCAAAAATGTTCGATGGTTTGTGTTCCAGCTTGTTTTGAAATAACTTGGAAAAGCAACTGCATAATTATTCTTACAACCTGAAAAAAGCTGGGCTTCAAGATTTTGCATTGAGAGCATCATTTTGATGCATTTTGAGATTTCTACGCATACGTTCAGATTACAGCAGCCAGGGATTTGGATGCAACTGTATAGCTCATAATTCTGTTCAGCTGATGGGATGGTAGGTCTTGAAAAAATACCTACTCAAAACCTTTTTAGAATACAGAAAAATAATTAATGAATATTTCCCTTACCCACTGCACCTATATGAAGAAATCATTGGAGCCAAATGTGTATAATTGCACTCTGACATTTTTCCATTTATTAAAATTAATGGAAGCATGCATTGTGGACAATGCATCTGCAACTTCTTGATATGTGCACCAAGTGGATAAGATTTCCTGCTGGAAGCACACATTCATAAAATCAGCCCCTCTTTGTAAATTTTATTTTCAGTTTAAGCAAAGTAAAAGACAATGCATCAAATACAGAAATAATAGACAGAACCTTGTAAAGCTCCCAGGAGTGGGAAATGAGGCAGGTGGGGGCACGTAATTGTGCGTGAGGCCAAAAACCAGCTTCCTGACAGCAGGATGAAACTATGGTATTAAGTTGGCGACGGGTTCATCTTCCTGACAGCAAGCATCAGGTACTTCTTTTTACTACATCTGCATGTCATACATGCTCATTAAAAGGCAACATCACCAGAATTAGTGTACATTCCCAAATAAGTGATCAATGAACACGAAACATGTGCCTTCAGATTCACGACTGCTTAAACAGGGCATGCAGCAGGCGTGGTAGCCTTCTGGTGGCCTTGGACCGAGCAGGAGCTGCTTTTTCCCCTATGGGGAGCTTCAACTGCTGAAGAAGAGGCAATTGTTGACTGAGATTGGGTAGTGGCAGCCAAACGGGGCATGGCTGAGCGAGGGAGGGAGGAAGGGAGGTAGCAGCACCCTGAAGTCTTGTGGGGGACGGAGGATGGAAGCTGGACTATAAAGGGAAAGTCAATGTCAAAAGATGGGAGCATAATTGTAGGGAGATCAAGGGTTATATAGGGAAGGTCAATGCTGAAGTCTCGAGGGTCGTGGATAACAGAGGGGAGGTCAAGGATGATAGATTGAGGGTCGAAGGTGATGGAGGGAAGGTCAAAGATGATTGAGGGAAGATGTAAGGCGATGGTTTCCAGCTGCAGGCTCAGTGTGCGAATGAAAAGAGGACTGTTCTGCAGTGAACCTTGAGGATGGAATTGACCATGGTGGGGTGGGTGGAGGCTAATATGTGGCTGATGCTAAGTATAGGGTTCACTATTGGTCAAAAGTACTCAGGACAGAAGTGGGAGTGGGGGGAGGCTTAAAGACTGTGATGACCAGAACTTTGCCTGCCTTTTGTTCACAGTTCACCTCGAGATAAATCAAATGCACCCATAGAGTGGAATCTTCCAGATTTGCACTAAGTGCGGTATCGGGCAGGAAAAGCACATTTTAACAACAGGCCACAATGGTGGCTTTTCGCGCCATATTGCCCCATTCCCGGCAAGTCCCACCTGATTAAGAATGAAGTCCTGGGAAACACGCCATCTTGCTGGTGGGCGCCCTGCAATTTGCCCGCCACGCCATTACCTTGCAACTTCCTCACTCCAGGCGCCATATTTAAACTGCAGCTACGCGTACATTTCTCAACGCTGGTAGCCCAGGACTGCTCCGGTGAAGACATGATCCCAAAAACCAAGGAGAGCGCAGCCCCCTGATTCAGTGACACATCCCTGGGACACCTTCTGGACACGGTGGAGGCCTTCTGCGATGTCCTCTACCCTTGCTCTGGCCGCAGGAATCCCATCAGTCTCACCACTTCGGCTTGGGAGATGGTGACAGAGGTGGTCAGTGCCAATGCTGCACACAAGAGGTCGGCCATCCAGTGCAGAAAATGAATGAATGATCTCATCTGTGCTGCCAGGGTAAGGCAACCATCTCATCACTCTCAACTCACCTTCTCATAAGGCCATCTCACATTCACTGGCACCTCACTGACTGCCAGCTCAAGGGACATCACCACTCACTCTCTCACACACACCCTCAAATCTCCACCTGGCCTCATCTCCTCTGGAGACTGCCTCCTCAACCCTCACCATCTTGAGGCCACTTGCACAGATCAACATGTGCCCCCACACACACCCTGGGATACCCCCCTTCCCCAGCACAGCCCTCATCCTGCAGCCTCTTCCATTGCCTGAGGCCACTTCTCCCCCTTCCCCAAGCAAGCCCTAGCCCTGCAGCCATTGAAAAGCTCCTTACAGCTGGTCTGGTAGGTAGAGATCTGTCCATGAGCCCCCTAAAAGTGATATGGTGCTGCCTGGGAAGCCTGGCTCTGATGACTGCGAGTGCTGACTGAAGCAAGGTAGGCAAACAAACCTTGAAGTCCTGAGCAAAGTGCAGCTCACCAGGTGCACGTTCTTATGTACAGCTGTGAAACACATTGACGAGCAATCACGCCGACATGCCCGGATGATCCAGCAAATGGGGATGATCCTAGTGAGCGGGTCTTATAATGAGATGCTAAAGTATTGAAGTTAGACTCCCAACGTGTGGCAGTGGGAAACGTGGCCCGTCATTGTCAGGTGGAGCAGACAATCGCAAACTGGTTTCAGGATGGCGTGAAACTGATTTTTGGCCTTCTTGCCCTATTGTCCCCTCTGCCCACCATGATGTCCGATGCCAACAAGTCAGGAAAATTCTGGCCATAACCCCTGCTAGCTCTGGTACAGCTGCAGAGGAACTGGCAGAGTGTGGCCCAGTGCTATGCATATCAACAGCCAGAATGCCAACAAGGGGCACAAGCAGAGGTTCAGGCCGTTCAGGATGCTGGAAGCCAGGGCCAGTGCAGCCTTGAGCATTGGCACACAATCGAATATACTGCAAGCTACGTAACTACCTGCAAATATCAGAAAGTCAATGTCGGTGATAGCTGAGGATGGGCTTCCACCACTCACCTATGTCAACTCCTTCAGAGAATACTTTCACTACTTGACAAGTGATTGCCAACTTCTTGGAAGGCATCTCACCTGTGTATCACTTCACTCACCTTCAGCTGCACTTCCCTGCTGCCAGCCTTCAGAGTGACATGGGAGCAGCTAATGCAAATCTACCCTCCACATCTACTAAGGGTCAAGGGCAGAAAGCACAACACTGCCAACTGGTCCAGCAGCAGGAGGAGTACCACCAGCAGCAGCAGCACCAGCTGACTTATTCTCAGCTGCAAATACCCCACAGGGCAGGTGGGATGGACACTGAGATTCAGCTGAAAGAAAGTGAGACCCCCCTCCCCCAACACAGGATCTACAGGCAAAGCATCAGCTCTCGCGATATGTCTGAGCACCAGTGCCTCAGGAGAATCAGGCTCTCACATCAGGTCACTATTGACGTCTGCAGCCTTCTGGAAAAAGACCTCCTTGCCAGTGGACCAGGTGGGCACGTATTGCCAGTGGCTGATATGGTGCTTGTCACTGGCGGACCCACCCCTCTCTCCCCACCCAAATCTCTGCCTCTCGACAAGTAGAGTGCTATCTTATCCTGCAATGAGAGGAAGCAAGAAGGTGTGAGCGGCTGTAATAGCTCATGTGGAGAGGAGGGAAAGGTACCATTTGCAAGTCACTCTGAAGCATGTGCGCCGGGGTCAATAGGATGAGGGTGAGTGTGAGTGTGGACTGTTCAGATGGAGATGTGAGGTGCCTGGAGAGAAGGGAACGAGATGTATTGTTCTGAAGAGTGTTGTGCAGGGGAATGCTGGGAAAGCCAGCAGGTGGGGCTTGGCACCTGAAGGTGTTCTGCCACTCACTTTCCCTACCCTCCTGAAGTCCTACATCCTCTTGGTGCACTGTCTCTAGATTGGAGCGACCACACTTCTGCTGCTGACTTCCTCAGGCACTTCCATTCATGCCTGCTTGGTTGGAGAAGTTGTCCTTGTCCTCTCATCATTCGGAGAGTCAACTCACTGAAACCCCTTAGATCCCATAGCAGGACCTCCAGGTAAGAGTGAGAGACCTGAGGGGCAGCCTTCCCAGGTGCCCTCTCCATTCTTATGGTTACCACAGCTTCACAAATCCAAGGGCTTGTGAGCCTTTAATTCAAAATCCTTCCTTTGGCAAAATGGATGCATCATCCCGCCTGCCCTCCTTAATTGGACAGGGAGCCTGGAAGCAGGATACTAATGTTGTGGCTTTGGGAAAGGAGTCTTGGCAAAGTCTGCCCATTGGGAAATCGGATTCCTGACATTCCGGCAGGGACTAAGTCCACAAGATTCCACCCAGAGAGTTCTGATATGTCGCTATGTTAAAGATATGAAATGTGATGTGACAAAAGAGAATGGCAGCTAATTATGATGCGCACACCATGAGGGTAATTTCTAAATTTGTATTTCTGCTGAGTTGGTTATATATATCCAAAAGTTTCAGGTGCAGTGTGTGTAAATCTCTGTGCAAAATGGAAGAGAAAGCATAAACACACCTGTTATTCCACTATATGCAGCGTTAGTGAGTCAGGCTCACTGTTGTCAGCAGAAACTTGGGAAATTGGCACTTATCAATTTAAAATAGGGCATAATTTACAGTAAATGTGACAGCAAACAGACAGTAATCACTATCATTCTTCATTTTCTCAAAATAAATAAGTCATTTATATTTTATTTAGATATAAGCTTCATTTACTATTGACAATATTTAGATGGCTCCATTCTTTGTATTATGTTAATTTGCACTTGATTATTCAATACGTAATGAAAATCATGAAGTATGCAAAATGACAGAATCAGGTGCAAAGATGAATAAGACTATACCACACCATGGATTATCAAGCAGCAGGGAGTCTAGGCACTATGAAGAAATTAGTTCATATGCAGGGAACCTGGCAGGCAGGAGACCAGAGGCCATGAGAATTGGAACATATGCAGTTGGCACATATGAGCAGGAATGAAGAGACAGGTAAATATACATAAGCAATCAACTTGGCAAGTGAAGAGTGAACACTATGGAAAGGCATCAAAATTTGTCTTGGTGAGCAGAAAGCTTGTAAGAGAGTGATATAAAATGAAACCAATTAAAAACCATAAAACTTGCATAATTTGGTAAATAATCTAAAATGCATCTTTAAAAAAAATGTAATCATATTGCTTTGACAGCTTTTTTTCCTTTCACCCTCCTAAAAAAACATTGACTTCTGCCAGGGGGATGTTTCCCGAGTACCAGTTGTCCAAGAAGCTATTCTCTATATGTGAATCTAGACAAGTCTGGGCAGTCAAGATAAGTCGTATGTTGTTTAAGACTGAGATGAGGAAAAATTTCTTCACTCTTCATTTGTGAATCTTTGGAATTCTCTACCCCAGAGGACAGTGGATAATCAGTCATTGAATATATTCAACACTGAAATGATAGAATTTCAGGTTCTAAGGGAATTAAAGAATATGGTGATTGCAGGGGGGTGGTGGGATGCAGAGTTGAGGTTGGCTGACCAGCCTTGAGGGGCCATATAGCCTACTCTCCTTTTTCTTATGCTCTTACATTCTTATGAGCATCCGTGGGCTTCCTAACATGCTGGAAATTACACCTAAGACTGATCCTGCTCTCACCTAAAATCCAAAGGTGTATGTAAAGTCCAGTAGAGACCATTGGATAGTAATTAGGACTGGGAAACTTGGCAGATTTCTTTTCCCTGTGCCAGGAAGATATTATAATTCTGATAATGTTATTGGAATTTAATGTAAAATAGTGTATCTGTGTCTGTGTGTATGTGTGTGCATATGTGTATGCGTTAAATGGATTAAAGGCAGCTGGTCTGGAGGCTTTGATGTAAACATGGGGGAAGTTTAGAATGTAAGGTAAAAGGACATTTGCATTTTTAAATAAAGCAGACTAGATTGTTTTCAAAGGAGGGGTGAAATGCGTCACCTAGCCAGGAGAAGTTCAGAAACGGTGTGTTTAATTTTCCCAAAGGTTACTGGTAAAACTTGGTGCCTTGAGAGGTTTTTATTATCAGAAAGATGAAGTCCAAAGACATAGTGAAACAATGGGGATTTGCATTCAAAGGGGAAAATATGTATAAAGGAGCGAAGGCTGTGTGTAAATGTAGACATTTTTAAGGTCTAACCAATATGAAAATTCTTTATCATCTACGCCTCAAGATGCTGTTTTCAAAGAACTGAAGTTAAGAAAACTCACTTTGAATTTGATTGGTTCAGGGTATTGTGTCTCACTTTGCCTGGGTCTTTTAAAATCTATGGGCAGGATTTTCCCATCGGCGAGCGGGGGGCGGGGCCCACTCACCGGTGCATAAAATAACACGGGGTGACGTTGGGCGGAACTCCAGACGCCACCGCGCCCCATTTAAATTTTCCGGTCGGCAGCAGCGCAGCAAAATCAACTGTGCGCCCGCCGACCGAGGTCATTGACAGAGTAATTGAACTAATTAGTGGACCTGCCCGTCCAACCTTAAAGTTGAGCAGGCCAGGAGCCCCAATGGGAATTAGAAAAAGCATGAGCCTCATCCATGTGCAGGATGAGGTTTCATGCAGGTTTTAAAAAATTTTAATAAAGTTTTTGTAAAAATTATGGACATGTCCCAACTCATGTGACAGTGTCACATGAGGGGACATGTCAGGGAAATTTTATTATTCTATTTTTAGCTTTTTTACATTTAGAGCCAATCTCCCTGAGGCAGCACTTAGCATGCGCGAAAGAGCGCACTCTCGATTTTGGGATTTCCCCCCACTGCCCTCACAGGGATCACACAGCGCTTCTGTGCTGATGCCACTCTGGGCGGGCCTTAATTGGCCCGCCCACGAAAAATGGCACCGGACCTCCCAATCAGGGGCGCCCATCGGAAGTGTGCCTGTGCGCACCCGCCCTTCAACTTTGCCCCCGACGGTGGGGAGGATCCTGTCCTATGTGTCTTTCTGTTGCCTTAATGAAAGTGTAACTGGGAGTTAGATTGATTAGGGGATTTAGAAGTTATCATATTAGTAATTTGTAGATCTATGTATGTATTTCAAAAATAACTTCTCTTATTAATAAATGCTTAATCTAGTTTTGTAAAACCTATAAGGCTTGGTGGTCTGATTACGACTGAATTCAAAACATGCATCTCAAAATTTATACAAACTGCAAAACAAGTTGTGGCAGTTCTTTCAAGTTTCCCATGGGATTTGAACAACTCAGCATTTACCACTGGCTGTGCCATAATATCCAACCCAAATATATTTGAGATTATTTAATGAATTATGTAAATTCTCATACCTCCACCATCACTTTTGACTAATTTAGCAGAACTAAACCATCTAATTTATACAGTTGAGTTACATGCTGCCATTGTCAAATAACTCTTGAAAGGGCCTCATAAAATGCTTCAGTTATAAAAACATCGTACAACTTTGATCATCATAATCTAAGACCCAAAACTGGTGTCCTGATGGAGGTATTTGAGATTATGAAAGGGTTTGATAGGATAGATTTAGCAAAGAGGTTTCAATTTATGAGAGGACTAGAACTGGGGCCATAAATCTAAGATTGTCACCAATAGATTCAATAGGGAAGTCAAGAGAAACTTCTTTATCCAGAGAGTGATTAGAGTGTGGAACTTGCTGCCACAGGGATTGGTTGAGGTGACTAGATTAGATACACTTAAAGGGAGGTTAGGAGAAAGTAATACAAGGATATAGGAGCTGGATTTAAGAAACATGGGAGGAAGTTTGTGTGGAGCATAAACACTGACATGGACCTGTTGGGCTGAATGCCCTACTTCTGTGCTTAAATACTATGTAAGCTATATAAACAATCTAAAAAGTAAAATGGAAGCAACCCATGGTTAAAATGTGCTAACAATTTTTGCTGCATTGGCCCAGCCCTTAACTCGCCTCAGTTGAATAAGTCCCTCTTGTTTTAATGGCAAAATGTGAATAATTGGGCCTGCTTCTGTAGTAGCACTTTTATCTGAAATCCAAAAATTGTGGGTTCAATTCCTCTGTCAGAACTTGAGTATATAAAATAAGCTGAGACCTAGATACAGCAATGGTGGAGTACTGCATTATCAGAGATGCTGTGCTGAATTGTCCCAGGTTTGCACTAAGTGCGGTAGCAGGCATGACAAAAGTTGTTTTATCCATCAGCCGCAATGACGGTTTTCGCGCCGTATCGTCCCATTCCCGACACAACCTGCTTCATTAATAATACATTCCTGGGAAAATGCCTGATCACTGGCAAGGAGGCCTCTGATTCAGCTGCCCTGCCGTCACCTCAGGCCTTCAATAATCCAGGCGCCATATTTAAAGGGCGTCCCTACACAGAGCTAGAACTCTCTAAGGGGTCAGAAGCTTCTGCAAAGTCATGGCTGCCAAAGGAAGGAAACATGCTGCCCCCAAATTTAGCAACGCCTCTCTCAGGTGCTGAATGGACGCAATGGAGCCCACATTGAAGTCCTCTACCCCCCACTCTGGGCGAAAACTAGTAACAAAGGTCACCAAACCAGCATGGGAGGCAGTGTCAGCGTTGGTCAGCATCAACACCCTGCAAAAGAGGACAGCCATCCAGTGCTGAAAGAGGATGAATGATCTCCTCTCTTCCGCCAGGGTAATTCATCCTTCTCATCAATCTCAACTCACAGACTCACAAACACATCACACATCCACATGGATCTCACTCACTGCCAATTCAAGGGACATCACCATTCACTCTCTCACACACACCTTCATCTACCCTGTGGATCATGTCCTCATCCCACCAATGGCACCACTCATCACTCACCATCCGCACATGCCAAGCATCATTCTCATCTGGCCTGCAGGCGTCCTGCAGGACAAGCTGGCACACAACAAAAGGGAGAGGTCACAGACTAGTGGAGGAATGCCTGGCATCATGACTGTGAGAATAGAGCCATCCAGCTGGCTGGCAATGATTTGGACTGTTCCTGTGCTGATGGTGAGGTTGGCGATGTTCAACCAAGTGAGGATCCAGCAGCACAACATCCATAAGGCAACCATGCTGTGAATGAGTTCCCTTGTTCCGCAGTCCCCATGCCACACAATAATTATCTCTCCTTCGTTTTGCAGCCACATCTGGGAAGCAGCTGAGGGGGGTCCATGAGCCAGGTCCTCGATTCAGTCCCCGAACACACTTCGGAAGAAGAATCTGATGACACCCTAATTGAAGACCGTTCACAGTGCTCACACACAGACATGCACCTCGGGGATTTAGTTCTAGAGCAGCTTCGGAGTGCCAATCTGGTGAACACATCACACTGTCTGATCCACAGCAGGTGGTGGCAGGGGCTTCCCAGGTTTATGGTACTGAGTGGGCTGCTGGAGGTCAGGAATCTGCTGAGACCGAGTCAGATGAGGAGCCTCTGGACTTGGTCATACCTCAGTTGCTGGAGTTGCAGAGGCAAGCTCGGGAACAACAGGAAAGGATGTCCGCTGCATTCCTTACAAAACACAATGGAGGAGTCCATCTGCCTTCATATTGAGGTGATAGCGCCGTCATGCCAACGCACGAGGTCAACACTGTAGGATGGTGGCCGCCATGGAGATCTTGGTCCAGGACATCGATTCTGAGCTGTTGTTCAGGCTGAAAACCATCGCTGACACCAAAGTTGACCTCCAGCAGTGTCAACGCGAGAGGGGTGCATGGTAGTTTGATCTCACTCCCACTTCCCCTTCTCCTCAAGAGTCAGCCAGGGGCCCTCGGGCACCCAAAGGGAGGAGGATCAGCAGGTGCACACCCCGGGGCCATCTACCCAGGTGACTCTGGGGGCGTCCAGCCCATCTGAATCCCCTCTTCCTTTGACCTCAACCGCTCCAGCTCCACAGGCCGAGGAGGGTGCAACTACCACACAGCAGGATACCGAAAGCAAGCTGGGATCCTCCAGGTCTCGGCCCTCCAGAGGACGCCCACCAAGATCAGCACAGACAGGGCGTAGCAGTCAGCAGGCTGCCTCCACCATTGCTGTGGATGTCGGGGAAGCACCAAAAAAGAGCGGCAGGGTTAGGAAGGTTAAGAAGTTGTATTTGTACAGCCTGGGCATGGGTGTTAATCCCTTGTACATAAGGTTCACTATTGTAAATAAACTCCCAAGAATGTCTCCTTGTCTGTGGCTCCTTGTTATGATGTGCAGTGTTCATGTCACTCAGATGTGAAACCTTGGTTTCTGCACAAGATAAAGGCAGGTGTTTCAGTCCAGGCCCTCTTTCCTGTGCTTTGTGCAGCCTTCAGACCAACATGATGGTCCAGCTTCACACTCACTAGACACATTAGTGAGACCTCGATGGTGCTTGTCATTGCTGCCAGAATGTCGTGGACAGGCATCACAGAGTTCTGTCATTCTCTCTGTGAGCTCTCAGCATCGAGGTTGGGCTGGCCCCCATCTCTTCAGCATCTGTGACCGGTGATGCTGTGCTCCTGAATGGGTCAGGCGCTGAAGGCTGACAAAGGGTCAGATACACTTAAAGTTTCATGGCTGTGTCTCAATGACATGACCCTGTTCACAGAGCGCAAGCGAGCTGCCCTTGACCAGATGGCAGTCACATATTCACGGAGGCAATAGATCTAAGGAGTGTCCTCACCACATGTCATCATCATCCTCCTGGAACCTAGCGGTTATTAGGGCCTCCGCTGCGTGTCCATGACATGAGCCTGAGCACTGAGTGTATGTGCACTGCCATCTGCCACACAGGAGTCAAACGTTCACAGATGCAAGGCGAGGATGTTTGGACTGTCCTCACTGCATCTCGTCATTATCCTCCCCAAATCTTGCGGCCATGAGGGCCTCCCGAGCGCGCCTGCCTCTTCTGCCCAGTACAATGACCTCATCGCCGGCATCCTCGCCTTCAAGGACCTCATCGTCACCTCCTTCGATGTCCTCATTGGGGAATACATGCAGCTCCTCCATCTCCTCCTTAGCCAGGTCCTCCCCCCATTGGTGCGCCAAGTTGTAGAGCGCGCAGAAAGCGACAATGATGTGCTTCACCCTCTGGGGACTGTATTTCATTCTCCTACCAGACCTGTCGAGGCAAATGAGGAACCTCATTTTCAAAATGCCTATCATTTACTCCACCAAAGTCTGGGTTGTGGCAAGAGCCTCATTGTACTGTCGCTCTACTGCAGTCTGGGGCCACCGCACCAGCATCATCAGCCATGGTCTCAATGGGTAGCTCTTGTGCCCAAGGAGCTAACCCTGCAGTCTTTCTGGATCCTGGAAGATGTCAGGGATCTAAGACCTGCTGAGGATGTAGGAGTCATGGACACTCACTGGGAATCGTGCACAAACCTGTAGGATGTGTTTGTGGTGGTCGCACACCATCTGAACATTTAGCGAGAGGAAGCCCTTGCGTTTGATGTAGTTGACAGCTTGTTGCCACAGAGATTTAAGCGTCACATGAGTACAGTCAGTGGCACCCTGCACCTGTGGAAAACCAGAGATCTGTGCAAATCCCAGTGCTCTTGCTTCCTGGCTTTCCTGATCCCAGGTGAAATGCACAAAGTTCTGGGCCTACACGAAGATGGCGTCTATGACCTCCTGGATACACTTGTACATGGAAGCTTGTGAGATCCTGCACAGGTCACCTGTGGAGCCCTGGAAGGAGTCACTGGCATAAAAATTGAGCACCATGGCCACTTTCACAGCCATTGATAGTAGATGTCCTCCATGTCCCCATGGTGCTAAATCCTGAAGCGTGACAAACCAGTTCCCTAGACATGGGCAGTCTTTGGTGACACTGGTTCTCAGTCATCTATAGGAATGATGGGTGCTGTCTATAGACCCTGGGTCTAACAAGGCACCTACGCGCGATGCCTCTCTGTGAATCTTCAGCTGCATGCGCAGCAGGCCCTGCCGCTCCTTCATCTTGAGGGAGGTGCTCCTCCCTTTGCTGAGCCAGGTGCCTCTGTCACACTCTTCTTTTTCTTCTCTGCTCCCTTTAAGCAATGAGGCATACTGCTAAATAACCAGGCTCCATGATCCTGATGTTCTCCTTCTGCAGGATCAAAGAGAGAGATGCATGGGTAAGCATGTGTCTCCTAAGGACCTCTTTGTTTAAGTCTGAAGGCCCCTTCATGCATGCAGGAGAATGCTGGCCACCACTTGGATGGCTAGTGTGTAGTGCGCTCATTGACTATCCGAAACCCCACCCGCCCAAGCCCCACTCCACTCGACCGATTGGCGGCAGCTTTGCCCATTGGACTGCATGCTGTGCTCTCAGCTCAGGCGCAGGCATTCTCCTAACCCGTACTGCAAGGCTGCACTGTTAGCTTGAACCATGATGGATACTGTTCCAAACTTCAATAAAGACATTGCAAGGGGCTGCGAGTGCCTCCACCAGTGACTGCACCATGGCCACCTTTCACAAGGGGATTGTACAACTTGCCAAGTTGGCCAATTGCTCTACTGCCCTCTGAAACACACATTAATTTGCAGTCTGCGCACAAGGGCTGAAGAGATCTAGAGTATTTGGTGGCAGATTCATGCTTTTGCATTGCTTGAGTGGGTAGTAAAGCTTCAGAGGCCCAACTCTAAGTACATCAATGGATCTGCTGTTGAATGGTCTCAGCTGTGGAAATATTTGCACTTTTGATAAGATTTTCCAAGTGCGTGGCTGCTTCCTTCACATCCCCCTCCCTCCACCTCCCTGGCATGTGCTTGAGTACTTCCTAGAGTCTGTGCTGCCTTGCCCCCCATCGCTGTCCCCTCCAGCCTGTCCTCTACTGTAGCCCTTGCACCGGCACCGCAATGAAAGCCAGCCAACGAAAAGAGACTTGCCTGTGCCCACTTCGAATGCACGGCGCCGCTTCCTTAATGCCCTATGGGCAATGCTCCGAGCGCTGCGCAAGGTTGTGTGCACTCACCTCCGAGTTCTCCTTGAAGTTTAGGTCGCTAGGTGCATGCCTTATAAAGGCAGTCATGAAGCACGCCATCCTGAAGTCACGCCAACGTAGGTTGTAAGTTTGACGTGGGGGGATGATTCCGCTGAGCAGGGCTTATAGTAAGATGCTGAAGTATTGAAATTAGGTTCCCAATGTGCGGCAGCGGGTGGAGTGGACGATCGCAAACTTTCATGATGGTGTGAAGCCGATTTTTGTCCTTCTCACCATATTGTCTCCTCCCCGCCTCCCTGCCTGCCCGCCATGACGCCCAACACCAATGGGGCCGGAAAATTCCGGCTGCTGTCTTTTGGTTGAGGTGTTAAACTAAAGTGCTCAATACTCAAATAGATTAACTGGTCATTCATCACACTGTTCTTTGTGAACCTTGCTGTGTTTGGCTTCCATATTTGCCTACAGAATGGTGATAGCGTTTCAAAAATAACTTATAAGTTGTGCAACATTTTGGGATGTTCTGAGGAACAGTAAAAGGGATTATATAAACGCAAGTTCTTTTTTCCATTCTCAAAAAATGCACGACATCTTTCTTTCATGGACCTACTTGAGAGGCAAGTAAATGCAGCAAAAAAGAATTTAAAGGTGATAGAATCGGTCAATGTATTCTGGAAATGATTATACATTTATGTATTTCAACGGATATTTCTTATGTTCTTACATTCCTATGAATGTCAGTGAGCTTCCTAACATGCTGGAAATAAGATATAATTGTAGTTGCCCCTATTCAATAGTTCTGAGCCTGGCTCGTAAACATAGTTTGGAACAGCAGCATGAAAATGATTTTGACTCTTACCCATTTAATCACACAGAAAGAACCTGCATTTATGTTGTGCATTCATGATCTCAGGGCTTTCCAATGGACTTCACAACCAAGGAGATACATTTTTTAAGTGTATTTACTTTTGTAATGTTGGGAAATGAAGCAGTTTGCACATAGTAGGGGGTCACAGTGATGTGTTAAATGACGAGTCAATTTGATGTAGTGATTTTGGCTGAGGGATGTCAGTTGAGCAGGGCACAAGGAGAACTCCCCTTCTCTTCTGAAAACTGAGCCATGTGATACTTGATGTCCATCTGAGAAGGCATCAGTTTAATAACTCATTTAAAAAATAGCATCATTAAATGAACAACGTCCCTCAGTACCGCATTGAAATATCAGCCTGGATTATGTGCTCAGGAGCTCTTATGTTGCAGTAGGTACTGTCCCTGCCTCTAAGCCAGAAGCTCCGGGTTCAAGTCGCGCTAGTACCTGATGGCCAAGGAAGGTGCGTTCATAACGTGGCCAAACAGGTTGAGTATCAACTTGTAAATCCTACCAACATATGCCAATAGCAGGTGCTAAGAGTGGAAGAGGTTCCTGGTCAGCCATGTGATGGAAAGAAATTGCAGCTTCTACCATCACTATCCATAGCTCCAGGTTACAACATGCATGTTGCCACGGTAACTCAGCTTCCTTGGGAGGCTGGATGGCTCAGTTGGCTGGTGTGGATCAGGTTGGTGTTATTAACATTAGGTTCTAATCCCTCTTCCAACTGAGGTGGATTTGGGACCTGCCTCCTTGCCCTTGTTGTAGTGGAGGTTGTAGTGCTGTGGGCTGGACCTGTCTTCAGACAGAGCTCTGGAGAAGAAGATTATGTGCTCAAGTCTCTAGAGTGGGACCTGTAAACACAAATGTCTGACTGAGCAAAATTGATACCTTGGAAAAAGTCATGGTAAAGTTTACTTCCTCTTATTTAAAAAAAAACTTGAAATGTTTATCTTTACAAATTTCAGGGCCAAAATTGTATAACATTAACTGTACTAAAGATTACAGGGTGGTGAAAGGTACACTGGGTTGTGATGAGCACATCTCTTAACAAGTTCCATTTTAACTACTGGAGGCACCATTTCTAATCACATTCAATCTACAACAACATTTTTTAAAAACCATTAATGTAAACTGAAAAGGAACATAATCAAAAATTTTGTTTAATTTGAGTAATTTTTGAGTAATTTCCAGCTGTTGAACTGCGCGAAGAATAAGCAAGATTTGTAGTTTTCATTGAAAATGGACAGTTATTGATGTTATTCCCAGAACACCAGTAAAATCAAGGGAACATCTTGAAATCACATCCAATAAAAATGGAATTTGACCTATTAAGTCACCATAAAACAATGGTCTAAATAATAAATTGATGGAATCATGGAATACGATCCCAAAAACACCAGTAAGCATTCTACAATCTGGTGTAATAAAAATGAAGAAGCAAGACACTATAGATGCTGGAAATCAGAAATAAGAACAGAAAATGCAGGAAACACTCAGGAGGTCTGGCAGCATCTGTGGAGAGAGAAACAGAGTTAACAGTTCAAGTCAATGATCCTTCACCAGAAAACAGAATAAAATGGAACTTAACTTGTTTGAACATTGTGAAACGGTAATCTTATGAATGATTGGGGTATAGGGGGATTGCTACCAGCACGTCCCCCTAAGCTTTTCACAGAATGTGGGAGGGGTGGGTGAAATATTGCTGCTTGTGGCATTAGTTATAAAGTTGGTTGGTGGCAAGGTGTGTGTGTGTGTGTTGGGGGTGTGCTTTGATATATGTTAATACTGCCCAGAATCATTGTACTGGCATGTTGTCTAATGGTTCATTTTCTGTACATCAAAACAAACCATTTGTTAGGCAGGATAATGTATGGCTTTGTGTTAGTTAGCTGAGTTATTGGCGTTAAGAGTCTGTAAGCCTGTAACTGTTAGAGCGCATCCCTGGCGGCCACTGTGTGCCAGTGCGGCTGGAGCCTCTCTCTTTGTGTGGAAGCTGGTGCCGCTCTTGTGCTCTCCTCACAGCGAAGCTCATCGGCTGCCGAAGGTTGACAAAACTACACATCCTCCTCTTGTAAATGGGAGGGGGGGGAAGTCAGGAAATTCTCTTTAGCTTTTGAAAAAACGTTTTCCTTACTGACTTGATTTTTTAAAAAAAAATTCTTCAAGTATTACTGGACTGCAAAGCTGTTTATTTTGGAAGCAGAAAACTACAGGCTGCTACAAAACTGCTTTTTTTTTTGGAGAGTTCTCTTACTGTAGACCACAAACGGATGTGAGACAGGGAAGGTGTCTCTCCTCCCTCTCCTGTTTCTTCTCTCTCTCTTTCTTTCTGCTCTCACCAACAACCCAGAAAAAAAAAAGGGGAGCTGCTGAATGTGTTCACTGCAAATTTCACTGAAATGGACGTGAGGTTTTATCTACAGACTGCTCCAGCTAACATCTCCACAGATTCTCCCTGCCTGGGACCTTCACCCTGCTTAGATCCATACTATAGCAATAAGGTGATTTATTTTAGTTTTCTTTAAAGCATGTATTATTACACATGTGTCTGAATGTTTCTGGAGTTCTGGCGCGTGCAAAGCTGCTATCAGTATATTGCAAGCCTGAGAGAGAGCAGTGTTGTGCAGCCACTGGCTCTTTTGGCTGGGTACAATAAGGTGGTACTGATGAGTTTTGAAGCGCATCGTATTGCATTGTAAGTGAACGTTGAAGCCGGGATGTTAGAGCAGATCGGTGGACAGACAGTGCACCTCGGTTTTTGCAGCTTTCCCCCACTTTTAATCACAGGATCTTTACAGTACTGAGTGGTATGGTAGTAAAACTGCATTGATCTCAATAAACTAGTTCCGACTCATTTCCTTTCATTGTGTCAGTAATTGTGACCGAACAGGTTGTGGATCATGTTTGTGGCCCGCAGTGTCAGTTGATAGACTAACAGTTGCCTTCTAACATTTTAAAATCTCTGGGCAAAGGAGTGCAGCGTTCTCAGTAACTTTTTTTTTCATAACTGGTAATTGCAAATATCGTTATAGCAGGCTAAATGTTTCTAACTAGTGATCTGGCCCGATGTTTCAGTGCCTACTACATAACAAGTGAATAAACTTTAAAAATGTCCTTTAGATTCAGTTGACTGACTTTTTAGTGCGTGCAGTATTTAAGCATGAAGGACGGAGTACAATTAAAATGAATCAATTACTATGGTGTCAGTTTACTCCCGTTGACAACGTATTTGCTTGTATTGGGTGGTTGCATTAGTTCAAATTAGTTTTAAGCTGCATCAGACCTACTGTTTGAAAAGTGTCCTATGTACATCAGTACGAGCACTGAGTAGCAAGGCAATTCAAATAAGGCTGGTTATGGCAAATGTGTGAGGTATCTCTTGTGTAAACAGACAAAAATGGATGGTATGCTGTTGTATGTGGGTCAGACTACAGGACAAACACAGAGGACCTTTCAGGAGCTATGAGACATGAACAGAAATCCCTAGTTAAGTGTACGCATGGGGTGTGTGTATATAATAAAGTGGCAGCAAAGAAATCAAATGTATTTATTAATATTCCCAAAAGTAAAATTGCATATACAGCAGTTATTTCATTTAAACATCCATGCTTAATTTTGTATGATATTGCAAATTAAAGTAGGATGCCAGTTATACAGCATTTGATACTATTATGTAGTTAATGTTAAACCATGAGACATCATGGATATATTTAAATACAGATAAAAGTAATCCATTGCAAATGTTAACATCATATCTAATAATATCAGTTTCTTTTTAAGAGCATCTTTTTTTTGAAGTTCCTGTCAATTCAATTTTTATTTTTTATTTTACAATCAATATAACCTTAGGAAATAATGAGCTTGTTTGAGCGAACCTGTAACAAATTAAAATTCAGACTGTGATATGCATAGAACATTCAGAACCTGAAAACTGGAAAAACAAAGTTACTACTTCAATGGTGACATAATAAAGCATCGTTAGCCTTTTGTGAGCAGCATGGTGCATCACGGACAGGTGCACTGTTCGATTTTGGTGGCATTAACATTGCCAAAACAAGAAAGTAAACCACAGATAAACAACAAATTGTCTTAGGTTTTTTTGTATATGATACACATTTGAATATAATGCCCGGACACGTAACACACATTTTTTGTGGGCTTTTTTTAGATTAATACACACTCACTTTAGGCTTTTTCCTGTATTTTCTCACGCAAAATGATACGCATCATACACAAAAATAAAATCAAGCTTCATTTAGTAAAATGTTTAGCAGCTAACATGGAATCTTTTATGTTAAAAAAGAGACCCAAAACTATTAATGTATGTGAAAAATTCCAGTATTTTGTCAAAGTGAAAGTAACAGAAATAGTTAAGTTTGAGGCTAGTCTAGCCTTGGTGTTTATGATTACATTCATAGAATACTTCTTAGTTTATGATGTCAATTGAACCCAAGATTGGGTTACATCCTTGTAATTCATTCTTTCTTTTCTATGTAATTATCTGCAATAACATCTGAGTCTTCAGATGAATCAATGAAAAATGGATGGAATTAATAAATTGTTTTAGACAAATTATTTTCTGAAAACACAGGAAGGTGTTAAGTGCTCAAAGTTCCTTTTCGCATACAAGTGAGCTCTGGTGCCAATCCAAATGGCCAACAAATTGTTGCCTGCTATACATAACCTATTATTTTTCACTTAGCACAATTCTGAAAATGGTATCAACTTCCCTGTTATGAGCAAATAATTGTTAACTCGCCGATGCAATATCTTTCTAGTGAATTTTATTCAGTTTTCTAATCATTGTTATGTCCTTTCATTCATTTCCATAGGATGCTGGTGATTTATTTGATTTGTTTTAGTGAAATTATCATTTTCTTTGTGAGCATTTGAGTGTTCTGAGTAAGAATTGACCTTTCTGATAAATGGTGCTGGGTGCAGTTTTCTCCAGTCAACCATACATCATTAGTAGCTATTGTGAATTGCCCAGGGTTGCTCTTTACCATATCAGAAGCCATTTATTTTCAGTCTTTTAAATACCCTTTAACTTGTTGCAAAATACAGCAAGTAACTAAAAAAAAAATGTTGCCAGAGTAATTTACTAACTGCAAGTATCGACTTTTCAGAAAACAGTAACATTTGAACAAATGGGCTATTTAGAAAAGTACAGGTCGTATAATGTAATAATAACATTTAGTGGTTAATAAAAGAACCCTATCTACGCTCCCTTGATGGCTATAAAAAGCTGTTATGTTCATGGCATCAATTGGGATACAGCTGCTATGCGTTAATGATACATCATTGTCTGACTGATACACACAGAAGAGGTCAAACCTGAAGTGACCCTCAGAACACTTAACAAACTAATCTAGTTTTAAATAACATATTACCACCCCAGAAACCTAAGTATTTCTGGCATCAAATTGGACAGTCGCAAGTAAACAGATGCCATGGAGAACAACTTCTATGGTGGTAATCAATGGAAGCTAGAAAATAAAGAAGTCCTGCAAAGTTATTATATGTTCAATTTTTAAAGAGTTGGACCTTAAAGACTTTAAAATTAACAGAGTGTAACACTTTCATAGGTTAAGGAAATAGTAATTTAACATTAGTTATGCATTTCAATGCAAGAGAGTTTTATTTCTGTATTTAACAGGATGTTTAGGAAATTCACTTTTATTCCTATTGTCCAATAACATTGTTTGAGCATCTAATTTTAATTTGCATGTAAGTGTTTTTTTTATTTTAATTTGTTCTCAATTACACTGCCTAATTATAGCAGTTGTTTTCTAACATTTCATGTTTTAAGGGCTTGTAAATATCAAACCTAAATGGCATTCCACTTTGTTTCATTGGTTTTCCCAACATTTTAAATAAATAGTAACAAACTTACATTAAAACTTTTAAAGGAAACCTTGTGACTTTTTGGGGAAGGCTGAGTTAGAGATAAACATTATATATTTAAATGCAGCTCTGTTTAAATTATTCTAAGTAAACGGGGAATGTTTTCTGGTAAAACATTCTGTTAAACAGAACAGAGCCTTAAGCAAATGCATTGCTACTTTAGTTTGATTTTTTTTGTTGCATTTTCAGCAATAGGCATCTAGTTGAAGGTGAGAAAATATTACTGTCCCATTCATGCTCTGTCGACAAGCTTCTGGAACTCAATACTTGGAATTTAATCGTTACAACATCCCTATCAATTCTACTTTTATTTGTACTTTCTACAGTTTTCTTGCATTATTTTCACATTATCTATCAATGCACAAGTGACACATTTTCAGCTTTCAAATATTGCACCTTTTCAATTCACAGTTTAGATGATGGTTGATGGTGACAGTTTTGCCGTGCGAATTTCTTTAGCAGCTAATGAAGTTTTTATGTGATGAGTATTTCAGCAGCTGCTTGCTTTTGAATGAGAAATTATAAGTTATATTGTTAGTTTCAGACATGGTATTACCTTTTTAACACAGCAAAATATATACACCATTCGTCAGTGGTGAAGCAAGTCTTATTCTCTTTAGAGTTTAGCTCACTAGGCTGATGTGAACTAGAATGGCATTGGTTATGTGGTCAGCAAATGAATAGGTCTACTTTGAATCTGGACTGCTGCCAATTTTGTGCAGACAAAAGAACTTGACAAAAGAAAGAATTGCTAATGCAAAATGCAAACTAGGAACAATCTGGAAAAAAAAACTAACAACAAAAAAATTCTGACCATATGGCAGCACTGAATTTCAAATTGTTAGGTATTTAATGTGCCTTTATAATATAAAAATAAAATTCAGGAATCCATCAGTTGCAAATATTTATGCCTCAATATATAATGGTATTTATAAAGATTGCTGTTAAATTAATCTGGTACAGTACATCAAAATTTAATTCTCAGCATGTGTTTTCAAACACAACAATGCACCCTGCAGGCTTTTTGCCAAGAAAACAGAGTTGCCCACTGTTGGAGTTCCTGTTTTTTAGTCTGTGTTGTAGTAGAAACAGTAGTTTGATCAGCTATGCCATGCTCCATATGTGACACTCATTAGTGTGTACTTGTCACTACTGCTACAGTAAAGATGCATCTGTGCTCACCTCATTTAGAAACATGAAATCTAGCAAGCCATTTTTTTCAGGATCATGTTAATTGTACTTAATTTGGATGGATGGTGGTAGTTGTGCACTTTCTGACCTGTTTAATAAAGTAGCTGAATAATTGTCACAGACTGAATCTAAAGTAAAGAAAGAATGTATTCTTTCACATCCTCAGAATGTTCCAAAGTGCTTCACAGTCTGTGAGTTACTTTTCAAGTGTAGTTATTGTTGTTTTGAAGACAAATATGGCAACTAGTTAGTGGAGTCTTTAACATAGAAGATTTCTGTAAACAAATAGTAACCAACGAGAGCATATTGTCTGAATAATGGCACCACTAACTGTCATCTTAATTTATGGAGCCAAGAGTACTTATCTTACCTTAAGTTCTGGTAGAAAACATGGCACACAGCTGTGGTTGCTCATGGCACACAGCTGTGGTTGCTCATGGCACACAGCTGTGGTTGCTACTTTGAGGTCCAATCATAGCCAGTGTTTGAAACTCTCAATTTGTACATATGAACACTTTTCTCAATTCAGATCAGGACTTAGTGGGAGAGGGGAACAATTGTTGCAGCATTGGAAATGTAGACACCTTTTAATCTCACTGGAAAAACACACAACTGCTGCTGGTGGGAAATAAACTGAACAGCATTTGCATTGCAAGCTAAGACAGAGTAACATTCTTACAGGCTGTACTACCTGGAGAAAGAGTTCAGCAAAGGAAGAGGGTTAAAAAATTAAATAAAACATTTCATAATGTTCAGCTATTACAAATGATGAAATAATAGCAAAAGATTTGAACAACAAGGGTCAGATTGATTTTTGGGAATATTATACCAGCTTTGTGAGAATATGATATATTCAGTTAAGGGTTACAGCAAAAACTTCATGATTGCATGCTTCAAGATTTTGACAGAAATAGGGATAAAATTAACGTCATATAAGTTATTCCATGAGATAATAGATGCATTGTTATGGTTGTTCCATTAATGGGATCATAAAGATTAGTTCAGTCACTGAGTCAGGCCGATGTAATGCTTTGCCTTCTGTTGCTTATGCTTCTACTTTGAACAGAGTTTTGTTTCAGATACCATGAGAAGTAATGTATGCTTCCGTTATAAACTTTTTCAGTTGAAAATGTGCTAACATACTTTACTGTAATGAAATGGAACAGATAATAAAACTGAATCTCATAGACTGCTGTTGTACATGAACAGTCAGTTGTGTTTGAGTAGTTTTACATTTTAGGCATCATATTGATTTATGTTAATTAAATGTTGCTTTTGCTAAAGTTATTTGACATCAAATGAAATGAATACATCTCCGCTACTATCACTTTTTCCAAAGGAGGAAATTAACAATAGATGGAATTGCTATCACCCGATTACTCCCAAGTATATTTTTTAAGTTCCTTAAATAAACCATAAAGAACAATTTGAGTTGGTGCCTGTTAAGTATATACAGCTCAGAAATTGCCAGCATTTTGTGAGCATTGTGAATCATTACTATTTAGTATTGAATGAGTTCTGGGAGTGACAGAAGGTAAAAGCAAATAGCTATCACTCACTCACTACCATGATCTCAGTTCATCTTGCTAATGATTTTCTGAAGGTCACAAAAGAATTGCATTGTGGCAGTTGGACTGTTTCAACCAACATAAGTCCATATCCTGAATATGGCCCCATTTGGGATTAATTCATCCATTTTTGCTCTGTAAATAAAATCAGTAAAGGTATAGAATCATACAAAGGAATCAGGCTGTTTGTAAAAACGTTCCATTCTTTTCTGTTGCCGTCTTTACCATGAAACAAAATATACCATTTACATTATTAAAAGGCAGAGGATAACTAAATGATTGCCAATATTTGACAGCTCGTGCAGTTTTCAATTGTAATTAGCAAAAACATATTTAGAAAATTTGTAATGTGTTATTAAGTATAACACAACAAACATTGTTATAAGCTTCATCCTTTTTCAAACTTCAAAATATTCAGATCTGCTGACTTAAAATGCAATATTGAGAAATAGTAAAACTGTTTAATGCTGTTATTCATCCAAAAACAGGAGTATTAAATACAACTTTAGAAAATAATTTAATGTTATTGTAAGGTTTCAATCTTTTCTTGATGCCTCACATGCCAACATTTAAAAAGAGATGTCTTACTAATAAAGCTAATCAAGATAGAATTTTACCCTGCTTGTAACAAAGGCTGTTACTGTTTAAGTTCCTGTTCAGTGGTTAGTGTGTATGGTTCATTGAGTGTTGTCAAAAAGGCTTTTCTCTTGATTGACAGCCTCATAGGAATGTGAAAAGGGATTTTAATTGCATATCATCTGTGTATATCAGAAGGAGTGCATTGGCAGCACTCACTGCAATTTATTACTGCTGAGGTCCATATCTACAGGTCAGGATATATCAGTTGCGTGCATAGTTTAAGAACTAACCATAACCCTTTAAGTGAATTTTTAGAGTTATTATTCAGCCAGTCAAGATAAGGGACACAAAACCATAAATAAGTTTCCATCATTTGTATTGCAAAAACTATTTACAGTAGTGTTTTGAACATGTTGATATCAGGAGTTTTATTCAACCTAGATTTCATTGCCAGTATTGACTCATGCAAATATATTTTTGAACTTAAGCCACAGAATGTAATACTGTGCAGGGACTTTTTAATCAGGTATTATGTAAAGCTTTTAAACTTTGTAAAACTATTCAACACTTTTGGTAAATATACTCATCATTGCTATCTCATAGCATTAATGCATAATGTCTAGTTTTATTGCATGATTACTAACTGCAATACATACTCAACTGAAATAATAATTCTGCTAATTTTTTGCTGCACTGTCTTATTTTGCAATTTATTTACTGAAAATAGTCTTTCAGAATGCTAGCATTTAGATGATAACATTTTAGCTATGGGGTTTTATTAAGCAATTTAGTGTTTGTCTGGCATGTAGGTAGCATGTTTAAAGTTATATACTCTCCTTACAAGTGGCATGCCCTATCCTTAAATATAATTCTAATCCTATATCTAATCCTTAGCCTGATCCTAACTCTAGATCCAACATAGCTCTTAAATCTAGCCTTGTCCCTAAAACTAACCCTGAGCATAACTGTAGTTCTAAATCTACCCCTCCCTTGTAACCCTATTCCAAATTCTATTGGTACAATCAACCAACTGCCGATACTGAAACTGAAGGAGAAAGGCTTCTCAAAAAATTGCACCTGCACACAAGTCACTGCCTATTGTGATGTCTCTGTTTGATGGTGGGGAGTCCTGAGCTTTATAGAAGCATAGGGATGCCATAATGCAAAGCTGCACTGTCTTGAGGTAATCTTTTGCCTCAATTTGATCAGAAAAAAGAAAGACTTGCACTTATCTAGCACTTTTCATGACCACTGGATGCTTTACAGCCAATGAAGTACTTTTTGAATTGTAGTCACTGTTCCAATGTCGGAAATCTGGTAGCTAATTTGCACTCAGCAAACTCCCACAAACCACAGAATGAGAAAGACTAGATAATCTGTTTTTGTAATGTTTACTGAGAGATAAGTATTGAATAACTCCCCTGCCCTTCTTCAGAATAGTTCTGTGGGATCTTTTGCATCCACCCAAGCAGGCAGATGGGGGCCTCAGTTTAATGCCTCATCCAAAATACAGCACCTCCAACAGTGCAGTGCTGCACTGGAGTGTCAGCCTTGCCTTTTGTGCTTAAGCCCTGGAGTGGGTCTTGAATCTAGAGCCTCATAATTTAGAGGCAAGCATACTACTAACTGAGCTACAGCTGACATTTCTGTGATGTTAATCGATAATACATTTGCCTTTTGCAAAAAATGTGTACTCAAGTTTATATATTCTGTCTACTCTACTACATTCATGACAGCTGCATTAAAATAGCCCAGGCAAGAATTAACTCAAATACCCAACTTTGTAGGCAAATGAAATCAGAATCTTTAGTATTGTTTTGTATATAACTTCTAATGTCTGCCCTTTGCACTTCAGAATATTGCATTTTTGAAATGCTCTGGGAATATCAACTCCCAGCTGAAAAGGAGGCTCCAGCGGCACATTCGAAAACCTGCGAGCTCTCTCTCTCTTGCCTGTTGCTCCATTTTCTGTGCTTTTGCTTCTCTCTAGGTATCGTGCAGACAATCAGCCGCAACTTCTGTACACTGAGTGTAAGGGGGGCAGGCTGCCTTTAAGATGTACATGCTTGCTGAATCACATGTTATCCAAGCATGTGGCTGGGCCCCCCCTTTCAGTAAGCCACTGGTCAGCAGCGCAATCCATGCTGAGCTGTATGCTGAGGAGGCAGCATGAAGTTTGTGTGATCCCTACCTCAATGGGTCTGGGGGCAAGGTAGGCATCCCTATCACAAAAATGGATCTAAATGAATTTTTTCTTCTTTGCCTTCAATTAGTGCCCATTTTCTTTTTCTTAGTGGAACCTTTCTACTTGTTTTGCTCAGGCTACCCCATGTTTTATGTGGTTATTTGTAGTAATCTCTTCAGCTCTCTATAATGTTACTTAGTGAAGACTCTTATTCGCTGACATTAAGAGTCATTAATTTATTTCTGACACATAAGATGGTGCTTTGACTAATTTTATTTTGAGTTTTAGTTCAGTGATAATAGCTGTCACTCAAAAACCTCAAGGTTTTTAAGGCAGTTCCTTGCAACTTATCCACTGTGGAAGTTGGCAACTGAGAAGGTAACTTATCACAGATCATTAAATACTATGTAAAATTTAAATTTGCAGCTCTCATTACTCGGAGCCCAGTGATAGTTTGTATAGATTCAAGTCATTATTATTGTGCCATATTTAAATCCCACTTCAAACCGTTGTGTGCCAAGCGCTAATTGATGGTAAAGATTGAAGAAGTAATTCGATTAATAGAAGTGGGAGATAAGATTAAAAAGAAACACATTTTAACAGACGGGTTCAAAAGCAATAACATTAACTTGCATTTATTTAGCGTATATAATATAGAGAAAAGGTCTAAAGGGAAAAAAAAGGATGTTAAGCCAAAGAAGTAGCTATTAGGAAGGATGGCCAAGAGCTTGGCAAAGAGATGGTTTTAATGAGGGTGTTAAAGGAATAGATAAAGGTGTTCACTGGCCTCATGTTTTTCCCATCAAATACCCTGAAAATCTCTCCCTGCAGACACACACACATGTATTTTCAAACTCTTAACTGCCTAACTTTTGCCTCTACATTTGCCGAGGTACCTCTGAACCCATTAATTTGATCAACTACTCCCTCATCTTTTTTTCCCCTTTCTATAGTACCTTATCTTTCATCCCATCTATATCTGAGTATATCCACAACTGTGTTCCTTCAAGTACAAGGAATAGCCATCCATCAGCTGACCACATCGAGCTCTACCAGGCCTTACACTCCTCCACCACTATTCTCAGATCAACCCAGAGGACAAAGATAATTCTAGCTTCTTCCTCCTAATACCAATTGCCAACTAACCCCAAACTCCTCAGTCTCTTCCACCTTATTGTCAAGAGAGTACAACTGGCTTAATACAGATCTAACATAGCCAGATTAATCAAGGAAAATGCCACAAACACTTCCAATCTATTCCAGACATCGATTCTGATCTTCAGTGACAGGTGTATGGAAACTCTTCAAAACGGGCAGGATGTCTTTGATGCGCCCTATTTCAGCACCAAGCTTGCATGGTGAACAAATGGCTTGGGCCCTATTTATGAGGTTGCCGATAAGGCCAATCTTATAATGTGTGGAACTGTAAGAATCCCAACACATGTATTAACCAGTGAAGGTAGGCTTGTGATAGACCATTGTAGAGAATCCCCAGTAGATTTCTCAACTAGTACGCCAAGGAAAGGGCGACAGAAAGAACATGTACACACATTGTGCCTGTTTCAGCCAAACAAAATAAATGATAGCCATTCGCTAGGTCACTCCTCAGGGCAATGCCTTGACCAATCAGAGTCAAGCTGCCTGGTTTAATTTTCAAACAATGCCTGGCAGTTAACTGTCAGTCACCATTAATTGGTGCATTCTCCATGGCAATGCCTCTACCAATCAGAGTCCACTTGCCAACCAATCAGCACTCCCTTCTCTTACAGAATAAAGTTGTCGCTTTCCCTGACATTGGTATTCTTGCAATTGTCCTGATGAGTGCAAGATGAAAAGCTTCGACAAAATGTCTTTTTTCAGCAATACTCATAAGCCAAGTTCCTGCCAAATCCACGATTCAATATGATCCTCCATAATGAGCGCCTGGATTGAAAGGGCCTTGTTTGCAAGTGAATAAGCTTCATAGAGACAGAGAGGGGCAGCGATTATTAGTCTGCTGGCAGCATTAAAGGAGACAGCAGTGGGTGGGCTCAACAGGTCAGGAAGTAAGTTGGGGAGGTTAGCTCTTAATGGTGCACTGAGTGAGGCACTTTGGAGAGGATGGGGACATTTTGAATTGCTGCTTGTAAAGAACTTTATGTTCTCTCTGGAGAATCCCTAGAGAAGTACAGCAGGTAGCCATGGGCTTATACTAGGCGGTTTGACATTTGGAATGTTAGCAGAAGAGTAGGAAGGCAGGTGAGTCCGGGTGGGTTGGAGAAGAAATTGAAATGTGTAATCTAACTTAGATGAGGAAAATGAAAGGTGATGTGGTCAGGTGGCAGGAAGGGGAGGAGTCGGGTGATAGGAAGTGAAGGAGACAGGAAAGAAGCTCCCAAGAGAAGCTGAGAGAAAAGGAAAGGGATGAAGAAGTAATGGGATCAGATATGGACCAGTAACCAAAATGCACATACAGTAGGCACCAAGGGAATTTGGGTTACATAGGGATGACAGAGATTAGGTGAAACACAACCTCGCCATAAAGAGATGACAGGAAGGAGAATGATTTTTAAGAATTGTTCAAAGTTCAAGTCTGAAGCCCTGCAATAGGATAAAGCAAACTTTTAGACAGTGTAGTGTTACTTTAAGGTATCCAGGTTCAGAGCAATCTATGGAATGGAATGTATCCAGGAGCCATCTAAGGTTATCAGCCAAGTAAAATCAGAGGGCTAGGAGAAGCAGAGAGTAGAGGTTGATCTTGACATCCAGTGGATATTCATTGTGGCCTCAGGTGTTAGCAGTGCTCAACAGTTAAAGGATCAGCACTGGAGGGAGGAGCAGTGGGAGTGAAAATTAAGGGACAAGAACAGTGTAGAGCAGAGAGCTAGGTGAGGGTAAAGGATAAATGCACCGATGAGTGCAGATAATGGATCTGGTTGAAAGAACAGGTGTTGGCCTAGTATAAACTTGAAGATATTGAGTAGCAGATGTTGGTCATGGCAGCTGAGGATGGAAAATATACTCTGCACTGATAACATTACCTTTTAGCTTGAACCTGTAAATTGTGTTAACTATATCCACGATTAGGATTAGCTATTAAGAAAGTTTTAGGAGTTGGAGAGAGAAGATTGAAGAGGATGGCAAATAATTTCAGTGGCTGGTCACAGATGGAGTTCCAAAGGAGACAAATTCAATGGGAAACTACCAGTCTGGGAGCCACCTTTCACAAATTATAAATCAGCGCATGAGCAAGCTTCTAAATTGCTGCTTATGGAATTAAATGATCTATAATCTAGATATAAAATAACAGATTTGGCCTTGGGTAGCATTTGCTAATGTTGAACTTTCAACTTTGAGACATGAATTTGAACCTCCAGTCATAACTGAATGCCATTTAAACTTCTTCTGGAGTCAGCTTGCTAGTGTAGCTTGGCTGTGTATACCAAGGAGAGAAAACATCTTTGTGGGCTCTTGACCACAATGCTCAAGCCTCTTTTCTGAAGGTTAACCATACTGTGGCAATGATGGTTGCCTGGACCAGCCTGCTGCTTGTCAGATTGTGGGGGGCAGTTTTAAACAATGTAAATACCTATCTAACTATATACTGTACAAGTTTTGATCTTGCTTTAGATATTCTCACAAGTACAGTCATGCTAATCACAAAAGCAATTTGCAGTTATAACATCAGAAAACACCCCAAAACACTTCACGGAGACGTAATCAAAAAAATCAACATCAGGCCAAACAAGGAAAGGTGACCAAAAACTCGGTCTAAGAAGTCAGTTTTAAAGAGGGTCTTAAAGTGGGAAAGGGAAGTGGAGAGATCGGGGTTTTAGAAGAAATCCCAGAATACAGGGAGTGGGTGGCAGAAAACCAGCAGCCGATGGTTAGGTGAAGGGAAGGGGTTTCCCATGGGTGGCTATTAATCACTACTGTAAGTGACCCGAACATCCTACGTTTAGCCGAATGTCTATAGTACCTATTAATTAATTATATAATAATATAACAAAGTGGTGCAATAATAGAATGCCTTTGTGATCTGAGTGGGGTTTTGCGTTGTTCACACATTCTCCCATGTGTACCTTCTGGACTTTTCAAAGGCTGATCAAAATTACACATGGAAAGATGAGACAAGGTATAAGTTGTTAAGCTACTTTATTTAATAACAAGTGAACAACAGTTATGGTCAGATTCACTTAATTTAATCAGCACAAATTGTCATTATATAATAATACAAAACAATGATCATGTTGTGCTTCTCTATATCAGTGTGTTATCTTACATGACTAAAGCAGAGTTCTAACTGCCTTCCTGCATCCCAGTCCTGAGCCTGATGAATGCTTACCCTCATAGCATTCTATTTAAAAAAACATCTGACTTGTCAGTGAATGTTGTCATCCCGACATATATCTTTCCCTTTTCACAGCTAGAGAGGAAACATATGCCAGGGAGGCCCTGCTGAATGCCTGGGACCAGGGCCCGACTGACATAATGGGTGTGAGCTATTTATCAATTACTGACACAAGCTAACAAATTGCTTATTGTTTTTCAGTCTTTGTGTAAACAGCTTCAATAGTTACAACAGGATGAAGAAGTTGTGCACGTCGCTCATAATGACATAGGATGTTATATGTAACTTTGATTAAGGGCTGTCAATTATAAAACAGCCCATCTGAGTTATCATAGCAAGTAATCTATTCGTTTAACTTGCACACAAAAAATACAAACAAATAACGTTACTTAATCTTAAAACTCAGTTTATTTACTGTATCTCCTGTGGGACCCGCATCAGCTAGAATCAGTTCATTGAATTCTCCAGGAACATAACCAGGGGTAAGATTAAACTTCAGTGGGGGAGCAGAGTAGGCTATAATGGATCTTTAGTGGAAAGCAATATTTGACGAGGTGTATCACAGGTGACTGATCCATGCTTGCTCCTTTTGCACAGAGGTTGAAATTTAGTCCCCCTGTTCTTATAGAGAAACAGTCCTTGGAATTTAACCCAAGGCCAGGATGTAAGCACTATAACTGGTTAGCTACTAATCCGATCATTAAAATGTTACAAATTTTGAAGAATAATGTTTTATAGAAATAATGTGTTCTGGAATAAAGGGAGTTTGCTTAAACTTCTAGAGCTTTTGCATTTGAAGCAATACTTAATATGTTTCACCTTCTAGAATCTCATAATTGAACATGTATTTTCCCAATCAAATGTGTAATAGTATAGCATTAAATAGAAGCAATTCTTTAAATGACGCAAATTCAATTTTCCCCATTCTTCAGCTCCAGTCTTTTTTTACGACAAATTCCTGGAAATATATATTGATAATGACACAGTAATGTCAACAATGCAACTGGGACCTCCTTAACACTGGGTCCAATGGTCTATCTCCTTAATCAAAGAAATTTAGGGGTGAAGAAAGGAACCGAGAGAATGATGGAGAAGAAAATAGGGTGAATTAATGTTAAATGTGATACAGAAAGAGAAATAAAGAGAAGCAGACAAAGATTGCATTAAAAGAGGAAAACAAATACAGAAATGAAATGTAAAGAAAAAAAGTTAACAAACTAAACCTCTAGGGACAATTCACTACCTGTAGGAGTGAGACTCTACAGGTTCAGTCGGTAAAAGTTGGGTTTCATATCAGAATATAAATCACAATACTAACAGGGTCACTAGGACATGAAATAGCAGCCCTAAATGTCTTTCTGAGATACATTCTTGTTTATGGTGTAAATATAGCAGTTCCTTGACATATTTGATGGCAAGCTCCAGTTTTTTGAGAGGCTTATAGCAGAGCAGTGTAAATATTCCATCAATTTGTGCTGATTTGCAACTGATGACATACCTCTTCCTCGCCAATAATTGCTGGATTTTTTTTTATTCACTAAAGGCAGGTGCCACGAACTCACCATTATTTTCTAGCAATTTATGGTCCATTATTTTCTCAGGTTCCAGCCATGGGCAGTTTGATACCAACTGAGTTAACTTTAGTGATGACTTTAGTTTATTTGAAGCATTACCTAGTTGGTAAATCCCTTAATTCCATCTGTTGAGGGTCAAACATATGGGTAAAATAAATTACAGTCAGGTTGATTCAAATGAGATCATGTTCTACCTTCATCTGGCAGGTGTACTGTCTCCCTTTTCTTGTGAAGCATTATCCCATTGTGATAACACTAAATTGGATCTGGCCTGTTTATTATCTACTGAAATCAAAAGCCATAACCAGGAAAATGCATAGCAAGATGCTAAAGCAGCTTGCTCGCAGGTAATCTTTCAGAAGTAGCCATTGTGATTTTTCTATGATGGAAACGTTAAAACGCTTCAAAGTGACTTTTGTGTAATCTTTCTACATTCTGGAGGTGATGGCGTATTTTTCATGAAACTTTAGATAGATTTTACAAATTCAGCTCTGCAGCAAGAGCAACAATTTGTGGCATTAATGGATAGAAACACTGACATTCACATCTAAACTGCCAATATGTGCAGCATGTGTGCAAATTTGTATGATATTCCCTTATGGTTATACAGACCCCAGTATTTGCAGGAGGTGCGGGGGTCATGGGACAAATAATGACTGGGAAGTCTAAATGTTGAAATAGTCTGGAGACCCTGCTGAATTTGATGGCAGAACATTGGGAGGCTGGCTGGCTGTCAGGCAGAAAGGCGTGTGCTGGAAGGCTTCAGCTGAGGAGTGGAGAGGAGGGGGAACAGTTTTGTGGCAGTTAGGGTAGAAATTGTGAAGAATGGGGGAGAGATTGTGGATTTTCGTACCATATAGTCCCAATCCTGCCTCATTAATCATGCATTCCTGGGAAACACACTGTTTCGCTGGCAGACGCCCTCTGATTCACCTGCCATGTCGTCACCTCGCTGCTTCCTCACGCCGGGCGCCATATTTTAAGTTCAGCCGCGCAGACACCTCTCACCTTCCAGCCCAGGACTGTTGCACAGAAGACATGGCCCCAAAAGGCAAGAAAACTGCAGCCTCCCGATTCAGTGACGCGTCCCTGGGATGCTTTCTAGACACCGTTGCGATGTCCTCTAACCCCGCTCTGGCTGCAGGGGTTTGGGAGGCGGTGGCGGTGGTGGTCAGTGCCAGTGCTGCACAGTAGAGGTTCAGTGCAAAAAGAGGATGAATGATCTTATTCATGCCACGAGGGTATCGCTCTAAACTCACACACTCACAAGGCCATCACTGGCATCTCACTCACTGCCAGCTCAAGGGACATCACCACTCACTCTCTCACACACACCCTCACATATCCATCTGGCCTCATCTCCTCTGGAGACTGCATCCTCAGCCCTCACCGTCTTGAGGCCACTTGCACAGATCAACATGTGCCCCCACACACCCCCTGGGATACCCCCCTTCCCCAGTACAGCTCTCGTCCTTCAGCCTCTTCCCTTGCCTGAGGCCACCTCTCCCCCTTCCCCAAGCAACCCCTAGACCTGCAGCCATTGAAAAGCCAACCCTGCCTTATGGCTGGTCTGGTAGGTAGAGACCTGCCCGTGAGCCCCCTAAATGTGATGTGGTGCTGCCTACGAAGCCTGGCACTGATGACATTGACTACTGCCCGAAGCAAGGTAGGCAAACAAACCTCAAAGTCACCCACATGCTTGGATGGTCCAGTGTGGGGGGGAATTATTCCGCCAAGCTGGGCTTATAATGATATGCAGATTTATTACAATGACGTTCCCGACTTGCGGCGGCGGGAAACACAGCCCGCTATTGATGTGTGGCGCAGACGGTTGCAAACTGGTTTCATGACATTGTCTGATTTTTGGCCTTCCTGCCATATTGTCCGCTCATGCCCACCATGATGCCTGATGCCAACAGTCATGGAAAATTCTGCCTCCTGTTGTATTTATTAATGACTATCTTGTATTTATGATTTCTAGCTTTGGACTGTCCCACAAGTGGAAACATTTTCTCTCTGCGTACCCTGTTAAACCCTTTCAAAAGGCCGCTAGTTTTTCTTTGCATTAGTGCTTCAAAAGTGCATCACTTCACATTCCTCTTCATTGAACTACATCTGCCATACTTCTGCCCATTTCAACATCCTGGGTACATCACCTAAGGTCATCACTATTATTTTACCAAGTTTTATATTGTTTGCTAACTGTCCGCATCTGTTTATATAAATGATGAGTAATGGATCCTAACCTGACCCTTGGGGAAACACCACTGCAAAACACCTCCGAGTCTGAAAAATATCCATCTACTACCATCCTTCGCTCCCTGTCAGCAAGCCAATTCCATATCCCAACTGCCACTTTCCTTTTAATTCTAAAGGCTTTCATCTTAACATGAATCCTGAGTGACACTTTGTCAGATGCCTTCCAGAAGTCCATGTTTGCAACGTCTACTACCTTGATCAGCCTCCTCTGTTACCTCATCAAAAAATGGAACCAAGTTAGTCAGGCCTGATTTCCTTCAATGTTGACCAGCAATTTCAGATCATAACCTCTGCCCCAATTTTTATTTGAGATTTTGTTTTTGGATTGCAGCTATTACTCTGCTTTTCCTACTTAAGCCTCATCTACATCCATCTTTTCTTTCTTTATTGCTCCCATCACCACTCCCTTTTGCCTTGCACCATCATCCCTTTTATTATTTAATCTCCATGGCTTTCCTCCCTATCACAGACCTTGCCTTTGTTCTTTCCACCCTCCTCCCCCTTTTCCCTGCCTCTCGACTTGCTTAAAACCTGTTACACCTCTAACTTTTTCCAATTCTGATGAGAGGTCACCGACGTGCAATGTTAACTCGGTTTCTCTCTCCACAGGTGCTGTCAGACCTCCCGAGTATTGCCAGCATTTTCGATTTTTTATTTCTGCTAGGAGGGATGCTGTGGCTATGATAGGTGATAGTGATAAGTGGTGATAAGTGAGGGAAGCCCTACCAAGCTGGACAATGGAAGAGAAGCATTGGAGGAGAATGGTATGATTGATTATGTTAGCGGCTTCAGAGAAGTCAAGGAGAATGAAGAGAGATGATGTGTCAGGGTTACCGACGGATTTGTTCATGTCTGTGGCTAGAGCATTTTTGGTGTTATGGGAGGGTAGTAACCAGACTGGAGAGATTTAATCATTGAATTGCAGGAGAGAACGGCAGAGATCTGGGGGCAAGGTGGGCAGTGGGGAAACCATATGTTCAAAGTCTTGGGAATGAGAAGTGAGCTGGTGATGGGGCAGTAGTTTGCAAGGACAGAGTCCTCAAGTGTGGAAATATTTGGGGAAGAAATAATGACTGCAGTTTTGAAAGGGAGGGAGGCAGTAATGAGGAGCAGCAAGTATTTACAGCGTCAGCAACCAGGATGGACAGGAAGGTTCAGATCAAATAAATTCTAGCTTTACAAATAAAACAACAAGAACAGTCTTTTCTGGTTGGTTTGCTCTGTCTGTTACCTTTCACACTTCTTCAGTTGGATTAATTTAATGTCTAAATAAAAATCACTTTGCTCAAATTAGCTTGCCTAATGAAACAACATGCACTCATTGCTTCATTTCCAAACCAAAGTATTTGTGCACTGTTACATTCACAAGTGTTATAATTTGTTAAGTCTCTGAGGAAGTCATTGAAATAGTGTGGAAATGTCTTTTAGATGTGGTGTCAAATTCAGTGAGAGGTTGTTAGCCCGCATCTACTAAGTAAAAACTTGAATGAGCCTTATGCAGCATAAAGCATGCATTTCTTCAGAAGCTTTCCATTTTGGAGCAATTATTTGCATTTGTGCTATGGTAATAAAGTGAATTTAATTAAATTACTTGAAGAAATGTTACTGTAATTCATAATTTTAATATAATTACAGTAATAGAAACCTGTGCATTTGTCACACAGAAGATTCCAATGTTATAATAAACTCAATTTTCTCACCAATTAAAAATGCAGTAATTATTGGACATTAAAATTTTCTATAATTTAGTTTAATCGTTGAACCTTTGTTCTGTTATTTAAGTGCTTTATGACTGAAATATTTTGAAAGGGTTATGCTTGATGTGAAATAATCCCATTTTGTTATATCCTTTAAAACAAGTGTTTCTTCCATTAACCATGATTTATATAATGTTATAAATGATGTAAAACAGTTTTAAAACTTGAGGTGGATGTCTAGTAGTGGCTGCAGAGAGATTTGCACACATTCATTTTGTTTCACTATGAACAAATTGCAACAGAGTATAAAATGGCTGGTTGGTTACTTAATAGATCTCACCACTTGGAAACAGGCTACTTTCTGAAGATATACAACATTTACTCCATTGAAAGGGTATTGAACCTTGTAAAACTTCTTCCTACCATCAACAGATTACGTTAAATTCTCATTTAGTGTAATACGTTAATATTTTCAGTGGTGCACTAATCCAAGAAATAAATATGTCCGTTACTATGGTTACATTTGATGGTCACAGCCAAAAGATTGTCCCTTCAGGCCACATAAAAGACTTAATGTTGGGGCTGAATAGTAACACATTATTTATTACTTAACCATCACGCTGTGAAAATTTAGTGATCTCATTTTTAGATTTGATCTTTTGACCTGTGCCAGTTTACTTGGCTGCAGTTGCTGCAAATTTACTGTTGCTGGTCTTTGAATGAAAAATACCTCAGATTAATTTTTGAAATAGTACTTCGAAGTCTGCAGACATTGCTAATCACAGAACTTAAGTAATAATTCCAAAGAAAATGAAATCTGTTTTCTTCACCATTTTAAACGAATGGTTAAAATGTAATTGTTTGTATGTCCCAGTTTTACTAACTGTATCGTCTTCATGTTATCCTTTTTTCTTAATCAATGTTCTCCCCTTTAATTATCCTTTCTGAAGGCTTATGTGTCTATGGGTTTTGGATGCCCTCCACAACCTTGCAAACTTGCCTAACTTAAATGTTCGTTCCATTAAACAGTGAAGATTAACAGGCTTTTCAACCACAAGGGTCAACAAAACTCAATCTGACACAACCTGACCCAAAAACTTGACGCCCACACTAATACTCAATAATAGCAAGGGCCACTGGAGGGTTATCAGAAGTTCAAATCATTCTTAATTCAGAGGTGACAGTGTCAGTGTTGGAGCTTTATCATGACCGGGATCATATCAACTAGTTCAGCACAAAGATCAAACCTGGAGCTTTCCTGCTATGTATAGCTAAGCAACTGAGTCTCTCAAGCAGCAAAAGTCAATGATTTTGTTTTTTTAGGTTTTTGCAACATTGAGTACATATTTGCAGACAAACTGTAATATTTCTAGGAGATATCAATTAAGATTTTAAAATAAGTGCTCAGAATGTTCTATGACTTAGGAGCAGCTGTAGGCCACTCAGCCCCTCGAGCCTGCTCCACCATTCAATAAGATCATGGCTGATCTGAATGTAACCTCAATCCTGCCTACCCCAATAACTTTTCACCCCCCTTGTTAATCAAGAATCTATCTAGCTCTGCCTTAAAAATACTCAAAGGCTCTACTTCCACTGCCTTTTGAGGAAGAGAGTTCAAAAGATTCACAACCCTCTGAGAGAAAACATTTCTCCTCATCGCTGTCTTAAATGAGAGACCGCTTATTTTTAAACAGTGACACTAGTTCTAGACTCTCCCACATGAGGAAACATACTCTCCACATCCACCCTGTCAAGACCCCTCAGCAACTTAAACGTTTCAATTAAGTCACCTCTTACTCTTCTAAATTCCAGTAGATACAAGCTTAACCTGTCCAGCCTTTCCTCATAAGACAACCTGCCCATTCCTGGTATTAGTCTAGTAAACCTTCTCTGAACTGCTTCTAACGCATTTACATCTTTCTTTAAATAAGGAGACCAGTACTTTGCACAATACTCCAGATGTGGTTTCACCATTGCCCTGTACAACTGAAGCATTACCTCCCTACTTTTGTAATCAATTCCCCTCACAATAAATGATAACATTCTATTAGCTTTCCTAATTATTGCTGTACCTGCAACTAACCTTTTGTGATTCATGCACTAGGACAGCCAGATCCCTCTGAATCTCAGAGCTCTGCTGTCTCTCACCCTTTAGATAATAAAATTCCTATTTATTCTTCCTTCCAAAATGGATAATTTCACATATGCCCACATTATACTTCATTTGCCAGATCTTTGCCAATTCACTTAACCTACCTATGTCACTATGTAGCCTCCTTACATCCTCTTCACAATTTACTTTCCTACCTATCTGTGTTGTCAGCAAATTTAGCCACCATCCTTTCAGCCCTTTCATCCAAGTCATTTATATAAATTGTAAAAAGTTGAGACCACAGCACTGATCTCTGTGGCACACCACTTGTCACATCCTGCCAACCAGAAAAAGACACATTTATGCCAGGCCTCTGCTTTCTGTTAGTTAACCAAACTCCTATCCATGCCAAAATGTTACCCCTACACTTGAGCTTTTATTTTCTGCAATAACCTTTGATGCGGAACTTTATCAAATGCCTTCTGGAAATCTAAGTACAGTACATCTGCCGGTTCCCCTTTATCCACAACACATGTGACTCCTTCAAAGAACTCCAGTAATTTGGTTAAACATGATTCATTCCCCCTTTACAAAACCATCTTGACTTTGCCTGATTGCCTTGAATTTTTCTAAGTGCCTTGCTATAACATCCTTAATAATAGCTTTTAACATTTTCCCTACGATAGATGTTAGGCTAAAAGGCCTACAGGTTCCTGCTTTCTGTCTCTCTCCCTTTTTGAATAAAGGAGTTACATTTGCTATCTTCCAATCTAATGCTTTCCCAAATCTACGGAATTTTGGAAAATTAAAACCAGTGCATCAACTATCTCACTAGCCACTTCTTTCAAGACCTTAGGGTGAAGTCCACCTGAACCTGGGGATTTGTCAGCCCGCAGCCCCAACAGTTTGCTCGATAACACTTTCCTCACGATTGTAATTTTCCTGAGTTCCTCCCTTCCATTTCCTGATTTACAGCTATTTCCAGGATGTTACTTGTATCCCCTATAGTGAAGACCGATGCAAAATACCTGTTCAATTCATCCGCCATCTCCTTACTTTCCATTATCAATTCCCCAGCCGCGGTCTCTATTGGGCCAACGCTCACTTTGTTAACTTTTTTTATTTAAATATCTATAGAAACTCTTACTATCTGTCTTTATATTACCAGCCAACTTTCTCTCATACTATAATTTTTCCCTCCTTATTAATCTTTTTGTCATTCTTTGATGTTCTTTATATCTTTCCAGTGTTACGACCTGCCACCCATCTTTGTGTAATTACATGCTTTTTCCTTAAGTTTGATACTGTCTTTAACTTTTTTAGTTAACAATGCATCGTGGGCCCTCCCTTGGAATTTTTCCTTCTCATTAGAATGTATATATTCTGTGTATTCTGAAATATCTCTTCAAATGCCTGCCACTGAACATGTCCCTTAACCTAAAAGCAAAAATAAAAGCAAAAAACTGCGGATGCTGGAAATCCAAAACAAAAACAAAAATACCTGGAAAAACTCAGCAGGTCTGGCAGCATCTGCGGACAGGAACACAGTTAACGTTTCGAGTCCGTATGACTCTTCAACAGAACTAAGTAAAAATAGAAAAGAGGTGAAATATAAGCTGGTTTAAGAGGGGGTGGGGGAGGGGGGGAGGGTAGAGCTGGATAGAGGGCCAGTGATAGGTGGAGATAGCCAAAAGATGTCAAAGACAAAAGGACAAAGAGGTGTTGAAGGTGGTGATATTATCTAAGGAATGTGCTAATTAAGGGTAGAAAGCAGGACAAGCAAGGTACAGATAGCCCCAGTGGGGGTGGGGTGGGGCGAAGGAATCGAAATGGGCTAAAAGGTAGAGATAAAATTATGGATGGAAATACATTTAAAAATAATGGAAATAGGTGGGAAAAGAAAAATCTATATAAATTATTGGAAAAAAAGGGGGGGGATCGGAAAGGGGGTGGGGATGGAGGAGAGAGTTCATGATCTAAAATTGTTGAACTCAATATTCAGTCCGGAAGGCTGTAAAGTGCCTAGTCGGAAGATGAGGTGCTGTTCCCCCAGTTTGCGTTGAG
Source organism: Cetorhinus maximus (assembly GCF_964194155.1). Taxonomy (NCBI): domain Eukaryota; kingdom Metazoa; phylum Chordata; class Chondrichthyes; order Lamniformes; family Cetorhinidae; genus Cetorhinus; species Cetorhinus maximus. The sequence continues at coordinate 87,704,825 of NC_135882.1, forward strand.
CTTCACTGGAACAATGCAGCAGGCCAAGGACAGACATGTCGGCATGAGAGCAGGGTGGAATGTTGAAATGGCAATCGACAGGGAGGTCTGGGTAATGCTTGCAGACAGACCGAAGGTGTTCTGCAAAGCGGTCATCCAGTCTACGTTTGGTCTCTCCAATGTAGAGGAAACCGCATTGGGAGCAACGAATGCAGTAGACTAAATTGAGGGAAGTGCAAGTGAAATGCTGCTTCACTTGAAAGGAGTGTTTGGGCCCTTGGACGGTGAGGAGAGGGGAAGTAAAGGGGCAGGCGTTGCACCTTCTGCGGTTGCATGGGAAGGTGCCATGGGAGGGGGTTGAGGTGTAGGGGGTTATGGAGGAGTGGACCAGGGTGTCCCGGAGGGAAGGATCCCTGCGGAATGCCGCCAGGGGGAGTGAAGGGAAGATGTATTTGGTGGTGGCATCATGCTGGAGTTGGCGGAAATGGCGGAGGATGATCCTTTGAACGTGGAGGCTGATGGGGTGATAAGTGAGGACAAGGGGGGCACTATAATGGTTCTGGGAGGGAGAGGAAGGTGTGAGGGCGGATGCGCGGGAGATGGGCCGGACACAGTTGAGGGCCCTGTCAACCACCGTGGGTGTAAAACCTCGGTTAAGGAAGAAAGAAGACATGTCAGAGGAACTATTTTTGAAAGTGGCATCAACAGAACAGATGCGACGGAGGCGAAAGAACTGAGTGAATGGGATGGAGTCCTTACAGGAAGCGGGGTGTGAGGAGCTGTAGTCAAGGTAGCTGTGGGAGTCGGTAGGCTTGTACTGGATATTGGTGGACAGTCTATCACCAGAAATTGAGACAGAGAGGTCAAGGAAGGTAAGAGAAGTGTCAGAGATGGACCATGTGAAAATGATGGTGGGGTGGAAATTGGAAGCAAAATTAATAACTTTTTCCAGGTCCAGATGAGAGCATGAAGCAGCACCAAAGCAATCATCGATGTACCGGAGAAAGAATTGTGGGAGGGGGCCTGAGTAGGACTGGAACAAGGAATATTCCACATACCCCATAAAGAGACAGGCATAACTGGGGCCCATGCGGGTACCCATAGCCACACCTTTTATTTGGAGGAAGTGAGAGGAGTTTAAGGAGAAATTGTTCAGTGTGAGAACAAGTTCAGCCAGACGGAGGAGAGTAGTGGTGGATGGGGATTGTTCGGATCTCTGTTTGAGGAAGAAGTGGAGAGCCATCAGACCATCCCAGTGGGGGATGAAGGTGTAGAGGGATTGGACGTCCATGGTGAAGAGGAGGCGGTTGGGGCTAGGGAACTGGAAATTGTTGATATGATGTAGGGTGTCAGAGGAATCACGGATGTAGGTGGGAAGGGACTGGACAAGGGGAGAGAGAATGGAGCCAAGATAGCAAGAAATGAGTTCCGTGGGACAGGAACAGGCTCACACGATCGGTCTGCCGGGACAGTTCTGTTTGTGGATTTTGGGTAGGAGGTAGAAGCGGGCCGTCCGAGGTTGGGAGACTATTAGGTTGGAAGCTGTGGAAGGAAGATCTCCCTTATCTCCCTTGAGGTCCCTTAACCTCACTTGCCAGTTCACTTTAGCTAGCTCTGCTTTCATGCCCTCATAATTGCCTTTATTTAAGTTTATGATACTTGTCTTGGACACATTCTTTCCTCCCTCAAAATGAATGTAAAATTTAATCATACGATGATCGCTGCTACCTAGGGATGCCTTCACTAGGATTATCAATTAATCCTATTTTGTTGCTCAATACCAGGTCTAGTGTAGCCTGCTCCCTGGTTGGCTCCAGAACGTGCTGTTCTAAGAAACTATCCCGAAAACATTCTATGAACTTCTCGTCTACGCTACCTTTGCCCATCTGATTTTTCCAGCATGTAGAAAAAAAATCCCCCATGTGCTTAAAAGAGTTGTTACAAATTTATAGAAAACAGGCTGATTGATTTTAATCGTGGTTTATGGTGGGCCAACAAAAACATATGTTGATGTAAGTTGACAGGATTGGTTTACCCGAGTATTCTTTGAATGACGGATGTGGTTGTGAGACCCATAGAACTCCACCTGTTGAATAGAGTGAGACTTGTTATTACTGCACAGCTTCAAGTTGTATGATGTTTTATCAGCATGAGAATAATTAAGATGCAGCATCAGCTTAATTGATTTCACAGCAGACAAATTTTATTTTCTCCTTCAATTCACTACATCCAACTCAGACCTGGAGCTATAAAAATTACAGTACATCCTAAAATATTAAAAATAATAAGCTTAACTAGATCAATGGAGTATTCCCTGTTTTTTTTCCCTACCGCAGAGAGTTTTCTCAAAATTTCATGCAGTGCTAGGTTGGTCCCTTTCAGTCCCTGTTCATAGTTACACAAATTAGACTGGATTTTCATCCTCAAGGCAGGTAGTGGGAGCCGGGAAAATTCCCAGCTCGGCCCACCTGCCTCAGGAGAAACTGACAGGGAAGATGGGATTTTCATTTGTAATGAAAAGGGGAAGGCGGGTGTGGACTGTGGCCAGACCAGCTGACCTAGGAAGAAGTTTGGAGGCAGCCACAGGGGATGCTGGGAGTTGAGGCGCACCTCGGTGCTGTGGGACTTCACCCACTCATAATGAAAAGAGTAAGGCCCTCTAGTCCTCGCCCCTCACACCCCCTCACCTCCCACACAATCCTCATGTCCCATCCATGCCACCTCATGCCCTCCCACCTATCCCCATGGCCTCTCATACTCTCAGCCAAGCCTCATAAATCCATGAGAGTACTGAAACACCTGAGCCCCAGGGCGGAATCGTCTCAGAGTTGCACTAAGTGCAGAGGCAGATTTTTTTGCACTGTATCGTACCCTTCCTGCCTCATAAATTATGCAGTCATGGGAAACATGCTGGATCGCTGGCTGCCAGCCTCCAATTTGCCTGCCATGCTGTTACCTCGCTGCTTCCACACTCTGGGTGCCATATTTAAACTGCAGCCGCGTGAACACTTCTCAATGCTTGCTGCCCAGGACTGCTCTGGTGAAGACATAGCCCCAAAAGCCAAGAAGAGTGCAGCACCCCCTGATTTATTGACGCACCCCTACGACACCTTCTGGACACCATGGAGGCCCGCCGCAATGTCTTCTATTCCCACTCTGGCCGCAGGAGGCCCATCAGTCTCACCACTTCAGCTTGGGAGGTGGTAGCAGGGGTGGTCAGTGCTAATGCTGCACACAAGAGGTCAGCCATCCAGTGCAGAAAATGAATGAATCATCTCATCAAGGGCAATTAGGGATGGGCAATAAATGCTGGCCTAGCCAGTGAAGCCCACATCCCTTGAATAAATTTTTAAAAAATCCATGCCGCCAGAGTAAGCCATCCATTTTATCACTAAACTCACACACTCAGAAGCCCACCACGCATTTATTGGCACCTCACTCACTTGCAGCTCAAGGGACATCACCACTCACTGTCTCACACACACCCTCACATCTCCATCTAGCATCATCCCATCTGGAGATCGCCTCCTCATTCCGTCCATTGCTCCACTCAGCGCACATACATGAATGGTATACTTCTCATTTGGCCTGGCATACACCTTGCTCACACTCTCTCCATCTGTCTTTATACAGGACAGGATCACACACAATCAATGGGAGAGGGCCCAGACCAGGGGGGGTGGAGTGCTGGACTTCAAGGTTCTCACTCTGTTCGAGAGTCGCGTGTTGGAACTCGCCAGAGAGGATGTGGACTGTTTCTGCAGTGACAGTGAGGTTGGCAGCAGGCATCCACATGAGGACCCTGCACCAGATCATCCCTCTGTCAGTGCTACTTTGAGTCTACTGTTCTATGTAACGCGATTGCCAAGCACTAATAATCTCCACTTTCTCTCCAAGTCACATCTGACATGTCCCCCTCAGGCAACCTTGACCCGGATCCCAGTGTCGAAAGTACCCCAGATGAGGATCCTGATGATTGTGCAATCATCAGCGAACATCCCCACTTCTGTCCTTATGATGGAAGGAAGGTCATTGATGAAGCCAGGAAGATGGTTAAGCCAAGGACACTACCCTGAAGAACTCCTGCAGTGATGTTCTGGAGCTGAGATGACTGACCTCCAACAACCACAACCATTTTCCTTTGTGCTAGGTATGACTCCAGCCAGTGGAGAGTTTTCCCCGATTCCCATTGACTCCAGTTTTGCGAGGTCTCCTTAAAGCCACACTCGGTCAAATGCTGCCTTGATGTCAAGGGCAGTCACTCTCACCTCACCTCTGGAGTTCAGCTCTTTTGTCCATGTTTGAACCTAAGCTGTAATGAGGTCAGGAATTGAGTGGCCCTGGCGGATCACAAACTGGGCATCAGTGAGCAGGTTTTTGCTAAGCAAGTGCCACTTGAAAGCACTGATCATGACCCATTCCATCACTTTACTGATGATCGAGAGTGTACTGCTGGGGCGGCAATTGGCTGGGTTGGATTTCCCCTGCCTTTTGTGTACAGGACATACCTGGGCAATTTTCCACATTGCCGGGTAGATGCCAGTGTTGTGGCTGTACTGGAACAGCTTGGCTAGGGGCACGGCAAGTTCTGGAGCACAAGTCTTCACTGGTGTTGCTGGAACATCGTCAGGGCCCATAGCCTTTGCAGTATCCAGTGCCTTCAGCCCAATGCTGCAAAGGCTATAGGCCCTGGATGGTCATGGAAATGCCATAAATTGACATGAAAGGGCATGAGGGGTCGTAGTAGTTGTTTGGAGGGGCATACCTTGGCGTGGGGTGAATGAGGAGGAGCTTTAGAACTTACCTTTCAAAAGGTTCCCTCTTGCATGGAGAGGCTTCGAGCGGGATCGGCAGTGTGCAGGAAGTAGGTGGTGAGCAGGAGGAAAGCAGTGAGTGGGAGAGAGGTGATGAATCTGAAGAGGCAATATGCTGGAGGAGGGAAGCAGCGAACAGGAGGTAAGTTAAAAGAGTTAGTAAGTTAAGGGTTAGTAAGTTATTAAGAGTTGGTAAGAGGATTTTTGGGCTAGTTAATACCACTGATCTAGTCATTCTCCTACAACTGGTTTTGTAGCATTATTAAAGGAAGAATTATTAAAGGGGAGTGGGGAGGGTTTTGATACCAAGAACAAGGGGTGGCTCTCAGCAGATCCCACACCCTTCCCAATCTCAGCTCCCTCGATCGGGCACTGAGTGCCTTTGAGTGTGGGATCCCCCTGAGACCTGTAAGCAAACACACCAGGATCTGCTTGTTATCTTCCCCATATGATAAGTCCCTGTCCGCCACTGGATTAATACCAGTAGAAATGGAATGAGGCCCTTAACACCATCCATTATTCTGCGTGGAGGCAGGAGCGTGGCAGGCTCCCCACCTGCCACCCTCTCACCTGATTAAATGCCCTCCTGCCACCAAACCCGAGCTGGGAGTGATGGGGGGTGGGGGGGAGGCGGCGAGGGGACACAAGATTCTGCCTGTAGCTTCCCTTCAACATTTATAGGGACACTGTGTCTCTCTAGCCTTCACCCTCCAGTCCACACGAACCAACCACTCTCCAAATTCAGGGACACTCTGCCTGATTATGTTTGTTGATGTGAAGAAATGACTGAGCTATTTTACTCACTATTCATGGCGGCTTTAAATAACCAAATCACTCAATACGCTGAAAAAATAAAAATTGCCTTTTGCACGTTTTCTATCAATTTAAAAGGCAAACCACCGAAGCTCTTTCTACTTTGAGCTTGTCAAAATGAAACGAAAGATCCTTGTCTTGTTTTGAGCCATCACTACCAATACAACTTTTCTTGTCAAATGACTAAAATACAAGGTGCAGTATAAAAACTAACAAATGTCTCTCTCATGTATGGTAGTGTAGCGGTTATGGTGCTGAATCTAAAACCTAGAGATTGTGTGTTCACATGCCACCATGGTAAATTTAAAATTGAATTGAGTAAATCTGGAAATGTCTAAACTAGCTTGTTACGGTGTCAATGGCTGGATGTTGTATTCTGTCTCCTTCTTCCATACCTATGGTAACTTTATGAAAATCTATATTATATGTGGGACTTTTTTATTTCCACTGGTTGCGCATATCCGCACATTACCTTGAAATCGGTGCATATAACAAAATTTATTTCACACATGGATGGAAAATATTAGAGGGGACATTGTGTAGCTGTCTTGCAGTCTATCCTCCAACAGATTAGTAGGATTGCTGAAGTACTGTCCAGGGGAATGGGAGTAACCCAGTGGAGCACAAACCTGCTGTCCCCTCACAGGTTGACAGCATTCATCCTTCAATTCCTGCTAGTCCACCAGTGCCCTTGCTTCGGCTTGTCAGCTAGTCAGTCTAGCCTCCTGTTGCCAACGCTGAAATGGTGCATTTCAAGGTCAGGCCTTCTAGGGTCCTAGAGCTGCTTGAGATTGTCCTTCAAGGCTATCTGCAGTCTCCTTCACTGGAGGTCAGCAGACGTTCGTCAGCCATGCTCCAGCCACTGGGGTGGCCTTGCATAGAAGCACTAGGACAGACAAAAGTAGACATATATAGTGAGGGAAATTAGTCTACAATTGTATGCAATATGACATGCCTTGATTTGTAAATTTGGCATGCTTATTTTATGGTGTTTTTATTTTTGCATTGTGACCAAGCAGATACTCTGATGGTTAGTGACAGAGGGAAGATAAGATGTGAGGCTGTTGGTGAATGGGGCATTAGGGTTGGAAATACTCAGCAAGTCTGGCAGCATCTGTGGATAGAAAAAAATAATTAATTTAAGTTTACTGACCTTCCATCAGAATTCAGGGGCTGTTTTTGGGAGAGGTAAAGCACCCTTTGAGATCGTTAAAAGTGAACATGATTTTGCACTTTTTATGGACAAACACATTAGAGCTGTCAAGTTATCCAGCTGTCAAAGAACTGTCAAAGAATTGTTCAGCTGTCAAGGAGCTGTCCAATTGTCTAGGAACTGTCAAAGCTGTCAAGGAACTGTTAAAGCTGTTAATGAATTGTCAAAGCTGTCAAGGAAATGTCAAAGTTGTCAAAGCTGCCAAGGAACTCTAAAAGCTGTCAATGTTCTCAAGGAGCATTCAAAGAATGCTAGGTGGCATGGAAGGAGTAAGAGCAAAAGGTGGAGGTAGGGGTGCATAGGTTGGCATGAGTTGGTACCAAGCTGACATAGGGGCTATAAAGGACCATGGGGATGTGGGGGGCATAAGAGGGTATGAAGGACCAGGGGGTGGTTAGAGTGACATGGGTTGATATGACAGGCCATGGGGGGTGGATGGGGTTCATGAGGTGGCACAGGGGCATTAGGGGCCATGAGGATGTGTGGGGAGCATGATGTGACATAATTTGACATGAATGGCGCATAGGGAGTGTGTTGGGGGGTGAGGGGGTGTAAGGGGTGAGGGCTGGAGGGATGTTTTTTATTTTATCCTTTTTAAAAATTTAAATACAGTGCCAGAGCACAGAGGCAGGCCTTCCACCCAGCCCACCTCCGCACCTGGCAGCCTCCGCCAGTGGTGGCAAGCTCGACTTCTAATCCAGCCCATCACCGCCCGCCCCCACCCCTTCACGAAAATGGCCCTGGAGGCCATTTTTAAAAGTCGAGTTCACAGAGGCGGGAATTCGCTTGCCTCTGCATACCTGACCCAGGAGCGAAAGCCTGGGCCTAAAGGCTCATGGCCAGGGTCACCATCATAGCCATCGATAGTGGGGCCCCAGCCCTGTTCTATGGTTGCAGTTGTGGCTGCAGCGGGTGGCAGATTTCAGTGAGGACATCCTTAGTGGAGTGCAGACGTCTCATACATTGTTCCTCACTGAGTTTCAGGTAGAATTGCTCCCTGGGCTATTCTGGGTGGTTAGGTCTCCTACAGACAGCCCTTCTCCTCCTCTCTTCACTCTGCCAGCAGCTTGTCCTGCTCAATATGCCCTCTGTTCACTCTCTAAGTATTGCTATTTTCCAAGGGTAATGCCTACCAGTGTAGTTGAGAGCAGCTAGCTTGTGTGTAAACCTTGAAGACAGGACAAGGTAATTCAGCACCTGTCACAAGACTCCCTGTATACTTTAGCAACCCTAAAGAACTGTCGAAAGCATCAAAGACTCGTACTATCATAGTAACAGCCAATAGAAATTAATCAGCAACTAACCTGAAAGTAATTGATTAAGAGAGGGCATTAGCTGGAGTGTTGAGCTCCAATGGCAGTGCTTGTGTCAGACACTCTGATTGACATTATTTGCTTACACTGCATGCATCTGGCGATGTTCACTGCAAATGGGCTAACAGCCTCACCAATATACTATCCGGCATGACTTGCACCTTAAGTGACCACGTGCACAATGGATGTCGTTTTGGAGCTCTAAGGGTACTTGTAGCACCCAAAAAACAGACACTAAGGATTCAAATTATGTGTATATAGTCATTTTGCAACTCAGAAACAATTCATTGATCATTAGTAATCTAGTGCTATTGGTAAAAAGAATAGGCTGCTCAGGGCAGTCACAGCTGACTTAAAACTAGAAAAATACATATAAAAGCAGTCATACAATTCTGTTTTTCAAGTCGATTTCATTGCTTCTAAAAGCAATTCAAATGTAAATGTCCCTTTATAGCTGTGGACCGTGGTGGGAGGGAGCTATTTGGGAGTTAAAGGCACAATGTGCTATCAACATTAAGGCAGTGAAAGTCAAACATTCGGTAATGTTTCTCACATTAACCACTGAATGGCCTTCCCTCAAGCAAACAGTTTAAATGCACTGTGTAAAAATGCTGTAGTGGCTGTGTTAATAAAAGAAAGTGAATGTATCTAAGTGACACCGAGAAAAAGAAACAAAACTGTTTAATGGTCATGCTAATTAATTTGAGTATGTACATTCTGGTACTGTAATTGTTTGCTGGTGTTTTGGGATAGGTATCGTTTATTTCTTACTTAATATTCAAGAAAAGAATTCAACCCAAAAAACAAAACATATATTTTGAAATATAATTCAAATTGTTGCATGTAAGGATGAGCTATGTTAAATTTAGATACTTTGTACATTAGTGTGTGCTGTTTCCCATTGATCTACCTCCTATCTTCAGGTTACCTACATTAATTCAGAACTGACTATTAATTGGTGATCTCTGGGCAGATGATTTAGGAAAGAGAAGGATCAGGCATTTTCAGTAATAGTTGTAGGGATGAATCATTATCATGATTTTACTAGGAGTCAGAAAAATGAAACAGCTTTTAAATTAGAAATGTGGAGTAGTGCAATTTTGATGCTGAGATGAATATAAACTTGTTCACTATAAGCAGGACTTAGTTTGACTTTAAGTAGATGAGATGTTAAGCTCCAGGCCATTTTGATCTGTGTGAAAGCCCCTTGAAATGGGCCCCTTTAGAAACTTGGAATTGAATGCATGCTACCTCAATCCATATTACCATTAGAATGGGTCTTTTATTTTGCTTTATTTATACAGAGCTCTTTATTTTTTCGAAAGTGGATACCAAGTAAAAAAATTCAAGCAATAACAGCAATTGAGTAGCGTTTATATTCTTGTTTCACCCAGAATGGCTCTACTTGTAACCCATAAGATTGTAAAGTTGTCTCTAGAGAACATTTGGATTTAATAAATTCCTATTCTACTGAAATTATATGATATCAATAACCATCTCTAAACTGAAATGAAAAAAATTGAATATTGCATACCTTAAAATATATTTACTTAACAAAGCACTGCTGCTCAGTTTTTCTTGCCATACATTTTTCTACACATTTTTCAACTATTAAGAAATTTATTTATGTAGTAGCAAAACACTTAAGGTTTTGAGTCCATTAAATATCATTTCAAACAAATTTCCAGGAATAGAATTCACTGTGTAGCATATTTGTGAAAACATATGGTGCCACAGTATATTTTCAAGGTGTAGACAGGATGCATTTTGTCAGTGTGGCTGGACGGGAGTCTCAACTGTGGCTTGCTGATAATGAAATGTCCTTAAGATTTGTGGGATTGGTACTTCCATGTGGCATGTTATCTTTACTCATTCTGAGCTGGATTGGTTAATAATAGAATCAAAAGAATTTTTATGCAGTATAAGGTTTCTGTCAAATGCCATAATTTTCAACTGAAACATTTACGGTAGTAAAAGGCAGCTTTCTTCATAGGTATTAGTAAAAGGAAACAGTTTCCTTTCTGAAAATTATTTCGCATCTCAGACGAATTCAACAGTTTTGATAGATTAGTGCAATCAACAAATCAGAATGAGAGAGGCAACTCTTGTTGAGAATGTTAGAAAAAGTCTGTTATAATTCATCCAATAATAAGTAACCAAAGTGAATACTTTCTTCATATAACCCTAACCTGAATGGAAATATAGTACTAAACTTTTAAAATAATTACACAATAATTACAATACAGAAACATTTTGGGTTATATTTATGATATTACAGAGTTTACTTTATATTTCTGTTTACATTGGGCAATATATGAGGGAATAACACATTGGGCAGAATTTTACACTTCCTCAGGAGTGGGTTGACAGGTGAGCGGGGGGCATAAATTTGGGCATAATGCCATGGGTGGCATTGCTAGCACTTAACTGCCCACCCTGCTCCTTGTAATTATATGAGTGACATGGAGGAGGCTGGCATCGAGTGGGAAGCCCGGCAGCTCCCAGTGCTTGGGCTGGTGACAAGCAAAGGGGCTAGGATATCTCATTTATGGGCCCCCAGAGGCCTTCTCCCACCCCCCTGGGTTTTCCCTCCCCCATTAACTTGTCCACCACAGCGCCCCCCATTCTCCCCAACCTCTCCACCCACTAGCCAGGGTCTGAAAGCCTGGCCCCACCAAAACTGCCCCCCGCTCCCCCCCCGCCCGCATCATATTTCCCCATCCGGTTCCAGTGATGAACTCCGTTGGGGACTAGATGCAGTCCCAAAAGTGGCCTTTGCTCCTGGTAGCATTGCTAGGAGGTGCTGTCTATCTGATTGGCAGCTCTTGGAGGTGGGATGTCCTCCTCAGATGGGGGAAAAAATCTTGCCCCAGACCAGGTAACACCCCATCAAGTATTTAAAGGCTGCAGGACAACACGCTGGAGCGGGGGTGGGTTCATCCTCGACATCTATGCCGAGGATCAGCGGGGATCCCGGCACCATGTAAAACTCTGCCCGTTACCTTAACTTGGCTCAATCAGCTGCTGATTTTTGGGATAATAATTCCACAAGTGTTTACAATTTTATTTTATCCTAATGGCCTTCTCAGAGTTGTTGCAATTTACTTATAGCCAGAGAACAGGCAAAATAATCATAGGTTTGGGTGAAAAATAAAACTAGTTTGTGGTATAAACCATTATAAACTTGCCTTTGATTTCCAATCTGCAGAGTTAGCTGGAGTGCTAAGATTGGCCTTAGCCACTCAAGGTTACATGGAAGAAAACTTTGTACCTAGCAATGCTAGTTGGGAGCGCAGGTGTGTGGATGTCAGGATCGTACTTGCCTTTTCGCAGCCTCCCATCATTGTAGATCCATGTTAGGGCTGTCCAAACTTTTGTCAGCTTTCAGTGGGTCCTTGGAAAGAAACAACTGATCTACGAGTGGGAAAGAACAAGAACAATCAGACAGTGCACAGTGGAAGAATATTAGGCTTTATTCTTCCAATCTGGTTAGAAATTAATTCAGCTGTCAACTGGAAATCGAGAGTAACACCGCTGAAAATGGGAGGCAGATACCATCCAATTTGCTGTTGCTGTGAAAACAAGCAGCACTACTAGCCTGGTCATTACTTTCGCTCTTATTGGAAAATCAGCTAGTTTTGCCAGCAGGTTTTTCAATGATCTGTTTAAATTTTAGTGATCAACTCACTGACGTATAGCTCTGTTTTAGGAGTCGGCAATCTGAGACTGAGTCAAGTCCAGTCTGTACAATTCTAAGCTTCCTGCCTTTGGTGAAGCCTAGAGTGTAAGAAAAGATTTAAAAAAAGAATGTTTAAAAAAAGAAAGGAGGGAAAGAGATTATTGGAGAGGGAGGTAGAACTGCATGAGAAAGGTAATTGAAGACAAAGAAAGCCAGAGAAAAAGAGGGAGCCCAAAGTAATGCAGGAAACAAAGAGAAGAAACTGAAGTTATTTGTACAATGACTCCAAAAAAGTACAAAATTGATTGGGAGTTTGATGTGGTATTTGATCAATTCATGACTCGTATTGACTCAAAAGTACTTTGGTCACATGAAGGTTCCGAACCCATTGTTCAACATGGATTCAGTGACCTGCTCCAAAAGATTAAACACCCTGATGTGGAATTTTCTGTACATTTCTGCCCAAAGACACGTGTAATCAATGTGTACAGTAAAATTCCTCTAGCAAGGCAGAGGAAACCTGATAATTATGCTACATCCAAATTTCCTCACTTGTTTACACCCATCTGTCAACTGTGGTACCAAACTCCAGCAAGAAATCATGCCATCAGGAGGGGACAAGGATAAAGAACCAAATATGTGGAAAAGAATAGGCAAAGAAAGCTTGTACTAAAACTTGGTGCACAGTTGAGTATAAATCACATTGGAGTTTTGAAGATCATAAAATAAGGCCAAATTTATACATCAGGTTTTATGTAAATTTATATATGTTATATATATATTGAGCTAAATATATGAACACAGCCATAAGGACACAGTACAGGGAAAAGTAAACATATGATCTGCACTAGGGTAACTGCCTAAGCCATTAAGCGAACTATATGTAATATAGTAGAATTAGTGATCGAGATTTCAAATGCAATTTCATAAATTTGCACATTAAAATTAAGTACTGAGAGAATTATACTAGTTCTGCTTTGGAAAGATTGAAATAGAAAATAATAGCTGTTAACATCAGGATAACAAACATGTAATGCCCATGTTCTACATAAGAATCAATGCTCACTAATTCGGAAATCACAATTCAGATTGAGGTAACATAAAATATGTCAGCTGCCAGAATAACTCAATGTGCAATTTCGTCCAGGAGTTGCACTAAGTGTGGTAGTGGGCGTGAAAAAGACATTTTACCCGCTGGCCACAATGGCCGGTTTTTGCACCGTAGCACCCCATTCCCGCCTCATTAATTATGCATTCATGGGAAACATGCGTGTTCGCTGGCAAATGGCCTCTTATTTGTCCTCCGTGCCATTTTCTCACCACTTCCTCACTCTGGGTGCCATATTTAAACTGTAGGCGCGTGCCAGTTCTCAATGCTTGCAGCCTAGGCCTGCTCCAGTGAAGACGTGGCCCCAAAAGCCAAGAAGAGTGCAGAATACCAATTCAATGACCCATCCCTGGGACGCCTTTAGGATGTCGTGGAGAACAACCACAATGTCCTCTACCTCCGCTTTTGCCGCAGGAGGCCCATCAGTTTCACTGCTCTGGCTTGGGAGGCGGTGACAGTGGTGGTCAGTGCCAGTGCTGCACACAAAGTGTAGGCCATCCAGTGCAGAAAATGGATGAATGATCTCATTGTGCTGCCAGGGTAAGACAACCATCTCATCGATCTCAACTCACCTTCTCACAAGGCCATCTCACATTCACTGGCATCTCACTCGCTGCCAGCTCAAGGGACATCAGCATTCACTCTCTCACATACTCCCTCACATCTCCATCTGGCCTCATCTCCTCTGGAGACTGCCTTCCCAGTCCTCACCATTTTGAGGCCACTTGCACAGATCAACATGTGTCACCGCATACACCTTGGCATACCCCTCTTCTCTAGTACAGCCCTTGCTCTGCACCCTCTTCCCACTTCTCCCCCTTCCCAAGCAAGCCCTATCCCTGAAGCCATTGAAAAGCCTCCCCCGCCTTACGGCTAGTCTGGTAGGTAGACACCTGCCTGTGAGGCCCCCTAAAAGTGATGTGGCGCTGCCTGAGAAGCCTGGAGCCAATGATCATGAGTGCTGCCCGAAGCAAGGTAGGAAGCCAAACCTCTAAGTCCCAACTGAAATGCAGCTCGGCAGGCGCACATTGCTTATGTACAGTTGTGAAACACATCGGCGTGATCCAGGGTGATCCAGTGTTGTGGAATGATTGGGGCACAAGAAGCAAAATTGCAACTGGGTGGCCCCTTCATTGGCCATGGAGCACCCATCAATGAGAACCCCCCCCCCCCCCCACCGGAAGCCTTTGGAGGCCTCCAGGTAAACCCCACTGGTCTCCTCACAATGCAGCAAGCCCTCCCGATGAGGTCAAAATGCCCGCGGAGGTGAAAAGTGGTCCTTAAATGTCCATTAAAGTGGCTAAGTTGGCTGCCCAGAGAACGGCCGCGCCACCAATTTTTCTGCTCCTGGCAGTACGGTACGGCAGCAGGAAGAGGCTGGGCTTCCCTCCTGATGCCTCCATGTGGCATTTTGCCAGCCCTCCCAGCTTGTCACCAGTGGGCTGGGAAAATTCAGCCCCAGGGCTTAAGCACAAAAATCAGGGCTGACACTTCAGTGTGGCACTGAGGGAGTGCTGCTTTCTCAGAGGTGCAAGCCGGCAGGCAGGCAGGCTTTAAAAATGGTGGCAGGGGCCTGGATCCAGGTTCCCCGCCCCCATTCCTGCCACAGGCAATGCCTATCAGCATTGGAAATGGGATTGGTTGGGCGGGGGGGGGCATGCAACGCGAGAGCCCACACGTTGTTTTCTCAATGTTGCTGGCACCATTGCAGAAGTGGGCGTTTCAGTTAAGCCAAATTTAAACCGAGGTACCATCTGCCTGCCCAGGTGAATATAAAAGATCCCATGGCACTATTTCAAAGAAAAGAAGGGGAGTTATCCCTGGCCAATATTTATCCCCCAGTGAACACCACAAAAGCAGATTGTCTGGTCATTATCACATTACTGCTTCTGGGATTTTGGTGCGTGTAAATTGGCTGCCATGTTTCACTACATTACATCAGTAACCACACTTCAAAAGTACTCTGTTGGCTGTAAAGTGCTTTAAGATGTCTGGTGGTCATGAAAAGTGCTATATAAATGCAAGTCTTTCTTCTTTTTACTGAGGTTTTGCACAAAATGAAAGGCTTTCCGTTTTCTACTTTAATTTTAAAGTAGGGTCCTGGTTTATTTTTATGAAATATTTGTCTTCCATTCCCCAGGTCACAAATTTGAATTGCTTTCAAAAATTTTCCTCCATTATCAGAAAATCTCAAGGAAGATGCTAGGGCCGGATTTTGCAGTCACAATGCAAAGTTGAAATGCGTCAGGCAGGCTTTAAAGATGGCGGCAGGGCCTGGATCCAGGGTTTCCCACCTCCATTTCCTGCACTGGCAATTTCTATTGGTGCGGGAAAGGGGGGGCGAGGTGGGAACCTACGCGGGATTGTCACAACGTTGCAGAAGTGGGCATTTTGGAACTTTCGCAATTTTGATGGAGGCAAATGGGCTTTGGTAGGCGATGAAAATCATTCCAGCAGAGAGGTGTCCTTAACCATGGGTGAACCATGGCTTAGTGGCAGGAACTATATGAAAGGTCAGGGAAAAGGGTGTTGCCTACTTCATGGGTCACTATGAAATGCTGTAGACTAAGATGCATCTGTTTTTAAGGTGAGTGATGATGGTGCTGGTATTAGAAAATGTAAGTGACCTTTAAATAATGTGGTTGCCAGGCTGACACCTCTAACAACCAGCAAACTGTCGAGTGAAAGAACAGAATTGTGAAAGTGGAAAGGTCTTCAGATATGTTAGAGCAGATTATCCAGTGGCTAATGTGAATTTCTACATTGTGCAATACTGAAAGGCTAGCCCAGTTTGAGATCCAAAGGTGATTGTGTTAAATATCCCCATTTCTTTCACTTTTTCCATGAAGTTCAGCTTAGCCATCTTTTTGGCTGTTTCAAAACTTTGACAGATGTCTTAGCCTTGACTGTCTTCAAAGGCTGTAATGGATTTTGCTCAGCAGGGTTTATTTATACAGTTACTTAGGGGAATGTCAGTTTGATGGCTTGGCTTCTTTCCTAATGATTAATGGTTTCTGCTCAGCAAGGTTTGTTTGCACAGCTGTCCTGGAGAATGTGAACTTGTTTATTTTGACATATTTATGAGCTTCTGAAGAAGATAAATGGTTTTAAGTGGTTATCAAGTAATGTTTGTTTATTTTGACAGGTTTATGAGCTTCTGAAGAGTATAATGATTTTTTATGATCATTAAAATTATGTTTGTTTATTTTGACAGATTTATGAACTTTTCAAAGACTTTCAAATGTTATGAAAAGGCTTATGGGATCTGTTTATAGTAGGTTGTGAGGGGATTGGGGTGGGTGTAAAGAGGTGAGTGGAGGGTAAGGGGGTTAGGAGTTGAGGAGATAGAAGGTTGTTAGTTAGGGGGGACTTCATACTGCTCTGCAGAACTGAGCTAATGTCTCTGCAAACAGAGGCAGGTCTTTTAGCCTGGCCACCTCAGCATCCACCCTCCTCCATCTCCACCTTCTTCAGGCTTGACTCCAAGCCATTCCTGGCCTACCAGATGAAATACCTGCCAGATTGCGCTTCTGGGTAAGCAACAGGAATGCCACTTTGGGAAATTTCCTCAATTCCGATTCCCGCCTCAAACATGAAACTCCGGCCCTTAGTTTCAGGTTTTTGGTCTGATCTATTGATTCGAATGCACTAGGGCTTCAGTAGAATTACTTCTTTCTCTACAAATTTGTAACTGATGCAAGTAAGTGGTGGAGAAACTGGAGTTCACTTCAAAAAATGAGCTAAATAAGCTACTTTGCATTTTGACGACAGACCTTGGATGTGAAGCTTCCCAGGACCTGCGAAAACCATATTGTGCTCTGGGAGCTCTGCATTATTGCACAGTAATGTGTTTCCTTGGGTTTGGGTTGCTGTCTGGTTGATCTGAAATCACAATTCTTATTATTTTCCATGGAGAAGCATGGGTAAATTCCCTTTTGGTAGCATAAACGGAGCAGTGTAGCAGCAAGGGAGAGGTAAGTTAAGCACCTCCATGCTAGTGAAAAAATAAACATTGTCCTGGGGCTAATATTCTTTTCTAAAAAAAGGCTATGTGTTTAAATAGTCTCCTTTGACATTCCTTCTCTTAAAGTCCCAACTACAAGAATTTGTCTGCTTATGATGTCACAGACAGTGCGCTGATGAGAAAGGGAATGAACTGCACATACCTCACGATGGCTGATAAAACATTTGTTTCGATATTCCTATCAGTCATAGCAAATCAAGATGCAATTTATTATAGCTTTCCATTCATTGTTAAAGAAAAGATAAAGACCCCTTTTCCAACTCAGAGGAATGATACAAAAATCTTTTCTACCTGTTTTGAATGACAGCATTCTTGCTCTGCAATGACAGTGTAGTTTTTCATTATTAAACTAATCTGTGGATTACAACAAGGTGTTCCTGTTTAGATAATGTTAGAAATTGAATTAAATAATACTCTATATACAGTGCATTCCAGTGATTTTATTTATCCTTCCAAGTTCATCAAATATTTGCTGGGAGAAACTTTTGTCAATTAGACATAGAATTCAATTAGTATAGAGCACCATTTGGCCCATCATGGCTGTGCTGGTGCTGGCTTTTCTTTTGGAACTGTTTTCTGTAATCTGAATTCTCTGGATTTTTCTTCCCTGTGTCCTTTTATATTCTTCCTTTTCAAAGCTTTATTCAATATCCTTTTAAATGTAGTGCCTATCTCAATAGCCAGCAGTGATAAAGCTTTCCATGCTCAAATAACCATCTGTATAAAAAATAAATCTTTTTATTTCCTCTTTCATTCTTGCAATGATAATCCTGAGGTTATACCTCTTTGTTACTGATTCATCAACCAATGGAGACAACCTTTTACCACTGATCCTCTCGAAAACCTCTATTAGATCCCACTCTTGACTTTTCTGTTCCAGTAAAAAAACACCCAATTCTTTGAGCCTTTCTTTCTAACCCTAGCTATTGATTCTCAATACCTTTTACTGAATTCCAATTACCTAGTAGTTTATATTTGTTATTTTTTACCATTATGGTGCCATATTCAAGACTCAACTTAAAAAATAGAAAAGATATATTGCTGCAGCTGGTATAGCAGAAAATACCATAATGGACTTTGAACCCCCAACCCTAATTATTGCTGCAGTTTTATGGCTTTAATCCAAACTGTGTCAGAACTGTCATATGGTTCCTTCAATATCCAAAATAAATACAAAAGCTTCAATTTCTCTTCAGTATACTAAACTGAGGTCCTGTGCTATCTATAATGTGGAATTGATACAAGGAACATTGGTGAACAAAGCTGTTATTTTGATTATTTATTTATTGCTATGTGATATTTATAACCATTTTTCTAATGGTCAGAAGATAGCATTATATAAAGAAACTAACAGGTAAAATTCCTTGTTCTTTAAGTGTATTATGATTCATAAAGCTTATACTATATTTGGAGCTCTTCTGACATTTTATTTTCAAGATACTAAGGAGGATTGTCAGGGTAGATAGAGAGAAACTACTTCTGAACAAAACAGAAAATGCTGGAAAAACTCAGCAGGTCTAACAGTATCTGTGGAGAGAAAAACAGAGTTAACATTTCGAGTCCGTTAACTCTGTTTTTCTCTCCACAGATGCTGTTAGTCCTGCTGAGTTTTTCCAGCATTTTCTGTTTCAGATTTCCAGCATCCGCAGTATTTTGCTTTTATCTTAGTGAGAAACTACTTCTGTTTGTTGCGGATCTGTTGATGCTAAATTGGACAGTCCCGGAAAGCAGGCATGGAGCTTGTGATGTGTGATTAACCCATGCCCTTTCAATGTTCCCATTTTAAATTGCCTTGTTTTAAGTAATTCTACTTTAATGTTGATCGGTTAATAGGGGCCCATATTCACGTTTCACATCGGGAATTTCGTTTTAACGTAATTTTGTACTAGTAATGACAGGATCGCGTGACCTGATCAACACCCTTCCCTCTCACCGACCTTCCCTGTTGCTGCTTCTCCAGCTTGGGGCTTACCTCTGCAACTCAAAGCTGTTCTTCCTGCCTCTTGCTGCTCATCTCACGAGGCTTCTAGAGAGGGAACAGGCGAGCGGGAGAAGCGGTGAAAGGGGAAGGACGGCAAGAATGATCAGCAGTGACCAGAAGGGTCGAGAGGCAGGAGAAGCTGCGAGCTGGAAGGTTGGGAAGCAGGAGGTTCAGGGAGCAGGAGAAGTAGCAAGCCAGAGGGTCAGGGAGAGGGAGAGGCAGCAAGTCAGAGAGGCAGTAAGCTGGAGAGTCGGTGAGCAGGAGAAGCGGTGTTCCAGAAGTAAGTAGAAAGAAAGAATATTAAATTAATATCTAATTAATATAATTAAAATTATATTTTAATATTGATTTTACTTTGAAAGCTATTTCGTTTATGAATATAGAAATGTAACAATGTAAAGTATTTCAACTTGCAGGGTATAATGTTTTTCCCTGATGAGAAAGGTTTGACAGAACCGAACGACAGCTTTTACATTGGTTATAATGGGAATATCTGAACTGCTTAATGTTGTTGCATTTATTTGCACTTTTCAGGAAAACAGCCACAACGTTAAGTGAGGACTTAGTGTAGTTGCTAGCACTATCTGAAGCTAGCCTGCATTGCTTAAACCTAGGCTCCATCTCATAATGGGGAGGTCGTTGGGAATCCTGTGTGAGCTGAATCTGGTTTGGGAAAGGCAGAAGAATGGCTGAATGTGGGGGAGAGACCAGTCCCACGTTTTACAACACTGCAATGAAGGTCTTGATGAAGGAGATGGAAGGGAGGAGAGATGTCCTCTATCTGCCTTTCTTAAATGGCGGAGTTACATGCATAATTTTCCAATCTAAATTAACACTTCACAAAGCGAGGAAAGTTGGAATATTATAGTTAGAGCATCTGCAATGTTCTTACCTACTTCCCTTAAAATTCTGGAATGGAAACCTTCTGCTTCTAGGGATTTGTTACTCTTAAGCGCCATTATTTTGTTTAAGTTAAGTTTGGTGAGTTATTCTTCAACTGTTCAATGTTGGTTTCATTGGGATGTTTGACATGTTGACCACTTCCTCTATTAAAAATACTGACACAAAAAATTCAACATGTCCTCCATTCCCTTATTTTCATTGGCAATATCACCGCTATCAGTTTAAGAGATCCACATTGCTCCTAATATAATTGTAAAAAGTTTGTGTTGATTTTGATATCCCTTGCAAGTTTCTTTTCATACTCCCTTTTTTCACTTCTGTTTAGTTCCCCTTTGCTGTTCTTTGTATCTTTCCCTATTCACTAAGACGTCTCCTATTTTTTACACTTTTGTATGCTTTTTCTTTTAGTTTTATATTGTCTTTAGTCATCGATGTTCTTTTTTGTCAAGTAGCGTTCTTGTCCCTTAGGGGCATAAATTTGTTCTGTATCATAATTGATTCTTTTTTGGACACCTTCCACTGATCTTCTGTCATTTTAGCCCTGAACAAATTTTCCCAGTTTAGAGTAGATAGTTTCTGACTCATTGCATTGAAGACAACTTTATCTAAATCTAGAATCTTAGTAGTGGTTTTGCATTTCTCCTTTTCAAACGTTAGATATTTTCAATCCACTCATTTATTTCATTGTATTCCTTCTCCAAATTCTCTCTGCATTCTGGATGATAGCTACAGTGGCCAAGTCACGGCCAGTTTGAAATATTAATTGAACATCAGTAAACTTGGGCTGAATTGTTATGATGACCTTCATATTCCTTTAGCATAAAGGAGTTTGGACATTGATGTATGTTTATACTTTGGGAAATGTTTGTAATCATGTAAATTTATTTATAAGTACAGTCTGATTCCTTGTTCACAATTTGAAAGCCACAATAGTTCTCAATATTTCTTTCATTCTTTTTTCCTGATTTCAGTGATACTGTATGAAAGATCACATGATTAGTTTCGTTGGAGACAATTAAAATATAAATTTCTGTCCTTTGGTCACCTGGGAAATGGCTGCACTCTTGATGGTGAATTATGATGGACAATTCTCCAGTCACCTTGTCTCCCCCTCCTCTCTTCCTGTTAACGAGGGACTCATTTTAGAATCTTGTCTAGAAGGGTGAGGAAATTTGATCTGAGATTCTTCTTGGTTGTTACCATGCCTGTGACACCAGGAAACTTGTATGGCTGGTCATTTTGAGACCCACCCACCCCTGGAGAGGACTTTCTTCTGTGGGACTATATTGCAACATGCTTTGAGAAGGGGAATTATATCCTCAAATGCAATTTTCATATTCTCTCCCACTGATCGAGCTCATGTTTACGATCCTAATATAGGATTATTGATGAACTCTGTCAATTGAACCTTCTCAACGAAAGCAAAATGCTGCCGTTGCTGGAAATCTGAAATAAAATCAACACATGTTGCAAATACTTGATGGGTCAGGCAGCACCTGTGAAGGGAGAGGCAAAGTTAACATTTCAGGTTGATGATCTTTTGGATCTGAAATGTAACTTTGTTTCTCTATCCATAGATGCTGTCTGACCTAAGTATTTCCAGGATTTTCTAGTGGATCTTATTAACTGCTGGTTTCAAAGTTGGTTACTATTAACCCAACTGGAGGAAATAGATTATCTCCAGGTAGATGACACCAGCTCATTACAGCAATAAACAGGAGAGGACACCTGCTGTTCACACACGTAACCAGGACACTGCTGATCAGCGAATGCTAGAAGCACTTGAACTGGACAATATGACAGAGACTCATCCTGGCCATTTTGAGACCTCTGGAACCTTGTTAAATTGGTCACTTTGTATGTGAGAGCTCCATGATGGACAGTGGGGAATCACACCTAAGATTCCATCTTGGTGTGAAATCATGCATGGATTTATTAGGGGCCATTGGATAACAATCAGTGTAGGAAGCTTAACTAAAAATTTTCTTCTTAGCTCTGGGGCATTGAGGCCAATTATAATAAGTCTTACCACAGTTAGTTGATCACTCAAGATAGTAAATGAGTTAAACCCAACTCAGTTCAACACAAGGCTGTGCACTTAGCAATTAAGCCATTGCAGTTCTTCTCTTAAGAACTTTGGGCTGAAAAGGCCAGAGACATTAGGATGACCACCTGGTGATGTTGGAAGACATGGGCCTGAATTTTTTGGATGGCGGGGTTTCCTTTCCTGCCATCCAAAGAGTCGACAGGGAACACATCCCCTCCTCCCTTGACCCCGAGTGCTCTGCAGCCATTTCACGCTCAAATGAGCATCATTTGGCTGCAGTTGGGACTTCTGCCTCTCACTCAGGAGGAAGTCCCGCCTTAGAGAGCTGCAGCCAATCTGACTGGCTGGCAGCTCTCGAGTCCCTGCTGCGATACGATCTGCAGTGGACTGAAGAGGAACTACAGGAAGATGCCTGAGCCTAAGTCCTGGGATTGGAGGCAAGATAAGTTTAAGGGGTCCCAGGATGGGGAGGGGAGCACAAAGGGGCGATCGGGGTGTCAGGGGAGAGGCCGTGCAGGTGTTGGGGGGTGGATAGGGAGGTCAAGCAGCCACTGGAACTTAACAGGGTGGGGTGGTGCCCGCAGTCAGAAGCAGGCTTCTGATGGAGGGCCACCAACCACTTCCCTTTCCTGCCTGAGGCCTAGGCCCATACTCTCTCAGGCTTCCGCCATGCCAGGTAAATCCTCCTGCCAGCCTAAAAATTGAGGCTGGGCAGGAAACAGCCCATTGGCCACTTAAGGGACTCAATTGGAGCAAGGGCGGGTGATCCTTCTGAGGCCTTGCCCACCCCAGCTTAAACTTGCCACGAGATCGGGGCAAGTGGTGACCCAGAGAGAATCCCGTTCCTTCAATTTTATGCTCCCCACCCCACCTAAAAACCCATCGGCAAAGGGCAGTGAAATTCAGGCCGTGGTTCCTGGAAATCTGCAGTTAAACAATGGTCCTTTGATCTCACTTCCGAGAAGAGAGCACCTGCCTCCTGTTGATACAAATCCTTCATTTGGGATCCAGTGGACCTCTGTTAGTTTGGGTCTTGAAAGCCAGTGAATTCCTGTCCAGGTTGTAGCAACTGTGGGAAAGCCCTCATGAGGTTCATAAAATCATAAGAAATAGGAGCCATTCAGTCAATCGAGCCTGCTCAGCCATTCAGTAAGATCATGATTGATCTGATTGTGGCCTTAACTCCAATTTCCTGCCTGTCCCACAGAACCCTTGACTCCCTCATCAATCAAAATACAGTAAAACCCCCTCGGAATCTTATGTGTTTCAACAAAATCAGCTCTCATTCTTCTAAATTCCACTGAGGCCCAACCTGTTCACCTTTTCCTCATCAGACAACCCCTTCATCCCAGGAGTCAGCCTACTGAACCTTCTCTGAACCGCTTCCAGTGTAAGTATATCCTTCCTTAAGTAAGGAGACCAAAGCTGTACACAGTACTCTTGGTATGGTCTCACCAATGCCCTGTACATTTGTAACAAAACTTCCTTACTTTTGTATTCCATTCACCCTTGTAATAAAGGCCAACCTTCCTGATTACTTGCTTTACCTGCATGCTAATATGCTGTGATTCATGTACGCCAGATCCCTCTGCACTACAACATTGTGCAGTCTCCCTCCATTTAAATTATATTCTGTTTTTTCTATTCTTCCTGCCGAAGTGGACAACCTCACATTTTCCCCTGTTATACTCCATCTGCCAAGTTTATGCCCACACACTTAACCTATCCCTATCTATATCCCTTTTCAGACTCTTTGGGGGGAATTTTTCCATGCCCGCTGGCGTTGGGCGTCATGCGGGCGTGAGCAGACAATATGGTTGGAAAGGCAAAAATCAGTTTCACACTGCCGTGAAACACGTTTGCAACTGTCTGCTCCACCCACCAATGGCGGGCCATGTTTCCTGCCACCCGACATCGGGAACTTCATTGTAATACACCTGCATAAGCCCAGCTCAGCAGAATCATCCCCACCCCATGCTGGATCATCTGAGCATCACGCCTACATGTTTCAAAACTGAACATAAGCGACGTTCGCCTGATGAGCTGCACTTCGCTCGGGACTTTGAGGTTTGTTTGCCCTCCTTGCTTCCGGCAGCACTCGCAGTCATCAGCGCCAGGCTTCACAGACAGCACCACATCACTTTTAGGGGGACTCACAGATGGTCTCTACCTACCAGACCAGCGGTAAGGCGGGGATTGGGTTTCAACGGCTGCAGGGCTAGGGCTTTCTTGGAGAAGGGGGGGAAGTGGCCTCAGGCGAGGTAAGAGGCTGCAGGGTGAGGGCTGTACTGGGGAAGTGGGGGATCCCTGGGTTTGTGTGGGGACACATGTTGATCTTTGCAAGTGGACTCAAGAGGGTGAGGGCTGGTGAGTGGACTTCAGAGGAGATGAGGCCAGATGGAGATGTGAGGGTGTGAGAGAGAGTGAGTGGTGATGTCTCTTGAGCTGGCAGTGAGTGAGAGGCCAGTGAATGTGTGATGGTTTTGAGAGTGTAAGAGTTTAGAGTGATGAGTTAGCTGCCTTACCCTGGTGGCACGAATGAGATCATTCATCCTCTTTCTGCAATGGATGGCCAACCTCTTCTGTGCAGCGTTGGCACTGCCTCCCAAGCTGGAGTGGTGACATTGATGGGCCTCCTGCAGCCAGAGTAGGGGTAGAGGACATCAAGGACAAATGGTGTCCAAAGGCATCCCAGGGATGCATTACTGAATTGAGGGGCTGCAGTCACCTTGCCTTTTGGGGCCGTGTCTTTTGTACAGCAGCCCTGGGCTGGAAACAGAGGTGTGCGCGTGGTTGCACTTTAAATACGGCGGCCGGCATGAGGAAGTGGCGAGGTGACAGTGTGGCAGGTGAATTGGAGGCCACCCACCAGCGAAGTGGTGTTTCCCGGGAATGCATGATTAATGAGGCAGGATTGGAACAATCCGACGTGAAAACCCACCATTGCAGCCAACAGGTAAAACGTCTTTTTTCTTGCCCGCTACTGCACTTAGTGCAAATCTGGGACAATTCCACCCTTTGTCTGCTCCTCATAACTTACTTTCCTTCCTGCTCTTGTATCAACAGCAAATTTTGCTACAATACTGTCAGTCCCTATATCCAAGTCATTAATATAGATTGTAAATAGTTGAGGCCCCAACACTGATCCATGAGGCACTCCACTACTTTCAGTTTGCCAATCTGAAAATGACCCATTTATCCAAACTTTCTTCCTATTAGTTAGCCACTTCTCTATCCATTCTAACATAACACCCCCAACAACATAAGGTCTGAATGTGGCACCTTATTGAACGCATTTTGGAAATCCAAATACAATACATCTACTGGTTCCCCTTTATCCACCCTGCTAGTTATATCCTCAAAGAATTCTAATAAAATTGTCAAACACTATTCCCCTTTCACAAAATCCACCATTCAAAGACACTCAGCAGGCCCCCCCTTCCTGATTGAGGATCCTGGTATCAGGAAAGGGGGGCCTGCCAAGAGCCAATGCCTTTCTCATGCTGCTGATCCCCCCTAGCCAACCACTCCCAATTCACCCTTACTCATTTTTTTTTTAATTGATGAGTTGTGGGTGTCACTGGCAAGGCCAACATTTTGTTGCCCATCCCTAATTGCCCTTGAACTGAGTGGCTTGTTAGGCCATTGCAGAAGAGTCAACCACATTGCTGTTGGCCAGGAGTCTCATGTAGGCCAGACCAGGTAAGGATGGCAGACTCCCTTCCCTAAAGGACATTAGTGAACCAGATGACAATCAATGATAGTTTCATGGTCACCATTACTGAACCTAGTTTTATAATTCCAGATTCTAGCTGCCATGGTGGGATTTGAACCTATGTCCCCAGAGCATTAGCCTGGGTCCCTGGATTACTAGTCCAGTGACATTACCACTATGCCACTGTCTCCCCTTGTGCAGCCTGGGCTCTGGTAATGAATCTAGGCCTCAGGTGAGTGTCATATTGGCAGTAGCTATCAACTCCCTGGTGGCGTTGCCATTCAATCGAGCTTCTGGCCTCTGAGTGGCCAGATGCTCTTAGCAGGCGGGACCACCGCTCCCAGAGCGCTGATCTCGGGGAAGGCTCCTCGCTGTCCAATTAAGTGCCTGGATGTGGGGCTCTCGTCGGCTTTCTAACCGGCAGGTGAGATCCTGCCACCTCCATTAAATATCGCCCATTGTTATGGAAAACTATTCCAGACACACTCAAGAAATTCACTACTTTTGACATTTGAGAGTCTGGTTATCCCAATCTTGTTTGAAAAAGTTAGAATTCCCTGTAAAAACCACTCTCCCGTTGCTTCATACTTGTCTGATCTCTAAATTTACACAACCTATCACTGTACAGCTTTTACCAAAGGATGTAGAGAACTCCCACCCCAGTCTTAAATCCTTTTCTATTTTTTCATTCTTCTTATAAACCTCCACTGTCTGCTGACCTCTCGTTATATCCTCTTTCATCATTTGAGTGGTCCTATCCTTAAGCACTGAGGATACTCTGCCTCTCTACCATTTTCCCTATTTTTCCTATAGACCTCAAAACCTGGTTTATTTCATTTGCAGTCCTGATTGTCTTGCAGTCATGCCTCAGTAATGGCTACCATATCATAACCTCCAAATTGTATTTGCCCCTGCTATGTGACGAAAACATTAAAGGAGAAAAATTTGTTCTTCATACTCCATGGATTTCTTTAAGAATCCTTATTTGGGCCTCATACCTTCACCTGTTCTTCTGCTTTAATGTCGCATAGCATGGACTTGTTGGGCCAAATGGCCTCTTTGTGCTGTAATGACTCTATGGCATATTTTTTATTTCTTTCTCCTGATTTAAGCATTTTACATCTTTTAATTTTCTCTTCACTTGTAGCGCCTAAAGTATAATTTCTGACTGTTACTCTACCCACTTAACCTTTGTTTGTTTATTGTGACATTTTCCACCTGAGCCTCTGTTTACTTAACTAAATTGCTGTGACTGACCTATTTATCTTTCCAGCTGTACCAGCCAGTTCAGGTGAAGGCCTTCCCGATGGTACAATTTTTTGCTGCTCTCAATACTGGTGCCAGTGTCCTGTGAAATAGAACCACCCCCCAACCCTTTCCCACATCATTCCTTTGGGCACATGTTCTGCTTATCCCAATATCAATTTGTACGTGGTTCGGGTAGTAATTCAGCGATTAAAGCCTTTGAAGTCCTATTCTTTAATTTCACTCCTAGATCCAAACAGGATCCCTCGCCTACTCTTCCCTATGTTGTTGGTCCCAACATGGATCACAATGGCTGGATCCTCCTCTTCCCTTTCCTGTATCCTTTCAAGCAGGTTGAAGTTATCCCTCACCAAGCCACAAAGTGGGCACGTACTCTCGATCCTCCTTACAAAAGATACTATCTGTCCCCCACAAAATAAGTGAATCCTCTACAACAACGCTACACCTCCCCTACTCTTCCTCTTCCATCTTTAAACAAATTCCTTCTCTAAGGTGCCATAGCCTGCATTCTGGCTATCCTTCTGACAATGTCTATCCTTATGCTTACAAGTAGCAAGTACATTTAGCCGATTCAACAGGTACAGTTTCTATGGATCCTCATTCTCTAACTCATCTGGGTTCCCCTTATTCTGCACACTACCGGCCACACCAACCCCGTTCTGAACCAGTGACACTCTACAAGGCGTGACAGAAATCTGGAGCAAACTGTCCAATACTGTTCCTTTTCCCTTATGTAGTCAAGTGCCTCCAACTCACATTGCAGCTCAATGGCTCTGAGCTGGAGAGATTTAAGATAGATGTGTTCACTTGGGACAGTCTCGCTGTCCATAAATTACCACATCCTGCAGTTCAGATGCACAACCTGCTCTATCATATCTTAGTCTAGATTACTTTATACCTACTTTTTAGTTTGTTTTAAGCTGTTTTTCTTTTCCTACACACTTACACTAAGCAGTGTAGATAATACTAATAATACTAACCAGACAAAATTTTAAAGATTTACAGCCTCAAGCCTACACAAACTACTACAAGCACTGGAGACAATAAAAGCCTTCCCCCTTAGCACTGAATTCACACTCTTACCAAATTCCCAATCTTAACACTATTATGCTGTACTCCTTTTACGACCGCTCTGTACAAACACACTGTGCATCAGTAGATACTATTTACTTTTCCATACCTTTTTGAGCCACACCCAAGTTACAAGCACTCACTCAGCTTCCTTCTTGTCACAATTTGCACTTCTTCAGACACTCACAATTATGTGCTAGAGTGTATTTCAAAGACAAAAGCAAAGTACTGCGGATGCTGGAAATCTTAAATAAAAACAAAAAAAACTGGGAAAAACTCAACAGGCCTGGCAGAGAGAGAAACAGAGTTAACGTTTCAAGTCCTTGTGACTCTTTTTCAGAGCTAAAGAGATGTAGAAATGTTTTTTTTATTTGTTCATGGGATGGGGGCATCACTGGCTAGGCCAGCATTTATTGGCCACTCCTAATTGCCCTTGAGAACTGAGTGGCTTGCTGGACCATTTCAGAGGACATTTAAGAGTGGGTCTAGAGTCACGTGTAGGCCAGCCAGACCAGGTAAGGATGGCAGATTTCCTTCCCTAAGGTGACCCAGATGGGTTTTTAAGACAATCATGGCCATCATCAGACTTTTGATTCCAGATTGTTTATTGAATTCAAATTTCACCATCTGCTGTGCATTACCCTGGGTCTCTGCATTACTAGTCCAGTGATATTACCACTATGCCACCACTTCCCCTGGATTTTATACTGTTTAAGAGGGGATGGAGCAGGTGGAGCAAGATAGAAGGTCAGGGATAGCTGGGAGCTAAGGAGAGATTGACAAAGATGTTATGGGCACAAGACAAAGGGAGCGTTAATGGTAGTGGTAAAGACTAAAAAAAGGTGCTGTTAGTGGCATAAAGGTAAGAGCAGAATGTGTTAATAGCAGAACAAGGCCCTTGCTCTTACCTTGATGCTGCTATCAGCATCTTCTTTTGTCTTTACCATTACTGTTAACACTCCCTTTGCTTTGTATTTCAAAGACACTTGACTGTACATTGAAGAAAGTCATAACCAATCTTGTATTGAGTTGTTATATAGATCAATGATGAAACCACATTGGAAACATTAGGGCTGAGTTCCCAGTTGTACTATCCCAGTGGAGCAAGCTGTTTGCAGAGAACGCCTGATCAGTGGTTTGTAATGCTTTGGTTTTCCATCTATTTGATGTAGTGGAAAAAAATTCAGATGCTGCATCCTGCAATGTCAGTTCCACTACTTCCTGAAAATTCTGCCTTGTGCCTGGTGTGCCTGATGAGGGGAAAAGCCCTTTTGTGTTCTTTTTGGCTACTTTGCTTTAACAAGGGCATTGATGCATTAGAGAGGATTCAAAGAGTGTGACAAAATGATTCTGAGCCTCGGGATATATGTACAAAACTAAACCTCTTTGCATTGGAGAAAAGGAGATGGGGGTGGTGGGGGGGTCCGGTGTTGTGGGCAGGGGAGAAAGGTTGAGAGACATAGGGTTGGGTTTTCAATAGATCATTTCCAGGTCTCAACTCTACAACGCTGTTGTAATATGCATCCACTAATTGGGCCAAAGGTGAGCTCGGTGCACATTTAGTGAAGCTGGGTGTTGCCTGGAGGCTGGGACTGGTTCTAGGGGGTGAATCTCAAAGGCAGAATGGCAGCCATGACTGAGCTTGCCTTGCAGAATGGAGTAGGGGCAGGAGACCAGAGGGCCTGCAAACAAGCGATCCATCATAAGGTTCTTGATTTGCTCTGCTCAAGCGATGGCAAATTTGTGCCAATGCTTGAGCAGCTCAGTTAGAATTTCCCTTTCTTTTCAAAGCTTCACATCAGCAGCAACAATGGTGTGCTCCCGACAGCTGGGCGCTAACATGCCCCAGACCGTTCGTTCTTCCCAGTCTCAGATTAGAAAATTTCCTTCAGCCTTTTAACAAGCTCTTCAAGGAGCTTAACAGGCAGTTAATTGGAGGCATTGGGTTGCCAGCTCCCCATCCACCCTGGCTCAGTTCATAGCACCCTCACCTTTGAATCAGAGGGTTGTGGGTTCATG
This sequence comes from Cetorhinus maximus, assembly GCF_964194155.1. Lineage (NCBI taxonomy): Eukaryota > Metazoa > Chordata > Chondrichthyes > Lamniformes > Cetorhinidae > Cetorhinus > Cetorhinus maximus. Next base: position 87,734,770 of record NC_135882.1, read on the forward strand.
TCCCACTCCTGAAAAACCAAGAACTGTGATTGTACTCAAAAGAAGTTGCAATCTGTGACTGTTGGTAACTCGAAAGAGTATCCACCCTGCCCACACTTGAAAATAGCACGTTCTGGAGGTGTTGGAAGGCTGACACGCCATTCGAGAACTCTATTTTCAAATCACGCCCAGCCCCAACCTTGCCAGCACGGGCGATAGAAAATCCTGCTTTGATCCATGTCTTTAAAGGCACAGATGAAGCAAATGTAAACGAGTTGTTTGATTTGGCCTGTGGATACTGACTTATAGAACAAAGGTTCAAAATTAGCCAACCTCAAATGAGATTTCAGAATAGAAATTTCCTCTCAGACTAGTGCATATGTGGAACTACTAGCAAAAACAGTTGATGTGTGTTAATTAACTCTTCCAAAAAAGAGTTAATTCAATACCACAGCACTCAAAGCTACATGAGTGTAAGTATAAGTTTAGCTGATCCACTACTTTGTGGGATACAATGGTTCATGTGATGCCTGGAATGGGGGGGGAAAGTTCAGTTATGGGATGTGGCTGGCCAGGGATTGAATTTCACAAATATGGGAATGGTTAGATCGTATAAACATTTACCTAATCACCTACTTATGGATCAAACAGTTTTAATGTAGAATATTCCTTTAGATTAAATGGTTGATGCCGAGTTTGTGATAGAATAAATTACACTTGCTCTGTTAAAGAAGTGGACTTCATGGGTACAAAGAACAAAGAACAAAGAAAAGTACAGCACAGGAACAGGCCCTTTGGCCCTCCAAGCCTGCGCCAATCATATTGCCCGTCAACTAAAACATTTTGCACTTCCAGGGTCCGTATCCCTCTATTCCCATCCTATTCATGTTTTTGTCAAGCTGCCTCTTAAACACCACTATCGTACCTGCTTCCACCACCTCCTCTGGCAGCGAATTCCAGACACTCACTACCCTCTGCGTAAAAAATTTGCCCCGCACATCTTCCCTATAGTTTTCTCCTCTCACGTTAAATCTATGTCCCCTAGTAATTGACTCTTCCACCCTGGGAAAAAGCTTCTGACTATCTACTCTGTCCATGCCACTCATAATTTTGTAAACTTCTATCAAGTCGTCCCTCAATCTCCATCGCTCTAGTGAGAAAAATCCGAGTTTCTCCAACCTCTCCTCATAGCTAATAACCTCCAGACCAGGCAGCATCCTGGTAAACCTCCTCTGCACCCTCTCCGACGCCTCCATATCCTTCTGGTAATGTGGCGACCAGAATTGCGCGCAATATTCCAAGTGTGGCCTAACCAAGGTTCTATACAGCTACAGCATGACTTCCCAGCTTTTATACTCAATACCCCTGCCAATGAAGGCAAGCATGCCATATGCCTTCCTGACTACCTTATCCACCTGCGTTGCCACTTTCAGTGACCTGTGGACCTGTACACCCAGATCCTTCTGCCCATCAATGCACTTAAGGGTTCTGCCATTTACTGTATAATTCCTGCCTGTATTAGACCTTCCAAAATGCATTACCTCGCATTTGTCCGGATTAAACACCATCTGCCATTTCTCTGCCCAAGTCTCCAACCGATCTATATCCCGTTGTATCCTTTGACAATCCTCTTCACTATGTATGGTCTTTGGTTGTTGCCTGCTTTCTGATATTATGTATAGAACTAACCATGACGTGAATATAAAAACAAAAAACTACTGCGGATGCTGGAAATCCAAAACAAAAACAGAATTACCTGGAAAAACTCAGCAGGTGTGGCAGCATCGGCGGAGAAGAAAAAAGTTGACGTTTCGAGTCCTCATGACCCTTCAACAGAACTGAGATCTGAGATCTCAGTTCTGTTGAAGGGTCATGAGGACTCGAAACGTCAACTCTTTTCTTCTCCGCCGATGCTGCCAGACCTGCTGAGTTTTTCCAGGTAATTCTATGACGTGAATATAGCATGCCAATAAATAATTTAGGATTAGGTTGACAACCTTAGAAGTCAAGTTATATTCAGTGCTATATGTTACAGCACCTATTAATAAAGGAGCTAATGACCTTGCTTTAGTCCATCTACAAGCCCCCACTTGTACAGAGTTAAAATTGGGCCCCTATTTCAGAACACTTTAAATTATTTTAAAGGGGAATGTATTTCTGCCAGTGATAATTTTGTGTTTCAGTTTTCTTGCGCATTTCAATGGAAAGGAGAGTTTAACTGTACTTCAACAGAAGTGTTGCTGAAGCAAGTCATTCTTGACACGACAGAGTTAAAAACAGCAGCCAGGAAAGCATTGATTAATGCAAGCCAGGAAATGGTTGAACACATCACTGGTCAAAGCTACACCAAGGATATATATTCAAGTCTAGAAAAATTTAGAAATTTCAACAGGCAGCCAAGTTTGGACTGCCCACCGCCATTTTACTTGAAATAGTTTTGCAAATTATGCATAGTACTTGCAATGCACTGTCTCACTATTTTGAATGATTATCATGCATTCATATTAAGCAGCAAGGAACTGCTTAATTATGGTGTCCCACAAAGACCTGTGTTAATTGTGGCATCAATTATCCATCATATTTATTAACAACTTAGGTGATGGAATAGGAAATTACATTTTTTAATTTGCCATTTGGATTGAAAGTGGCATTATAAGCAATGTAGAGGAAGCATAACATTTCAAATTGATATTAATAAAATAAATGATTGGACAAATCTGTGGCAAAATGATTTCAATGTAGGTAAATGTGACGTCATCCACTTTGACCTAAATAGGATAGAACAAGGTACCTTTTAAATGATTACAAGCTAGAAACCTTGGAGTTCTAAAGAAACTTTAGGGTCCAGGTATACAGATCATTAAAATGCCATGAACAGGTGCTGAAAATAATTAAAAAGGCTAATGAAATGCTGGCCTTTGTATCTGGAGGACCAGAATACATTAAGGTAGAAGTTTACTTCAGCTATAATAAACCATGGTTAGATCACACCTTAGGAAGGATATGTTGGCCTTGGAGGGAGTGCAGCGTAGATTTACCAGAATGATGCCTGGATTCCAAGAGTTAAATTACGAGGAGAGATTGCACAAAGTAGTGCTGTATTCCTGAAATTTAGAAGGTTAATTGGTGATTTAATCAAAACTTTGAGGATATTAAGGGTAACAGGTAGGGCAGCTAGAGAGAGACCATTTCCACTTATTGGGAAGTCTAGGACTAGGGGACGTGTTCTAAAATTTGGAGCCAGATCTTTCAGGAGTAAAATTAGGTAATGCTTCACCACATAAAGAGTGCTAGAAATTTGGAACATTCCTCTGCAAATGGTAATTGATGCTAGATCAATAGTTAATTTAAGTGAAGCAATGGGGTAAAAGCAGTAGGCATATGCACATTTATTGGGGGAAAAGAAATTGGTTGTATTGAAGTTGTACTGAGTGTTCTTGACATGCTGTTGAATAATATATTAGCTGGGGATGTGAATGAAATCCATGATAGTTTGCTTGCAGCTAAAGTTTATGTAGATGAATATGAATTTAGACATAGCAAGTGAAGATATAGAGAGACAGCTGAAGCATTCAGTTGGGCATTTAGGTGAAAGTTCTTTCCATGAGAGACTAGCATATGACACCATTTGGTAATTTTACCAACCTGCCATCCCTCTGTTTCCCTTCTGTACTTCCTCCTAATAACATAAATATAATGGTACTGCCTTAGAAATACCCATGGCCCAAATGTAAATTTCACCAGCTAGGGGACTGAAATTCTCGTCAGGACTTGGCAGAGTACAATCCCAGTAGGTCACCTATGAGAGGAGGGTTACATTCGGATGTGCCAAGTTTCTACCCCATTAAAGACCTCATGGCGAATCAGGTCGGCAAGAGATCCTTGAATCTTCTGCATGCCATTCTTAGGTCCAGCAGAAACTTGGGTGGCATCTGCATGCATGCCTGGGTTACCCTGAGAATTATGCCCACTCTCTCTTCCATATGCCTATCTGCAGTATTTTGCTTTTGTAGCATAAGGCATGCCTGTTCAGAGAGCTTCCTGAAGACATAAGATATTGAGAAGAGCAAAGGGAAAACAGTAAAATTCATAACTTACCTTTTTTGCCAGTTGTGGTCTTCAGGCTCCTTTGACTGCAGAAGTTAGGTGCCACTTTGATCTTCCTGCACTTTTCAGGAAAATGCCTCTGCTGTCACAGGTTGTCTACTTTAATGATTCAAATTAGTCTCTCCCTGGAATTTTGTGTCTTCAACAGATTGCTGCAAGGGATACCAATTTACACTTTGGACAGTGGGGCAATGACCCTGGAATTTTGGACCCTAGGAAAATGAAAGCAGGGCCAACATATATACTCAAATTAAAAAAACACCTACAATATTCTTACTTAGCCTATTCAAGTGAAAAATGCCTATTCCTCTTTAAACACAGACTTCCAGTCATTCTGCTTAGCACCTGGAACACCAGTTTGATGTGGACAGATTGAATTCCTGGTAAAAATCAAAGAAAATTGTATCTGGTTTCATTTGCATTGATTTAAATTTGAATCAGGCTGTCACTAGTTTACAATGAGAGCTTCCTGCACCAAATCCCATTCAGATCAGAAGTTGTCAGGTATGGCATTATAGGCGGAGATCTGCTAAGCCTGAATGTCACCCCCAGAATCTCAGAGAATCACTTCTAAAATATTTAGTTTGTTTATTACTGCTTTAGGAAAATAGGAATATCTAGACAAAAAAAGACCAAGGTCCATCTAGTTTGCTTTCTACCATCAATGATAATAGAGTTGTTGACTAATCATAGCAATCAACCCATTGGTGGACAGCTTTGGGAACAATTGATCCAAAGTCACCTGATCCTCCCAAACATGCCACAATTACCACAAAACACATCTTCCCCTTCCCTTCCCTTCCCTGTCAGCATTCCAAAGGGCTCATTCCCTCTGTGACACCCTGGTCCACTTCTCAATCACCCCCAACATTGCCCCTTCTCATAGTGCCTTCCCATGCAATTGTAGGAGGTGTAACACCTTCCCTTACACCTCCTTCCTCTTCACTGACCAAGGCCCCAAACACTGCTTCCAGGTGAAGCAGCGATTTACATGCACTTCTCTCAATTTGGTCTACTGTATTCACTGCTCACAATGTGCCCTCCCCTACACTGAGGAGACGAAATGCAGATTGGAACACAGCCGCTCAGTCCAGAAGGCTGACCCCGAGCTTCCAGCTGCTTGCCATTTTAATTCACCACCTCACAGTTCTGCCCTCGGCCTGCTGTAGTATTCCAGGGAAGCTTAACACAAGCTTGAGGGGCAGCCACTCATCTTCCAATTAGGCATTTTACAGCCTTCTGGACTGGACATTGAGTTCAACAACGTCAAACCACGACTCTGTCCCCATTTGATTCTGCCATGTGCCGTTTTGAATTTTGTCATTTATGTTTTTGCTTTCAGACAGAGCTGTTCATTATTCTGGCAGTTACATTCATTCTGGACAAATGTTTTGTCTCTTTACTACAACTATTACTACTGCATTTGCCTTTTGTTCCAAGACATTTGTTATTTAATCTCGCACGCCCTTTACCCTATCCCAGACCTTCCTTTTTGTTCTTCCTTCCCCTCCCCCTTTGACAGCATAAAACCGATCACATATTTACCTCCTTCAGTTCTGAAGAAGAGCCATCTTTGGCTTGATATATTGACTCTGTTTCTCTCTCCACAGATGTTGCCAGACCTGCTGAGTACTTTCAACACTGTTTTTATTTCAGATTTTCAGCATCCACTGTATTTTGCTATAATGCTACGAGTACCTATGTTTCAAATATTTGGTTCTAAAATGTTTATTAGATGTGCGGATCGGAGTGATCCAATCAGATGAATACACATCCACAGTCATGGTGGCAGCAGTCTGAGCTTGAATAACAGCAGTCCGAGGTTCCACTGCAGCTGCCAGACATTGGCTGGCGCTAGCTTGTACTGGGATGGAAGCTGAGACATCAGCCATCAGATGCACTATTGGTTGGATCCACAAGTGTGTTGATCACCACTTCCATGCTGTAAAGGATGGGCTCCAATCCTCTGCGCAAAGCCCTGTTGTTTCTAGATTTCTCCATACTCCTTGACATTAACCACACCTTTCTGGAATGCTTCCCAGTGCACCAAGCATTTGTTTGCATACCCATCAGCCTTCTTCTATAGGCTGTCCCATTGAATTGCATATCTGATTCCTATGCAGTAGAACTCATGTGTGCCCTCATCCTCCAGTGAGCTAACACTCAGTGCGCTAATCTTGTTCTGGCTGCACAGGCTGTCCAGTGTCTCACCATATACAGATCCTGCCTCTATGTAATCCTCTAAATTATGCACACAGTGCCCAGCATTTAAGCTAATGGCTGCGAATGTGAGATCAAGTGATTGTTATGGTTGACTAGCTGGTAGTGTGTGCAAACTGTGAAATGTTGGTATGAGGCTTGCAGCAGTGATCAGCGTGTGATGATGCAGTGGAGCATAAAAATATTAGGCATGAGTCCTGATTGATAGATATTGTTGGTAGGTGCACAATGTGGCTGTGGTTAACTGAGCAGTAGTTGAGGCTAGCAGTGTAGTCAGTAGGAGATGGCATTTGGACATACATTCACTAACCTTGACCACTCACGTGTGGCCATTGAATTTCTTTCCGCAGTTATTCCAGATCTTGGCATTTACCTCTAAGATTACCTGGTCCTATTCAAATTCACTTCCTGCATGATTGCCAGCACTTTCTCCAGTCATAACACACTTCCAACTTAAGAGGTTTAAGTAGTGCAATCTAGGTTTCAGTGGTGCTAGCCACTCCTGTGGAGGAATTTTTCCTATGGCGGGCGGGCTGGGCGGGAGCAGGCGCGGGACGAACCACCACTCGTGATTGGCTGCGTGCTGCCATTTTACACGGGCGGGCCAATTAAGGCCCACCCAGCGTAATGCGCGGTCGGTAGCCCTCAGCGCTACCTGTGCGGGCGGGGGGAGGCGAGGAGGGAGGGTTGGGGCCTGCGGCATGCACGCGAAAGAGCGCAGCAATCTCCCTGAGGCAAGGCATGGAGCTGCCTCGGGGAGATTGAACAGAGAATGAAACATTTTAATAAACAATGTTAAAATTGATTTAAACATGTTCCCTCATGTGACAGTGTCACATGAGTTGGGACATGTTTGTGAAGGTGAGAAAATTAATTTATTGGTTTTATAAAAGCTTCAGGAAACCTCATCCTGCCCGTGGATGAGGTTTCCTGAAAAACGCAAAGGCCGCTTGGGCTTTTCGCCTGCCCGCCAACCTTAAGGTTGGACAGGCAGCGTTCTTAACTAGTTTAATTACTTTCTTAATGGCCTTAATAGGCCTTTGACATTTTGGTGGCGGCATGCGCCCGCAGAACGAAATGTAGAGATGACGCGCAAAGACATTGGGACGCATGCCCAATGTCATTGCGCATCATTTTACGCATCAGTGTGTAGAGCCCGCCCCCAGCAGGCTGACTGGACACTGAAACCATTGAAATGAGTAGGCAGCACAAAGTTGATGTACGAAATGCATTGCAAACGATGGGTGCAGGTTAATCACACATCTCAATCCCCATGCTCATTTTCATGGGCTAACAATTGAGTCCCCAAGATATTCAAGGTTAAATATTTCACTGAGAGGTGAGCTTGCTATATGAACATAGGATCATTCCCTCCTAAATAACGTGCATTTCAAATGTAAACTTTATCATGCATCATTTTTATTTCAAATATAAATCGCCCTCTCCTCTTTAGGGACATCTGCAGATGCGATGAGCCTGTTGGCTGTAGCCAGAGAAAAAAAGTGTTTAGAGTAGAAGAGAAAATGCTGCCTGGCCCAACATTGAATTGTTTACTTGACTGGCATAGATAGTTGCAGGAAATAATTTTAATCTATTGGGCACATCTTTGAGTTCCTCCCTGCATTAGAGCACAAACTTTGCATTTTATATTTGTTCACTTCAGTTAATGTGTTTATTTAACAAGTGTTTATTGACTGAATGTACAATGAGGAACAGCCGCCTGCATTATTGGTAAGTTCAGGAGACACTTGATTTTCCCCAAAAGCAGAGTTAATATTTATTATAAAAAGGAGAGAATGGCCTGTCACTGTCTAAAATTTACTTTCAAAGTTACTGACAATGAATCAGCCATGCAATGTCTCAACTATTTTAAGGGGGAGACGGTGGTGTAGTGGTAATGTCACTGGACTAGTAATCCAGAGGTCCAGGCTAATGCTTTGGGGACATGTGGAATTTGAATTCAGTTAATATATCTGAAGTATGAAGTTAGTCTTAGTAATGGCAACCAACTATCATCGATTGTCTTTAAAAAAAAACAACCATCTCATTCACTAATGCCCTTTAGGGAAAGAATTTGTGACCGCAGATCAATTGACTCTTAACTGCTCTCTGAAATGGCCTAGCAAGTCACTCAGTTCAAGGGCAATTAGGAGTGGGCAGTAAATGCCAGCCTTACCAGTGACACCCACATTCTGTGAAAGAATAAAGGGGAAAAAAAACTATTACACCCGTTGAGTTCTACACACAGTACATAGGAGTGAATCATCACCAAACTTTTTGTTTCACTCCTTCCAAAACAGCATCATTGGTGCAACCACGAGAAACATTTTATGAAATATTCGATTTCAGGATGACTTTAAACTGTACTCGCACTATTTAATTTCAGTTTATATGAGACAGCTTAGTACAGGCAGAAACAATATAAAATAGTTTAATATTCACACAAGTGAATAAGAAATTGTAAGTGTATAAGCTGTGTTAACAGGAAATTGTTTTGCTTGGGGTTCAGGTTCAAAATACAGGAATAGCACCTCCAAATCCAATTCATCCAGAGAATAGCAGGTGTTATATTGTGAAGCAGTAATTCTGATAATTAATTAAGATAATTAAGAAAATATGAGCAAACCATGGTGAATTTAGAACTGCAGGATGGAATATTCAATAGTTGTGGCTACATTTTAACAATTTAAAATTGACAAGTACCAGTACGAATGTGCTCCTACACATACCGAATATCTTTAACGTTTACTTTCACAATGTACCTACATACTTCAAGTTATAAATGGTATTCCATCTTTTTTCTCTATAAATTTGCTGCCTTTTAATATACTGAGCTTGGCAACTGTGAGAAACACAGGGAAAGGTAGTTGCTTTAGGCCTACTTTGGGGCCTGAAATGTTTACATTCACAAACAAGTCCAATTTCTACTGCAGGGACTCTGGTTTGACCAAGAACATCAAACTAGCATTATTGCCTTATTTACTACAGTAATTTGTAACCATATTGAACCTTTATTGATTATTGACTAAAGTGGGCTGATTAAACCAAGCACTGAATGAATGCCTTTAGCATTATTACTTGTTCCCAAGTTAAAATGAATGATACACATGGTGGGTTAAATGGAATAGAATGAAAAAATAATATTGCGGAGAGAGAGAAATGCTGTTGAAGCTTTTCACCTTGCACTCATCAGGACAGACACAGGAATGCCTAATTTCAAAGGGAGCAACAATTTATACTGCATGAGAAGAGGGCGCTGATTTGTTGGCAAGTCAACTCTGATTGGTCACGTTGTGGTCATGTTGTTACCATGGAGAATTCACAAGGAAACAATTGTCCCTCACTCTTTTGTTTATTTTTTTTTAAAAAGGCGCAATGCCTGGATATGTTCTGTTTGCCTCTGGAGGACAGGTCCCTTCATGTGAATATATGCGTGCCCAACTGCTAATTTTAAATTGGTTGTTAGTGTAATTCTCAGCACATGCGAGGTTACTCAGCAAGTGCTGTCCAATCGTGGAATCACTTCTAACATAGGGCATCATGTTGAGTTTTGCAAGCGTGGGCTGGTAGAGTGTGGTCAGTACTCTGCCTTTTGCGAACAGCCAAAAGGACATGCTGTTTGATATGATCCACCCATCATTGGGACATACAGCCTATGTACCTGGCATTGCACCGGCACAAATTCATATACCACATTACTCATTTGTGTGGTAGATGGTACTAGCAGATTATCGTTCAGAATGGATTGTTAAGGGCTTGCTTGACAGAAGTGTGACTTTTCAAGTTGCAAAATTAGTTTTTTTGGTTGCACTGTTTATTTGGTGGTTAGATTTCTTGTAAACTACGTTATAAAAATGGTATTCATTTTACAAATTGCATGTATCGTGGGTGTAGGTGATAGAATATATATTGCAAATGCTAAATGTTAGAATAAAATATCTTAATATACTGATAGGCTAGAGTATGGCTATGCTTTGGGTCACTATTTTACTTAGTTCCTTTGTGAAGTGTGAATCATTAGTAGAGTACCTCACAACAAATACATCACTGGTAGAGATTACACGTTACACAACGGTGCCTCTCTTCAATAAGTAGTCACAAAACTGCTGTTCTGAATTACTTAAGTATTTATAATCAATGTGTTCTTTCATGGCGAATGCACAAATTAAGGATATATCACGGCAGACTTGAGGTCTTGATAGATTTGTAGGTCAAAGTTTTAATTTAATTCACTGTGTAAGAGATTGCAGTGATTCCCCCCACCATCTCAACAAATATTGCTATAAAAATTGAAATGAATATTGAATTCAAAGTCAACTGATAGTTAGTTTGTTAGCAGCTGCTATCCTGTGTTTTTAGTTAATTTGTTAGCAGCTGCCATCCTGTTTTTATTTCCCCCCCAGTTGTTTTGAATTCCTTTCTGTTACAATATCCTCATGTCTAAATTCATGAACTAATTTGTAGACCAATAGTTTATTTCTAGTAACTGCATGAGGCAACAGTGTGATTCATGGCCTTTCTTTAAGGTGATGTTACTCAATTACAAAATTGATATATTTAAATTAATACACTCCTACCTGAAGATATAAGTGTAATAAAATTGCATCAGTTTTAAATGTGATCACTCAGCTTGAACATATATGTTGTGCCAATGGATTTACATAGGTTCTCATAGTTTCTTAGAAGAACTTAAGAAATAGGAACAGGATTAGGTCATTCGATTCCTTGAGCCTGCTCCGCCATTCAATAAGATCATGGCTGATCTGATCATAGCTTCAACTCCACTTTCGTGTCTGCCCCCCACAACCCTTGACTCCCTTGTAGGTCAAAAAACATTTCCAAATTTCTCTATATTTTGTTTAACTTATAAAATTAATAGAAGCCAATTGAGTAACTTTTCTCCCCATAAATCTCACTTTGCTTCTCAGCTCATGTATCTACAAGATTCTGATTTTGCCAATAAATAATTGGTTCTATTTCTTTGTCCTTCATATTAAACTATTAAACTAATGTGTACTTTTAGAGAAGATACTATGCGATGAAACAGTTGTTGAGGCATGTTCATTATAATGTAATATAATTATAATGAGGGGAGATGGTGGCAAAGCGGTAAAGTCACTGGACTAATAATCCAGAGGCCCAGGCTGGAGACATGGGCTCAAATCCCACCATGGTAGCTAGCGGAATTGAAATTCAATTAATAAATTTGGAATACAAAGCTAGTCTCAGTAATGGTGACCATGACAACTATCAATGTCTGGCCTAAATGTGACTCCAGACCCGCCACAACATGGGGTGGAATCTTGCTGAGGCATCGGGGGTCTTGCTGGCTGGCTGGAGAGCTGGCAAGAGACCTGTGCTGCCTCTTTTCTGGAAGGCTCGCCAAGCCACAAGCCAATTAGACAGTGGCGAGGATGGCAACAGGCTCTCTGGAATCAGGTCCACAGGATGGGCGGGTGGAGGAAGGAGTCTTGCCAAGCAAGAACTGCCAGCCAATCAGAGTTTGGCAGCTCCTGTGTTCAGTGGAGGAGGCCGTGCCTGCTGCCAGAAGCACATCCTCTGGAGTCCCAGGATCACAGAGTGACCCAGGACAAAGGTACATGATTGGGGGAAGGGGGTCACAGGGAGAGGGTTGCAGGGGGGGTTCAGAAGCAAGGGCAGGGGGTGGCTCTCAGCAGGTTCCCCTTTCCCAATGTCCAGTCCCTTGATCAGGCACTGTCTGTCTTTAATCGGGGGACCTCCGCACCCCCACCCAGCCCAAAGGTGACAAGCTGCCCAAGGATATCTACTGCCAGGTACACCGCATGGTGACAGGCCCACTGGCAACTTGGTTAATCCCGGCAGCCACTGGATGAGGCCCTAAAGTGGTCATTAATTGGTTACCTAAGAGCCTCAATTGGCGGAAGGGTGGGACAGTCGACCATGGGCCTTCCCAACCAGAACTTAACTTGGGCAGAGATGGGAAGGTGATGGGATTCGAGTATGCCACTGTCCGCCTAAGTGCATGTCCTTCCCACCTTCAAACTTGCCACCAGCGAGAGCACTAGATTCATCCCGTGGTTGACTTTTAACTGTTTTCTAAAATAGCAAGCCACTCAGTTCAAGGGCCATTAGGGATGGACAACAAATACTGGCCTTGCCAGCAATGCCCACATCCCATACAAAAAAATAAAAAAAATGTATCAGTAAAATAACGAAGGTAGAAACATTGAGGCTGTTCAAAATACAATTCTTTGCTATATAGGAAGCTAATGTAGTGGAGGGGCAAATGGACTTTTCCCAATGCTTTTTCTCTTTCGTTTCTATATGCAGAGTAGCAATATTATCTGACTAAGGGAAAATGTATTGCTTCAGTTTAAAGTTGGAAACATTTAATACATTTTTCATGTTGGTGAAAACTAGACTAGTTCCATGAAAATTCATTGCGTTGCAAAGTGCAACTGTTATTTTTGTATTTGTAACATTGCCCAAAGCAGAGGCAGAGAAACATACAAGGAAAATAATTCCAGTTATTTTTAAATCAGACATACTAGTGACACAAGAAAAGCATATCCCTTGTTCTGCGAGAGAAGACTTGTTGCCTCATAACTTACTGATTATTTTAGACAATTTATTCTGAAACATTGTGCTCCCTGAGTCACATGACTGTGTTATTGGTTACCTAGGAAGCACATGAGGCAGATTGTAGCAGAGGAACATGATATGAAAAGATTAATTTGCAAGTATTTACCAATTTCTGTCCATAATATGCCAAATGATGTTTGGAGACAGTTGGCATGCTATAGTAATGTTTATATAAGCATCAATATGCAGGAAACTTGTATAGAACATTAATAGCACTTTTACACTGCAGGATCACTGCCAATCGCAGAAACATGGTACGGACCTTCAAGGTACTTTGTATTATAAAGCAGGGAATCTCCGAAGGCCCAATAGCTCCAGAGATCCACGTTTTTGTGGGTCTTCATAAGGCACTTTGGGTCTAGCTTATTTCTAAATGTGTGGAACTGGGTTTGAATGTCTTTGTCCCCCATCATTCGCTGCTTTCTGTCCACAAATGGCCCTGATTTAGAGTGGCTGCAAAAGAAAGATAAATGGAATAGTTTGATGCTGGAGGCTGTGAGGCTCTGTTTGACTAATGTTCATCTGGGATCCCTGAATAAATTGTAAAAGTTCCTTAAGAAAGGGAGTTATATGGTATACATTGATTCTATTTTCAACTGTCTTCTGTAGCAATTCAAAGAAATGGCGGCAGCTTTGGTCTTAATTATAACTTTGAGGCAGGCTTTACTAAATGAAATCAGCAGGGTTCATTAGGGTCCCATTTGATGTATCAGTATTATAAAAATACCATGTTAATTATGCTCAAATGCTGCAAGTTACCTCCATTTTCCTGCAATCATAAAATGAGAGAAACCCTGTGAAGCAAATTAGTCCTAATTGAAAGAGGACTGATTAATATTTAAATAAGGCATTGTGTGAGGGATTCTGCCATGAGAAAAATAAGCTGAACATCTGAATTAATTGCATAGCAGGTTAAATTAAATTTCATATAATGGGCTGGAAGATGAGTTGGCAATGTGCTTTAGGAGTGAACACAATGGCTGAAATACCAGCCTTTTCTTTTCCTTTTGGCTGGGTTCCACTTAGAACCTTGAGGCCCTACCTCTTTGTTGTCTGTCTTTCATTATACACAAAGGTACTAACATAAAATTGCAACCACATTTTAAAAAACGTAATCCTTTTAGGAAGCAACACCTGCTGACTGTTTCTGTGAATATTTTTCTCTTTGTACATTTGACTGAAAATTTTAAATGGTGAAATGATTATTGCACTTTATTTTGCAATATAACTTGAAGGATCTCTCATAAAATATAACTTTTAGCTATAGCTTAAATCCCTCTATGGCCTCACCCCAGCTTACCTCCAAGATCTCCTTTAGTCTTGTGTATTCCCATACACAACCTCCATTTCTCAAACATCAGGCTATTCTTTGTCCTTGAACTCACTGCTTCATCATTAGTGGCTGCTCATTCATCCATCTTGCCTCTGTCCTCTGGAACTATCTGCCTTGTTCCCTTTGGTTGTCATTTCCATCACTGCTTTCAAAAATCTCCACAACATTCTTCTTTTTGACCATGCTTAACACCAACCCCATCTTTTCGCTTTGCTTGCCATTCAACTTTTTGTGCTTAGGTTACTTTGTTAGATCATCTTGCCTATGAGGAGCAATATAGAAAAGCAAGTTGTTGTAGTTAATTGGGATTTATTAGTTGTTTATTAGTTATCACTAACTACTCTGCCTTTGAGAGGTGTCAGCTGTGGCTCAGTTCATAGCACCCTCGCCTTTGAATCAGAAGGTTGTGGGTTCAATTCCCACTCCCAGAAACCAAGAACTGTGAATGTACTCGAAAGAGTTACTTGCGATCTGTTGCTAACTCAAAAGAGTTACTCTGCCTTTGCCAAGCTTGCAATACAACTCAGTTTCAGGTGATTTCAATACTTAATGGGTTCTGTGTAAAATAAATTAGATCCATTATATCAGTAAACTGTTAACATTGATGGTGTTTTCTCTTTGTTGACTTCCTTCCAATCAAATAATTTTAATTACTCTGTTTTTAATCAACTCATGTACTATTTGTATTGTAATGCATGTGATAGTTACACCACAGAGAGACATTTGTCCCACTAAGATGTTTTACTGGCTAGATTCAAAGGACCTTCAAATATCATGCAACATATAAGAGCGACCCATGTGCCCACCTTTAGCCTTTTTTCCCTGTCATTGACATCAGTTATATTTGGTCTCTTCCCACTTGTGAATGTGGAAAAACCTTTTCATCACAAGCTCCAGATAGGGCCAGGTTAGCCATTGCCAAGACTTCAAAATAAAAGAACTTGAACTATGGTTAAAAAAGAGCCTTTGCCAGCAAATTTGAACATTAGTGGGCAAGCAAGCATGCTCCTAAAAACCTACAATAGTGCTCTGTTAATCCCATTGGGACACCAACAGAAACATATGGCCTCTATCTTCTTTCCACGCCAACCATAGTAGAACATGAAGAAAATCCAACTCACTACCTGACACTTTGTTTTTCTAAGCACTCAGCATTGCAGTGGTTATTAATGGTGGTCTTTGAAGAGTAGAAAGCTTTTGACAAAGTCTCAGGAATAACATGACAATTATCCCATCTCTGGCCTTGATTCTTATTAAAGATTTTTTTAAAGCTACATGTAAGCCCACACCACAAAACATAGGTAAAAGCTCAAAATAGTTTGATACATTTCTGCATTCCAAGGCATTGCCATAGCCCTCAGGGCTATGGCCCAAGTGCTGGAAAATGGGATTAGTGTAGTCAGATCTTTGTTGACCGGTGCAGGCATGATGGGCTGAATGGCCTCCTTCTGCGCTGTAAATGTCTAAATCTATGAGTCTAAGGCCACTCATTCCTTCTGCCAACAGACACCGCAATACCACAAATAGAGGGGAAAATGCAATTCTTTGTGCATTCTAGTAGCTCCAACACTTTACAAATGGCATGAAGTATGGTTAACAACCAAAGCTAAAGGAAAGGGACAGACCAATATTGTAACCCAACCTGGCATAGAGAATATGCTGCCAATAATGAGAGAAAAAGGCTGAACATTAATTTTATAGAATTAAGCCACATTCAACACCGAATTTATTTCCTATTCATTCATGGGATGTGGGCATCATTGGCTAGGCCAGCATTTATTGCCCATCTTAATTGCCCTTGAGAAGCCTTGAGAAGTGAGCTGCCTTCTCAAACCGCGGCAGTCCGTGTGGTGTAGGTACTCCCACAGTACTGTTAGGGAGGGTGTTCCAAGATTTTGGCCCAGTGACAGTGAAGGAACAATGATATATTTGCAAGTCAGGATTGTGAGTGGCTTAGAGGGCTACTTCCAGGTGGTTGTATTCCCATGTACGTGCTGCCCTTGTCCTTCTGGACGATAGTGGTCATGGGTTTAGAAGATACTGCCTAAGGACCCTTGGTGAGTTCCTGCACTGCATCTTGTAGATGGTACACACTGCTGCCACTGTGCGCCGGTGGTGGAGGAAGTGAATGTTTGTGGACGTTGTGCCAATCAAGCAGGCTACTTTGTTTTGGACACCGTGAGTGTTGTGGGGAGCTACACTCATCCAGGCAAATGGAGAGTGTTCCATCACGCTCCTCACTTGTGCCTTGTAGATGGTGGACAGGCTTCGGGGAGTCAGGGGGTGAGTTATTCGCTGCAGAATTCCTAGCCTCTGACCTGCTGTAGCCACAGTATTTATATGTCTCGTCCAGTTCAGTTTCTGGTCAATGGTAACCCCCAGGATGTTGATAGTGAGGGATTCAGCAATGGTAATGTCATTGAATGTCAAAGGGCAATGGTTAGATTCTCTCTTGTTGGAGATGGTCATTGCCTAGGCCTTGTGTGGCACGAATGTTACTTGCTACTTGTCAATCCAAGCCTGAACATTGTCCAGGTCTTGCTGCATTTGGACATGGAATGCTTCAGTATCTGAGGAGTCACGAATGGTGCTGAACATTGTGCAGTCGTCAGTAAACATCCCCACTTCTGACGTTACAATGGAAGGAAGGTCATTGATGAAGCAGCTGAAGATGTTTGAGCTGAGGACAATAGGCAGAATTTAAGATCCATGCGTACACAAATACCTCAGCACTGAAGCCTTGGTTTTAAGAGTACCACTTTGGTCAGGATACATTGTCCATATGAAAGATCCCAAAATGAAGATGAGTTCTGATACAGCAAGCTAGAATAGGTCAATGGGAAGCAAGGAGGACTGTAAAGGAACTGAGCAAATCTTGCAGTTGATCACAGAAATTCGTGAGCAGTGATGCATGTTGATGTCAACTGGTGCAAGCATCAACAAGTTGATTCTCTTGAAGAAGCACCAACAGGAAAAAAAAGCAGCAGCTTGTTGAATGCAGTTAGATTGTTTAGATCTGTGACACAAGCAGAGATTTTGCCCCTCACTTTGGTCTCATCAGCACAGTCATCAACTTATTCTTTTTCAGCAAGGTTTACCTTATTTAAATAAAATCGATTGAGATTAATAACCTGCAAAACAAAGAACTGCAGTCACCAACTATAAAAGCAAAGGGAGAATTGTTTTGTGGTGTCAGAGATAGGTAAGGACTAAAATGTATTTGATGTATTAAATGTTTGAGCAAGTATAATGTATTTTTGACAGAGGAACGTAGCTGAGCATTTTTAGAGCCAACGGAGTAAATGCTCCTTCAACATCAGCTTTTCACTTCCTTGGCTGTGCAAAGGCAACCACCTATGTCCACATTCACAAAAGCAACCTGAAAGGTTCAACTCTGTAAATTGATAGCACCATTTAATTTTGATACTGCAGTAACCTATGGTCTTCTTTTGAAATGGCAGTTACTGCTGGTTGGAAACATTTTTCTTGAAATATATTGCTTAAAGCTCTGATTTGTAATCAGAGCAGTGAGTGGGTTGCTGTAGACCTAATCCACAATATAAAATTACTGCTAAAGATATTGCCTGAGTTTTAACTTGAATAAGAAATAAGAATTTAGTTTTATAAACCTTCCAACAACAAATTTGAGATGGAAATTAGGTTGCAGCATATAGATCGCAGAAGTGTTTTGTGCTGAAGAGACGTAACTGGACCTGTCACTATTATTTACATCCTAGTGTTATAACACCTATTATTGTGTTAAATTTCCAATTATTGTTGTTGCTAAACAAATAATTGACAATTGGCTGGTAGACTCTCTCTTGCAGTGCTATGTTTGAAGGGAGAGATATCCTGAGAAATTAATTCTACAAGAATTGTACCTACTGGTTCCAGGCAGTTCAATATAGACGCATGTACAGCAGCTATATTGGAAAGAGTTCAAATTTTAATCAGATTTGATTGCCATGGTGAAGAATCATTTGAGTTTACCAAGAAGATCCAGGAAAGGCACTCATTTGGGGTGTTCACCAATGCCACGAGTAGAATACCACATTGAAGTCATATGAAATTTGTTAGATGGTGTATAAAGGATGGGTAACCGGTTTACTTTTTTTAGTGTCCAACAATTTCTAGTATAAGATCAAAAAAAAGCTATGGTTAAGAAGAATTGTGGAGCACTCCATATCCAGCTTCCTGTGAGCAATTCATGTTTGCTTGCATATATGTAGATTTTTTGCATTGCATTCATGATACATAAGGCGGTATTTAACGGAGGTGACGGAGGTCTCACCTGCCAGCTTCAGAGCTGGTGAGAGCCCAGTACCACCTCTTTTAGGGAAGGCCCTCTGTATTAACTGTCACTCAGGCACTTAACTAGACAGTGGCAGACCTTCCCTGGGATCAAAGACCATGGAGGTAAAAGTCCCGCCTGCCTGGAGCTGCCTGGTGGGCATCACGGGGCAGGCGGGTCAGCAGCAAGGGCAAGGAGCTGGCCCTCAGCAGCTCCTCCCCCACCCCCCCCTTACTGATGCTGGGTCCCTTGATCAGACCCTCGACCAGGCACTGCCCCCAATCCCCCCCCCCCACCCCCTTAAGTGGTGGGGGAGTGAGAAGGCCATTCGTGGGCTTTCCTACCACGGACTGAATCAGGGTGGAGGCCGGAAGCCAGTTGGGTCCCCACCTGTCACCCTCCCATCTGATTAAATGCACCCCCCCCCCCGCACCCCATCACCAAACTCTCCACAAGGGAGGGCATTGAATTCTACCCATAGTCTTGCACTCTACCAAATTGCTTGTGATTGTATTTTCCTTTATTAGGAATTAGAATGGTTCATATGTCATTATTTTAGGATTTAAGCTTTATGCATTGTTGTTGCCTCATTTTTTTTCTATCAGATTCTAATTTAAAACAACAAGAAAAATGTTGTCAAAACTGTAAATTTTGGAAGGACACAAATCCATCACTATCAGAAAACAGATTAGTATTTTGGATGGAGATTCAATAATAATATAATTATTATTGGTGGTACCAAGCTGGAATTCCTCTGAAGCTTTAGTGAGGTAATAGCTGAGCAGTGCAGCTCATAAACATCCCAGGTTAGTCCCTACTTTGTAGTGAGTTAGTTGACCTCACCTGGGTGATCGTACCCCAGCACCTTCGGGATAAGTGAAGATTGATAATGAAAAAGGAGTGGCTTCCCTGTTTCCTCACTGTCAATGATTATGCAAAATAATGGATTTGAATTTGCAGATTTGAATATCAGAAAAATAAGTAACTGCTATTTAAATCGTGTTAACTGACTCAAAACAGAGAAATCACTAAAACCATGGAGGTGTCATATGCAATTCAGGCATGTATATTAAAGGTCATTAAACTGTCAAAAGTAGTCTTATTACTTGAAATTGTAGAGCTATTAAAACTTTAAAAATGCATTTTTTAACAACAGAGAGCATCTCTGTTAGGTTTACTCCTAGTTTCAATGTGCTTTCAGCAAAAGCTTATTTAGTCATCCTTCAAGCTTGAGACCGTAGTTTGGCAACATTTTACTGGCCCCATGGTGACGTGCTTGGAGGTGGGGGAATGTGTCGGAGTGGAACACGCTGTGCAAATTCCCCAAGAATGGTTGGGCAGCAGGATTGGGAAGGCGCAGGATGACAGCGGGCGGGCAATTGAGGCAGCCAGTTGACGGTAATTTTGAAGTGGATTTAAAATTTTCCCTCAGTGCATGGGTTCCACAGAGTGTCAGCAGCTGCTCCGTTCAAAGGAATTGAGACTTCAGCAGCAGATGAGTGTTGGCTGGAAGTGGCAGCCGCCAGATAGCCTGTGTGCTTGACAACACAGCTATGAGCTGCAATTAAACAAAGGATTGAAAAACTGGAGGGGTTGTACAGTTTCAGCCCACATCAGAGGGCACTTATTAGAAGGGTGTCTTGGAAGGGTAAACCTAAAATAGATGCTGTCTGTTGTTAAAAAATGCATATCAGTTAGTGTAGGCAGCACTAGGGGGTTGAGAGACATTGAGCTATGAAGACTCCAAATCTCATTAGATGCACTCAGAGTTTGACTCCTCTTATGAGGAGGAAAGTGGGATGGAGAGACATGTTCGGCCACATGGAGCAGGACTGCAACACCCTGAGAGGCACCGGCCTCATGAGGCTACAATGAGACATGGATGAGGAGGGCACATAGATCCTATAATGCAAGCTAATGTTTGCAGAAGACGCTACTAAGCTGAAAGGATTTATAGGCAGAAGCTTAGTTTCATGGAGATGCCAGTGTCTCTAAAGACTGCGTCAGCCCAGGCAGATATTGAGGATGGGAAATTATACCAGGTATTGCACTGATCAGTCTACTAAGGCTGAGAAGGCAGTTGGATTCGGGGCCATTGCAGGATTTCCTCAGATGCAGGGGGTAATCGATTGCATGCATGAGGCCATCAAGGCTCCCGCAGAGCAGCCAGACGCCTTTGTGATCAGGAAGGGTTTCCGCTTGTTGAATATTCAGTTAGTTTGTGATCAGTGCTAAAGGATTCTGGAGATGTGTGCATGGTTTCCAGGAAGCTGCCATGACTTGTACATCCTGAGACGGTCCTGGGTGCCACAGTTTTTCAAACCACTTGAATGCCTTTGTGGATGGATTCTGGGTAACAAAGGGTTTCCACGAAAGACATGGCTACTTCTGTGTGGAATCCCAACATAGAAGGCGGAATCATCCCAGATTTGCACTAAATGCAGTAGCGGGAGTGAAAAAAGATGTTTAGGCAGTTTTTCACACCATATCGTCTACTTCCTGACTCATTAATCATGCAACCACAGGAAGCACTGTATCGCTGGTGGGCAACCTCTGAACCTCCTGCCACGGTGTTACCTCACTCTGGGTGTCATATCTAAACTACAGCTCTCAGTGCTTGCAGCCCATGACTGAAGAGTTCAGTGACCCATCACTGGAATGCTTTTTGGAGGCCTGCCGCGGTGTCCTCCACCCCCACTCTGGCCGCAGGAGACCCAGCAACCCCACCACTCCAGTTGGTAAGGGGTGGCAGTGGCGATCAGTGGCCAATGCTGCACAGAAAAGGTTGGTCATCCAGGCAGAAAGAGGATGAATGACCTCATCTGTGCTGCCAGGATAAGGCAACCATCTCAGCACTCTAAACTCACACACTCACAAGGCCTTCACACATTCGCTGGCATCTCACTCACTGCCAGCTCAAGGGACATCACCACTCACTCTCACACACAAACCCTCACATCTTCATATGGACGCATCTCCTCTGGACTCTGCCTCTTCAGCGCTCACCATCTTGAGGTCACTTACACAGATCAACACATGCCGCCACATGCACCCTGGGATGTCCCCCTTCCCCAGTACAGCCCTTATCCTGCAGCCTCTTCCCTTGCCTGAGGCCACTTCTCCCCCTTCCCCAAGCAAGATCTTGCCCTGCAGCCATTGAAAAGCCACCCCCACCCTACAGTTGGTCTGGTAGGTAGAGACTTGCCCGTGAGCCCCTTTAAAATTGATGTGGTGCTGCCAGCAAAGCCTGGCGCTGATGACCATGAGTGCTGCCCAAAGCAAGGTAAGCAAACAAGTCCCGAACGAAGTGCAGCTCGCCAGGTGCATGTCGCTTATGTTCAATTGTGAAACACATCGGCATGCAATGATGCTGATGTGCTCAGATGATCCAGCGTGGAGGGATAATTGTGACAAGCAGGGCTTAAAATGAGATGCTAAACTATTGAAATGAGGTTCCTGACTTGTGGCGGCGGGAAACGCGGCCCTCCATTGATGGGTGCAGCGGACGATCGCAGACTGGTTTCACAACAGTGTAAAACCGATTTTTGGCCTGCTCATGCCTGCCATGATGCCCACCGCCAATGTGACCGGATGATTCTGCTTGGAGACAGAGGAAACCCACATCTATTGCCATGTGACTACAAAGGCCAGCATTGAACAGACCATAGGCCTTTTGAAATTGTGTTTCAGATGCCTGGATAGATTTGGAGGAGCCCTGCAATGCACACTATTAAGGGTCCCACATATCATGGTGGTATGCCGGACTTCCGCACAACCTGATGCTCCAGAGGGGAGTAGCAATGGAGAATATTGACGACGTTGAGTGCGTCATCTTGCCTGAGGAAGAGAAATGCATTGGTTTTGATCTTCTAAAACTCCCTAGATTCCGGAAAGGTCCCAGCAGATTGGAAAATAGCAAATGTAACACCTTTATTTAAGAAAGAAAGGAGAAAGAAAGCTTGAAGCTACAGACTTGTTAGCCTAACATCTGTCATGGGGAAAATACTATAATCCATTATTAAGGAGGTAATGGTAAGGCATTTAGAAAATCATAATACAATCAGGCAGAGTCAACATCGTTTTGTGAAAGGGAAATCATGTTTGACCAATTTATTAGAATTCTTTGAGGAAGTAACAAGCAATGTGGATAAAGGGGAACATGTAGGTGTGGTGTACTTGGGTTTCCAAAAGGCATTTGACAAGGTGCCACATCAAAGATTACTACGCAAATTAAGAGCTCATGGTGTAGGGGGTAACATATTAGCAAGGGTAGAGGATTGATTAGCTATCAGGAAGCAGAGAGTAGGAATAAATGAGTTATTTATGGGTTGGCAAGTTGTAGAGTGGCACAGGGATCAGTGCTGGGGCCTCAACTATTTACAATCTATATCAATGGCTTGGATGAAGGGGCTGAATATATGGTAGCTAAATTTGCTGATGGCTCAGATAGGTAGGAAAGTAAGTTTTCGAGGACATAAACTGTTTACAAAGGGTAAAGTGAGTGGGCAAAATTTGGCAGATGGAGTATAATGTGGGAAAATGTGAACTTGTTCACTTTGGTTGGAAGAATAAAAAAGCAGTATGTTATTTAAATGGAGAGAGTCTGCAGAACTCTGACACAGGGGGATATGGGTGTCCTGGTACATGAATCACAAAAAATTAGTATGCAAGTATGGCAAGCGATTAGGAAGGCAAATGCAATGTTGGTGTTTATTGCAAGGGGAATCTAGTATAAAAGCAGGAAAGCTGTACAGGGCCTTGGTGAGACCACATCTGGAGCACTGTGTACTGTTTGGTCTCCTTACTTAACAAATGATATGGTTGCATTGGAAGCAGTTCAGAGAAGGTTCACTTGACTGATTCCTGGAATGGAGGGGTAATTTTATGATGAAAGGTTGAGCAGGTTGGGCCTATCCCTATTGGAGTTTAGAAGAATGAGATGTGGTCTCACTGAAACATATAAGTTCCTGAGAGGACTGGACAGGGTGGATGCTGAGGGAATGTTTCCCCTTGCTGGGGAGTCCAAAACTAGGCAACACAGTTTAAAAATTAGGGCTGTGTCCATTTAAAACGGAGATCAGGAGAAATCTTTTCTTTCAGAGGGTTGACAGTCTGTACATTCTCTTCTCCAGAGAGTAGTGGAGGCTGGGTCATGGAATATATTCAAATCTGAGTTAGATAGGTCCTTGATCAGCAAAGGAGTCAAGGGCTATGTGGAGCAGACAGGAAAGTGGAGTTGAGGCCACAAACAGATCAACCATGATCTTATTGAATGGCGGAGCAGGCTCATGGGGCCAAATGGCTTAGTACTGCTCCTAATTTTTGTGCTCTTGTGCTGATATGTTAAAGGAGGTTCGAGATCAAGTAGCCAATGGAAATGCACCCAGAGGTCTGATGTCAAGGGATATTGACATGTATACGAGGGAGATACCCAAAAGCACTTGTTTCTTTTGACTGAAGGTTAAATGCCCCTTGAGATGAATCAGTCTTCTCCCTGAGGTAGTCTTCATAGTCTTTCATTACCATCTTAGTGACCCCGTCACTGCAACATTTCAAGGGCTACATTTACATTCTGTGCACACCTTTCCATGTTCTCCATCTCTAATGCACTGCTGCAGAAATGAACAGGAAACCTGTGATGTAATGCACTGCAAGAACTTTAACTTTCCACATAATCTTGAGATTCAGCAAAAAAAAAACTATCACCCAGTGAGACCCCAAGTACTACTAGGTGGATTTATGAGAATGCTTCTGGGTGCTCCTACAAAGTGTTCTCCTTAAACCTGCTTCCTCGCATTGTGACTGAGCTTCTTCTGCAAACACACTGTGAAACTTTAGAGGAAGCCCCTATCACACTTCTTTTTTTTTGAGATCTCTTTCAAAATAGAAGTAGTGTGGAAATCAGATTGCGGTAATACTACGGTGTGATGCACTGCTAATAGACCGGAACTTCATATCCCCTAGGTCATATTAAGGTCAGCCACAAAGGGGCTCTACCCGCTAGGCAACAGATTTTCAATGTTAAAAGAACAGTGAGCCACCTCCAGTTTCTGATAGCATTAAAAAAATCTCCATGCAAAGCTTTAAAAGGTCCCAGGTGCAGCATAGGGACAGTCTAATATGCTGTCTAGGCACATTTAAAATATGACCATACATGGAACTGGAATTATTCTGTAAACCGTGCAAACTCAAATCAACGTGAGATGGCTTCCTAATGGGATATCAGACCATTTAGTTCCAATCTGATCAGGATCCAACACCCATGAAGTTATCCTGCCACTTTCAGGTCAGTGTGTAGCTGGAAACTTCCATGCCAAAATTGGTAGTAGAAGTGCAGCCTAACTTTCAACTTAAGCTTGTTCTTTGTAAAGAAATGTTTTTTTCCCATGTGAGTATTTAGGTGTTAGCATAATAAAAGGCACAAACACTGAGAGATTGCATATAAATAGAATTACTATTCATGTATTCAAGCTCACTGAAGCTTATTTCTGAGCAACTGGACAGTCTTTTGTTGGAGGCAGAAACTGAGCTCAGTGCACAACAGCACTGCCATGTAAGAGAAAAATACAAGTGGGCAGGTTAATGTCATTCATTGCCAGCTCTGTGGATGTAACACATTCATTTATAATTGCTAAGAACTGAGTCATTGAAAATATTATTTAAAATACTTATTCTGCTTATACCATAGATTCATTTAAAAATCCAAATTTATTCAAACTAGGTAATTTAGCACTTCTAGTATTTGCTTTGCTGTATTTTAAGCTTAGTGAATAGTTTTGTCAGTCCCACAAAATATTTTTTCTTCCCTATGTCTTTTTTGAAAGCAGGGAAAAAGTGTAGAATATAATTCATTTACAAATAAGGTGACAGTCATGATTGTCCCTTTTTTATTAGCTGTTATGTCAAACATTTTGCAGTTAAGAAAAATAAGAAACAAATATAAGATCAATGGCTTTCAAAATATCAAAACATCAATGCACAACAATGAGTAAAATGAACTTTTAAAGCAGATTGGGGGCAGAAAAACTATGGTAAAATTTTACAACCTACAACAAATTGAACCTTAGTTGCAAATAACTGCAAGAAAGATATAAGGTGCCAGTCTGGCACTGTTTATATTAAAATTCATTATAGTTTTCTTTCCAGTTGAGAAAAACCGTAAGTTGCTATTTTGTACGGGTGGCTACTCAAACAGAACTGTTGTATTTGCTACATCGTCTGCATTGCTATAATAGATTAATGATGTTGGCTGTGATATTACTTTTCGTAAACTATGCAAATTCAATTTTGGGAGAGATCATTGCATATCATTCAGTTTATGGCTTGTTTACTGCCAGCTGTTTTCATTTTCAAAATTTATGCCATTTTTTTTCTTTCACCATATGTGTTATGTTACATAAATTACTGATATTTCCAAGATTGTGCATGAGAAGTCATAGTTATACATTTTCAATGAATAAATGAAGTTCTAGTAGACCTATAATGAAGTGCACTCATACTTCAGTATTTACCTGCTATTTATAAGGTTTTATACAACATTTCTTTTAAAATAAATCGCTGAGGCAGTACGATTTAAAGAGCTTGTTTGTGTTGTGGCTTGGAGGAAGATAGACAAGATACTGCATATACCTTATGAAGCAATGCTGCATAAGGTACAGATTTGACAACTTAAGTATAAAAGCACCTTAGCTAAAGAATATTCAAAACATTTGTGGGATAAAATTAAAACCTTTGTTTTTGATAATAATTACTTTAAAAAGGCACATTTTCAAATTCAATTAAAATATACAAATAAAACAAGTGTGTGTACAGCTGTTGTGTCTCTATCCATTGTAAATGTTACAACACTCCATATCACACAGGTTATTATGAGTAAGAGATAAATGTCTCAAATTACAGGGACCAATAAGAGAACCACCTCATAAAAAGTATATGCAACTTCCATTGTCTAGTTTGTAACCATTTGGGCTATTAACATATATCTCCTGTTTCAATGACTGAGTGTGCTTCACAAGAAATAACTTTTTTGCCATGGTCATAAAGTGTCCTAAAGGAGTTCAATTCTTGCAACATCTATGTGCCCTTGATATAAAAATTAACCCAAATGCATTACAATTGATTGTGTTCTTAAAAGCAAAAAATAAATGACTAGTCTGCAATTGTAGAATTGTAAAATTATTGATATATGTGAATACAAATTAAACAAAACTAAAACATTAAACTTAAGCAATGGCTAGTGATACATGCCACACTGCATTCTTCGGAATCATGTACTGAGCTGTATTAACATTTGCCTTTTCCAAATCGTGCAGTATGAGAATGACTGGCAAATGGATCAATAAATAGTCTTTGTGGTTCTAAAAATATTTCCTCTTCAGTTTTTTTTTAAGGAAAGCTTTCCCCTATTTAGGCCTAAGCCTTTAATAGCATCCCTACAACAAACAAAATGATGAGCCTTTAAGCTCACTGGTACTAAAATTTGGCTCTGTAGCGCCCATGCTTACTGCTGTTGTTTGCATTCAAATGCCATTCACAGCATGTGTGCACTTCTTGTTTGAGCTCCACTAGGCGCCATTTTTGGTAGGTTGGTCATGCTGGCACTAGGAGCGCATGCTATAAGTATGCAGAGTAACCATATCATGATGTCAGTCTGTATGTCACGCTGATTCAACACTATTGATGCCATTTTTGACTGCAGCACTCTGGCTAATGCCCTCTCTAAACCACACACAGCTAAACATGCGTTCAGCAGCAGGAAGGCCCTCCACCAGTGCCCTTTAAAGGGATCATCAACTACGATCAGGTCAATTGCTAATTGATTTCTACAGGCTGCAGCTGAATTAGTAGAAGTGTTTGGTGCTTTGTAATATCATAGAAAGTTGGTGAAGTCTACAGTGAGTGATAAAGATCTGGTTGTGACTTCAAGGGTTCTGCTCAGTGCTCCCACGTGCTTCCAGCCTTAAGTGCTACAGCAGGGCAGGGAGAATGAGCAGAGGCTTTACAGTGGAGGGCAAGCTGTTGGAAGAGGGAGAAGAGCTCTCAGCAGGAGGCCATATCTGCCCACCATCTTCAGGGAGCAAATCTCCTGCCTCAAACTTAGCGAGGAGCAGTGCATTAGATCCCTCTGTATTACTCAAGAGATGCTCACTGAAACCTAGCATATATTGCAGCTGACCTGCAGCCTCATAGAAGGGTGAGGGATATCACTGTCAATGGCTGTGAAGGTGGCCAGAGTCATGAACTTATTGGTGTTAGGCTCGTTCCAGGCTTGATTAGGGTCATCTCATCTTGTAGTTTGCCGCCCACTGTTGTTTAAAGGAGGTGACTGATGCACTGTATGTGAATACATTGCCTTCTCTCTTTCCAGAGAGAAGTAGGTGGAACATGTACATGGATTCATCACAGTTGTCGGCTTCCTTGTAGCGCAAGCTGTCATTGATTACATACACGTTTTACGGGTACTGCATCTAATTTCAGAGATTTACCTCAGTTGCAAAGGGTCTATTCCTTCGATGTGCAGCTGGTGTGCAACCATTCTCAATGTATTGTGCAGGTTAATATGGTATACTGTGGCAGAAGTTATGATGCCTTTACTCTCCACCAGTTTACTGTACCATCAGCATTTGAGCCACAATGCGAGAGCGGCCACTGGGTGACAAGGGCTATCTGCTGACCACCTGACTCATGACTCCAGTGCACAACACATGAATACTTGGGAAGCCTGCATTTAGCAAGAACCATGCAGCCACATGAAATGTCATCAAGTGGACCATTACGGCGCTTATGTAAAGTTTTCACTGTCAGGATCACTCTGAAGGAGTACCAGCGTAGTACTCTCCAGAGCGCGTGTCACGATTTGTCATGGTCTGCTATGTCCTGTTGTAGCAATCTAATGTGTAATATACCTTTAAGACAAATGTTGTCGTGCAATATCACATGATCTTGATACCCAATACCAGAGTGGTGCGGGCTACCTCTGTAGTCAGAAGTCTTGAGTTAGAGTCTGAAGAGTGAAGACAGAGTTTTGAGTTGTAAGCACACAAATGTAGCGGCTGAGTTCCTTTTGTAAATAAACAGAATGGCCAGAATTTTTACCTTGATGGGCGACTGGGTGCCACCGGCTCGGCGGCGGGCGGGCAGCCGAACTCCGCCGCTGAAACGGGGCCCGCCGCCATTTTGAGCGGGTGGGCCAATTAAGGCCTGCCCGACGGGAAGCGCTATGCGCTTCCTGTGCGGGGGAGGAGGGATTCCCCATCTGTCAAAGTGCGCTCTTTCGCACATGCGCGCGAAAGAACGCACTGCTCCCTGAGACTAAGTGCTGTCTCAGGGAGATTACTGACAGTATAAAAATCTTTAAAAATAGAAAAATATTAAAATTATTACCATGTCCCCCCCATGTGACAATGTCAGATGAGATGGGACATGTTAATGAGAAGCACATAAACTTTATTGAAGTTTTTAAAAACGGACATGAAACCTCAAAGGGAAGACCTTTTAGAACAGAGATGAGGAGAAACTTCTTTAGCCAGAGAGTGGTGAATCTATGGAATTCATTGCCACAGAAGGCTGTGGAGGCCAGGCCATTGAGTGTATTTAAGACCGAGATAGATAGGTTCTTGATTGGTAAGGGGATCAAAGGTTACAGGGAGAAGGCAGGAGAATGGGGTTGAGAAACTTACCAGCCATGATTGAATGGCGGAGCAGACTCGATGGGCCGAATGGCCTAATTTCTGCAGCTATGTCTTATGGTCTTATGGATGAGGTTTCATGTATTATCAGAAGCCCGCTGGGGCTCCTGGCCTGCCCGCTAGTCTTAAGGTTGGATGGGCAGGGCATTTAACAAGCTTAATTATCCTGTCAATGGCCTTAATTGGCCATTGGCAGGTGGACAGCTGATTTCGCTGTCCGCCCGCCTTCCTCAATATTTAAATGGATTGGGATGATGTTAGGGTTCCTCCCGGCGTCATCCCGCGTCATTTTTCCATCGGCGAGCAGGCCCCACACCCATATTGCCAACAGGAAAATTCTGCCCAATGTGTTTATTCAAACAACGAACTCCAGGTGTTCTCTGTCTCTGTACCAACTCAGTCATCCCGAAACAAATGTGCAACCCGGATCCTTTAGCTCCAACAAACCAGGGCACTGGATCCAACAAATTGGCAATGAGAGGAAAAAGCAAGAAAAGACACAAAAGGACAGACGTGTAATATATCTTTAAGACAAATATTGTAATGTAAAATCACATGATCTTGGTACCCAATAGTAGAGTAGCGCAGGTTACCTCTGTAGCCTGCAGTCACCAGTCTTCTTCCACTTCACTCCTGCATCAATGCCTGGCAAGGTTGCAGTTCTCCGGTATCCAAAAGGAGAAAGGCCCAGGGCAGGTTATGGGGAAGGCGGTGGGTGGAAGTCAAGGGCTGCATGTTTACACCATCTCCAACATGTAAATCAAGAGAGATTGTGGGATATGGGGAACCTGGGATATGAGAAAAATGATTAGGTTGAAGTATACTGTCACGTTCAATGCTTTTAGCCCCACTACTGCACTACTGGCCACAGCTTCATGTCATGAACTCTCTCATGATGATGAGCACAGTCTTCTCCATCTGGGTGAGAACATGCAGCTGTGCCTGTCCCCCCACAGGTTTGCTGCTGCTAGCTGTGGTTGTGCACCACCTTGTCCTATAAGAGAGAAGGAAATGACAATGTCTGACATTGCATCACACATACTATGATGCAATGTATCTAGGTGATATGCTTGTCATGCTTGAATAGCAGCAGTGTGTGAAAGCTTTGAAATGTGGGTGTGAAGCTTACAGGAGTGCTGTGTATGCGGGTGAAGTAAGGCTCTGAATATGAGGTAGGAGCTATGATTGATAGAGATTGTTGGTAATTGAGTGCTGGAGATGTGGTAGATTAATTTTGTGTGGTTAGTGGCACATTTGGTGGAATATGGCATTTTAAGATGCATTAATTGACCTTGACTATTCGTGTATGGTCATTGAATTTCTTATAGCTCAGCAGCCAGGTCCTTGGGGCTACACTGCTAACATTGCCTTGCACAGCTGTCTGCTCCCAGTGCCTTCTCAAGAGGTTGTCTTGACAGCCTCTCTTTACCTGTCCTTCTTTACACCAAACCTGCAGTGCTGCATCAGATAACCTTAGAGCCTGCTCCCTGTCATGTTATGTCAGGTCAAATTGACTTCTAGGGCCAGATTCTCGTTTCCCAGTGCAAGTGTGATTTGCATCACAAAGCACTGAACTTAATTTTTTTTCCTGGAAAATTAATTTTCTTTTGCCTTCCTGACCATATATCATTCTTGTGTTACCTTTTGGCACATCGGGAAGGCTTGGGTGTAAAATGCACACGCACCATATCTGAGGCCAGGATCCCCATGTGAGCACTACTGGAAAATTGTATTTGCTCCCACACAGGATTTTCGTATGTTGGTGTGAGTCTTGGAGGCCATAAAAATACGGACCTCTTTGGAGGGTGTATGACACTGGGGGAAGCCTCCAAGGAGCCAAAAACAAAGTTAAGCATAAAATGTTCAAATTCAATTAATTCAAATATCACATTTGGATGCTGTGTTGTAATGTAGATGTGTTTTTAATCCAGTGATTAATCATAAGGATCTGTCCTGCAAAGGTAGGTTGACCCTTACATTGACCACGATAGTGTAAATGTTGTCATGCATTACAGTAGTTTTTCCATTGGATAAAGTGCTATAATACATTAGAATTTTTAATTTTTTTTTGTAAATGTCATGCCAGCCTCTGCTGTCACGTTTTCTGCAGTGATTTAAATTGATTATCACTTCTTCTGAATGTTCAAAAAATACCCTGATTTTGAAAGTTGAAAAATATCTCAGCTCCTGCTTCCTTCCATTTATTGACAGGCACTCTGCTTTGAACTGGGAATAGGACACCATGGCCTAAATTTTTGCTCCCGGGTTAGGAACGCAGAGTTGGGGCTAATCCTTGTTCCACAAACCTGACCTGGGAAGAAGTGCCCCAGGTGGTCGGGTTTTTGTTCTGGGAGGCAGGGTGAAATGGGAGTTGGGCCTGCAGCCCCCAGAAACAGTTCATTAGTTCATTGGCAGCACAGTTGCTGCCGGGTGTGGAGGGGGCTGTGCAAAAAGGCCGGCTTTGGTGATCAGGCACTGTGGGGGAAAAAGAGAATAAAATCAAAAACAGTACTCCAGCCCTCATCCTTCATGTCTGCTTACAGCCTCACACACTCTCCATGACCCATTCATGCCAATCCTGAGGGGTGAGGTTTAGGGGGACTTTAAATGATGTTGGGATCTGGGCTGTTGTGTTGGAGAACCATGGGGAGCCTTCTAACCGTCCTGCCTCCGCCACCACACTCCTCATGCACCGCATCGCAGCTTGCAAAATGCACTTCTAACCTGACCCTTGTTTGAAAAGACAAAACATGGGGTGGGTATACATTTTGCAGAAGTGTGCAGTTAGGGTTTTCCTGAACCTACACAAAAAGCAGGCCCCTGCAGTGACCTGCAGCACCTGCTGCAGCCAAAATGCACATTCCCTTTAGAGTTGCAGGCGAACTTCAGGCCAGGCAGGCTAGCTTGAACTTGGGTTCGCCTCTCATGATTTTGAGCCCCCTTGTTAGGCGTGCATCAGGATCCCCATGCCTGTTTTTGGACCTTAACCAATTTTACTCCAAAATTCACATGGAAAGAATATAATTTAAATTTATGGCACAACTCCAAAATTAAATGAATTTTTTTGAAAAATAATGAACGACATGGAAAATTTCAAGTACCATGTTCAACGTAAAATATCCAATGCTGAGTGGAACTCTAACAGGGTCCTCTGTTCAGCTGCAGCAGGCCCTAGTCAAACATGCTCAACCATTGTCTTTCTGACTGTGCATAAGGTCATACTCTATCCTGTCTACACAATCAGGCAGGAGTTTGAAGGATGAAACTATTAGCCGTTATAGGTTGACTTGAGCCACCTGTGATGTTACAGAAAGCATAACAATTGTTTTAATTTTAGCTTTGGGTACTTGAGGTGAAACAAGCTTGCAAAAAAATATACCAAGACAAAATTTCAATAAAATTGAATTTTACTCAGCACAGGGCTGATCAAATACTGGTACAACCAGATACTGAGATGACCAGGGATTTGATGAGGAATTGGGAGGAAACCTTTTTCCTGAATTTGTGAAGAGACCATCTGTTGTCACAAGAGTAAAGAGAACCTATTTACAAAACGTTACATTGTTGCCTTGCTTTCAGGTGTTCAAAATTCTTCTGTGGATAAAGGAATTTTGTTACTGCATTGTAAGTAGGGAAATACCTCCTTCCACTCGTGTTACCATATATTACAAACAATACCACGCTTTTATTCAGTCAACATAAAAATATATGTATTTGTAGATGACTTGTGAGCAAGGAAATATGCTGTGAAGTTGTGAAAAGACATTCTGGAGTTTTGCTTGGTTGGCCTTGAAACTCGGAGAAATTCTGCAGAACTTTCCTTTTGGTGATTAATTAAGTGGTATAGAGATAAAGATAGATTGATGATATATTTCTCATCTATATGCTGCCTCTTGGCAACATTATCTAAAGGCACAGCATTTGTTTTCACATGACCCACCCCCCAGCTCTACCTTGCCCCTCTCTTGACTTCTCAACTGTTGCTAAATTATCAGACTAGATTATCTGACATCCTGTACTGGATGAGCAGAAATTTCCTCCAATTAAATATTGGAAACACTGAAACCATCGTTTTCAATCCCCACACCAAACTCCGTTCTCGAGTTACCGACTCTATCCTTCTCCCTGGCAACAGTCTGAGATTAAGACAGTCAGTTCGCAACCTTTGTGCCCCATTTACTATATTTATGCCACCACTAAGACTGTCTATTTCCACCTCACTAACATGGCCTAACTTTGCCCTGTCTTAGCCCATCTGCTGCTGAAACTGTCATTCGTGTCTTCGATGCCTCTGGACTCGACCATTCCAATGCACTCCTGGATGGTCTCTCACATGCCACCCTTTGTAAACTTGAGGTCATCCAAAAACTCAGCTGCCCATATCTTAACTTGCAGCAAGTCTTGTTCCCATATCGCCCCATATTCCTACAATAGCATCTGGTCAGGCAACATCTTGATTTTAAAATTCTCATCCTTGTTTTCAAATCTCTCCATGGCTTCACCCCTCCCTATCTCTGTAATCTTCTTCAGCCCCAAAACCCTCTGAGATATCTGTGCTGATCTAATTCTGACCTCTTGAGCACCCCCAATTGCTCGACCAATGGTGGCTATGCTTTCAGTTGCCTAGGTCCCACGCTCTGGAATGTCTTTCCTAACCTCTTTGCCTCTCCGCCTGACTTTCCTCCTTTAAGACAGTCTTTAAAACCTACTTCTTTGCCAAAACTTTTGGTCATCTGACTTAGTATCTCCTTATGTGACTTGGTGTCATTCTTTGTTTTATAATGCTCCTGTGATGCCCCTTATTAAATGCTATATAAATATAAGCTGTTGTTGTTGGTGTGGCTTCACAGGGAGAACAGATTTATTTTGTTTCACAGGGCAGAATCTTCTGTTTGGCAAGTGGGGGCAGGGCCCGCTCGCTGATGCATAAAATGACACGGGGTGACACCGGGCGTGTGTCCCGACGTCACCCCGCATCATTTAGAATTTTAGGTTGGCGGGCGCGCAGCCGAGTCGGATGCACACCCGCTGACCTGTCAACGGCCTATTAAGGCTATTAAAAATCTAATTGAAATGATTAATGAACCTGCTCGTCCAACCATAAGGTTGGCGGGCAGGCCAGGAGACCTGGCGGACCTCTGAAAAAGCATGAAACCTCATCCACCGGCGGGATGAGTTTCACGAGTGATTTAAAAATCTCGGAATATTTCAAAATAAAAGTCATGGACATGACCCAACTCGTGACAGTGTCACATGAGGGGACATGGCAGCAAAATTTTTTTCTCATGTTTATTTGAAGTTTCAAACCTGAGCCGATCTCCATGAGGCAGCACTTTGCCTCAGGGAGATCTGTGCGCTCTTTTGCATGAAAGAGCACACTCCTGGCTCAGGGAATCATCCCGCCCGCGTAGGGAGCGCATAGCGCTTCCTGGCGGATGTCACGCTAGGCGGGCCTTAATTGGGCCGCCCATGCAAAATGGTGGTGCGCCCCCGATTGGGGGAGCCGATTGGGAACCTGCACGCCTGCTCCCACATATCCCACCCCCCCGACCCTGACGGGGGGAAATGTTGCCCACACTTTTTCTCAAGCTTACTTTCTTTCCAATATTCTCCTTTTTTTTCTGAAGATGCTGTATCTTGGCGGCGGTTTGGTTTGGTTTCACAATATCGTATCTTACCCAAGTGCTAGCCTTCGTGTGTGAATCAAGCTCCTGACAGCCACGCACACATTCTTTCCAGCAGGGGCCACTGGATAGCAGGAGCTCTGGCTAATTAGCCTTCTCCCTAACCTAAGGTATTTGGCCATTTGGATAGATGTCAGCAATCTTATCTACTTCAATAGCTAAAATAACAACGCTAAATGTTCAATATCTGAACTGGAAGGAGCCTTCATTACATGTACTCTTCATGTGTGAGGTGTGGCAGGGGTGGGTTTTGATTCCTAGAAGACTATGCAGTATAGATGACCTATTGTATATGCTGTCATCTGATCTCCGGTCGTTTAATTGAGAAGGGAGCTGTGTCACCTTACATGTTCATGGAACATATGAAGAATGAAAATAAAAATTGCACAGTTGTTGCCGATGCCACCTTGGTGAGCAATTCAATCTGCTCTAAAACACATTGGTGGAACTAATGTATTGTAGGATGGAAGATCAGATTTCAGCTTTAGTTTTTCAATATGTAAAACATGACTCAAAATTACTTAAAAAAATAAACAATGATTAAGAAGAAGTATTTTGGAAATCTATAGGGGGCTAAATTCGATAGCCTTCGAAAATGGGCATGGGGATTGCGATACTGTGCCTGTTCAGTGTGATGCAGGCAGCATACCAACTTCATGCTGCCTGCTGATTAACATGATTGTGGGGCACAGCCAGTGCAAACTGTGTGATTGGATGGTTGCACCTCAGTAGGGAGCCTAAAATCATGAGAGACTGGCACCAGTTAAAGCTGGCCTGCATTATTTAAAACCAGCCTGTAACTCTTAAAGGGGAGGTCATTGTAGCTGGAGCAGGTGCTGGAAGTTGCTGTACATCTGATTTTCACCTGGGAGAGACAAGAATGGAAGGGAGTGAGTGCGCTGGAGCAGATAGTCATGCACCCATGGGCAGATATTGCTGTTGGCGTGCGGGGGCGGGCCTGAAATGCCGACGCGTAAAATTATGCGAGATGACATCGGGTGTGCAGCCCTACGTCATTTCGCGATTTCGAGCTGCCTCCAGCGCGTGCCCGCCAAACTGTCAGCGGCCTATTAAGGCCATTAAAAAAGTAATTTAACTTATTAACAACGCTGCCCGTCCAACCTTAAGAGCCCAAGCGGCCTTTGAGTTTTTCAGGGAACCTCATCCACAGGCGGGATCCGGTTTCCTGAAGGTTTTATAAAATAATTAAATAAATTTTGTCAACTTCACAAACATGTCCCAGCTCATGTGACACTGTCACTTGAGGGGACATGTTTAAATAATTTTTTACTTTGTTTTTTGAAAAGTTTTATTATCTACTTTAATCTCCCTGAGGCAGCTCCGTGCTTCAGGGAGATTTCTGTGCTCCTTCGCACGCATGCATGAAAGAGCGCAGGCCCCTCCTCTCCCTCCTCTCCCCGCCCCTTCCCTGATCGCTACCGGCCGCACGTTAAGCTGGTCGGGCCTTAATTGTCCCGCCCGCGTTGAAATGGCAGCGCGAAGCCGATCGCAGGCGACAATCGGCTCCGTGCCCACCCGCACCTGCTCCCGAACAGCCTGTCCACCATAGGGAAAATTCACCCCCATGTCTGGGAGCAACTAGTTTGGGCAGAAGTCTGAGAAAAAGGTCCTTCACAGCCCTGCCACATCACTGCCTGCAGACTTCTGCAACTTTAAACAACTATAGAAAACATCAGAAACCTGTAGAATTGTAGCAACAGCCAGTAAGCAGTAGAATGGTCCTTTTAAATATAGCCCTGGTGGTGGGGATCCATCCTGCTGCATAATGTGTGTTCAGCCATTTGAGATTTAGAGATGGCATTAGCTAGAGTATTATGTTCCAAAATGGCAGTGGTTGATATCAAGTCAGTGTTGCACGTGGATTAATTTCATGATCCAGTTCATCATACTTCTGGCAGGCATGCACTGTGTGTGTGCTAATGCTGCTATCAATATAAGTTCTACGGATCCGAATTTTGCACCGGTCATTGTTTGAAAATTACTGGATGAGTGATTTAAAAATGTAAAAGCAACCTAAAGTATAAGTTCTAGTTCAGAAGTTAACAGCTCCCCCGAACCATGTACACAAGTATTAAAATGCCAAATTCCAGTTCCTACTTGATTGTGCTAGTTTTTTGGGCACAATTGGCGTAGGCGGCAGAAAATGTCAAGGAATTTTAAGCACAAGTTGTGTTCGGCGCAAATTGAGTTTCTACAAAGTTTGTGCCAGTTTAAAAAACTTTACACAGATGTAGGCCCGGCTCAGCAAACTGTCCACACCCCCAGGGTGAATTAATCACCATTGGGACTTACCCCTAATGTGGTCATTTGCAGGCCTTTGAGGAGACTCCAAACATTACTTTTGATCTTTTGGGTACAAGGACAATAATAGGTAAGTTTTTGAAGGTATTGAATGAAATTTATTTTTAATTCACTAAGAGACTGACGATGATACTCCAACCTATTGCCATGTCGTGAAGGTATGAAGGAAAAACAGACTTAAAAATTTGTTTCTCTTCCATGTTCTCTTGTTTAAATTCCATTTTAAAAAAAATGGACAAAGGCTAACTCATCAGCTTCCTGGAATGTGACACCCCTTGCATCGTATGAACATTCCAGCCAAGGACTAGTAGACGAGACACCTGCACCAGTCAGGTCTAGACAAAGGCAGAGCTATTGTGACTCCTCCTTGTGCTAATGGTTTCATAGTTATCTGCTCAAAATACAATGGGTTTTAATGAGCGTCCTTAAAGTACATCCTTAGCTGAATGGCTTGACCTGAAACCTCCCTGTCACATGACCGGGAATTGAGCTGTTTGACTTGCTTTAATTATACAGCTTTTCAATTCTGTCTTCAGTTGCGGTTTAACCTCAGGGGAAAACCGGACTGTAAGCTAGCAGCCTGCCTCTGGCCCCCATCTCTCTCAAAGTCAAATCTCCAGAAAGGATCCTGTATTTCACCTACAGGGTGAACTAGTTCCCAGAGTCAGCCGAGTTCCTAGAACAAAGACCAGGAATTTTGCCGAACAAAGACCAGGAATTTTGCCAGACAAAGCCACTTGAAAGAATCTTCATTGGACATTGACTTACTAGACTCTACTCACGTGAATTAATGCCAATACCTTTTTTTGATTTTTTAAGTAACTCGCAACTTGTAACTTCTTTCCCTTTCTTTCACTGCCTTTCTAACTTGTATGCTCATGAGTTTGAATGTGTGTCGCGATTCATCCCTCTTATTTTGAATGTGTTAATAAACCCTAGCTTTTGTTTCACCTTAAAGAATTTTCTGCGGCGTTATTTTTAACATTGGACCTCATAAACCAGGGTTTGGCAAACACACCAGCCCCATTTCAACAAGGGAAAGGAAACTAAAGGCAACAAATTAAATTAGAGATTAAAACTATCGCTGTCATGGGCAGAAGAGGGAAACAGTAATAATAGTTCAATCCACCTCGCCCACTTGTCCATAACAGAGTTGGGAGGTCATGCCTGGGATTGATCCATTTACATGAGCCAAAAATTTGACCAAAGTGCGCGAAAATTTGACCAGAGTCCACATTTTAATACGAGCCTGAATCGGATATTGAAAGAAACTGTTTGGAAGCCAATCGAGGGAAAATTCAGTGGCTGAAATTATCTGTAAGAAAACACACATACTGCAGCAAATTCTTTTAATCTCACATTAGAGCAACAAGGTGAATTATACTGCAAAAATGGGTAATGAAAAGAAAGTACTAACCTTAGCCTCCCTAAGTCTGGGACCACTGAGATATGTAACCTGGAAAACACAGGTAAATGTTCTTTCTGAGGCCAGAAGGCCCGAGGTACCCCCAGATACTTTTTGAGAATTTAGATCTCAGTCCCTATCCAGAGCAGAAAGAAGAATCAAAACCCAAAAACTGATTGGAGACCTGGACCCAAGATAATTATCCTAGCAAACAAATGGCTGTTAGAGCTGGAAGGAGGAGACTAGAATTTCAGGAGATGGAAAGAGAAGTGCATGCAAGGGAACAGGAGAGAGAGAGAGTTTCAGAAAAGAGAACAAGAGAGAGAACGCACCCACCAGAAAAAGATGCTAGAGATTAAATTAAAAGCTGAAGAAGAAGAGAGGGAAGTTGAAAAGGAGCTAGAAACGAGACAGAGGGAATTAGCTATATTACAGGGAAGTGACTTGGTGTGATCCCAAGCACTGTGCCCTGAGGAGCTAGAACAGTCCAGAGAAGCTGGGCACTCCGAACGATTTCAGCAAAGCTCTGCAGTGTGGCAGAAGGCTGAAAAAGTTCAGAGGCCCTGCAGGGGGCGAATGAGCCCATCAGGGATCAGGTAGCTCAGGGAAAGCTCCCTCGATTTAAAAAGGCTGGGATTAGGTCAGTAAAATTGAAAGGGGTTGGGAAAATGGATTTCAAAAGAGATGAAGGGAATGAGCCAGAGACCAAATTGGCCAACATCTTCTTTGTTAAATTAAACAGGGAACAGGGTCATTCCCAAGCAGCAAAACTGATAGGGAGCTGCCTCACACAGTCAAAAAGCCACATGGCAGAACAATCGAACCTTGCCAGCCCCGTGTGAGCCAGGGTGTCCCAGAGGACATGGGACCAAATAGGCCCATCCCTACAGTAACTAAGTTGGGGAAGTCATTACCCCGTGTGCAAGTCCACGCTTGCCAGAGGCTAAAAGTCAGAGCAAGTGTTGCAATTAACTCCCCGGCATCCAGAACGAGTGGGCAGCACTCAGCCGAGGAGCCGGGGGAAGCAAAAGGGCTGGGATGGGAGTAGCAAAGATTGGAGGAGATGCAGCCAAAGAGGGGCTAGCAAAATCCTTCTCCCCCAGGATAAATAGGGGCACAGAAAGTCCACAGACCCAGCCAGCAAATTTAAAAAGAAGGGAGCCCATACTCCTGCTGGATGTGCAGGAGGTCTGGCTGTCTGAAACCTTCTTTTCAATTTTAGAAGACAGAGACCAGGAAAATCCCTGAACAGATACTCAGTTGGTGAGCAAACGACCTTGCCCAGATTTAAAACAAAAGGAGCCCATACCCCTACTGGATGAGCAGGGGGCCTGGCTACCTAAAGCTGCCTAAGGTCCCCAAAAACCCACAGAGCTGGCGAGGAAACTGCCTCACCCAGCTGAAGAGCAGCAGGGCACAGCAGCCGAAGCTAGCCCAACCCCTGTGAGCGAGGATATCCCCAAAGATACAAGGCAGAACAGAGACACGTGCCAGGCAGAACGTGTTAAAAGGCAAGAGGCCTGTACCCCTGTGAGATGAGCAGGAGGTCTGGCTAGCCCACAGCATCTTTCCAATCTTATAGGGAGAACAGTGAAAGTCTCAAGTAGACATGCCAATGGTGGGGGAGACACCTTACCTTGTTGATGAGTTGCAGGGCAGTGCAGCAGGAGCTGGACAACCACCTGAGGGCACTAGTGTCCCAAACAAAATGGGACAGATTGGGAAGCAAGCCCTCCCTAAGGTAACGGGTCAGGGAAAGTCAGTAACCCTGAAACTCCAACGCCCTTGGGACTACCACAAAGTGAGTCCAAGTGCAGTTAGAACCACTTTGAACCCAGAGCCTAGTCAACCGGTGCGTGCCTATCAGGGGGTGGACACACCTGAGGGTAGCCTGCAGGAGTCACATGAGAAGGAGGGATAAGAGGCTTCCCAAGTTGCACCCCTGGCTGCCAGGCTGGCAGACCCCAGAATCTCAAATGCCCAATCAGTAACGCTGACCCTAGAGCAGTTGGAGGATGTGGCCACCTGCTCAGGAAATTTAACAAAATTCACAGGGATCCACTGGAGGGTACCCCACAAGGAGTCCATGACATGGATGTGGGAGAGCCCCCGCCGATAAATCGAAAGCCCAACCAGCTGAGCTCCAACCACCTAGTCCAGGTCAAGCAGGAAACCCAGCACATGCTGGACCCCAATCTAGCTGAGCTCCAGAGCAGTGGGAGCTCTGCCACTACCCTGGAGTTGGATCTTGTAGCCTTTTAACCAACAAAAGAAATTACTTACTTTGGCTGATACTCTGTCCTGTGTGTAAACCCTGAGAAT
Organism: Cetorhinus maximus; assembly: GCF_964194155.1. Lineage (NCBI taxonomy): Eukaryota > Metazoa > Chordata > Chondrichthyes > Lamniformes > Cetorhinidae > Cetorhinus > Cetorhinus maximus. The sequence goes on from NC_135882.1 coordinate 87,775,745, forward strand.
GCAGCAGGGAACTGACATTGCTCACTGCTAGCTGTGTGTGTTTGTTTTTTTTTGTTTTCAGGGGTGAATGAGAGAATGAATGTATATCTCCTTACTTTTACTCTTCTCCTTCAACGTGTTTTTTAAAAAAAGAAATAGAATTCCTGTTTTTCCCAACGGTGGAGGCACATCATGCCGAGGAGGCATGAAGAAAAATATCTTAAAATTGAGTTTCTCTTCCATATTCTCTTGTTTAAATTCAGTTTATAAAATGGACAAAGCTAACTTATCAACCTCCTGGAATGTAACATTCCTTGCATTTAATGAACATTCAAGCCAAGCCAACACAAAGGACTAGTAGATGAGACGTCTGCACCAGCCAGCTCTGGACAAAAGCAGAGCTATTGTGATTCCTCATCTCCAAAGTTGTGCTAATAGTTCCACAGTTATCTGCTCAAAATACAGTGGGTTTTAACCAGGGTCCTTGGCTGAATGGCTTGACCCAAAACCACCCAGACATGAGCTGTTTGAATTGCTTTAATGCTACAGCTTTTGGATTCTGTCTTCAGTTGTATTTTAACCTCCGAGGAGAAAACCGGACTCCAAGCTAGCAGCCTGCCTCTGACCCCCATCTCTCTCAAACTCGGATCTCCAGAAAGAATTCAGTATTTTGCCTACAGACTGAACCAATTCCCAGAAAACAAGAACAGTACAAGAATACGAAGATGCATCAACTGCCTCGACCAAGTTCCTAGGGCACAGACCACGAATTTTGCCAGACAAAGCCACCTGAAAGAACCTTCATTGAACATTGACTTACCGAACTGTACTCACGTGAATTAATGCCAATACCTTTTCTTAAATTTTTTAAAGTAATTCGCGATTTGTAACTTCTCTTTTCTTTCCCTGCCTTTCTACTTTGTATGCTCGTGAGTTTGAATGTGTGTCGTGATCCATCACTCGTGTTTTGAATGTGTTAATAAATCCTAGTTTTGTTTCACCTTAAAGAATTTGTTGTGGCATTATTTTTAACTTTGGAACTCATAAACCAGGGTTTGGGAAACACACCACCCCATTTCAACAAGGAAAAGGATACTAAGGGAAACAAATTAACTTAGAAATTAAAACCATCGCTGTCATGGGCAGAAGAGGGGAACATTAATAATAATTCAATGCACCTCGCCCACTTGTCCATAACGCTATCGACAAAGTAGTTTTGCATATTTTTTAGAGGTCATTTTCAGTAATTTAGAATCAGATTATGGGCAGGTGGTGGATTGGCACTGTATCAAATGCTTATTTTTTGGGCTAAACATATTTTCATCTATATTAATTAAACTCCACCAAGTTACCACTCTTAAATATATCAAGGAAATACATTTTGTAGTATTGTTTTCTTAAAATTACATTTTAAAATATTACTCTGTTGCACAGCTTGGTGGCAGATTTTGTTTTTTTTATTCATTCATGGATGTGGGCTTTGCTGGCTAGGGCAGCATTTATTGCCCATCCCTAGTTGCCCTTGAGAAGGTGGTGGTGAGCTGCCTTCTTGAACCACTGCAGTCCATGTGGGGTAGGTACATCCACAGTGCAGTTAGGAAGGGAGTTCCAGGATCTTGACCCAGTGACAGTGAAGGAACGGTGATATATTTCCAAGTCAAGATGGTGTGTGGCTTGGAGGGGAACTTCCAGGTGGTTGTGTTCCCATGTGCCAGCTGCCCTTGTCCTTCTAGATGATGGTATTTTTGGGTTTGGAAAGTGCTGTCTAAGGAGGCTTGGTGAGTTCCTGCAGTGCATTTTGTAGGTGGCACACACTGCTGCTACCGTGCGTCGGTGGTGGAGGGAGTTTGCGTTCTATGTGTTCTATGATCTGCAAATGAGATTGAATGGAAACTGATGAGGAGAAAAAAAAATCATCTTTCCAAATGGGCACAATTTTGTCAGAATCACCGACTGCACCAAAAACAGAAACACTGGACATACGCTTTCTAGCCCCAAGGTAGCGGGAGAGAGGTTGGGCGGTGAATGGTAAACGGGATGCATTCCAGCCACCCTGGAGCAGGCAGGAATGCGGATCGGCCGCCCGCTGCAAGGCTCATTTTAAATGAGTTGTTTAATTTGCACTATCAATCAGCTCAATATTCTGTATATTCTTCTCTCTATCTGACTCAACATTCAAAAATAAATATTGAAATTAGAGTAGGCGCTGCTGCTCTAGGGACCTGGGTCCAATCCTGACCTCGGGTCACAGTCTGTGTGGAGTTTGCACGTCCTCCCCCATGTCCACGTGGGTTTCCGTTGGTTTTCTGGTTTCCTCCCAGCATGCAAAGGTGCTGGTTAGGCAGACTGGCCACGGTAAGTTGTGCGTGTGAGTGTGTGTCCTGTGATGGACTGGCGTCCCATCCTGGCTATATCCCACCTAGCACCCATTGCCTGTCAGGATAAGCTCCGACCCCCCCGTGACCCTGAATTGGGTGAAGCGGTTCTGGAAATGTGAGTGAGTGATACATAAAGTACCATACTTATGTAGATTTTTTGTTGCCGGTGTCCTAATTTCTCAGCGTATGTATATTTTTGGATCCCTCCTGTCTAATAAAAGCCAGCAGGCTTGAATTTACGAGACTACTGGGTCTTTTACTTTACCGCCAGTTGTATGGAGGAAAGAAACAAGACCCCCTGGGGATTAATATGCATGAGATCAAAATATGTTGAAAAATCAATTGTGAAAAAAAGACAGTTGTGACATCAGGAGGATAAAATGGAGAAAGAGAAAAAAGATGAGAGGGAAACAAATATTAAGAAAAGGGGGCAGATCTTCCTATCATTGTACCACAGCATTCGACAGAGAAGACTGAGGGGAATTATATCATGTTTTAGAATTTCCTGATTCCCTGGGGCCCAGGGGCTATTGTTTGCAGCCATGTGTTATTGCAAGCCCAAAATGTGAAATCCCATAATTATGTTCAATCTTCCATTCTACAAATATGCAGCCCATTCCCAATGATAGACAAAGCTTATGATTTGTAAATTCACAACATGCCAGTGTTATAATCTTCATAGAGACCGAGAACTTTTAAAAAGAAATTTATACTTCCAGTTACTGGCTGAAAGAATGACAAGTCAAGATTTCACATTTTAAAACCTTTACTATAACACATGTCTAAAAGCACTATTAACTAGACAATGTACACATCACATCTCCATGGAATTATAGTCCTTTTAGCAAACAGTCCACAATTGTTCTCAGCTTCCAATAGGTTCCCCATTTCACCAAGTAGTAACTTGGGTAGACCATCTCCAGGCGCTTTCCTCAGTTTTTGGAGAGTTTCTGAAATCCACAACTGCAGTAAACCCTATTCTGATGATTCTTCGTCCCCTGGCCTTGCCAGAATAAATTCTCCGAAATTCTTAGAAGGCTGCAGGCTGCATCTCTTTGACTAGAGGCCATCTCCCTCCCATGTCCAGTTGTGGTAGCTTGCAAAGTCAAGCAGCCTTTTCTCCATGCTAACTACATAGAATCTCTGTTGTCTGCTGGTGACATTCATTGATTTGTAGGGAAGCCTGTAAACTAACCTAAAAAATGGCTTCTTCTCCCCCACTTCCCCATGGCAACATGGAACATATTAAGCTTGCATTCAGGTAGAAATGCTAATTGGCTTTTTTTTATCCCAAATTCCTTTTCATCTTAAAAGTAAGTGGATAGTTCGGAACACAATTGTTAGCAGCCTGCTACCTTTCACACTTTTCTGGGAGATTCATAGGCCAGAATTCTTCCGTCAGCGAGTTGGGGGCGGGGCCCGCTCGCCAACACGAAAATGACGCGGGATGACGTCAGGAGGAACACCTGACGTCATCCTGCCCCATTTAAATATTCAGGAAGGCAGGCGGACAGCGAAATGAGCTGTCTGCCCGCCGACCAGTCAATGGCCAATTGAGGCCATTGACAGAATAATTAAGGCAATTAAAGGCCCTGCCCGTCCAACCTTAAGGCAGGCAGGCAGGCCAGGAGCCCCAGTGGGCTTCTAAAAAAACATGAAACCTCATCCACTGGTGGGATGAGGTTTCATGTCAGTTTTTAAAAAGTTTAGTAAAGTTTTAGTCATATTTATTAACATGTCCCATCTCATGTGACATTGTCACATGTGGGGGACATGTTCATAATTTTTTAATTTTTCTATTTTTTAAGTTTATCAGACTGTCAGCGCTCTCCCTGAGACAGCACTTAGTTGGGGAATCCCTCCTCTCCCCGCACAGGAAGTGCATAGCGCTTCCCGTCGGGTGGCCTGCTGGGTGGGCCTTAATTGGCCCGCCCATTCAAAATGGCAGCGGGGCCCATTTCGGCGGCGGAGGTCGGCTGCCCGCCCGCCGTCGAGCCGGTGGGGCCCGCCCGCCCATCGAGGGCTAAATTCTGCCCATAGTCTACTCATTGTAAACTCAGAGGCTGCTACCATTTTCTCCAAGTGTAAATACCTTGCACTTTCTCCTCAGTCTTCCTTTGATTTCTAACAATCAAGTCACCCAAGTTTACTGTCAGGCAGACTTCAGAACACCTTCAATTTAAAGCTACAATCCCAAAATATAATAATCTCATAAACCTCAAAATTGTAACATTGGGAGCTGTCCCAGAATGAACTCAATTTCAATAGCAGGGCAAGGCGTAGGATAGGTGCTGGGTGATAGAGAATACCTGCAACTTCAGTTTCTCATCTGCCACTTCATTGGACCACCATTGCTGAAAAATTCAAAAATTAAGTACATGTGAAGATGAGGATAAAAACTGAGCATGTCACTGGCATGCTCGAAGCAAGATTCTAGTGCCTGAATAAATCCAATGATGCTTTGCAGTATGTATCCAGCAGTGTCTCATGAAATATGGTAGCATTTTAAATGTTTTATAATTTTGGAATCACAGAAGACTGATGGTACAGATCCTCGAAGATACTGCTGATGCTAAAGATCAGGTGCATGAAGAACAAGAAGCAGATGCAGACTCAGTCATGACATCTACAATGATGCATAAATCAATATTTGTTGGAAGATTCATCAAAGATCTGCCTCCTGTCACCAACCTTGGTCCATGTAAATTATAACTTTAAGCCTCACTATCAGCATGTTACTGTTCCCCATTGTTGCAAAAGGGAACAAAATGCCTAACGATCTTTATATCAAAAATAGCATTGATTTATTACTAATATTTTTTTAAAAACACATTCATTTTATCCACTGTTCATACTATTTATAATTACTTGGGCTTCCCTCGCCCCAATTCTAATACTGTTTCCTTGTGCTACCTTAGGGCATCGGGTTTGAGATTTAGGGGCAGAATCAAAATATATGAGTTTATTGGGATTGAGAAAGTACTTCTGTCTGGCATGAACACAGGGTGAATTAACTTTTTGTCATGATTATCTTGGCATCTTAGTTCTGCAAAGCTGAAGGTTTCTGCATTGAGCTGGTGGAATGCCTCAATTAGCTACTCCATTGGCACTAGGGACAGGATTCATGTAATCAATGATCAGTGGGAGAATGAACTTCCCATCCTTAAATTACTGAGAGATCAATTGATTAGGCTCTGCTTCTTCCAAGGTGTTGCCAAAATACCATTGCTTGGTTGCAGAGGTTTCAAGGATGGTCCTGCAAATCCTATATTCCATGCTGTCTCTGGTTTTATTTCTCTTACTTCGATCACATTTTCCTGCCTGTCTCTTGCACTTTTAGCAGCTGCCACTGAGAAAGTTCCTGCCTCTTTAGTCAAGTCACTTCCTGGGAATTTCTCAACAGCACCCGCTAGCAGGAAAGTAAAACTTGATGTACAAATGTTTCATGACTCCTAAATCCAACATTAAGTAATTGGTTAATTAAGATACTATTCTTTGCAACCCTACTGATCCCAATTTTCAAGGTATAGAGAATATAATTACATTGGTTTTTATATCCTTGATCAATACACTCATGAGAATTTTTCTTTTTGTATTTTGTGTACACTATCCAGTTATGGAACATCATTTTGTAAATTGAATTTGAACTGCTGCTCTAACTTTTTACTGACAATGAGTTACATCTAAAACTAAACATCTAAAAATTAATCCTTCTCTTTCAGATGCTGATCAATTCCTGAGTGTTTCCAAATTGTTTTGTTTTTATTTTAGATTACCAACCTTTGTCATTATTGCCTTTTTTAATCTCCATTACTTGAACAACTTAGATTGTCGTAATACAAAGTGTTGTTGAAATGCATATAAATCCACAGCCTAAAATGTCATCTATGATTTTTTTTCAAAAGCAACCTCATACTAAAACCAAAGTTTGATTTTTTACAATTGAAATGTGTATTGCAGTTGATCAAATATATTATAATAGTGAATTTCTTTTAAGCACAGCAAGCAAAGGCACATGTGCCAATAAGATTAGCAGTTATAGGCAATAGTGACTTCAAAATATATACTTAAGCCTGTACTTTTGCTGGTTTAGGGACTGTGATGCAGGCCTGATCCATTGATTATTAGCCACTTGGCATGTCTACACCTAGTTAAGGCAAGTCTAATATTTAATATGGAGACATCCATTAAAAAAAACAGGAATAGCACATCTGAAATAATTAAACATTGTGAAGTATTTTTAATATGTGCTAATAATTCTGAGAAATATGAATATAAGCAAAGATAAGTTTTCTACTTCTGTCATCTTCCATTGTTTCAGTCTTTCTCTCGCCCACTCTCTCTCTCTCTCTTTGTCCAGCTTCTGGATTGCAAAATGTTATTTTTTGCACTGGAGCAACTATTTGAATAAGCATTATGTTAATAATTGATGTAATATGATTGTGCAAACAGATGTTGACATTTTATTAATTTGATTTAACTTTAATGCATAAGTAACTATATTTTCTGTTGCAACAAATTTAAGTGCATGTTAAAAATTTAAATTTTCATCCCGTGAGACCTTCTACAACATTCTGCTTTGTCAGAAAATTAAGAAGTATACTTTTAGATTTTGCTGTGTCCTTCCACTATACGTGTTCCCTACTTATAACAAAAGGGTGTGATACTCACATGACTGTAGAATTAATCTTAAACCCCATCCAATGAGAATGGTGATGGCAGAGAGGTAAGATCGCTGACCGTGTTTATATGATCAGGTCCCATTTCCCACCATTTTTATCAGTATGAATTTGAATATGGGAAGGCCACCTGCCCCAGAGGAATGGGGCCCTAATTTAAATGACCCACATTTACCAAACACTGCAACTCCAACAAATATAGAAAATTAAATAATAAATTGTAACACTTATAAATAATCAGAAGTATAAGAACATTGCCGAACACATGTCTCTGGATTGGAGCTGCATGGCAATAATTGTATCTCTTGGTTTTTGTCAATGCTCACAAACTGCTTGAGCTTCGTTTTTACAATTCATGTTGTCATTACAACTGTTTGACTGAATTATTATCTTTTATCTCACCATGTAGATGTGGAGTCTTACACAATCTTTCTGGATTCAGCCTTCCCAGTGCATTTCCTCAAGGTTGACAAGTGCATTAAACCTGAGACAGATCACTCCTTATCCTGTACAGTACAAAAATGTGAAATGCATCATATAGAATTCACATTCCCTATTCTACTTATCATGATTAGTGCATCATGTTAAGAAGAAAAAATACAAGTTTGATTTAATTGAAATTTCAGCATTTATATGCTGAACATATATGCTGTGCCTCAATTGTCTTTATCAGTTTCATTTAATATTTTTTGTGTTGACTCTTAAGTTTCCCCTCCATCCTTCCAATCCCTCTGAGCTATTATAGTTTTGGAGACAGCAATCATCTTCCAAAAGCCTTCTATCTTTTCCCGCACTTGTTTCTTCAATCTTCTTTCTGGTTGATTTAGCCTGTTTCTCGTATCGGTAAGCTCAAGTCAGTCCAGTTTGAGTGAAACTCTATTTTCAGTCAAAGGGATATATGTAAAGAACCTATTAGAAATACTTTTCTTTTCAGCTATAATCAGGTTGCCTTGCTTGGCTGAGTTTGCTTTTATCAATTTTCATATATGCAGCCTGATGAAGCACCACATAAAATAATTGCAAGGGGAGGAAAATAATAATGTTTTAGCACATGCCTTTTGGTTTACATCTTCTAGTGGATGAGAAGTAGCATTGACAGTGGCCAAAGTTCAAATTTTGTTTCCCAAAAACTCTAGAAGGCTGTTTATGGTAGAAAAAAACAAAGCCAAAAATGAGAAAAACAGGGGAACATCATTTAAAAAAAAGTTTGTTAAAAAGTGTATTATTGAGAAATAAAGCATTAAAGAATAATCCTGGCCCCTATTATAATAGAGTATAATAGTGCCTCAGATTATTTAATAAGCTTGATAAAATGCATAATTTTCAAAATTTTGTAGTGCCATGCATTTGTGTAGTGTTTTGAAAGTTATCTCAATGTATTTATTGGAATTTCATAGTTCTAGTGCATTGTGGTTTATCAGCAGCCAAATACTTGAAACATATAATGCAAATTATGAAAATGATACTCGAGTGTAACTGAGAACTGGTTATGAAATTACCGCAGCTCCGATAATGTGAGTAAGCATGATAAATTAAAGAAAATTTTTACCCCTCCTCACGCCAAGCATACTGGTGAATATTGAGGCTAATTTAAAGTTCACTTTAATGAGAAGAGAGTAGTTCTTAGTACATTCCGCAGTCTCTTTCGTGTGGTTGTAGTAATGTAAAAAAAAATTTACAAAGCTAGAATCAAATTATTCCTGAAAGATGACACTAAATACATTCCATTATAGATTAACTGTAGAATAAATATTTAAAACATGATTTCCTGCTAGAATTATACATGAGTTTTTACAAAACTTCAGCAGTCTGACATTGGCATTGTCACACCTTAATCAATTCAACGTGTTCATTTGAAAGACTGTATTAGAGAATCATGATTTTTGTGACAGAGCAACAGAAGGAAATAGAAACCTGACTTCTATGTTGCATCAGGGCTTTTGTATATACTTACTAAACATGGGAAAGTCACATTTATGCAATGTTCAAAATAATTTTTTATTGACATATGTCAACATTTTCTAGTCTCATGCTGGTGACTGCACGGTACGAACCCACACAAATGAATATAAGTCCACTTAGCCTTTTTTTCCTAAGCTAAGACAAATAGTTTTTCCACCAGAATTTTCCTTTCAGTGTCAGCTCACTTCTGCATTATAAGGCTGCGGGTTCAAGTCCTAGCCCAGAGACTTGAGCATAAGAATCTAGAGTGACAGTCCAGGGCAGCACTGAGAGAGTGCTTCACTGTTTTGGGTGCCATCTTTCAGACAAGCTTTTAGACCAAGGCCAAACTGCATTCTGAGATGGACATATAAGTTCCAATGGCACTATTTTGAGTAAGCGTAATCTTATGCTTCTGTCCTAGTCAATATTTGTCCCTCAATTATCAGTAAAAACAGATTATCTGGTGATTGCCACATTACTGTTTGTAGGAGCTCCCTGTGTGAAAATTGGCTGCTGCACTTTACATATTAAAAATACTTTATTGGTCGTAAAGTGCTTTCGAACTTCCTAAGGTTTTGAAAGGCGCTATGTATCCTAATAGTCATTAAATAGGATGTGTATAAGCGATAGACAAATTAGCCTGCTGATTTCAGAAGGCAAGAGCAGAAGAGTTAAGTCTGATAAACCCCATTGTGGGTGAATTACTGCCTGCAGGATTTTCTGTATTTCCCATTGAATTCCAGGCAAATGACATTTGTGCTGATATCAGTAAGCAATTGCAAAAGAACGACATAGTAAAATTGACAATGTTTTTAAAGACTTGGGAAAATAAAGCAATCATGCACTCAAACAGCCAGTAGTAAGTATTACTAAGGGAACCGTCAAATCTGAACTGTGTATGCCCTTAAGCTGAATAAATTGTTTCAGGAATGATGAGCTATTCTAATTTTGTGGCAGAGTTTGACCATTTAAAGGTTTACAATAGTTGACTTCAATCAAATCAGTTTCAGCTGCAATGTATCTTCACATCAATTATATTTGTAGTTTCCTCTGCTTCATCAAGTTAATATTTTATAATTGTTGAAATTTTCAAATTTAAAACAAGGTGTAAATTTCTGTTGGAACAATCTATGCTGTTTTCATGCTTGTGTTAAATCGCAATAGAAATATTTTAGGCCACCAGATAGAAACTGAGATAAGCAACAAAGCTGAATTAAATTGCAGTATTTGTGCCAATGTTCTAAGGTACAGTTGATGCTCTCAAAATTGTGTTTATTGATTAACTCACATTCTATTTAATTTCTCACTGCAGCAGTATATTAGTTGTGACATGATCTATTATAATTGAAGCTTAAGCTACTTTTCTTTTAATAATTACAAATTATAAAATTGGAGGGATATGACAAAAGGAAGCCAAATACTTTTCCATTCACCTAGATACTGATGTTGTGGTTGACTTTTTTCTTTTTTTGCAGTAATACTATAAGCTTCCCTTCCTGTGTTATCAGTATATCTACATTTTCAAAATGCAGTTAAAATGGCAATGACTGCATGTGCTCCATCACCATATAAAACAATAGATCTTGTGACTAAATAAACAAAAAAATATGCGTATGGTGTGGTCTGTGGATTAAAAATTGCAGTATAATTTTCCTTATTTGAAGTAATGCGGTTTGCCGAATTGTGTATCTTTTTCCCCCAGAAACAGTTGGAAGAATAGAAAGAGTCCATATAAAGAATATAACAAAAAGATGAATTCCATTCTGAGGCAGCAGACCTATTCCTACAGTATGTTTGGGGGAGGGGAACTAGTCCATCATTTACAATCCTGACCTACTTTCAGCTGCTTATTATTCAGCTATATGTTCAAAAAAATCTCTGTAATTCAGTTTGGCATCCTGTCCAGCATGGTTGCACTGAAAAGTAGGTACATTCTATGATTAACAATAGCCCTTGTGTAATCATCATCATATTTAATAAAATCATAATGTGTTCATAGTAAGCAAGCAAAATACAGATAGTAATCAGGAAACCCAAATCAAGTGTAAAGAAACATATACTATTGCAAATGCTCTCTCCTAATAGTCAGTGTTGACATTTAAATTTAAATTGGGTTTACCTTTAATTGAACCCTGAGGGAAATGATCGTTTGAGATGTGCATGCTAATATAATTAGCTCTAAGTTGTTAAAACAGTAAACAAAAGTCTTTTTACAAGAAATGCAACCAGCTGCACTATTGTGGAAAATATAATTAAAACAAATCCAGACACCATAGTTGTACTGAAGAAATTTCATATTGCACAACAATAAGAGTAAATTTGCTGTTTAACAAGAGTTTAATTATGAGGAAAATGTTGAAGCAAGCCAATATTTTATGAAATAAAAAGAATGTCATATCTTTCGTTGTTCACATTTTTGACATAGCAGCCAAATCAGTAAGCTTGTATCCTGATTTACAATATGATCAATTTTAACATAGATCATAATACAAAGAGGCATTTTTCATGGAGGGTGTGGTTTCAGACCTGTAGGCCATCTTGTTTTAAGAATGTTCACATCACGCACAACATCAACACTTCAAAATCCAATGGGCTAGAAACTCAACATTGTTGGACCCATTTTAGTGGTACAACAATTGTAAATTTAGCACATTGACGGCTCACGCCCAATGTGCAGGAGCGTTCAAGCCGCTGCTAAGTTCATCAGGACCTTGTTTTAGGCAGCTCTGTTCCTGCCTGAAATAAGCACAGGTCAAACTTCAATTTTAAATGAGAGTCCTGCACCCGTTTCAAGATCAATTGGCCAAATTTATCTAAACTAGTCGGCAGTCTGATATAATTTATATAAAATTTATAATTTATATAAATAGTTAACATTGATTCCAATTATGTTCCTTGGAACAGTTCAGTTAACCGTACAAAGTGATCTTTTATCTTTATAAATATTAAACACATATAAGAACAAATTGACTGCAATCTGCTTAACTTTCACAAAATCTTTAGAGTATATAAAGATGTTCTAACCCAGTAACACCAAGGGAGCTGCACATGCATAACAAAAACTTAATCTTGTAGTAGAATTGTTGATGATTTAAAGTTACTTTTTGTTCTTAGCGCTTTAATTCCTCTCCCATATATATGCAGAGATTTTCTCAGAAAGTAACTTATTTTCATTGGAAAAGATAAAACTGAAAGGCGACATGGACCATAGTTTAAAAATACTTAAGAGGGATAGATAATTGAGCTGAAATCAGGTCATTTAACTTGGTCTTTGAGCACAGAAATCAGAGATAGGAATTCAAAATTAACAAACTTCAAGCAAAGCTGGACATTAGAAAGATTGTTATTGTGCCTCATAGAGAAGTTACTATAGAATAGGCTTCCAGCTAAAACAGTTAACCGTTTGCAAATTAACATATTTTTCAAAAAGCGGGATGAATATCTGGTTACGAACAAATCTGAGTGTTAAGGATAAGTACTGATAAATATCACTAATACTCTGGAATGACTCCAGGCCATTTAAAAATGATGGGCAGGGCCTGATTGGAGGATTCCTGCCTCCATTCCTAGTGTCCCCAATTTTCGCTGGTGCAGGATAAGAGTGGGAGTAACAAGCCCACACTCTGCACTCCCGATCTTGCTGGCTCCATTGTGGGGGTAAACATCACCTAGCACCCACCCCACAATTTGCATGGAGTTAATCCAGCTTCTTTATGATTCATGGTCCATGGCAGGTCACAAGAGTCATGAACCATAGTCTGGATTTGGGAACCATTTGAAAGATAAGTTTAAAAAGGTCTTACTCATGCCCCTTCCATGCTCCCATGATGCCTCCATGCCAACTCAATGCCAACTCATACTCCCCATCCACTCCCCATGGCCCCTTATACCCTCCACGCCAACTCATTCTCCCCAGCCATTCTCTGTGGCCCCTCATACTGTTAATGCAACTCAGTGCCAGCTCATGCCACTTCCATGCCCATTCACCCAGTATACACCATGTACATAACCAGTGAGCCACGTAATAACAATGGCAACTGTGGAACTGCTGAAAGAGAAAAAAACACTCATCAACAACTCTTCTTTTGAAAATAAAACTGCTGTTCTTACAACCCTATAAAAGTGTCACTAAGACAGACCATTAAAGTATCAATAACAGAGGCTTCAAACACTTTACACCTCTTAATCTTGTCCAAATAAACATTAAGGCATTGGCTAAAGGGATCACAGCAATAACAACTTATTATGACCATTAAAGATATCAATCAAGAAAAGTCAACAGCTCACTTCAGTTGTCAAAACAGAACTCCCCGCTGAGCTAACACTTCTATTGCTCTGGGCTCACAACCACACGTGCATAGAAGACCTTGTTACGTGCAATTTGGCTGTTTCTTTACAAGTGACAAGTTCAAAAAATGCATAATTGACTATAAAGCATTTTGGAATATAATAAAGGCATGAATGGTACTATTTTTATGAGAGTTTTTTTCTACTGTAGAAGAAAAAGGAGTTTGATGAGTTGAATGGTCTTTTCTTGTTCTATGCTTCTTACTGTTCTTAAAACTGCATGTTTCCATGCATCCTTCTTTGAACAAAAAAACATAAATGTTACACATTCCTCATATATGTTTCCCAGCTTGCAGCATGTGCTTACTGTGAGGTAAGATGAATGGTGAATCTGTCAAATTTTGAGGAAGCGATCTGAACTTGCAGTTCTGGTACTTGTTCAGAAGAAAGGTATAGGGGTTATTTTCAACTTAGGCAGGAGCAGAAAACTGATTGTAGAAGATCAGTTGCCCTTTATACACCCAGTGCAATTTTATTTTGCATTGACTTCATTGAACAGGAAAATCAGACTACATTTATAATGGGTGGCCAATCTGCTATCTCCAGTCTCCACCCGCATCAAAATTGAAAATGACCTGAAATATTCTCTCAACTAGGTAGATTATTAAGGTAAAAATAGAGTGCTCTGCAGAAGTGCTTAATTGTGCAGCGACCTGTTGACTGGTCACCGAACATTGCTTGATGGCAGCTGGTTGCAAGTCTATGCCAGAGTAAGTCAAATAAGGATCAATAGAAAAAGCCAAATAAAAGTTCATATCCTTAACTCTGTTGAGAATGCTTAAACTGTTTGTAAAGAACATTGGGTCAAAAATGAAACTTCAGTGCTCCCAGCATTTAGCAGATGATGCTCTCAGAGGTTAAATGATAAGATTTTCCTGTGCCAGTGACCCTTTGTGTTTCTTAAATGGTCAGAGGCAGGACAGACCCTTAGTAATCAGCTGTTGGAGTCTTGTTGCAGAAGGTTTGGCTTTTCAAAGTAGAGAGTCACCCTGCAGTGAGATGTTTCACCAGACCTACATGGATAGACGTGATGGACCTCAGAAATAGAGGGCAGAATTTTAAATGCAAAGGAAGGCAAGTTCTGGTGCAGGTGATGGGGCTGAGGGGCTAGGCTAAGGGAAAGAGGGCAGAAGAGAGGAGGACCTGGAGACATGCAGCAGCACCTGAAAGTGCTGTCCAATCTGTGGCTTCAGAGCGGACCAACCACATTCTGAGAAAAATCAAAGTGTGACATCACAGGAAAACAGCTAATTAAATGGTTGGTCAGTATTTTTCTTGGGTAAGTTTAGTAATGTAAGGTGTTATTAGCAGTAAGATTTACTAAAAGTAGTAAAGTTTATTAGATTGGCTGGTGGGCATTTCTTATTTATCTTCACTTGGGAATTTCAATCGGGGTAAGGAGAACATTTACTGAAATAATAAGAATATAAGCACTGGCAGGACTAGAGACATTAATTAAAATCTACTAAGTAAAATGATTAATTAAAAGCTATAAAGATGGCAGGCCAGGGGATATGTGGCAGCTGCAGAATATGGGAGCTCATGGACATCTGTGTGATCCAAGGCAAACACATTTGCAATGTCAGCAGCTAGAGGAACTTTGGCTCAGAGTCATTGAGCTGCAGACACTGTGACACATCAGGGGCAGGTAAAGTTACCTGGACACTTTGTTCCAGTAGGCAGTCACACCCCTTAGCATAGGGTCATCTGATTTGGTCCATGGTCAGCGACAGGATGGTGTGACTGTGCATGAGGCAGGTATGGGGATTGAGAAGGTAGAAGTGGAGGAGCCTTAGCCTTTAAAATCATCCAACAGGTTCGAGGTTCTTGCAGCCTGTCTGGACGAAAGCAAAGGCTATAGGATGGATGAGTGAACTGACCATGGCACCGTGGTACAAGAAGTCATTCAAGTGGGGACAGGTAATAGGAATGTGGTGGTAGTTGCGGACACTATAATCAGGGAATAGACACAGTTCTTTGCAGCCGAGAACATGAGTTCAAAAGGCTGTGTTGCCTGCCTGGTTCCAGGGTTCGGGACATCGTCTAGGAGCTGGAGAGGGGGAGTGAGAGGGGGAGGATCCAGTTGCCGTGAGTCACATAGGTACCAATGATTTCGGTAGGACTAGGAAAGAGGTTCTGCTGAGAGAGTATGAGCAGCTAGGAGCTAAATTAAAAAGCAGAACCTCAAAGGTAATAATTTTTGGATTGTTACCTGAGCTGTGTGCAAATTGGAGTAGGATAAATAAAATTAGACAGTTAAATGCATGGCTCAAAGATTGATGTGGGAGAAATGGGATTTGATTCATGGGGTACTGGCACCAGTACTGGGGACAGTGGGAGCTGTACAATTGGGATGGTCTTCACCTGAACCGAGCTGGGACCAGTGTTCTGGCGAGTTGTATAAGCATAACTAATGGCAGAGAATTACTAATACTAATTTCTTTCAGTTCCCCATTCTTGCTAGTCCCTCGGTTCTCTAGTATTCCTGGGAGGTCTTTTGGATTTTCCTCCATGAAGACAGGCACAAAGTATTTGTTTAGTTTCTCTGCCATTTCCTTATTCCCCATTGTAAATTCTCCTGTCCCTGCCTTTTCAGGGCCCACATTTGTCTTTGCTAACCTTTTCCTTTTTACATACCGATAGAAGCTTTTACAGTCTGTTTTTTACAAGTTTACTTTCAAATTCTATTTTCTCTTTATCAGTTTCTTGGTCCTCCTTTGCTGAATTCTAAAATGTTCCCAATCCTCAAACTTACTACATTTTTGGCAACTTTATAAGCCTCTTCCTTTGATCTAATATAGTCTTTAACTTATTTTTTTAAACTATTCACTCATGGGATGTGGGCTTTGCTGGCTGGGACAGCATTTATTGCCCATCCCTAGTTGCCCTTGAGAAGATGAAGGTGAGCTACCTTCTTGAACCCTCTGCAGTCCATGTGTTATAGGTACACCCACAGTGCTGTTAGGAAAGGAGCTGCAGGATTTTGACCCAGTGACAGTGAAGGAATGGCGATATATTTCCAGGTCAAGATGGTGAGTGACTTGGAGAGAACTTCCAGGTGGTGGTGTTCCCATCTATCTGCTGCCCTTGCCCTTCTAGATGGTAGTGGTTGGGGGTTTGGAAGGTGCTGCCAAAGGTGCCTTGGTGTGTTCCTGCAGTGCACCTTGGTACACAATGCTACTGTGAGTTGGTGGTGGAGGGAGTGAATGTTTGTGGATGTGGTGCCAGTCAAGCGGGCTGCATTGTCCTGGATGGTATCAAGCTTCTTGAGTATTGTGGGAGCTGCACTCATCCAGGCAAGTGGGGAGTATTCCATCACACTCTTGACTTGTGCCTTGTAGATGGTGGACAGGCTTTGGGGAGGTCAGGAGGTGAGTTACTGGTTGCAGGATTCCTAACCTCTGACCTGCTCTTGTAGCTGCAGTATTTGCATGGCTAGTCCAGTTCAGTTTCTGGTCAATGGTAACCTTCAGAGTGTTGATAGTGGGGTATTCAGTGATGGTAATGCCATTGAATGTCAAGGGGCGAAGGTTAGATTCTCTCTTGTTGGAGATGGTCATTGCCTGGCATTTGTGTGGCATGAATGTTACTTGCTACACATCAGCCCAAGCCTGGATATTGTCCAGGTCTTGCTGCATTTGGACATGGACTGATTCATTATCTGAGGAGTCGTGAATGGTGCTGAACATTGTGCAATCATCAGTGAACACCCCCATTTCTGACCTTATGATGGAAAGAAGGTGACTGGTGAAGCAGCTGAAGATGGCTGGACCGAGGACACTACTCTGAGAAACTCCTGGAGTGATGTCCTGGAGCTGAGGTGACAGACCAACAACAACGACCATCTTCCTCTGCGCTACATATGACTCCAGCCAGTGGAGAGCTCCCTCCCCCAACCGATTCCCATTGACTTCAGTTTTGCTAGGGCTCCTTGATGCCACACTCGGTCAAATGCCACCTTGATGTCAGGGGCAGTCACTCTCACCTAACTTTGGGAGTTCAGCTCTTTTTTCCAAGTTTGAACCAAGGTTGTAATGCGGTCAAGAGCTGAGTGGCTCTGGTGGAACCCAAACTGGGCGTCAGTGAGCAGGTTATTGCTAAGCAAGTGCTGCTTGATAGCGCTGTTGTTGGCACCTTCCATTACTGTTTACTGAGAGCAGACTGATGGGGCAGTAATTGGCTGGGTTGTGTACAGGACATACCTGGGCAATTTTCCACATAGCTGGGTGGATGCCAATATTGTAGCTGCACTGGAACAGCTTGGCTCGGGGCGCGGCAAGTTCTGGAGCATAAGTCTTCAGTCCTATTGCCGAAATAGTGTCAGGGCCCATAGCCTTTGCAGTATCCAGTGCCTTCAGCCGTTTCTTGATATCATGTGGAGTGAAATGAATTGGCTGAAGACTGGCATCTGTGATGCTGGGGACCTCCGGAGGAGGCCGAGATGGGTCATCCACTTGACACTTCTGGCTGAAGATTGTAGCAAATTCTTCAGCCTTATCTTTTGCACTGATGTGCTGGGCTCCCCCATCATTGACGATGGGGATATTTGTGGAGCCTCCTCCTCCAGTGAGTTGCTTAATTGTCCACCACTATTCACGAGTGGGTGTGGCAGAACTGCAGAGCTTAGATCTGACCTGTTGATTGTGGGATCACTTAGCTCTGTCTATCATTTGCTGCTTATGCTGTTTGGCACACAACTAGTCCTGTGTTACAGCTTCACCAGGTTGAGACCTCATTTTTAGGTACGCCTGGTGCTGCTCCCGGCATGCCCTCCTGCACTCTTCGTTGAACCAGTGTTGATCCCCTGGCTTGATGGTAATGGTAGAGTGGGGGATATGTCAGGCCATGAGGTTACAGATTGTGTTTGAGTAAAAGTCTGCTGCTGCTGATGGCCCACAGCGCCTCATGGATGCCCAGCCTTGAGTACTTAGATCTGTTTGAAATTTATCCCGTCTAGCATGGTGGTAGTGCCACACAACACAATTGACAGTATCCTTAATGTGAAGGCAGGATTTCGTCTCCACAATAGCTGTGCGGTGGTCACTCCTCCCGATACTGTCATGGACAGATGCATCTGTGGCAGGCAGGTTGGTGAGGATGAGGTCAAGTATGTTTTACCTTCTTGTTGGTTCCCTCACCACCTGCCGCAGACCCAGTCTAGCAGCTATGTCATTTAGAGTTCAGTCAGCTCCTTCAGTAGGGTGCTACCGAGCCACTCTTTGTGATACACATTGAAGTCCCCTACCCAGAATACATTCTGCGCTCTTGCCACCCTCAGTGCCTGCTCCAAGTGGTGTTCAAGATGGAGGAGCACTGATTCATCAGCTGAAGGAGGGCAGTACTTGGTAACCAGCAGGAGGTTTCTTTCCCCCTGTTTGACTTGATGCCATGAGACTTCATGGGGTCTGGAGTCGATGTTGAGGACAACTCCCTCCCGACTGTACACCACTGCGCCACCACCTCTGCTGGGTCTGTCCTGCTGGTGGGACAGGACAGACCCAGGGATGATGATGGTGGTGTCTGGGACATTATCTGTAAGGTATGATTCCGTGAGTATGACTATTTCAGGCTGTTGCTTGACTAGTCAGTGAGACAGCTCTCCCAATTTTGGCACTAACCCCCAGATGTTAGTAAGGAAGACTTTGCAGGCTCGACAGGGCTAAATTTGCCCTTGTCGCTGTTGAAGGGTCATGAGGACTCGAAACGTCAACTTTGTTCTTCTCCACTGATGCTGCCAGACCTGCTGAGTTTTTCCAGGTATTTCTGTTTTTGTTTTGGATTTCCAGCATCCACAGTTTTTTGTTTTTATGCCCTTGTCGCTTCCGGTGCCTACGTTGATGCCGGGCTGTCCGTGCAGTTTAATTCCATTTTTGATACAACTGAATGGCCTCTTAGGCCATTTCAGAGGGCATTTAAGAGTCAACCACATTACTGTGGGTCTGGAGTCACATGTAGACCGGACCAGGTAAGGACGACAGATTTCCTTCCCTAAACGATGTCAGTGAACCAGATGGGTTTTTACAACAATTGGCAATGGTTTCATGGTCATCATTAGACTTTTAATTCTAGGTTTTTACTGAATTCAACTTCTACCATCTGCCGTGGCGGGATTCAAACTCATGTCCCCAGAGAATTATGCTGAGCCTCTGGATTACTAGTCCATCTTGTTAGCCATGGTTGGAGCACCTTTCCTGCTAGGTTTTTGTGCCTCAAGGGGATGTAAATCTGTTGTAAACTATGTATTAATTCTTTAAATGCTAGCCATTGTCTGTCTACCATAATACCTTTAATACAGATTCCCAATCTATCACAGCCAATTGTCTCCTCATATCTTCGTAGTTCCCTTTGTTTAGATTTACAACCTAGTTTCAGATTGAACTAGGATTGGGCAGAGTCAACATGGATTTATGAAAGGGAAGTCATGTTTGTCAAACCTGTTATAGTTTTTTGAGGATGTAGCTAGCAGAATGGATAAGGGGGTACAGTGGATGTGGTGTATTTGGATTTTCAGAAGGCTTTTGATATGGTCTCACACAGGAAGTTAGTAAACAAGATTAGAGGACATGGGATTGGGGGTAATATACTGGTATGGATTGAGAATTGGCTAAGGGACAGAAAACAGAGTGGGAATAAACGGGTCATCCTCAGGTTGGCGGGCTGTGACTAGTGGTGTACTGCAACGATCAGTGCTTGGGCCCCAGCTATTCACAATCTATATCAATGATTTGGATGTGGGGACCAAACATAACATTTCCAAGTTTGCTAATGACACAAAACTAGGTGGGAATGTGAGTTGTGAGGAGGATGCAAAGAGCCTTCAGGGGGCTTTAGACAGACTATGTCAGTGGGCAAGAACATGGCAGATGGAATATAGTATGGAAAAAATGTGAAGTTATCCACTTTGGTAGAAGAAGCAAAAATGCAGAGTATTTCTTAAATGGTGATAGATTGAGAAGTATTAATTTCAAAGGGACCTGTGAGTCCTGTTCTCTCTCTCTCCCTGGAGTTCTGCACTCTCTTCTCCTGCAAGGAGAAAAAGTAAAGAGTTGTATGTGTGAGAAATGGATTGTGTGGGGAGGAGAGAATGATAACATTTGTGGAGTGAGACTATGAGGGATGGCACAAAAGAGGAGGATGTGTCATTGTTGGCTGCTTAGCTGGGGATGTGAGGAGATGCCTGGAGAGAGAGGAATTTGTATTGGTATGTTGGTCTGGGGAAAATGCTGGGGAAGTTGGAGTTGGTACCTGAAGTGTTATGCCATTCACCTTCCCTGCCCTGCTGAGGTCCTTCTACATCTTGGGGCATTGTCTGCAGATTTGAGAGACCACACACCTGTTGTTCACTTCCTCAGCAACTTCCAGCTAGTTGGGTCAACTTCTAACTGAAATACAGCACCTTCACTGCCTCAGTACTCTAGAGTCTAGAGTACCAAGAGTCTAGAGTACCAAGCCTCTAGAGTAGGGCTTGAACTCACAACCTTCTGACTCAGAGGCATTGTTCCTACTATTGAGCCAAGGCTAACACCCTAGCTAGGCTGAATATAGTAATTTAGGAGACGTTTGCAGGGATGGACTGGAACCCTCAACTATTCTGCCTAAGCTTTAAATTGCTGCTTGAAGCTGCTGGAAGTATGCTTCACTGTGACTGTGACAGAAGTATGTATCACATTGTATGTTTCCTCAGGTCTTTTCCTTGGGACAGCACAGTGTGTCATGATCCACAGCTGCAGTGAATTTTCCATAGTTGCTCAACAGCTATCTTCATAGTCTTCTGGGCTCTTTAAATAATTCTGGCACCATTGGCTGCCATAAACTGAACGAATCTTGGGACCTGCCAGGGTAACAGCAATAGAATACGTAAGTCTGGTTCCTATGGTTGCAGGCCAGCTGGACAATCATAGACTGTTAGTGCTTTCAGTTTATAAATTGAGTTGTCTTGGGGTTGGGGCATGTCTGGCCACTGGTGATGTCAGTAAACCCTGTGGGATCCTGCCATATGGTAGAAGTGGCCTCTTTCCAATTGCTGGCTGCTTTCCAAAAGAGAATGAATTAAATTACTGGCCCTGGCAACTAATGTGTCTTTCGCCCGCATAATGCAAATTTGGACTGAAGGTTGTCAAATGTACTGGAAGTCTCCCGAGGTCGCTTGGTAGGAACCTGCTGCATTAAAGTTCAACACACCTGTACCCTTCGAAACCAATGGCAGAGCTGTCCCTGTCCTGGAAGTGGTTTGCAAGTCTGGTTGCAGGCATGTGCACAGTTCTTTTATGGGCTCCTTCAGAAATCTTATTCTGCTTATACTGCTGTCTTCAACAGGTTCTGATAGAAGAGCCTAGCTATATGCACATAAGTAGCGGCTTAAGGATGGGTTCTAATGGAGCATCTAAAGTTGAAATACAGCTGTTTGGCATCTGTCCTCTAATCCTCCAAAACCAACAAATAGAGAAGGATGCCCTTGGAGATACTCATGGCTTCATTCAAATCAGTAGATTAACAGTTTTGCCTGTACAAACAAGTACTAATAGAGAAATAGTTCTTCTTTAAGAAGCTATTTGGAAGAGTTCAACTTCTTCTGTTCAGCAAAACCAGTATAATGTAGAAAATGTGAGTTGCTAAGCGATGTGACTGAAGGGAATAGACCTTCCCTGCAGCATGCATTTTATATTGAGCACTCTTCTGGCTTGGGAATCATATTATGGGACTTTGTCTCAATACCATTGATGAGGTTTCTACACAGTGCCTAGACTCCAGTGCTTTCAGGACTCATTGACATGTACAATACCCAGTAACCATTTGGTAGGTCTCTGGTCCAAAAGTGTGGAACAAAGAAAATAAGAACAGAAGAAATAGGAGCAGGAATAGACCACATGGCCTGTCGAGCATTTTCCGCCATTCAATATTTAATATTCAATACATTTAGTGTCAGCTGGTGCTCAGTGGTAGTACTCTTACCTCTGAGTCACAAGGTTCCAGGTTCAAATCCCACTCCAAGGCTTGAGCACAAAAATCAAGGCTGACATTCCAGTGCAGTACTGAGTACGTGCTGTCTTTCAGATGAGACATTAAACCAAGTCCCCATCTGCCTGCCTAGGTGGATGTAAAATAACCCATGACACTATTTTGAAGAAGAGCAACAACCCAAAAACAGATGATCTGGTCATTCTTACATTGTGGTTCGTGGGAGTTTGCTGAGTGCAAATTAGCTACTACATTTCCAACATGACAACTGTGGCTACACTTCAAAAAGTACTTCACTGGCTGTAAAGCATTTTGGAACATCCGGTGGTCATGAGAAGTGCTAAATAAATGCAAGTCTTCCTTTCAGTGTGATCATGGCTGATATTCAGCTTCAACTCCAATTTTCCATCCACTCCCCATATCCTTCGATTCCCTGAGACACCAAAAATCTGTCCATCCCAGCCTTAAATGTATACAATGATGGAGCATCCACAACTCTCTGAGGTAGCAAATTTCAACGATTCACAACCCTTGAGTGAAGAAATTTCTCCTCATCTCAGTCTTAAATGATCAGCCCCTTATGCTGAGAGTGCGCCCCATGTTCTAGATTCCCCGGTCCGGTGAAACAACCTCTTAGTGTCTACCCTGTAAAAGCCCTTCAGAAGCTTGTATGTTTCAATTGGATCAATCTTCTAAACTCCAGAGAGTAAAGCCCAGTTTGCTCTGCCTCTCATCATATGACAACTCGCTCATTCCAGGGACCAATCTTGTGAACCTTTGCTGTACCACCTCCAATGCAAGTATATCCTTCCTTAGATATGGGCCAGGATTCTGTCAGGCTGACAGAAGTCCTGCCCATCACTTGGGAACCGACAGGGAACCCTCATCAATTCCAAGAGAGAAGTCTGACAGAATCAAGTGTCCTCAAGGCACTTAGCTGGCCACCGTCAAGCTTCCCCTGCAATTGAGGTCCTTGGTGGTGGAATTTCCACCCACTGAGAGCTGCTGGCCGATCAGAGACTAGCAGCCCCTGATGGCACCAGTGCCAGCTGGAGCGGTGGTGGTTGATAGCAATGCGCCCGCCAAAGGCCCAAGATCATCGTGGGACCCCAGAACAACGATGAGTAGGGTGGGTTGGAAATCGCAGGGTGTGGACGAGAGAGAGGAGGGGCAGGGGGCTTGGAAGCTAGGAGCATAGGGACCTTGGTGTATATGTACATAAGTCATTGAAGATGGCAGGTTATGTTGAGAGAGAGCAATTAATAAAGCATATAGTATCTTAGGCTTTATTAATAGGGGCATTGAGTACAAGAGTAAGGAGGTCATGTTGAACTTGTATTAAGACTAGTTAGGCCTTATCTGGAGTACTGCATCCAGTTCTGGGCTTGAGGAAGGATGTGAAAGCATTGGCAAGAGTACAGAGGAGATTCATAAGAATGATTCCAGGGAATGAAGAACTGTAGCTATGAGAATAGATTGGAGAGGTTGGGACTGTTTTCCTTGGAGAAAAGAAGGCTGAGAGGAGACTTGATAGAGGTATTCAAGGTCCTGAGGAGTACGAACAAGGTAAATAGTGAGAAACTCTTCCCACTCAAGGGAGCATCAAGAATTAGAAAGCATAGATCCAAAATAATTGGCAAAAGGAGTAAAAGTGATGTGAGGAAAAATATTTTCACCCAGAGGGTGGTTGGAGTCTGGAACAAACTTCCTGAGGGGATAGTGGAGGTAGGTTTGATTGAGGTATTCAAACAGGAATTGGATTGCTATCTGGAAAAGAATGTGCAAGGTTATAGAGATAAGGCAGGGGAGTAAGACTAGGTAGGATGCTCTTTCAGAGAGCCAGTGCAGACTCGATGGGCCAAATGGCCTCCTGCGCACTGTAAAGGTTCTGTGTGGGCAGGGGAGTGACTTTCAGTGGATCCCCTCCCTTTCCAATACCTGATCCGTAGATCAGACACAGAGTGCCCGACTACAAGGGAACCCCCCCCCCCCCATCTAGGTGGCTGCTGGCAAACCTGACAGTTTACTGGGCAGCATTCCAAGAGCGCAGGAAAAGTGAGCGGCCCCCACGTAATTCCTGAGCCACCACTGATTTGTGATGGACTCAGAAATAATGGGTTTCAATTGGCTCAATAATTTGCGTAATTCACATCCTGCTGCTGCCAGCCGCGAATGCCGTGTCAGCCCCTTCCACCCTCCGATTTGATCGCGGGAGGCTTTGCCACTGCCAGGACACTGACGTGGGGCTTCTCCCCCGATTAAGTAAGCCCAGTCACCATGTTTCCCACCGCGATGGGCTGGAGTAAATCCAGCTCATGAAGATCAAAACTGTACACACAATTCTAGGTGTGGTCTCACCAAAGCTTTGTACAGTTGTAGCAAGACTTCTCTGTTCTTGCACCCCAATCCCTTTGCAATAAAGGCCAACATGCCATTTGTTTTTCTAATTGCTTGCTGCACCTGAATGTTAACTTTCTGTGTTTCTTGTACGAGTACACCCAAATCTCTCTGAACATCAACATTTAAAAAATATTCTGCTTTTCTATTCCTACGACCATTAAGCCCCATCTGCACCTTGTTGCACATTCACTTAACCTGTCTATGTGTGGAAATTTCTGTGCCTGCTGGTGTTAGGTGTGTATGATGATGTGAGTGGACAACACGGAGAGTGAGCGACAATATGGTGAGAAGACTAAAAATTGGTTTCACAATGTTGTGAAACCAGTTTGCAATTGTCCATTATACTTATCAATGGCCGTGTTTCCCACCGTTGTATGTCAAGATCCTTATTGTAATGCATCTGCATATCATTATAAGCCCAACTCGCCAGAATCATCCTCCCAATTTGGATCATCTGAGTGCTGACGTGTTTCACAACTGAACATAAGCGACATGCACTTGGCGGATGCCCTTCCTTCGGGACTTTGAGGTTTGTTTGCTGACCTTGCTTCGCGGTCAGGCTTCGCAGACAGCACCACTTCACTTTTAGGGGGGCTCTGGGGCCTGAGTCTAGCAACCAGACCAACCATAAGGCAGGGGTGGCTTCTCAACGGCTGCAGGGCTTGCGCTTGCTTGAGGAAAAGGGAGAAGTGGCAAGGGAAGAAGCTGCAGGGGGAGGACTGCACTGGGGGAGTGGGGTATCCCAGTGTGTTTATGGGGTACATGTTGATTTGTGCAAGCGGCCTTAAGATGGTGAGGGCTGAGGAGGCAGTCTTTGGAGGAGATGAGGCCAGATGGAGATGTGAGGGTGTGTGTGAGAGAAGTGAGTGGTGATGTCCCTTGAGCTGGCAGTGAGTGAGATGCCAGTGAATGTGTGATCGGCTTGTGAGTGTGAGAGTTTAGAGTGATGAGGTGGTTGCCTTACCCTGGCGGCAAGGACGAGATCATTCATCCTCTATCTGCATTGGATGGCCAACTTCTCCTGTGCAGCATTGGCACTGATCACCACTACCATCGCCTACCAAGCCGGAGTGGTAATGTTGCCGCCCCTCCTGCGGCCAGAGCAGGGGTATAGGACATCACAGATATCCTTTACAGCGTCCAAAAGGCATTCGAGGGACACATCACTAAACCGAGTGGCTGCAGTCTTCTTGCCTTTCAAGGCCATGTCTTCTTTGCAGCAGTTCTGCGCTGGAAGCACTCAGAGGCATGCACGTGGCTACACTTTAAATATGGCGCACAGCGTGATGAAGTGGCGAGGTGACAGCATGGCAGGCAAATCGGAGCCCGCCCACCATCGAAACGGCATGTTTCCCAGGAATGCATGATTAATAAGGCAGGATCAGGATGATATGGTGTGAAAAGCTGCCATTCCGCCCGGTGGGTAAAACACTCTTTCTCACGTCTGCCACTGCACTTAGTGCAAATCTGGGACGATTCCGCCCTATATCTCCTTGCAGTCTCTTTGTGTCTTCCTCGCAGCTTGCATTACCACCTAGCTTTGTATGGTCAGCAAACTTAGATACAATACTCTCTTTCTCTTCATCTAAGCCATTAATATGGATTGTAAATAGCTGTGGCCCCGGCACTGACCCTTGCAGTACTCCACTTGTTACAACCTGACAGATTTGAAAAAGCCCTGTGCTTTGATCTTGAGCTGAGGCGGTGGTCACGATCTAACTGGCACCGAGTAAGAGGTGGCAGCTTCCCCCACCCCCAGAGATGGCAGCCATTCAGAAAAAGTTGGTTATTGTTGGAGATGGTGCTTGGGCAAGACATGCCTTCTGATTGTGTTCAGAAAGGATCAGTTCCTTGAAGTTTATGTACCAACTGTCTTTGAAAACTACATAGCAGACATTGAAGTGGATGGCAAACAGGTTGAACTTGCACTCTGGGATACAGCGGGGCAAGAAGACTATGATCGACTCCGACCACTCTCCTACCCTGACACTGATGTTATTTTAATGTGCTTCTCAATTGATAACCCAGACAGCTTGGAAAATATCCCTGAGAAATGGACACCTGAAGTGAAGCATTTTTGTCCCAGTTTGCCTATGATTCTAGTTGGAAACAAGAAGGACTTGAGAAATGATGAGAACACACGAAAAGAGCTTACAAAAATGAAGCATGAACCTGTGAAGCCAGAGGAGGGACGGGACATGACCAACAAAATGAGTGCTTTTGGCTACATGGAGTGCTCTGCCAAAACAAAGGAAGGAGTTCGGGAAGTCTTTGAGACAGCCACGCGGGCTGCATTACAAGTCAAATACAAGAAGAGACGAAGTGCTGAGTGCCTCGAACCCTCTCCAGGAAACTGCTCTCTACAGTTGTTACGAGGTGGTGCACCACCGTTATGCAGTCCTACATATTGGAGCATGGAGGAGAGTTCCCCTGGACCGTCGAGGAAGACATGACAACAGAAGGAAGAAGACAGCTGGCGATATTCCTGGCGCACAAGCACATGAAGAATATTCTTTGCTTCCTGTCCACTAACCAATCTGCTATCTATGCTAATATATTAACCCCAAATCCATGTGCCCTTGTGTAGGGCACGTAAAAATTACCTTTTGTGTGACACCTTTTCAAATGTCTTTTGGAAATCCAAGTATACTACACTACTAGTTCCCCTTTACCTACCCTACTAGTTATATCCTCAAAAAACTCGAATATATTTGTCAAATAGAATTTTCCTTTTGTAAAACCATGTTGGCTTTGTCTGATCACACTCTGATTTCCAAAGTGCATTGTTAATTGTCCTTTAGGTCACATTATTGACCCATATATTAATTAAGTGGGGAAACAAACTAGAACTACTGGCCAGCAAATTGTAAATGGTAATTTAAATTTGAAACACTGTTCATCAAACATTGCTTCTCCCAACTCCATAACGATCTTTAAGTTGAACCCTTCGCAAATGTCCACAGTGTTTAATCTCATTCACTTGAATTTCATTCTATAGAATCATCAAAACACTCCAGTAGAGATCCAGGAGTTCATTGCCATCAGGAAGTTACTAAGGAACTCAGAATTCAGAGTGAAGTTTAGAAAGAGGTAAGTAATTGAAAAGAGTGGTACTAAAATGTACTAAAAATGAATCCAGTAATAGTGATAAATTCATCCAGTGGAGGAGAGATCTGCTTCATTTAATTGCCTCGGTTCTTTCATCTAGGCTAGCCAGGTACAAATATGTCAGAGGAGAGGCAACCAATTGTGACAGATATTCTCCTCTACTTAATTTTTATTACTAGACATATTTAATTGCCACTCTTTTTAATTACTTATTTCTAAAAATTAATTTTTGAGTTTTGAGTTTTTAGCATCTTGATAATAATGCAACTCCAGCCTATGCTGGAGTATCTCATGCAATGGAAAAGTTCTTTGCTGATTTTGACTATTCTAAATTATTTTTGTGGCTTTCTGTTTTGATAGTCACAAATTGTTTTGTTCCATATTGTATGCATCAATTCATGAAAGCAGCATCTGAAATTGCAGATACAGCACTCTGGTAATTCAGTATAGGTCACTGTACACTATAAATGTCACAGTAAATCTAAATCCAATGGAGAACTAAGATGCTATTTTGGCACAAAAATGAAGAAGTTGCTGGTTTTAGTTTAAATATGTTGCGACCACTAATTTTCACTAATTCTGTACGTGTTCATTGCTCTAGTTGTACCATGTGGGTACTGTACAGTCATTTTCACAAATTTTAGGTAGCTGTAAAGTAGATGCATTAAAGAGGTTTTAGAGACCCTTTTAAAATTAAACAATTTATTCTGCAGCAAACCAACCTCTGAATCAGTCGGGCTTTTAGAACATGTTTTAGTGAATTCGTTTTTAATTGTCTTGAAGCTCGGATATCAATAATTTTGTAATTTGGGGGCATACAAGCCAGCCGAATTGTAACTAATCTGGACTTCTGACCACCTTCAGAAGGTGACTAACTTCAGCACTGACCCTGGTGAATTGTCTTACATCTGGTCACTTGAACTATTTTCAATGGACTTCCAGCAGGCTATCAGCCTATACTGAGGAACTTGCTGTTGTGGAGGATGGTGGGGGGACAGGAAATGGTTACCACTACTACATACCAGTTGAGCACTCCATCCCCAGCCTCTTGGACATAAGGAAAAAATGTGCTGGCTTGGAGAAACTGGTCAATAGCTTCTGATCCACAAGTCTTTATTGGTTCAATTCATTGAATATATTTAAGAAGAAAATAGATCTCTGGACACAAAGGGCGGAATCGCCCCAGATTTGCACTAAGTGCTGTAGTGGGCAGGAAAAAGGATATTTGACCCGCCAGCCGCAATGATGGCTTTTCACGCTGTATCATCCCAATCCCGCCTCATTAATTATGCAGCCATGGGAAACATGCCGTCTCGCTGGTGGGCGGCCTCTGAATTACCCGCCACGCTATTACCTCACTGTTTCCTCACTCCAGGTGCCATATCTAAACTGCAGCCGCGCACACAGTTCTCAATGCTGCTTCAGTGAAGACATGGCCCTGAAAGCCAAGAAGAGTTCAATGACCTGTCACTGGAATGCCTTTTGGAGGACCGCTGTGATGTCCTCCAACCCCACTCTGGCCGCAGGAGATCCAGCAACCTCACCACTCCAGCTTGGGAGGCAGTGGCAGTGGTGGTCAGTGCCAATGCTGCACAGAAGAGACAAAAACAAAAATTGCTGGAAAAACTCAGCAGATCTGGCAGCATCTGTGGAGAGAAAGACAGAGTTAACATTTCAAGCCCGTATGTTTCAGATTTCCAGAATCCGCAGTATTTTGCTTTCATCTGCACACAAGAGGTCGGCCATCCAGTGAAGAAAGAAGATGAATGATCTCATCTGTGCTGCCAGGGTAAGGCAACCATCTCATCACTCTAAACTCATATGCTCGCAAGGCCATCCACAGGCGTCTCACTCACTGCCAGCTCAAGGGACATCACCACTCACTCTCTCACACACACCCTCACATCTCCATCTGGACTCATCTCCTCTGGAGGCTGCATCCTCAGCCCTCACCCTCTTGAGGCCACTTGCACAGATCAGCTTGTGCACCCAACACACACCCTGGCGTACCCCTCCTTCCCCAGTGCAGCCCTCGCCCTGTGGCCTCTTTCGTTGCCTCAGACCACTTCTTCCTCCTTTCCCAAGCAAGGCCTAGCCCTGCAGCCATTGAAAAGCCACCCCCACCTTCTGGCTGTTCTGGTAGGTAGAGACTTGCCCGTGAGCCCCCCTAAAAGTGATGTGGTGCTGTCTGTGAAGCCTGGCACTAATAACTGCGAGTGCTGCCTGAAGCAAGGTAGACAAACAAACCTCAAAGTCCTGAGCCAAGTGCAGCTCGGCAGGTGCATGTCGCTTATGTACAGTTGTGAAACACATCGTGACATACTCGGATGATCCACCGTGGAGGGGATAATTCTGGTGAGCCGGGCTTATAATAGTATGCAGATGTAGTACACTGAAGTTCCCAGTGTGTGGTGGTGGGAAACGTGGCCTGCCATTGATGGGCAGAGTGGATGATTGCAAACTGGTTTCATGACGTTGTGAAACCAATTTTTGGCTTTCCTGCCATATTGTCCACTCATGCCCGTCATGGTGCCCGATGCTGGCAGGCATGGAAAAATCTGCCCTAAGGGCATCAAGGAGTATGGGGAGAGAGCAGGAGTATGGCATTGAGATAAAGGACCAGCCATGATCATATTGAATGGTAGAGCAAGCTTGAAGGGCCGAATGACCTACTCCTGCTCCTATTTTCTATATTTCCATGTTTCTATGTAAGTTACAGCTTTGGCCCTTTAAACTTCTTGATGGATTGTATATGGATCTGGAATGCACTACCTGAGAGTCTGGTGGAGACCCCCGCATCGCCTCTTTTAGGGAAGGCCTACCACATCTTATGCCACTGAGGCACTTGACAGGATAGGGAGCCCTTGGACTTAAGTCCTGACCACCGCGAGCTGCCAGTCAATCAGAGGCCAGCAGCTCTTCTATATTCAGCAGTGTTACCAAGGAGGCGGTGGCTGCAGCTTGTACTACCCTCACCCAAGGCCTCAAATCAAGGAGGGACCCAGGCACAGGTGAGTAATGGCAGGAAAGCAGTCACTGGGTAGGGGGTCACGGGGGAAGAGGTGGGTCAACAGCAAGGGCAGAGGGGGCCCCACCCTCTTCCCAATGCCGGGTCTCTCGATCAGGCACTGATTGCCTTTGAATGAGGGACCTTCCCAGGAGCCAGCAAGCAAACACGCCATCCAATATCCACCCTTTGGTTTGCTGTAGTATTCCAAATACAGGTGGCACATCAGACTGCTGTGTGGAATAAAGGGATTAGCTTGCTGCCGAAACAGAATAATGTTGAATAATCAATGGGATCCCAGCTCTTAAAACAAGCATATTACACTCCTGCTCGGAAGCTTTCCCAGAGGCCCACGACTTTGTGGGGTTTGGTTTTTGTAAACTAAAAAGTGCTTTTAATAAGTAAATAAAAACTTAGCCATTCTCAAAGAGAATTGTCAGCAATGCTATGCGCTCCTTACAATGTTGAAATGGAGGTAGTCTTCGGTTGTTGCTCAGTGTTCATTTTATCTTTGCAAAGCAAAGCCACAACAGCTAAACATGTGCTGCTTTAACAATTATTCCAGACGTTCCATCATGCACTTGGCTTTAGCCGGATTACAGGGTATTCAATGGCAATATTTACATTTGACTGATTATTGATTGTGTACATCTTGCAGTTCCCAGGGATTAAATACCAAAGGAACATTTAAACTCTTTCTTTGGGTAATATTGGATTCTTCTGGTTGTCACAGCCTTTTGGATATATAGGAAAGAAGAGCTAAAGATAAATGTTTTTGTTTGTAATTATCCTTGGATTTTGATTCAGAATTGTTTGATGTTCTTATACTTGGTGACAGTGGTGCATTATTTTACTTTTATAATTATCAGAGCCTGAGAAAAACAGATTGCATACCAATTGACAAACTGAGAATGCTCGTCTTTGTGTTGAAGCGAAGCCTGTGAATTTTTGCAACACTTTGGTTTTATCTTAAGGAATTCCTACATTTTTTGAAGTGTCTGTTTCAAGAATGAAGAATGGCATTGCTCACAAATTTAATTAGAATAAAATAAATCTTAACTAGGCAAAGAAGCTTAGTCAATTAATCTTCATTACAATAAATAGTTACATAGGTAAGTCAACAATCATGCCATCAGTTTAAAATATAATAAAACAGAATAGTATACTAATCTAACTAGAATTTAACAAGCATCATTTGTATTTCATCAATCAATGAATATATAGAGCAAGTTCATGTACAGTATTTTGCTTGGAAACTGGCTCAATCAACATGAAAAAGAACTTGGACTCCATGTAGCAGTCATGTAACTATTTGATTCCAAAACCATATTTACTGGCTAGAGCCAAGACTTTGGAGTATTGCATCTGAAGCCCATGAAGCTCACTTTGAAATGTTAGACCATTTCTTGTTTTAATATGCATACACTTTCTACAGCCAAATTGTAACTTTGAGATCTGGAGCGAATCAGAGAGCACTATAGGTACACTTCATCATTCTTCTATCCTGCCAGAAACAGTGCGATTCATTTAGCAATTCATTAAGACTAATAGCAATATGTGTGTGCATGCTGCAGAGAATGAGCCATTTTGTTTCATAACAGATTGCAGATGAAAGGAAACCATTCATTTCTTGCCTGCCTGATGTAATTACGATTGCACTAATTACCTCAAATCACTGACATCCAGGGTCAATAAGGATGGGAACAAGCACATCAAAGACAAGCAATATGAAACCAGAAACAAACCTTTTCAACAAGGTCTATATTTGGTTCTTATATGTTTTATTGCTAGACTTTAAGTTTAGATGCATTCTGAATATTTATTATTCTATTCACAGTTTGATGGTGAAAACATGTATATGAGTATGACAGATCCAAGCCAGGACTGCATGCCAGGAAGCCAGGTGGGTTAATTAATCTTCTCCGCCATGTTTCAAGATGTAATTAAACAAATTCAAAAGGATGCATTGCAAATAAGCATTACTATCAGTAACTGGTGTAATCAAAATAATTATAATTTGCAAACAAAGCATTTAAACTGTGCTTTAGATTAATGAGATGTAGCTTGAACAAATGTCATATTTGGATGATTCTTAGATGCAAACATTCAACATTGCAATTAGCAATGTGTTTTTTCACAGCAATCAAGTGGCTACTTTGTTGGCATGATCTTAAAAAGCAAATATATTTTCTTTAGAATAATGTGCTTACATATGCTTATTAGGAGAATTTTAATTGTAACTACTTTGATCATGAGGTGCAAACCTAACACTAAACACCTGCACATAAATAACGGTTAAACCAATTTATTTTAATTGGAAACAAAAATGCTGGAAAATTCTTTTATTAAATTGTGAAATAGAATTTTCAGACAAAATGTGAATCAGTAAATATAATACTGCTGAGTTAAAGCATAAAACATGACTGAAGATCAGTCACAAGTGAAATTTATTTCTAATTCTTGTTATTTGCTGTCCAAAGCATTGAGAGTAATCCACTGACAACAGGTGAACACATTCTTTATTGCTAAAATGGCTCAGTCCAAGATATAATAAATCAGCAATTTTCAGGCTATAGCTGATAAATTATTGCTGCCACTCATTTTATAGAAGAAACCTCATGCGTGCAATAGTGCCCTCATCCTCTGGTTTCTGGTTAACAACACACCAATTTAAGCAACTCTAGCCCTTTAACTTCTACTGCAGTCATATTCATGCATTATTCTTCTATCAACTTTGCCCTATATACTTTATAACAAAGTGTTGTACATTTAAATACATTTTTAACAAATCTTGTTTGCTCATTGAACCTATAAAATGAATATGGTATATTAATTAAATTGAAAGAAAAGTGAGGAATAACTGAACTGTTGTGTAAGAAGGCAAAACAAAGCAAAAAAGAAAAGGTTTTAAAAATGTTGAAAAACAGGTGAGGAGAATTTAGTTAACATGTATTCAGCAGAATAGTTTTACATGTTTATTGTACTATTACTTTCGTGTCAATGTAAGGTAGTTTTGGCTGCATATTATTGCAAGAGTTATAACTAGAGACGTAACTAGGGAGTCATGAGGCAATCTGGCTCCCAAGACCAAGAGACCATCTCCAACACATGTTTTCACAGGGCTTTGCAGCATGCATAATTTAATTTCAGACAAATATAAAGCCATGTTTTCTTAAAAATGCGCAGATGCAGTTAAAACCTGTTTAGAAATTTGGTATGAAATCCTTTAAATAGAAAAAATGATTGCTGTTGCTATTATACCATTGAAGATTAGTCAGCTTGGGAGTGGAACTCAGCAAATACACAGCTCCTTTATTGCTAAGCTGTGTTTTTGGCACAGTTGGCAATATAGATCTGCCAAATGCACCACACTCTAAATGTAGCCGTCTAAGGCCAGCGTCTATAGTATAATGGCACCCATAAACTTCATCTCAGGGTTGGTCATACTTAGGGAAGTGGGTTTAGGAATGTTTTGTAGTGACATTATGTTATGGATATTCGCAAACAAATGCCTTTGTGCATTAACAAAAATATTGTGAACCTGTTTATTTTAATTGATTTAATGTCTTGTTAAAATAGTAGAGGAATTGAGCACTATGCAGTAATGCATTTGTATTCTCACATTGCACAGTGCAATCTTACACTATTTGTATATTAGGTTACATCTAAATGTGGTGAGTCAAAATGCTTTTACCTAGAATAATATATACTAATTCTATTATAGTACAAGATATACCATATTTATGTAGATAGTGGGGGAATGACTCATTGTTTTAGAAATCTGTGGAAAGTCTATGATAACAATAAAAAAATATACAGCAGAGCAAAATGTGACCAACCAGCATTGTGGCAACCCTATGTAACATGGGAAAAGCTGAAAGAGGAAGCAAACAAGGAAGCTTAACAGCAAAATTATGTCAACTGATCAGAAAACAATTTAAAGAAATTGTATTTTTGTGCTAACAAACTTTTGGTACATAATACAATCACAATAGGGGTGTAGATATAGTGATGATCAGAGAACCAAAAAATTAATGAATGTATCTCCTGTTTGACCAAAGGTTACAGAAGAATTCATTGGCTGCCACTATGACTAAAGCCAAAGACTGAGGGCTTTATTGTCTAGATTAAGAGTTATTACTATGGGGAAAGGTCTGCCCTGTTGCATCATAGACAAGCATCATAAAGAATTGTTGCCCTTTGGTATCTCACATTGAGCACTGTTGTCAGTTGAATGTATATTAACAGTAATAGTAAAAACTATTTAATGACATTTAAGCATTGTACATCATCCAGTTTCATTGCATATTATGACCTAAGGACTTTAAATCATTCTGTGATGTGAATGGAGTTGTTGTACTTGTTTCTTTTGGACTCTTATCTAGACAGAAATTTATAGTTTTGTTGCAATGAATATAGTTTCATATATTTTAAACGGAACCACAACATAATGCAAGGCATTTATTATCAAATGTAAACTTTCTTTGACTTTTCTCATGTTAATACTGAGAAGTCTTTTAAGTGTAACATTGATGTTTGCACCAGATTGCACTTACAGTGATGGATTATCCAGTGTATGCCTTAAAGGTTTAAAAGTGCAAAGACCAATTTAACTTGCTTAACAAAGCTGGAGCATGAATACAGTGAATGATTGTTGCTATCAAGCATCTGTTACTCTTTAAAGAACCTTGTAAAGTATTTTGAATACATTACTATGCTTCATTTCTCAATTGATCAAGGCCGATTTTCCTACCTCCCTTACCCTGACCCAAAGTACACTGCTCCTGCTTGGCCTGCGAGCATTGTTATTTCCTGTCCTGGGCCTTTAACATGGTCGTGGGGCACTCCTTGCAGGGCCCAACTTTTCTTTTCCCAAAAAGATACTGTCAGGAACACTTTAATCATGGAAAATAGTTCTTCTTCAAGGACTAAGAACATTCTTGAAGAATTTGTGTTTTAAAAAACATTGTCCCTTAAAGGGTTGATGCAGGACTCTGACTGCTATTCCTGGAAAAAAACATCCGTATGCAGGAAAAGGTAATTAAGCAGTTTTAAAGAAGCTGGAAACCTCTTGACCCTGGTGGACTGTGTACAAAAGGGGTCACATAATAGTTTATGTCTCCCCACCACCCCAGAAAAAAAACCATGCCTGGAAAAACCGTGTTAAAAAGTTGGTTTTGTTTTGCTTTGAGAAGAGAAAGGACCAACTGCTTTTGAAAGGAAGACAGCAGCCTTTTTGTAGTCCAGGGCCAGTCCACAGCTGGAAGTAAATATAAGCTGCTCCTAAGTTGCTATGTGTTGGAATAGAGTACTGGCAAGTGTTCCTCAAGTCCGCCTCAAAAGGAGTACAAGAGTCATGGACTGTTTCACAGACCAGCGCTGAGAAACCAACCTTACACCGGACACAATTTCAATGACTCTACCATCTTCCCTTTTCTGTTGAACCATTGACTTTTAACCTTTGACAGAGGTGTATGTGTGCGCGTGTGCATGTGCATGTGTATAACAGACTCAGGGTATCTCTGCAGCGGCCGCCCCATCGGTTCGTGCATCCACATAGCCTTGGACCGTGGCATGTGTCAGTCTGCAACACTGGGTTGAGGGCACCCCTTTGCACTAGAAGATCAGCAGGTTTGGGGCAGAACTCAGTCTTTCACCGAGTTGATGGTCCTCCATCCACAGTTGATGTTTATCTTGGTGTTTGTCCCTGGGAACAGCCCATAAAAAGCACAGAGTCCTGCATCATGGAGCTGCTCAGGATGAACTTTGAAGTGGA
This sequence comes from Cetorhinus maximus, assembly GCF_964194155.1. Taxonomy (NCBI): domain Eukaryota; kingdom Metazoa; phylum Chordata; class Chondrichthyes; order Lamniformes; family Cetorhinidae; genus Cetorhinus; species Cetorhinus maximus. The sequence goes on from NC_135882.1 coordinate 87,812,321, forward strand.
TGGTGTTGTGCGGGAGGTGACAATTTAATTCTTTTTTAAAATTCTGACCTCCCATCTTCAGAGTGCCCATGTCCACAGTACCATGCATCTCTGAGCATTCAGTAAGTGTTTAATGTGGAAAAATGAGAGTGAAGGCCGGCAATGTCCCCCACACTCTGATTTTGTTTGTTCATTTGTTGATGTCATCTTCTTCACAGAAAGGTTGACTACCATGGATCTCCACCTCTGACTGTCTAGTGTTGCCCTTATACAGTCCACAAAACTCAACTGCAACCAGTCCATTATATCCATCATCTATTTTCTCCTCTGCTTCCCTCTCCTACGTTGTCCGTCAGTCTTTCCTTCCCATAATTGTCTCTGTCTACCATCTGCTCCAATGAGCATTTCCAGCACTTTCTTATTAGTCTTTCTGTCTGTATAGAATATGCGGAACATCCTCCTGTATGTTCACATCTTCTTATTTATACAACTTTAAATGACCTGTACCTATTGCAGGCTCTGCTTCCACCCCCTGGGCAAAATTCAGGAAAATCCGCCCTATTACCTTTTATAATTTGAGGATATTTGGTCTTCTGGTCTTTTTCTTGTCCCATCCAGAAACATTCACTCCCTCCACCACCGGCGCATAGTGGCAGCAGTGTGCACCATCCTTCACTGTCGCTGGGTCAAAATCCTGGAACTCCCTTCCAAACAGCACGCTGGATGTTCCTACACGACATGGACTGCAGCGGTTCATGAAGGCAGCTCACCACCACCTTCTCAAGGGCACTTAGGGATAGGAAATAAATACTGGCCTAGCCAGTGATGCCCACATCCCATAAGTGATTTTTTTTTAAAAATAAGGGGGAAAATTCAGTGGGGCCCGAAAATGAACACAGGGATTGTGATGCATGACTAATCCTTGCCATTCCTTCAGACATTGGGAGCATGCAAACTTTGTGTTGCCTGCTACTTTAAATGATAATAGTGTACAGCCCAACGTTAAACACACTGCTGAGTGGCTACACACCTCAGCAGGGGGCCTAAGTTTGTGTGAGGCTAGCAAGACGTAAAGCTAGCCTGCACTTCTTCTGCAACTGGAAGTGGCTGGGGCAAAGAATCTGACCTGCAAGAAGTGTGAGCATGACAATACTGGGCAGAGAGCGAGCTCCAAAATTCTCTGATGCAGCACTGAAGGCCATTGCAGGAGGTGGAGAGGAGGAGAGAGGTCCTTTATCCATAGAGAATGGGGAGCAGTTCCAGACAGACATTGCAAAAGCAGTGGGACCAGATAGCAATTGCAGCCAGTACCAGCAGTGTGGCATTAAGGACTGAATGCAGTTCAGGAAAAAAAAAGTAATGAACTCTCATCGGCAGCCAAGGTCAGTAAAAGCATCTCTTTATGCCATATCCTACCAAATGAACCACGCTCACCCACTGCTCAATTCACCACAGCCTTTACTTACCTACTAACAATCTCTGTCAACCATGGCTCAAACCTCATTTTCAAAACCTCATCTTACCCTCACACACTTAGCTTTGTTGAAGCCTCACACCCGCATCTCACACCTTGCACATATGCCCACAATTCTACTATGACAGCCACATCATCTAAACAGATCACACAACACTTACTGACTCACTTCCCTCTCTCTTGCAAAAGATGGTAGTGCATAACTGGAGACAGTGGCACCAAAACAGCAGGGATCAGGCATGGTTGCATGTCTTCATTCCAATGGAAGTGATGGCGCTTCCCATCATTGGAGCAGCCATGACTGAGGTAGTGGCCAGTGGTGGGGCTGAAACCATTGAAGATGAGGATGTGTTCCTACTTAATTCTCCTTCTCACATCCCACCTCCCTTTCATCCCACAATCTCTTTTGATTTACAAATTGGGGAAAATGTAAACATGCTTTCCCCTCATCGTTCACTGCAACCCTACCCTAGTGACTTTTTGCTTTCAAATACCCAAGGCTACCTCCTGGCCAGGAAGTAGTACAGGAACATGAAGTGCCAGAGGAGTTAGAGACTGGTGATGATGAAACAGCATCACTTACTCTCACACTTGCAGCCACCAACTCAGATGGCACTGCATGTACCTGAGAGAGTAGCATAGATGCAGAATCAGCACATGCTGAATCATTTGGCATGAGTGACCGCACCCAGGGCAGTTGCTAGTTTCCTGGAGAGCAATGTTGCACACAGGTTCTGCTGCTCAGACTCGATTGAGGACTTTGATGGGTCAGATTACAGACAAAGGCTGTTGAGAATGCATAAGGAAATGCTTGGTGCCTTGACAGGTGTACTAGAAAGCTTCAGAATGTTTGGAATGCTTATTTTATGGTGGCTTTTACTTTAGCGTTATGGTCAGTAACAGAGGTGGGATAGGGTGTGGGACTGTTCAGAATGGGAAATTTAGGTTGTATTCACCAGTGCTGCAGCCCTGAACGGACTAGCCAGAAAGGGTCTGTGGTGGTTACCTCCTCCCTTCTTTCAGCTTCCCCTCCTCGTCGTCCTCATCCTATCTTCCATTTCACATCATCCTCCTCCTGGTGGCAAACGCTATGCCCTCAAGATGGCAAGGTTGTGCAGCATACGGCAGACCACATCAAATCGTGGCACATGTTCTGACAAGTTCTGAGGGTTCCTCCAGGGTAGCCCAGGCCATGAAACTGTTGCTGAACCATCCCAATTGTCGTCTTGCTGATGTTTTGTGAGCCAGCATGGCCCTCGTTACATACAAGCTGACTACGTGTTGTTGGGTTGCGCACCAAGGTCATGAGCCAGGTGGTCAATAGATAGCTTTTGTTACCCTGAAGCCACACTCTGGTTCGACATGGTGGCCCAAAAACTGGTGGTACAGTGGACTGGCAAAGAATAAAGGCATTTTGACTGCTGCTAGGAAACTGGGCATTCACCTGTATGTTGTGCTGAACATTGTCACACACCAACTGCCCATTCAGGGAGTTGAACCATTTGCGGTTGTGGTACATCTCAGCATTTAGATGCGGCATCCATAAAGCCACATGTTTGGCCAGAGAGAATGCTAATTAACCCCCTATCTTCTGCAAAGAATATCTTTCACCTCTCGGATACATCAATGAATGGCAAACTGAGAAATGCCACAGATGTCATCTGCTCTGGCCTGGATGGATCTGACATGAAAGAATTTGTTACCATGGTCACCTTCACAGCCACAGGCAGCACTGTCCACATCCTCCTTTGAGGCTGCAGGTTTACCTGCAAGAGGCCTGGGCTACCCTGGAGGAACCCTCAGAACTTGTCAGAACATGTGCCACGACTTGATGTGGTCTGCTGTGTGCTGCACAACCTTGCCATCTTGAGGGCATAGCGTTTGCCACCAGAAAGATTTCAATGAACACCTCCGATGTAAAATGGAGACGTCGCACACAGCCCTTGAATCTTCCATGGGGTGACAATCACCATCGGACTGTCACTCCGCTCCTATTTTCCTACCTTGAAGTGGAGCTCCACATTTCCTGCCCGGACTTCTGACCTGGACCTGCTAAGAAATTTGGAGTCCTTCAGTGCAGTGCAGGAGCTTTAGGGGAAACAAAGCCACTCCCCCTTACAGCACTAGCTGCCTTATTCCAGTAAGTTTAAATGCCTCTTTGACAAGCTAGAAGAGAAGGTAAGTGGGTGAGGGGTTAAGGGCTGAGGGGTACTGTATGGTCGGGAGGGTCAGGGGCTGAGGGGAGGCAGTCGGATGGTTGTGGGGGCAGTCGGGGGGTGGCGGGGTTGGAAGTGGGGTTGTGGCGGGGGGGTGGGGGGGTGCGGGAGGGTAGTCGGCGTAAGGGGTGTGTAGTCAGGGTGGGGGGGGGTGGTGGAGGTCCAGTCGGGGGTTGGTGAGGTCAGTAGTATTGTTATCCAGGAGTTAGAACTGGTTTTAATCCTTCTAACTTTTCCTGGATAACTATTCTGCGATGTGAGTCACAGCCATACAAAGTCTCCGACTTTAGTCGGAATTTTGGAAGGTTCCAGACGCGTTCCCAACTGAATTTAAAACTTCCTGGGCAATTCCCGTGCAGTCCTTGTGTGGGGAGGTCCGAGGAGTCCCTCAGCGCGTCTTCCAGGGCACCATACTCCAGGGAATGGAATATCTGGGCCAATGTGCTTGACTTAAGTTGGGGTAAGAGAAATGCCACCGGGTGAATAAGGCCTCCTGCTGACAGCCCTTCTTCTACCTCCTCCTTCCCCATCTTGCTCTCCTCATTCTTTTGCTCATTCTCCCTCTCGTGCCACAGCTTCAGAGGGTTGGTAACTACAGTGTCCTTGACTGGGGACAAGTGTTCTGACTAAATCCCTGGAAGTCAGAAGCAAGGCCTTCAAGGAGTTGCAGCAGCACTCCCTGTTGAATTCACCAATGTTTGTGCAAAGCAACCTAAATAATCAAGTCCCACGCATTACCAAACTTCTTTCAAGAACATGAAAAATAATGAAACTATGTGGCCAGCCTAAGATCTACCCTGCTGACTCACCTATCATGTGTCTGCCCCTTACTCTATGCAGCTACCATCTCTCTGAATCTATCCCTGATCAGTGATTCTCTATTAGGACTTTCAATAAAGCGGTATTTTAACTTCTCTTTTTCCCTCGGGTGTAGGTCTACAGAAAACATCTCCATGTTATTCTGAAAATGAGGAAGAGAGCTAAAGGCTAAAGGGGCCAAGAATGAGTTAATTGACCCTCAATGTGTCAATTTGAAATTGGCTGTGATTTTCTACAAACTGTTTCTTCTGGCTTTAGTGCACATTGTCAATACCACAGCCAGCTAAACCTATGTAAATTCACTTTTGTTCTAAAACAGAACATGTAATGTATAGTTCATTTCAAAAACTTTTGCATGGAGAAAAAAAATGACTAAAAATCACAAAATAAGACGACATGATTGCCTGATATTTGTTTGCTGCTGCTAATACTTTTCCTAGGTCTTTGGAATGTTTTCGTTCTTTTGTGTTTTTATTAACAATTCATGATTATCGACAAAAGCAGGTCTCTCACATTTTTCATGTAAAGAGAAATTTCAGGCACCTTATTCCTTATTGAGACACAAAAATTGTCACAGCTGATATATTATCAAATCATGCTGTATGCTTTTGGGCTACCTATCATTGTTAAGTAACATCAAATGTCCATTTGATTTTCATGAGTTGTTTCTGCAACCAAAGGGTTCTTTGGGTGTAATAATTTATTTGAAAAGCCAAAGCGTTCCTGAAAGCCTCTGACAGAAAAGTATAAAATATTAAAATACTAATAATTTTCATTACTGTGTGCTAATTCGTTAAGTGATGCAATCTTGTCCAAAGCCATGAAAAGAGATGTTGATACAAAAACAAATGTTGCTACCATGGTTACCTGTTGCACAGGTTGACTTCAGCACGTATGAAACAGGTATGGGATAATCTGGACATAGAAATGGCCAGCCCAAGTGTTATGAAACAATTTTATCAATAAATCTAAAAGCTGGTTGCTCAAAAACTGGTGGAGGATCTACTTGAAAGTAAGGTTTTGGAGGCATCTACTTTCCGGAATACAGTAAAATAATCCAAGTATTATGATATTGGATGTAAAATGAAAAGCTATTTTGATATTGAAGGGGTGCAGATATATTTAACGACTTATCGTACAGGTTCCTTGTACGCATAAAGGTGTCCTAAAAACAAGCTAGTGGTTCAACAATGGCCATAATGCACTTTGCATGCAAGGCCCTGCCATTGGCTTAAGACCTTGCAAGATTTATCCTACAGCGAAATATGGTGAAGGAGCACCACAATGCGTGATGCTATGCCTATTGGACATGCACTATTCAGCAGGGACAACTGGATAGCAGTCAGGAGTGGGAATCTGGCTGTTTTTTTTTTCTGTCCTAATGATGTGAACAATTTCAGAATTTTAAACTGCTGCATTTTGGTAACACAAGATGAATAAGTCCTTCACCCCATTTGATCTTATCATTCCAAAATACCAACCTTACTGTTTTTCCCATTATAGCATGTGCTTGTTAGATAATTTTTGCGTCCTAGCCTCAAACTACTTTCTAGGCAACTGTATGTAGTTATTTACTACTCTCGATAAAGAAATTCTTCCTGAGGCATTTATCTTAAATATTCCCTGAAGAATCTAGAGTCTGTTTGCTGCTCTGCCCTGTCCTAAGAAATGTTGCGGTTTTTTGTTTCAATATCATATTTGAAACCTGTATTGTGTTCCCTTTGAGGCATGTCCTAATTTATCAAGTCTTTCCTCATAGCTCATCCCCTGGGTCAGGGGCCTGCAACCTTCATGACAAGAAGAGCCTTTTTAAAAATTTAGTCAAAAATGCAATTTCTTAAGAGCTGCAATGCTGTTACTCAAGTGTCAATAACAACAACAAAAAACAAGACCGACACATTTATGGATTTCTATGTATCACTGTTTTACTGAATTAATGTACATGTATTAATACCAATGGAAGGATTTTCAACAACATTTTAAATATTTGACTATAAGTAATTGAATGGTGCTTTTTCACAATATAATGTTAATAAACATTTAAAACAACAAAACAAGCCATTCAATTAACATCAACTCCTTCCTTAAATGAAAAAAGCTCTTACTTTAATGCGATTTCTGCTGCTGGATTTCTTTGTGGGGTGGGGGGTGGGGGTTGTTTGTCTGGACAGTATGCTGCCATTTCCATTTTCAAATACTTCCATCACACAGTTAACTGTTCGACTTGCTTTTTATGAAATTCGTACTTGAAAACACTTATTCACACTGGAGCTGGGTTTATAACTTCCTGCTGCCGGCTGGTGTTATCTGTGATCATTCCCACTGTTCTGTCCTCACGCTCTCTGCAGATAAAGGCATGTCTTTAATTTTTTGAATAGCATCACTTTTGTTTTAAAAATCACTGTGTAGCTGCTCTGAGACTTTGATAAAGTACTCTTTTACATATTCACCATCCGCAAACAACTTTCCTTGTTTCACAATTTTTTGAGCTGCCACAAAACTAGCAGCAGTTTAACAACCTGATAATTTCATCCATTTAGTAAATGTGTTCCTAAATTTCTCTGCTTTGTTCTTCAGCCCCTGCATTGCTTCCTTTCCAGTTTCTCCAGCTGGATAACTTTCAACTAAAGCACTGTGACTTTAGAGAAGAAACCCTCAAGATTTGATTTCTTGCTGTTGGCAAATTTCTCATCGCCAATAAGTCACACAGAAATTCTTGATTTTCCTCTTCGATTCTTCTCTCCTTTTCAGCCATTTCCAAAACATTTCAAAACAAGGGCCCAGAGTATGTTTGTCCCCTTGCCAATTGGCGCGTGGCTCAGTTAACAATCCAGAGATGATTACCTTTGATGTTCTGCATTTTAATTTGAACACCAGTTCCTCAAACTTTCTGAGCAGAACATCATCCCTGGTTCTACCTATGCCATTGGCTCCCTCGTGGACCACGACAACTGGATCCTCTGCCACCCTCCCCACCCACTCCAAGTCGGCTCCAGCCAGGAGGAGATGTCGTTAACCCTGGCACAGGGCAGGCAATTCAACCTTCGGAGCTCCTGATCACGACTACAAAGAACGATATTTATCCCCCCCACCCCACCGACTATATTGTTTCCTGTCCTATACCACATTCCTTTTCAGTCCCTCTGCACTTGAATGGCATCCTGCACCATGGTGTCATGGTCAGTCCGCTCATCCACCTTGCAGTCCTTCTCCTCATCCACACAGGTGGCAAGCACCTCATACCTGTTGGGCAAAGTCAGGGGCTGAGGCTCCTCCATCACTACATGTTCGTTCCCCTTACCTGCCTGTCTTGCATCATAACCAGGGAGCTGCAGGTTCCCAGGTCAACAGGTAAGTAGGCTCGTTACTCTTTGCCGCACTATCTCTAGGTGACCAGACCTGTACATAGAACTCCAAATACAGCCTCACCAGAGGACTCAAGAGTTTTACTATAACTTCCAAGGTTTTGAACTCAATGGAATTGACTTGTCATTTGCTTTGTTCATTGCCTTACTTCTGATTTGCATTTGTCCATAAGAATTTGTCATTTATCCACTTATATACAGGTGGAATCCTGTGAAGTTTTTTGTAAGATATGCTTCCTCTAAATTGATAGTCCCCCTCATCTTTGTGTGATCTATAAAATGGTTACTCTACAACTGGTCAAACCAGGTGCCTACATAACATGAATTGCAAACATTTTAAACTGCATTTATTTAAAGAATTAATACAGTCAGTAGATCTAGAAAGTATTTCTGGATTTTTCCAATTCTGTTAATTTAAAAATATTTGTTATCAAATATTCACTTGGGGCTGAATTTTCACCTCAGTGTGTGGGCTCGCGCCTGACATGCACGGGCGTGAAATAGCGCGTGATGACGTCGGGTGAGAGTCCCGCGTGATATTTCGGTCGGCAGGCGCACAGGGGAGTTGGCAGCGCGTCTGCCGACAATTAAGAGTGCTGTTAGCCCATTAATAAATTAATTAAACTGAGTTTCTCCCTGCCCGTCCAACCTTATGGTTGGCGGGTGGGCAAAAAGGCCAAGTGGCCTTTGGATTTTTGAGGAAACCTCATCCACGGGCCGGATGAGGTTTCCAATGTTAATTAAAAATAAAATAAAAAATTTTAAACCTAATTTCTAACATGCCCCTGGAGTCACTTGAGGGGACGTGTTTTCCTTTTTTTAAAAAACTTTATTTTTCATGTGAAAAATCTTCAGCTCTCTGAGACAGCTCTGTGACTTCAGGGAGCTTTCTCTGAGCACATGCGCTGACTACAGCACTCGCCCTCCTCCTGCCCTCCTCCACCCAGGCAGCACTGAGCTTCTCTGCACGATTCACGCTGGCTGGCCATTAATTGGCCAACCAGCATGAAATTGCAGCCAGGGCATGATCGTGGGTGGCGGGCCGCTGCACAGCCACCCCCAGGCCACCCCACCGCGCCTACCTGACAAGGGGAGAATCCTCCCTCTGAGTTTAAGTATACTCTACTGGTTGACAATGTAAGTTTTACTGCACGCGTATCTGCTTTGTCAGAAAGCATGAAATATAACTGGTCTCAGTGCATAACAATGTAATTGGTCACAATTGTAATTAAATAACCATTTAAATATGTGATCAACTCTTGTTAAAATAGAATTGTGGCCTCTTATAATGATATGTGCATTATAGAGGGGACCCTTTTCAAAAAAAATTGGGAGCCAAGGATTTATAGCCTACAACTGATAATATAACGAGGGTGAGGTATTTTCCTTATGTAAGTTTACTTTTTTTTAGTTATTATTCGCTCATAACATAATCTGCATGTGTGATTTTCAGCTCTGCATGTTTCTTGAAATTTGCCTGAACTCTTAGCATCATAATGTCTAATTTCAAGATTATTTTAAAATCCAATTTGAATACATGTTGAACCAATGAAAATTAAAATAAGGAGGAAGATGTTTCAGTATTAATTTGCAGCAATTCGAACGATGCAGGTGAGAAATTGCCATTATTCTTGCCTGTTTTATGGGACCCATGAGTCCCCTTCGAGCTCCAAAATGGTGTCTGCTGCATGTAGGCACAGGACTGGGCTCAATCATGCCAGGGGCCATATTGGAAAGGGTGTTCACGTGCACAGTGCAACATGGATTTGAAGCCAGTGGTAGCATTTTGGAGTTCGGCGTTCCAACTAATAACCTCCCTTATTCAGCAACAGGAAGGAACGTCCTTTGACGTGACCTTGCCTACTTCCTGGTTTAACCATGGCAGTTTGCAGGTGAGTGGGAAACCCCATAGAGCTGTCAGGAAAGTGCTTAAAATATTTAAATTTCCAATGGATTCAGGATTTAACCCAGAATTATGGATTTAACAGCCAGCGGATTGGTTTCCTGAGCTCTGTGGAACTCACCAGGGTTGGCCAGCTGAGAGCACAGTCGGGAATAGAAACTGACATGAAAGCAAAAATACTGTGGAAGCTGGAAATCCGAAATAAAAAAACTCAGCAGGTCTGGCAGCATCTGTGGAGAGAGAAATAGAGTTACCATTTGAAGAAGAGTCAAAACAAAAAACTACTGCGGATGCTGGAAATCCAAAACAAAAACAGAATTACCTGGAAAAACTGGCAGCATCGGTGGAGAAGAAAAGAGTTGACGTTTCGAGTCCACATGACCCTTCAACAGAACTGAGTGTAGTTAGGAGAGGGGTGAAATATAAGCTGGTTTAAGGTGGGCGGGGGGAGAGAGAAGTTGAGGGGTGGGGGTGGTTGTAGGGACAAGCAAGCAGTGATAGGAGTAGATAATCAAAAGATGTCACAGACAAAAGGATCAAAGAGGTGTTGAAGGTGGTGATATTATTGAAGAAAAGTGCTAATTAAGAATGGATGGCAGGACACTCAAGGTACAGCTCTAGTGGGGGTGGGGTGGAAAGACTGACAAGGTATTAGTTGTAGATTTAAAAATAATGGAAATAGGTGGGAAAAGAAAAATCTATATAAATTATTGAAAAAAACAAAAGGGAGGGGGAAGAAACGGGGTGGGGATGGGGGGAGGGAGTTTAAGATCTAAAGTTGTTGAATTCAATATTCAGCCCGGAAGGCTGTAAAGTGCCTAGTCGGAAGATGAGGTGCTGTTCCTCCAGTTTGCGTTGGGCTTCACTGGAACAATGCAGCAAGCCAAGGACAGACATGTGGGCAAGAGAGCAGGGTGGGTTGTTAAAATGGCAAGCGACAGGGAGGTTTGGGTCTTTCTTGCGGACAGACCGCAGGTGTTCTGCAAAGCGGTCGCCCAGTTTGCGTTTGGTCTCTCCAATGTAGAGGAGACCGCATTGGGAGCAACGAATGCAGTAGACTAAGTTAGGGGAAATGCAAGTGAAATGCTGCTTCACTTGAAAGGAGTGTTTGGGCCCTTGGATGGTGAGGAGAGAGGAAGTGAAGGGGCAGGTGTTGCATCTTCTGCGTGGGCATGGGGAGGTGCCATAGGTGGGGGTTGAGGAGTAGGGGGTGATGGAGGAGTGGACCAGGGTGTCCCGGAGGGAACGATCCCTACGGAATGCCGCCAGGGGGGGTGAAGGGAAGATGTGTTTGGTGGTGGCATCATGCTGGAGTTGGCGGAAATGGCGGAGGATGATCCTTTGAATGCGGAGGCTGGTGGGGTGATAAGTGAGGACAAGGGGGATCCTATCATGTTTCTGGGAGGGAGGAGAAGGGGTGAGGGCGGATACGCAGGAGATGGGCTGGACACGGTTGAGGGCCCTGTCAACGACCGTGGGTGGAAAACCTCGGTTAAAGAAGAAGGAGGACATGTCAGAGGAACTGTTTTTGAAGGTAGCATCATCAGAACAGATGCGACGGAGGCAAAGGAACTGAGAGAATGGGATGAAGTCCTTACAGGAAGCGGGGTGTGAGGAGCTGTAGTCAAGGTAGCTGTGGGAGTCGGTAGGCTTGTAATGGATATTGGTGGACAGTCTTATCATCAGAAATTGAGACAGAGAGATCAAGGAAGGGAAGAGAAGTGTCAGAGATGAACCATGTGAAAATGATGGAGGGGTGGAGATTGGAAGCAAAATTAATAAATTTTTCCAGGTCCCGACGAGAGCATGAAGCAGCACCGAAGTAATCATCGATGTACCGGAGAAAGAGTTGTGGGAGGGGGCCGGAGTAGGACTGGAACAAAGAATGTTCCACATACCCCATAAAGAGACAGGCATAGAGAAGAGTCATATGGACTCAAAACGTTAACTCAATAGAAACTGACAGGCTGGGAAGACTTTAAGGACTGAAATTGAATATCTGCAACAATGTATTCAGGGAAGATGGAGCTATTCTGTTGGGGTGGGCTCTACTGAAATCAGGCTGGTACCAGTGTTCTGACTGGTCATATAACGAGGACTGTGGACAAGGCTTTAGAGTAAAGTGGGGGGTTGGGGAAGAACAAGGCAACGGAACAGTCTGGCGATTTGGGTAAAGACAAGCAGAGCAGCACAGTAAGGTATAGAGAGCTTAACATTAATTGTACATTAGTGAATAATGTCAATGCACAGAATAGTAGTAAAAAAATGAAACTAATGGTTCTTTATGTGGATGCACAGAGCATCTGCAATATGATAGATGAACTAATGGCACAAATGGAGGCAAGTGGTTTAGATTTAATTGCCATTACAGATACATGGGGCAGAACTTTCTGCCTGTCGGGCGGGTGGGCCCGATCCAATCTCCAGTGGGCGGGGAGCCGATCCCGGCCGGAGAAGCGGGCTCCGCCCCCATTTTACATGGGTGGGCCAATTAAGGCCCACCTAGCGTGACGTCCGGCGGGAAGCGCTATGCGCTTCCTGTGCAGGCAGGGGGGATTGCCCAAAAGTGAGAGTGCACTCTTTCACGCATGCACACGAAAAAGCACACATCTCCCTGAGGCTAAGTGCTGCCTCAGGAAGATCACTTACACTTCTAAAAATATGGAAATTAGAAGAAAAAAAATTCCCTAACGTGTCCCCCTCATGAGATGGGACATGTTCATAATTTGCATTATAAGTTTATTAAACTTTTTAAATCCCTACATGAAACCTCATCTGCCGGTGGATGAGGTTTCATGTTTTTTTCTATTGCCCGCCAGGGCTCCTGGCCTTCCCACCAACCTTAAGGTTGGACGGGCAGGTCCTTTAATTGTTTAAATGGTCCAGTCAATGGCCTCAATTGGCCATTGACAGGTCGGCGGGTGCACAGTTGATTTGGCTGTGCCCCCGCCTTCCTGAAAATTTAAATGGGGCGGGATGACGTCAGGAGGAACCCTCGACGTCATCCCGCGACATTTTACGCGTCGGCAAGTAGGCCCTGCTTACTGACAGCAAAATTCTGCTCATGGTTGCAAGGTGATCAAGATTGGGAAATAAATATTCACACAGTATTTCAGAAAGACAGACAGAATGGCAAAGGAGGAGGGTAAAGGATGGTAAAGGATCACATGACGACACTAGTGAGAAAGGATCTGGTGTCAGAAGATCATGAAGTAGAATTGGTATGGATGGAAATTAAGAATAGCAAGAGTCAAAAAACGTTGGTGGGAGTAGTTTATAGGTCGCCTAACAATAGTTATACAGTTGCGCGTAGCATTAAACAAGAAATTATTGGAGCTTGTAACAATAGCAATATATTAATTGTGGGGGACTTTATTCTTCATATAGACTGGACCAGTCAAATTGGTGAAGGTCATCCAGAAGATGAGTTTGTAGAATATTTTTGTGACAGTTTTCTGGAACAAACTGTTGTGGAATTGGCTAGGGATGAAGCTATCTTAGAACTAGTATTGTGTAATGCGGTAGGGTTAATTAGTAATGTACAGTAAAAGATCCACTGGGAAATAGTGCTCGTAATACCATTGAATTCCATGTTAAGTTTGAAAGTGACATACTCCAATCACAAACAAAATTCTTAAACTAAATGAAGCCAATTACATAGGTATGAGAGGAGAACTGGCTAAGGTTGATTGAGTAAATAGACTAAAAGGCAGGGCAGTATATAAACAGTGGGAAACATGTAAAGAAACAATTCAAAATGTTCAAAAAAAAATATTTCATCGAAAAACAAAATCTCAGCAAGAAACACCAATCTGCAGCTCACTCAGGAAGCTAAGGGTAGTATTAGATTAAAAGAGCAAGCTTATAATGTTGCAAAGAACAGTAGCAAGTCTGAGGATTGGGAGTATTTTAGAAACCAGGAAAGGGGCACCAAAAAGTTGATAAAAAGGGGAAAAGTAGAATATGAGAGTAAGCTAGCCAGGAGTATAAAGACAGATTATAAGAGCATTTAAAAGCATAGAAAAAGGAAGAGAATCGCTAAAGTAAATGTTGGTCCCTTAGAAGCAGGGGCAAGAGAAATTATCATGAGGAATGAGGAAATGGCAGAGGCATTGAGCAAATGGCCCGTAACTTCCGATTGCCACTCCACTTGTAATTTCTTACCTTGAAATGCAGCTGCTTCTATCTCGCCCGTCCTTCTGACAGGCCGGGCGGGATCTGTATAGTGCAGTGGGTTCCCACAGTCTGTGGTTGAGGGCAGCTCAGTTGAAGATAAGTAAGCCATGCTCCCTTTTTTATGACACTAGCTGCCGTAAAGCAAGTGGGTTTAAAGGTCTAGCCACTGACAAGCCAGGGAGAAAATAAGTGGGCAGGATTGAGGTGGTGGTGGGCAGGGGGGGTGGTGGAAGAGGTCGAGTGGTCCAGGTGGGTAGTCAGGTAGTCCGGGGGTCAGGTCGGGTGGTCGGTGGTTGGGGGGGGCCTCTAATCGAGGAAGGGTATATGGGAGAGTTGGCGGGTTGTGTATTTGGGAGTCACATGTGGGTCGGGGGGGTGGGGTGTCCCATGTGGGCGGGGGCTCCATGAGGGTTTGGGGCTGTGTAGCAGGGAGGTGAGGGTAGTCGGGTGTCCCATGGTGGGGGTCGGGTAGGTCAGTGCAACAGTTACTCAGAAACTAGAAGTGGTTTTAATTCTTCTAACTTTTTCTGGGTAACTATTGCTGTAAGACAGTCAGAACCATCTGAAGTTTGCGAATTAAATCACATTTTTGGATGGTTCCCAGTGCAGGGCAATTGCTCATTGGAAGTTTGAACTTCCCAGGTAATTGCTGTGCAATCCTTACCTGGGAGCTTATGTGGGGGTTGGGAGGGGGAGTGGGCATTCCCCAGCGCATATTTGGGGTAGCCCTCAGATACTCTGCCCTGGAACTCGGAAGATACAGGTCGTTATGTGTCTGTCTTCATAGCAAAAGACACAAAGAAATGGAAGGTAACCTAGGAATTAAAAAGAGTGAGGAACTTAAGGTAATTAATATCAGCTGAGAAAAAGTACTGGAGAAATTTAAGGGACTAAAATCCGGCAAATCCTGATTGCCTTTTTGAGGATATAACTAGCAGGGTATATAAAAGGGAACCAGAAGATGTAGTATACTTGGATTTACAAGAGGCATTCAATAAGGTACTACACAAAAGGTCACTAAGCAAGATAAGGAGTGGAATCATCCCAGATTTGCACTAAGTGCAGTAGTGGGTGGGAAAAAGGATGTTTTACCCGCCGGCCTCAATGGCAGCTTCTCACGGCGTATTGTCCCAATCCCGCCTCGTTAATCATACATTCCCGGGAAACACGCCATTTCAATGGTGGGCAGGCTCCGATTTGCCTGTCATCCATCACCTCGCTGCTTCTTCATGCCAGACGCCATATTTAAAGTGCAGCTGCGCACACCTCTCAGTGCTTCCAGAGCAAAGAAGAAATGGCCCCGAAAAGCAAGAAGACTGCAGCCCCCTGGTTTATTGATGTGTCCTTCAAGCACCCTTTGGACGCCGTGGAGGCCCGCCGTGATATCCTGTAATCCCATTCTGGCCACAGGAGGGGCAGCAACATTACCACTCCGGCTTGGTAGGCGATGGCAGCGGTGGTCAGTGCCAATGCTGCACAGAAGAGGTTTGCCATTCAATTAAGTTAGAGGATGAATGATCTCATCTGTGCCGCCAAGGAAAGGCAACCATCTCATCACTCTAAACTCACATACTCAAGCCCATCACACATTCACTGGCATCTCGTTTACTGCCAGCTCAAGAGACATCACCATTCACTGTCTCACCACACCTTCACATCTCCATCTGGCCTCATCTCCTGCAAAGACTGCCTCATCAACCATCAACATCTTGAGGCCACTCGCACAGATAAACCTGTGCCCCACACACACCCTGTGATATGCCTTAAATGCCCTCTGAAATGGCCAGCAGCTGTATGTTGGTTTAGTTGCTTTGTGGGCAATTATGAGTCTTGTTATCAGCTTTGAAGAAATGGCTGAAAGGTAGCTTACCTAGGATGACACTACCTTTCAAAAAAACTCATGTATTGATTTAATTGATTAACCATATTTGTAGGATAGAACATCTGTATTAGAGAGAAACTTTTCTTTCTGTTTTGACATTATGGCAGGAAGTGTTATTAACATTTATTCTTGATGGCTTTAGTGTGTGGGATTTCGATTAAAATATGTTGAAAAGGATGCAACATTGTTTGTAACTGCCCTGTATCTAAAAGAAATATGTCATTTGTTCACAATGGAATGTAAACTCTGGGGACCCAGGGAACAAGGGATGGGCATTTGTCTTCAGTCTACATGATTCTAGTTACAGAGGTGGGGTGACACCAGATGACCTGCACCTTAAGCCAATGGTAGAGGTAAATCTGGGCTATTTCCAAATAAGGAATTCCGGAATAATGAGAAGTAAGTATAAAAATTGGAAAATCGGAATCTTTGTTGGCACAGTTTTACCATGGCTTCTATGGTATGACTTTTCTGCGACACAGTTCAACATCACTTCAGAGACCGAAGACGAGAAAGACATTGCCTGTGCTGGTAATGCTCAAGAAATCCTAGGAAATCGAGGGATAAGGAACTTCCATGTTTTTTTCACTGTTTTTTGTTAAGTATATGTAAAATCTTGCTTAATAAATTCCACTTGATTCATAAATACTAGCTATTCGTACTTTGTTAGGTCAGGCACAACTGAGGGTCCTAGTATTAGAAATTAAGAATTTGGAACTTAGAGATTTTAATTAGAAGGGTCTTATACCTCAAAACCTAAAGTCTTACAGGAGCAAAACAGGACCAGTCTGTATCATTTTCTACTTTGAAGATAGTGACTCATGCTTGAATATACCTCAGCAGCTAGTTGTGGTGCTGCAGTAACAATGGAAGCAGACATTCTTCATGTGTCAGCTTGAAGAATGAATGCTGGCCGCCTGTTTGACTATCACAGTTTTGGTATGATCTGTCATGCATATTTCCAACATAATAGATAAATATTACTATCTATTGCTAGATAATAATAGATTGTTGTTAGCCTTGACTCAAAGGTAGTACTCACACCTCTGAATCAGAAGGTTGTGACTGACTCTGGAGACTTTAGAACATAACCTAGGCTGACACTGCAGTGCAGTACTGAGGGAGTACTACATGATTGAAGGTATTCCCTCCATTACTAGCACACCATGACTGTAGTGTAGACTGCCAAAAAGATGCACTGAAGCAACTGACCAAGGCTTCTTTGACAGCTATTGCAACCCCACTACCTAGAAGAATAATGGCACCAAATACATGGGAACACCATCACCTTCCGGTTTTCCTCCAAGATGCACACCATCTTGATTTAGATATATATCGATGTTGTTTCATCATTGCTGGTTGTAAAAGGCATGAACTTTCTACCAAACAGCATTATAGAACTAACTTCACTTCAAGGACTGCAGCGGTTCAAAAGGAAGACTCACCACCACCTTCTCAGGCAGCTAAGATTGGAAATATATGTACACCTCGCCAGTCATTCCCACATTCTGAGAATGAAAAAAAGCACTTCTACCATTTTTTTCAAATACTATAAATAAAAGCAATTCTCAGAAAATGTGAAAAATATTAATAACAGAGCCCAGTCTTAAAAACATACTGTAAAACAGAAAATAAGAAATAAATAAAAAGCTTTTCACCATTTAAGAACTTCATTGCTCATTGACTCACTTGTAATCAATCCAGATTAGCAAAGAAAGCACACATCTAATCCTGTCCCATGTGGCTGGAAAATTGAGCTATGCTTTGTTTGAATGCTTTCTGATATTTAAATGAAGCAATGGCTCCTTTTTGACAATGCCATCTTAGGCCAATCTAAAAGGTCAGCCAGAAAATTGCAGTTGGCACTCACATGGTGCAGATCCAGTTATATGGATCTGAACTATCTTCACCGGTCCTGATGCCCAGAGCCCGTCCTGCTCAACATCACTGACCTTAGTGATCAGAAAATAGATCCTTATATTCTGAATAAAACTTAGGTTGAGATTGTTTTGTTGTTAGCTTTTTTTTAAAGAAAATATCAAGATAAACGATTACTGTTTTAGATACATTTCATAATAGACAAATGAGTCTGAATGTCATTGAAGGCAATTTTAAGTGAATTCCCTGAGTTGTATGAAACAAATTACTAGCACCTTATCTCAGTCTGCAGAGAATCAGCCAATTAAATCTGTTTGACCTGATGATCTTTCACCTTAGAGCTGACAGGTTTTGATTAATCAAGTTTGTGTGATGCAGAGTAACATCTCAACAAGCCTGTACTAGTTGCCGAAACAAGTCCACAATTTAGCAAAGTGATTACTGTGCACTGTCCCAGAGGTCTTCATTATAGGAACAAAAATTGTTCTGGTTGTCTTGAATATTCTACTGAAAAGCAACATGTTTTCTATGGGAATTTAAATGTGACTGACAAACTGGCAGTCCAAGGTGCATTTCAGTGGTTAATCCTTCCCCCACCTTCCCCCGCCCCTCCAAATCAGTTTATATTACACTTAAATTTATATATTTTCTATTTTGACAATTTAACCTTGCTTGCTATAATCATAAAATAAATATTTTCTTCTAATTGCAGGTTTATTTATTTTCTGTAACTGGAAAAGGCGTAGCCAAAAGATTATTTTTGTGTAATTTTATTTTATAATATGGTGTGGAAATGGCACCATCAGTAATGATGGTCACAGCTATGGACCGCAAATTGATCTTGTTACTGATTCATATTTCAGAACAAGATTTTTACAGTAGCAGACTACAAATTATACATAATTTCAAAGAATATTGCTGTTATATCATTATATGTTAAGGCATTTTTTACAAAGCTGCAGAGCAGAACAAGCATTGGGAACTGTACTCTATATTCAAGATCCAACAACACACTAATGAGGCAGCTGTCATGTTAAATGTTGTGTATCATTTAAATCACAGTGTCTTGAGAACTGCAGTGTTGTGTAACCTGTTTGTCTCCTATTTTAAAAGGCTGTCTTTTGAATCAAAAATAGGATACGTTTTTGTAAACAGTTTTTTCTTCCTAATTGTATGGCTCAAAAAAGACCAATTGATAAAAATACTTTTTGTCTCAGTTTAATTTAAATGTTTAATATATATATTATGTATGTCTATGCATATATATTATATATGTATTCACCTATATGTCTAAATAGCTCTTTGATCATGCTTTTGGCCATTGCAACTTGGTGTCCAGTTTAGTTCCATGATACTCCTATTAAGCACTGTGGAATGTTTCATTAAGTTGAAGATGTTAGAAGTTGTTGTTATTATTTGACATCAAATCATATGTTTCTGTTAAATGTAGCAGGATTTTCTATTTTTTCCCACTTAAGTGTAGAAATTTTATCAATATGTTTTAAAACAATTCATGCATGGTCTGGCAAATATATGACATAAGCTATTTTTTTAAACCTGTTTGTAAGAGTTAAAAATGTAATATTGGGGTTCAGATGCACCATTTAAACAGTTTTCATTGGCCATCTGAAGACAGTGGCAGGGTTTTTTCTATATGCTCAGTTTTACAACTTCTTTTATTTGGATGTCTAAAGGAGCATTTCTCTCCTAACTTTACAAATCACTCTAATATCCCAATAGATAAATGATAAATATCAGACTTTAGCAGGGCAGCTAAGTGGTAATACTTCAAAGATCAAAGTGACAATAAAAGTGCCAGGTAGAAATGTCTACAGACATGTATCTGATGTAATCCAGCTGATTTTGACACTGGCCTGGATTTTTAGGTCAGCATGCGGGCACGATCGGCGGGTCCAGGAGTGGCCAGGGAACGGACCGCCGCCTGCGATCAGTCCCCGACCGCGATTTCACATTGGCTGTCCAATAATCGGCCGTCAGCGTGAAGCATGGGCTGATATGATCAGCGCTGCCTGGGTTGGGGGCGGGAGGAGGGCGAGCGCTGAGGTCAGTGTGGGCGCAGGGGCGCGCTCACAGAAAGCTCCCTGAAGAGCTGCCTCAGGGAGCTGAAGACTTCAAAAGTATCAAATAAAGATTTTTAAATCCGGAAAAAATGTCCACGCAATACAAGCAGTCACCTGAGCACAGGTATTATAAAAATTCTGTGCATAGATGGTTTTTTTAAATTTAATAACTAAACTCATCCCGCCCATGGATGAGATTTCCTGAAAAATGCAAAGGTCGCCTGGCCAATTCGCCCGCCTGCAAATGGACAGGCAGTGAAAAATCCCAGTTAATTGCACCGTTAATGGGTTCATAGCCCTCTTAATTGTCGGCGGGCATGCCTCCAAGTTTAGCGCGCGAGGTCAGCGTGGGCACAGGGGAGCACTACCAGAAAGCTCCCTGAAGAGCTGCTTCAGGGAGCTGAAGACTTCAAAAGTATCAAATAAAGATTTTTAAATCTGGAAAAAATGTCCACGCAACACAAGCAGTCACCTGAGCACAGACATTATAAAAATTCTGTGCATAGATTGTTTTTTTTTATATTTAAAAATGGAAACCTCATCCCGCCTTTGGATGAGATTTCCTGAAAAACGCAAAGGCCACCTGGCTAATTCGCCCACCGCCAACCATAAGGCCGGATGGGCAGCAAAAAATCCCAGTAATCATGCGCTGTTTTATGTTTGAGCGGGTCGGGCGTGCGCCTGCCCACTTAGCGAAAATTTCTGGCCTTCGTTAGACTATACTTAGAATGCGGAAAAAGCACCTTGACACACTACAGCAGAGGCTAAAGAGATTTACAGGGCGATAACAAAACTGAGAGGTTAGCGCTATCTGAAAAGGCTGGGCTCCTCTTCTCTCGAAAAGACTGAGAGCTAACCTATTAGAGGTCTTTACCATATCAAATGCCTTAACAATTTTAAAGGTAGACATAGAGAAAATGTTCATTTTAAAACTAGAGGTCATAACTTTAAGACAGTCATTAACAAATCCAATTAGGAATTCAGGAGAAACTTCCTTACCTGGAGAGTGGTTAGATTGTGAAATTTGCTTCCACAAGGGTTAGATGAGATGAATAGTATGGATGTATCTAAGAGGAAGATAATAAATACATGAGGGAGAAAGGAATATATTTGTTAACGTTATTTGAAATACAGTGAAAGGAGGTTCATAAATACAGGCACAGACCAGGTTGGCTGAATTACCTGTTTCTGTGTTGTGTTACAGGTGGGGAGAGAGATGGTGAAATAACTTTTTCCCTTGCTCCTCACCTCTCGGTTGCCCGCAACAAGATTTGTTTTGGAGGGGGTGTTCTAGACCTTCTGTACGTTTTGATTTTCAGTGATGAACACAAAAAAGGATTTTGGGTAAATTTAAATCAGAAGAAAAGATTATGGGAAGGCCAAAAATCGGTGAAACCAGTTTACGATCGTCCGCTCAGCCTGTCGATGGCAGGCTGCGTTTCCTGCCATCAGACGTTGGGAACTTCATTGTAATACATCTTAATATCATTATTAGTCCAGCCCGCCAGAATCAACCCCCCACACTGGATCGTCCACCCACGTCAGCGGGAGAACACACCAGTGCAAAATATGTCTTGACAAGTGTGACGTGCAAGAAGTTGGGACTTACCACCAGGGCCTTGCTCATATCGCAGACATCCGAGGAGCAGAAGATGCTGGAGCCCCGACAGCAACGGCACACTGGAAGAATGTCCATGGCATGTTGGGTGGATTCTCATGGACATGGCTGCACCGTGAGGTAGCTCACAGAAGGTGGAAAGTCATCGTTGAGGGTCTGCTCACAGCGGATGATGGTCGAGGGGGTGGAGAGGAAGACCCAGCTGTGTTTAGGAGAGGAAAATGTAGTGGGGTGTGGGAGAGGAAGGTTTTAATTGCCCATTTTAGTATCTTTTTTAGCTGCATGTCAATTTTTTTTCTGATTGTGCTCCTGTGAAGCATGTTTTACATGATGTAGGCACATATAAATGCAAGTTGTTGACAACTTTAAGCTGCATTATTAAGACATTAGGTCTCCTGCTAATGTTCAGCCTTTCAAAGAAATAAAGAAATCCCCTTGTATCCTCCCACTTTCCTCGAAGTCCTTCTCAGCTGCTGAACCCTACAAAATGTGACATCTCAGCAGAGGACAGTCCTTCTGAGGAAGCACCAGCACAGACTCCGCTACGAATTGTCTCCAGCTCCCTGACCTGTCGAAACAATTGAACCTCTGTTTAAAGAGCCCTGTGATATGCTCAGATACGATTCAGATATTCCCCAGCTTTGATTATACCTGTGTTGCACAGGCATGGTGGGATTGTGAAGGGATATCATGAGTCGGATTTCCCTTGTCCCCAGGCAGATGAACTGTTATGTTCCTGGAAGTTTGAATATTGGGATTGTTGAGTGTCATAAGATCAACCCATTGGGACAGCTGATGGGAATTTTGTATTAACTTGCATTATCTTGTTTCTATGATCGGAGACTAACTACACCAGGACATTAATGGAGTGTTAGCCCCTCCTATTCATGAATGCTCCTGGCTGGTGTCCTGGTACTAATGGCAATCTGAGTGCAGTCAATGGATGTGAAGGAAATCAGCCGCAAATCCCTGAGCTCGCTCCTGCTGACTGGTGACATCATTGGGGAACATGATATACTGGATAACCCTGGTGAGCAGGGATTTGATGATCTGCTTAGTCTAGCTGCGCACTGCAGATTGGGAAATGCAGAAAAGGACCCTGCAGCAACCTGGAAGGAGCTGGTGGCAAACAAGTTGAGAATTCTGGTGACTTTTTCAGCCACTGGCCATCTGGTTCAGTAGTTCCTCTTGCAGGAAACTGCACAGGACTGCAACAGCTCCTGATGCACTACTTTTCACGTAGATCCAAGAAACTCGTTTTTGGCTTATACACCCTTTGTTCTTGGTATAGCCTCCTACGAACCATAGCCCTCACTTGCTCTCTTCCAATAGGTCTAGTTACTACTTGTGTTGGTTGCTGAGGCTACTTTTGCTCCACTTCTTTATCCAAATTAAACTGCTAATAATGGCTAATAATGAGGATAAACAGTTAGAAGTCACGAAGGGTAAGCAGGGTAAAGAAATATCAGAAAGGAGCAATCTGGTAGCTGCAAACTCTTCAGGGAATCCAAACAGCACCATGACACAAAAGTCCTATGACCTGCAGATGAAGTACTCCTTTTAATATAGCATTCATTGACCATGAGTAATCGATTGTGCCAGGTTCTGATACCAGGTTGGGTGCTGAGCGAGACTTTGGTGATTTTGATTTAAAATCATGTTTGGATCCTAATTGCATCTTAGGAGTTTGTTTGTATGTATTCATGAGTCCCTTGCCTGTCTCTAGCAGCCATTTTGATTAAATAGGAAACTGTGTGATTAAAATGGTGACCTGCGGGAACACGGCAGGAACCGAGCACTCTGCAATGACTCCTGCTGGGTGGAGTTGTTTACAATCACCCCAATGTTTTTTTTTAATACCTTTTATAAAGCTTTTAATGCATTGTCTTCATGGGCTGCTTGAACTATTCCCATTCCTGGTGCATTGTACATGTTCAAAAGCAAAGTACTGTGGATGCTGGAAATCTCAGGTCAAAAGAGAAAATGCCGGAAATACTCAGCAGGACTGGCAGCATCTTTGGGGACAGGGACAGAATTGACCTTTTAGGTCAGTGACTGTTCATCAGAACTGGAAAAGGTTTGAGGTTTAACAGTTTTATTTCTTGAAGGTGCAGAGCTGGCTAGAGGGGGGGGGGGTTGCAGGGGTGATAGGAAAACCAAAGGGAAGGGCAGTGATAGAGTGAAAGGCAGAGGAAATTCTGGCCTGGGTTTTCCTGGCCTGTGGAGATGGGGATGGTGACAGCAGGTGGCGGGAAGCCAGGAAAGTAGTGGGGGAAGCCATGACAGGATGGCTCTCCAATGCATTCCCGCCACCGGGGACGTTTCCTGGGGCTGGTAGAGAGTTGCTTCGGCTGCCCGCATCACAGAGCTAGACAGCCAATTAAGTTGATTTAGACCCCAAGTAGGGGAGATTTTGCAGCCTCCCCGACATTTGCAGCTGGCAGAGGGCGACACGCTGCATGCCAAGCCATAAAGCGCTGCAGGGCTGATTAATGATGGCCAAGTGGGACTTCTGCCCCTCATTGGGGAGGAAGCCCCGCCCTCTGAAGCTGCCGGCCAATCGGATTGGTTGGCAGGTCCATCAGTCCTGGCAGCACCAGGAAGGCGTCAGTGGCTGCTGCAAGGACTACTGGAGAAGAAAGGATCCCAAGGCCTTGGATCAACGGAACAGGTAAATCTGGGGTCTTGGTTTGGATAGGTTGGGAAGAGGGGCAGAGGGGTGATGGGGGAGGAAGGGTTGGGTTTAAAGGAGGGAGCAGGTAGAAAGGAAGGGGGAGGGTTTCAACATAAATGGGGGGGTGGGGGGAACACCCTGCGATCGGCAAAGGGCAGCCCCTGAAGAGTGACCCCCTCCCCCTTTCCTTCCCGCCCTTTAAGCACTTGAGATAAAAAATCATTTTATGGCGTGGGGAGTGTATTATCAGGGTCAATTGGCTTGAAGACAAGTCTAATTGACCCTTAATTGTTCATTTAAATATGGCAGGGTGCGCTGACGATTTTGGCACCCACCTGCCCCGTGTTTTATGGGGGTGAGCTCAGGGCTGGATAGGAAGGTGGTGGGATGGGTGCCCAACCCCCGCCACCCAATTTTATGTGCCCCCCCCCCCACCCCCAGCAGGAAACACACCTGCTGGGGGCATGTAAAATTCAGCCCAATGGGCCTACCAGGGCAATTCTGTTTGTGGATCTTGGGTCAGCATTAGAAGTGGTCTGTTCAGGATTGGGGATTATGAGGGACTGTGAGGGGAAGATCTCCAAAGGAGACAGAATCAGATATTTAGGAGCACACAATCATGTTAACAACTGATTTGTTGCAATGATGCTATTCGTGTTAAATTGCTTAGCTGGGCAACCATGGAAATGAGCACCTGGAACAAAAAATATTTTTTTTAGAGTTACAGCATTTTAAATTCATGTATGAATTTATATGCTAACATTTCTCAGTTTATTCATTGTGTATGCCATTGATATTGCTCTAACCTGCTATTTATGATTATGAATCACTGATTTCTTTCCCTTATATGTTACACAGTCTCCCACGTAATATAAATGTCATGTTTGCTCCTATTCTGAGAGTCGAATTTTCTGCGACCTCTTCACTACAGGTATGGGCAGGCAGCTTCTCAGAAAATCAGGAGTACACAGCCTGCAACTTTCTGTCCATTCATTTTAATGGAGCAAATATCGCAGTTAGTGTACCTGAGATTTTCCACTGGCTGCAAGACCCCACTAGTGGTGTGGACTCCAGGCAGATTCCTCCCTGTATTTTTTTTTTCCACCAATGTTATTGAAACTAATTCAAGGATATATTGACCCCGAAGGAAGAGCAACGTGGATTTACCAAATTGTTTGCAGGGATGAGGATTCTGTGATATGATAAAAGGCTAGAGCAACTTGGGCTATATTCTCTTTGTACAGAGATGATTGACAGAGAATTTGATAGGGATGTTCAAGATGGTAAAAAGAATGGACAACTTAAACATAATTTTCATTGATAAGTAAATGACAGACAGTGGGGGATAAATCAGATAGCTACTGGATACAGTTGTGGGGATCAGTACACATAATTAACCCATGCTGGTTGATTGCGTTCATGCCAATTGTGCCTGCTCATTTTAATGATTCTGTGACCAGCCAGTGCTAACCGTGCTGGCAATTGGTTGGAGGCATCAGCAGAGGCCAATGTCATGAGTGGCTAGCACTACTTAAAGCTAGCCTGCACTGTATAAAGCTATCCCACACTGCATAAAGTTAGCCTGCACCTCTTAAAGGACAATTATCTTAGGGCTGGAGCAGGTGCTGGGGGTATTAGTTGAAGCGAATCTGACCTGAGAAAAAGTGAGGAATGGCACAATATGGGCAATCTCCAGGTTTTCATACACTGCATGGGAGTTCTTGGTGGAGGAGGTGAAGTGGAGGAGAGATGTACTTTATTTTCAGGGGGAGCAGCTAGAGGCAAACCATCAAAAAGCAGTGGGAGCCAACAGCTGTGAAGATCAATGTCAGACATCAAGCCAGGAAGACCTTGATGCAGCACCACAGAAAGTTCAATGACCTCACATAAGGTCAGTGAATGCATCTTCAAGTGTCAAATCCTAGCATTGCTAGCCTCAGACGCCTCTCAGTTCACCAGACCCTCATTACTCACCTGTCAATAATCTCTTTTTTCATTCATTCACGGGATGTGGGTTTCGCTGACTGGTCCAGTATTTATTGCCCATCCCTAGTTGCCCTTGAGAAGGTGGTGGTGAGCTGCTTT
Source organism: Cetorhinus maximus (assembly GCF_964194155.1). Lineage (NCBI taxonomy): Eukaryota > Metazoa > Chordata > Chondrichthyes > Lamniformes > Cetorhinidae > Cetorhinus > Cetorhinus maximus. The sequence goes on from NC_135882.1 coordinate 87,838,471, forward strand.
CTTGAACCGCTGTGGTCCACGTGGTGTAGGTACACCCACAATGCTGTTACGAAGAAAGTTCCAGGATTTTGAGCAAGTGACAATGAAGGAACGGTGATATATTTCCAAGTCAGGATGGTGAGTGACATGGAGGGGAACTTCCAGGTGGTGGTGTTTCCATCTATCTGCTGCCCTTGTCCTTCTGGGTGGTAGTGGTTGTGGGTTTGGAAGGTGCTGTCTAAGGAGCCTTGGTGAGTTTGCAGTACATCTTGTAGATGGTACACACTGCTTCTACTGTGCGTCGGTGGTGGAGGGAGTGAATGTTTGTGGATGTGGTGCCAATCAAGCGGGCAGCTTTGTCCTGGATGGTGTCAAGCTTCTTGAGTGTTGTGGGAGCTGCACAGGCACCCCTGAATACTCTAGAGGTGCAACCTCATCAGACAGTTGAGGAACAGCAACACAAGGAGAGTGATGATGCAGATGCAACATCATCATTTGATTTCATGCTTGCACCCATCAGCTCAGATATTGACACTGCAATCTTAAAGATAGGTCAAAGGTGGGATCTGTATGTAATGAGACACTGGGCACAAGTATGCTGCAGCCAGAGAAGGGGACAAGGGTAGCACGGTTTCCAGTTTCCTGGGGGGAGAGGTTAGTGTGGCTTCCATTGCAGAGGACTCAGATGAGGACTTTGATAGGGCAGCCTACAGAAGAGGGCTGATGGGTGTGCATAACAAAAAGCTTGGTGCATTGGAAAGCCTGCCAGAATGTCAAGGATCATGGAGGAGTCCATTACCCACTTGGAACTAGGTTTGTGCAGAGCTTGAAGCCCATCCTTTCCAGTATGAAAGTGCTGAGCAATGTCGTTCGCACACTTGTGAACTCAGCCATCATGCAGCACCTGATGGCTAATGTCACAGCTTCCATTGCAGTAAATGCAGCAAATAACCAACATCTGGAGTGTTGCAGTGGAACTTCAGAGTCAGTTTACTGACCTGAAAGCTTACCCAGCTGCCATCATTATTGTGGATTACAGTGTGCAAAGGGGCTTGGAGTTTGTCACAGCAAACTGTCCTCCAACAGATTACTATGATTGCGGATGCACTGCACCAGGGGAGTGGCAGTGGCTCCAAGGAATATGCACCTGATGTCCTCTCTCAGAGAGGCAGCCATAGAACCATAGAAAAGTTACAGCACCGAAGGAAGCCATTCGGCCCATCTTGTCCATGCCAGCCCGAGGACACCCAGGTGCCCTTTCTAATCCCACCTTCCTGCACCCGGCCCATAGCCCTGCAGCTTACAGCACTTTAGGTGCAGATCCAGGTACTTTTTAAAAGAGTTTAAAGTTTCTGCCTCTACCACCAACTTGAGCAGCGAATTCCAGACACCCACTACCCTCTGCGTAAAAAAGTTCTTCCGCATGTCCCCCCTACACCTTCTGCCACTTATCTTGAATCTATGTCCCCTGGTTCTAGAATTCTCCATCAAGGGAAACAATTTTATCCTGTCCACTCTATCTATTCCCCTCATAATTTTGTACACCTCAATCAAGTCACCTCTCAGCCTTCTTTGTTCTAAGGAAAATAACCCCAACCTATCCAATCTCTCCTCGTAGCTACACTTTTCTAATCCTGGCAACATTCTTGTAAACCTCTCTCCAGAGCTATTATGTCCTTCCTGTAATGTGACCAGAACTGCACACAATACTCCAGTTGTGGCCTCACCAGTGTTTTATACAATTCCAACATTATATCTTTACTTTTATATTCTATACCTCTGCCAATGAAGGAGAGCATTCCATATGCCTTCTTTACAACCTTGTCTACTTGAACTGCTGCCTTCAGGGACCTGTGTAATTGTACGCCAAGATCTCTCACTTCATCTACCCCTCTTAGTATATCCCCATTTATTGTGTAATCCCTGTAACTGTTTGACCTCCCTAAATGTATGACCTCACATTTCTCTATGTTAAAATCCATCTGCCACTTTATCACCCACTCCACCAACCCATCTATATCGTTTTGGAGATTATGGCTATCCTCTACACTATCCATTGCTCGGCCAATCTTGGCGTCATCTGCAAATTTCCCAATCGTGCCCCCCACATTCACGTCCAAATTGTTAATATATAACACAAACAGCAAGGGTCCCAACACCAAGCCCTGTGGAACACCACTTGAGACAACTTTCCATTCGCAAGGGCATCCATCGACCGTTACCCTTTGTTTCCTGTTACAAAGCCAACCTTTTATCTAGTTTGCCACATTACCCTGAATCCCATGGGCTTTTACTTTCCTGACCAATCTGCCATGTGGGACCTTGTTAAATGCCTTGCTAAAATCCATGTACACAACATCCACTGCACTACCTTCATTGTCACTTCCTCAAAGAATTCAATCAAATTTGTGAGGCAAGACCTTCCTTTAACAAATCCATGCTGACCATCCCTGACTACTCCATGCCTTTCCACATGACAGTTAATCCTATCTCTCAGGATTGATTCTACTAATTTGCTCACCACCGATGTAAGACTAACTGGCCTATAATTGTTTGGCATTTCCTTTGATCCCTTTTTAAACAATGGAACTATGTTTGCATTTCTCCAGTCCTCCAGTATCTCCCCTGTATCTTGTGAAAATTGGAAAATCATCCTCAGAGCATCTGCTATCTCCTCCCTGACTTCCTTCAGCAGCCTGAAACAATCCATCTGGCCCTGGTGACTTATCAACTTTCAAGGATTTCAACCCTTCGAGTACTTCCTCTCTCTTTATGACTATCCCGTCCAACATCTCGCAGTGTTCCTCCTGGACTATTATATCTACATTCTCCCTTTCCCTTGTAAACATGGAGACAAAATATTCATTCAAAACCCTTCCCACAGCCTCTGCATCTACACACAAGTTTCCATCCTCATCTCTGATAGGTCCCACTTTCTCCTTAACTAACCTTTTAGCATTAATGTATTGGTAAAACATCTTTGGGTTATCTTTAACTTTACTTGCTAATCTTTTTTAATGCCCTCTCTTTGATTTCCTTATTTCCTTTTTTACTTCGTCCCTGCATTTCCTATATTCGTCTAGGCTATCTGCAGTGCTTAGTTCTTTGTGCCTATCGTACGCTTTCTGTTTCTGTTTGATCCTCCCCTGTATTCCTCTAGACAACCAGGGGGGTCGAGATTTGGCAGTACCACTCTTATTTTTGTAGGGGACATGTCTACTTTGTACAATTAGGACCTCGCTTTTTAGTGCTTCCCACTGGTTTTCCACTGTTTTATCCTCCAGCAGTGCTGTCCAGTCCACCTCAGCCAAGTCCCTTCTCATTTCTGCAAAATTTGCCTTCCCCCAGTTCAAGACTTTTACTCCTGTCTTATCTCTGTCCTTTTCCATGGTAATGCTAAATCTAACTGAATTGTGATCACTGTCCCCGATATGGTCGCCAACTGTCACTTCACCCACTTGCCCTTCTTCGTTCCCCAAGACTAGGTCTAGAATTACATCTCCTCTCGTTGGGTTTGTCACTAATTGGTTGAAAAACATTTCCTGGACAAACTGCAAGAATTTTTCTCCCTCAGTACCCCTTATATTGTGTGAATCCCAGTTGATATTAGGATAGTTGAAGTCTCCTACTATTATTGCCCTCATGTTCATACAAGCAGAAATTTGCCTACATATTTGTTCTTCTATCTCCCTTTCACTATTTGGGGGTCTGTAGTATACTCCCAGTAGTGTGACTGCCCCTTTTTTATTTCTAAGCTCAATCCATAAAGCCTCATTTGTTGACCCATTTAGTATATCATCCCTTCTCACAACTGGAATTGATTCTTTAACCATTAGGGTACCCCCTCCTCCTTTTTTATCTCCTACTCTATCGTGTCTGATGACACTATAAGCAGGGATATTTAGCTGCCAGTTTTGTCCCTCCTTTAGCCAGGTCTCCATTATAGCAGTGACATCCTGCTGCCATGTGTCTACCTGTGCCCTTAACTCATTTACCTTGTTTGTAATACTCCTTGCATTGAAGTATAAACAGTTTAACCCCGTCAATTTCCCTTGCTGGACACTTTCTAAACTTTGCTTCTCTTGTGACTCCATGTCTATCACAACGTCCCTAGCTAATGTTCTACCTCCATTTTTCTGATCTGAATATGACCCATCTGATCCTACTCCTGGGATCCCATCCCCCTGCCACACTAGCTTAAATACTCCCCAACAGAACTAGCAAAAGCCCCCGCAAGGACACTGGTCCCAGCTCTGCCTGGGTGCAGCCTGTCCAGTTTGTACAGGTCCCACCTTCCCCAGAACCGGTCCCAGTGCCTCAAGAACCTGAATCCCTCCCGGCTACATCATCTCTCCAGCCACGTGTTCATTTGGTCTATCCTCTTATTCCTGCTCTCGCTAGCACGTGGAACTGGGAGTAATCCTGAGATTACTACATTTGAGGTCCTGCATTTTAATTTATCTCCTAACTCCCTGTACTGAGCTTGCAGGTCGTCATCCCTTAGTTTACCTATGTTGTTGGTACCAATGTATACAACGACCACTGGCTGCTTACCTTCCCTCCCCAGAATGTCCTGCAGCCGCTCCATGACATCCCGGACCCTGGCACCAGGCAGGCAACATACCATCCTTGATTCAGGTTTGCGGCCACAGAAGCGTCTGTCTCCTGCACTACCTTCCTGAGTCTTTTACTGTTCCTGATGGTCACCCATTCCCTTTCTTGTAGTACAGCTGATGACAAGTGCTGTCCCCTTATGATATCAAAGCTGTGCAACATGCAGCAAACTACTGCGATTCTTGACACCCATTTTACTGAATATTGCAAGTCTCCTCTAGAGCAGCCTAGGTCGTCAAAGCATTATTTCGGTACACCAATGCTCTGCTCTACCCCATTTCATATGACAGCTTGACTGTGTATGGATGCTGATCACATATGCGGGGATTGCACACCAGAGTCATCAACCATGCCCCCAGCACTTAGAACCTGTCCTTCTGTAGCCACACACTGATTTGCTGTGGTGGCTAAAAAGTAGCTGGCACAGTGGACTGCCGTAGAATGCAGGCATCATGACTGCTGTGAGACACCAACATGATGTATATGGCCACACACAAGCCAGGCACTGAGGAAGTGGAATCCCTTTTGGTTACGGTATATGGCAGAGATGGGATGCGGCACCTGCAAAACAATGTACTTTCAGTCAATGGCACCCTGCACCAGCAAACTACATGCTCACTCCACCTGCATGTCCCTGGTATGAGAGAATGGAATGCAGTCAGCTGTCTTTGAATGGAGAGCATCAGTATCCTCCCTTATACAACATCAGATGCCAAACTGCAGATATGTTGGAAATATTCCCAGCTCCAGTCTGGCACAAACCAGAGGCATAGGAGTTCATCACCATAGTCACCTTCACAGCCACTCCCTGAGTTTGGTCCTTGTCCTGCTCTGAAGTTGCAGTTGTGGCTGAAAAAGGTGGCAGATTTCAGTGAGAATGTTCTTACTGAAACACAAACATTTTGCTCACTGTTCCTTGCTGAGGTTTACGTGAATTGCTCCCTGAACACTCTTGGATGCCCTTTAGTACCTGCCACACCACTCCCTGTAAACTTTTGTAACTTGTCAAAACTATAAAAGCACTAAACACTTGTAGAATTGTAGCTACAGCCAGAAAAAAAAATCAAAAAGCAACTAACCTGTAAGCGGTTGATGATCCTTTTAAATAACTTTGGTGGGGATATGTCTTTCCTGCTGCTGAATGCATGTTCAGTTTTGCGTGGTCAAAGAGACCATCTGCGGGTATCAAACCAGCGCTGCACTGATTGATGTCAAGATCTGCCTGCTCTGTATATTCTGGCTGTGTGCATCAATGTGGCGTCTGCGTAGTTTGCCCTTCAAATGTGTGTACACGCCATGGGTGCCGTTTTGGAACCCTAAGGGCACTTGTAGCACACTAACAACAGGCAATAGCGAGCTCAATTTTTTATCCATAAGCCCATAACACAAAATAAACATTAACTACATAAAGCAGAGAATAAAAGAGACTTTTAGTCATTGGGATGTGAAATGCTTTACCACAAGTTAAGATTGATACTAAATCAATAGCAGCAGGCAGAAAGATATTAGCTTCTTAATTAAAGAGAAATATGAAAGAGCACAAGGAGAAAGCAGGAAAAATTGTGTTAGCTTTAGAGGAAAGAAGGAAATGTGGTTACCGTGAGTTAAGATCACTTAGAGATGGGCAACACAGGTTGGCCCTGCCAATGATGCTAACATCCCCTGAAAAAAATTGAGAAAAGCAGGAAAATGGCACTGTGGAAAATCAGCTCCCAAGAATGGTTTAAAACCAAAGAAGGGTTTAATAGTCCACTTTTAAAATGTGGAATCGTAGAGTCATAGAGGTCTACAGCACAGAAAAAGGCCCTTTGGCCCAAAGAGTCTGTGCCGGTCAAACAAGTACCTAACTATTCTAATCCCATTTTCCTGCACTAGGCCCATAGCCTTGTATGCCATGGCATCGCGAATGCACATCCAAATACTTCTTAAATGTTATGAGGGTACCTGCCTCTACCACCCTTTCAGGCAGAGAGTTCCAGATTCCCACCACCCTCTGGGTGAAAAAATTCTTCCTCACATCCCCTCTAAACCTCCTGCCCCATACCTTAAATCTATGCCCCCTGGTTATTGATCCCTCCACCCAGGGGAAAAGTTCCTTCCTGTCTACCCTATCTATGCCCCTCATAATTTTATACACCTCAATCATGCCTCCCCCCCAATCCTCTCTGCTCCAGGGAAAGTTCCAGCATAACCTCCCTGCTCTTAAATTCTGTGCCTCGGCTAATAAAGGCAAGTGTCCCATATGCCTTCTTAACCACCTTATCTACCTGTCCTGCTATCTTAAGGGACCGGTGGACATTTACATCAAGGTCCCTCTGATCCTTGGTACTTCCCAGGGTCCTACCATTCATCATGTATTCCCGTGCCTTGTTTATCCTACCCAAGTGTATCACCTCAAACTTATCCGGATTAAATTCCATTTGCCACTGATCAGCCCATCTGACCAGCCCGTCTATAACCTCCTGGAATGTAAGGCTATCCTCCTCATTATTTACCACCCCACCAATTTTCGTGTCATCTGTGAACTTACTGATTAACCCTCCTACATTCAAGTCTAAATCGTTTATATATACCACAAACAGCAAGGGGCCCAACACTGATCCCTGTGGAACCCCACTGGACACAGGCATCCAGTCACAAAAACACCCCTCGACCATCACCCTCTGCTTCCTGCCACTCAGCCAATTCTGGATCCAATTTGCCAAATTGCCTTGGATCCCATAGGCTCTTACCTTCGTTATCAGTCTCCCATGCGGGACCTTATCAAAAGTCTTGCTGAAGTCCAAGTAGACTACGTCAAATGCATTGCCCTCATCTACACACCTGTTCACCTCTTCGAAAAATTCAATCAAATTGATCAGACATGACCTCCCCTCAACAAAACCATGCTGACTGTCCTTGATTAATCCCTGCCTCTCCAAGTGTAGATTAATTCTGTCCCTCAGAATTGCTTCCAATAGTTTCCCCACCACTGACTGGCCTGTTGTTCCCTGGTTTATCCCTTCCTCCCTTCTTGAATAACGGTACCACATTGGCTGTCCTCCAGTCCTCTGGCACCCATCCTGTGGCCAGAGTGGTATTGAAAATTATTGCCAGCACCCCTGCTATCTCCTCCCTTGTCTCACTCAACAGCCTGGGATACATTTTATCTGGGCCTGGAGATTTATCTACTTTTAAGCCTGCCAGACCACTTAGAACGTCCCCCCTTTCTATGCTAATCTCTTTAATTATATCACAGTCCTTCTGCCTGATTTTCACACCCATGTCGTCCCTCTCACTTGTGAACACCAAAACAAAGTATTCATTTAGAACCCTACCTACGTCTTCTGGCTCCACACACAAATTATCACTGTGGTCCTTAATGGGCCCTACTCTTTCCCTAGTTATCCTCTTACTCTTAATGTATTTGTAAAATAACTTTGGATTTTCCTTTATTTTGCCTGCCAATGTTTTTTCTTGCCCCCTTTTTGCTCTCCTAATTGCCTTTTTAAGTTCCCCCCTACACGTTCTATACTCCTCTCGGGCCTCCACTGTTTTGAGCCCTCGGTATCTGCCATAAGTCTCCCCTTTTTCTCTTTATCCAATCCTGTATATCCCTCGACATCTAGGGTTCCCTGGATTTGTTGGTCCCACCCTTTGTCTTTACTGGAATATGTTGGCCCTGTACTTTCCCTATTTCTTTCTTGAATGAGTCCCACTGCTCTGACGTAGATTTACCTAAAAGTAGCTGCTCCCAGTCCATTCTGGCCAAATCATATCTGATATTATTAAAATTAACACCCTTTTGACAGTTAGCTCCTATCAGTCATTCTTCCTCTGGGCTGAGTCACATACTGGTCAAGCATTGATTAAACTGAATTGATTGTGCCTGTGGTTAGCTGACATGAATATCAACTATTGCACTTCAGCCAATGACCAAATGGTGTGAAGTGAGTGAGCTAACCATTTTGCTGGTGGACCATTAGGTTACTTAGCTTTGAATAACATAAGCACAACCCTCAGTCTGACTTAGAAACCTTTACTTTCCGATCGCGTTGTCTGAGCTCAGTGTCAGCATTAGGTATTCTCTGAACTCAGTAGTATCAATGTTCTGTGTTCCTTGAACTCAGTATAGTTAGCACTGTGTCCTGTTTGAATTCCTTAGCCTGCCTGACAGTGACTGGAACAAATTACACATTGCTATTGTGAGACCATGAATTACTCTACAGCACACTGGATCCAATTACACATTTTAGACAAAATGTTGGGGTGTTTTATCCTCCCAAAGCCTATGTCACTGACAATAAGAAGCCTGCTCCTTCCACCATGTGGTCCAAATAGATACAGACTTCTGTTAGCTTTTGGGTTTCAAGTTGGCTTCACTTAATTTATTGGAAGTGGGGCCATCTCTCCATACTATGGTTTGTATGAGATTGTGAATAAATCTTCTGATGTTAATTGGCTTTAAATTAGAAAAACAAGAAAAAAAGGATTTTAGTGTTTGGAAAGTAAATTTGCACTGAAGAATAAAGTTCAGTTCTGAATATCGCGTAGGCAAACTTCATGATCATTCAATATGAAAGCAATAAGTAAGAAAATGGACATTTTAAGTTAGAATAAACAGAACAAAAATTAACCACAGCTAGTCGAGTATTGAGATACACCAGACAATGAAACTACAGAGGTAATTTTGCGAATTTGTGTTTTCATAATAGAGCTTCATTATGGAATGCGGAAATTGGAAATACAGAAATGAGCCTGAATTAACCTGGCAGCCAAAACTCCAAACACTTTGTAAGCTAAAGCACGTCACTTGGACCATATGTAGATGATTGTTGAGGCTACATTTGGAATATTTTGACCAAGGCTTTGAAGAAGGTCCCGGAACTCAACAATAAACAGCAACCCAGGGTAGCTGCATTTCTGGAAGAGAAACTCGGGGAGAGGGAGAGGAAAAGGAGAAAATGGAAAATGCCTTTTAGGAGAGCAGAACTAGATTGAAAATAGGATACAAATTGGGGATTAAACAATGAATAAAAATGAAAATAAATAAAAATAAGTGGATGAAAAATAAGAATTAAAAAATGAAGATGAATATTGAAAAAAAGTGGGTGAGGATGGAGGAGAGAGTTCATGATCTGAAGTTGTTGAACTCAATGTTAAGTCCGGAAGGCTGTAAAGTGCCTAATTGGAAGATGAGGTGCTGATCCTCCAGTTTGCATTGGGCTTCACTGGAACATTGCAGCAGGCCAAGAATGGACATGTGGGCATGAGAGCAGCGTGGTGTGTTGAAATGGCAAGTGACAGCGAGGTCTGGGTCATGCTTGCGGACAGACCGAAGGTGTTCCGCAAAGCTGTCACCCAATCTGCATTTGGTCTCTCCAATGTAGAGGAAACCACATTGGAAGCAGCGAATGCAGTAGACCAAATTGAAGGAGGTGCAAGTGAAGCGCTGCTTCACCTGAAAGGAGTGTTTGGGCCCTTGGTTGGTGAGGAGGGAGGAGGTAAAGGGGCAGGTGTTGCACCTTCTGCGATTACATGGGAAGGTGTCGTGGGAGGAGGTGATGGAAGAGTGGACCAGGGTGTCCCAGAGGGAACGGTCCTTACGGAATGTCAATAGTGGGGGTGAAGGGAAGATGTGTTTGGTGGTGGCATCATGCTGGAGTTGGTGGAAATGGCGGAGGATTGGGCTTTGAATGCAGAGGCTGGTGGGGTAAAAAGTGAGGACAAGGGGGACCCTATCATGGTTCTGTGGGGGAGAGGAAGGTGTGAGGGCACGGTTCAGGGCCCTGTCAACCACAGTGGGTGGAAAACCTCGGTTAAAGAAGTGTTAACCATGTATGTCCATTGTGGCACTGTGATCAGTTACTGAGATTTTCTTTCTTCACTACAACTTGCTTTTTCGTGGCTAGCTGCAGCCCTTTAAAAGTTATCCCCCAATGCATTTTCCTCTCCCCAGTCAACTGTGTTGCTGGCCAAACTCTCCTACCTTTGTGATGTATTGAAATAGGGGGAAGGATTCCCAATGGAGAATTCAGCCAGGCCATTCCTCTGTGCTACGGGTGCAGGGAAAGCCAAGGCATCAAACCCAGAAAAGCAGGGCTTAAGTATTATGTTTTCAAAGATCCTGGCTCCATTTGGGTACTGATCTAAGTTTCACGTTCTTATCTCCGTAATGGAATCGGAACAGCGATCGGAAATACCAAGCTGCTAATTTCAATGCAGAATTCTAAGCCTTTAACAGAAATATCTTTAATAATAATACTCGGTTTTTGTCTGTCCAGACTGTTTTGCTTGGTCATTTTAAGAGGGCCTGTTGGTTTATTTGGTGGGCAGGGCCTGGTGCAGAGGCACCTGGGGCTGCCGTCAGTTGGTGGCAGCGGCCGTGGGGGAGGTGTTGATGGAAGGTGAGGGGAGCCCAACAAACAAAGTTACCCTGGCTGGAGAGATCGTTTCCCTGAGGAAATGTGAAGAGATTGATCGGGGGGGTGGTGGGGGGGGGGATGGGGATAGCATGAGAAGGATGGAATGGCATGGGATGGGGATGACATGAGGGAAAGGATGGTAAAGGAGGGGTGGCTGAGATGAAGGAATTGTTTAATGTGGCAAAATGATGGGACAATTGTTTAATTTATTATTCAAAAGCTATTCTTTATGCTAAAAATAAAGATTCAAATGATTTGAATGCAAACATTTTAGAAAAATTGCCAGATGAATTAAAAAAAACATCAACATTGATTCTATTGGCAAAGAAGATGATAGTTGTCAATGTCCTCCAGGATTTTTACACAGTCCGATTCCAATGTGCATGTCACCGCACAAATTTAGAGTCAAGGGCCCACATTTTCGCAAAGCCGGAAGGGCTCAGCACTTTAGCCAAAACAACACTGGAGCCGGAATCCAGAAATCACACTCCTGAATGCAGCACCCACCATTTTCGCTGGGAGGAGTGGGCCAGAATTTTTCTCTCGTCATGCCTGACCCGCACAAGAGTAAAAGAATGCGCGATGGCGTCGGGTGAGCATCCTGACTTCATTGTGCACTCTCGCGATATTTCGCTTGGTGGGCGCACGCAAGAGGCAGCAGGGCACCCGCCAATAATTAAAAAACCGTTAATCAGTTAATTAAATCTGATTTTTCACTGCCCATCCTTGGTTGGCAGGCAGGCGTAAAAGCCAGGTGGCCTTTGGATTTTTTATGAAACCTCATCCACGGACGCGATGAGGTTTCCAACAGGAATTAAAAATAAAATGAAAATGTTGAAATCTCATCTATAACATGTCCCTGCTTATGTGATAGAGTCACATGGGGGGACATGTTTTTTAGCATTTTTAAAGTCCTTATTTATGTTTTTAAAAATTTTCAGCTCCCTAAGGCCGCTCTGTGCCATCAGGGAGCTTTCAGTGCGCGCACCGGCAATCTCCCATGCTCGCCCTCTCCCCGCCCCATCCCGCCAGCGCTCAGCATTGCAGCGCACAATTCATGCTGGCAGGCCGTTCATTGGCCAGCCAACGTGAAATCGCGGTTGGGGTCCGATCGCGGGTGGCAGTTGGTTTTGCGACCGCATCTGGGCCCGCCTGCTGCTCCTGCCCGACGAGGTAAAAATCCGGCCCATGTTTTTCACACATCTGCAGTTGATGGAGGCAGCTGCGCTTTTAAAAAGTGCAGCTGCCTTCAAATAGAAGCAATTTGGTCACCCAGATTCCAGAAAGCTGACTCGTGAGCTTTAGACATTTGAGGAAAAGGTCTAAACCTGCTGGAGTTATTTGGCGAGGTAAGGTGCCCTTTTGGAGAGATTTATACACTTTGGGAGAAGTCAGGCACCCCTTTGGGATTTGGGGTGAGCACCTCATCTTCCAATTAGGCACTTTACAGCCTTCCGGACTCAACATTGAGTTCAACAACTTCAGATCATGAACTCCCTCCTCCATCCTCACCCCCTTTTTGATCCCCTTTTTTCTAATAATTATTATATATTTTTTTAAATATATATTTCTTTTCCCATCTATTTCTATTATTATTTTTAAAATTTATTTCCATCCATTGTTTTATCTCCACCTTTTAGCCTATTTTGATCCCTTCCCCCCCCCCCCCCCCCCCCCCCCCCCCCCCACCCTCCCCTAACCCCACTAGGGCTATCTGTCATTTGCTCGTCCTGCTTTCTACCCTTAATGTCACATTAGCACATCCTTTAGCTAATATCACTCCAGTCAACATCCCTTTGTCCTTTTGTCTATGACATCTTTGGCAATCTCTCTTTTGCCTCCACCTATCACTAGCCCTCTATTCAGCTCCGCCTGTCCCACCCCCCTTAAACAGCTTATATTTCACCACATTTCTATTCCTCTTTAGTTCTGATGAAGAGTCATACAGACTCAAAACGTTAACTCTGTCTTCCTCTCCACAGATGCTGTCAGACCTGCTGAGTTTTTCCAGCAATTTTTGTTTTTGTTTCAGATTTCCAGCATCCGCGGTATTTTGCTTTTACCCCTTTGGGATTGCTAAGAGTAGACATGAATGTGTATAAAAAGTGGATTATGTCTGTGGAACTGTCAAACTGTCAAATCATCTAAATCCCTTGCCCTTTAAATATTGAAAAAAAAACAGCTAGCCTGCAGTTGAAAAAAATCAGTGCTGCAGGTGGTCATAAGGAGATTAGCCGTCTTTGAAGTGAGGCAGTGAATACAAGTGTTTGTTTTTTATAAGGGATTAAGTACTTAAATGGATTTAGATGTATTGAATGGGCTTTTATCAATGAGAGTGTTTTTTCTTTAATATAGTGAAGCCTGTGATAGATTCTTAGAACTTTATTTCATCTCAGCCTTGCTCCTGAGGTCTGCCTCAGTGGATACTGCTTCACTTGGCATGGAGGGTTTAATAGCAATGGGTGGTAGTTGGGAGACATGGGTTGGCACTAAGTTGGCATAGGGTCTATAAAGGGCCATGGGGTTTGGGTAGAGGAGCATAGGTTTACAGGAATATATGGGGTGCCATGGAGAATGAGTAGAAGGGCATAGGTTGGCACAGAGGGTATAAGGGGTCATGGGGAGTGGGTAGCTGGGCATAGGTTGGCATGGAAGATAGGCAAGGCCATCGGGGTTATGTCGGAGGTATAATGTGGCATGAGTTGAAATGGATGGGGGGTGTGGAGGGTGTGAGGGGTGGGGGCTAGAGGGCTGTTTTTTATTCTATTGTTTTATTACACCTGATATGAAGTCCCAAAGCACCAAGTGGTCCTTTTAAACAGACCACTTCATCCCCCGGTAGCCTCTGTAGCTGCTTCCACCCTGTTACCGTAAGTGGCAGGCCTGCCTCCAGTTAGCACCCATCTTCCCCAGAACTAAAATCCGACCATTCGGGGCGCTTTCTCCCGAGTCGGGTTTTCAGAGTCAGGAAATTTCCCGATTCTGAATCGCGACTCAGGAGCGAAAACTCGGCGCAAGGAAAGAGCAGTTATAATGTTGCTGCGAAACTTGAATCCTAAACTAGGACTTTGCCATGGAGCAAGATTGGTAGTTCGCAAGTTGTTTTCTTCAATGATAGATGCTGAAATTATAACAGGCAGATTTCAAGGCAATAGAGCATTCATTCCTGGGATAATATTGAGCCCAAGGGATGTAAATCTGCCTTTTCAACTCGGGAGAAAACAGTTGTCATGACTTTCAAATTCTATCACTATAAACAAGTCACAAGGCTAGAGTCTTGGCAATATTTGTAATTATATTGTTTGGCCTGTTTTTACATTTGGACAGCTTTATGTACTTGTTTCAAGAGGAGTTTTGATTCTATTAAAATCTTTAGTGTAACAATAACTAGAAATCCTGTATTGAAAGAAGTAATGTTGCCATAAAGACAGTGATTTGGCTGCAGATCTCTGCTATTTTGACTGTAATATTCATAAAATTAAGATTTTAAAAATCTGTTTTTTGGGGATGTGAATGGTGGGGGTGGTGTTGTATCACCACGGGCAGAATTTTCTCTTTGGCGTGTGGGGGCGCGCCCCGCATGCTGACGCGTAAAATGTCGCGCGGTGACACCGGGATCCGCGCGTCATTCTGATCTTCCATTGGGCGGGTGCGTGCCAGAGGCAGCTGCATGCCCACCGAACTGTCAAAGGCCTGTTAAGACCATTTAAAAGTCAATTCTGATAATTGACAGGGCTGCCCATCCAACCTTAAGGTTGGCGGGCAGGCGAAGAGCCCAAGCGGCCTTCGATTTTTCATGAAACCTCATCCACGGGCGGGATGAGGTTTCATGAAGGGTTTGTTAAATTAATAAATACATTTTTCACATTTCATAAACATGTCCCAGCTCATGTGACACTGTCACATGAGGAGACATGTCTGAATAATTTTTTTCTCTCTTTATTTCAAAGTTTAAATATGAATTTAATCTTCCTGAGGCAGCTCCGGGCCTCAGGGAGATTTCAGCGTTCTTCCGCGCGCACGTGTGAAAGAGCGCAGGCCCCGACTCTCTCTCTCCTCCCCCCCCCCGCCCGCACAGGTAGCGCTGAGCTTTACCGAGCGCGTGTTACGTGCCCCGTAAAATGGCGGCGCACAGCCGATCGCGGGTGGCGACCAGCTCCACGCCCGCCCTCGCCCACTCCCGACCGGCCCGCCCAACAGGCAGAAGACTCTGCCCCTATATTTTTTTGAGAAATGGTCTGTTATGTTTCAAAATCAGCGGTATGATGTTTAAACTTTAGCGCTCATATTGGCTCGACTTCCTTTTGCTCCAGGATTGTTTACTATAGGAGACTAAGGCTGATTTTCTGGCCCCGTTGTGGCAGGACCCGCCACGGGGCATGCAGTAACCCTGTCAAAAGTCCATTGGCATTTAGCGGGTCCAGACAATCCAAAGGGCAGGCAGGCAAGGCCTGTAAAATCCTGCCCTATCTCATTGTAAACCAAATTATTATTTATAAAGCCATCGTTCTTGAGATATATTTAGGTTTAATAACTTTGAAAGATTAGTTATGAATGCGGTAGTCGTGCAGCCTAATATGCAAACATGTCATATAAGTTGTGGTTGGTATGGAAGGAACTGTGTCAGAATGAAGTATATGGGGCTTGATTTCATCCATTTCAAGCCAGCAGGGTTTGAGTCTGTTGTGCTACAATCTGAAGGTAATAGGAAGTCAGAAGTGTACTTCTATTAAGCACTGCTTGCACGTTTAGGTTTTCCTGTATGTTATGATCATATTTGAACATTATAATTTTTATTGCAACATAGAAACATGGGCCAAGATTTTCCGCTCCCATTTGCAGTGGGCGTCATAGTGGGCGGGAGCGGAAAATATCGGGGGAAAGCAAAAATCGGTTTCACGTTGTCATAAAACCAGTTTGCGATCGTCTGTTCCACCCGTCAATGGTGAGCCACATTTCCCAGCATCGGGACATTTGGGTACCTAATTTCAATACTTTAGAATTTCATTATAAGCCGTGCTCACCGGAATCATCCTGGCACACTGAATCATGAGCTCATTATCATGCTGGCATGTTTCACAATAGAACATTAGCGACGTGCGCCTGGCAGGCTGCAGTACGTTCGGGACTTCAAGCTTTGATCGCCTACCTTGCTACAGGCAGCACTTGTGGTCATCAGCGCCAGGCTTCGCAGGCAACACCACATCACTTTTGGTGGGGGAGCCTCACAAGTAGGTCTCTACCTACCAGATCAGCGGTAAGGCGGGGGTGCCTTTTCACTGGCTGCAGGGCTAGAGCTTGCTTGGGGAAAGGGGGTATCCCAGGGTGCGTGTGGGGACACATGTTGATTTATGCAAATGGCCTCAAGATGGCGAGGGCTGAGGAGGCAGTCTCCAGAGGAGATGAGGCCAAATGGAGATGCGAGGGTGTGTGCTTGAGAGTGAGTGGTAATGTCCCTTGAACTGGCAGTGAGTGAGATACCAGTGAATGTGTGATAGGCTTGTGAGGTGTTTTTTTCATTCATTCACAGGATGTGGGCTTCTCTGGCTAGGCCAGCATTTATTGCTCATCTGTAATTGCCCTTGAGAAGGTGGTAGCGAGCTGCCCTCTTGAACTGCTGCGGTCCATGTGGTGTAGGTGCACCCACAGTGCTGTTAGGGAAGGAGTTTTAGGATTTTGACCCAGCGACTGTGAAGGAACGGCAATATATTTTCAAGTCAGGATGGTGAGTGACTTGGAGGGGAACTTCCAGGTGATGGTGTTCCCATGTCCCTGCCATCCTTATCCTTCTGGGTGGTAGCGGTTGTGGGTTTGGAAGGTGCTGACTATGGAGCCTTGGTGAGTTCCTGCAGTGTATCCTGTAGATGATACATCCTGCTGCCGCTGTGTGTTGGTGGTGGAGGGAGTGAATGTTTGTGGAAGGGATGGCAATCAAGCAGACTGCTTTGTCCTGGATGGTGTCAAGCTTCTTGAGTGTTGTGGGAGCTGCACTCATCCAGGTAAGTGGGGAGTATTCCATCACACTCCTGACTTTTGCCTTGTAGATGGTAGACAGGCTTTGGGGAGTCAGAAGGTGTGTTACTCACCACCACCACCTCACCACTCATTAGGAATGGGCAATAAATGCTGGAGTCAAAGGGAATCAGGGGGAAAACACTCCACTTGTTGGAGTCATACCTAGCACAAAGGAAGATGGTTGTGGTTGTTGGAGATCAATCATATCAATTCTAGGACATCACTGCAGGAGTTCACAGGGTGGTGCCCTCAGCCCAGCCATCTTCACCTGCTTCATCAATGACCTTCCTTCCATAATAAGGTCAAAAGTGGGAATGTTTGCTGATGATTGCAGAATGTTCAGCACCATTCACCGACTCCTCAGATACTGAAGCAGTCTGTGTCCAAATGCAGCAAGACCTGGACAATATCTAGGCTTGGGCTGACAAGTGGCAAATAACATTCGGACCACACAAGTGCCAGGCAATGACCGTCTCTAACAAGAGAGAATCTAACCATTGCCTCTTGACCTTCAATGACATTACCATCACTAAATCCCCCACTATCAACATCCTGGGGGTAACCATTGACCAGAAACTGTACTGGACTAGCCATATAAACACTGTGGCTACAAGAGCAGGTCAGAGGCTAGGAATCCTGAGCTGATTAACTCACTCACATCCCATAAACGAATTAAAAAAGAGGATTCCTAGCCTCTGACCTGCTCTTGCAGTCCTGGGCTGGAAGCATTGAGAACCGTGTGCACAGCTGCAGTTTAGATATGGCACCTGGAATGAGGAAACTATGAGCTAACGGTGTGGCAGGTGATTCAGTGGCCGCCCGCCAGCGAAACAGCTTGTTTCCTGCGGCTGCATAATTAATGAGGTGGGAAGCGGATGATGCAGCGCCAAAATCTGCCCTAGCAGCTGGAGGGTAAAACGTCTTTCTTCGGGCCCGCCACCACACTTAATTCAATTCAGGGAAAATTCTGCCTATAGAAAATTTGCAGCGCAGAAGGAGGCCATTCAGCTCATTTTCTTTCGTGCCAGCTGAAAAAGAGCGAAACAACCTAATCCCACTTTCCAGCACTTGGTCCGGAGCTGAACCTGGAGGTTACAGCATTTCCAATGCACCAACACATGATCAAATTAATATTACCCAAATTCATAAAAAGAAGGAAATGCAAGAGGAAATCTGTTAAGAGGCAAAAAGGGAAGCTATAAAACATAATTAAGAATAAAGTGTAGCTAGAAATATTGGTGGCATCAGAGTGATGACAATTTTTGATGGTGCAGAACAAATATCTTTGTGAACTGAATGAGAGAGAAAGTGAAGGAAGGATGTGCCCTCAGCTACATAGCCAAGTCTATTAATGGTGTGGCAAGTGTGAATGCTGACACTATCACTGCTTTGACATTTTGCAATGGTGACTTAAAGTATCACACCATGTTTTGCCTGCACATCACTTTTAGGCCATGTGTGCTTGTTTGGATTGTAAGAAAAAAAGTTTGCAATGTTATGGGGTATATTTTGTGAGATTTGACTTCCCTGGTAGAGTCTTGCATCCAACAGGAAGGAATTAAAAATGTTATTCACATTTGATTTCAATAGACAGAACTGCTCAGGCATTTTAATGGAAAAGAAAAAAGAGTGCATTTAGTGTGGCCGGAAGGCATTTGTTACTATAGTTGTCAGTAGATTACAAGGACGTCTGTATGTGAAACTGCAGAAAAGACAGCATGGTTGCAGAAGAGGATAGGAACACATGATATGGATATGTTGTTCTGATATTCTTGCTAAAAGCAATGCCCGAAACCTGCTGGAGAAGATATGTGTGTTCTATATTAATGATTTGAATTACAAGACGGAGTGTATTGTAGTCAAATTTGCTAACAAGACAAAGATAGGTTGGAAAGCAAGTTGAGGAGGATACAAAGAGTGTGCAAAGGGATATAGTTTGGTTAAGTGGGAAAAAAATTGGCAGATGGAGTGTAACGTGGGAAAATGTGAGGTTATCCAGTCTGGTAGGAAGAATAGAAAAGCAAAATTTTATTTAAATTGAGAGAGGCTATAGAATGCTACAGTACAGAGGGCTCTATGTGTCTTTGTACATGAATCACAAAAAGTTAACATGCAAGCAATTTGAAAAACAAATGGAGTATTGGTCTCTATTGCAATGAGGATAGAGGTTAAAAGTAGGGAAGCCTTGTTACAACTGTACTGGGCATTGGTGAGACCAAGCCTAGAGTACTGTGTACAGTTTTGGTGTAGGACCCTCCCCTGCCATTGTGGCTACTTGAGCCACTGGTGTCACTGACAAAGGAACTGAGGAGCCGCTGTCCACACCCCAGGAGGGCCCTGACAGAAGCCTTCAGATGCGGAAAGCAAGGCACACTTGTACCACCCTGCTGCCCAAGGAGCAGGAGAACCTGGTGGAGACTGCAGGTGCCTTATTCCCCTCGTACTTTGCCACTGCTGCGGTAGAGCTCTTGGACAAGGTCTGTATGCACCTCTGGCATCCACTGGGTGGTCTGCTGGATCATCAGTCTTTGAGGGTCATCAGTCTTTCCATGGAGGAATCCAAGTGCGCACATGCCTGTGGCAGCAATCATGGCCTGGATGCACTCCTCAATCGTCAGTGTCAAGGTGCACATAGCCTCTGGAATCTTCGTCAGATATTCCCTTACCTCATGCTGCAGCTGCAGCAGTTGTCATATTGGCAATGACTCCAGAGACACATCATCAGCCTGGGGCTCAGCATGGACCTGTCCTTCCACAGTCCTCGAACTCTCAGTGGCCTCAGCTGTCACAGCACCCGTCAGCTGCTCAGGCATGTCTGTGATGTGCTCGCCAGATTGTGACCCTGAAACTAACCATGATCGGATACTAACGATGTGAGAGTATCTACGCTGTTGGAGGGTACAGGGGAATGATGTGACAGTGTGTCCATCCTCTGAGGCTACCTCATCCTCCTCAGAGGTGGGCAGCTGTTCCCTGCTCTCTCCAGCTCCCTGCTCTTTGGCCTGACCTGCATGTTAAAACAGATAGATTGAAGGGTTGTGGGTTTCCCATTACAGCATTCCAACTATCCTTCCAGTTCTATGTGTTCAGTGGTGGATACTTGAGAACTATGCCTTGTGTATGTCATATGCACCCTTGTACCTCTACACTCAGCTGCTCAGTCTCTTGGCTGGGCACTGCTGTCTTGCCATCAGCATTGGAGCGGCTGCCATGCTGTCCTGCCAATTCTAGGATCTCTAGCTTCCTCCATGGGAGTCAGGATAAAGAGGAATGGAATGCCTCCACCAGTCTTGGCCTGTTTCTTTATGTTATGGGCTGTCTTCTCCTGCAAGCACACTGTTAGTCACCCCACAGAGAGGAGCACAACGCCCATGCTGGTGGCAGCCCAGTGGTCCGTGATGGACACACCCAAATGCCTCCTCTATATGTGGTTGACCTCAAGCGACGTAGTGGGGTCAGCAAAGACAGATGGATGCCTATCACCAAGGTGCGCCATGCCTGTGACAGAATACACTGCTGCCTGACACCATTGCCACCAACTGGGTGGTCACTCCCTCTCCACCGAATGCACTCCCTTGTGTTGCCACATGGAAGGCCCAAAGGGAAAAGAAGTCTGGAGTACTCAACTTGGCAGACTGAACAAGGTCATTGACATGCTTGCGGTACTGAGGATCGGGTTCTCCGGATGACCCCATGGCTGCTGAACCTCCTCTGTGACCTCCATCCAGGATTGCTTGGTGAGGCGGCCAATCTACTACTCCCATCCCTGGGGAGGAGGACCTCCTGCCTTACCCTTGCAACCTTGGGAAGAACCTGCAGGGAGGCATCACTGAACTGTGGGGTCACCCAGTATCTTCTTTCTTCCATCCTGGCTGCAGGTTCCCTTATTTTCTTAGCTTTCCGGGCAGTCACCATTAGATTCAGCATTGGTAACCTTTTAAATAAGACATCAGTGCCTGCCACAGCATCACCTGATGCTGCCCCTGTTTGTGGAATCCTGTTGTAGCTAAAGATCACTCCTACATTTGCCTAAATAACAACAGTCACTGTATTCACAGTTCACGAGGCAATTATGAATGAATGCAGCCATTTGGCCCATCCTAATTCATCCAAGTTCAAAGACCCTGAATTTTCTCCATTGCATCCAATTATTTCTTAAATATTTCCAGGGTTTTTGTCCCCTCTACACTAACTGGAAATCCATTCCATGTATTGATTTTTTTTTGTGAAGAAAAGCTTCCCAAGATCAGTCCTAAATGTGTTTCTAGCTAATTTGAACCTCTGCCTGTTTTCCCTAGCCTTGTAATTTATTGCAAATGAATTTCTCAGATTTACCTTTCCCGTACTGTTTAGTTGCTTAAATACCACTTTAGCATCACCTATCAAGTGCCTGCTTTCAAGACTAGAAAGAACAGTTTCCCTAGCCTTTCCTCAAAATTCAGTCCAGAGCCTGGATATTTATTCTGTAGCAGAGGGAAGGAGCCATGGACAGAAATCTGGAATTGTCAGGTATCCCTGCTTTCGAGGATGTTTTAATAGTTTTCGCCAGGTTTCCTATCCAACAGCCAAACTGATGGTTAGCAAAATTGCACGGTTGATTGTTGATCACAGGGTCAGGCATGGCAGAGGAGATCACAGGGACATCTGTTGTGGGGGGAGGTAGTTCATGATAGCAGAAGGATAGGGAAGAGGTTTGGGGTCAGAGGTTATGGAGGTGGTCCAGGTTGGTGGAGGGAGGGTGTGGACAGTTTGCCTGCTTCTGCTCCCCCTGGCCCACAAGCAGTGCTGTAAAAACACTCAACCTTGTGGATCCAGCACTCTTGTCTCCTTTTACCCACCAGGTTATCTAAGGCCAGGGAAATCTGACTTACATGAGTTAAAAATAGATTGGAACAATGGAAGCACACAGCCTCCTTAACAGCTTTCAATGACCAATCTGCCTCCTGAGAGTGGATTGGTTGCGTGCCCCCCATTCTGCCTCCATTAAAAATGGACGTAGGCAGGCTCAAGGCGGGGTGGGCGGATGGTGGTGCAGTAGATTTGAAATGTTTGTTAAAAATTTGACCCCCCCATTTTGGGGGGCTGAAAATGCCCTCTCAGGATCAGCCTCTTTGCTCTTCTTGACACTGCTTCTGACACTTTCATGTCTCTTCTGTGCATCAATAACAAGCACTGGAGGAAGTACAATATATAATTTGTTCGTACTACCTCTGAGTTGTAATCTATTATTTTGGCTACTCAGTTCAATGTTTTATTGATTGATGCTTGCATCTCTGCATCAAAATAATTCATAACATGTGAAGTGCTTTGAGATGTTTCTAAAAGATGTGATAACATTGAGCATTTTTACTGCTCGCTCAAACCTGAAGCACCTCCTGGCTGTATGGTTCAGCCACTCACTGTCACTAACTAAGAGAGCTCTTATTCAGTAGAGACATTCAATGTTTTGCATACACTAAAAAATGAGGTACTCATGCAATTTTGCACGACAAAGTTGATTTGCATTATACATCCTGCAGCCTTTATTTGTCATTGCACATTTTTGCTATTGCCAGTGATAGATTTAAATCACTTTTTAAACACTTATGCTAATTCTCAGTGATTTGAAATAAACTGTAATTAGCATTAGATTTTTTCCATTTAAAGAGAATAATAAATTCCATAAGTTTGCAATAAGCATTTCAAGTTGTTATTTTAGACCTTTAAGTCCAGATTCCAGAATTGTTTGGTTTGGTATATGTGGGGGCAGATTTGGATTCATCAAATGTATAACTCAGTCTCCTGCACTGGCTGAGTTGAGTGCTTGTGTGATACCCTCCAAAATAAAATGACAAATTCTGCTTGCAATTGTCTACCCTGGTGGCTAGAAATACCACACTGAGTTTCATTTATCCCTTGGGCAATGTTATGGTGGAGATTGATTTTGCCTGAGGGAGCTATGATTTTTTTTAAATGCACGACCATCCTCAAGATATCTATTAAAATGTCACTTTATTCCACAGTCTTATCCAGTCCCAAACATCGGAGATGAGGATTTGGATATCCCTCCTATTACTCCTCCTACCATGCCGGACCATTCACTTCTTCACTTGGCTGACACAGAATCCAGCTACCACTCAATCTGCCACTCAATGCCTCAGAATGGGCTACTTCAGTTCAACCCACAGAGCATGAATCTTCCTGCAATAACAGTGTCCAATATGTTAAACCAAGATGGAGCTCTGCTTTCAAACTGCCTTTCTGTGGTAGGTAGTTCATTTGTTATTTTTCTAGTCAAATAATTTGCCAGTGTTTTCCTAAGCAATTGGTAATTTAACTCTTATCAATTATTATAGTGATATACTGTGATTTCACAACTGTTTTGATATACTTGTAATTTTTCATATTTATGAGCATCTTTCAGGAGGTCACAAAATGATTACCAAATTGATGCCTTATTCTTCCTTAAATTTACAAAATACATTATGAACAAATTTGAAACTTTAAAACAGTACAGCCTAAAATTATTGTTTACAGATATATAATGAATTATCCTCTGTTAAAACAGTAGACAAAGGGACATCATACTAACATACAGTTAATAACACAAAGAGTAATTACTAGTTTTGCTATATTGCAACGTGCCAAAAATAATGAAAGATTCTTGAGAATGAAAGGTGAAATGCATTTTACCAGTGCCTAGCAACAACAATTAAACCACAAATGTCAGTAAATGAGATGAAAATTGATGTATAGTTTCCCAAAATTTGCTTTTGCTTAGATTTAGGCCAAGTTTACAATAAACAATTCAAACCAACGAAAAAGGGATACCTATGACATGAATGAAATATGGGGAAAAGGCTTCTGGGTGAGAGGTTGGGATCGATTGTGGCTATCTTTTAGGTGTTAAGAGTGCCCTTAGAGCTCCAAAATTGCATCCGCGGCCAGATTGATGAAAGCGTGACCATGCACATTGAACATCAGCCAGAAGTAAGTAGAGCAGGCAGATCATGGCACCATTCAGGGTATCATATGGATTTTTTTTTAATTCATTCATCGGATGTGGGCTTTGCTGGCTAGGCCAGCATTCATTGCCCATCCATAATTGCCCTTGAGAAGATGGTGATGAGCTGCCTTTATGAACCGCTGCAGTCCATGTGATGTAGGTACATCCACAGTGCTATTAGGGAGGGAGTTCCAGGATTTGACCCAGCAACAGTGAAGGAACGGTGATTCATTTCCAAGTCAGGATGGTGAGTGGCTTGGAAGGGAACTTCCAGGTGGTGGTGTCCCCATCTATCTGCTTGCCTTGTCCTTCTAGATGGTCATGTTTGTAGGATTGTGAGGTGCTGTCTAATGAGCCTTGGTAAGTTCCTGAAGTGCGTATTGTAGATGGTACACTATGCGTCAGTGGTGGAGGGAGTGAATGTTTGTGGAAGGGGTGCAAATCAAGTGGGCTGCTTTATCCTGGATGGTGTCAAGCTTCTTGAATGTCGTTGGAGCTGCACACATCCAAGTGGGGAGTATTCCATCACAATCCTGACTTGTGCATTGTAGATGGTGGTCATAGGAAGTCAAGAGGTGAGTTACTCGCTGCAGGATTCCTAGCCTCTGTCTTGCTGTTGTAGCCACAGTATTTATATGGCTCATCCAGTTCAGTTTCTGGTCAATGGTAACCCCCAGGATGTTGATAGTGGGGGATTCAGTGATGGTAATGCCACTGAATGTCAAGGGGTGATGGTTAGATTCTCTCTTATTGGAGATGCTCATTGCCTGGCACTTGTGTGGTGCAAATGTTACTTGCTGCTTGTCAGCCCTGGATATTGTCCAGGTCATACTGCACTTGGGCATGGACTGCTTCAGTATCTGAGGAGTCGCAAATGGTGCTGAACATTGTGCAATCATCTGCAAACATCCCCACTTCTGGATCTACAATGGAAGGAAGGTCATTGATGAAGCAGCTGAAGATGGTTGGAGGACACTACCCTGATGAACTCCTGCAGTGATGTCCTGGAGTTGAGATGACTGAACTCCAACAACCACAACCATTTTTCTTTGTGTTAGGTATGACTCCAACCAGCGGAGAGTTTTCCCCCTGATTCCCATTGACCGCAATTTTGCTAGGGCTCCTTGATGCCACATTCAGTCAAATGCTGTCTTGATGTCAAGGGCAGTCACTCTTGCCTCACCTCTGGAGTTCAGCTCTTTTGTCCATGTTTGAACCAAGGCTCTAGTGAGGTCCGGAGCTGATGGCCCTGGCAGAACCCAAACTGAGCAAGTGCTGCTTGATAGCACTGTTGGTGACCCCTTCCATCACTTTACTGATGATGGAGAGTAGACTGACAGGCCAGTAATTGGTCGGTTGGATTTGTCCTGCTTTTTGTGTACGGGACATGCCTGGGCAATTTTCCACATAGCCTGGTAGATGCCAGTGTTGTGGCTGTATTGGAACAGCTTGGCTAGGGGCACGGCAAGTTCTGGAGCACAAGTCTTCAGTACTATTGCCGTAATATTGTCAGGGCCCATAGCCTTTGCACTATCCAGTGCCTTCAGCCATTTCTTGATATCACGTGGAGTGAATCGAATTGGCTGGAGACTGGCATCTGTGATGCTGGGGACCCCTGGAGGAGGCCGAGATGGGTCATCCACTCGACACTTCTGGCTGAAGATTGTTGCGAATGCTTCAGCCTTATCTTTTGCACTGATGTGCTGGGCTCCCCCATCATTCAGGATGGAGATATTTGTGGAGCTTATTCCTCCAGTGAGTTGTTTAATTGTCCATCACCATTCACGACTGGATGTAGCAGGACTGCAGAGCTTAGGTCTGATCCGTTGATTGTGGAATTGCTTAGCTCTGTTTATCACTTGCTGCTTAAGCTGTTCGGCATGAAAGTAGTCCTTTGTTGTAGCTTCACCAGATTGACATCTCATTTTTAGGTATGCTTAGCGCTGCTCCTGGCATGCCCTCCTGCACTCTTCATTGAACCAGGGTTGATCTCCAGGCTTGATTGGAATGGTAGAGTGTGGGATATGCCATGAGGTTACATATTGTGGTTGAATGCAATTCAGCTGCTGATGACCCACAGCGCCTCAATATTGTCCACTCATGTTCTACTGGATCTGTTCGAAATCTATCCCATTTAGCATGGTGGTAGTGCCAGTCAACACGATGGAGGGTATCCTCAATGTGAAGACGGGACTTTGCCTTCACAACGACTGTGCGCTGGTCACTCCTACCGATACTGTCATGGACAGATGCATCTGCGGCAGGCAGGTTGTTGAGGATGAGGCCAAGTATGTTTTTCCCTCTTCTTGGTTCTCTCACCACCTGCCGCAAACCCAGTCTAGCAGCTATGGCCTTTAGGACTCGGCCAGCTCGGTCTGTTTCTACCGAGCCACTCTTGGTGATGGACATCGACGTCCCATCTAG
Organism: Cetorhinus maximus; assembly: GCF_964194155.1. Taxonomy (NCBI): domain Eukaryota; kingdom Metazoa; phylum Chordata; class Chondrichthyes; order Lamniformes; family Cetorhinidae; genus Cetorhinus; species Cetorhinus maximus. The sequence goes on from NC_135882.1 coordinate 87,864,892, forward strand.
AGTTCTGCGCCCTTGCCATTCTCAGTGCTTTCTCCAATTGGTGTTTAACATGGAGGAGTACTGAATCATTAACTGAGGAATGGTGGTATATGGTAATCAGTAGGAGGTTTCCTTGCCCATGTTTGACTTGATGCCAGGACAACTCCCTCCCAACTGTATACCACTGTGCCACCACCTCTGCTGGGTCTGTCCTGTTGGTGGGACAGGACATACCCAGTGATGGTGATGGTGGTGTTTGGGACATTATCTGTAAGGTATGATTCCATGAGGATGACTATGTCAGGCTGTTGCTTGAACAGCCAGTGAGACAGCTCTCCCAATTTTGGCACGAGCCCCCAGATGTTAGTCAGGAGGACTTTGCCATTGTCATTTCTGGTGCCTGGGTCGATGCTGGGTGGTCTGGCCAGTTTTATTCCTTTTAGGCTTTGCAGCAGTTTGATCCAACTGAGTGGCTTGCATTCCATCACACAAAGGACATTTAAGAGTCAACCACGTTGCTATGGGTCTGGAGTCACATGTAGGCCAACAAATTTCCTTCCTAAAGAGTGAACCAGATGTGTTTTTACAACAATTGACACTGGTTTCATGGTCATCATCAGACTTTTAATTCCAGTGGTGGGATTTGAACCCAGGTCCTCAGAGCATTACCCTGGGTCTCAGTTTTACTAGTGCAGTGATGCTTACCACTATGCTACCGCCTCCCTAGATTTGATACCAGCGCTACCATTATGGAGCCCAAAGCTGAACCCAACATCCTCTCTTAACTTTGCACAGCTGAGCACACATTCAGCAGCAGGAAGGACTGCCCCTCCCCCACCACGAGTGTTTTTTTAAAAGAATCATCATCAACCTAGGTTCATTGATTTTTTTCCAGCTTTGTTTCAATTCCACAAGCGTTTGGTGCTTTCTGATAGATGTTTCAAATTATAGCAGTCTACAGGGATTGGTGAAGTTTTTACTGAATTCAAGGCTTCTGCACAAACGAGCTACTCCCAGACAAAGGTCACATAGTAAACAGTTCCCTTGGAATACAGCATTGCTTGGAGAATGCACAGAGACCACACAGATCAGGACAAGTGCTAGTAGAGGGAGGAGAAGTTGGGGGAGAAGGACTCTCAGCAGGAGGCCAGATCCACCCAGGATGTTCAGGGAGCAATTCTCCAATATGAACCTCAGTGAGGAACAACGTGTAATACACCTGCGCTTCAGTGAAGATGTCCTCACTGAAATATGCCACTCTGCAGCCACAACTGCAATCTCAGAGTAGGCCAAGGATTGCGTTACCAGTGGCTATGAAGGTGACTCTGGTGATGAACTTTCTTGTGTATGGCTTGTTTCAGGCTGGAGCTGGAGATATTTGCAACATGTTGCGGTTTGCCATCCACTGTTGCATGAGGGAGTTCACTGAGGTTGTCGAAGAGAGTTAACTACATTTCACTCTCTGGCACCAGAGAGAAGCAGTTGGAGTGAGCACACGGCTTTGTTCGGATTGCACGGTTCCCGTGGTGGAGGGGGCCACTATTGTATGCATGCTGTGCACATGTGCATGGGGTATGTACCAGAGTCATCAGCCATGTTGGCAGCAGCAAGCCCTTGTCACTCAGTGGCCATCCTCTTGTTTGCTGTGGAGGCTGAAATACAGACTGTACACACATCACTTTGCAGGCACCACAAGTCAACTCTGTCACATAGCGGAAGCAAGAAGGATTTCAATCCCTCAGCGTTCAACTGGTGTGCGACCACACACACAGAATCATGCAAGTACATGCCTGCTATCCTTAACAGCAGCCAAGATGCTTTCATTTTGTAACAGTTTGTTGTGCCAGCTGTATTTCAGCCTCCACAGCAAACAATAGGATGGCTATTGGGTGACAAGGCCTTGCTGCTGCCAACATGGCTGATGTCTCCAATACATACCTCATGCACATGTGCACAGCATGCATACAATGAAAGCTACGCTGTCACATGGGTTGCAATAGGGCAGACATTGGCATGCTGAAACAACACTTCTACTGCCTGAACTGCTCTGGAAGAGCAGGTGTCAAGATTTGTGGTGGTCATCTGCATACTACACAACCTCACCATCATGGAGGGACTGCCCTTGCCAGCAGCTATACGGCAAGCAGCTGAGGAGCAAGATCATGAGAGGAAGAGGCAATTTTGCTGTCAGTGGAGTGCCTCCACCGCGATGTGGGGAGACCATCAGCTTAACAGATACAGCCTCCATGTGGCAGCCTGGGGGCCATTGGAGCCAGAGGCTCTGTGGTCCAAAGAGGGGGCTGCAGGCAGAGCCCTTCTCGCCCTTGGTCTCCTGATTTTTTAATTTTTAATTTACCTACCTGGAGGCTGCCTTAGGTCTCCTGCCTGCCTCAGTAGCATCCACCATGCCTGGAGACTTCTAGAGCTGCCAGCCCTCTGATTGGCTGGCACAATCAAGAGCCCGTCCTTAATTGGACAGCAAGCCCAAAGGTAGCCAATTCAGAGCTCGCCTTTGGTAAAATCACTGAGGCGGTCCTGCTGCCAGCAACTGCAGGCTCCCAACCCCCATTTCATCCTGACATCATGGTTCTGAAGCCTGTAGTAAAATCATGCCTTTTGTCTCCACCCCACAGCTTTCTTTCCCACCTATCTTGTATCGTCTGTAAATTTGGCTACGGTACAGTCAGTCCCTTCATCCAAGTCATTAGTATAGATCATAAATAGTTGAGGCCCCAGCACTGATCCCTGTAGCACTCCACTAGTTACAGTTTGCCAACTTGAAAGTGACTCATTTAGCCTGACTCCCTGTTTTCTGTTAATTAGCCAATCCTCTATCCATGTGAATATATCATCCCAGCGCCATGAGCTCTTATCTTGTGCAGTAACCTTTTACGTGGCACCTTACCAAATGCCTTTTGGAAATCCAAACACTACATTTACTGGCTCCCCTTTATCCACTGTGTTGTTACATCCCTAAAAAAATCCAATTAATTTATCAATCATTACTTCTCTTTCATAATACCATGTCAACTCTGCTTGATTTCATTATGATTTTCAAAATGTCCTGTTACTACTTTCTTAATAATGGATTCCAGCAATTTCCCAAATATTAGCCAATTGGCTTATGGCTTCCTATAGTAGCCACAACCACTCACCTGGGTGGTGCTTCAACAATCCCAGCAAAGTGTTCGTGGGCAGATTTCTGGACTACTGCAGCACTCTGCCCATTGCACGCTATAAGCCACAGCCATGATGGTAGCAGTCTGAGCCTGATTGGCAGCATTCAGATTTTGGGTGACTGCTGCTTATGTTCACTGGAAGTTGTAATATTGCCCATCAGACATTGCATCATGATTGGATCCACAAATGTGTAAATGGATTTGACCTCCACTTCCATGCCAGAAAGGATGGGATCCAAGCTCTGTGCAAGGCCCTTGGCATTGGCAGACTTTCTCTTGCATCAAGCGCGTTGTTGTGCACAACCCATTAGCCTTTTTCTGTACGCTACCCAATCAAAATCCTCCTGAGTCTTGTGCATGAGAATCCATATGTGACCTCACCCTTAGTGAGCTGGCACCCACGTGACCCTTTCCTCCAAGTCTGGTTGGAGACTAATGCCCTGCGTCCCTAAACTTGCAGATCCAACCTCTAATCTGCCCAAAAAATTATACGCAGTGTCTGTATCTGAGCTGATAGCTGTGAGTGTGAAATCAAGTGACAGTGCAACTTCATTATCACTGTCTTTTTGCCATTCCCCACTGCCTGACCAGGTCACTTTCTTGGATATCTGAAAGGAGAATGGCACAAGGGTAAGTGATTATCATGTGGGGAGACTAAAAGGTGAACACTTACCCCACCTGCGGCTTGTAAATCAGAACCGAGTGAGTGATGAAGAGGAAGTGGGATATGAGGAGGAGGATGAGGTATGAGGATACCATGATCTTCAGTGGTTTCCACCCCATTGCTGGCCACAGCCTCAGCCCAATAATTGGCCATATTACCTCCTCCATGGGGTTAGGACATGCAGGTACACTTATCCCCAGCCTGTTAGTTCCTGCTGCCTCTGTCTGTGCGCCACCTTGTCCTGCAAGCGAGGGTGAAGTGTGTGAGTGACTGCTGTGCAATCTGTATGGGCAATCTGGCTGTCATGGTTGAATAGTTGGCAGTGTGCAAGCTGTGAGATATAGGTGTGAGGCTTGCAGCAATGCTCGCTGTGTGAAGTCCAATGGACCATATGAATTTTAGGTGCGAATTCTCCTCATTGATAAAAATGTTGGTAGGTGAATGATGGAGCTGTGTGTGAGGCTAGTGGTGCAATTGGTAGGATGGGTATTTGAAGACTTGGGGCAGAATATTCAGCTTCTGCCAGCAGTGGGAATCGTGGCGGACGGTGGCATTAATTTGGCGTGAGTCAAAAAATCAGTTTCCCAACAGTGGGAGAAGAGTTTGGAATTTTGTTCGCCCAACTTTTAAGGTGAGTCAAGTTTCCCGGCGAGCAATGTCAGGAACCACATTTGCATTTATTTGCATGTCATGAATGCTCATTAAAAGGCCAACTTGCTGGAAATACATTCCTTCTCCAAATTAAATTCCCTGCCAGCGAGTAATTAGAACGTTCTGTTTTACGACTTTATAATTGGTGTGCATCTGGCGAGCTTCACTTCTTCCATGACTTTGAGGTCAGTAGACGCAGCTTTCATCTTCCTTTTTAGCCTTCACTGCTCCATACCAGGCGCCGGCAGCACAAGCAATACCAAGGCTGTGCACAGGAAGTATGACCAGTGGAGAGGGGTAAGACGGAGGCAGGACTGGTCGGGGGAAGGACCAGCAAGAAGGAGTGAGACAGAAACAGGACTGCGTGGGGGGGGCGGTGGGGGGAAGGACTATAGGGGAAGGGCGAGATGGAGGCAAGCAGGCTGCTAGGGCAGTGGGCTTCGCAGCGATATCTGGTTTCCCGCAAGTGCAGAGTGTCATCGACTGCACGCAGGTGGCCTTGAGAACTCCCTGGCAGCAGCCTGTGAGATTCATTAATGGAAAAGGATTTCACTCTCTGAACATCCAGCTGATTTGTGATCACAGAAGGCAAATCCTGCATGTTTGTGCTAGGTGCACAGGAAGCTCACACGACTCTTACATCTTGACCCACGCGCAGGTGCCACAGGGTTAGGACTGAGGTGCTTACAAGGCTGGCTTCTTGGGGACAAGGGTAGCCCCAGAAAACGTGGCTGATGACGCCCGGCTGCCATCCAAATGGTGCTGCTGAAGAGAGATACAATGCTGCACATTCCACCACCAGGTCCTTGATAGAGCAGATGTTAGGCCTCCTGAAGATGTGTTTGGACTGCCCAGGCAGGGCTCACCAAAACTCGCCACAGAGAGTGTCCTGGATCATCGTTGCCTGCCGTGCCCTGCACACCTAGTGCTGCAGGGGAGGATGCTTTGCTTGAGGAAGACATGGAGGGGCAAGAAGTCTCCTCTGATGAGGAGGACGTCGAAGGGGATGGATCTGACGAGGGTCACGATGTCGAGGAGCCACATGAAGAGGCCGTAGTAGGGGTATGACATGGCAGTCGTGCCCATGACAATCTGATAGCTATAAGGTTCTGGGAGGAATAATGTGTCAGCATATTCTTACAGTTGTTTGCTTTTCTTGTCTTTGCTGGCTGGAAGGCCCCAGCACCTTCTTTGTCAGAGAGAATTTTTCTCGAAAGCTCCATGCTTTCTTAGACATTAGAGAAGTGTCAGTACTCACGGTCTGCCCTGATGTTGGGTTCATCCTTGCAATGCGCTAAGCCACAGTTAAATGCGCAGCCCTGGTGAGGTATAGCCGATGTAGAACCAGAATAGCATTCCCTTCTCCCTTGACCTTAGGCAACTTTACATGGAATAGTACTTTCACCCATGCAGTGTGCATGGCAGCTTATAAGTGGCTGAAACTCAAATTTAGACACGGATGCACTCCTGTCACCTGCTCAGTAAGGCAGGCCGACCACACATCTCACTCTTTCAGGCATAACCAGATGGATGGCTCAATAGGGTGCAGCAGCATGAGAGCATCATATGTCCCCTCGTCAGCACTCCTCAATGGAGATTGATGAGGCATCATCTTGCTAAAGCCCCCCGATCATCATTCGCACATCATAACACTGGAAGCCTTGATATCTTGATCATTCAGTTAACTTTCAAGGTTTATTTGCAGTGTCATCACTGAGCGTGCCTCACCTGGACTATGGTTTGCTGAGGTGCAACCACTCGGGACCCTGCAATTGTCTGAAGCCTTAAAAGTCTCTGTTCCAGATAGCCTTTGAATTCGGGAAATACCTTGAACACTCCTTTTTAACACACCAACCAGGGTAGCATTGTTTCCTGCATGGACCCTACAGACGCCTTACAGAGTCTGATATGCATCACATTGATAGCATCACAGTTCTCGAGACTGTACAACACACAAGGCCATTCCTGTCTCTCTGTCCTAAGTCACTGAAAACCCTGTCATGCAACGATTTCTTAGGTAAAGGCATAGTCCTCTATCACATGAGGACTACTGACACCCTTGATAAAGAGACACACAAGTGCAAAAAAAACCCATGTGAGCTCAGGAAATGGCTTCAGCAAGATGAACACACACCTCTTAAATCATACACTCTAACCCCTCTTGCGGTCATGGCTAATGTGCTCATTGTATCCTTACTTGCCTAGTTCAGCACCACGTTTGCTGAGAATGACAATTTACCAAGGAAGGACATTCACAATTGAATGTGCCCGCTACATCTTCCTCCAGACAATTACAGTAACCTGTGGGTTTTTCCTGCAAAGATACCATGCTCAACAACAGTTTCTCACATCAGCTCAGAAGTGGGGATGTTCGCTGATGATTGCACGATGTTCAGCACCATTTGCGACTCCTCAGATACTGAAGCAGTCCATGTCTAAATGCAGCAAGACCTAGACAATATCCAGGCTTGGGCTGACAAGCGGCAAATAATACTCGCGCCACACAAGTGTTAGGCAAGGACCATCTCCAACAGGAGAGAATCCAACCTTCGCCCCTTGATGTTGAATGGCATTACCATCACTGAATCCCCCACTATCAACATCCTGGGGGTTACCATTGACCACAAACTGAACTGGACTAGCCATATAAATACTGTGGCTACAGGAGCAGGTCAGAGGCTAGGAATTGTGCAATGAGTAACTCGTCTCCTGACTTTCCAAAGCCTGTCCACCATCTACAAGGCACAAGTCAGGAGTGTGATGGAATACTACCCACTTGCCTAGATGGGTACAGCTCCCACAACACTCAAGAAGTCCAGGACAAAGCAGCCCACTTGACTGGCACCACATCCACAAACATTCACTCCCTCCACCACCGACACAAAGTAGCAGCAGTGTGTACCATCTACAAGATGCACTGCAGGAATTCACCAAGGTTCCTTAAACAGTACCTTCCAAATCCACAACCACTACTATCTAGAAGGATAAGGGAAGCAGATAGATGGGAACACCATCACGTCGAAGTTCCCCTCCAAGTCACTCACCATCCTGACTTGGAAATATATCACCGTTCCTTCACTGTCACGGGGTCAATATCCTGGAACTCCCTTCCTAACAGCACTGTGGGTGTGCCTATGCCACATGTACTGCGGTGGTTCAAGAAGGCAGCTCACCACTGCATTCTCAAGGGCTATAAGGGATGGGCAATAAATGCTGACCCAGCCAGCGAAGCCCACATCCCAAGAATGAATTTTAAAAAACACCTCGATGAGCACTTCTCCTAGGCCAAAGCATTCTTATCAGCGATAATTAGCTGACAGGGGTATTGGTCAGGCAGCGCAGTGACAAATGATGGCCATTGCCCGATGTCGCCCATGTGTCATTATAGACCAAGGCATCTAGTGGAATTTGAATTCAATTAATAGTTTAAAAAAACACCTGTAATTGAAATCATGGCTGGAAGATCCCCCCGGCATGAGGGGCTGGAAAATTCTGGCCCATGAAACTACCACTGATTGTTGAAAAAACTCATTTGTTTAATTAATGTCCTTTAGGGAAGGGAATCTGCCATCCTTACCTGACCTGACCTCCAGATTCACAGCAATGTGGCTATGGTTCACTCTTAACTGCCCTCCAAGCTAGCCACTCAGTTCAGGGGAAATTAGGGATGGGTAACAAATGCTGGCCCTGTTGGCACTGCCCACATCCCATGAAAGAATAAAGGAATCATGCTGGTGATAATGTGGGAGAACTGAAGCAATTGAAGTTCCTGATGAGACTCAATTGGGGCCCAATATTCTGGAGCCTTAACTGACCACAAAACTTTGAAGCAACTAAGAGAAAAATGGAATCCATGAGACTTGGAAACAAATGAATTCAACATATATTTACAATTGTGATGGCTATATGCAAGGCCTTCCTCCTCCCAGTGAGTGCCCGCTGGCCCCTCCCTGACTCCTTGAGAAGGGGCACCTGGAGAGAAGTCGAGGTGCCCATCTACCTCTTGTCCAACCACTGTTGAAATGCACCTATGGCTAGAATGATGGAATGTAGGTCCGAATGCAAACCTGGTAGAAACTGCTGGAACTCCGTCTCCAAGGCAACTGCCATCCTTCCAATGGAAACCTCCAGGCTCTTGCATGTCGGAGCCATGACGACTCTGCCTGGTGTTCCCCTGCCTGTCTCTACATCTCTAAGAGATCTCCTAGGGATGAGTCCAGAGGCATGTCATCTGATTTGGCAGCAGAAGCCTGGTCTCTGAGTGCCAGAGACCTTGGCTGTCACTGTCTCCTCCAGCTGTGGACCCATGTCTATGAGGTGATCACCAGATCATGAACCCGAGCCTGCTCTAGAACTAAGACTCACCGAGGTGCGTGTATCTGCGCTGGTGGAGGGTGCAGGTGAACGCCATGACGGTGCTTCCTCTGAGGATATTGAGGTTTCCTCTTCAGAGATGGACTGGGGCTGCGGCATGTCCTGTTTGATGTTTCCCCCGTTCATTGCTGGTACCTGGAATAGAGAAAAGAGAGAATTAGTGATTGACTAAGCAGGCTTATACATTAAAGATCACTCACAGTCAATGCCTGCTATCGTAGATGGAGACTGGAAGCATCCTCACTGGGTTGTTGGGTGAGGCCGATCTCGACTTCCGCACAGACACGGCCTCACTCCTCTGCTGCCAGCTTTACGGCGCATTCCTCAAAGCTACTCGGGAAGAATTTCCGGAATACCACCTCCAGTCTTTGCCCACTCCCTTTTGTTATGGGCTATCTTGCCCTGCAGAAAGCCAGAAGGCAGTTGGTTAAATGGGCAGTACAGAAGCATGCATGCTTATTGTCGCTGCTGAGCCCTCCCCAGTAAGTGACTGAGAAGCCGTTTATCCAGGAACTAATATGAGATGGAGAGCTTAAAGTGGCTGGCACACATTCAATGCTGATGTCCCATCTTCTGGTCATGTATGATATCCCTGTGCATTTTAACCCTTAGAATATGTGGTGCCTTAGGGGAGTGTGAGTTTGCAGTAAGTAGACGGTGCACTTACCCTGACGGAGCACAGCAGAACATTCATCCTTTTCCTGCACTGCAGGTCGGTACTATTTTTGACCCCCACAGAGGCTAACCATCCCGTCAACCTCCTCCCAGGGCGCCATGGTCAGGTGGGAGGGCCTCCTGCTCCCACCCCAAAGAAGCAACCCTTTCCTGGATGACCTGTAGGAGAGACTCCAAGGAGGTATTACAGAACCATGGGGCCGAAGGCTGCTCTTTTCTCTTTGACATTTGGAGACCTGGAGCTCCTGGCCTCCAGTGAGTGAATGGCTGAGCGGGAGCCGTTTAAATGTGGTGCCAAGACTTTCGACCCATCAGGTAACAGCAGGGTGGGCGACTTCCTGCCTGCCCCATCACAAGATTCGCCGCGCTCCTCATTGATGCATAATTAATGAGGTGAACAGCAGAAGATCGTGCATGTTCAGCCCTCCCGCTGCTAAGTGGGAATCACTCCGACTTCACCACCTGTCACAGAACTTAGACTCCAGGGGCAAGATTCTACCCGTGGTCACGGACCTGACCACTCGTGAGATGTCACTGAACCAAAGTCACTGCATGCAGGTCTTTAGGGCTTGACTTTTAACATTGACCTCCATGGCTATCTGCTCCCGCTGCCTTCTGAGCATGTGCTTTTTTAAATTCATTTACAGGGTATGGGCGATGCTGCTAGGCTAGCATTTACTGCCCATCCATAATTGCCCTTAGAGGGCCTTATGGCCCCCTGCAGATAACATCCCTCCCCCTTTCCATCTCCTCCACCAAGGCCTTCAGTGCAGTGGCAGAACACTTCGCAGCCCTCTCACTCCCATGTTGTGTCACTCTCCACTGTTTCCCAGGTCAGAGTCATTTCCTGCTCCAGCCACAATGCAGCATCACCTTTAGGAGGTGCAGGCAAACTTTAAATAGAGCAGGGGAGCTTTAAGAGATGCCAGCCACTCACAATATTAACCCTTTGCTAATGTGCCATTCAGTCAACAGCATGGTTAGTATTGGCTGGATGCTGAAATCATTGAAATGAGCAGGCAGCACAAAGTCGGTGTGCTGTTTGCATTTTAATCACTGGGCACAGGTTAACCGTGCATAATAATCACTGCATCTCTTTTCAGAGGCTATCAAATTTAGCCCCCTGTCTCTCTTTAATAATTGTAGCACCTCAGATGGTTGTGTTATGTATTCACAACCTAGGCTACAGGAGAGTTGTCAATTTTTCAGCCTCACTTGGTTGCTTAGATCAAGTGAAAATATCCAAACAATGAATTTTTCATGTAGTGTGGCGGCCAAATATGCTTATCTGAAGTTGGAGCTTGAATTCCATTGCAAGCATGTGCAGCAGATCTATCAATACTTATACCACTTATCTTTTTGTGGCAATTTATTCTGTGACTGTAAACAAATAATGGCGATCCTAGAGCCCAGCTTTCAACTCTCAGTAGCAGTCTTGTGGGTGGGGTTGAGGAGGAAAGGAAACCGGCTGATCGGCGCAGTGGGGTGGGAGAGACGTCAACTGGAGACCTGGTGGATTGATGGTCCTCAGCACTCAGGCAAGTGCTTAGGGTAGGCTTAGGGAGTAACCATTGACAAGGGGAAGGGATGGATGTCTGGAACAGGGCAGGCCCAAGATACAACAGTTGCGTCCTGTTACTCTTGACTCACAGGGACAGAAAATAAAATAACCAACCTTTCTGATCCCAGATCTCTTTGCACCAGGTTGATCTGGTGGGAAAGTCATGACAGCTTCACTGGTGCAGGCCTTAGGTTAAAATTGCAGTCAGGCTCCAAACATATCTACACATGTCTACATATTTTAAAAATGACCCTGCTGCTTTTCGAGGCGGGGTCCTGCTCATCTGCTCAGAAAAGGTCAAAATTCCAATCCACAGGAAGACAGTGAGATCGGAAGAGACAAGATGCTGTTTCCATTTTACCTGGGCTGAAATCAGCGTGACTGAAACAAAAGCTCTTGTTATGTTACATTCTTCACCAACTTTTTTATTTACAGGCATTGAAATATTTCTATGATAGCGCCCAATATAATGAGCTAATCAATAAACTGATTTGTTTATACCTGATAAAATTAATTCCTGGGTAAGACTTCGGGACCAATTTTAAACAATAGTGTTAAGGGCTTGGATGGAGTGGATTTCTTGAAATGTGTACAGGAGAACTTTTTAGGTCAATATGTAGAGGGTCCAACAAGGGACGGCACAGTGCTTGACCTAATTCTGGGGAATGAAGCGGACAGGTGGCTGAGGTGGTGGTGGGGGAGCATTTTAGTGATAGCGACCACAACATGGTACAGTTTAAGTTTGTTATGGACAAAGAAATAGACAAGTTGCAAAAAATTGTTTTGGATTGGGGGAGAGTGGATTTTAGTAAAATAAGGCAGGATCTGGCCAAGGTAGACTGGGAACAGTTACTTGTGGGGAAATCTACAGAGGAACAGTGGGGGGCGTTCATTTAAGGAAATGGGGAGGGTACAGGCTCAACATGTTCCCTCAAGGGTGATAGGAAGGAGTAACAAGCCCAGACAACCATGGATGACCAGAGATATTCAGGTTACAATGAGAAGGAAAAGAGAGGCTTTTAGCAGGTACAAGGGAAGCAAATCAGCAGAGGCATTAGTGGAGTACCGAAAGTGCAGGGTGGAGCTTAAGAAAGCAATTAGGAGAGCAAAGAGGGGATATGAGAAAGCTCTGGCTGGTAAAAGTAGGGAAAGTCCCAAGATATTCTATAAGTATATCAATGGGAAGAGGATAACCAGGGAAAGAGTAGGGCCCATAAGGGACCAAGGGGGCAATCTATGGGTGGAGCCAGAGGACATCGCTAGAGTGTTGAATGAATACTTCACATCCGTCTTCACCCAAGAGAATGAGGATGAAAGTAACGAAATCTGGGAGAGAGACTGCGAGGTTCTTAGCAAATTGATATAAGGAGTGACAAGGTATTGGAGGTGTTGGCAGGTTTAAAAGTGGACAAATCTTCAGGTCCGAATGATTTGTGTCCCAGACTGCTGAGGGAGGCAAGGGAGGAGATCGCAGGGGCTCTGACCTAAATTTTTAATTCCTCTCTGGCCACGGGGGAGGTGCCAGAGGACTGGAGAACAGCTAATGTGGTTCCGCTATTTAAGAAGGGTTGTAGAGATAAGCCAGGGAACTACAGGCCAGTGAGTCTCACATCAGTGGTAGGGAAACTATTGGAGAAAATTCTGAAGGAGAGAATCTATCTCCACTTGGAGAGGCAAGGTTTGATCAGGGATAGTCAGCATAGCTTTGTCAGATGGAGGTCATGCCTAACAAATTTGATTGAATTTTTCGAGGAGGTGACCAGGTTGTGTAGATGAGGGTAGTGTAGTTGATGTAGTTTATATGGTTTTCAGCAAAGCCTTTGACAAGGTCCCACATGGGAGACTTATAAAGAAAGCAAATGCACATGGGATACAGGGTAATTTGATAAGGTGGTTTCAAAATTGGTTTAGTTGTAAGAGACAGAGGGTGATGACAGAAGGATGCTTCAGTGACGTACCACAGGGATCTCTGCAGGGTCCCCTATTATTTGACATTTATATAAATGACATAGATGACTATGTGGGGGGTAGGATTATTAAGTTTGCGAATGACATAAAGATTGGCCGGGTGGTTAACAGTGAGGTTGAGTGTCTTGGGCTACAGGAAGATTTAGACGGGATGGTCACATGGGCAGATACGTGGCAGATGGAATTTAACCCTGAAAAGTGTGAGTTGATACACTTTGGAAGGAGTAATTTGACAAGGAAGTATTCAATGAATGGCATGACACTAGGAAGTTCTGAGGAACAAAGGGACCTTGGCATGTGTGTCCATAGATCTCTGAAGGGGAGGGGCATATTAGTGGGGTGGTGATAAAAGCATATGGGACACTTGCCTTTATCAGTCAAGGCATAGATTACAAAAGTGGGGAGGTCATGTTGGAGGTGTATAGAACCTTGATGAGGCCACAGCTGGAGTACTGTGTGCAGTTCTGGTCGCCACATTATAGGAAGGATGTGATTACACTGGAGGGGATGCAGAGGAGATTCACCAGGGTGTTGTCTGGGATGAAACATTTAAGTTATGAAGAGAGGTTGGATAGATTTGGGTTGTTTTCGTTGGAGCACAGAAGTCTGAGGGGCGACCTGATTGAGGTGTACAAGATTATGAGGGGCATGGGTGGATAGGGAGCAGCCTTTCCCCTTAGTTGGAGGGTCAGTTACAAGTGGGCATAAGTTCAAGGTGAGGGGCAGGAGGTTTAGGGGGGACGTGAGGAAAATCTTTTTTACTCAGAGGGTGGTGACGGTCTGGAATGCGCTGCCTGGGAAGGTGGTGGAGGCAGGTTGCATCACATCCTTTAAAAAGTACCTGGATGAGCACTTGGCATGTTATAACATTCAAGGCTATGGGCCAAGCGCTGGTAAATGGGATTAGGTAGGTAGGTCAGGTGTTTCTCACATGTCGGGGCAGTCTCAATGAGCCTCTTCTGCACTCTGATTCTGCGATTTTGATCCACTTAGTGGAAACCAGTCAGGTTAGTAGTGATATATTGTCAAGTTAATTACCTGCTTGGAACCCCTGGGAACTAACAAGCTCCAGTTTTAACCTGGTCTCCTGAGCAGGTGCTAAGAATAGCCACCCAACGTCCAAGGTTCCATTTTCCATACATAGTGTAACTTTTACTAGTTGGCCTGCCAGGTCAACCCAGCAGGGAGAAAATTAACACCATTACAGGCTCCAATAGGTACACGTATTTTTCAGTTTGCTTCAGGGATCAGTAGGAGCAGGTCCACAAGTAAAGCTTAGGCCTCCCCTGTTGTGATCTCTCTCCCCACACCCGTCTACTCCCTCACAAACCTGTCCCACTCCAAGGTATATCTTGAAAATAAACTTATGGACCACAAAAAATCTTTCACTTGTTTAAAAGTACTATGTAAGTCTCTGATTTGTTTTTGTGGTCATTGAGATTGCTGACTGAAATAGAAACCAAAAGATATAGAAATGATGAAAGGAGTAAATATGTGAAGTAATATCAAGAGGTAGCTGTGTTACAATAAGTTTGTGCTAGTAACTCTCTATAACAACTTGGAGCTACATGCAAAAGCTGGTTATTAGATTGGATAGCATAATTTGTATATCCAACCAAATTGAGCCATGGGAACATTGTCCCCCCGTTGGAGGAGCGGGCGCTGGTGACCAGCCTTCCGATTGGTGCCCCTGGTCGGGGGCGCACCGCCATTTTACGTGGGCGGGCCAATTAAGGCGTGACGTGCTTTGCGCTCCCTGTGTGGGTGGGGGGGGTGGAATTCCCTCAGCCGGGAGTACACTCACGCACGCGCACGGAGGAGCACACAGATCTCTCTGAGGCAAAGTGCTGCCTCAGGGAGATCGGCTCCAATTCAAAAGTTGACAGAAAGTTAATAGAAAAATTTCCCTGACATGTCCCCTCATGTGACACTGTCACATGAGTTGGGACATGTCCTTAACTTTTATTTAAACATTTGATAGACATTTAAAAGCCTTCATGAAACCTCATCCCACCTGAAAATCTAAATAACACGGGGTGATGTCAGGACGCACGCCCAATGTATCCCTGCGTCATTCTACACGTCGGCGAGCGGGCCCCGCCTCCCCTCGCCAACCAGAAAAACCTGCCCATAGTTCTAACTGTTTAGATATAAGAATCAATTAATCATAGAATACAACACAGAAGGAGGCCATTCGGCCCATTGTTTGTGTGCTGGCTCTCTGAAGGAGCATTTCATGTAGAACCACTCCCCTTGCCTTCACCCCGTAGCCCTGTACCTTCTGCCTTTTCAGATAATAATCCAATTCCCTCTTGGAATGCCTTGATTGAACCTGTCTCTACCATACTCTTAGGCAGTGCATTCCAGATCCTAACCAATCGCTTTGTGAAAAAGCTTTTCCTCATATCGTCATTGCTCCTTTTACCAACTATCTTAAATCAGTGCCCTCTGGTTCTCAAACCTTCCACAAATGGTAACAGCTTCTCCCTATCTACTCTGTCCAGACCCCTCATGATTTTGAACACCTCAATCAAATCTCCTCTTAACCTTCTCTTCTCCAAGGACAACATCTCAACTTCTCCAATCTTTCTATATAACTGAAGTTCCTCATCCCTGGAACCATTCTCATGAGTCTTTTCTGCACCTTCTCTAATGCCTTCCCATCCTTCCTCAAGTGTGGTGCCCAGAACTGGATGTTGTTCTTCAGTTGAGATGAACCCGTGTTTTATACAGAGATAAAAACAAAAAGCTACTGCGGATGCTGGAAATCCAAAACAAAAACAGAATTACCTGGAAAAACTCAGCAGGTCTGGCAGCATCGGTGGAGAAGAAAAGAGTTGACGTTTCAAGTCCAACATGACCCTTCAACAGAACTTTTATACAGGTTTAACATAACTTCCTTGCTTTTGTACCTTGCCCCTATTAATAAAGCCTAGGATGCCGTATGCTTTATTAACCACTCTCTCAACCTGTCCTGCCTGCTTCAGTGATTTATGCACATATACACCCAGGTCCCTCTGCTCCTGAACTCCCTTTAGAATTGCACCCTTCATTTTATCTTGTCTTTCTGCAGTCTTCCAACCAAATGAAGCATTTCACACTTCTCTGCATTAAATTACATCTGCCACTAATCTGCCCCTACCTCCAACCTGTCTATGTCCTTTTGAAGTTCTACACCTCCCCCTCACAGTTCACAATACTTCCAAGTTTTGTATTGTTTGCAAATTTTGAAATAATGCTCTGTAAATATATATATAATATATCAGGGAGAGCTGGGGTCCTAACACAGACTCCTTTGGAGCTCCAATCTAAATCTTCCCCCAGTCCAAAAAACAGCCGTTAACCACCACTGCCTGTTTCTTGTCACATAAAAGTGATAGACAAGAAAAGGACATTCTGCCCAATAGACCTCATTTCTCTTCTACAGTAGTACCATTTCACATAATCTATACTGAACTTAATAGAGAGCAAATCAGCATTACATTAAAGTGTAAAGTATACATATATAAATAACAGACAATAAAGAATGCAAAGTCAAGGAATCTACACAGGAGCAGGAGTAGGCTATTCAGCCTCTTGAACCTATTCCACCAATCAAGTCATGCACTTCAGCACCCAATTCCTTAATTTACTATAATTTGTCTCTAATGTTTCATTTTGCAAAATATCAATTTATGGGCCTCAATATTAACTCCCACACATTGATGGGGTAAAGAATTAAAAATGGTGAATAAGTTTCCAACACACTGTGCAAGGGGAGAGGTAGGATGCTGGATTAACATATTTAAATCAATCACCTATTGTGCAATTGGGAGCCCAATTTTATATTTACTGCTGCACAGGTTTCCCAAGGGCTGGGAAACTTGGCAGTGAAGGGGAAGCTGGAGATGCAGGCATCACAAGTTAAGTGTTTTCTCAGCATTCACTGTGGGCTAGAAGAAGCAAGAGTGGTCCCCAAAGAACCCTCAAGGATGCCTTGGCCTTCCCCAGCCTCAATCATCAGCCTCCTGAAGCCCTCCCAAGTGTAAAGCTTACTCCCCCATATTGATCATGGCCTCTTACACTGCTATCGTCTGATCACAACCTCTTATACTACCACCGCCTGATCACGGCCTCTCTCATTCCTCCCAATCACACCTTTGCTCACCCTCTTCATCGTGACCTCGCTTACCCTCCCATTCATGACCTCCCTCACCTTCCCCATCACAGTCTCTAGTACACTTCCCAGCTTTTAGTTCCCCTCTTGATCACCACCAGTCGCTCTCCTTTTGTTCACCTCCTCCATTCCCGACCTCCTTCCCTCACCTCCCTGATTGTCACATTCCCTGCCTCATGATTCCGCCGAACATCCCCAAGGGTCCCCGTTTGCTGCAGGTATTATCTCCTGCCTGCTGGCCAGGGTGTCCATTTAGCCAAATAAATATCAATGCGGCGCTGCTGGACTCGTCGATCATTTTGAGCCTCCTCCACATCCTCCCTGTCATCAGTAAATATCAGGGCCATGATCTCAGTTGTCAGACTGTGTTCGTTCTTTATGCGTTTGAAAAAAGTTATTTTCATAGTATGATCTCAATCTTTGTCAGGACTGCTAAATGGAGGTAAGGTTAGAGTGTTTGTCTGATACTTTTGAACATTTTTCTAGCAGCCAATATTGGGGAAAAATCACATGATTGCTTTCGCAGTCATGATGTGGAGGAACCTAATATGGGGGAAGAAATAGTTGCAAGAGTATTGGAAAAATTAAGATAAGTCACACCAGATAAAATAGCTTTCACATCCTGTTGAGATTTTCAATATGGATTTCATAGTAACACTATTGAATGCATTTAGATGGTGAAATAAGTTTGTCCCAAATATCCAGCAGACAACTTGGACAAACCAAAACCAAAGTAGAGTGCTCACAGTTGTCATGATGTGCGAAAGATTTAATAAAGGGCTGAAGTTACCAGCACTTAGATTTAAAAACCTGAACAACCAAGCAAAGAATTGTAATGTAAACATTGTTACACATCATTGGAATGAAACTAAGCTGAAGTTTCCATAGGTACAAAGGCAATGTTTTATATGGTTTTACTATCTCAGTATCTAGGTTATCATGCCTTTCACTTTTTGAAAATCACCTACATCTCTAACAATTCTTATAACCACAGTAACTTGTCAGTTTAGACAAGTCATATTCAGACTGCTTAAATAAGCTTATTATGCCCAGGAATAAAGAACATCAATTGTGTTGCAATTGAGCAGATTAATATGAATATTTGATAAATGATAATTAATTGCGTGAAAGCATTGTATTCACAGTACTTTGTGCAAAATGCTGTTTTAGAAACTTGAGTATATATCAGTGAATGATATAAAACATTTACTATTAATAATTATTCATTCATGGGATGTGGGTGTCGCTGGCTATTGCCCATCCCTAATTGCCCTTGTTCAGAGATAAGAGTCAACCACATTACTGTGGGTCTGGAGTCACCTGTAGGGCAGACCAGGTAAGGACAGCAGATTTCCTTCCCTAAAGGATATTAGTGAACCAGATGGGTTTTTTCGACAATCAGCAATAGGTTCATGGTCATCATCAGACTTTTAATTCCAGATTTTTATTATACCTGGGTCTCCGGAATACTAGTCCAGTGACAATACCACTTTGCCATTGCCTCCCCATGTAAGAAAAGGGATGGTTGCTACAGAATGCTATTATATATATATGACCATGTATATGTATGTGTATGTATAAAATAAAGGCCACAGTTTAGTTTCCATTCTGTGTTCAATTAGTCTCAGCCTGAGGCAGTTGTAGAAGCTCTGCAACTCACCCCAGCCCCCTGGACTAGGGAATGGGAAAAAAGGCCAGTCCTGTGGCTCCACTTCACAACGAGTGAGCCCTGCTAGAATATCTAGGGAGGACAGTATCTAACTCAGTTGTGATACCACCACTCTAGAACAGCTTCCTGTCACTCAACAAAAGGAGTTTGGAAAGCAATCACATTGTTGTCTCTTTTGACTAAAGATAAACATTCTGTAATTAAAGTGCATAAACTCTCTCATGACATACAATTAGTAGAACAATAGATGAAAGGCATGCAGCAATATGTAAACATGGCTAAAATTCTCATTAGGACATCTGTGCCTTCTGTGAACAGTAATACTGATTTTGCTGTGTTGTTCAAAGCAGAATTAATCCCTAAATATGGAAAAACACCGTATTGTAGACAGTAGCTTTAAAATGAACTAAATTTGCTCATTTGGAGCTAGTATTGCAAGTCAAGTCTATTAAAGCTATGTCCAACTAATACATGCTGTGACCAAGTTAAAATACATTGTTATATTCCTAATTTTATGATAAACTCCTCTCATAATGAGTTTAAAAGATTCTGACTGGGGCTTGCTGAATTTTTCAATTCTTATGTCCTGACCATAATTTTACTGTTTTCCCAACTTGAATATTTATTTATAGCTATATGAGAAAAAGAGACAGAACCTATTTAATTGAAATTGTGAATTTGTTTTGCTCTTTAGAGCTTAATTTCTGAATATCTGTCTGTCTATAAAATCCTAGCCAGTTTATTTCTTTGTGTTGCTTATGGCAAGACAGCTGTGGGTTTATTTGCTGGCTTCAAGAGCAGAAAAGGTCAATTTCAATCATGTTTGTAATAGCTCATTTTAGACAACTATGTGCTGCTCTGCTTACAAAACACATTACAGTGAAATATGCAATTACTACAACTCAGTTTCCTGCTGCAGAAACATTGCAGCGTTATAGCATTACAAAAATAGAATGACATGCATAATGAAAGATTCCAAGATTCACCCAAGGCATTTATTCTCTTCACCTAAATGTTCTCAGTGGTAGCGGAGTATCCATTAAGAGCTACTATGAATTATGGTTACCTAGCAACAGTAGGGAGCTTGTAACAGCAGCCAAGAATGAAATGGATGACTGATAAAATGAATTTTCTCTGTGCATTAGGCTGTTGAAACTGTCTTTTCTTGTGGAACATAAACTGCATTTATTTGTCTCATGCATTTTTTATTAGAAAATTATTTGAGTTCCAGGGGCTTGAATCGTTTTGCTACAGGAGATATTTGATTTTAATGTGTTTTACTAAAACGAGTAATAAAAAGGGGTTGGTTGAAAGTAATGGAAAAACTGAAAGCACTGAACCATTTTCTGTAGCTTTTTCAACAAGAAATGAAAAACACAAATTATACATTTCATGTTTCCTGACTACCTGAATGAAGGTATTGAAACAATTCACACATGAATAGATTGCTTTCTGGTTGGAATATTTAAATTTCATTTTAATAAAGAAACTGGTATGACATGAAGCAGTAGAAGGATTCAACACAATCTTTGATTGAGAAATTGATATTTTAGTGCAAAAGAGAGTTTCAGTGACTTTATATAGATTTGTTGCTTAATAATTACATAACAATGATATGTAACTAATTTCAGTGTAAATAAAGCCAGCATTGCATTCATTGTGCAGTTCAGCTATTGCACGGATTTTTATACAACTTACCTGATTGTGGAGCCTTTGTGTTAAAGAGCAGTTAAAATAACACTGTGCGTAATTCTCACTTTCTGAGGCAAAAGTATTAATAAATTATTGCTAAAATATTATAAGTTCATGGCTGCACACTAAGCAAGCAGAACATTTTATGTAAGATTTTGTAATTCACAATTCCATGAACATTTGAATTCATGGAGTTTGTAGCTACACCCCGAGGATGTGAACATTTGCACTGTAAAACAATTACTATGTTTGTCTCGGCCCTTTTATTTTGTGAAAAATATTAATTCCCTAATTCTGGTGAGCAGAATAAACATTTTGTTCAAATCTCTTCCTTCTTGACATGAATCAAGAATGGTTGTTTGATCAAATACAAAAAAGACATATAATTTTGGTTATTTTAAACTAGCTGTATCGATACTTTGAAATCTTGCCATTTCTTAGTTTAAGTAAAACTATTTCCAAATGTGGGCTCAAGACTCACTTTTTATTGTTTATTATCCTCCCACAGCACCACCCCTCCATATAGTCATGTGCAAGTTTCTCAGGGTTAAGAGTATTAATAAGGGTTGATTTTGGCATCTCCTTTGTCTTCTCTACTACAATGGTTTTGATCACTGCGAAGGCCTTTCTCGATCATTTCCTTGCAAGCCTTGCCGCTCACAATCACTAGCCACTTCCAAACTCACTTCCTTTGACGATCACCCTAGAAAAAGCTCTCCCCAAGTTGCTTGTAACTGCACTTTTAATTCCCAACTGCCTGGCTTTTGGTTCTCCATTTCCAATCCCTCAATCTGCAACTGTCTATTTACTCAACTATTCCCTCGCCTCCACCTTTAATGCCCTAATCCCCAGCAAAATCTTTGTTCTCTCCCACCCTGGCCATGGCCCCTGGAATGGCACCCAGTGTTGCTCCCTCAAGTCCATGGGGCACAGATTGGAGCATGTCTGTGGCACCGCTGGTTTAGTCATCCATCGCTGGATCTGACTGGACTACATGAATTGTTATTGTCCTTTACTTCCTCTGCCAAAACCAACTGCTACCCAGTAACATCAAGGAGAGCAAAGATGATAGGGGAGGGAAGCAAAATATTGTGGATGCTCGAAATCGGAAGTAAAGAAATACTCAGTAGATTGGTAGCATTTGTGGAGGGAGAAATTGATTCTGATCTTTCTGCCCCTTGGCCTCCTAAACTGTTTTAATGAAGCTCATGCAACTCAAAGAACAGCACCTCACCTTTCGATGGGATGCCTTGCAACCTTCAGATTCAACACTGAGCTCAACAATTTTACATCACATTCACCACTTCCATTTTTTCTGGAACAGCTTCTCTTGGCAATGATTCTGTCATGATTACACTTAATTCCTCTAGACAGATCTTTTATTTCTTTACTTGTTCCATTTCCATCGCCTTTGCCTTGCACCATCATTCATTTTGTCATTTAATCTCTCCATCTTTCCACCTTTTTATTCTTTCCCCATCTCCCCTCTTTCTCTGCCTTTGCACTTGCTTAAAACCTGTTATAGCTCCAGTTGTTTCCAGTTCTGATGAAAGGTCATGAACCTGAAATATTGGTCTGAATTTTCCCAGCGCTATGATGGTGCATGGGGTGGTGGGGAGGAATGCTGGAAAAATAGCGGGGAGCCATGTCAGGGTGGCTCCCCAACACATTCCCAAGGAACTTTCCCAGGGGTGGGCTGGAAGTAGGATCGGCTGCTCACGCCATGGAGGTGGCTGCCAATTAGGATGTTTAAAACATTAGAGTAGGGGTGATTTTTCAAGGTTGCCAGCATTTTGTCCCTCCCATCCAGTCACATGTGGAGACTGCTAACTCTCCTGCCAATCTTATAATGTCTGTAGCGCAGCAAACTGTTATATGAGTTGATATAAAATTATATAATTTTCCATTGAGAAGAGTTGCTGTTTATTAAAAAAAAATTAAGTTTCCTTCTGCATCCCAACTGCAGAAGTAATTAATGTTTGGTAAAAGTAAATTAGTAAACTGATTCATTATGTGCATCTGTAGGACTGTTTCATATCTACCTTTAAACTGAATTAACTGACTGATCAGGTTTTTAATATGCATTATATGTTTCTTTCTCATGACCTTTTGTAAATTCTAAATGCAATAAAATGTATTGTTCAGCAGTAAACCGCATCATTGAATTTTAAAACTACCACACAAAAAGTTTCAAGCTATTCCAATAATAGCTTCAATGCCACTTGCCAATAATACACATTTTGGGAAGCTGACTATAAACTGAAATATAAGGGGTAATTTTCTAACTTTTTGCCACTCCCCCTGTTGGGAGCACAAATCACCTCAAAGCAAAATAGTGTTATTAAAATTAAATGCTTAATAATTTGATGCAACTATTGAGAGCTATTGAGTAATTCCTAAATCAGCCTCCTGTTGCTGCCATAGACCCTACAATCAAAGCACAACTCAATTGATACAAAATTGGGCTCAGTAGCACCAGTTGTTTTTGTGCTACACATGCCATTCAGGGACCAAAATGACATCCTATGCGCATCCGCACACTCCTGCTGTGAATCACGCAGGACACCATCTTAGTGAGGACGTTAGAGTGTGCAGAACTTACATCCAATGGAAGTATGCAGAGTGGTCCAATCATGATGTCAATCAGTGCACAAAGCTTCAGCCAATGTGCTCTCTTAATCTTGCACATTGGAACACGCATTAAACAGCAGGAAGGACATTGTAGTAGTGCTATTTAAAGGAATCATCAACCACTTAAAGGTTAGTTGATTTCTTCTGGCTGTTGCTGCAATGATCCAAGTGTTTGGTGCTTTCAGTAGTTCTTTCAAGTTCCCAAAGTCTACAAGGAGTGGTTTAGCAAGTGCTGAAGGACTTTTTTCTGACTTCAAGGATAGCTGTTGTCTCCAGAATGATATCAGTGGTTTGGTTGAGTGGGCAGAAAAATGGCAAATGGAATTAAATCCAGAGAAGTGTGAGGTAATACATTTGGGGAGGGCAAACAAAGCAAGGGAATACTCAATAAATGGGATGATATTGAGAGGGACAGGGGAAGTGAGAGACCTTGGAGTACATGTCCATAGGCCCCTGAAGGTGGCAGGACAGGTGGATAAGATGGTAAAGAAAGCATATGGAATGCTTTCCTTTATTGGATGAGGTGTTGAATACAAAAGCAGGGATGTAATGCTGGAACTGTATAAAATGCTGGTTAGGCCACAGCTGGAATATTGTGTACAGTTCCGGTCACCACATTACAGGAAGGATATAATTGCTCTGGAGAGAGTACAGAGGAGATTTACAAGAACGTTACCAGGGCTTGAAAATTGCAGCTATGAAGAAAAATTGGATAGGCTAGGCTTGGCTTGTTTTCCTTAGAACAGCGGAGGCAAAGGGGTGACCTGATTGAGGTGTACAAAATTATGAGGAGCCTAGATAGGGTAGACAGGAAAGACCTGTTTCCTCTAGCTGAGGGGTCAATTACCAGGGGGCATAGATTTAAGGTGATTGGTAGAAAGATTAGAGGGGACATGAGGAAAAACCTTTTCAGCCAGAGGGTGGTGAGCGTCTGGAATTCACTGCCTAAATTGTGGTTGAGGCAGAAACCCTCAACTCATTTAAAAAGTACCTGGATATGCACCTGCAGTGCTGTAACCTGCAAGGCCACGGACCAGATGCTGAAAAGTGGGATTAAAAATGGGCAATAGCATCTTTTTTCTCCTTTTATGGCCAGGGCAGACACAATGGGCTGAATGGTCTGTTTCTCCACCATAACCTTTCTATGATTCTATGATCAAGACTTTTGTGTGAGGATTCTCATACAAAAATTCAATGTAAACCATATGCTACTAGTTTTGACAATACACAACAGCAAAATAATAAAGCATTTGCTCCCAGACATGGTTGCAGTTCCTCTTTGAATATAGCATGACTAGAAGAAGCAGAGGCCACTCAGAGCAGAGCAAGCTTCTGGAAAAGGGAGGTGAAGGAGGGATTTCAGCATGAGACCATATCCATCCAGGAGTTTCAGGGACCAATTCTCCTACCTGAAGCTCAGCAAGGAATGTGAGATGTCTATGTTTCAGTAAGGATGACCTCAGCTGCAAACAGCTACAACTGCAACCTTGGAGTAGGGCAAGGATGGCATTGCCAGTGGCTGTGAAAGTAACCATGGCGATGAACTTTTATCAGTCTAGATCCTTCCAAATTGAAGTTGGAGATATTTGGAGACATAACATAGATTTTCATCCACTGTTACCTAAGGGACTTTACTGTGGCTCTCTAATCAAAGAGAGCTAGGTAATTAGCCATAGTCCACAAAGGACCATGGGCATCTCCCCATTTGAGAGAGAGAGACAATTGGTTATATATAGCTTGAGGGGCATCACTCCACAAGTATGGGCAAGGCAAGAAGGCAGGCCTCCATAAACCACTACAGCCAGTACAGGGATTGAATCTGTGCTGTTGGCATCATTCTGCATCACAGTTTAATTATCTAGCCAACGGAGCTAACTGACACCCATAAGAAAGCTAGCAACATTTCATTTTTTGCCAGAGACCAGGAGGTGGAGCAAGAATGTGTATTTGCTAGGTTTGCAGGCTTCCCCATGGTGCAGGGTGTCATTGACTCCATACATTGCTTTGCATTTCAGCTCTGCCTAATATAGGAACCGAAAAGGATTCCACTCCCTCAGTTTCCAGCGGGTGTGCAAATCATGAAGGTCAATGCCCAGTATCCTGGTAGTACTCCTGATGCCTTCATTCAGCATCAGCCTGCACTGCCAGCTGCATTTGAGCCACCACGACAAACAAAAGAGTTACGACTGGGCAACAAGGCCTGTCTGCTAAAGAAGTGGCTCATGATATCAACACAGCCCATGTATACAGGTGCACCATGCATACAACGAATGACATGCTGCCACACAAAATGTAATAGGGCAGACAATTGATGTGCTGAAACAACACTGTTGCTGCCTGCACTGCTTTGGAGGAGCTCTACAGTGCTTGACACCTAGAGTGGGTGTCAAGATTTGTGGCGGTCTGCTGCATACAACACATGGTGAAGGGTCAGCCTTTGCCACAGCGAGCAGCGGAGGAGCAAGAGCATGAGGAGAAAAAGGAGGAAGAAGAATAAGAGGAGAAGAAACAGGAAGGAAGCACATAGATAGCCTTTTTCTGTCTGGGATTTCTATGAAGAGTTAGTTCGAATGCATTACCTGCAACCCCAGTTCCCCATTTAACCATGGTCCCACAACTTGCCTTCCCTCTTGTCACTGACCATCACATAGCTTGTTTGGTCACAATGCAAAAATAAAAGCCACCACAAAATAAACATACCAATCCAAATTGCTAAATGAAATCATGCTATATTGCACACAAATAGAAACCAATCATTCTTGCACATTCCTTTAGTGCTTGCCTTCCATGTGCCTTTGCCTGCCCTTGTGCTGCTTGGCTGGTGGAAGGCTGCTGACTTACAGTGGAAGAGACTGCAGTTGGCTGTGTGTGAAAACTGTCGGATCTGGGTGTGAGGGTTGCAGCAGCGCTGACTGTGTGAATGTGAGGTATGAGTCATGATTGATAGAGGTTTTTGATAGGTGAGTGATGGGGATGTGGTGCATTGAGCAGTGTATGAGACTAGTGGTGCGGTTGGAATATGACATTTTTAGATACATTTTCACTGACTTTGACCTGTCTTTTGAGGTTATTGAACTTTTTGTGAAACTGTATCCAGGTCTTCAGGGCCAATCTCCTGACATTGACCTCCATGGCTATCTATTCCAGTGGTTCCAAATACCTTTTGACTGTGTACATGGGGGCAGGCCTCCAGACAGATACAGGATATCTTTCCCCTTCTCCACCAAAACCTCCAGTGCAGTGTCTGAAAACCTTGGAGCTTGGCTTGCTCCATTTTTCATTGTTTCGCAGCAGTGTCAGTTCCTGCACAACTAGGTGCACTAGTCCAGTCACAATGGACCTCCACTAAGAAGTTATGATTTTGGGCCCCCTGCTTATGTGTGCAGTCAATGAACAGTGTGTTTAGTGCAGGATGCACACAGAAATCGTTCTAATGTGAAGACATCCCTGCGTTAACACGATGCCTGCATTTCAATCAACAAAGGTGGGTTATCCATGCATCATGATATCTGCACTCCTTTTCAGCAGCTTTCCAATTTAGCCACCAATGTGTAATTCTGTTAGTGGTTGCATCATTGATGCAAAGGTTTCCTCCACTTTAGTGCAGCCATTACATGAAACTATTGCAAAGTACACAATTGGATTATTTAATTTTTGGCCGTTATACCATTAAATAGCAATTACTGCTTTAGACTGGTGAAAGAAGCATTATTATAGCTATGTGTGATTGTTCAGTTTTCTGTCATTCTCACTAATTAATTTGTGCCTCACAAAATCACCCCACAGGAAAATTGTGCACAGCTGCCGTATTGATTGACAGTTTTTAAAATTTGGAAAAAATAACATTGTAAACTCACTGAATCTGAAACAGTAAAATTTACCCCCACGTCCTCCTCCCCCCACCCTTCTTGGCTGTCCTCATTAAAAATAATGACAAGACTCTATTAAATATAGATGTTCGGGTCAACTACTCCTGAGAATAACCTACTTATAGGAAATGTTTGCTCAATGGATCAAATCAACCAATATTTTGGAATAACATTTGATTTTTTAAAATAAATTATTGATGCCAATTTTGCATTATTTTATACAGATTTTGAATTTCTTTCAGAAAGGCAGTAGCATTTTTTCACAGGATAAATCTGAGTTTGAGAAAGAAATGGTGAGCTAAACAGTTAGAATTCAAGGGACAGTACGGTCAAAGGACAAATTGCTTTTCGTGCCAATATCTTTGATGGAATGAGGCTGATGAATCAAATTTCATATTCTCATTCCAAGCATTCTTTCTGTGATGCTGTGAATTGTTTTAATCAGACAAGTTTTAATAACATTAAGGGCCTGAATATTTCAGATGATGGGGTTTCCCTCCCTGCCATCTGAAGAGTCCCTGCCGACTCAGACTGCCCCGCAGCCATTTCACACTCAAATGAGCATCAATTGGCTGCAGGCGGGACTTCCGTCCCTCACTCGCCTTAGAAAGCTGCCGGCCAATCTGATTAATCGCAGCTCTCTAGTCCCTGCAGTGACAAGAGCCGCAGCAGACAGAAGAGGAAGTTCAGCCTGAGCCCCGGGACTGGATGGCAAGGTAAGTGTGCGGGGTCCCAGGGTGGGGTGAGCAGGGAAGGCCTTGGGGGAGTGGAAATTGGGTGATTGGGATGACGGGGGAGAGGCGAGGGGATGGGGGGAGAGAGGTCCAGCGGCTACCAGACCTTAGGGGGGGAGGGACATGCGCACGAAAGAGCACACGTCTCCCTGAGGCTAAGTGCTGCCTCAGGGAGATCGCTTACACTTTTAAAACATTAAAAATAGAAAAAAAAATCCTTAACATGTCCCCCTCATGTGACAATGTCACATGAGATGGGATATGTTCATAATTTACACTAAACCTTTATTAAACTTTTTAAATCCTTACATGAAACCTCATCCCGCTGGTGGATGAGCTTTCATGTTTTTACTAATTCCTGCCAGGGCTCCTGGCCTGCCTGCCAACCTTAAGGTTGGACGGGCAGGTCCTTTAATTGTTTCAATGATCCTGTCAATGGCTTCAATTGGCCATTGACAGGTCGACGGGCGCACAGCTGATCTTGCTGTGCCCCCGCCTTCCTGAAAATTTAAATGGGGCGGGATGACCTCAGGGGTTTCCCCCGACATCATCCCGCATTATTTTACATGTCGGCGAGTGGGCCCCGCCCCCTGCTCGCCGACGGCAAAATTCAGCCCATTACGAATCGTGCGGAAGGGTAAAATGGTTGCGGGGACTCCCATTATATTAATATAAAAGCAAAGAACTGCGGATGCTGGAAATCTAAAACAAAAACAGAAACAGAAATACCTGGAAAAACTCAGCAGTTCCGATGCTGCCAGATCTGCTGAGTTTTTCCAGGTATTTCTGTTCCCATTATATTAATGTTTCTCTGCCCCACCATTTTTTCATACCTGATTTGAGGCACCAGAAGCCCAATGTCCCAAAAGAAATGAAAGCCTAATTTAAGATGCAGTGTCAGGTCCCAGTGATGTCATCAAAATGGACATTTTAACTGTGGGCCCAACAGTGGTTCACACAGTCTCTGCATGGCCTGTGCATATGCAGAAAGGGAACTGGACAGTACATTAGCTACTTCAGCTCCTGTAATCCTGATTCCTACCTGGATTAAAATCAAGCTTCCGCTTTTTGGGGAAGGCACCTCCAATGTTATGCTTCTATGAAATGCCCTGGGATATTTTTCTACCTTAATGGTGCTGTATAAATGCAATTTTTTGTTATTATTAGCCCTCTCTGTAACCTCTCAGTGAGATCTAGTTACCTGGGTTCTTGTAGTTTAAGTGTTCTTTCCTATAACTACTTTAAATACATTGATTTTTAATTAATTTTGTCAGAATTTTAATTAGTGTGTCCCTAACATGTCTTTTGATCCTGACATCTCCCTGGAGTGGCCTTCTGTTCGGAGCAATTCATTACTTTGTAATCTCAAGCCTATGGCATTAGCTACAGGTTAGACAATGATTCAATACAGCATTTTCATGTGAATGAAAATTAACCTATAACTGTATAGGGTGTGTCAAATATAGATGGTAGCCTGCAGTACAAAAATGGAGAAAGTCTTATGAAAGGCACAGGCTTCAAAACTGCCAACTTTTTGTTGAGTTTTACTGTTAGGTAAAAAGGAAATTAGAACCCTCTGTCACGGGAGTCGATCTTGAATTTTTGCAACACAATAAAAGGAGCCAGCAGTCCATCTTACATCTCTGCCGATTTTTATTTCTAGTGTCCAATTTTATTGGATATTAATCAATCTAATCTAGTAAATCTGCTTGTTATTTCAGCCTTATTTTTGATATTTTATAATATTTCAGATGCCTTGCAGCTACATTTCCCTGATCATTGAGAAACTTGAACCCTGGTTGCACTTTTTTTTAATGAGACGTTGTTGAGTGGCTTCGCAGAGTGCTGGGCCAAAACTTTGGGCGGGATTTGGGTGGGACTGGAAACCAAAAGTCAATTGACTTTTGGCAGGACCGGAAAATCCCAGTTGCGGGTGGGACCAGAAAACCCCTGCCTTTGATTTCCCACACTTGGAGGAATTTTAATCCTTCCAACAACAACAGCAACTTGTATTTACCTAGCACCTTTAACATAATATAATGCCACAAGGCACTTCACAGGAACATTATAAAGCAAAATTAGGCACCTAGCTGCATAAGGCGATATTAGGGCAGATGCCTAAAAGTTTAGCCAAAGAGGCAAGTTTTAAGGATTCTCCTAAAGGAGGATAGAGAGGTTTAGGGAGGGAATTCCAGAGCTAAGGGCCTAGGTTGCCAATGGAGGAACAATTAAAATCAAGAATGCTCAAGAGGTCATAATTATATGAGCGCAAAAGTGTCAGAGGGTAATGAAGCTGGGAGGCGATTACAGAGATAGGGAAGGGCGAATGCAGGTAAGAATTTGAAAACAAAGCTGAGAATTAGGTGAATGGGATCATATCCCAAGTTAGGGCAGGGGCAGCAGAGTTATGGATGACATGAAGTTTAAGGAGGGTAGAATTTGGGACACCAGACAGGAGCGCATTGAAATAGTCAAATCTAGAAGTAACAAAGGCATCAATGAGTGCTTCAGCAGGAAATGAGCTGAGGCAGGGGTGAAGTCAGGTGATGTTATGGAGGTGAATATAGGCAGTGTGAGAAGTAGCATGGATGTGTGGTCGAAAACTCATCTCTTGTCAAACATGACACCAAGATTGCAAACAGTCCGGTTTAATTTCAGATAGTTACCAAGGAGTGGGTTGGAGCCAGTAGCTAGGGAACAGAGTTTGTTGTGGGCACTGAAGGCAATGACTTCTATCTTCCCAGTAGTAAATTAGAGGAAATTTCCCCTCATCCAGTATTGGATGTCAGACAAGCAGCCTGATAACTTATCAACAATGGAGAAGTCAAGGGAGGTTCTGGTGAGGTAAGGTTGGGCATCACCAGTGTACATGTGAGAAATAATGCTGTGCTTTTGGTTGATGTCACCAAGGGGTAGCGTGCAGACAAGAAATGGGAGAAGGCCAAGGAGATCCTTAGGGAACATTTGAAGTAATGGGCAGGAGGAAAAGAAGATAGTGCAAGTGATACTCTAGTTACAGTTAGATAGATAAGAATGGAACCAGACATGTGCAGTTCCACCCAGCTGGATGACAATGGAGAGGCATAGTAGGGGGATGATGTGGTCAATTATGTCAAAAGCTGCAGACAGGTCAAAAAAGACAAGGAAGGTGTTTTACTATGGGTTCTTTAGCTGTCTCAATGATGCGATCTTGAGAGTTGTATATTTAAGCATGAACTCTTTATTGCTAACCTTTAAACTATTTACAGATCCAAGGTATGGTCATGCATGAAGCTGTAATCTCCATGCAGGCTGGTCCCAGAGTGTTCTTTCTAGACTGTTCTCTCAGTCCAGTACCATGTGACTCTATACATCATACTGGGGCTATTCTCTAGTCCCACATTAACCCTTGACCTACCAAGCACCTTTACATTACAATGGCATGCAGGCACATATAACATCATACAACAGAGGAGCAGTTTACCTTTGTCGCAGTCACACCGGGTGTCATTTGTGACTTTGATAAGAACCATTTGCTACTGCCTCCTCATGCTTATCCACAAGAAAGGTGGAAAAATATGCGGAGGGACCAAGAACAGGTTTCAGCATTAGTGGAAACTGAGATCAGACTAACAATCTATCTCTTGATCACCGCTGATAGTTTACCCTTAAAAATTAAAGTAAATAGTTAAATCTCAATATATTTTTAAAAAGAAATCTGTGATCATTTTAAATAAGGCAATCAGATATCTAACCATTTGTGAGCATCATTTTGGCCATTCTAAAAACTATTCCACTTTCTTGGATATTGTAATTTTCTTCCTCTTGGATCATTTAACCATCATAAATAATTAACAACCAAAATAATAAAACAGCATAATGTATGATTTCTGTAAAATGGTTCAAGATTTCTGTAAATTATATAAAACAACTGTTATAAATGTTGGTGAACATTTTTAGATGGGTTTTTATATCTCACCCCAGGAAATGGTAAATAATCATCAGTTTCTGAAGACTGTGTGAATCACAAGGGAAATGAGTATTTTCACAGATACTTTCTACTGGGCTCATCACAATAAAGAAAAGTTTTTTTTTGTTTTCATGCTTCATTCTCAGACTTCTTTGACTTTCACATTTCTTAACCTTTCCAACAACAAAGTAAGAACCTGAATGACTCTAATAGCTTCAAATCAGGAACTAATCATCTTAAGTAGGGAAAAAAACTATACTTATTGTGAGAGGATAAGCAACCAGAAGCATATCAGATTGTGCAGTAATATTGCTTAACCTTTGTTAGATATTGCATTCCCCCAAATACTATATAACTACACAGAGTCTCATGTCTGCTCCCATGATTGACCAGTGAAGATATTATCCACAATATAACCTGCTGTAGTAATCAGTTTTGGTTACTACATTTAAGAGATATGCTTTGTGTTGACTGGACTTGAACCTGGCACTACCTGCACATTAAAGTGTTTAACAAACACTTGGAGTGGGATTTTCCCCGCTTTGCACCAAGTGTGGGAGCAGGCATGAATAATGGTGTCTTTCCTGCCGGCCACAATAGCAGGTTTTCGTGCCATATTGTCCACTCCCTGCCTCACTAATTATGCATGCATGTGAAACACGCTGGGTCACTGGCGGGCAGCCTCTGATTCGCCCGCCCCGCCATTGGCCCACTGCTTCCTTACTCCAGACGCCACATTTAAACAACACCCATGCACAGCTATATCTGCAGCCCAGGACTACTCCATGGAAGACACGGTTCCCAAAGGGAAGAAGCATGCTGCTCCAAAATTCAGTAATACCTCACTGGAACACCTGCTGGACACAGTCAAGACCAGCTGCATGTCCTGTAACCCCATCTGGCTACAGGAGGTCCAGCAAGGTGATCAATCCGGCTTGTGAGTCGGTGGCAACGGTGGTCAGTGTCAACGCTATACAAAAGAGGTCAGCCACCCAGTCCAGGCAGAGGATGAATAGGAAGAGGGTAAGTCAACCATCTCATCACTGTTAGTTCAAACACTCACAAGCCCATCACACATTCACTGGCATCTCACTCACTGCCAGCTCAAGGAACATCACTACTCACTCTCTCGCATACACCCTCACATCTCCATCTGGCCTCATGTCCTCTGGAGCTTTTGTCCTCATCCCATCCATGGCTCCAGTCACCACCCACACATGCCAGGCATCCTTATCATCAGCCCTGGCATGCATCTTGCTCACACTCTCTCCGTCTGTCTTCATGAAGCTCGCACACAATAAAAGGGAGAGATCCCAGACTGGGGTGGAGTTCCCGACATCAAGTTCCTCATGGAGTTTGAAAACCATGCCATAGAGCTGGCCGGGGAGGACATCAACCCTGCCCGTGCCAACGCTGACGTGGGTGGTGTGCACCCAAGTGAGGATCCTGCACCAGCTCATCGCTCAGACAGCCATACTGTGAGTGCTTTGTCCTGTTTTAGAGTCACCTGCCATGCATTAATGATCTCTCCTTTCTTTCATAGGCACCTCTGGAAAGGACCCGAGAGTATCCACAAGCCAGGCCCGCAGCTCCAGCCCCGACGACACCTTGGACCAGGAACCTGAGGACAGCACTTTTGAAGACCCATCGCAGCGCCTACCCACACCCTCCACCAGCGCGGAGACACACACCTCAGTGGGACCTAGTTTTAGTGCAGCCTCGGGGTCATGATCTGGTGAGCATATCGCACAATCTGGTCCACAGTGGGTGGAGGCAGGGACATCCAAGGTCGCCGGCACATGGAGGACTGATGGAGGCTACGACTCTGCTGAGTCCAAGTCAGATGACAAGCCTCTGGACTCGGTCCTGGAGCTGCAGCGACAATCACGGAATGTCAGGAAGGGATGTCAGCTGCGTTCCTCCAATTACAACGGACGATGGAGGAGTCCTTCCGCCTCAGTCTGAGGTAATCGCGCTGGACTGCCAACGCACCAAGGTCAACACTAGCAGATTGACAGCTGCTGCAGAGACCTTGGTCCAGGACATAGGTCCTGCACTGCTGCAGTAGCAGCACTCCATTGTTGTAGCCATTGGAGGCATCCATCAGTGGCCACGTGAGGCGGGGGAGGGGGGGCATCTAGATCTCACTCCAGCTGTCCCTGTCTTCAAGGAGTCAGCCAGGGGCCCTCAGACATCAGTAGGGAGGAGGACCAGCAGCTGGACACACCGAGGTCATCCAGCCAGGTGACTCCGGGCCTCTCTAGCCCATCGAAATCCCCTCTTCCTGTGACCCCATCATGAACAGCTCCACAGGACGAGGAGAGTGCACCTGCCCCACAGCAGGACATCCAAGTAGGCCGGTGCCCTTCAGGTCTTGGCCCTCCAGAGGATGCCCACCAAGTTCATCACAGACAGGGCGTAGCAGTCAGCAGGCTGCCCCCAGCTCCGCTGTGGATGTCGGCGGAGCACCAAGCTGTAGTGGTAGGGTTAAGAAAGTTAAAAAGAGTTAGGAGCACTATGGTGGCACAGGCATTCACAACATGTATAAAATATACACAAATGTAAATGGAATCGCACTCATTCTACATCTCTTGTGTATGCCTCCTTCTTACGATGAGCTGTCAATCACATGTGGTGCCTTGGTCCCTGCCCCCACTTATCACAGGTGTCGCTATCATGGGCTTCTCGTCTGTGCAGTGTGCTTCCATATTACACAGTGTGTGGCCCTTTTCCAGATCATTCTCCATATCACTAACTCCTCCACCTTAATGGTAATTGTGCTTGTGGAACGAACCTCATTCACATGCTTTGCGGGGTCACGTCACCTTTATTCTTGGCTGTGTAAGATTGAGGCAGAGGTGTTTTCCTATCTTATCTGCATTCTTGAGAAGTGAAGGTGTAGTGTACAAGGAGAGATGTGTTCATGCATGGAGAATGCTCATATATCATGCACCTCCATGTGCTCTCTGTCTTTTGGCAGAGCTTTTGTTCTATGAGCCCATACTCAGAGTTCATGTGTGCTGCTGTCAGTCAACCGCATTTCCCCTTTCAGAGTGTACATCGGCTAAGCTCACCAATAAGTGAGTGCACCTTGCCCTCTCAAGATGAAGAAGTTCAACACCTCTCAGCCACATTATTGTCCTGGTGCTCAAATGTCCAGCTTTGAGTGTCTCTCACCCTGTAGTTATGTATCTTGTGGGGACAAGGCTCTCGTCACAAACTAGGAGTGCAGCGCTGTGCGTCCCCTCACCTGAGCACTAACCGAGGTCACTGATGCTAATTCCAAATGGTCATTTCTGGCAATAGAGGCTTGGAGCAGGCTCTGGAAGTGCACATTGTAGCTTTAGACAATGTGTAGGGGAGCAATGGGATAGGAGTGAGGATGTACTGAAGCTGAAGTGTGCTCTTTATTCGCAATAACACATGTCCTTGAGGTCTTCATGGTGTGTATGCATTTTGGACTTGGCAAGGGCCAAGCTTGGCCATGAGGGCCCAATGTCTGTGTTAAAGAAGAGGCATTTTAATGTGTGGCAGGCAAGTGTTTGATGTCTTCATGCTCAGGTGGTCCACATCCATATCAAGCTGAGGATAGATGCAGCCCAGGATCCCTATCTGAGAGTGCCGGATGGCAATGTGATTTCGAAAAATGCACCACAGACGATTGAGTCATCTATAAATGGATTCACAGCAGCGGGACGTCATCAGCTGCCTTGCCCCAAGCGTGAATTAAATGATTCACCATCGATGTTACACAGTGTGTGTAATTCCCTTGCTTGAGATGGGCTTCCTTGAAGAGCCTTGTCACATTGAAGGCATACAGCTACGAGACCATTGAGAATCGACCAACAGCTCCTGGCTCTTGTCGGCTGCTGTAGTGACTGGGATGCTGGAGAGACGCTTGAAGAGGCAGCACCTTCTGACGTCTGATGCCGGGACTCCCGCCTCCAGTTAGCACCTCATCTCAGCAAGGACACATGCTGCCAAGGGTACATCATCCTTCAAAGGGTCAGGACAATGTGAGCCTGATGTATAACTATTCACTCTCGTATTGAACTGCATGGGCTAAATGAGAGGAAGAGCAACGCTGGAGTTTGTGCTGGCCCATGATGGATGGCTCTTTTCCAAGAGGGTACTCACTACAACTCGTCATCCTCCTGGTGGAATCTGGTGACTATCAGGGCCCCACGTGCACATCTGCCTCATCTGGCCTATGCTATGGTCTCTTCCCCTGCAACCTCAGCTTCCTCAAACTCATGACTCTGATCCCCGTCGATGTCCTCCTCATCAGAGGAGACGTGCAGCTCCTTCATCTTGTCATCAGGCAAATCCTCCTTTCCTTGCAGTGCTAGGTTGTGCAGCACGCAGCAAGCCACAATGATCCGTGACACAATCTGGGGACTGTACTGGAATACTCTTCCATAAACGTTCAGGCATTAGAATTGGATCTTTAGAATGTCTATGGTGTGCTCCACCAATGCTTAGTTAGAGCTGCAGGAGTCTGAGGCTGCCACATGGGCATCATCAGCCATGTCCTTTCTGTGTACCCTTTGTCACCGAGCAGCCAGTCCTGGATCCTTTGTAGCCCCTCGAAGATGTCCAGGATCTGCGACCTACTCAAGGTTTATGAGTCGCGGACGCTTCCTGGGTATCTGGCACAAACCTGCATGATAAGTTTCTTATGGCCGCGGACCAGCTGTACACTGAGCGAATGGAAGCCTTTCCTGTTTATATGTTGGAGTGCCTGTTACCAAGGGCTTTTATTGCCACGAGTGCAGTCAATACTACCCTGCACCTGTGGGAATCCGGAAATTGCTGCAAAGCCCAGTGCTCTGGTGTCCTGGTTTACTTGACCTGTCGAAGTTGACGTAATTGTGGGCCTTGGCAAAAAGGGAGTCTGTCACCTCATGAAAGTATTTGTGCATGAACGCTTGAGAGATCGCACAGATGTCCCAGTAGAGCCCTGGAAGGAGCTACTGGCATAGAGGTTCAGAGCAGCCATTACTTTCAGAGCCACCCAGTGTAGCCTTTGCCCCGCAGCCCCTTCTCCTGCCTAAGGCTGCTTGCCCCCTTCCCCAGTGCAGGCCTAGCCCTGCAATCCATGAAAAGCCACCCCTCTCCAGCTTACCACTGGTCTGGTAACTAGGCATTTGCATGTGACAACCCACTGCAATCGATGTGTTTTTGCTTGTGAAGTCTGGCGCTGATTCCCGCCAGCGCTGTGCATTGCAAGGTAGGCAAACTAACCTCAAAGTGAGGAGCAAAGTGCAGGTTGCCAGATGCATGTCGCTTATATACTGTTGTGAAACACGTCATTCTAATTGCACACCAACGTGCCTGGACGATCCAGCGTGGTGGGATGATTCCAGCAAGGAGACCTTATAATGACTTGCAAAAATATCGAAATGAAGGTCCCGACGTGCTGCGGTGGGAAACATGACCCGCTATTGATGCCTGGAGCGCATAATCGGGACCTGGTTTTACAATGCCATAAAACCGGTTTTTGGGCTTCTCACGATATTTTCTGCTCCCACCTGCCACAAACTGAAGTGGAAAATCCTGGCCTTGGTAACAACATTTGATAACAACACCTAATGAGGCCATTGAAAAGTCTCTTCAAAAGTACTATGTTACTGAAGATATTCAAACCTTTAGAGCAGGGATTAATGTCAGAAATTTATGGTTTGTACCTTATACTGCTAGTCTCTCCTGTTTCGTCTTTGAATCCTTGTTCTGTAATTGTTCAGAACCTCGGGAAGTGGGGAGAAGGAAGGTCAGCAGCACTGATACTTAAACTGCATACTTCAGAAATCACTCTCTGCTAGGAAAATTGGTGAATAGTGTCAGGCGAAATAGTTTTAAATAATTAAGCAATAATCAGCTCCTATCTGAATGTCCGAGACTCTTTTAATGGTTTGCCATGGGCCCACAACATTAATCTCCTCATGCCATGATTTGTATATATTTCTGGGTTCACTATGACTCCTTAGAACATTCTCAAACATTTTTATTTTGTTGTAGGACTATTGTCATTATCGACTAGACCTAATGTCAGCTTTCACTTTTGGATTATTGAAAAATATTGTGCAGTGTCAGTTAGCTAAGCACAGTAAACAAATTATTAAATGGCATTTGAGTAAGTTATAAACTTTAACTATAGTCCTAGCTTCCATTAAAATGTTATCTTGCAGAAATATGAACCAGATCAACAGACAGCCAGTAAAATAGAAAACCAGAAAATGATACAGCATCTCGTTAATTAAATAACTATATTGAACTTTAGTTTAAAATATATGTGCACACATCTGCACATGAATAAAGCCTGCTGTGTAAAACTTCTAAGCATTTGGGCAATGCCAAAGTCGCATGATCTTTAATTTTCTCTTTATCCCTAAACATCGTTAACTTGTATTTGATAACAAGGTGACCATGCTGTAATGTTTCTAAACGTTACATTTTTTCAGGCAAATTTGGAAAGGGTGGGTTTTCTGGTGTTGAATATAATGAATGTATGTTCTTAGGAATTTAACACTTGGCTCTCTTTTTAGCAATCATTGGAACTGAGCAATTCCAAACCAGACACTGCATAGTTAAATGCACAATTGCAATTACCTCACATTACTCCATTAATGTGCCTTAACTCCACCCAGATAAACATTTTTAAGGTAATGACATATATTTTGACAAGCCTTGTGACCTTGTCAGTTTAATACCAATTTATTGACAGTTTTGTATTATGAAGTTGACTCCACAAGGAACTGGCTTGAGTCTGCTCAAAGCTCAGATCATGTCATGCTCTTTCAGAGGCACTGTGAATCATTTCTGTTGGAATTGCAGCCCATATACCCAATGTACCGCTCAGTCACAATTAACATGTTTTAAGAGCTGTATTCACTGCCCCACACTTCCCTCTCATAGATAAAGTTTGTTTTTCAGGAAACATAACAGTTTTCTTTTAAGCAATCACAACAGTTTCTTCAATCTTTAAACAATGGACCCCAGTCTTTGTTGCTGACCTGTCATATATCTGTTCAAACCACACGTTAGGGATTTAAAAGCCTATTACTCTAACTGCTTTCTGAGAAAAAGTTGTCATTATATATTCTAGTATTTAAGCTGGTTATTTTTTTGTCTCTCAAAAGATGGTAACATTCATTTAATAGCATACACTTTTTCAATTTCATGGTTGAATGCCGTCTTGATAAAGACTGAAATTATACAGTGAAAAAATCAATACAGTTTCAATGGATTTTGGAGAATTGAAAATTCAAAAAGACAATTTCAGGTTTTTCTTCTCATGGTTAAATTGCATAATATTAACAGACGCATATTTTTTTGTCCATTTAAATTCAAGTAGATGGAATTAAACTTTTCAAACAATGTGTGTTGTGCTGGCAACTGCTTGCTTTTCATCTCAGAACAGAAGCTGTGCCAATTCCTCACGTAATATAAGATATCCAGCTACAAACTTACAACCCCATCAACTCTTAAAAGCAAGGGGGGAGATTTTAACCCGTCCCCAAGAATGAATGTGTTTGAGCAATCACTGACCTGCAGTCATCACCAACTTCAGTCTTCCCCCGACCTTGATCTCCCCCCAACAACTTCAATTTTCTCCCTGACTTTGATCTCCCCTCATCTTCTATCCTGCCCCAACCTCAGTTTTCCCCCCAACCTCAATCCTCTCATGATCTCAATTTCCCCCCTGACCTTGATCTTCTCCACTCCCCAGTTGTGGTCTATTGCTGCACGTTTTCCTGCAGGATCGTGCAGAACTGACTTAGTGCAGCAAACTTTGGAGGGAGCAGCGGAGAGAATCCGCACAGAAGCCACACCCCATTTTTTACAGCACTAGCTCCCTGTATTCTGGTAAGTAAAGAGTTTAAATGTGCCAAAGCTTCTTTAAATAGCTACAGAGGGAAGGTAAGTGGGTAAGGGGCTAGGGTGGGTGAGGGGGTGAGGTGGTAAGCAGAGAGGTGCATGAGGTAAGGGGGTAGCATAGCAGGTGGGTAGGGTGGCAGATGGGTGGGATGGCAAGTGGGTTTGGCGGCAGCATTGTAGGTGGGTGAGGTGGTAAGGTGGTAGGTGGCAAGTGGGTAGGGTGGTGGATAGGGTGGCAGGTGGA
Source organism: Cetorhinus maximus (assembly GCF_964194155.1). Lineage (NCBI taxonomy): Eukaryota > Metazoa > Chordata > Chondrichthyes > Lamniformes > Cetorhinidae > Cetorhinus > Cetorhinus maximus. The sequence goes on from NC_135882.1 coordinate 87,904,765, forward strand.
GGAATGGGTAGATGGGTCGGGGTAGTCAGGTTGTGTTGACTTGGGAGGGGTTGTCAGATCAGGGGCCAGTGACATCAAGCTTGGGGGGAGTTGGGGTGTCAGGTGGTAGGGGCTAGTCAGGTCAGGTTGAGGGGAGGAGCCATGGGGCTAAAAGGGGAAATCGGTGAGTGTGGGTCTGGCCAGCTTGGGTTGAGAGGGAATCAAGGACTCAGGGAGAGGAGATGGGGTGTTGGGGGGGAGTTGGGAGTCAGGAGGTTAGTCGGTGGGGGTCATTGTGAATGATGGGGAGTCAGTTGTATAGTTACCCATGGGTAACTATCCAGGTAAGTAAGTCAGAACCATCCAAAGTCTCTGACTCTAACTCAGATTTAGAGACTTTTACCGAGGGTCCAGGGAGCAGGGAAATTGCTTTTCAGAAGTTTCTGGGCGATTCCCACAGAGTCCTTGCATTGGGATTTCCAAAGGATCCCACTGCTCATCTAGGGGGTTAAGTTTGGTCTCCAACTAGCCAGAGACCAGAAGGTCTGGGCCAATATGAAGTTGTGCAATTTTGACTACAAATTACATAGAACCACTCTATCAGCACAGTTCTGCACACTTTTGCTATATGCAAGTGGATCTAATAACAACCTTGGCCTTCTTTTTATTCTGCACCCTTTCTTGTGTAGGCAAAGCAACGTAAACAGAGTGGCCCCAATTTTGACAGTCTCTGTTTGGCGGGAACGGGGTTCCGGCTCCCGATTCATCCATCAGCATTTTCATTGGGGCCTCCGTATTGGTGGCCAGGCACCCACCTCTTTCAGGTAGCAGTCTACTTGTTTTATGCTAACCAGCCATCCTATGATGTACATTGAACCCGGTTGCAGTTTTGAAGTGCCAATAGAAGGAATGCGCATTGCGCAGATGCCACTCCTTTTTTTTAAACATTAATTATTAGAATGTGGTATTGTTGGTCAATAAGGGCCATCCCTAATTGCTGCATATAGCGGCTTGATACAACTGAGAGACTTGCTAGGCCAATTCACAGAGCACTTAAGAGTCAGCCATATTGTTGTGAAACTGGAATCACAAAGGAACCACACTAAGTGAAGATGGAAGGTTTCCTTAGGACATTTTTGAACCAGTTGGGTTTTCATGACAATCTGTAGCTTCATGGTCACTTCACTGGTACCATCTTTTTATTTCCAGTTTTTTAAACCAATTTCAAGTTGCTAACCTGATCGGCCAGGCCAATCTGCTCACTCTTACTTTTAGTTTTGTTATATTTGCTAGCATATTACCTCTTAGATCTCTCTGAATGAAGAATTTTGGGGAAAGCAATTGAAATTTTTAACAAAATGTACACATACACATCTAAAAAAAATCTTTTAACTGAGATACTAAAGCGCTCATTTTCCATTAAAATTACACTATATAAAGCAGCAGTAAATGTTTTAATTTGAAAAATTAATGAGGGACCATTTCAGCCATCCGTATAACAAGAGTGATCCATTTGTCTCTATTAAATCAATGCTATTGTGTGCTGCTTTCAACAACCATCATTGCTGAGCTCTGATGACCATTGGTATATGCATTGGCTCTTATACTACCAACTTGTGCAGGCCACAGTGGTCCCCGGTTGGACCGCAGGGATGGCAGGGGTGTGATTTTATAATAGCACTTGAGACATGTGCAAGTCATTGGAGCAGCTGTTCTGACAGCGCATTTATACTGGCATGAGCTCCAATCTAAGCGATTAGCGCAAAATTATGCCCAATAGCTTGTTGCTTCTACAAATCATGCTGAGTCAAGTGCAGGCCAGTGCAGGTGACCCTGGGAGTGTGGAAGGACCCTCAAACAGGCCATCAGCTCCAGCTGGATATACACCAGAAATGCAAATGACACATTTCCTGGGCCGTTTTTTTTTGAACAGCCACCAGTAGCAGCCCCTTTAAGAATGATTAGTTAGGCCACTTGCCATCTGGTACAAATGAGTGAATTGTGAGCAATGGACGCTGCATGCATCTGTAACTGAAAATTGCAATTAGGGTCCTACAAATGACACAACACACTGATTTGCATATTGAGGCAACTTACTACCTGTTTCAGGCAAGCAGACCATTCGCCGGGCCTGTTACAAAATGTATTTCTTTTATTAAATGGAGGTTAGAACATTGAAGACATAGTTCACAGATTGAATTCTGAAAAGTTTTGTAGCATAACCGATAACTGAAAAGTAATGTTATATTTTAAACGATCTCCCTTTTAAGGATTGCAGTGACAGTATTATCTATAGCCACATGCAGAAGGCAGCTTGACTGGAGAGTTTTACTATAGTCATTGCCAGTACTAAATAGTTAGCAGCATGTAAATACAGCCTTAGACTGTAGTTACATTAAACTCCAACAGTGTATGTCAGTAGCCCTGGGGATCACACTCACCATTGCTCTGTGTCAAGTGGTGACAGCCAGGGGTAAATGAGAAGGCTTCAGGGACACCTCACTTCTTCTGCTGAAAGATGGCACACTTCCAGATTTTCTTGCTAACACAACATAGGTAGCAGCTGGTAAGTAACATTAACAAATCAAGCCTCAGGGCTACCAACATTGGCTTCCCAGCCTACCAACTGCTGTGCAATGTGCAGTAGTGAAGAACAGCTAGCCAGAGCAGATACAGATACAGCAAAGCAGCAGTTACTAGTTAGAGCCAACACACACATGTTTTGATGTAGATTATACTGAAATGACAGCAATAATGATAGATCTTTGTACAAAAGTGAAGAGTTCCTCAGTTTGAAGTGAAAGTGCTTGTTGTCAGGAATTAGATCTCTGATCAAGATAATTACTCGATCTTGTCAGTTAGAATAATTCTCTGTAATCACCAGAAACACTCCTCAGTTCACAGCACACATTGGTGGCAAACTTACTGTTCTTCCAGTTTTGGTTTTAGCTTCTATCTAAGAACCTATGAAAACTGATATGGCTTTTAATAAAGTTTGTGACAAATAAATATGCTTTCCATTACAGTTTGATTTTGGAAGAGTACTGGTGAATACTTTAGCTCGGTACAAGGTCATGTTGAAAACACTTGGACCCTGTGTCTGTACTCGCACACACTTTAGTGAGAATCATAGCATTAGACTGTTTTTGTTGCAAAAATATTCCTGCAGGCCATGAAGAGTCAGTGAAACATCTGCTAGTGTTATGCGATATTAAACAGTTATTTAAATCACTGTACTTAAAACTTTGCCAACAAACTTGACTTTAGAAGATTGATTTGCATAAATTTCACCAGATGCTGTGCACATCTGAGGGTACTGTAGTGCCCTAGACCCACTGGACCAGTATTAGTCACTTCCACTCCATTTATCCCAGGTCTTGCTGTCAATCAGGTGGCAATTCAATAATGTTAATACATGACTAGTTTGAACTTGCACATTAAAGAAATGAATTAAAAAATTGTACTTTGTCCAATATAAGTGGCGCAACTCATTTGATTTCTTTGAGGTGTTTCAATTGCTATTTTAACCTGAAACCCATTTGAGTAATTTCAGGATACAGGAATAATACCTCTTGCAGTGCATGAATTCTTTTTAATTGACATTTTTATTAGTTTGCATTTTATTTGTTCCACAGTAGGAACATCTGTATGTAGTTTAAAAAAATCATTTGCAAAAACATCTCGAGGAGCTCCAACTGGTTTCATGATCCTGTTGCAAAACATTGTAAGCACTTTAGTAATTAGAACAGCATGAAAGATTTGAAAGTAGACATAAATCTAGTGAAATACAGTTACACCTAATATTCTGTCAAGTAACCAAAGCTACTTACTTCAAGAGACACAAACGAATGCCTGCATTATAAGCAAAAAGCAAAAAAAAAAATGCAGATACTGGAAATCTGAAACAAACCCAAAAATACTGGAAAGAATCAGTTATTCAGGCAACACCTCTAGAGAGAACAGAGATGTTAACATTTCGAGTGTGGACCCTTCAACAAAACTTTCTGTTTAGGGATTATTACTTTAATTCTTGTAGGCCTATTATATAGCAGCTAGCTCAAGAGCCAAACAATTCTTCATGTGGCAAAGATAATCAGGAAAAAAAATTAACCAAATATGCAAAGTAAATTGCAACCCACATACTTGAAAAGTCCTGCTGTGTCCTTAAGAAAATTTCTCTCAGTATAATTGTTAATTACTGTGAATTAATTATGTTGTGTTTCCTCCTAAATGTGAACAGTCAGTTTATATCAATGAATTACCATGGGTGGGATTTTACACTGGCGGGATTTTATGGTTCCGCCGAAGACAATGCAGTTTTGAACGGCTCGCTGCATTTTACTGCCCCGCCCTCACCAAAACGGGGCCGTAAAATTCCGCCCTGTGTCTCTTTTTCCCTACAAACAACACATTGACCATGATCCTTATTTTAATGACTCGGAATTAATGGAATTAAATCTTTAAAAGCAAAATAATAGGGATTTACAGGGTCACCATATACAGTACAAAATAGTTTAATTTCCTGAGAATGGGTTGTTTTTAAATTTAGGGCTTTATTGCTTTACATACAAAACTACAAACAGGATACAGATGTGTGCAAGAATGGAGCTAGACAGTTCACTGTTGAGTTGGTTTCAAGGTCAATACATGAAGTAAGTTGGCCTCTGCTTGACCTGGTCATCTCTTGCTTTAGTTACAACTGAAACTATATTTATAATTCACTGGATTTATATATATAATATATAGATACTGTACTTCTCTTTTTCTACAGTGCATTTCTAATGACAATTTCAAATTCATGGAGATCAATTGCTCGTATTATTTTTAAGTTTAGGGTGGGTTTTCAATGCTGATGATTAAATATGAATAAAGTTTCACTTTTCACTGTTGTGGTAGCATTCAGGTTAAGTGGCGGAAGCATATAAACAAACCACTTGCACTGCATAGAAGAAAGCTAAGCATTTAAATCTGTTATTAACTTTAATCGGGGTCTTTCATGTGTGTTTAATAGATGCAGTTCATATGTTAATACTTCAAAAACAAAGTTTGCAAAATGTTGACTTGTACGATGAAACTGGCTGCTTAAGGAAGACTTTTAATAAATGTAAATAACATCAATGCTGTTATGATCCTAAATATACAGTAGATTACCACAAACCTGTTGTAACATTGATCGGTATAAGGTCTTGCATTTTAATATTCAGTGGTCACACTACCATGAATAAAATATTGCATGTGCCCCAGTACGGGGTGTTATTTTTAATCTGATCAGCAGCTTGGGCACAGAAGTAGATAAATGATTTGCACTCAGGAATCGGAAGTATAATTTCAAAATGCGTAAAGGACACCAAATTAAAGATTTTACTTAATATAGTTAGGGCTAGTTAGCACAGATGGTTAAGATTGTGGTGTTTAATGGTGCCAACCATGCAGCTTCAGTCCCTGTATGGGCTGAAGATGATCTTGGGGCCCGGCTGTACTGTTTGTACCATTCTGATATCTTGGGGCATCATGGACGCAAACTGGAGCTTCTGGCTCAGAGGTAGGGACGCGACCCATTGCGCCACAAGGCCTGATCTGAGAGTACAAATACACAAATCTCTAAAAGCAGTGATGCAGGTTATTAAGGCCATTTTTTTAAAAAGCAGACAATGCACAGGGGTTCCTTTCTAGTGGGATAGATTTGAAAAGCAAAGTCATAGGGCAGAATTTTGCCCTTGATAGGCGGGCAGGCCCCACTGGCTCGGCAGCGGGCGGGCAGCCGATCACCGCAGGTGCCATTTTGAGTGGACGGGCCAATTAAGGCCCACCCAGCGGGCTGCCCAACAGGAAGTGCTATGCACTCGCTGTGCGGGGGTGGGGGGGAGGGATTCCCCAACTGTCAGAGTGCGCTCTTTCACGCATGTGTGTGAAAGGGGGCACATCTCCCTGGGACTAAGTGCTGTCTCAGGGAGAGCGCTGACAGTGTTTGAAAGTTGAAAAATAAAAAAATTATTAACATGTCCCTCTCATGTGACAATGTCACCCGAGATGGAACATGTTAATAAACATCACATAAACTTTGTTAAAGTTTTTTAAAACAGACATGAAACCTTATCCCGCCAGTGGATGAGGTTTCATGTTTTTTCAGAAGCCCGCTGGGGCTCCTGGCCTGCCCGCCAGCCTTAAGGTTGGATGAGCAGGGCTTTTAATTGACTTAATTATCCTGTCAATGGCCTCATTTGGCCATTGACAGGTTGGCGGGCAGACAGCTGATCGCGCTGTCCACCTGCCTTCCTGAATATTTAAATGGGGTGGAATGACGTCAGGGGTTCCTCCCAATGTCACCCCGCATCATTTTCGCGTCGGCGAGTGGGCCCCGCCCCCAACTCGCCGACGGGAAAATTCTGCCCATATTAAACTTGTATCCAATCTTGATCAGACCACACTTGGAATACTGTGAACAGTTCTGGTCTCCCATATTATAAAAGTGACATCGAGGCACTGAAGAAGGTGCAAAAAGATTTATTATATCAGAACTAAGAGGTTGTACTTATCAGGAAAAATTGAACAAGCTAAAGTGTTTTTCTCTAGAAAATTGAAGACTGAGGGGTGACCTGATAGATACCATTAAGATTATGAAAAGGTTTGATAAGACCTTTTTATTGAAAAAAGGAAGACTTGTTTTTCAAGACCACATAATGCCTCGAAGCACTTTACAACCAATGAAGTGCTTTTTGAAATGTAGTCACTATAGTCCATGGCATCTGCTGTCCTCCCTGTGGAGACCTCAATGCGCGCACATGTGGGCACCATTCCATCAGAGGGCAGGCAGACGCACTCCTCTGACTTGGTGCCACTCTGTTGAGGGCTTACAACTGCACTGTGTAATGTTCTCCCACCCTCTACTTACTCTCCACAATGACTTGGAAGGCCGAATCTAGGGGCTCGTCATCTGACTCGGACCTCACAAATGCCTCTTCCCTAGTAGGGCCCTCAAGTGCTGGGGAGCTTGGCTGAACATGCCTCCTCCTGCTGCCATGTGGAAATGTGTCGGTGTGATGACCACCAGATTGTGAACCCGAGCCTGCCCTAGATCTAGGTCCCACCGAGGTGTGTGTCTCTGCGCTAGTGCAGGGTGTGGGTAAGCGCTGTGATGGGTCTCCCAGGCTGTATATTTCCAGCTCTTCATTGGAGGAGGTATCCTCTTGGCTAAAGGTGAGGATGTGGATTGAGCTGAGGGACTGGCTGGCTGAGGGTGTCGGTTACTTGGCAGAGCTCCCTGTGAACCAAAGTAGAGATAGTTAGTACATGGCAGCAGAATCGAAAGCAGGAGAGAGAGAGAGCGCACTCACAGTTGCATTGAAACAGGGATGGTGTGGTGCAGGATCCTCAAGTGGGTGTCCGCCGCCAATCTCACCATCGCCGCAGGCACAGCCCACGTCCTCACCAGTCAGCACAATGGCACACTCCTCAAAGTGAGTGAGGGGCCTAATGTGGGCCACTCTACCCCTGGTCTAGACTGCTCCCTGCTGCTGTGAGCCAGCTTCTGCTGCATGAAAACAGATGGAGAGAGTGTGAGCAAGACATATGGCACTGCGTGGAATGTTTGTGTGGTGAGGGAGCCATGGACAGGATGAGGAGGCAGAGGATATGAGCCTGATGGAGATGTGAGGGTGTGTGTGAGTTAGTGGTGTTGTCCTTTGAGGTGTGAGATCCCTGTGGATGTGCGATGGGTTTGTGAGTGTGTGAATTGAGAGTGATGAGAAGACTGACTTACTCTGACAAAACGGAGGAGGCCATTCATCCTCTTTCTGCACTGGGTGGCTGTCCTCTTTTGTAGGGTGTTGGTGCTGACCACTTCTGCCACCACCCCCCATGCAGAATTGGTGACATTGCTTCCTGGCCTTCGTCCAGAGCGGGGGTAAAGGACATTGCAGCAGGCCTCTACGGCTTCCAAAAGGTGTTCCAGGGACGCATCACGGAATTGGGGTGCTTCAGTCTTCTTGCCTTTCGGGTCCACGTCTTCTATGCAGCAGTCCTGTGCTGGAAGCACTGAGAGGTATGTGCGTGGTTGCACTTTAAATATGGCGCCTGGCCTGAGGAAGCGGTGAGGTGAAAGCATAGCGGGCAAATCGGAGGCTGCCCACTAACAAAACAGTGTATTTCCTGGGAATGCATGATTAATGAGGCGGTATTAGGACGATGCAGCGTGAAAAGTGTCCTTTTTCCCCTCTCGCTACTGCACTTAGTGCAAATCTGGGATGATTCTGCCCAAGTTCTTTCTTTCAGTATTCCTCAGTACCATACAATAATATGTATTTTCCAAATGAGCCTTGGGTTGGCAGCAATGCCAGTTGTAGTAGGCAACCATTTTACACTAGGATAGATAACTTTAAGCAACTTAGGGAACGTGCTTTTTAAAAAAAACAGTGAATTTCGTCATGTAAGGTTGGGTTATGAGTTTGAAGGCACAGGAGACTTAGATTAACAGCAGTACAGATACAGCCAGTAACACATGGTGCTGGCTTAGAATTATTACTGAGCCCAATAGCATTGGTTATAACTGAGATAAGATCACTGTTGAAACAGCTCCCACATGACCCCTTTAAGTTACTTTGTCTGCTTCTATTTGGATGACTGAAATTATAATGGAGCTACTCTGTGCGCAGTTGCTTTTTGACGGTGCACTTACTTGATCACAATAGATATGAGTATATCCTATTTCAGATTTATGTAATCACTTAGACATCTTGGTGTCTGAAATATTTATAAATATTGTGAGATGAGCATAAACTGTGTTTCGCTAAAGCTTTTTTAAAGTTCACAAATAAAATCAACTGTGGCTATCTCATTGTAGATCTAGCAAACGAAAGGCCATAGCACAAAACATCTTCCAATTTCTGGTTTATGAGCTCTGGTGTTAAAAATATGTGCAATGGAAAATATCACCTGAGGCAACAGATTGCAGTTTTCTGAGGTGGCAATCAGCATAGTATGTGAAATAACTGTTTGTTTAGTGCACTGTAAAATGTGCAGTAAGTTTGCTTATACTGTGACTGAAAATGGCCCATCAGCATTTAGCATTTTAATCTCTCACTGCTTGGAATTAAAATGCACTTACACAAAAACTAATCACTCAGACTTTTCCTTGGTCAGGAGATAGTTGCAGGAGTGGTTTCTTTTTAACGTATAATTTTATATTAACTTTCAATAAAATGTATTTTCATAATTTATGTAGGAATAATGATAATAAAAGAGGTGAGATCAATCTAATCGTAGTATAATCAAAGCCATCAATCTCAGTGTACAAATGTGTGTTTTTCTTCAGTACATTTTATTTATTATTTCCCCACCACCATCATTTTCTTTTCCAGATGCATGATCTGGGAAACACAGAAACTACTCATTACAGTGCTCACCCACAGATGTCAATTATGAGATCTGCTATCCGATCTACAGACATCAGGCACCTGGGAGCAATGCAACGTGGTCAGCTGACCACTATAAACCAGTCACAACTCAGTGCACAACTTGGTCTTAATATGGGAGGAAATGCTATCCAACACAGCTCACCATCCCCACCAGGAAGCAAGTCTGCTACTCCATCACCATCCAGCTCAGTCCATGAAGATGAAACCGATGAGACGTCCAAGGTGTGTAAAGCTCTGTTATGTAAAGCTTCCAATGCAATGACTTGGAGGAGTTACTGAGCCAGTCAATGTAAGGAAACTGAACTAAACATCATAGAGAACTATCATTAATCCAAAGTCATTAACTCAACAGATATGGGGATAGTGCAGAAAGGTGGAGTTGAGGTAGAAGATCAACCACAATTTCAGCGAATGACGGAACAGACTCTAAGGGCCGAATGGCCTACTCTGTTCGTCGTATGCTCTTATGTTCTAAAGGTCCATCAGCGGTTTGTTAATTCAACTGTACATATTAATCTAGCTCCCTTGAGTTTCATCACTGCTCCAAGCCTGTTCCAAATATGTCATTAACACTCACTGTTTGAAAAAACCTATCTAAATTGAGACAAAAGTAAGCAATTCCCCCTCCCCCAGGATAATATAAAGTAAATTTTAAATGTTCAAAACCATGTGATTTTAAATAAATACTGATAGCGAAATACGTTTAAGAAAATATATGACTACAGTATTAAAATATTTATTGCTTTGGTGTTGCCTACCTAGCTACAATGCCGATAGAATTTATTCCACACTTTGCATTCTCAGGATTGTGATATGAGCACAAATGTTGAGATGTTTTGAATATAAATTTTAAAAATAAATTTGTTAAATGTAAGTAATGGTTTCCAGAAAAAAAATCTTTTTATATTATTCAAATGTTTAAGAAGAATCATGGATACTTATAGTGCATTTTAATCTCGTGCATATTTGTTAAAGTCCTGTGAGGAATTGAAAAGCACAGTCACAGGGTGTGAAATGGAAAAAACTATGAATTTCTGAACATAGGCAATCATACTGAGAAATAATTGCCAGAAGTACTTCCTGGAAGCTTTTTGAATGTTAACACCCTGATGAAATTAGGTTTATATTTAATCTACTAAACCAGACTTGGGAATCCTGGGGTTGATCTCAAGATTTATGGTCTATACAGCAATGCCATACGATTAACCCTGGAGAGAGAAAATAGGCTTTTTCAACTTCCAGTATATGGAGAAAACAAATCTAATTATGCTAAGCAATGACCACAATCAAACCCAGCTACTCGAGCTTAAGGACGTTCTGTCCATATATAAAACGACAAGGGCACATATACCTAGCAAACAGAAAGGAACAATCTATTTTACTGTAAAAAGCCTAGAACTGCTGAATTTATGGAAAGAATATCTTCTATCTGCTCCCTACTTGTGACAAATACTTATTTTTAAATAGGGTTTGGGAGACTCAATGATTGAATCCAATAATGGAAAGAAAATAGCCCTGAAATTACAGGGGTGAGAGTTCCCACTCTCCCGGAGCTGCAGGGAGAGGCTGGAAGAACCCTCAGGAAAATGGGGTAATGTTCTGAGAATGGCCTTTTGCAATATTTCTCTGGGACTTCTGTAGCTTCCCATGCTAAATTAAAGTAGAGGATTGCAGAACCCCTTCAGAAAGCCAGTGTCAATATTTTCTTTTACATTTGTGTTCATTAAGGTGCTTGGAAATTGAATTCTTCTCATTTCAGGCAGCCAATGTCAGCATTAAGAAATTCCAGCTTCAGCTCCAGTGTAAAATATCGAATTGCCCATCATTGGAAAAGAAATTGAATGTATAATAGGCAGCTTAAAATAAAATAAAAGCAAAATACTGTGGATGCTGGAAATTTGAAACAAAAACAGAAAATTCTGGAAAAACTCAGCAGGTCTGACAGCAGCTGTGGAGAGAAAAAGCAAAGTTAATGCTTTGAGTCCATATGACCCTTCGTCAGAGCTCTGGAGAAGCATCAACTTTGTTTTTCTCTCTCCACAGATGCTGTCAGACCTGCTGAGCCTAAAATAAAAACTGTTTATTTTATACTCCTGTTGAAGATTGTACACATTGGGCAGAGTTCAATGCCCCCATCCCCTCCTCACTCAGAGGTGTGTTTGGAGGCACGGGGCATTTAATCAGGTGGTATCGTGCAGTGTGCGGATCCCAGTGCCTTCCCGCCTCCGCCCGGTTAAGTCCGGGAATAAAGGCTTATGGACAACCTTCCCACCCAGACACTGATTGAGGCCCTTAAGTGGTCAATTAACCACTGGTATTCATCCAGCAGCTGGCAAGGGAGTCACCACGTGGGGAGCCCAAAAAAGCTTCCAGGGAAGGTCCCTCATTCAAACATTCAAAGGCACCCAGCGTATGATCAAGGGACCTGGCATCAGGAAGGAGAGGGCCTGCCCTTTCTTCCAAGGTCCACCTCCCCATAACCCCCATCCCACCCTCACTCACCTGTGGTCTGAATCCCTCTGTGAACCTAGGCCTCTGGTGGGTACATTACCGGCAGCAGCCACAGCTCCCAGTGGTGCTGATGGCAGTAGAGCTTCCGGCCTCTGATTGGTCAGCAGTTCTTGAAGGGGCAGAGATTTCCATTCCCAGGGTCCTACATCGAGGGGAAGGCCCGCTGCTGGCCAGTTATTCTGGCAGACCTTGCCCAACGGAGGTAATGGAGGGCTCGCCAGTTCTCCAGCTGGCAGGCTAGACCCCTGTCACCAATATTAAATTCTGCCCGTTGTTTCCATTTCCCACATTAGTCTCAGTTTGAACCTAGTTTCCAAGAAGTGCAAAGCCTTAGAATTGTCAAACACACCATTCCACTCAAGGCCTCAATAATGACATGTTATCAAGTGTATAGTCACTTGAGCTTTGAAAGATAGCCAGTTCTAAGAGACAAGAATTAGGAGCAGGAGGAGGCATTTGGCCCCTCACGCCTGCTCCACTATTCGATAAGATCATTATTTGATGTGGTCTCAACTCCACTTTCCTGTCTGCTCCACTTAACACTTGACTCCTTTGTCGATCAAAAATCTAAGAACACAAGAATTAGGTTACTAAGTAGGAAAGAAATGAACCTTAATGGAAACAATGCACTGAAAGAAGCTAACAGCCCTATGAAATGGAACTGAGTTATTTTCTGTGAGAAGATGCAGATCATCAAAAGATGCAGATCCCAAATGGTATCATTCCTTCTCCCTGGGTCAGAGAATTAAGTAGCACACAGAAAGGGAGATGTGAAGATTAACAAAGGAGAATGAGTTCAGATGAAGGCAGAATGGGTAGAGATGAGGACTAGTTGCAGCCAATTAAATCCCAATGTATAAATTGTAGAATTATTTACAATTAAATAATTATTTTGTTTTTGCTATTTTTTAAATTTGAGATAAAAGGCTGATTGCTGATGTAATTTGTGTTCTAACCAATGTTAGCTTTCGTGAATTCTGTAATACCTTAACTGGTAAGATATTATTCCAATTACACTAAAGGATTGACTTACTGGAGACAGATAGTAACCTGAATCTTGATGTGAAAGGGAGAAAATGGTTCTGATTTTTCTAACAAAGGACAAATTATTTTGTAAAAATTAAACCTAAACAGTAACACCTTTACCCTCATACTTATTTTTCCATTTATTTAACCCTCATTTATTTTTCCTTTCATTTATTACGTCTAACATGAGATAGTTGAAACTATCCAAAGAAGAAAAGAAATTATTTAAAAAACTAAACATTAAAACAAAATTTTACATGTCAAAGTAAGTTTATTTGATGTGTATTTCACTTATAAATAAAACTCTTGATATTTCTCTGCAAGAATTTGCCTGCAATTTGTCTTCCTTTAGAGTGAATGTTCATGGAATGAAAATGGCATTAAAAGCATTAGTATATTATAACTTCTGTTTCAAAAAGCCCAGTTTCCCTGATGGCTTGGCATGTTCATGCATTGAGTAATTGAGGTACAAATTAAGAGAACCCCAAATTTGCTCAATTAGCTAATCTCTGCCAAGGCTTCAGTAGGTCCCTATAATTGGACTTGGCATTTCTAGGTTAGGGGGTACTTTTTTTTAAAATAGCCAAGGTTCCTGCTTCCAAACAGTATGCAAAATCTCCTCCTAGAACTGCATGTGTTGATAAATTGTAAAAACTGTACCAGCTCAGTTGTGATGGCTCGATAGCCTTTTAGTGCTCACATGTGAATCAGGGTGAGTTACAGAGGTGACTGTATTCTGTGGAATCATATCCAGTTAGCAATCAATGGGAGAGATATTTTTGGGGGGGTTGCTTCCATTCTGCCACCATAGCTTTGGTGGCAGTTTGTCATAAACTCCATTTGTGTGTGTATATATAAGGTTTCCCACTGAATATTTCACCAAAACTATAGTGGCAGAGCAGGATGTTCATCACCAGTGTCTTCAGAAGAAAAGGACATGAAAATATTCAAGAAAAGAAGGCCCAGTGCATCATACATTCTCTAATGTCCTAACTTATTTTAGGGATTGGAGATGATATATTCCTATTGTCCTTTCACTGAGATGGATCTTAAAATGGATGGATTTTGAAATTGATATATTCATTATCAGAACCTTTGGGAACTGTTTGCTGCCACTGAAAGTTGCAAGTAAATGTTTCAGTTGATATTTCATTAAAATGTTCCAAAACATTTAAAATATTGTTCTGGGAGAGAAACCTCGCATCCTTCTAGTTTGCCTTACTGTCAGATATAGACTTTATGAACAGTTTTGGTGCTTATTGTGTAGTTACTCAATTGTAATATTTGCATTGATTTTAGATTTTGGATTTGAAAAGTTGTGGGTTGACATCAAATGAGTAGGGTATGCTTTTTACGCAGCTTTAACAGAAAGTCAGGACATGTAGCTCCCCACTACCGTTGACAACTTTGTGAAAGTATGGTCAGTGACTCACAGGGAATGAATTAACACAGCAATATTAGAACAGGATTGAACCAGATCATTTTGAACATAAATTTTCCAGTGTGCTTTATATCATAGAGTTGTGGCATTGTTATCGTGGTACACAGTGCTGAAGTTTTGCCAAAATAAAATTGTTCCACATATTTCATTTGAATAATTTTCTATTCAATTCTATCATATTTTAAAGGCGAAATGTGAATGTTGTTAAATAGTTGGTGTCATAATTCAGCTGGTTTGCTAATAAAAGGGAGTTTGAAACACTATAAATTAATATATATTTCAGGGGGCATTGACTGCATTTGCAATTTTTACACCTTGCAATGAAAAGACTATATAATAATGTATAATTGGCCAATGTGACAAATCTATTTAACTTAATTCTTTTGGGTAGGTCACATTAGGTTCATTGTACTGTTCTGCTTATTTAGTCAACATTTGCAAAACATTACTGCAAATCAGACCAATAGCTAGAAATGACTGTTATTGATGTTATCATATGAATGCTTACCGTACTTGCATCATATTTTTCTTTCCACTATTTTAACTGCTGTGTTAAAATGATTGGGTTAGCACTTATGTATTTTCATAATAATATCACTAATAGTAATTTCTAGATTATTTTATTTTGTATTATCTATGTTTGAGTGGTTGCTATTTACACAGAATGACTTAAAACACGAACAGGAGCATACTTACACAGCAAAAAATTACAGAATTCCAAATACATTACTAGATTAAAAATATTTGATTCTTACTCAGATTTAGTACCCTGTATTGCATTTATAATTACTTTTTCCAACTTGCTTTACTGTTCAAATTTACTGTTTTTAAAAATGATTTAATGAAAACATGTAAATATGTTGTAAAATAAAAATATAACATTGTAATACAGACAAGAACCATTGTAAAATCATCATTAATTAGGTCACTGGGCATGTGTATAGTGAATGAAGTACTTTCCATATTGAGAAAGATTGTATCAGTTTGAATATAAGTATAATCATTATTAAATCAAGACCTCTGATTCTTGCATAACACAGATGAACGGTGGTGAAAAACGGGCAGCTGTAGATGTGGGAAAGAAACCCAAAACTCCAAAAAAGAAGAAAAAGAAGGATCCAAATGAGCCACAGAAACCTGTGTCAGCCTACGCCCTATTTTTTCGTGATACTCAAGCAGCTATCAAAGGTCAAAATCCAAATGCCACTTTTGGTGAAGTTTCAAAGATTGTTGCCTCAATGTGGGATGGTTTAGGTGAAGAACAAAAACAGGTAAGAACGAATATGCAGTATTGAGCCATGTTGACTAATTTGCAGTTCAGCTCAGTGCAATATGTAGACAATCTAAATAATTAATTATATTTCTAGGAATAGGGCAAATACGGATTCTTCTGGGCGGAAGGTCAGTGGAAGTTCAGTGAGGAGGGTGTCCTGTCTGGATACGCCAATACTGACCGATTGTCTAGGGTTGGGGGGTCATTTAAATGCTTGCAGAAGCTGCCAACAGGATACTAACTTCAATTAGAGAGCCCAGCTTGGGAAGCAGGGGAGGCAGGAGAAAATTTTACTGCAGCAACCCTTGTGCTCCTGCCACAGTGCAACAAGACCAGCTGACACTAAAAAAAAGCTTCATATTTTTGGGATAATTTGAAAATTGTGATGCATTCGACTGTATGAGCAATTCCATACCCTCAAGTACTTCAACATTTAAATCCCTATCCCATGCTATAGAAACAACACATGCCAGGAATATATCACATTCCTAGAGTACAACATTCTTATGATGTACCCCCATTATTTGCATTGTATGCTATACCACCCATATTCGGATAGACAAATGGGATGTCCGTCACTTTTTTAAAACTCATTGCAGATGCTAGGGTCACTGGCAAGGCCAACATTTATCGCCGATCCCTAATTGCCCTTGAGAAAGTGGTAGTGAGCCACCTTTTTGAAACACTGCAGTCTGTGTGGTCCAGATACCCCCCACTGTGCTGTTAGGTCAGGAGTTCCAGGATATTGTCCCAACATCGATGAAGGAGGGGTGATATATTTTGAAGTCAAGATGATGTGTGACATGGAGAGAAACTTACAGATGGTGGTATTTGCATGAGCCTGCTGCCACTGTCCTTCTAGGTGGTAGAAATTGCAGGTTTAGGAGGTGCTATCAAAGAAGCCTTGACAAGTTGCTGCACTGTATCCTGCAGATGGTACACACAGTAGTTTTGGCCTGCCAGTAGTATAGGGAGTGAATATTTAGGGTGGTGAATGAGGCGTCAATCAAGTGGGCTGCGTTGTCCCACATGGTATTGAGCTTCTTGAGTGTTGTGGGAGCTGTACTCATCCAGGCAAGTGGAGAGTATTCCATCACACTCCTGACTTGTGCCTTGTAGATGGTTTTCAGGTGAGTCAGGAGGGAAGTCACTTGCCGCAGAATACCCAGCTTCTGACCTGGACTTCCAACCTCTGCATTCACATACCTGGAAAAACTCAGCAGGTCTGGTAGCATCTGTGGAGAGGAACACAGTTAACGTTTCGAGTCCGTAAGACTCTTCAACAGAACTAAGTAAAAATAGAAGAGAGGTAAAATATAAGCTGGCTTAAGGGGGAGGGGGGGGGTAGGGGGACAAGTAAAGCTGGATAGAGGGTCAGTGATAGGTGGAGATAGCCAAAAGATGTCATAGACAAAAGGACAAAGAGGTGTTGAAGGTGGTGATATTATATAAGGAATGTGCTAATTAATGGTAGAAATCAGGGCAAGCAAGGTACAGATAGCCCTAGCGGGGGTGGGGTGGGGTGAAGGAATCGAAAAAGGCTAAAAGGTAGAGATAAAACTATGGATGGAACTACATTTAAAAATAATGGAAATAGGTAAGAAGAAAAATCTATATAAATTATTGGGAAAAAAAGGGGGGGGGATCGGAAAGGGGGTGGGGATGGAGGAGAGAGTTCATGATCTAAAATTGTTGAACTCAATATTCAGTCCGGAAGGCTGTAAAGTGCCTAGTCGGAAGATGAGGTGCTGTTCCTCCAGTTTGCATTGAGCTTCACTGGAACAATGCAGCAGGCCAAGGACGGACATGTGGACATGAGAGCAGGGTGGAATGTTGAAATGGCAAGCAACAGGGAGGTCTGGGTAATGCTTGCAGACAGACCGAAGGTGTTCTGCAAAGCGGTCATCCAGTCTGCGTTTGGTCTCTCCAATGTAGAGGAAACTGCATTGGGAGCAACGAATGCAGTAGACTAAATTGAGGGAAGTGCAAGTGAAATGCTGCTTCACTTGAAAGGAGTGTTTGGGCCCTTGGACAGTGAGGAGAGGGGAAGTAAAGGGGCAGGCGCTGCACCTTCTGCGGTTGCATGGGAAGGTGCCGTGGGAGGGGGTTGAAGTGTAGGGGGTGATGGAGGAGTAGACCAGGGTGTCCCGGAGGGAACAATTCCTGTGGAATGCCGCCAGGGGGGGTGAAGGGAAGATGTGTTTGGTGGTGGCATCATGCTGGAGTTGGCGGAAATGGCAGAGAATGATCCTTTGAATGCGGAGGCTGGTGGGGTGATAATTGAGGACAAGGGGGATCCTATCATGGTTCTGGGAGGGCGAAGAAGGTGTGAGGGCGGATGCGCGGGAGATGGGCCGGACACAGTTGAGGGCCCTGTCAGCCACCATGGGTGGAAAACCTTGGTTAAGGAAGAAGGAAGACATGTCAGAGGAACTGTTTTTGAAAGTGGCATCATCAGAACAGATGCGACGGAGGCGAAGAAACTGAGAGAATGGGATGGAGTCCTTACAGGAAGCGGGGTGTGAGGAGCTGTAGCTGTGGGAGTCAGTAGGCTTGTAATGGATATTGGTGGACAGCCTATCACCAGAAATTGAGACAGAGAGGTCAAGGAAGGGAAGGGAAGTCTTCCCTTCACCCCCCCTGGCAGGAGTTACATTCCGTGCTACTGGAGATGGCCATTGCCACTTATCAGCGCAAGCTTGAATGTTGTCCAGGTCTTGCTGCTTGTGGGCACTGAGAAGTTGCGAATGGAACTAAACGCTCTGCAATCATCAATGAACATCTCTACTTCTGACCTTATGATGGAGGCAAGGTCATTGATGAAACAGCTATTGATTGGGCCTGGGACAGTGCCTCAGGGTCTCCTGCTTGGATGTCGTGGGGCTGAGATGGTTTGTCTCCAACAACTACAACTAGCTTGCTTTGCATGAGGTACATCGCCCAGCTTGTGGAGTATTCCCATTAACTTTATTTTGAATATTTTAAAAAACCTTTATGATTCAACAGGGAGTAGACGGATGGGGCCTTGGTGCCAGTGCAGGAAATAAATTTTCAGTTATGTCACGGGGCTGCAATTTACAGGGGTGGGGGAGAGGGCGGTGGAGGGAATGGGGGCAGATGGCTCGACCCCGGGAACCAAAATCGGCTGCAAGACAACTCGCTCCGTGCAAGCCCGGCCCACAGCCATAATACACTGCAGGCTAAATTGGCTCACAGTGGCACTTCTGCCCCTCACTGGGGAGAAAGTCCCACCCTCTGGATTGGCCGGCAACTCCAGCAGTCCCGGCAGAGCCAAGAGCTGAGTAGTGGGCACTGCAGGACCACAACCAGTCCCAAGGAGGCCCAATGGATCCCAGGGTAGGTAAGCCCGGGGTATTAGGCGGGGAGGGTTTGGCCAACTTGGGGAGGGAGGCAGTGGGGTGTGCTTTGGAGATCAGGCGAGTAGGAAAGAGGGAGGATACTATCTTAGCGGGGCTGCCACCGATGCGCAAAGGACACCCCCAAATATAATACCCTGCCTCGCTTCCCACGCTTTTAAAAACTTATTTTAAAAAATGCCTGCCGGCTCCTACCTGCCTACCCACGCTAACCATAGGCAGCATACTGTCGGGGTTAATTGGTTTGTTAACAAGCTCAATTGACCCTTAATAATTTATTTACACATGGTGGTTGGGCTGCTGATTTCAGCACCTGTCGACTACCATGTTATGGGGGCGAGCTTGGGGTGGGTGGGAAGGTGGTGGGCTGGACACATGCCCTATTTTACAAGCCCCCCCCCCCAGCTCCCGCTGAAAACATGCCCGGCGGGGGCACGTAGAATTCAGCCCATGTAATAGCATAAATAATCTTTGGTTCAGTTGAATGATTCAAAGCAAAGTGCATGATTGGAGCATAAAACCTAGGCTGACAGTTCAATGCAGTTTGAATTCATTGTGGATTGTCAGAGGCCCTGTATGCCTGCCAGCTAGAGATCAAAGATCCCAGAGCACTATCAGAAGATCAGATAAAATTCCAGGTGACCTGGCTAATTTTGCACCATTAATCAACCTTGTCAAAAATAAGATTAATTGGAAATTCAATTTATTTGCTGTTTGTGGGACCTCACTATATGTAAATTACAGCTACAATTTAATCTGTTTACCCAGATACAACACTGACTGTATATCATTAATCATGATGTGCTCGCCTTAGTTCAGTGATAGCACTCTTCCCTCTAAATTAGGTGAGGGTTTCACACTCATCAGCTCAAATTTAACTCCTGGATTGGACGCGCAGAGTTGACTCTGTGAATCTAACTCGGGAAAAACTTCCACGATTTTCCACATTTTTGTTCTGGGGGGCGGGGGGCGCATGCTAACTGGAGCCGGGCCCGCCTCCCCCAGAAACATCCACAGGGCCTGCTGAGTGCTGAAGTGGGCCATTTAAAAGGCCTGTCTCAATCCTCTGGGACCACACCCTTCACACCCCTCACCCCCCATATATTCCCCATGTCCCACCCATGCCAATTCATGCCACCTCATGCCCCCACCCACTCTCCATAGCCCCTTATGGCCCCCATGCTAAATTAGTGCCAACTCATGCCAACACATGAATCCTCACCCATCACCCTTTTCCCTTGCACACTCCATGCCATCATGGCCAGTATCTATCATGGGCAGACCTCAGGAGCCATGCTGAGATAAAATAAAATAAAATTCTAAATATTTATTACAGACTTCATTATATTAAACAAAACTCTCACTGTTAAAAGCCCATTCAATGCATTTAAATCCCTTCAAGTACTTAATCCCTTTAAAGAAACAAACATTTGTATTCATAGCCCCATATCAAAGACAGCTAATCCCTTTATAACCACTTGGAGCTGTCAATTAAACTGTGAACTTAAAAGCCCTCCACTGTGTAAATGATAGGTTGTGGAAGCAGCTAAGTCATACTAATATTATAATGATTGCTCTCAGGCTTATGACAGCAAACAGCTACTGAAATTTCAAGCACCATTTTTTTCAACTAAGGGACACAGCAGACTGGTTTCTTTCAAAATTTAAAGAGCAGCGGATTTGAATAGCTTGACAGTTCCACACGCCTTATCCACCTTTTATGCACATTCATGTCTACTCTTAACAATCCCAAAAGGGTACTTGGCCTCTCCAAAAGGGCACCTGACCTCTCCAAAGGACTCCGGTAGGCTTAGACCATTTCCTCAAATTTATAAATCACACAAATTGTGTTTCAGAAATCTTTGGTGACAAAAATTGCTTCTCAGTGAAGGCAGCTGCCACTCAATGAATCAGTGAACCATGATTGTGAAATTGGTGGGTACCAGATACGGGTGCAGGACTTCCAAATTTGGGGCTCCGGCGCTAAAGCAGGGAGCCCTTTTGTCTCTGTGAAAATTCGGGTCATAGTGTAATGGTTATGTTACTGGACTAGTAGTTCAGTGAATATGAATTCAAATCCAACAACAGTTTGAAAATTTGAAATTAATTTAAAAATTGTTTTAAAACATCCCAAATCAGTAAAAAGTGACCATGAAACTATTGGATTATTATAAAAACCCAACTGATTCACTGAGGAAACTTGCCTTTCTTACTTGGCCTGGCTGATATGTGACTCCAATCCCATGTACACAAGGTTGACACTTAATTCTATCAGACAAGGACAATTAATAGCTATCCATGGGCTTTCTCATCACAGACTTAATTGGAGTGGAGGCAGGAAGGCAGTGGGCTCCCCACCCGCCATCCTCCCACCTGCTTAAATGCCACCCCCGCCACCAAAGCCACCATGGGAGAGGACAAAAATTCTGCCCCAGGGAGAGGGATGGAGTCAGTAGTAAGATAATGGAGTTTGGAACAGAGACCAAACCCAATGGCTTCAGACTTCCCAATGTTTAAGTGGAGGAAACTTCTGCTCATCCAGTACTGAATGTCGGATAAGCCGTCTGATAGTTTAACAACAGTGGAGGAGTCAGGAGAGGTGGTGATGAGGTGGAGCTGGGTGTCATCAGTGTGCATGTGAAAACTAACTTTGTGCCTTCAGATGATGTCACCGAGGGGTAGTGTGTAGATGCAAAATAGGAGAGGACCAAGAATAGATCCTTAGTGGTCACCAGGGATAATGGTGCAGAAGCGGGAAGAGAGGTTATTGCAAGTGATTCTCTGGCTGCGATTACTTGAGAGCAGTCTCACCCAGCTGGACAACAGTGGAGAGGGATTGGAGGAGGAGGTTGTGGACAACCATATCAAGGGCTGCAGACAGGTCAAGAAGGACGAGGAGGGAAAGTTTACCCTTGTCACAGTCATATAGGATGTTATTTGTGACTTTGATAAGATTCATTTTGATGCTGTGGTTGGAGCAGAAGCCTGATTGGAGGGATTCAAACATGGAGTTCCGGGAAGGATGGGAATGGATTTGGGAGGCGACAACGTGTCGCAGGCACATGGGAGACACATGGGAACACCACCACCAGGAAGTTCCCCTCCAAGCCACTCACCATCCTGACTTGGAAATATATTGCCGTTCCTTCACTGTCACTGGGTCAAAATCCTGGAACTCCCTCCCTAACAGCACCATGGGGGTGCCTACACCACATGGACTGCAGTGGTTCAAGAAGGCAGCTCACCACCACCTTCTCAAGGACAAGCAGGGATGGGCAATGAATGTTGGCTTAGCCAGAGTTGCCCACATCCCATGAATGAATAAAAACATATTCAAGGACTTTATTAGGAAAGGAAAGTTGGAGATGAGGTGGTTGTTTTATGGTAATCAGCATCTCCTTTTCTGTGCATGTCAGCGTTCTGCTCCTGCATTCACTCAGAGTGGTGCTGCATATGGCTATTTAAGAGGGTGGCGACTCTCTCAACAATGGAGTGCATATACTCAAATCTCTGAGCCATATTGGTGCACATGCACTGCATGCACTCCGCCATCATCTGCCAATAACTCCGCAATGCCTCAGGAATCACCGACATTTGGAAACTCATCAGCCTCTGATGTTCCAGAGTGATCTTCCTTGTTCATGACAACCAAGGCTCAGCATCTCCGCCCAGTGAAACATGGCTGTGTCTGTCCTCTGTCCTCCGAGACGGACTACCCACAGCTGACGCTGCCTCACTCTCCTCCTCCAGCTCACTTGTGATGTGCTACTTACCCAGTGCTCCCTATTCTAGTCTTGATTGAGGCCCAAACAAGGTGAGTGTGTCTGCGCTGGTGGATGGTGCGGGCTCGATCAGAAATGCTAGATAGTGATGATGAGAACTCAGGCTACTCAGCAAGTGGATCAGCACAGCCAACATCATAGATGACAGTGTTTAAAGAGCCACAGTGCACATTGGCAGGACATTCCTCCATACCCTTCATCTAAAGATTGACCTATCAAATGATCCTGCTCTCTGCAGTCTCCCATCTCGCCATTGCCGATGGCCTTTGTCAATGGCCCCCTCACACTATCAACCGTCACCGCCTCCATTGGTGTCAGGTCGTGAAGGTCAGCCACATCACCACCTGTTCATGCCATCTTGCAAGTATTGTGAGCTGCCTTTCCCTGAAAGATGAGCAGACAATGAAGGATGAGAAGCCTGGCCTCTGTCGCCTGTTGCAGCATGACATTGCCATGAGTTGATGCTTTGCTCAGTGATGCCCCCTCCTCAATTGCGCCCCTTATGTGGGGATGGCTGATACCTGAGCAGTGCAAACTGGCCACTTACTCTGATGATGTTAGGGAGAACTATGGGCACTCAGTCTGCTCAGCCTGTGTGCATGCTGCTGTAGCCTGTCACCTGGGTGCTGCTCACTCACCTTTCCAGATTTTAACAGCTCATTGAACTTCTTGCGACACGGACCCAGATCCTCCATGTCATGCCCCTACTGACCTCCGTGGTCATTCCCATCCAGGACCTTTTGGTCCTCTAAAGACGGGTTTCGTCTGCAGGACCCCAGACAAATAATCTTTTTGCCTCTCGGCGATTGCCTCAGTCAGTGTCTCAAGAGAGGCATCAGAAAACCTTGGCACCACCAATGAGGCTCTTTGCATTTGAAAATCGCATTGTGTCACTGATGCTGGCTTGACGCTGTGTCGGGCCCTGGAAGTTATCTGGGCAGCAGATTCCCAACCCCAAATTGAAAACCCAGCCCTAAGTCACTAAACCAAGGTCATCCCTATCAGTTCAAGGTGACCATAAAAGATCCCAAGACATCATGTGAAGTGGAGCAGGAAAGTTTGGCCTGGCAATTTTTTATGCCTTAGCTAATACTATGCAAATTGGATGCCCATTTATTTTAATGCCCTTTGTGAGATTGTGCTGTGTGAAAATTGGCTGTGTTCATCTAGATTACAGCAGTGACCACATCTCACATGCATTCATTGGCTGTGATGCATTTTGGGATCTCCTGAGGATGTGAAAGGTGCAATATAAACGCAAGTTTTGTTTTAAAAACAGAAGCGAGTGCGCAATGAAAAAAGACACTCAGCACAACATGGACCTGTTTGGATGTGTCTTAATTTGAATTTGAACAACAGATGAGCTGGTTGAATGAGGAGTCGTTTCTTGTTTCTGGTTTCTTCTGTTATTACATTGTTAGTGATATTATTGTTCCTCAGGGAGTTTTCAGGTTGGCTGAGTTCCTGGAACAGGCTGTGTGGCAAACTTTACTCCCACACTGCCATACTGACAGCTGTGACAAGTTTACTGTGTAGCTGATGGCATATTAGCTGAAGCACAAGCTGCTGTGGACTTTTTATCATAATTTTGGACTTCAATATTTCTTTAACGCGCATATGTGTTAGGAAATGCAGTAATTACATTGTATCACCAATCTCATTGTCATATAAGCCTCAGTGCAAAATGATGCCCACACAACCTGTCAGCGTTCTTCCTCTGCAACTCCAGCTGGAATCCACCAGAACATCACTAGCTGGGTTGGGATCTACCAAAAGAAAGAACCAGAGAACCATTATGGCACAGAAAGAGGCCATTCAGCCCATCGTGTCTGCGCCTGCTGAAAAAACTAGCCACCCATTCTAATCCCACCTTCCAGCACCCGGTCCATGGCCTTGCAGGTTACACCGCTTCAGGTACAGATCCAGGTGCCTTTTAAATGAGTTGAGCGTTTCGGCCTCAACCAGCAATCCGGCAGCGAATTCCAGACACCTACCAGCCTCTGGATGAAACAGTTTTTCCTAATATTTTCTCAAATCCTTCTACCAATCACCTTAAATCTATGCCCCTTGGTAATTGATCCCTCTGCTTAGGGAAACAAGTCTTTCCTGTCTACTCTGTCTGGGCCCTTCATAATTTTGTACACCTTAATCAAGTTGCTCCTCAGCCTCCTCTGATCTAAGGAAAACAATGCCATCCTAATGCATCTTTCCTCAAAGCTGCAATTTTCAAGCCCTGGCAACATTTTTGTACTCTCACCACCACAATTATGTCCTTCCTGTAATGTGGCGCCCAGAACTGCATACAAAATTCCAGCTGTGGCCTAACCAGCACTTTATACAGTTCCAGCATTACATCCCTGCTCTTGCATTCTATCCCTCGTCCAATAAAGGAAAGCATTCCTTCTTTACCACCTTATTCACTTCTCTTGTCATCTTCAAGGACCTATAGGCATGCACTCCAAGCTCTCTCACTTTCTTTGCCCCTCTCAATATCCTCCCGTTTATTGTGTATTCCCTAGCTTTGTTTGCCCTCCCAAAATGCATTACCTCACACATCTCCAGCTTGAATTCCATTTGCCACTTTTCCGCCCACTCAACCAAACCATTGATATCATTCTGGTGTCCACAGCTATCCCCTACACTACACAGCTGATTTTCGTGTCATCTGCAAATTTCCCAATCATGGTTCCTACATTTAAGTCCAAATCATTAATATATACAGCAAACAGCAAGGGACCCAACACTGAGCCCTGTGGAATACTACTGGAAACCGCTTTCCATTCACAAAAACATCCATCAATCATTACCCTTTGCCCCCTGTCAGTGATCCAACTCACCACATTCCCCTGTATCCCATGGGTTTTCACTTTTCTGACCAGTCTGCCATGTGGGACCTTGTCAAAGGCCTTACCAAAATCCATGTGGACCACATGCGCTACCTTCATCAATCCTCCTTGTTACTTCCTCAAAAAATTCAGTTAAATTAGTAAGACACAACCTTCCCCTAACAAAACCATGCTGACTATCCCTGATTAATCCATGCCTTTCTAAGTGACAATTTATTTTGGCTCTTAGAATTGATTCTAATAATTTGCCCACCGCCGAAGTCAGACTGACTGGCTTATAATTATTTGGCCTATCTCTCAAACCCTTTTTAAACAATGGCACAATGGTTGTAGACCTTCAATCCTCTGGTACCTCAACTGTATCTAGTGAGGATTGAAAATGATCCTCAGAGCATCTGCTATTCCCTCCCTAGCTTCCTTTAACAGCATTGGGTACAGTCTATCCAACCCCTGATGATTTATTCACCTTCAGGGATGTCAGCCCCTCCAGTACTTCCTGTCCCATTATGCTTATTGTATCTAATATTTCACATTCCTCTTCATTAACTAGAATGTCTCTCTCCTTTGTGAAGACAGAGACGAAGTATTCATTAAGAAGCCCAATACGTCTACTTCGACACATAAGTTTCCTTGAACATTGCTGATAGGGCCTACCCTTTCCTTAGTTATCCTCTTGTTCTTAGAGTGGAATTTTCTGCCTGTCGGGCAAGTCGGTCAGAAGCGGGCACGGGCCGCGGAGCCAATCACAACCCGTGATCGGCTCTGCGCCGCCATTTTACGCAGGCGGACCAATTAAGGCCCAGCCAGCATGATGCACGGCCGGTAGCACTGAGCGCTACCTGTGCGGGTGGGGGGAATTGGGAGAATCGGAGCCTGCACGGAGTTGCCTCAGGGAGATTAAGAACATATTGATATTTTTAATAAGAAACATAAAAATTATTTACACATCCTCTCATGTGACATGTTTATGAATTGCGCAAAAATTTTTTATTTATTTAATAAAACCTTCAGGAAACCTCATCCCTGATGTGTGAGAGAGGGAGTGTGTGTGTGTGTGTGAGAGAGAGAGAAAGGGCAGGATTTTATGCATCGGCAAGTGGGGGCCCGCTCGCCAACACGTAAAATGACGCGCGGTGACATCAGAGGGAACTCCCGATGTCACCGCACCCTATTTAAATTTTAAGGAAGGCGGGGGCTCAGCAAAATCAGCTGCGCACCCGCCGACCTGTCAGTGGCCAACTGAGGCCATTGACAGGGTCAATTCAGTAATTAGTGGACCTGCCCGTCCAACCTTAAGGTTGGCGGACAGGCCAGGAGCCCCAGCAGGAACTAGAAAAAACATGAAACCTCATCCACGGGCAGGATGAGGTTTCATGTAGGTTTTTTTAAAAATTAATAAAGTTTTTGTAAAAATTATGGACATGTCCCAACTCATGTGACTAACATTGCCACATGAGGGGACATGTTAGCGAAATTTTATTTTTCTATTTTTATCTTTTTTACATTTATAGCCAAGCTCCCTGAGGCTGCACTTAGCCTCAAGGAGACGAGTGCGCTCTTTTGTGCACATGCGCGAAAGAACGCACTCTCAATTTTGGGATTCCGCCCCGCCCGCACAGGGAGAGCATAGCGCTTCTGTGCGGACATCACGCTGGGCGGGCCTTAATTGGCCCACCCACGTAAAATGGCGGCGCGCCTCCGATTGGGGGCGCCAATCGGAAGCGCGCCTGTACACACCCGCCCTTCAACTTCCCCCCTGACATGGGGAAATTCAGCCCACAGAGTGTGTGTGAGTGTGTGTGTGTGTGTGAGAGAGTGTGTATGTGTGTGTGAGAGAGAGTGTTTGTATGACAGTTATAGTGATGATATCATGCTGCCATGTGTCTATCTGTGCCCTCAGCTTATCTGCTTTACTCCTTGCATTTAAATATATACCTTTAACACTGTCAACTTCCTGTGCTGTAAACCTTTTAACCTTTGCTTCTTCTCTGTCCTAGGATCACTTGCTAATTTTCCATCTCTCTTATGTATTTGTCCTATCTGAATCTGCCCTCAGGTTCCCACCCCCCTGCCGATCTAGTTTAAGTCCTGCCCAACAACACTAGCAAATCTCCCTGCAAGGACATTTGTTTTGGCCCCTGTTCAGGTGTAGACCGTCCAGCTTGTACAGATCCCACCTTTCCCAGAACCAGTCCCAATGCCCCAGAAATCTGAATCCCTCCCTCCTGCACCAACCCTGTAGCCACGCATTCATCTGGTGTGTTCTCCTATTTCTATACTCACTATCACGTGGCCTTTGGAGTAATCTGGAGACATCCTTATCACTAATCGCTTTCCTAGCTCCCTAAACTCAGCCTGCAAGACCTCATTCCTTTTTCTACCTATATCATTGGTACCAATGTGGATCATGACCTCTGGCTGTTCACCCTCCCCTAGAAGAATGCCCTGCAGCCGCTCCGTGACATCCTTGACCCTGGCACTGGGGAGGCAGTACATTATCCTGGAGTCACGTTTATTGCTGCAGAAATGCCTGTCTGATGCCCTGTCTATTGAATCCCTATCACTATTGCACTTCCACTCTTCTTCCTCCCCTCCTGTGCAGCTGAGCCACCCATGGTACCACGGACTCTGCACTCCCCTGAGGAACCATTGCCCTCATTAGTATCCAAAATGGAAAACCGATTAGCAAGCATGGTCGACTCAGGGGACTCCTGTACTATCTGCCTGGTTCACTTAGACTGCCCGGTGGTCACCCATTCCCTCTCTACCTGTATGCATCTAACCTGTGATGTGATCACTTCCCTAAACTTCCCGTACTATCCATGTAGTTCTCAGCCTCGCGGATGCACCACAGTGACTCTAGCTGCCGCTCGAGTGCCAAAACCTAGAGCTCAAGCTTCTGCAGCTGGTGACACTCCCTGCAGATGTGATTGTCTAGGACACATGGCACGTCCATGGCATCCCACGTACTGCAGGATGTACATTCCACTGGGCCGTGCTGACCTGGCATACCATAACTTTAAAAACTATTTATTACAATTAGAGTAAGTAGAATAACTTAGCAGTTACTCACCAATCAGCTCCTCCCCCTGTACCGAAGTAAGTGCCAACTACTGGAGGCTGAAAAGTCTGGTTATATGGGACATCTACCTAGTGCCAACATTTCCAGGATGGTCCTGTGGGGCAAAATCTCTGCCCACTCTTTACAAGGTCATCAGTGTAAGGAAGCAAGCTAGTGTGGAGACTCCAAATGTCAGAGTATCCACACTCTGAACCTTCATTGTGATCTAACATGCCCTGGTGAGACAACACATGCCTGCTGTACTTAGGGCCATATGTGTGTCCCACCACTGGATCCAGGCTGGAATTCTCATCCAGGCCTCTGAAGATTTGAGCAGGCAAAATGGTTTCAGAGTTTCAAATGTTTCCTCAGAGCCATGGGAGCATTAAATGGTTCTTCCTGGATTGGTCTTGAACATTAGCTTAACCCGGGAGTCTTCAGTCAGACTTCCCAGCCTCTTTGATATGGCTAGGGAGGGTGCGGAGGGGTGGTGTTTCCGTGTGTGGGGGTGGAGGAAGGAATCATCTCTGATGTGCCTGTATCCTGCATAAGACATGCAAATCCTGAGACCTCCTCCTATACCTTGGCGGTGTCAATGGCAGAGATCTGGGCAAATGCTTCTTGCCACTTAGACTGAGATGTGCCACCCCATAAATTTAAAGTATCTTGTCTTACACTATTAAGCCAAATAATGGAAACAGTATTTCAAGGAGTGAATGAGTACTTCTGCTCAATTTACATAAAAGAAATAAAGCGAGAAAGGTATCAGATGTGGCTCAGTTGGTAGCACTTTCGCCTCTGAATCACAAGGTTTAAGTCCCACTCCAGGGCTAGAGCACAGAATCAAGGCTGACTGCACTCCAGTGCAGTTCTGAGGGAGTGCTGCATTGTCAGAGGTTCCGTCTTTTGGCTTAGATGTTCAACCAAGGCTGTTTCTGCCTGTTCAGGTGAATGATGTAAAAGATCCCACGGCACTGCTTCGAAGAGCAGGGGAGTTATCCCTGTTGTCCTGACCAATATTTATCCTTCAATCAATGTCACAAAAACAGATTATCTGGTTGTTATAATATCACTTTTTGAGGGAGTTTGCTGAGCACACATTGGTTACTGTTTTTACTACCTTACAACTGTGATTACACTTCAAAAAGTACTTAATTAGCATAAAGCTCTTTCAGGCATCCAGTGGTTGTGAAAAACACTATATGGGGAGAATTTTCTCCCTGTCGGGGGGGGGGGGGGTTGGGTGGGAGTGGGCGCGGGCTGGGTGCCGCCATTTTACGTGGGTGGGCCAATTAAGGCCCGCCGAGCGTGACGTGCGCCCATAAGCTCTGAGCACTACCTGTGCTGAGGGGGGGGGGGGGGGGGGTGGGGGGTGTTGCCTGAGTCGGGGAGTGCGCTCATTCGCACATGCGCACAAAAGAGCACAGAAATCTCCTTGAGGTACAGAGCTGCCTCAGGGAGATTAGTTTAAGTTCTGAAAATTTTAATAAAGAGAAAGAAAATTTAAGACATGTCCCATCATCTGACAGTGTCACATGAGCTGGGACATGTCTATGAATGTTGTTAAAAAATTTTATAAAACTTTAAATACCTTCATGAAACCTCATCCCACCCACGGAAAAGTATTAAACTATTTTCTAAAATATTGGGTGGAGTTTTATGGCCCCCGGGGCAGGGCCGTAAAATGCGGCAAGACGTTCAAAAGTCGTTTGACTTTGGCGGAACTGTAAGATCCCACCAGCATAAAATTCCACCCTTTAAGATTTGATTGTAGCCAGAAAGAAATGTTAAATTTAGCAGATTTAATAGTTTATTCCCCTAGTTAAACTGAATCAACTGATGTAATGTAAATCTCACATAGTTTTTTGACATAATGCTCCTCCTGAAGAAATACAGAGGTACAGTCTTCAGTTAGGAGCCTATGCGTGCATCATAGAAACTGTTCAAAAACAATCAGATTGCAAAGATGACAGCACACTGACATTCCATCACTATTTTGGATAATATTAGCATCATCACTATGTTATCATGAGATCTTTTAATCAAATGGAAACATTCACATTTTATAAATTGATTCTCCTCTCCAATTCCTCCAAATCCTTCTCCACTTCACCCTCCTCCTTCACCAAGTTGTCCTTCTTCACCACCTGCTCTGGTCCACCATCTCTACCTCCTCTCCTCTCCTCTACCATCTATTCCTCCTCTCCACTTCCTCCTCTTCTCCACGACCTTCTCCTCCTCTCCTCCTCTTACACCTGTTCCCATATACGCATGATACACAATTTATTTTCGTTGCTTCTCCCTTGCTCTTTTGCGAAGCTCACATATCAACAGTGATGGTATTTTTCTTAAAATTCTTGATACGTTGAATTTCTTAAACTGTTCTTTAAAACATTTTTGGCATGGAGTCTTTCTTTGTTCCAATAAACTTTTCTTGCCAAATGGAGATAATAATAGCAAGGCTTCCCTGTGTAACAAGTGGTGATTTGTGTTTTGTTTGTTTTTTAAAACGTAAAGCCAGCTGCCGAAGTTGCTGACTGCCATGGATTAATTTACTGATCCACAAATTAATGATCAGGTAACATTAGCAACTGTTGAACACTACAACATATGCTTGCTTTCAGCTGCATAATTTATATTCAGTAACCTTAACTCAAGCAGTTTAACACAATAGCAACACCTAATTACTTCACCCACGGTATTTATTCTGTGTTTGACGCTTCAACATTCCTGCTAATATGTTATATGAGGGCTGAGCTGATAGAAGTGAGAAGAATTTAATTTCCCACTCGGTCTTTCCTGCTGATGTCGTCCTTCCCCTGGTAGTAGTGGCAAGTGTAAATAGTTAATTTGCTTTAATTATGAGCCTGTCCTGCTGAATTAGGAGCAGCAAGAACGTGAAGAGCTGGAATCATACTTCTGAGGCAGCTGACAAATCCTTTGAGTCCAGAAACCAATGTCTTCTTCTCTGAGCTGTCAGTAATTCCATTAATATTATGTCCAGTCAAGTCAATCAAATCATTTACTCCTCATTGGTGCTCAGACAGCAGATAGATAAGGGATCATAGCTTTCCTCTTTTATTTCTATTGACTCATTTTACTTGTGATTGAATGTCTGATTGCAGCAATATATTTTAAAAACCTTACAGTGTACATGATGTATTTCTAGCAATATGCCTGGAATTTTGTATACGAGCAATTTTGTAAGCGTATAGTCATTAAAGTTTGAACTTGTGTATCTGAGTGGGATAAATTGTCAAAGTAGAAGCTCATCCGCAAAACAAGGCATTGTGGTAATGATGAACCATTTTGTTTTCGTAAACATTTCCCATTTATTGCCAGCAATTAACTCCAGACTATCAATGATAGACTATCTTGTTGTAACTTTGAGTAAGAAAGTGATGTTGCATTTAACCATTTGGAAATCGCAGCAATGGGCTGAATTGCCCCAGTACATCACGGCAGGCATGGAGCCGGAAAAATAGAGGGGAGCCGCACAGGAAGGCTCCTCAATGTATTCCCGCTGCCAGGGAAGGTACCAGGGACAAGCTGGGAAGTGGATCAGCTGCCTGCTCCGTGGAGACAGGCAGCCAATTAAACTTATTAAAGCTAAATTACAGCCTCACTGGCATTTTCCTCCAGTGGAAGGCTTCCCCATACACCATGTGAGGAGGCCACCAGCTCACTGGAGGCAGGCTGGGTGAATCATCACAGCCAAAGGCTCGGTGTCCCATTGACGGGGCTAGGAGCACGAAAAGCCACAATCGCGGCCGAATCGTATCCAGCAGAGGGGGTCGTTTCTCTTCCCCCGCCCCCCCCAAGCACCCATTCCTATGGAACTGCCAGCCTAGGTTTTGCTTATTCCTTTACTGATGTGCAGCCCAGTTAGGGCGCCTCCATGGTGAGACACCCTCACAGCCCCTGTCCTGCCTCAGTAGCGCCCACCTCTCCCGTAAGGGCTACTGAGGCTCAACATTTTTACAATATTAATTTTTAAATCTCTGTTGGTATCATAAAAGCCTATGGGCAGAATAGTCGGGTCAGCGAGCTGGGGCACGCCCCACTCGCCGACGTGTAAAATGACGCGCGGTGACGTCAGGCGTGTGTCCCGATGTCCCGTGCGTCATTCTGATATTTAGTTCAGCGGGTGCGCACCGGAATCAGCTGCGCGTCCGCTGAACTTTCGAAGGCCTATTAAGGTCATTTAAATATCAATTAAAATACTTAACTGAGCTGCCCGTCCAACCTTAAGGTTGGTGGGCAGGTGAAGAGCCCAGGCGGCCTTCGCATTTATCATGAAACCTCATTTACCGGCGGGATGAGGTTTCATGGAGGTATTTAAAGTATAATAACATTTTTAAATAAAATTCATTGACATGTCCCAGCTCATGTGACACTGTCACATGAGGGGGCATGCCTTAAAAATTGTTTTTTGTCTTAATTAACTTTTTTAAAAATCAAATTAATCTTCCCGAGGCAGCTCTTTGCCTCAGGGAGATCTCTGCAATCTTTCGCGTGCATGCGCAAAAGAGCGCAGGCCCCAAATCAGCCTACTCCCCCCGCCCGCATGGGAAGCACTTAACTCTTCCGGGTGCGCAGCATGCTGGGCAGGCCTTAACTGGCCCGTCCACGTAAAATGGCGGCGCGCAGGCAACGATTGGCTGTGTGCCCGCCCACGTCCGCTCCTGCACAACCCCACCGACGGGGAGAAAATTCTCCCCTATGTTTTCCACTTTAATGGGTTCCTAAGCAATCTCAGGGAAGACAAGACATTGCAGGTAAAATTTATGACAGTCAAAGATGTAAAATGGGCTGTAGTGAATTGGCTGTTCAATATACAACAGCCTGATTTTCCTTTCAGCCGGGTTGTATACGGGCAGCTTAATCCATTAACACTGCCTTTGCTGCCCCACTGAAGGTGGGTTGTCACCAGAAATATCTACAAGGGAATTTGAGCTAAAAGCAATTGGCTAGCAGAATAGATAAACCCGCAGCCCAATCCCTCCATTGGGAGGCCCATTCCATTCCATCCCAAGAGCCAGGCCTCATTTACACACACCAACTGAACCCCATATTCCTACTGCAACTCGCTGATTTCAGGCCGACACAATACAGGTGGCTAACCTGGCCAGTAGAGGTAGGTGGGGGGAGGTTGCGGGGGGAGATGGGGCTGAGTGTGATTGCAAGGGTGGAGCTTGGGGAGAGAGCAGCCTACATTATTTTTATATCAACCAAAGTAGCTCCTCCTGGCCCCACAAAAATAATTTCAAGACTTATCAGCCAAGATTAGCTTATTAGAGCATGCACAGCATGCATTCAGTGGAGCATTCGAATTACAACAGGGTCCTGAATCAGGCAAGTGCCCAGTTGCCCAGCAGAAGCAATAATGGTATTGAGGCATTAAATGAAACCTCTTCAATTTTAGCTCTGCAACCACTCCATTTCTGTCAGGCTGGGGGAGTTAAAATCCCATTCTCAAATCTTTCACTACCGTTTTTCACAGAAGAACTACCACACATGATGTTGTTATTGGGGATGATTAAAGAGGTGGTTGGGAATTAGCCACCGGTTTTTCTTTCAAGGGCGGCCGAAACATCACTACCAGTTTTCCATCTGCATCCAGACAGGAAATTATCCCCCCATGATATTTTTAGCTAGAACATTGCTATGCTGTACTTCTCAATTAGAGCAATGGTTCCTGTGTGATGTTGTTATGGCGTCGTGCTCATTTAGGACAATGGCCCCAAGCAACATTGCAATGATGCTGTGTTTTTCCGAGCAAGACTAGTGCTTTCATATGTGATGCTATTATGCACAGCCTTTCTAGTTACAGCGATGGTCCCGGCTAACATTGAAAAAGTGAAAGATAAAGTACTGTGATCATTCCTTGTGCAGATCCAATCTAGTTCCATCAGATTGGGAATGAACAAATATAACCCCTCTATTCAAGAAGGGAGGGGGGCAGAAAACAGGAAACTATAGGCCAGTTAGCTTCATGTCTGGCATGGGGAAGTTATCAGAATCGATCATTAAGGAGGTTATAGCTGGGCAATTAGAAGAGCATGGTTTTGTGAAAGGAAAAACATGTTTAACCAATTTATTGGAGTTTTTTGAAGGAGTAACATGCGCAGTGGATAAAAGGGAGCCTGTAGACATACTGTACTTGGATTTCCAGAAGGCATTTGATAGGGTGCCACATCAAAGATTATTACAGAAAATAAAAGCGCATGGTGTAGTGGGTAGCATATTAGCATGGATAGAAGATTGTCTGGCTGGCAGAAAGCAGAGAGTATGCATAAATGGGTATTTTTCTGATTAGCAGGATGTGACGAGTGGAGTCCCACAGAGGTCTGTACTGGGGTCTCAACTTTTGACGATTTACATCAATGACTTAGATGGGGAGAGTGAAGACATGGTAGCTAAATTTGCAGATGACACAAAGATAGGTAGGAAAGTATGTTGTGAAGAGGACATGAGGTTGCAGATGAATGTAGATAGGTTCAATGAGTGGGCAAAGATCTGGCAAATGGAGTTTAATGTAGGAAAATGTGAAGTTGTTCACCTTGGCAGGAAGAACAAAAAAGCAGAGTATTAGTTAAATGGAGAATAGCTTCGTAATTCTGAGGTGCAGAGTGATCTAGGTGTTCTAGTACGAGTCACAAAAAATTAGTATGCAGGTACAGCGAGTAATTAAGAAGGCTAATGGAACGCTATCCTTTATTATGAGAGGGATTGAACATAAAAGTAATGATATTATGCTTCAGTTATACAGGGCATTGGTGAGACCGCACCTCGAATACTGTGTGCAGTTTTGGTCTCCTTATTTAAGGAAGGATGTAAATGCATTGGAGGCGGTTCAAAGGAGGTTTACTAGATTGATACCTGGAATGAGTGGGTTGTCTTATGAGGAAAAGCTGGACAGTCTGGGCTTGTTTCCACTGGAGTTTAGAATGGTGAGAGGTGATTTGATTGAAGTATACAAGATCCTGAATGGCCTTGACAAGGTGGAAGTCGAAAGGCTGTTTCCTCTTGTGGGCGAGTCCAGAACTAGGGTGCATTGTTTTAAAATTAGGGGTTGCCCTTTTAGGACAGAGATGAGGAGAATTTTTTTCTCTCAGAGGGTTGTGCGACTTTGGAATTCTCTGTCTCAGAAGGTGGTGGAGGCGGGGTGATTGAATATTTTTAAGGCAGATAGATTCTTGTTAAGCAAGGGAATCAAAGGTAACCGGGGTTATATGGGAATGTGGAAATTGAAACACAAGAAGATCAGCCATTATCTTATTGAATGGCAGAGCAGGCTTGAGGGGCGGAATGGTCTACTCCTGTTCCTATTTCTCCTGTTATGTTCTTATGTTCTCAGTTTGTGGGTTTTGTCATGAGTTCTGTGATTAAGCTTAACTTTCACACCCTAAGTCATTCGTTGAGAGCGACCTGTCTCTGCACAGGAAACGATCACAAATTGTAATTCTTCAGCACTAAACCTTTAGCATTTCTTCTGCTTCTGACATTTATTTTAAAGAGAAAAGTATAAGGAAACCAAAGAGAAATTCATAAGGTTAAATGTTTTTGATTTGAAACACCAGGGGAGAAAGAACTGAAGACTTTCCCTTCTATATTTGAAATTATATTTTTTGCATTTGAATCCAAAGTTAAGATTTATAAGAAATTGAATTTCTACATGACACCTTCAGGGAAGTGTTCTTAATTCAACTGTCCAACTGCTTCATCGGCAAGCAGCTCAAATTGGATCCCTTTACAGAGATAGATTCCCTCTGGAGTGATGAGGCCTGAGGCACAATTTTGCCTCATGCCCTTTCCTGTTTGGATGCAGAGGTATTTTGCTGTGCTCCATTTGCACTGGCCTAGGAGAGCAAACAAATTTCTACCCTGATCCTTTTAACATTTTACTTGCTAACTATACACTGCAATTTTAAAACTCTGCTGCTTGTTTTCAAATGCCTCCATGGCCTCGTCCCTCCCAATCTCCAAAACCTTCTCCAGCCTGACAACCATCCAAGATCTCTGCATTAATTCTCCATTAATTCTGGCCTCTTGCACATCCCCTATTGCTTCACCATCAGTGGGCTATGCTTCCAGCTGCCTAGGCTCGAAGCTTTGGAATTCCCTCCTTAAACCGTTCAGCCTCTCCAATTCTCTTTCCTTTTTTAAGGCACTCCTTAAAATCTACCTGTTTGACCAAGCTTTTCACCACCTGCCTTAATATCTCCTTATGTGACTTGGTGCCAGATAATGCTCCTCCTCTCACCCTTAACCTTTCATCCATTTTCTCCACTCCCACCCGATCATCCACTCTGCAATCAGAGGGGTGGAAGAATGGCTGTGCTCAGGAGAGGGAGAGAGGCCACAGTCGAGAGAGAGAAAGGCTGCAGTTAATGAAGGGGGAAGAGAGGTTGCGATTGGGAATGGGGAGAGAGAGAGAGAAAGAGATAATCCACAGGAGAGCTGCAAAGAGTGGTGGCTCTGAATTGGGCCGAGGGAAGGACCCCTGCTCCTCCTGGCCCACAAGGGGAGAATGAAAAATTCAATTACCTTGTGGTATCTGCAGCTAACGCCTTCCTTTCCCTGTTGGGTTTCCTGACTCCTGGTGGGGGTCTGGTTTAAATGAGTTTCCCAAAGATCCTGCAAAATTTTACATAGAACCAGATTTGAATTTTTGTTATCTCCAAACTGAGAGACTGGCTGGCTGCCAGCTTAAGAGGCAACAGCCAGTGCGCAGAGAGGAGGGGAGCAAGTTCCAGTAGCCACAGTGGGGTTTGTGAGGGCTAAGATCAAAGTTTGGAGCCAGGGAAGACCAGGGAGCTTAGATTAGGCAGAACAAGATCAGAGTTTGTAGCAAGGGAAAATAAGGGAAGATGGAGCAGGGGGTTACTGAAGTACAAAGACAGGCAACGTCAGGGAGGCCAGGGTAAGGGGATATCAAACACACCAATGGCAGATTGAAGGCCAGAGTCAGGGAGTTGGGATGGAGGTCAGAGGCCTCATGGATGAGATTGGAGGCCTCAAGATCAGAAAGATCGGGGAAGATTGTGGAGGGAGATCAGGAGGATCCAAGGCTTCATAGAGGAGGTTAACAGGGTTTGTGTGATCATGGAGGGCTGGGTGAATCAGGTATACTAGATCCAGCAGATTAGTGGAAAGGCAGTTACATCCTGGATCAAACAGCCTCCACCTGCCTTTAGCCAGCAGGTTTCCAGAGGCCCAGAAAACTCAACCAGCCAGAGTTAAATTTAAAATGATGGTTAAATATGAAGCAAGCAGCATCATTATAATATTTAAATTGCTGACCTACCTCCTGGAAGTGGGTTGGTCACCCATTCCCTGTCCAGGAGGTTGGAGAAGGTGTTGAGGTTGAGATTTACATTTTTGATATTTTAACATCCCACCTGACCCACACCTATCCATTTTGGGGGGTTAAAATTACGCCCACTATGCGGAGATGATCCAAGTCAATTTGTGGACAGTGGAAAATAGTTTCTAATGAGCTCATACCCTGGGGGGCATTGCTCTGGTTTAAGCGCAGCCCCACTAGTCTGGACAGGGAAAGGATCAGGTCACGCTGCTGTTTCCTGTCCTAGCGAATGAAAAACAGAGAAACACAAGACCAAGACATTAGTTCTAGAAGTTGCTGAGGAAGATAGATAGAGGTCTAGATAGATAAAGAGCAGACCAGGTCTGCTATTAACCTTAAGTTAATAAAACTAACTCATCTAGCTAACAAGAACTGATAGCATATCTTGCTGCTCTCTATACTTCAAGGAGGTTTAATGAATTACGTTGAATTGAGGTGGGAATTACTATTGATGTTACTCCATTTGTTTACCTAATAACTGTGAAGCTAATGTGATGTTGGGGTAGAAGATCAGCCATGATTATATTGCGTGGTGGTCCAGGTTTGAAAGACCAAATGGCCTATTCCTGCTCCTCTCCCTTGTGTTATTACACTTTTATTAAATCAATTTACTGATTTACATTTGGCTTTGTCTTGTATAAGCATCAAATAATCCACTGTTTAGGAGACCGGAGAATTGTACATGGAGGCACAGGGGAGATTACCATATCTAGTTTATATAATAAGGGATTTCCATTGTTACAACCCCAGGGTTACAGTAACAATTACTAGATATTAGTCAATAAAGGTAAACTCCTAATCATAAGGCAAGTGGAATCTGCTTATTGATGGCAACAATCCCAAAAGTTGTAGCAAGTCTCCTTCAGCTAATGCGCAAGGATTTTTACCTCACAAGTTCTGCCTGCAAACATTCTTTGAAGGCTTGAGCACTGGAAGTGATTTGATGTTATACAGCCTGTGCATATGAAAGAGTCTACAACATGATCTGAGAAGTGCTGCATGATAAAACTCCAGACCATGATGACCTCACATAACAGGCATTCTGTTGGCTGAGGTTACAAGGTCCTCAGCAGTGGAGTACCCGCTATAAACCTTGGGTCTGTGGATATTCTTTGTGGCTCAGTGACAACAGTCACTCTTTCAAACAGAGCTCATGTAGAAATTGGTCCTAATTGTGCCCATGTTCTGCATTTCCCATTTCTTAACAACAGTGAATGCACTACAGGAGTAATTAATTGTCTGTGAAGCACTTTGGGTGTCACAATAATGTGAGAAGTGTTATATAGATGCAGGTTATTACAGTGTGCTTATTGAGTTAACAAATGAGGAAAAATGTCCCCAAATCCTGGACTCTCCTACCAGCAAAAATAGTTTCTCTCTATCTATCCTACCTGTTCCCCTTAAAATCTTGAAAACTTTGATGAAATCACCACTTAACCTCCTAAACTCTAGGGAATGCAACTCTAATTTGTGTGACCTTTCCTTTCAATTTAACCTTTGGAATCTAGGAATTATTCTAATAAATCATTGCTGCTCTCCTTCTAAGGTCAATGTGTGCTTCCTAAGGTGTGGGACCCAGAACTGCTCACATTACACCAGGTGTGGTCTAAACAGAGCTTTGAATAGCTGAAGCCTGACTTCTTCCCCATTGTATCCTACTCCTGTACATATCAATGCCTGCATGCCATTAGCCTTTTTGATTATTTTCTGTACCTGTTCACTGCATATTAATAATCTATTTATCTGGACCCCCTAAGGCTTTTTGGACCTCCATTGTTTCTAGTTTTTCACCATTAAGAAAGTATCCTGTTCTCACCATTTTAGGCCCAATAGGATGACCTCACATTTGCCTACATTGGAATCCATTTGCCACAGTTTTGCCCATTCACTTAATCTACCAATACCTCTTTGTAATGTTATACTTTCATCTACACTGCTTCCAATACCACCTATCTTATCAGCAAAGTTGGATATGTGGCTTGCTATCCCACCATCTAAGTCATTCATAAATGCAGTGAATAGTTGAGGCCCTAATACCGATCCTTGTGGGATTCCTTTCATCACTTTCTGCCAATCAGAGTACTTGCCCATTATCCCTGCTATCTGACTGCTGCTATTCAGCCAATTTCCTAACCAGGTCAATAATTTGCCTTCAATTCCCTGAGCTTTGACTTTAGTTAATAGTCTCTTGTGAGAGGCTTAATCAATGCTTTCTGGAAGCCCATTTAAATAACATACGTAACATGTTCCTCTCTCCATTATGTTAGTTACCTCTTCAAAAGATTCAGTCAGCTTCATCAGGCATGAACTGGCCTTCACAAATCCATGCTGACTCTGATGAGCTGGAAATTTTCAAGGTGTTCAGTCACACTACGCTTGATAGAATCTAGCAATTTACCGACAACAGGTATTGGGCTAACTGGTTGAAAATTTCTGGTTTCCCTCTCCCACCCTTCCATAAAGTGTGCAACATTTCAATCTAAAGGACCAGTTCCTGAATCAAGAGAGCTTTAGAAAATGATACTTGGGGCATCTGCAATGTTCTCAATTACTTCCTTTAAAACCCTGGATGGAAACCATCTGATTCTGGAGGTTTGTCACTCTTTAGTGCCATCAATTTCTTCTTTATGGTGACTTTGCATTCATTAAGCTTGGTGAGTCCCTATCCCTGATTCAATATTAGTTTCCTTGGGAGTTCCAGTATGCTGACCTCCTCTCTGGTAAATACTGACTCAAAGTGATTATTCAGCATGTCTGACATTTCCTTAATTTCATTGACAGTATCTAGGGCTAGAATTTTCCCGTTGGCATGCAGGGATGGGCCTTGCACGCCCGCACGTAAAATGACGCCCAGTGATGTCGGGCGTGCATCCCGACATCACCGCGCGCCACTGCGATATTTGGGAAGGCGGGCGCACTATAAGTTCAGATGTGCACCTGCCATCAAATAACAGGCCAGTTAAAGCCCTTGAGGTAGCAACTGATCTCAATTTTTCGGGGCCCGTGTGATCTACAGGAGGTCGCATGGGCGCAACGGGCAGGCGGGTAGGAAACATTTGTATAAACCTCATCCATGGGCGGGATAAGAGGGGTGAGTGGGGTCGCAAATGTGATGTTTGAGGTATTTCAGTTCGAAAGTAACTTATACTTGCCTGAATGAGCAGGAAGACTTCAAAACTCATACCAGCTGCTAGGACAGGGGTAAAAGCTTTGGTCAGGACTCTACAGTAGAAATCATTTTTGGGGCCTGCAGGTTTCAGGAAGCCTTCCCTTAGTCTGGAAATGGGTGTTGTGTTCTCCACTGGAGGCACCTCCTCTGAGGAGGAAGGGAGGGCCAGAAGGGGGAGGAGGCCGGAGTCCACATTCAGCCTCCAGGGGAGCCACCTTGTGGGAGGAGAGGCACAGGCACAAGGGGTGCAGGGCCAACAGGAAGTGCAAGGCTGAAGGGGCCGCAGAAGATGCCATTATCCTGCTGCCAGGGTTTACAGGCAGTGAAGCAGCTACCTCAATATGTCTGAGGTCCAGTGCCGAAGGAGATTCCGTCTCTCGAGGGAGACAGTCACCTCCATCTGTCAGATGATAGGCCCTGAGCACCTTGCAAACTGTGTGGGTGGACACCCCATGCCAGTGGCATTGAAGGTCACAGCTCCCCTCAACTTCTATGCCTCCGGCTCTTTCCAGGGATCGGTGGGTGATCTCTGCGGAGTCTCCCAGTCAGCTGTCCACACTTGGTGACAGACACTCTGTTCAGGCGTGCATTGACCTTCATCCACTACCGCTGGGACAATGTCAGTCAGACAGAGCGAGCCAGAGGCTTTCCAGCGATTGCTGGCTTACCCCGTGTCCAGGGCTCTATAGACTGTACACATGTGGCCATCAAGACGCCAGCAGGTGAGCCTGGTGCCTTCGTCAACAGGAAGGGCTTCCACTCCATGAACGTGCAGATAGTGTGTGATCACAGGATGCTTATTCTGCAAGTCTGTGCAAGGTACCCAGGCAGCTCCCACGACACTTACATACTCTTCAGTGTTCCGGCTCAGCTGGATGGATGGCTGCTGGGTGACAAGGGCTATCCCCTCTGAAGGTGGCTCATGACACCTCTCCACCATCCACGAACAGAGGCTGAGCAGCGGTACAATAGGAGTCACACCTCCCCAAGAGCTGTGGTGGAGAGAACCATCGGTCTTCTCAAGATGCGTTTCTGATGCCTGGACCATTCAGGGGGCACACTCCAATATCCTCCAGATTGTGTGTCACTGATAGTGGTCGCATGCTGCGCTCTCCACAATCTGACGCTGGAAAGTGGACAATGAAGACGTGGACACAGTTGCTCCGGATGCACACGATGAGTCCAGCAGTGAGTCCGAGGATGAGCATGCACAGGGAAATGCTGAGGGGGTAGACGCTGACTCGAGCATACTCCAGGGAGGCAGGGACACCCGAGAGGCTTTAATCCAAAGAATCTTCAGCTAGCCCACCAAAGATGGACCTTCAACACACGCCAGGGCTGCAGGCTCCATACTCGACACCTGAGTGCGAAATCAGTCTGGATAATAACATTAACTTGTCAATAAAGCTGAATGTCAAACAACTCACTTATAACATCGTGGCTTCCCGTACACATGCAGAAGTAAGGAATCACCCTGAGGCATGGCTACATGTCAAAATTTATCGAGTAAACAAAAGTAAATTCATAAAGCGAAACAAAAAGGTGCTGAACATCACACCAAGTCTTCTACTAAGTACTATGGGCCAACATAAAAGCACCAGTGAGAAACCTGTGGTGCCTAAGGTGCCTTAAATTTACGCTTTTGGGTGCTAGGTCTAGATTCTGTCCCCTCGCTGGCACTGGCATCTGAGACAGCTGTTTACTGTGCTGTCTTGTTGGCCTCGATGACCTTGGCGGATGTCCTCTGGACCGTGGAGCATTTGATGGCCCCGCCTGGGAGGGAGCAGCCAACTCCAAAGCTGGCTTCTCCCCAGTCGCCGCAGCCTCATCGGATGGCATGGTCACTGGCAGAGGGGCAGAGGAGCTGCTGCCCTCATCTGGAGCGCCCTGAGAGGATCCCGCAGAGATAACAGGCAGTTGCTGCGCCGATGTGAGGTCGCTTCGGACCTCCCTGCTCACCATAGATGAAAGGGCACCGAGCTGGGATACTTGGTGCCCAGACCATCTCCCACACTGGCACTGACCAGCTGTGGCCAATGCCGCTGTGAGGGCTTGCAGGTTTGAGCACAACCCCAGGAGGACCTGATTGTTCTCCTGGAGGTGCCTCTCCATGAGAGTCGCCACGCTCTCCCTGGAGGAAGCATGGCACTCGGTCATGATGGTCATTGCATCAGTGATGCTATGCGTAGGACTCCTCCAGCACAGCCACTATGCCACGCATTGCCTCATGTATCTCCACCAGATCCTCCTGCATACCCTGCTGCACTTCTGCTGCCTCAGGGACGACTCCAGTGGCACATCACCAGCCACCAACCAAGCAAGTACCTGGTCCCCAGCATTCCTCCAACTGCCGGTGCCCTGGGCACTGTCTGTCTCTGCCCGCA
Organism: Cetorhinus maximus; assembly: GCF_964194155.1. Classification (NCBI taxonomy): domain Eukaryota; kingdom Metazoa; phylum Chordata; class Chondrichthyes; order Lamniformes; family Cetorhinidae; genus Cetorhinus; species Cetorhinus maximus. The sequence continues at coordinate 87,948,397 of NC_135882.1, forward strand.
CCTCAAGCAAGTGTGAAGTGTCCTCGCCGCTGTGTCCCGGGACACTAACCGAAGATCTAATTCCCACCGAGGTGCTAGTATCCGTGCTGGTGCCTGCCTGGCTGAGATGATGTGATGCTGGTGAGTGCATTTGCTCGGGGGCTTCAGGGGTGAGAGATGAGCCCTCTGCCTCCTGCTCCCGGCCCTGCTCCGGTGATGCTGAAAGGAAGAAAAAGGACATTTGATTAGTTACAGTGCAGACAATGTCAACTTGCATGCTGCTCCCCAGATCATTATGCGCTCATCCTTCCATAATCAAGAGTAAACCCATATTGCTAACTTCAATCACTGAGCATTCAGCAGTGCCATGGCTTCTGTGACACAAGGTGACCTGGCTGCTCGCCAAACATACCTCCCCTTGCCACCCCAGCCTCACCACCGCCGGTGGACCTGGGGGCATGGCGCTTCTCAAGGTCCATGGCCTGCTCCTCGAAAGCCGTAGGAAAGACTAACTTGCCTGCCCTCCACCAGTCCGCATTCGTTCCGACGCATTGTGCACAGTCTTTTCCTGAAAAGAAGAGAGGAGAATTGATTAGTCTGGCCTGCACCTGAATTCCTATCGCATCCCTGCCAACCCAGCCAGAGCTTATGTGACACACATGGTGACCTGAGTGCTCGCCAAACATACCTCCCCTGTGGTACCCCAGCCTCACTGCCACCGTGGGACCTGGGAGCATGGCACCTCTCAAGGTCAATGGCCTGCTGCTCGAAAAACATTAGGATGGCCAACTGGGCCTGCCCTCCGCCAGTCCACATTCATTCCAACGCATTGTGCGCAGTCTTCTCCTGAAAAGAAGAGAGGAGAATTGATTAGTCCGGCCTGCACCTGAATTCCTGCATCCCTGCCAACCCAGCCAGAGTGGGACATTGCAGGGCTCCAGTTCTTCATCACCATGCAGCTGCCGCACACTCACCCAAACAAGACAGGGCTGATCCCACCCCCGCCATTGGCCAAATGCTGCCTCCTTCACAAGTGGCACCACAAGGTGAAGTACGTTGGCGGGCCTTAATTGGCCCGCCCGCGTAAAATGGCAGCACAGACCCGATCACACGCGGCGATCGGGTCCACGCCTGCTCCCAACCTGACATGGGGAAAATTCTCCACTAGAAAAGAAAATAAACTTTGTTTGAATTTGAGTTCATCAGAACAATGATTACTTCCACTTGCCTAGGACCTCAAAACTGAGGAACTCTCCACCTCTCTCCATCTTCTCTTCCTCCTACAGTAAATAAACTGTTAAAACCCACATCCATTTTCAAAAGCCCACATTTCTCCTAACCATCCTCTTTTTCCTAATACATGTACAATTACTTTTGCTTGAAAAATTACTCTTCAGTGTATTTTGCATTGGCATATTTCCTTGAAAACACCACAGAAAAAGCAAGCAGATATTAAATTGAAACATTCGTATATCTTATAATAGAGCAGGCCATGTTCAAGAATGTCAGAATCTTCTAACTACAAAATTGTGTTGTCCTCATGCTGAATAAAATTGATACTGAGGGAAGGAGAATCTGAGTGAAAGGTCAAGTATGAAAGTTGATTGGGTTTTAAAAGTATCCTTGAAGCGGGTAGCAGGAGTCAGGAAATTTCCCAGCTTGGCACGGGAGAAAGTACCCACAAAGTAGGATTTTCATTCTGGGGGTGGGGGTGGCGGGTGCTAACTGGAGTCAGGACCACCACCCCGGAAAGGGTTTGGAGGCAGCCACAGGGGCTGTCAGGTGCGGAGGCGGGCTGTTTAAAGGGCCTGCCTCGGTGCTCTGGGACTTCATCCCAGCTGTAATAGAGAAAACCGCTGCCTAATCCCCACCCTTCACAGCCCCCACACACCCTTTGGCCCGTCATACCCTCCATGTCAAACTCTGCACCTCTACCCAGCCCCCTGTGTGCCCTAATACCCTCCATGCCATGCCCCTCTACCCCCCCATGGCGACTTATACCCACCATGCTCCGCAATTACCCTCTACCCACACCCCAGCCTCTTATACCCTCCGTGCCAAGCTGTACCCCTCTACCCACCCCCTTGGCCCTTCTTATCCCTATGCCAAGCTATTCCCTCTACCCACCCACCATGGCCCCTCACGTCCTCTATGCCAACCTATGGCCCTAAACTCACCCCCGTGGCCTCATACCCTCCATGCCAACCTATGTCCCTCGACCCACACCCATGGCCCCTCATACACTTCATGCCAGCTGATGCCCCTCCATCTACCCCCATGACCTCCTATACACTCCATGCTAAGCTATTACCCTCTACCCACACCTATGGTCCCTCACACACTCTATATGCCAGCTGTGCCCCTCTACCACCCACCATGGCCTTCTTGCACACCCCATGCCAAGGTATGCCCCTCTACCCAACCCCCCCATGGCACCTAAGCTATTACTCTCTACCCACATTCATGGCTCCTCATATCCTCTATGCCAATCTATGCCCCTCCACGCACCCCCATGACCCTCTCATACCCTCTGTGTGAAGCTATGTCCCTCTGCCCACCCCCATGGCCCCTCATACCCCATGCCAATCTCTGCCCTTCCACCATGGCACTTCTTTATCATCTGTAAAGAAGCATTGAGCAATTGAAAAATAGATCTAAAAGAAAAAGCTGTCGATCAAACAATGTTTTCCCTTGGGTGCAGCTGTTTCAACAGAGTGATGGGCGTTTGGGCTCTCAGCCAAGCCTTATTAAGCATTCTTGGGCTGAGAGTCCAGACATCCTTTAGTCTGTTGAAACAGCTGCACAAAAATCCAGCCCATTAACCCTGTTTCTCTCCACAGATGCTGCCTGACCTGCTGAGTATTTCCAGCATTTTCTGTATTTATTCTAACTTCTTTAAACTTGTGAGCCACCAGATGTTTGGACCTTGGGGGCTACTCTGCAACAGCAGCCTGAGAATGATAGTTACTCTGTACCTGCACTCCGTTTACTTCTGCAGTTTTCTGGTGCACCCTTTGCCAGGGGGAAGCCTTCATAGGAGATATGATCGTCCAAATTAATGGCTGGTACACTAAATTGGGCTGGAAAGGACAAAGAACTGGGACCATCCAGGGGTAAATGGGGGCTTGGAGAATCAACCTCACTGTCCCTTCAACTGGCTATTAGAGTAGAGACCCCTGTATATGTACATACTTAAAATAATTAAATTCCAATGTTTCTGCAAATTAGAATTTATTTAATGTAAAATAATTGTTAACACTAATTGTTCTTTAATACAAAAATAAGTGGAAAGCCATTATGGCAAAGAACAAAATTTCCTTGTAGCAGCTGTTCCCTTTCAAATTACGCAGATGGTCACAATGATATTTATCATTGGAATAGCAGTACTTTGGAGATAATTATTTTTTTAACATTTTCTGGAAATGGAAAGACTCGAGGAAAGCATATGATATAAATTGACTAACTAGAGTTTCAAAGGCTTCAATAAAAATTATGGTTTTGCTAATCTAATTTGACATTATTAGGGCTTACTGCTTGAAGGGTAATTTTCTTGAATTTGCACCATAGCCAGCTAATGCTGTCATTTGCTAATAACGAACTACAATGTTTTACAGGTGTACAAAAAGAAGACTGAAGCTGCCAAAAAGGAGTATCTCAAACAGTTGGCAGCTTACAGAGCCAGCCTGGTTTCCAAGGTAATGCCCTGTAGCACAAATGTTTTCAGCATCGTTCTATCAAATTTCCTTTTCCTCCCTCTCCACTCTGCACTCGGAGTCACTCTTTTATTCCATGGGGTCAAGAAACTGCCAATCAGAGCTCTAAATCACTTCACAAATTCTTTCCCCCTCCTTCATTGCATGAGTTAATCAATTGCCTTGTCACTCTGGTTGGTAAACTATTGTTTGCTGTTTAGTTCCATGAAAGTATTCACAGCAGCGCTTTCATTTAGGTGCATATTCAAATTTAAAAAAAACACTTCTTGTGACTTATGCACTTAATATAATTTTCAATTTATAGTGGTATATAATCATGCATTCTGGTCTTACCATGTTTGTAGCAAATAATGCATTTAGATTATCTCTGCATCTGTTTGACGTGTGCATACTTGTGTCTGTGTCTTTAACTCTCTGCCAACAATAACTTTATGACTGGCATGATGGGCCAAATTGCCTCACTTGCTCCTATTTCTTATGAGCCTATGGCAGAATACCTAGAATAGAACTTTCCCCTCGTCGGGGGGGTTGTGTGCGGGCGGGCACGGACCCAATCGGCGCCTCCGATCAGGTCCGCGCCACCATTTTACGTGGGCGGGCCAATTAAGGCCAGCCCAGCATGATGCGCGCCCGGAAGCGCTGTGCGCTCCCTGTGCAGGCGGGAGAGGGGTTCCCTGAGTCGGGAGTGCACACTTTCGCGCGCATGCATGCGAAGGAGTGCAGAAATCTCCCTGAGGTACAGAGACGCCTTAGGGGGATTAGTTTTACGTTTTAACAGTTCATTAAAGTTTTGTAAAAATTTTTATGACATGTCCCCTCATGTGAAACTGTCATATGAGCTGGGACATGTGCCTTAATTTTAATAAGAATTTTTCTGAAAATTTTAAATAATTCATGAAACTTTATCCCACTCGTGGATGAGGCTCCATGAAAAATGCGAAAGCCGCCTGGGCTCTTCGCCTGCCCGCCAACCTTAAGGTTGGATGGGCAGCTTCCTCAATAGGCTTAATTAGTTCATTAATGGCCTTAACAGGCCTTTGACAGTTCGGCGGGTGTGCAGCCGAGTCGGCTGCGCGCCCGCCGAACTGAAAATCTAAATGAAGCACGGTAACGTCGGGATGCACGCCCGACGTCACCCCGCGTCATTTTATGCCTTGTCAAGCAGGCCCCGCCCCCGCTTGCCGAGCCAAAGATTCAGCCCCTAGATTTCGTATAGTGCTGTTAGTTCATCACATATTTGCAAAGAGAAATAAGAGAAAAAAATGAGATGTAAAAACTTTCCAAAGAAATTTAATTCACCAAATAAATTAAAATTAACTATCTAAACGTTTGACAAAGGCATTGAGTACAGTTTGATGAATACTGTGTCTTGATGTATTCTGATTTTTTTTATTTAGATATGACTGTAGTCAGAGAAGAGTAAAGGTCATGACATTAATTCTACAGGACAGTCTCTTGCACATTTAATACAATTTCTTTAAACTATCTATGTAATACTGGGAATTAATATGCACAAAAGAAAAGGGAAAATATTAAATAATTATTTAAGATAATCACCAGCGTATTTTATTATTAGTAAATTCACTACAACCAGCTAACAGTTAACAATCTTGGTGATCTTCTCTACAGAGCTACAATGACCCAATTGATACAAAGACATCCCAGACTTCTCAGATGATGAATTCAAAGCAGCCAGTGTTTTCTGGTCACTCACAAGCCCCCTCTCCAATGTACCTTGGTTCAGGTGCCTATCATCAACAGCCTGGTATGAACCCTCACATATCTACCATGCATCCTAACCTGTCTCGGAGTATTGCCCCCAAACCCAATGGTCAGATGCCAGTGACTGTTTCTATAGCAAATATGACCGTCTCTCCACCTCCATCTCTTCAGATCAGCCCACCTCTGCACCAGCTATCCATGCAACAGCACCAGCTTCACCAACAGCAGACTTCTGTCATGTCTCAACAAATAGGAAATCACCAGCTATCAATGCAGGTTCAACCTCCCCTGCACTCAGCAACAATGCAGCAGGTCAGTACATATGTGTAACTAGCAAAACAAAATAAAATCTTTGTATTTAGAGTACGAATCGAATATTAGGTTATATTGATCAATGTCAGGGTGGTGAGATAGCTCAAAACAGTCAAGCTGTTCCATCTTAATGATAAAACTGTGGTTTTAGTCGCTAAGCTTGGTTAGCGGGTTGGTTAATTTTCACTAGTTTGAAGATAATTAAGTGGATAACCATATTGTGATGGTGCACACCAATGGCAAAAAGGAGTGGTAAGAGAGAAAAGAGAGTAGTCAATCTACCAGGTAGCTTCAATCATACTTCCTACCAGGCAAGGATGCTCAAAAACATCAGTTATTTAAATAATAACATCTTCCCAGCTGAAGAAAGATTCATAGGATTAAATCAAAGAGTCATTACTGCACAGAAGGGGGCTACTCTGTCCAACGAGTCCATGCCAGCCGTCTGCAGGGTCTTCCAATCAGTACCATTCCTCCTCATCTATCCTCATAGCCCTGCAAATTTATTTCCCTCAAGTGCCCATCCAATTTCCTTTTGAAACCATTCATTGTCCTGGCTTCCACCACACTCATGGGTCATGAGTTCCATGTTGTTACAACTTGCTGTGTAAATGGTTTCTTCCTTACATCTGCCCTGCACCTCTTGCCCAAAACCTTTAAATCTGTGTCCCCTAGTGCTTGTACAATCAGCTAATGGGAACAGCTTTTCTTTGTCTACCTTATCCAAACCCGTCATAATCTTGTAAAGCTCCATCAAACGTTTTCTTAATCTCCTTTGTATCAAGGAAAGCAATCCCAGCTTCTCCAACCTAACCTTGTAAATAATACCTGGAACCGTTCTGGTAAACCTCCTCTGCACCCTCTCAAGGATTGTCACATCCTTCCTAAAGTGTGGTGGTCAGAACTGGATGGAATACTCTGGTTGTGACCTAAACAGAGCTTTAGAAAGGTTCAGCATAACTTCCCTGCTTTTGTACTCAATACCTCTCGTTATGAAACAAATACAGAAAATGCTGGAAAAACTCAGTAGATCTGGCAGCATCTGCGGAGAGAGACAAAGTTAATATTTCGAGTCCACTATGACTCTCTTTGGAACTTGAAAGAGGTAGAAATGTAATGGCTTTTATGCTGTTAAAAAAGGGAGGGGCAGGTGGAGTAAAATAGAAGGTCAGGGATAGGTTGGAGGGCAGGAAAGATTAAATAACAAAGATGTCATGGAACACAAGGCAAAGGGAGTGGTAATGATAACATAAAGATGAAAGCTTTCCTCTTTTTCTGCTATTAACACATTCTGCTATTTTGCTTTCAGACAGTGCTGACCTTTATTCTGCTATTAGCACCTATTCTAGACCAAAGCTTTCATCCAGTTTGGAAGAAGAGTCATAATGGACTCGAAGCATTAACTTTGCTTCACTCCCCACAAATGCTGCCAGACCTGCTGAATATTTCCAGCATTTTCTGTTCCTGTTTCAGATTTCCAGCATCCGCAGTATTTTGATTTTTTTTCTTGCCTCTAATTATGAAGCCCAAGATTCCATATGCTTTGCTAGCCACCCTTTCAATATGTCACCTTCGAAGATCTATGCACATGCGCCCCAGGGTCCCTCTGTGCCAGCACACCCTTTCGAACTGTGCCATTAAGCCTATATTCCTCTTCCTATGTCCTCTGCCAAAATGCATCACCTCACACTTCTCTACATTAAATTCCATCTGCCACTTGCCTGTCCATTCTCTTGGCCCAACTAGCTCCTGTTGCAGTCGATTTATATCATCCTTACTGTTTGCCACTTCTCTGAGGTTGCTATCTTCGACAAATTTTGAAATTCTAGTCTGTATTCAAATATCCAAGTTATTTATCTATGGCTCCAGCACTGACCATTGGGGTGCACCACTATCTACATCCTCCAGCCTGAAAAGCAACCATTTTCCGCAACTTGCTATTTTCTGCTCTTAAGCCAATTTTTTTATCCGTGCTGACACTGACTCTCTTACCCCATGAGCTACAGTTTTGATTTTCTGCTTTTTATGTGGCACTTTGCCAAACATTTTCTTAAAATTCATATAGACAACATGCATTGCTTTTGCCTCATCACCTCTGTCAAAGTATTCAATTAGTCAAACAAATTTGCCTTTTACAAATCCGTGCTGGCTATCCCTAATTAACTCAAACTCTTCAATTGTCGGTTGATTTTCCCCCAATTATTGTTTCTAAAATCTTACTCACCACAAATGATAAACTCACTGCCCTGTAGTGTCCTTACACCCTTTCTTAAGTAAGGGTGTCACAATTACTGCACTCCAATCCTCTGGGATCTCCCCCATATCTAGGGAAGCTTGGCAGATTATGGCAAGCTCTTCCGCTATCTCCACCCCAATTTCCTTTAGCAACCTGGGATGTAGACCATTCAGACCAGGCAACTTTTGCACTCTAAGTGCAGCCAGCTTTTCAGTACATCCTGCCTATCAGTTTTCACTCCATCCATTACCTTTACCGTCTCCACTTGTAATAAATACCAAGAGAAAAATGAAAACATAGATTTGATGCACATGGCCACTGCCTTTGTGTATGATTTTTTTGGTCACTACAAGACATACAGGATGCCGATAGTTTTCTGATACCACCCTAAAATAAGAATTTTTCATATCTAAGCATAGACAGTGAAATGCAATAAGCTATTTAACTGTGGAAAGCATCACAGTCTGACCTTTGCGCTCCCTTCATTTATATGCAGAGTCTGGCATCAGTCACTGAATGGCAATCATGTGCATGAGCCCAGCTAATGTTCCCTTCTTTCCCTAGCCCAGGGGGTGATGAGGTTGATGGTAACTTCCTAAACCTGGAGCCTTTTGGATTTTATGGTTTGGTGGTACATTACAATGTCTACTCCTTCATTAAAAAAAAATCTAGTTTTCTAAATGTTAAACCTCTGTGGAAATTTTAGCTTTCAAAGGCTGTTGCAGTATTATTCTTGACTCCAGTCATTTTCAATCATTATAATTACAGCTGGACAAAAAGCATGTTTTACAGCGTAGTGTTGTTGAATATGCTCAATTTAACCTGATGCAAGATATTTAATATGGGGCTTACTTTAGAGATCATATATTAAATTATTGTGCAAAAAATACTAGCTAAATTATGGATTACATATGGAAAATCCTGGAAGGCTTTACATGTACACTTGAGAATACTTCAGATTCAAAAACACTAAAGTCACAAGGCTGGAATATTTGCTCAGATAAACCAATCCTCCTTGTTATTCTGTTCACTGCAAGAAAAAGAATCTGCAAAAATGAAATCATTAATATCTGTCGACTTGCTGTATAACCTTGTGGAAAAATCTTTGTATGATATTACAAAGACAGATTTTCAATTTTCTCATGTAATAAACAGATGTGTGTGGATTTGGATGTAATTTCAAGGTTGTAAAAAAAACAAAATCACATTGAGATTGATGAATAAATCAGCCACGAAGACAAAAGCCCTGATGCCTGATGAAAACACCTCTTCAGATAGGCAGGAAATGAAATTAGTTCACAGTAAAGTGCAGAGATGAAGATCAGTGTTCTGTTTTGCTGCAGGCTTCATAAGACTTAGCACAGCAGCAGAGCAAATTGCTAGGACTCAAAAATCTAATTACAGAGCAAATGTCCCCTCTGACACCAAATTAATCTCTATCGGGCCCCCCCTTTTGATTCCGGTCTCGCACATGAAAATGAAATTTAAAATTCTAGGCATGGATGCCACCAATCACAGAAAAACATCTGGTAATTGTTGCTGCAGGATCAAACTGTAAAATGTCCAGTATTGTGTAATTAGACTTCTTTGCATTAATTTTTAAGCTCAATTTATCTTTCATCAGACTTCATGAATGGCTGATAAAGAACAGTCACTGCTGTTTTCTTGGCACAGTGTTCTACTTCAGCTCTTGTAACCTGAAGAGAGTTTTTGAACACAAACTACATCTATTTCATTTGCAATCTTATCCTAGAAGTGGAAATGTGACCAAATTGAAATACATAATTTGAATCTTGAGAGAGTTCAAAACAAAGAATGAAAAATGTAAAAATATGCTGTGAGTTTATTAATATAAATTAAATTCAAAATAGTTTTCAGAAGTGAAATTAGAAGTAGCCTTAAGGGTTCTGTGACTTCCGTTAAGTGTATTTGGTTAAAAGCAAAATTTCCTCTAGCAAATGCATATATATATATACATATATATATATATGTGTGTGTATATATATATATATATATATATAATTTTAAGATTTATTGTTGTATTCTTGAATACCCAGTGTTTCTGTGCAAAGGATGAATGTCTTTTTCTTTTCATTAATTTTCTGCTGTCTCTGGAATTGCTATTTTTTTGGCCTTTTTTAGTATTTCTTTTCTGTGAACTTCCAACAAAAGCTGTGTTAGACTGAATTTTGGTTAGTTGAGACTCATGAAGATGAAAGAGAAGCAGATGGTGCCTTTGTGAGTGAAGGAAAGAGAGTAGTTTGGAGAACAATACATTAATAGATAGAGTTAAATAAAATACCCAGCCACCTGCTGCCTGCTCTTTCAGCCAGATCCAAATGTATGTTCCAGAGATTAACTCCAATTGCATTTATATTTATCAAGATTAAAATAGCAATGACAGCTAGAAAAAACAATAAGTACTCCACCTTATCCTTTCTTCTCTCTTAAACTTGATTCAACTCAAGTTGTTTAGTGAACTACATGTCGAAACAAATGCATTAATGTTCAAGTGTTGTAAACTGCCAAACAAATATTCTATTTTGACCTTTATTATCTGAAGGAGATGACCATGATTATTAATTTTAGAAATCACAGTAATTAATATCTATTTTTATTTGCAGGGCTGTTAACTATTGCACCAGAAATGCTAAAGATTTTTGATAATAGCAAAGGTTTCTCAAGCCTCTACTTTAATCAGTTTCTTATTTCCTTTCATTAGATCCCCTACCTAACACACCATTTGTGTTATACTGGGAAGCAAGAATCTGCACCAAGACCTCTGCCTATCTATTGTATCTAGCACGACAAAATCTGAGAAAGCAGCTTAAAATGGCTCAAACTCAGACTTGCCCTATTTTTCTCTCTATTGGGCAGTGAAATCAGGAACTCACTGCATACATAAATCTGCTTCTTATCCATTTGTGGAATATAAATTCCACACACAGTTGCTGTACTACAGTACCTTTTTTTTGCTTAATTGTTTCCATCTTAGTCAACCGACAGACTTTTCTCTCGTAAAAAGCCAGTCTGGCAGTGGCAGAATTATGTCACTAAGTTGTGCACTCTGCCTTGATTTGAGCATGCTTAAGTGTAATTCTGTCCCTCGCCATAACAGTGAGGCTGTATGCTGATATACTTTCCCTTCACACCACTTCACAGATGCTGCCAATACTCCATTGGCAAGCACAATATAATGATGACATTAAAGATGTAGGACACATTGGAATAAATTAATTGCATTTCCCCAACCTGTTACTTAAATACTTAAGAGAATATCAGCTTACCGGAACACTACTGAGAAGTATTGTTAGTATTTATAATGGGCACATCAAAGGAAATACACCAACCCATCCACCTTCCTTTATGTCCACCCAAATTAATCGCAAAGTTGATCAGTTCAACAGAAAGGAAATACAGTGAGGAAATGAATAGTAAGAGGATTAAAAATTGAAGCATTAGTCCCAAATTTCCAATAGCCCGGAGGTTGTGAAGTGAAGTTTTCTGGATAGACAAGGGTAAAATTTGGGTTAGAGCCTGGTTATGCTGGGATGCAGTATATATTGTAATTGAAATTGCGAGGTGGGGAGTGGAGCAATGAATTGCTTTTGGAAAGCTGGCCTAATTGGAAAGTAGCAAGACTTAATTATATTTTTGAACCTGTTAGGTCTGAGCTGTAGGTTCCAGTTTCGCTGCAAGTTCCTTCCCTTCCCACCATTGACCCCCCCTCCCACTTCTACCTGAGGCAGGTGGCCCACTGTCCCTTTAAATGATGTGGACTCCTGCCTGGAATATATAAATACCACAGATCCCAGGATAAGGTATAAAATCGAGGAGGCCCCCATTTTCTAGAATTACATTTTTATTTTTGAAACAGTACCAGCAAACCTTTGTTTTGTATATTTATCTGAGATCCAGAGAAGATAGAAGGCAAACTACCTATGTGATGTAGTTAGTGTATGGATTCTCAAGGGCCACAAGTTAACAAACAGAAAAAATATTGACTATCATTAATGTGAGCTGCTAGTTAGTTTATTCATCACAACTGTTGTATTGATAACAACCATCTGTTACATTATATTTTCCGGCTTTCAGTACTAAATTGTAATTTTTAAATATTTACTTTGACTAAAATGAATGAATTGCTTTTGGGTGATAGCAAATATTTTCCCAGTAGCTAGGGAGAAGGGAATGGTACAGAATAGCAAATATAGTAAACCAATATGTTTTTGCTGGGATAACATCTGACATTAACGGCCCTTAAAAAGTAATTACAGGGTGTAAATAGCAAGCATTTGAAGCTTCAAAGATCAACATTCATTCAATAATCCAAGTGTCCTCCTGGTATTGTAAATACATTGTTAGTTAAAATGCAAAATTGAACTTTTTGTTCCTCTTCCCCCCTCCCCCACCCCAATCAGAATGATTATTTGTCAACAGGAAGCTTGAGAATAAAAAAATCTCAGTGAATCCACTTTTGATCTTATTCTTTTCATTGTTTCATGATTGACAACCTTGAAAATCCTTGTTATTTTCTGCTTCAGGGGTTCTTACAATCTGAGTTTCAGAACATAATCAACTCAACATCTACAGCTGCACCTGTTGCTACTCCAACAATGGACTGTGTTCGTTCAGTTTGCCGAAATCCTCCACCACAGAGTGTTGACTGGAATGACTACTGCAATAATGGGTTAGTGGTCAGTAGTTGCATATAAAGCCTAAACCACAGCTTCACATTTTAGATGGGGGTCAAAGGGCTATTATTACATGCTTAAATTGTTTTTGTTAGTTGCATTAGATCTAAGTAAAATATGGGAATAGTTATATTTTGATTTTTTATATCTTGAAATATAGTGGCAAAAAATATTCAATAGTTCCAAAACAATTAGGTAAATAGTGATTGATATACCTTAATATCGTTGTGATGCAATGAGAAAAGTGTGTTTACACTAGGGTTGCACACTCTGCAGGATTTTCCTGAACTCTCCAGGTTTTAAATATTCACCTCCTGGTGAGCAATTTAAGAGAAAAAAATCACAGAGGCATTTTATTTGGAAATGTTTGTTTATTAATTACTAATATATTGGAGATGGGAAAAAGACTGTTGGATTAGGCAGGGTAGTTGAAGGTGAGAGGTCATGTGATGAAACCTGCTGAAAGACGTCTAACCAGAGTTGGCAACCCTAGCACGAGTATGTATGTATTACATCTGCTTACACTTCCTGTCAACTTCATATGTTCACACTTTTAATGGAAACTGCCCATACTTGACATCTTGTAATTGTACCCTCTTGCAAGCATTACAAGCTTCCATTATAAATCCAGGCATAGAAATTTATAATGGAACTACAGTATAAAAATAAGGACAAAATATATTGCTGGGAATTTCCTGGGGTTTCTCTTGATTGCTGCCGTAGCTTCATCTGGCGATCAATGAAAATGCTGTTTAGATTAATTGTCTGGGGTTTCCATCAATCTTTTCACCAAAGTTACACCAGCTGATTGGGAGAAACCTCGAGGAAATTGTAAGCACATGATTTTAAAATGCGTACTGAATTATCTTTCCACACCCTAGTCCAATTATCTGTTGTCCTGTAATCCCTCGTCACCTGTAGACGACATGTTCTTAAACCTCTTTATACAAAGCCAGTTTATAGGCAGGTACAGATATATAGATGGCTAGTGGTGAATTATGGCTTCTTGTGCTAGTTCATAGCACATTCACTTTCAAGTTCAAAGCAATAGAAGCAACAAGTATGTCTGTAATTCATATTCAGAAAAACAGTTATATTTGTGAAATATCATACACATTATTTCCTCATTCATTATAATCTCCATTTTGCAGATAGTGGAGCAAATTGAGAAAAATTAAACAACCTTTTTTTTTGAACGGGGGAAGGATTGAATTGGTCCTGGGCAGTGATATAAAATGGGCAATAGCCAGAGAACAGCCTGATTTACACAACACCTGAATTTCTTTTCCACTGAAGTCAGGTGCAGGATATTGGTGCCCATAATTGACTTTTGTTGCGCTCATCCTAAGCCCATGAAACAGGTCCAACAAGGTTCAATTTCTCCCCTTTGGGCTTTTGAACATTAATAAAGCCTATCCAAGTGTTTACTTTATAGAGGTATATTGATTGTAAATGGTATTTAAAAGATAAGTTAAACTCTGAGAATAGAATATTGGAGTTCACGGGTTTAAACTCAAGAAAGGCAACTTAAGATTAGTAGGAAGACCTTCTACACACAATGACCTATAGTCTCTTAGATGGAGCAGATGGAAATACAAACCTCAGAATCATTTAAGAACAAATTGGATGCAACAGTAGAGGGACTGGAGGCTCATTGTGGGCAGATGAACAGAGATGGGCCATATAGTCTCCCTCATCCATAATTATCTCGTATTACCAGTGATTCCCACATCCCTTGAATTAATTTTTTAAAATTGCAGCAGTGGGTTAGTATTAAAACATTTGTGGATGTTCCCAACTTTTGCCCAACTGGCAAAAATGAGTAAAAAAACTGTACACAAACTAATTCAGAAAGGGAAAAGCAGAAGAGCTAATGCATGGTTGTTGGATTTCAATGTATATAATTGTAAGGCTAATGCGTATTGGAATAGGAAGCGTCTACACAATCCTTTAGCAAAGGTGAAAAAACTGGATAATGTTCATTGACCATTCACTGGAAATTTCCCAATGTAAAGCTGTCGTAATTAAATTTGGTCAAATTTGCTCCTATTAGGAGCTTTGGGCTATAAATTGGAACAAGATGTTTTAACTTTGTACAGGAAACTAATTCTGCTTACCCATTAAAGATCAATTAGGCACATCACACAATGGACAGGCTCTGTTTTTCATGTACAATCCTCCTTTCCCAGTTTTCCTTTGTATGCTGCATCCAGGTGACCTTTTATGACCAGCACAATAAGAGGCAAACGTGCCTTACACAACATAATATTGTGTGTAAGTTTGGACATCCTTTACTGAAATAAACATTCATATGTTGAAGATGGTTCAGAGAAGAAGGAAAAAGATAATTCCATGAGCCAGGACTCATGGCAAACAAACATTGTTGAACCTCTCTGAATTGGAGAAAAGAAGACTGGGACCGACATGATCCAAATCTTCAAAATGATGAGAGGTACAGATAGTGTAGATGTGTGTAGTTTACTTAACAGAATGTGAGAAAGAACAAGAGGCCACAGGTTTAGCCTTAGCAAATGTTAAATAACCGAGATTAAAAACGTTCATCCTTTACATCAGACTGGAAATGTGAAACAGACTCTTGGCAACAAAAGCACTGATGCTGCATTGTTCTACTTCTTCAAAAAATACTTGAGAGATACTTGGGTGTTTGAATTCCATGAGGATTCTGCCAGTCACCTGTGGAAGTCCAGCCAAAACCCCACAGAATTTCAGCTCACTGGTTTTTAATGGAACGGAATTTTCTGATAAAAATTATATGATAACCCATAATTGGATATTGTGTGGTGCTGGAGCTGGAGATAGAGTAGAGGATATCAGCGGTAGGCAGAGTGAAGAATAGAGATGTGAAGAAGGAAATTCTAGAATTTTGAAAGATTCCTTTTAGGGATCAACAAATATTTACATAGAATTTTCATCTGGAGCTTGAGGAGGTGGGCCCATGGTAGGATAAATTCTACATCACGTGTAGAATAGAGCGTTCTCTTGTTTCAGCTCCATGATTTTGGATGTAGACACTCTAGATCCTGGACTGAATATAAGTAAGCTATTTATTGCTTTATACATCAGGGTGCCATTGCCAATATGTTTGGTTGTCTGAAAGCTCCAGAAAACTGACTGTGATGTCCAGAGTCAACAAATGTGTGCCTTGTTCATGAGAACTTGTACAAATAGTTCTCAAATCAGTGAGTTCAAATGATCCATCGTCAGTGGACCGCATCAACAAGATTCAAACAATCTTGTGTTCCTAGATATAGAATATGGCTTAGAATCAATGGAACACAAAGGACATCTTGAGGTCAGTACCAAGCAGGATAACATCTCAAAGTCAAATTTGTGAGGTTACCAAGGCCTACTCAACGATTGTTACCCAAGTAACTAAAGATATCAGAGAATGGCAGCGACATTAGAGTTAATGTCCCATTTGGATATTTCCTCTGTGCTGTCCTATCTAAGATTGTGTGTTTGTCCAGACAGTGGAAGAATTATCATTTATTTGTAAGTAATTGTTTGATTCAGTTCTCAATGAAAATGACTTTTTGTTGCATTTTGTTTTCTTCTTCTCCATAATTAGTTAGACACCAATGGAATTATGGGATTGTATAACATCTTTCTTAATTGGGCTGTATTAATCAGCTGTAACTTTCCTAAGAAGTCAGTTCATTCATTAATTCAGATAAAGCAATAAGGCTTCTAGAACCTCAAAGACCAACTTTACATCTTCAGATCAAGCAGCAGTTAAAATGGGACATAATGTCAGAAACATGGCACGTGGCACATATATGATATAAGAAAAGTCAAGGATTAGAAAAGGCCATTTAGCCCTAGGAACTCATCTCCCTACTAACCTGACATCCACTTGTTGCACTTTAAATATCCCTTTACTGTCCTTCATGGCAAACTGTTTGTGAAACTCTTGCAAGTCAAAGCATTCACATTAGTAAATCAGCAGAACCAGTCAATTGTTGGAAACCAAGGATCTCATAACTGAATATTTTATTACAACTCAATGGGCAACTTGCTTTTTGTTGTAATGTACATTAGATTTACAAATGGACCAAAGGCATTTTGCTACATAATTACACAATTTGATACATTAATAGCTTGGAACAGTACGGTAGACAACATTAGGAGCAGTCAGTTTTAGTAATGATGGGTAGAAACACTCTGCTATGTCCCAAAGAAGCACTGAACAGTTTATTATTATGAAGCCACAGGACCTCATTGTCCAGCATCCAGATGAAGCAGCAAATCAGGTTGCTTGAGAGAAGGAAAGTTTCAATCTCAACAGCACACTGCACAGTGAACTTTCAGGAAAAGAGTTCAATAATGATAAAGAATTCACAAATAGACTAGTTTGCTGCCCTTGCTGTCTACCATAAGGCACTGACGCGCCCTGCATCTATGGAAAACATGAAGGACACTCAGGACATTGAAACAAAATCTATATATATATCTTTTCTAGAGTTGCAAAAAAGGAACATAATGTCATTTTGTTACTAATGTCACACAAAAACAATAGGTAACACTGATCAAGTGAAAAAATGTCACCCGTGAAAACCCCATCCTGTGCTCTTAAACTTACGTTTGTGAGTGCTGCATCTTGTTGCAGGCCCACCCCCCTCGCTGACAGCACCATTGCAGGCCGATTGCTGACTCTGCTGTTATTTCGACCCTGATGACCTTGGAGGTCGTACTCTGACCGGCGGGGCCTGGGAGGGTGACCAGTGACATAGCTGGGCACTCATCAGTTATCACAGCCTTAAAAGATGCCATGGTCACTGGCAGAGGGGCGAAGGAGCTGCCACCCTTGCCTGGAGACCATGAGAGGAGCCCAGAGAGGCGACAGCAGGTTGTCCACCAGCGTGAGGTACGTATGGACCTCCTTGCTCAGCGTTGATGGACGGATGGAGAGACTAGGTACCTCATCCACCTCTCACACACGCAGTGACCTTGAGTGTGCGGGTTTGCAAGTCTGAGCATGACTACACGAACCCCTAATTCTGTTCCTGGAGCTGCCTCCCCATGAGAGTCGTCACTCTCTCAGTGGAGGAGGCTGTACGCTTGGAGCTCGGTCAATGCTGTGCTCCAGCTCCTCATGGACTCCTCCATGACAGAGACCATGGCGCTCAGATCCTCAGGGATCTCCACCAGATCTTCCCACGCATCCTGCTGGACATCCAGTATTTGCTGCCTGATGGACGACTCCAGAGGCTCATCATCTGCCTCAGACTCAGCATTGTCCTGGTCTCCAGCAGTCCTCTGACAGCTGGTGCCCTGGGCACTCTCTGCCTCCACCAGCTCCTCATGCGAGTGTGCTGTGCATTACCATCTGAGCCGACGAACTAATACCCACTGATGTTCTTGTATCTGCGCTGGTGTCTGGTAGTGAGAGACGATGTTACGCTGGTTGATCAGCTTGCGGCTGCTCCTCAGGTGTCAAGTGAAGGTCGTCGGGGTCCTGGCAGCCTCTGGAGGACGGCTCATTTGAGGGGGGAAGACAATATGTCAGTATTATCACGTAGTCAATGTGCATGATAGGCAGGTGGGTGAGACTAGGGACAACTGCACCTTGATTTCTGGATCACTGGGGACTCTTGCCTAGAAGTCTTCATTTGGGATGAGACAATCTTACATTGTTTGCACTCTCCACCAGTCTCACATCTGCCCAGTGGACTCTTACCTTCCTCCGACACCCCTGCATCTCCGCGACCTGAGGACCTTGCTCTTCGCTGGCACTTTAGCTTGAGGGTGTCCATCTCAAATTGGGTCAGTATGAGCAGGTTGGCCACCCCACCAGTTGTTTGTCTGTGCTCCACAGTGTCATGGCTCCCCTTCTGTTCGGAACAAAGTGCATTCATTAGTCCACCTTCTACATTCAACACCATGCACTTGCACCCCCAGGCCCCATCCTCACCACACACACACACACCCCCACCCCAGGGGGGCAAGGTTGAGGAGGCCGTCAAATTTGCACATCACAAAGGACAGCCACCCTTCACCACATCTCCACACAGTACCATGCCAACATGGTACTCACCCTTGCCAAGTGCAGAAGATCATTAAACTGTTTGAGGCACTGAATCCAGGACTGACACACTATGTCATTACTGCTGACCTGGGCTGCCACCTCTGACCAGACCGTCTTTGGCTGGTGTGGTGGCCTCTTCTTGCCATCCAGCGGCATCAGAATGTCCTGACTGGTGCTCACTGCCTCCACTAGAGTGCACAGGCACTCATCCGAGAAGTGGGGGCAGAGTGCCCATTGGCATTGCCCTCCCACCTTACATGCTCAGTGGGTGCTGTGGTCATTACTCCTGCAAATTTCAAATGTCTTTCTAATTCAGCTACCTGAGGCTCCTCAAAACCTGGCTGCCTTCAAGGAGCTGCCTCTGGTGTGTTTAAATGCCCCGTAGAGTCCCCATTGGACCTGGTGCCTGCCATGTCCCCACCCCTGCCGCCAGCACATTTCCAATGTCCGGGTGCATTTCATTCTAGCAAGCCTTTAATTGTCCAGCCGGCATGAAATCATGTTTGGGGTCCAATCTCAGCCGAAGCAGATAACACAGCCGCTTCCAGCCTGCCGATCAGGCATGCCTCACAAACACAAAATTCAGGCCACTGCCAATTCTGGACACCACACTTTAGGGAAGATGTAAAAGCTTTAGAGTGGTTGCAGAAAAGATTTACGGGAATGGCTCAGGGATGAGGGACTTCAGATATGTGGATAGATTAGAGAAGTTGGGGTTGTTTTCCTTAGAAAAGGGAAGGTTCAGAGGAGATTTGATAGAGGTGTTCAAAATCATGAGGAGTCTAGACAGAGCAGATAGATAAAGAGAAACTGGTCCCATTGGCAGAAGGGTCAAGAACCAACAAAAATTGATTTAAGGTGGCTGGCAATAGGACCAGCGGCAACATGAGGAAAAACTTTAATGCAGCTAGTGGTTAGGACCTGGAATGCATTTCCTGAGAGTGTGGTGAAGGAAGATTCAACCATGACTCTCAAATGGAAATTGCGTAAGCACCTGAAGAAGAAGAAAAAAGTTGCAGGACAGGAGAGGACAGGAGGATTTGGAGTAGATGTGTTGCTCTTGCAGAGAGCTGGCGTGGACACAGCTCCCCCTGTGCTGTAACCATTCTCTTACTCAGTCAGCTCCATAGCTGGGTAGATTCATTTTCCATTTTTATTATTTCTTACAGTTATTGTTAAGATTAGGAAGTGCATGGCCAGAATAGCCTTGATGTTAATTTGTCAGCCATTGGAACTATTGGTAATTTGGCCTAACCCACTTGAAGACATGTCCTTATCCCAGTAACATAGAGAGCTGAAATTTTCCCCTCCAGTAAACTTAAACAGAGAAAATGACAGTTGTGTTTAAGTCAGATATGTTCAAGCCTGTGTACTAACATCATCCATACTATTGGGATTTCCTAAAAGGTTTTAACTCTAAGAAAACAACCAAGGATGCTTCTGTGTCTAATGTCAATCAGGAGGAAGATAAAGATGATTTAAGTTTCCATGTATCTGCTGCCCTTGGCCTTCCAGTTTGTTAGAGGTCGCAAGTTTGGAAGGTGCTATCGAATGAGCCTTGGTGAGTTGCTGCAGTGCATCCTGTATTCACAGTTGATATTGTGAAGGCTTAAGGTGGTGGTTGGGGTGCCAATCAAGTGGGCTGCTTCATCCTGGATGGTGTTGAGCTTCTTGAGTGTTGTGAGAGCTGTGCTCATCCAGGAAAGTGAAGAGTGTTCCATCACACTCCTGACTTGTGCTTTGTAGATGTTGGACAGGCCTTGCGAGTCAGGAGTTGAGTTACTCTCCGCAGAATTCCCAGCCTCTGACCTGCTCTACATGCAGCTTGACTCAGTTGGCAGCACTCGTTGAGTTAGTACGTTCAGGGTTCCAGCCCATATTAGAACTTGAGCCCGTAATCTTGGTTGAAACTCCAGTACAGGATCGAATGAATGTTGCATTATTTGGGTTGTTATATTTCAGGTGAACTGCAGAGGAGGTGAGTTGGAGGAAGAAGGAATCACAGTTGGTGCTAAAGTAATTGGAAAAGTCAAACAGGTTAAAAAATGAAAATCCAAATTCAGGATGCTTGTGCCTTTGACTAAGGTGGGCTCAGTGCAATGTTCCAGAGTAGAGGGTCCCAAATAAGCAGTGATGAGAGTTTTAGTGATCTTCACCTTCTTACGCAGTCCCTCAGAGTCGAGAATGACTTGCTTCCACTCCAGTTCTGAAATGGCTTATAAGTTCAATGCACGATCTATGGACTCTGCCAAATGTGAAACAGATGGTACTTGAAGGGTTGGTTACATGAGTTTTTGTTTGGCAGTCCCTTCGACGCCTCAATTTCACCACAGCACATACCCAATATTGTCCTACAATGTGTTTGGTGCCTTCCCAGATGAGCCTTCTCCATTTTGTTGGCATCAAGCAAGAAACTCGTATGAGTCAGTGGGGATGTTTGACCTCTTCATGGATGCTTTGAAGACATCCCTAAAGCATTTCCACTGTCCTCTTCGGAGTCTCCTGCCACAATCAAACTCTGAGCAGGGCAGTTGCTTCAGGAGTCAACATGTCCCACCCAGTGGAGCTGGCTTTGAGTGATTAGCATCTTGATACTGAGCAGGTTGGCTTGGGGAGGACACTGTTGTTGAACGACTTTTCTTGCCACCGGATTTTGGAGGATTTAGTAATAGGAATGGAATAGCGTTCAAGATGGTGTCAGATTGATTCAGTGGTAGTACTCTCACCTGAGTCAGATCACAATGGATTTGAGCTCCATTTGCACCTATAATCAACAGAAGCTTTAGCTCAATATTGAGGAAGTACTACCTTGTCAGAAATGCTGAACCCATGCCTTGTTTGCTTGTTTAGTGGCTATAAAAGATCCCAAGGCACTGTTCAAAACAAGGGCCAGGATTTAATGTGGGTGACGAGGATCTCCCTCACCAGTTGGAGAACCGGTGCAAGTCCCGGGCCACTTTCTCTGGGAGGCCCGACACTATTACATTCCAGTCAAGCACTTTCCTGGGCAGCATCAAACCTCCCAGCCAATTAAGCCCCATTAGGGCGGAAACCCCACCCTGAGAGTTGCTGACCAATCAGAGGCTGGTAGCTGTCCAGTATCAGCAGTGCCAGTGGGAGCAATGGTCAGTGCCAGTACTATAGTGAGGCCTACCACAAGGATCGCCAATGGATCCTCAGTTAGAAGTGAGTGTGGATGTGATGGGGATTGGAGGGAGAAGGCTGGCAGTGAGTAGGTGGAGTAGGGGGGCGGTGGTCAGAAGCAAGGACAGGGGTGTGGCTTCTTGCAGGCCCTCCCTTCCTAATGCCATATTGCCCCGCGTTCAGAGTACCTGTGAACAAGGGACAATACCCCCTTTCCACCCTATTAGACCGCTGGCAAACCCAACAGGATTTGCTGCGCAGCTTTCCCAGATGGAAAGTTCCCCCACCCACTGCTGGTTGAATGCCAGCGGCGATGGGATGAGGCCCTTAAGTGGCCACTTAAGGGCCATAATTGGCCTCCGGGCAGGAAGGCCACCCACAAGCCTTCCCGTCCTGGGCTTAGTTGGAGGGAGGCGAAAGTGTGGCAGGGCCACATGCCTCTCCGACTCCGAACATATCTCTAGTAGGGGCAATAAATTCCACCCGAGGATGTCAACCTTCTTCCCTCAAATGCCACCAGCACCAAAATTGATCATCCAATCATTTACGTTATTCACTGGGACATTGTGGAACATTGCTGTGCACTAATTAGTTGCTGAATTTGCCTACAAAATAACAGTAACTGCATTTTAATGGATGCGGTGCATCCTCAGTATTTTAGTACCTACACCAGATGGACTGCAGCAGTTCAAGAAGGTGGCTCACTGCCACTTTTCTCAAGGACAATTAGGGATGAACAACGAATGCTGGCCTAGCCAGAGTCGCTCACATCCCAAGAAAGAATAAAGGATATTGTGCTGATGCATCTGTTAATTTACATGCAAATTGAGCTCAAGCCCATAGGGCAGAATTGTCCCAGAACTTGGCAAGGTCCAATATCGGGCAGGGAAAGCAGCGTTTGAGCCACCGATGGCAATGGCAACATTTTCCACCAAATCGTGCGGCACTTTGTTTAAAAAATGCAGAGGCAGGAGTTTCACATCAGATCACTGGTAGAACGGCCTCAGATTCGCCCGCCTCACCATCACCTCAGGCCTTAAGTAACCAGGCGCCATATTTAAAGGGAGCCCATGCACAGAGCTATCACTCTCTAAGGGACCAAAAGCTGTTGGAACGTCATGGCTGCCAAAGGGACGAAACATGCAGCCCCCAAATTTAGTGAAGCCTCCCTTGGGTGCCTACTGGCAGTGGAAGCCTGCTGTGAAGTCCTCTACCCCCGATCTAGGTGAGGACCAGCAAGCAAGGGTAGCAATCCAGCTTGGGAGGCAGTGACAGTGGTGGTCAGCACCAACGCCCTGCAAAGGTAGACAGCCACCCAGTGCCAAAAGAGGATGAATAATCGCCTCCATTCTGCCAGGGTAAGTCACCCTTCTCATCACTCTCAACTCACACACTCACAAACCCATCACACACCTGCAGGGAGCTCACTCACTGCCAGTTCAAGGGACATCACCATTCACTCTCTCACACACACCATCATCTGCCCTGCACATTGTGTCCTCATCATGCCCATGGCACCAATCGGCACCCACACATGCCAGGCATCCTTATCATCTGGCCTGGCAGGCGTCCTGCTTACACTCTCTCCATCTGTGTTCATGCAGGACAATCTGGCACACAACAAAAGGGAGAGGTCACAGACTGGTGGAGGAATGCCCAGCATCAAGGTCCTCACAGACTTTGAAAATAGAGCCATCCAGCTGGCCAGTGAAGATCTGGACAGTTCCTGTGCTGATGATGAGGTTGACGGTGCTCTACCAACTGAGGATCCAGCAGTGCAACATTCATCAGACAACCATGCTGTGAGTCAGTTCCCCTGTTCCGCAGTCCCCTGCCATGCTCTAATTATTTCTCCTTGCTTTCGCACACACATCTGGGAAGCGACCGAGAGGATCCACTAGCCAAGTCTTCAACTCAAGCCTCGAAGAAACCTTGGAAGAGGAATCTGATGACACCCTACTTGAATACCCATCACAGCGCTCACCCACACCCTCCACCAGTGCAGAGACACATACCTCGGTGGCACCTAGTTCTAGAGTAGCCTCGAAGTCACAATCTGGTGAGCACATCGCACTGATCCACAGCGGGTCAAGGCAGGGACTTTCCCAGGTTACCGCACTGGGAGGATTGCTGGAGGCCATTAATCTGCTGAGACCAAGTCAGGTGAGGAGCCTCTGGATTCGGTCATACCTCACTTGCTGGAGCTGCAAAGGCAAGCTCGGGAGCATCAGGAAAGGATGTCCGGTGCACTCCTCAGATTGCAAGGCACGATGGAGGAGTCCGTCCACCTTGTCTGAGGTGATAGCGCTGGCATGGCAACACATCGAAGTCAACACTGGTAGGATGGCAGCTGCCATGGAAACCTTGGTTCAGGACATTGGTCCTGCACTGCTGCAGGAGCTGCACTCCATCGCTGAGGCACTTGTAGGCATCCATCAGTGCCAATGCAAGGGGAGGTGGGGTTGGGTGAGGCATCTCGAGCTCACTCTTTCACTCGAGTCAGCCAGGGGCCCTCAGCAGGTGCACACCCTGGGGCCATCCACCCAAGATGTCTCCAGGAGTGTCCGGCCCATCCAAATTCTCTCTTCCTGTGACCAGAGCAGCTCCAGCTCCACAGGCTGAGGAGGGTGCCTCTGCCACACAGCAGGACCCCAAAAGGAAGTCTGGGGCCCGCCAGAGGATGTTCACCAAGGTTATCACAGACAAAAGGATGTAGTAGTCAGCAGGCCGCCTCCACCTCTGCTGTGGATGTTGGGGAGCACTAAGACGTAGCTGCAGGTTTAGAAAGATCAAGAAGATTTAGTTGCACAATGTGGGCACGGGTGTTAATCGCATGTACATAATTTTGACTATTGGAAATACACTCCCAAGAATGTCTCTTTGTCTATGGCTCGTTGTTATGTTGAGCAGTGTTTGTGCCAGTCAGATGTAAAACCTTGTTTCCTGCACAAAATGAAGGCTGCTGTCACAGTCCAGGGCCTCTCCCCTGTGCAGAGTGTAACCTTTAGAGTACAGTGATCGTCTGTCTTCAAAATCACTGCCCAGCTTAGTGACGCTTGCACCTCCATGTGGCTCATGTTTGCTGCAAGACCCTTATACCCAAGCATCACTGGGCTCTGTGATGTTCTGTTTTTGCTCTCAGCACCTTTGAGGCGGGGCCGCCCCCCCATCTTGACACCACTCCTGATAGGTGAAGGTGCGGTGCTGAAGGGAACAGGTGATGAAGCCTGCCAAAGGATCAAGTTGTCTAAAGTCCATGTGGCTGCTGTTTCTCAGCATCTCGATGATATGAGCCTCTTCACAGAGCGTATGTGCGCTGCCCTCAACCAGACGGGTGTCAGACATTCACAGGTGTAACGTGAAGATCTCAGGAATGTCCTCACTGCATCTTGTCATAATCCTCCTGGAATCTTGTGGCAATGAGGGCCTCACAACTACGCCTGCCTCGTCTGGCCAGTGCAATGGCCTCATCGCCTGCACCCTCGCCTTCCAGGACCTCAATACCCTTATCCCCTTCGACTTCCTCCTCATCGGAGGAGACATGCAGCTCTTGCGTCTCCTCATCATCCAGGTCCTCCCTCCTTTGCATCATCAGGTTGTGTAGCATGCAACTAGCCACAATGATGTGTGACACCCTCTGGAGAGTGTACTGCAAAGGTCCCCAGTTGAGCCATGGAAGGAGCCACTGCCGTAGAAATTGAACGTGGCACTAACTTTAACTGCCACTGGCAGTTGATGCCCTCCAAGTCCCCATGGTACCAAATACTGCAGAAGGTGGCATATGTGCATGACCAGTTCACTTGACATGCACAGGCATCGGTGATACTGGTTCTCACTCATCTGCAGGTAGCACATGTGTCGCCTGTAGACCCTGGGTCTAATGATGCGCTGATGAACGGCAGCTCTGAGGTGTTCATCCTCTGCATGCGGAGGAGGCTGTGCTGCCCCTTGGTCTTCAGGGTTCTGCTCCTCCCTTTGTCGAGCCAGGCGCCTCCATCGCATTCTTCTCCCTCCTCTCCTGCCTATAAGCAATCGGGCAGACATTGAGATCACCAGTCTCCATGTTCCTGATGGTCCCCTCACTGTAGTATCAAAGAGAGAGGCACAAGAGTCAGCAAGTATCTCCTAAGGACCACTCTTGGCCAAATCATCGCCTGTGGCTGCCTTCCAAGGCCCTTTAACGCATGCCGGAGAGCCCAAGCCACCACATGGATGCTCAGTGTTTAGTGCTTTTGATGGTTCACCATACCCTCACCCAGCACCGCCCCACATCCCATAACCAATTGGCAGCAGATTCAGCCATTCAGCTGCCTCCTGAACTCTATCACAGGCACAGGCATTTTCCTAACAAGGCTTCACAGTTTGCTTGTACCATGAGGATGGCTTTTCAATGTCAACTGAGGCATAATGCAAGGGACTAGGAGTGCACCCCTCCATCAGTGCTTGATGGCCACCTTTCCCAACAGGATCCTCAGGCATGCCCAGTCGCGCAATGGCTCTGCAGCACCATAGCACTCATTCGAGTTTGAAGTGTGCACACAAAGGGTTAACAGTAGAGAGGCAATCGCTGTAAAAAGAGACATGCCTAGGCTTTTCAAGAATACTAATATAAGGGGAAAAAAACAATTTATATTGTATGTGAAGAGAGTGTTGATTGGTTGGAAAGCGGTGTTGCCATGGAGAATGCGCCACTGATGGTGACTGACAGCTAACTGCCAAGCATTATTTGAAATTTAAACAGGCAGCTTGACCCTGATTGGTCAAGATATTGCCCTGAGGAACGAGTTAGGGAATGGCTGTCACTTATTTTGTTTAGCTGAAACATGTTCTTTCTGTCTGCAAAGAAAAGGACCTTGTGTATTATGTATGTAGTTTTAATCACACCATCATGAGATTTAAATTTGACATGGGGGTATGATTCTGACGTGTGGCCACAATAATTAGATACAAATTTATTACAATTAAGTTTCCGACGATTGACGGAGGGAAATGTGGCCCAATGACGGGGGGAGGGGACAATCGCATCCTAGATTTACAGCATGGGGAAACACGACTAGGGCCTTCTTGCAAGGTTCTCCAAACTCGCCACCGAAGATGCCCACCACGAATGGGGGTGGAAAATCCCAGCCATAGTGATTTGACTCAGAGATGAGATGGCTTCCACTGGAAATTGCTGGGGCCCATCCTGTGAACATAACTCAGTGGAGTGGAATCCTCACTGACCCTCAGCCTAGGCTGTATCTCAGATTCTGATGGCAGGGCCATTTGTATTGGAAGGTCAGGCCACCAGTGTCTGAAAGAGTGCTTAGTGATGGCTGCAGTTCAATCCTTATGACCTTGTTAGCTGGAACAATGTCCTTGGGGACACAAATGGACCGACGAAAATCATAGATTTGACCATATTTTGCTTCCATTAAAGCCAGTCTAACTAAAGAAAGATAACAATAGTCCCCATGATTGATTGCCTTACTCGAGCGAAGGTATGCGGCCTTTAGAAGACCTCAAAGAGACTTGTGCTAGGTAAAGATATAAGGACATAAAGGGGAAAGTTTCTGGAGGATGCATGGGAACTCCATCAGGCATACACCTTTGACCTATCACAGAAGATCTGGCCACAGCTGTCCCTGACTGGAATTTAAATGACTAGATCTAGATGCAGCAGAACCCCAGCAAAGCCAAGGTCTGACCCACATTCCCGTTCCCCTCCGGTAAAAACTGCAACTTAAACTGTGACTTGTTCCAGAAATTTCAGGAGCTTAGTTTGGAGATACTTAAACATTATGAGTTGCGTAACGTGATTTCCTAGTTCCTGCAACCATCACACCCGCTCAGCACACCAGATCATAGAGTCATCCTTATGATTCCTTCACATGACAAGGAATGTTATCAATACGCATTTTTTGTCTTTAAGCATGTTTTCCAACATATTTATGATGTACCTATTGTCAGTACCTTAAACACAATACTAAAAATAATTTGCAAATGTTATTTTGACAAATATGCAAAATGCAACTGATACCATGTGTAGGGTTTATGATACTATATTGAATGTTAATATTTTGTGCCCATACGCATGTTGATTATTAGGATTTGAGGTACTAGTCTTCTGATTCTACTATTGTTAAATTGTTGATTATTTTCCCTCCCCCTTTCCCTTACATCTGTCGTCCATTGACTGGTAAAAGAACCAAAGGCGACATGTCAAAAACTTTTACACAGCAAGCGGTTAGGACCTGTGATTCACTGCCCGAAAGGGGGATGGAAGAAAATTCAGTTGTGACATTGAAAAGGGAATTAGATAAGTACTTGAAGGGGAAAAAATTGCAGGGCTACAGGGAAAGGATGGGAGAGTGGGACTAACTGGATTGATCTTGCAAAGAGCCAACATGGACTTGATGGGCTGAATGGACTCCATTCTATGTTTTCCAAGAACATCAACACCTGTGACAAACAAACAACCTATTGTTGCTATCCCTAAATTATCATTGCCCCAAGATTGACCATGACTGTTCTCTTCCTTTTTAGATTTGGTATGTGCCAACTTCTGCTTCCTGCTCTCTGAACACATTGTATTCTCTTTCTCATCCCTTTCTACCTCACATTGCTGCATTATGTGATTATTAACTCCATATCCTTATCCTACACAGAAATAATGAGAGGACAAAGAGGAAAACACCTAGCGCTGATAATGCAGAGGAAGATACTGAGGCAATATTTCAGCACTTGCCCTATATCATAGGCTATGGAATCTGATGTTTACCGCACACGTGGTGCAGCCACACTTGTCCTTGCACCCAAACAATTTGCAAACTACCAGGCTTACTATTTCCCTGACTACAATGCAAATTGGAAGGCCACCCTCTAACCTGACTGGTATGCATGACCAGATGCAAAATGTCCATTTCAAACAGATGCTTCAGACAGATCCACAGTGAAAAACTAAAAATGAGTGGCCCTCTTTTTATACAACTACCTTTTTCTGTTCATGCAAATCAGGAAAGAAGAATTCCATCTTGTAACACCTTAGATTTCTTATCTACAAGAAATTTGTTTGAATTTGTTATTAATTTGTTATGTGGTATTATATTAATGTAATGTGAAATCTAGCCTATAAAGGTCACAATCCTGAAGGTACACAAACCATTTAGATGTTGAATTAGATGGTTCCTGGGTGAACCCCCATGTACACGAGCTGTAGCTATTTGTTTGTTTACCCCTGCACATTGCAGTAGTTTTAAAACAATGGCTAGGAAAAGGTCTCATGTCAAAATCCGGCACAAAATGGAGAGTGCACCTGTAATGCATGCCCTAAGCTGAAGGCCCAAGGCTTGCTTGAAATTGGGCCTTAGCCCTCATCTGCATATTAATTTTGAGCGACGGATATTGCTTGATTGTTCTGATGCAGCTCGTTGTTCGAGGTCATGGAAAACTTGGCATGTTTCACCAAGTTTTTGTTGAATCTAGCATTGCGATGCTAAAACTGGTTCAGCTCCTGATCCGTATAATTAGGAAACCTGACACCTGTTTTTGGCAGGAGTTATGGCACTCAGAAATTGCTGGCAGCCAATCTAGCAGATGCCACACCTCTGAGGTGATTTATTCCTTAACTCCTATTTTTGTCCACAGGTTTTTCAGTACTGTCAGTGATGATGTACAGTTGATTACCAAGGAATGACCGAGTCAGTATGTATTTTGATTTTAAAAGAATTAGTATTAATTCAACCTGCAATCGTGTAACAACTGTCCTTTTCCCAGTAATAAGCTAATATTAAAACATTCTGAAGTTGGCGTCAGTTTAAGTAAACACTAGAAGATGCATATATTTACTAGTTAAGTTTTAATTTTATACCTCCATTTATTTCTTACAAAAAATAACAATTATCTTCTTTTCTCTGTAGCAGTTTGCAGAGGGATAAAGCACTCTACCTCACCTGAGGATATGACATTCTTTCCTATGATGACTGCAGGGAAGTCTTCAAACATGGATTGCATCAAGGCAGTTCTGTGTCCTTTTAGAGAACAAGTCGCTAAGCACTTAGATCTTTAAGCTTGCACTTAAGCTTGTGGGATTGCCCAATTTATGAGACATTATTTTGCTTCTTTCCATCGAAGATTATTATTGGACAAATGTCCCTCTTCATTTCTGAAGGAAACCTGGATCATTTTGCTTACTGTTGGTTTTGCTGTGGAGTGCTGCTGTAGTGAACTGCCTTAGCAATTTTATGTCATTCTAGGAATATAATCCTAGATCTTCCATCAGTTGTTGATAGTTAACCAGTGAAAACATTTACTGATGGATATAGCACTCATAGCAAGTTTGTAAATAGGTCTGTGTTGCACTCTCTTAGAGTATAAAATGATAAAAGGTTTTCCTAGCTAAAACATAACTTTATACTGGCCCTGTCCAGTGAGATTATATCATTTAAATGGGACCAGATTGGCAAGATTAGTATTTTTTGCTTAATTTGTAAGAAAATGGTTTCATAGTTATATATTTGCAAAATTGCTTCCAACAGTTTTATTAAGCAATCCCAAATTGTCTCATAGAATAGCATGAACAGTTTTTAAGTGTTAAAAAACAAAACACATTTATTTTGTACTACATAGATGTTTTTGTATCTTCTATGGTGTAATGGTTAGTAATTATGTCATTCTATACTTTTGTGTAAAAAAAAAACTGCCAAATGCTTCTCTGGTGTTTATTAGATGCAGCAACTGATTGGAGATGGCTAAGTTATAACCTTGACATATGGCTATATATAATTGTTTCTTCATACTGTATGTCTATATTTAATCTTTTTTAATGGAAACTGTTGCGCCTATTTATGAAATAATAAATAGAGGTGTTTGTAAGTAATTTTGTAAGCATTGAAAAATATTTCGGGTGCCATTTAACTTTGCTGGCACAACCAGTCTCAAATTGTGTGATTATGCTTACTATTTTGATTTAGTTTCTTCAGTAATAATAAAAAAGAAACCCAAATCTGGATTTCTTCTTTGCAGAAAAATGATCAAAGATTTCCAGTATTTATTTACATATTGCTCTTTTGCAAATATCTTCACTGTTTGTTTTGCATATTAGAAGTATTAGTTGCAAACATTTGGCTCCATAGCACCAGGGGTTTCAGAGCAATGGGTGCCACTTTAGGAGAAAAATGGAGTCCATACCATATTGTTGAGGGTATTAGCGCAGAGGTTACATACATACACTGGAACCTACAGAGTTGGCAGGTTGTGACCTCTGTCAACGTCCAACAGTGAATCAACACCTAACCTGCCATCTTTGACCTCACTTCTCCAGTTAACACCCGCTATTACACATGCACAGCTGAACATGTTTTCAATAGCACAAAGAAGCTGGAGGAGCATTATATAAAGGCATCATCATAAGAACATAAGAAAACAAGAAATAGCAGTAGGCCATCAAGCCTGCTACTGTGCTCAGTAAGATTATGGCTGATCTTCTACTCAACTCCACCTTCAAGGATGATATCCCCATATCATCCATCTTGCAGGTTGGTAGCTTATTACTTTCGCCTGGCCCTTACTGAGATTTTGGAAGTAATAGGTGTTGGGAGGAGTTCAGAAAAGTCTGCAGGGAGCAGTGCTGGATGTTGGGAAGGCATTGATTGTGACGGCAAGGCCACCGAGTACACCATTTGCTACCGATCTTGGGTCTATCGTTGTAATCTCTCTTGAGAGTGCGCACTATTCTGGCAGCAGTCATGATTTGATCATCCAGCGCCAGTCCAGCAATCTTTCAGTCACCACATCAATGCAGAGAGTGGGTGCTCCGTGGCATGGGCTATTCACTCCACATCGCAAGAAGTTTCCACTTCCTTCTCAGCACTTGTCTGGAGGGCCTCCTGGGCCCCTGCAGAAAGAGGATCTCTCTCCTCATGTCAACCTCATACACCAAGGTGGCATTCAAAAACCTTGGGGCAGACCCTCTGGTTTGTTTTCCATGAGGTCTTCCACTTTTCTCCAAGTAGTTTCAGCCCTGCTTCAGCCAGAATGCACCTCGCCCTTAATAGATGCACCCTGACTTTAAGTAGTGCAGGCTAGTTTTAAGGGGTGCTAGCCTCGCAAGAACTTGGTCATTCGATTGAGTCATGCGGCCATTCAGCAGCATATTCAGTGCTGGGCTGCACACTGCAATCAGTTAAACCACCAGAAAGCACCAAATTTATGAGTAGCCTGCATTACTTTAATAGACCTTGGGCTAAACATGCATCACAATCTCTCCGCCCAATTTCGGGGTCAATCGAATTTAACCCCCTCTAATTTTTTCCCACCAAAGAATTTGGATTTTCAAACTTGTTAACAACCGTACAAACAACTTGAAGAACGGCATTTTCTCAGTTATGTATATTCACTAATGTTCAAAAGGCGTGAGACTTATCACAAAGTGCTGATATTGGTGTGTTTCCAGGCCTGTGGTCTATAATCATGGAACTAAGAACAAAAAAATTAAAGGCTACAGAAAAGATTTGAGACATATATGACAGGGAAACATTTTAGGCCTGTTGTACAAATCTGATTTGTTTGATGACTTTTCAGAAGCTATCCCGAACAACTGTATTTTATTTTAAAAACCTGCTTGTAGGATGCAGACGTGCAACATGCATTTTGTGTAAAAAGTTTCCGTGTAGTTACACAGCTTCCTCTCTAGTAACATAATGTCATGGCCCATTGTCCGCTGAGTGATGTGTTTCACTTCCTGTTCACGATATCACTGAAGGAGAATTTTACCACCAAGGATCCTTCTGCATAAAATACCTGCCCCCAGATCCCTCTGACAAGCAGTTTTTAAATGATGCTCTAAGTGAGAGGACACATTAATCAAGTTGCAGTTTAGATCAATACTTTTGTTTGAACATTCTTTCTTGCTTTTCTTGCATTTACTAAAATGATTGCCCACGACCTCAAACATAAGTTTCAATATTCTTTGTGGGTATAAATGGTCTTCAGTTCTGCAAAAAAGATTAGATTTTTCTATCACTATTACTCATCTACTGAATGAACCGTAAAACTTAAATAGCATTGGTGGAATATGGTGGTAGCAAGACTTTAGTGAAACGTACTCATGTTTCATATTAATTGCAGGATTTTGACCTCGATCCCAGATGTGGTTCAGCTACTGCTTCACATTAGTGGAATTGTGCACCAGTGTAATTGTTTTAATCTCTGATTGAAAGTGCTGGTATGTGATTATATTTCAGTGGTATCTATAGAATATAGGATATTCTATATATAGAAGAGTGAGCCCCAGAATACTCATGTATGAGCCATATCTTTCTGACCAAAACGCACATTGGTTACAAGAGCTTTCTGCCAATGGTGCTGATTTTTGGTGATGGTGACATGAATGTTATGACATTCCTAGGTGGCATGACACTAGGAAGTTCTGAGGAACAAAGGGGCCTTGGCGTGTGCGTCCAT
The DNA here is from genome assembly GCF_964194155.1 of Cetorhinus maximus. Classification (NCBI taxonomy): domain Eukaryota; kingdom Metazoa; phylum Chordata; class Chondrichthyes; order Lamniformes; family Cetorhinidae; genus Cetorhinus; species Cetorhinus maximus. Next base: position 87,981,685 of record NC_135882.1, read on the forward strand.
AGATCTCTGAAGGTGGAGGGGCATGTTAGTGGGGTGGTGAAAAAGGCATATGGGACACTTGCCTTTATTAATCGAGACATAGGCCTGGATTTTCCCGTCGGCGATTTGGGGGCGGGGCCCGCTCGCCGACGGGGTAATGACGCGGGATGACGTCAGGAGGAACCCCCGACGTCATCCCAGTCCCTTAAAATTTTTAGGAAGGCGGGCGGACAGCGAAATCAGCTGTCCGCCCGCCGACCTGTCAATGGCCAATTGAGGCCATTGACAGGCTAGTTAAGATAATTAAAGACCTGCCCGTCCAACCTTAAGGCTGGCAGGCAGGCCAGGAGCCCCAGCGGGCTTCTGATAATACATGAAACCTCATCCACTGGCGGGATGAGGTTTCATGTCCGTTTTTAAAAAGTCTAATAAAGTTTATGTCATTTTTATTAACATGTCCCATCTCAGGTGACATTGTCACATAAGGGGGACATGTTAATAATTTTTTAATTTTTCCATTTTTTGACTTTTCTTACCTGTCACTAATCTCCCTGAGACAGGACTTTGCCTCAGGGAGCGGTGCGCTCTTTCGTGCGCATGTGCGAAAGAGCGCACTTTGACAGATGGGGAATCCCTCCCTCCCCTGCACAGGAAGTGCATAGCGCTTCCCGTCGGGCAGACCGCTGGGCGGGCCTTAATTGGCCCGCCCACTCAAAATGTCTGCGGGCCCCATTTCGGTGGCAGAGGTCGATTGTCCGCCCGCCGTCGAGCCGGTGGGGCCCGCTCGCCATCCGAGGGCAAAATTCTGCCCATCGATTGCAAAAGTAGGGAGGTCATGTTGGAGTTGTATAGAACCTTGGTGAGGCCACAGCTGGAGTACTGTGTGCAGTTCTGGTCACCACATTATAGGAAGGATGTGATTGCACTGGAGGGGCTGCAGAGGAGATTCACCAGGATGTTGCCGGGGATGAAACATTTAAGTTATGAAGAGAGGTTGGATAGACTTGGGTTGTTTTTGTTGGAGCAGAGAAGACTGAGGGGTGACCTGATCGAGGTGTACAAGATTATGAGGGGCATGGACAGGGTGGATAGGGAGCAGCTGTTCCCCTTAGTTGAAGGGTCAGTCACAAGGGGACATAAGTTCAAGGTGAGGGGCAGGAGGTTTAGGGGGGATGTGAGGAAAAACTTTTTTACCCAGCGGGTGGTGACGGTCTGGAATGCACTGCCTGGGAGGGTGGTGGAGGCGGGTTGCCTCACATCCTTTAAAAAGTACCTGGATGAGCACTTGGCATGTCATAACATTCAAGGCTATGGGCCAAGTGCTGGTAAATGGGATTAAGTAGGTAGGTCAGGTGTTCTCACATGTTGGTACAGACTCAGTGGGCCGAAGGGCCTCTTCTGCACTGTGTGATTCTGTGAATGGGCTAACGCACGCTGGTCCTGCAGTTCTTCGGCTCCTGCATCATTTTCTCCTAAATCTAAATATAAATCTTTACAAAAACTGGGAACTTCAGTTTAAACTGATGCGATCTAAATCAAATTACATATAGGAGTTTCAATCTCTTTTCCTATTAGATGAGAGACTCTGCTGAAAGTTAAAATGGGCTAAATTCAGTAGCCCCCATATATAGGCACTGGTTGCAATACTTGATTAATCTGTGCCTGTTGCTTGAAATGCAGGCAGCACACCAATTTACTGCTGCTTGTTCATTACAATGATTTGTGCAGGGACACAGAGTTAATTGCAATGTTCCTTGACTGCATTAGCGGAGTTTCCAAAATTGTAACTTCCCAGCACCACTTGAAACCAGCCTGCAAAGCTTAAAGCAAGCGTGCATCTCTTAAAGGTGGCGACGGTGAGGAGGGGGTTGGCAGGGGAAAATGCATTGTAGCTGGAGTAGTAGCTAGCATTTGGGCAGGTAATTCCTATATTTAAGGAGGGGGTAGAACATGCGCAGGGAATTACAGACCAGCCAGTTTAACAGCTGTGGTAGAAAAATTAATGGACTCCCTACGAAGGGAAACTATAGAAGAACATCTGGAAATGAGAAATATAGTAATGAACAGTCAGAATGGATGTTCCGTTCCTTGGAGCACCGCACCTCCTGATTTACGATCTCGAATCTAAACTCCCTAGCCCAGTGTTAAGAGGGCTAGAGTCTTGGCCCTTTGCCTGGAGTTGTACCAGTGCTGCTGCTTCTCGCAGAGGCCCATCTCTATGTTCTGCAGTCTTTTGTTAGATCGGATTAATGCTAGGTTAGAGGTTCCTTGGCAGCAAGGGGATTTGTGTCTTCAGCCATCGGCCCAAGAGCAGTTCCGCTGGTGAGAAGCCATTAGCTAAAGGTGTAGCTCTGTAGTGCGGCAGGGCTGAGTTCCAGTGAGAGTTCTTGGCCATTAACATCTTGATAGTCTGCACAGCTCTTTCATCTACTCCATTGGCTTGTGGGTGGAAAGGACAACTGGTGACACGGCTGATTCCATTGTCATCAGTAACTCTTCAAAAGTGGTAATTGACAAATTGTGATCCATTATCCGAGGTGATTTTGTCTGGAAATCCCTTTGTGTAGAGCATGATTTGCAGCACCCTGACCTCAGTCTCAGCTGGAGTGGTGTGGAGTCTGGCCGATTCCAGCCACCTTGAATAGTAGTCGACAACAACGAGCTTCAAATATTGAAAAGGCCAAGGCCCAGTTTCTGCCAAGGTCTGATGGGGAAGCGAGATAGTACCAGGGGCTCTGCGGGTAGCTGGCTATTATTTTTCAGGCAGGGCAGGAGAAAACAGAATATTGGATAGCTTGTGTAATATCCGGCATCACACTGATTTAAGTGCGCCTGCTCTACACTTTGCAACTCCCAGATGGCCTATGGAGGACCTCTTCCCGCATCAACTTGAGAATGGCCAGGCAGTGGTTAAAGGCCAGGAGATCATTCACTATTGTTAGATGTCTATGTTGGTAATGATATTTGCAGAGGAGCTGGTCAGCAGGACAATATTTGGAAACAAGTATGAAATCCTGGGTCATACCTTGGCCCACCGTGGCTCTGGATAGGGAATCAGCCATAGTTTGCTACTTTCCTGGCACATACACAGCTGTATGTGTATCGGTACCGCATCAAACTTAGCCTGAGCCTTTGAATGCGTAGGCACATTTTGATATTCTCTGTGGACTTTAGGAGGGAAATTAATGGCTTCTTGTTAGTCTGAATGTGGAATGGCAGGACCATCAAGTAGTCAGAGAACCTTTCTACTGCCCATGTGACTGCCAATGCTTCCTTCTCTATGGTTGCATAGCATTGTTCCATTTCTGTCATTATCTGGAAGCCAAGTATACAGGCTTCCTGTTGCAATTCTTCTGGATTTGAGTGTAGCTCCAAGGCCTGTTGAGAGTGCACTGGTGGCCACCACTGTGGGCAATTTTGGATCATGATGTGCCAGCACATCTGAGGTGACCAACCTTTCCTTGATACGTCCGAATGCATTAGTTGATTCAATGCCACAGAACTACTGCTGGCTCTTTCGTAAAAGATCTCTTAAAGATTCAATGGCATTACCATCGCTGAATCCCCCACTATCAACTCCCTGGAGGTTACCATTGACCAGAAACTGAACTGGACTAGCCATATAAATACTGTGGCAACAAGAGCAGATCAGAGGCTAGGAATCCTATGACAAGTAACTCACCTCCTGACTCCCCAGAGCCTGTCCACCATCTACAAAGCACAAGTCAGGAATGTAATGGAATACTCCCGACTTGCCTGGGTGAGTGCAACTCCAACAACACTCCAGAAGCTTGACACCATCCAGGGCGAAGCAGCCACTTGATTGGCACCCCTTCCACAAACATTCACTCCCTCCACCGCCGATGCACAGTAGCAGAGAATGTGTATCATCTACAAGATGCACTGCAAGAATTCACCAAGGCTCCTTAGACAGCACCTTCCAAACCCACGGCTGCCACCATCTAGAAGGACAAGGGTAGCAGATAGCTGGGAACACCATCACCTGGAAGTTCTCCTCCAAGTCACTCACCATCCTGACATGGAAATATATCGCCGTTCCTTCACTGTCGCTGGGTCAAAATCCTGGAACTCCCTAACAGCACTGTGGGTGTATCTACATCACATGGGCTGCAGTGGTTCAAGAAGACAGCTTACAACCACCTTCTCAAGGGCAATTAGGGATGGGCCATAAATGCTGGCCCAGCCAGCGAAGCACACATCCCGAAAATGAATTTAAAAAAAAGATTCAGTAATGGTGGCTAGATTTGGAATAAATTTGCCGGACTGATTGACCATTCTGAGGAACCTCTGGACATCAGTGACACACTTTGGTTGTGGAAAGTCGCTGATGGCTTTCGTTTTTTGAGGGTCTGCCATGATACCTTGTCTTTGAATAATATGCCCAGAAATTTGATAGTGGTTTTGTCGAATTCACATATCTCTTTTAAGGTGAAGCCTGCTTGTAAGGCTTAGGGAACTTCCTGAAACCTATGGTCATGCTCCTGTCTCTGGCCCCATGGACTTCATTCATGTGACAAGTGGCTCCTTGTTTAGTTTCTAGAATATTTGACATGGTTTGATGGAACACCTCCAGACTTGATGATATCCCAAAGGGAAGGCAGTTAAAACAAAAGCATCCAAATGCCGTGATAAGTTTTGTTAACAACCTGGACTCCTGGTCAAAGGGTATTTGACAAAACCCACTATTGGCACCAAGTTTAGGAACCAGGATGCTGTTGGCAAGTTTTGCCAGGCTGTCGTCCACTGATGCCATCGAATGGATTTCTCTCTGGACTGCTTTATTTAATTGTGTGGGGCCAGTGCAAAGCCTCAACTGACCATTCGGTTTGGGGACAGTTACAAGCCCTGAGCATGACCGGGTTGGCTCTGTGACAGGTGATATGACTCCTCTGAGCAGCATTTAATCCTCTTTGACTTTTGGAAACAGTGGATGTGGGATCCACCCGGGGGTAAATAGGCACACTGGTGTAGCATCAGGAAACAATGTGATTTGGTGCTCATGTTTGAGCTTGCCAAGCCCCTGGAAGGGCTGTGGGAATTCAGTCCTGTTGTCTCGTTGTAGACCTTCCACTTTTTGCAGAATGTCCAGTTGCATTCATGCATTCCTGCTGATTAAAGAAATGCTTTGATTGCACAAGAGGGTCTCTGTGATCTGTCGCCCCTTGTCGTGAAGGGTGGCAGTGATCTGACCTTTCACCTGCAGATTCATTCCACCTGGACTTTAAAGCTTGATGTTTGATGGCTGGACAGGAATTGTGTTTTGAGCCAGGTTAAATGATCAGCCAGTATGGAAATGCCACCTCACATCAAGTTTAAAGCCAGTTTTAAAAACTTTAACTTCCAAAGTGACGGACCAGAAGTCTTAGTCACGGTCCTTTACTTCTCCCAGGAAACCTGTGATGGAATTTGTTTGTTTATGGTCAATTTTTTGAGTGACCTGCGTGCTGTAATTGTTCTGCTGGCTTCTTCCCTTAGTGGAGGTTTTAACTTTGCAGAATCACTTAAAATATCCTGTCTGCCCACATTGGAAACACTCTATGGCCCCTGCTGGACAGTCTTGCCATCTATGCTGCTTCTTTGCCCTGCCGCATAAGCACTTCAAGATGGCTCCTGTAGGGTTTCCCGCCCTTTTGGCCATTTTGACAGGCTTTTGAATGGGCGGGACTACCGCCGTTAAGCCTAAGCGATTCGCAGAGCTCTCTGACGCTTCAGTGTGTCAGCTAATGAGAGGCCAATTTCGCTTCCTCAGCTCAGCCTGGCTAACAGAGTGAAATGGTCGATCAAGTGTGAGGTCACCTTCCAGTACCCCATGCTTGCAACAACAAACTAACTTGGACTGGTCGGTATGGAAAGGTTTGACAGATTCCCTTAATTTATGGGACCTCTGATGAAGTCGTGCTCACTCAGCAATGAGATTCTGTTTCGAAGAAAAAACACATCAAAGGCTTTTAGGACAGACTCGAAGTCTGCAGAGGTCTCTTCCACCCATTGTCTCAGGGAGACCTCATCGGCGATAGGCCCTATGATGTATAGGAATGAACTGACCTGGTGCTTCTGCTCTTTAGTAAGGAGACCCAAGGCTGCTCGAAACCTTAGGAAGTTCTCTCGCGATGACATTATTTTGCCTCAGTTTTCACGGTGGAGGACACTGTTATCACCCCAATAGTGACAGGTAGTGCAGAGGGTATAGAGAAGGAGGAACTTAGAACAATCACCATCACTAGAGAAAAGGTACTGAGCAAACTATTGGGATTAAAGGGTGCCAAGTCCCATGGACCTGATGGCTTACATCGCAGGGTCTTAAAGGAATTGACAGTGGAGATAATGGATGCATTGGCTATAATATTCCAAAATTCCCTGGATTCTGGGAAGGTTCCAGTGGATGGGAAAATATAACGCCTTTATTCAAAAAGAGGGGTGGGGAAACTAGAAAGTAGGAAACTATAGACCAGTTAGTTTAACATCTGTCATTGGGAAATTGTTGGAATCCATTATTAAGGAAGTAGTATTGGGGCATTTGGAAAGTCAAAATGCAATCCATCAGAGTCAGTATGGTTTTATGAAGAGTAAATTGTGTTTGACTAATTTGCTAGAGTTCTTTGAAGATGTGACAGACAAAATGGATAATGTGGATCCTGTAGATGTAGTTTATCTGGACTTCCAGAAGGCCTTTGATAAGGTGCTGCACAAAAGATTAATACACAAGATAAGATCACACGGAGTTAGGGGTAATATTTTAGTTTGGATAGAGGATTGGCAAACCAATAGAAAGCAGAGAGTCAGAATAAATGGGTCTTTTTCTGGATGGCAAGCTGTAGCTAGTGGAGTGCCACAGGTTTCAGTCCTTGGGCCTCAACTATTTACAATCTATATTAATGACTTGGATTCAGGGATAGAAGGTACTATAGCTAAATTTGCAGATGACACCAAAATAGGTAGGAAATTAAGCTGCAATGAAGAAATAAGAAATTTACAAATGGATATGGACAGGTTAGGTGAATGGGCTGGCAGATGGAGTTTAACGTGGGTAAGTGTGAGATTATACATTTTGGTCAGAAGAATAAAAAGGCGACATTATTTAAATGGAGAGAAACTTCAGAATGCTTCAGTGCAGAGGGATCTGGGTGTCCTCATGCATGAACTGTTGAAAGCTAGTATGCAGGTACAGCAGGTAATAAGGAAGGCAAATGGAATTTTGGCATTTATTGCTAAAGGAATAGAGTATAAAAATAGGGAAGTGTTGTTGCAACTGTACAAGGCATTGGTGAAATCGCACCTGGAGTACTGTGCACAGTTTTGATCCCCTTACTTGAGGAAGGATATAGTTGCATTGGAGGTGTTTCAGAGGAGGTTCACTAGATTGATTCCAGAGATGCGGGGCTTGTCTTATGAGGAGAGATTGAGCAGTTAAGGCCTATACTCGCTAGAGTTTAGAAGGATGAGAGGAGATCTAATTGAGGTATATAGGATGCTAAAGGGGATAGACAAAGTAGACGAGGAGCGGATGTTTCCCCTTCTGGGGCATTCTAGGATGAGGGGCCATAGTTTTAGATTAAGGGGTGTTAGATTTAAATCAGAGATGAGGAGGAATTACTTTTCTTAAAGGGTCGTGAATCTGTGGAATTCACTACCTCAGAGTGCATTGGATGCCGGGACGCTGACTAAATTTAAGGAGGAGATAGACAGATTTTTAATTAGTAACGGGTTGAAAGGTTATGGGGAGAGGGCGGAAAATTGGAGTTGAGGCCGAAATGAGATCCGCCATGATCGTATTGAATGGCAGGGCAGGCTCGAAGGGCTGAATTGCTTACTCCTGCTCCTAGTTCTTATGTTCTTATGTTGACATCCAGTGTTGGCCTCTGTGCAGATCCTAGTGACAGTGATTGCTTGCCTGGTGCTGCCACCACTACTGCTTTGTTGTTGGCCTCCTTCTCAGGTACGTTAGCTGATTATCGTTCCAATCAGGTCTTGTTCCAGTTTTGTGCTGTGGGTGTTCCGCCAATGGCACAAATATTTCATTAGGGTGGTGTCACCACCGCTGCTACCATACTTCATGTCCTGATGGTGAAGCTTATCTTATCTAGAGAGAGCATAGCCTGACTCGGGTAGTTACTTTAATGTGGTTTATTTACACTATATACACTATATAGATGATAAGGTCCTTAGTAGGCACCTCTCTCATGAGTGCTGACTATTCGCTCTGCTGTACAGAGACTGCTAATGTCATTGTTACATTACAGCCTTCATCATTCATTACCATAACTATTCTATTAGCTCGTTACAAAACGGTTACCATATTATAAAAAGGATATAGTGACACTGGAGAGGGCGCAGGAAAGATTTATAAGAATGATACCTGAAGTGAGTAGAAATACACATCAGGAAAGGCTGGGCCTTGAAAAAAGAGGACTGAGGGGGAACCTAGTAGAGCTCTTTAAAATTATGAAAAGTTTTGACAGAGTGGATACAGGGAATGTTTCCTTTTGTGGAAAAGAGCATGACTATGGGCCATCAATATAATCCAATAGGGAACTCAGAAGAAACTTCTTTACCCAAAGAGTGGTAAGAATGTGGAACTTGCTATCACAGGGAGAGGTTGAAGCGAATAATGTAGAAGTATTTAAGAGAAACTGAGACAAGTATTTGAGGGAGAAGGGAATAGATGGTTACGATGGTAGATTTAGATGAGGAAAGGTGGACGAGGCTCAAGTGGAGCATAAACGCCAGAATGGACTGGCTGGGCCGAATGGCCTGTTACTGTGCCGTATCTCATAGGAAACCTGATACATTTTTGATTTTTCATTAGTTCTCATAAAAGGACATAGACCTGAAATGTTGGGCAGTATTTTACCGGTCCCAGAAATGTGGGAAGAAGGTGGTGAGGGCTGGTGAAATAGTGTGAGCTGGCGCAAGGCAGGATACCCAACCGATTCCTGCCATTGGTCGATTTTTCTGCAGGCAGCCAGCATTGTGTATTGATGGCAGACTGAAAGAAGGTGGGAAGGGACATATGTAAAGAGGCAACAAGCCAAGATTTAATCATTGAATTACAGTTCTTACCAGAACCACACGGGAAGCACAGAGGGTCAGAGATTCACCACGTGAAACCAGGCAAAAACATCAGCCAACCCTGTCAGGAAGCTAAAAGTTGGGTTTGTGAAGCTGGCTGCAGCATGCGGCCTCAACCAGGCCAGGCTATCAGATTTTGTGGCTCTGCAGGTGAAGGGGCCAAAAATGGTGGCTGCTGCTGGAAAGATATCTGCAAGGTTTTAAGAATCCACAGGAGGCTGGACAAAGGTCACTAGGAGTATCAAGGCAGTGGAGGCTTCATCAGACAATGGGCAGAGTGTTTTTGGACTTTTACTCATCCTCCAGTGAGGAGGTGAGTGGCCCAGAGACGGGTATGTAGCCAAGTGTTGTACCTTTGCAGAGGGAAAGAGGAGCTCCAGCAGCCAAAGGAAACTACTGGGGGTGAACAAGGAGGGAGCATGGGGCAACTCAGGCAGCCTGGTCATAGAAGCTGCTACCTGGCTCAATAGGCGTACCAGCAGAGGCTCAGCCTCATCAAAATGTCCAAGCAGCAATGCCTACAGTGACTGCGCCATTCCAGGGAGGCGGTGATGGGGCTATGTGAAATAATGGAACAGGACATGAGGCCAGTGGGATGTGGTGGCCACCAGTGGTGTAGTGCTGCTGGACTGCACTGGAGCACTGCCCTGGCACCTTCTATTTAACGCAGGCTTGTCCAACTCCATGCCGCCCCCCAAACTTGTTGGACATTCAGGTGACTTATATTTGAAAAAAGCTGTAAAGCTGCTCAACCAATTGCAAGCTGGTTCCTCCCTGTATTTGCTGCTGTATTTAGGCTCACTGTGATTGGACAAGCAGCAAAGATTGGGAAGGTAAGTTTTGAAGGTACGTTCCAGGGCCTGGAGCATGAGGCAGCCGGAGCAGCAGAGCCACTGCTGTGAGTGAGTGACTGGAAACTGTGTGTGAGAAATGGAGTGTGATGGGGTCGGGGGATAGAGAATGTGAAGGGGTGGGGGTCAGAGATTATGTTGGGGTGGGGAGGAAGTGAGTGTGAGGGGTGTGGGAAAGAGGGTGTGAGGGAAGGGAGAGAGTGTGTCAGGGGTGGGGGAAGAGAGAGTGTGAGGGGATGAGGGAGAGAGAGAGTGAGGGGGTCAGGGGAGAGAGAATGTGAAGGGTGGGGGACAGAGTATGAGGGGGTGGGGAGAGTGAGTGTGAGGAGTGGGGCAAAGAGATCATGAGGGGTGAGGGGAGAGAAAGTGTGAGGGGCGGGAGGGAGAGACATTGTGAGGGGTGGGAGGAGAGAGAGTGCAAGGGGTGAAGGGAGAGAAAGAGTGTGAGGAGGTGAGGGAGAGAGAGTGTGAGGGCCTGAAGGGAGAGAGAGTGTGAGGAAGAGAGAGAGAGTGAGGGGGTCAAGGGAGAATGGGGGACAGAGAATTTGAGGGGGTGAGAGAGAGTGAGTGTGAGGAGTGGGGGGCGAGAGAGTTTATGAGAAGTGGAGGAGAGAGAGTTTGAGGGGGGTGAGGGGAGAGAGAAATTGTGAGGGAGAAAGAATCAGGGGTGGGGGAGAGAGGAGAGAGAGTGTGGGGGAGAGAGAGTATAAGGGGAGAGGGAGTATGGAGGGGTAGAGTGTGTGGAGGCAGAGATAGTGTGGGAGGAGAGAGTGATTCACAATTCCTTGGCGGTGATGGCCTGAGAACATGAAGTATGGTATAGTGTTTGCATTCCCTGCTGGCAGCTTTACATGGAATTTACAGCACAGAAACAGGTCATTTGGCTCACCCCATCTATGGTGGTGTTTACGTTTCACACAAGCCTCCTCCCAATCTTTTTGGTCACATAATCAGGATAACCTTCAGCTTTTTTCATCCTCGCATGTTTTTCAACTTCCGTGAATGTATCTATACTAGAATCATAGAATGGGTACAGCACAGAAGGAGGCTAATCACACACTGTGTCTGTGCCTGTTCTCTGCAACAGCAACTCAGCTAGTCCCACTCCTCCGCCTTTTCCCTGTAGCCCTTTAAAATCTATTCTCTTCAGATAATTATCTAGTTCCCTTTTGAAAATTGCAATTGAATCTATCTCTACCACACACTCAGGCAGTGCATTCCAGATCCAATCCACTGGTTGAATAAAGAAGTTTTTCCTCATGTCACCTCTGGTTTTTTTGTTAATCAGCTTAGGTTTCTTTACCTTCTGCCGATGGGAACAGTTCTCCCAATTTACACTATCCAGACCCCTCATGATTTTGAACATGTCTAACAAATCTCCTCTCAACCTTCTCTTCTCCAAGGAAAACAGCCCCAGCTTCACCGATCTATCCACATAACTGTAGTCTCTCTCCTCAGAATCATTCTTGTAAATCTTTTCTGCACCCTTTCTAAAACCTCCATATGCTTCCCATTGAGGCTGAACCAGTGTTTTATGAAGGTTCATAACTTACTTGCTTTTGTACTCTGTGCCCTTCTTTATAAAACTCAGGATTCAGTACAATTTATTAACTGCTTTCTCAACCTGCTTTGCCACATTCAATGATTTATGCACATATACACCCATGCATCCTGCTCTTGCATTTCCTTTAGAATGGTACTTTTTATTTTATGTCACCTCTCCTTGTTCTTCTGACCAAAATGTGTCACTTCACACTTCTCTACACTAAATTTCATCTGCCATGTGTCTGCTCAGTCCACCAGCCTGTCTATATCCTCTTGAAGTCTATCACTATCCTCCTCCCAGTTTACAAAACTTCCAAGTCTTGCATCGTCTTCAAATTTTGAAATGGCGCCCTGTACACCCAGGTTTAGGTTATCAATATAAATCAAGAAAAGCAGTGTTCCCTCTATATACCATCCCCCAGTCAGAAGTAAGTAAAGTTTTCTGTAACTCATGTTTTTAATAGGTTTGAATTAAATAATTAAACTGTTGCATAATGAACTTCTAGCTATGCTAAAGACTAATGATTCAAAATACCACATGGTTCAAAATAATATTTTCACTTAAAAAGCATAGTTTTATTGATGTTTGGGGACTCAGATGATTAATACATAGGAAAACAACATAATAGTAGATTTAGAGATAATGTGGCCAACACATTTTCCTAGAGCTCCTGCACATCAAAATTTAGCACAACAGCACAGGCAGACACCCAATGCCTGTTGCTTTAAAGGTGACATTGGCACACAATTTCTATGCCAGTGGTTCATTCCAGGGATCGTCAGGAGATCTATGCTGCCTCTCTCAGTTAGCAGCCCATCACTGATTAAAAGAGGTCATGGATGGCATGTACCATTGGGCTGTCCAATACATCAAGTTCACAACAGATCAGGCCAGGCAGGCCAAGGGCGCACTCAGCTTTGGAGCCATGGCTGCATTTCCCTCAGGTGTAGTGGGTCATTGACTGTACACATGTGGCCATAAAAGCTCCCTTACAGCAACCAGGAACATTTATGAACAGGAGGGACTTTCACTCGCTCAGCGTTCAGGCTGTGTGTGACCACCGTAATCAATTCATGCAGGTGTATAAGGTTTCCTGGAAGCTGCCACAGCTCCTACAGCTTTAGGCAGTCCCAATTGTCTCAGCTCTTCAAACCACCCAAATACCCTCATGGCTGGATCCTAGGGAATAAGGGGTATCAACTGAAGACATGGTTTCTGATCCCTGTATGCAACCCCAGGACACAGGCAGAAGACAAATCTTAACCATTGCCACATGGGTGCAAGGACCACCATCGACCAGGCCATTGGTCAAATGAAGATGAGGTTACAATGCTCGATAGATCTGGAAGAACCCTGCAATACGCACCTCCAAGGGCTTCTCGCATCACTGTCATTTACATCACTTGGCACTACAAAGGTGAATGGCGCTGGAGTGTCAGGAAGACACCAAGTGAGCTGCAGAGGAAGAGGATGATCATGAGGCACCTCAACAGGTGGCACTTGGTGAAGATGTTGCCCGGGTTAGGGTGGAGGTGGGGGTTGGTTGCCAGGCAACAGGAAACTGACACACGTGGCAAGGAGATATGTGATTCTCTCATCAGCAGGAATTTTACTGAAGCACAAGTAGAAGGGGATGATGGGCCAACACACTGCCACCCAGAGATTTGTGTTACTGACCTGTCAGGAGACCCTCATGATCTATGTATTCCCATGATATCAATGTGCAAAGGCCATCACTAAAAGATGCTCTCAAGTGCCTAGCCTTTATAGAACATACAGTCAATAGTTTAAACATCTGTATAATGTTGAATGCTAAATGGAAATGAATGCACAAATCATTTCACTTCACAGTTCAACAAACATTTTCTTTAATTAATCCAAATTCAAGTATCTGTGTAAAAAATTAATATCACCCAGTAAACGCTCAGTGCTAGTACACGCATTTGGACACATACTTATGGAAATTTCTGAGAGGTTCTCTCCCTGCGCCACGGATTGGAGATGGGCTGCTGCCTTTCTTGCTCCAGTGCATTAGATAACCATGGCCTTTGTCCTCACTGGGTGCTACTGGGGTCCAGCACCTCTGGGTCCACCTGCATCTGTGCTGGGGACAACTGAGTCATCAGAGTAGTATCCAGCATTTGCCTGGAAGGGAATGAGGATGTGTCTTCAGTGGTGCAAGTGCCCTGAGAGGAGTTCCCATTTCCTGAAACCTGCCCCTCCTCTGTCCTTGAAGACTCACATAACCATCTATGGTTGCCTGGAGTGGTTGATCTCGTAGTGATGGAGCGATACAGGCCTGGCCCACTTTGATCATCCATTGTTCCACTGACCTCCTGGCTGAGGCCATGCTCTGGATGTCCCCTCACAACCTCTACATCCAGTCGGTGATGTACTCCGTGTGTCACTCCATGAGGCTTGCTACTCTCTCAATGGAGGATGCCAAGTGCTCACACACCAGAGCAATGGAGCCACTCATCTCATGGATGGATTCCTCCATCATCTGAGCCTGGGCTTTCACTGCCTCCAGAAACTCCAACATCCCCTCATACATATGCTACATGAGCTGGAGCCAATTGGCTGCTTTGCTGATGACACCCGTGGCTCAACATCTACTTGGAGCTGAGCATTTCTGGGCCACTCCTCAATCCTCCGAGGGGAATGGACCACTGTCACTGCCTCCGTTACCTCATCTTGTGTGGCTGTGAAGTGCTCACCAGATAGTGCCACTAACTCTACACGTGCAACAGAGCTCACCAACTGCATTGGTGGGGGATGTGCAGAAGGCGGTGTCTGCAGATGGAATTACATCCTGGGAGCTTTCCAAGGTGGATACATCATTCGTTTGCCCCTCACCTGATATTGGGCTTGTTGGAGACAAAATATTAAAGTGTAACTGTTGGTTCTATTACCAATGTCTTTAACCTCCCCTTGGCAAGAAATTTCCAAAAGTGTTGTTGGCCCTCACATAAGCCTAATGCCAAACAAGGTCTAGGGAATATTGGGCACAACCAAATCTTTGGGGACCCTCCACACCTTCTATACCTACCTTGCCCTCAGTGACGGGCTGCCCTGCAATGAGCCAACCAATTTCCATAGCCTCCATCTCCATTGATGATAATGACTCCACCTCTGGTCCATTGATGCTCCCTGGCATTCTGAGCATACATCTCCTGTAACAATGAACACGGGTAATGTCAGTGATGTTTCATAGTGCCTATGTGCTGATTCTTTTGAGGCATTCAGGGCCATGCCTATGGAATGGATGCCTTTCACATATCCGGGCTTCCAGATGCCACTCACTGTTAATGCCACTCACCTTTCCAGATGGCTCCAAGCCACATACCATCCTGACTTAGAACTATATCGTTGTTTCTTTACTGTCGTTGGATCAAAGTCCTGGAACTCACTTCCTAGTAGGACATAGCAGCTCGTTTGATTAGCACCCCATCCACAAACATACACTTCCTCCACCAACGACACACAGTGGCAGCAGTCTGTACCATCTACAAGATGTACTGCAGGAACTCACCAAGGCCGCTTAGACAGCATCTTCCAAACCCACGACCGCTACCACCCAGAAGGACAAGGGCAGCAGATAGATGGGAACACCACCACCTAGAAGTTCCCCTCCAAGCCACTCACCATCCTGACTTGGAAATATATCGCCATTCCTTCACTGTCGCTGGATCAAAATCCCAGAACTCCGTCCTTAACAGCACTGTGGGTGTACCTACACCACATGGACTGCAACAGTTCAAGATGGCAGCTCACTACCACCTTCTCAAGGATAATTAGGGGTAGGCAATAAACGCTGGCCTAGCCAGCAACACTTGTGCCCCATGAAAGAATAAAACAAAGGCCATTAGAGTGCTTCCTGCACTGGACCAACATTCTTTGGCTGCTCACCACTTCAGCTATATCCGTCCATACCTTCCTGGTTATGATTGGTGGCCCCCTCCTTCTGTCTTGTAGGAGAAGGAGCTGCCGTCTTTCACAGTCTGCTTGTACAAGTGTCTCATGAGAGACATCACTGAAGAGTGAGGCAATCCTTGATTTCCTTGCCGCCATCTCAGCACTGCTCTCCACCCCCTCCTTCTGTCCTCTGGGTTGCAGGTGCCTCAATGCTCCAGATGTGCCTGTAAAAATTGGAGCCGCCGCCACTAGGGCTACAACTGCCACAGTAATATTTTGTTTTTATTTATGTGGCTAGGCCACTATTTATTGCCAATTCCTAATTGCCCTTGAGAATGTGGTGGTGAGCCGCCTTTTTGAATTGTTGCAGTCCATGTGGCATAGGTACACCCACAGTGCTGTTAGGGAGGGGGTTCCAGGGTTTTGATCCAGCTACAGTGAAGGTACAGCGATATATTTCCAAGTCAAGACGGTGTGTAGCTTGGAGGGGAACTTCCAGATCGTGGCGTTCCTGGCCAGAACCTTCGGTTCGGTGTGCAGGGGTGGGCCCTGCTCGTCGATGTGTAAAATGACCACCGGTGACGCCGGGTGTGCGTCCCGTCACCACACGCCATTCAGATCTTCAGTTTGGCGGGCGTGCACCAGAGTCGGTTGCGCACCCGCCGAACTGTCAAAGGCCTATTAAGGCCATTTAAAAACTAATTAAAATAATTAAAGGAGCTGCCCATCCAACCTTAAGGTTGGTGGGCAGGCAAAGAGCCCAGGCGGCCTTCACATTTATCATGAAGCCCCATCCACGGCAGGATGAGGTTTCATGAAGGATTTATAATTCAAATAAATTTTTTAATTAAAATTCATTGACATGTCCCAGCTCATGTGACACTGTCACATGAGGGGACATATCTGAATTTCTTTTTCTCTTTATTCAAATTTTTCAAAATGTAATTAAACTCCCTGAGGCAGCTCCGTGCCTCAGGGAGATTTCCGCGCTAACATGCCCTGACTCAGCCTATTCCCCCCGCCTGCACAGGGAGCGCCCAGTGCTTCCAGGTGCGCATCACGCTGGGCGGGCTTTAATTGGCCTGCCCATGTAGAATGGTGGCGCACAGCCGATTAAGGGGGGCAATCGGCTACGCGCCCACTCCCGCTCAGCACTCCCGGCAGGGAGAAAATTCTCCCCACCATGTATCTGTTGCCTTGTCTAGATGGTGGCTGTGGGTTTGGAAGGTGCTGTCTAAGGAGCCTTGGTGAGTTCTTGCAGTGCATCTTGTAGATGGTACACACTATTGCTACTGTGCGGCGGTGGCGGAGGGAGTGAATGTTTGTGGATGGGGTGCCAATCAAGCGAGTTGCTTTGTCCTGGATGGTGTCAGGCTTCTTGAGTGTTGTGGGAGCTGCACTTATCCAGGCAAGTGAAGGGTATTCCGTCACACTCCTGGCTTGTGCCTTGTAGATGGTGAACAGGCTTTGGGGAGTCAGGAGGTGAGTTACTCACAGCAGGATTCTTAGCCTCTGACTCGCCCTTGTAGCCACAGTATTTATGTGGCTGGCCTAGTTCATTTATGGTCATTAGTAATCCTCAGGATATTGATAGTGGGGGTTCAATGATGGTAATGCCACTGAATGTCAAGGGGCGATGGCTAGATTCTCTCTCTTGTTGGAGATGGTCATTGCCTGGCACTTGTGTGGAACGAATGTTACTGGACAGCTCATAAATTGGCTGCTCCATGGAAAATATGAGGGGGACGTCCCACCAGCTGCCCATGTGTGTTTCCAACACACATCTGCTCCCAACATCAGGACCTTGACTGAATCAGTAAAATCCTGTTAGTTAACTCTGTTTCTCTCTACAAAGATGCTGCCAGACCAGCTGAGTGTTTCCAGTATTTTCTGTTTTTATTTCACATTTCCAGCATTTGCCATATTTTGCTCTGTTGCCTCTCTTCCAGGAATACCCACCTTGAAGGTGTTCTGCTCTTCACTCCAATGGGATTTGCATTTGGCCTTTCTATGTGTTCACCTTCATTGCTTTCTATTCCCTTTCTCATGTTTGATTAGGTGTCTACAAAATTGAGTTCCACAGCCACATTTCTTTCCATTGCAACTGTCTCCAACTCTAACTTATTCCACATGGATTCCAATTGAAATTCCAGCCTTTATGTTTCAAATCCACCCACTATTATGGATATCTCTTAGACATTCAGAAACCTTTTTGCTGTATCCTGAAACTCAGACTCAATGCCATGTGCCACCACGCGTGCACTCTCAACTTCTCTCTAAAGCACCACCATCTCACTCTACCTCAAAGCTGGTCCACAGTTTCATTTCACCCTTTGCCTCATGTGGGAACAGGAGAAACATAACCCATTGGTTAGTGAGAAACCGCTGTTAGGGAGTGTCATCAAGTAGCTGAGAATTAGAAAAACACATTATTTTTAAAATAGGGGCTACTTACATTTAAGAAAGAAGCACAAGCAATAGGGAAATAAAGTTAAGCCGAGGCCAGGTAAAATAAAGTTGCATAAGTAAACCAAATTAAAATAAAGTTTACGCAAGGGAAGTAAATTGAAGCCACCAAGCAGGACAGCTCGGTCGTGTGGAATGAATATCTTGTAATATGTGGGAAGTTGTGGATGCTACCAGAGTCCTAGACAACCACATGTACGGGAAGTGTCACAGCTGCAGAACCTTGAGCTCCAGGTTTCAGAGCTCGAACGGTGGCGGGAGTCACTATGGCGCATCCGCAAGGCTGAGAGCTACGTGGATAGCATGTTCAGAGAGGTGGTCACACCACGGCTTAGGAGCCTGAAGGCAGAAAGGGAATAGGTGACCACCAGACAGTCCAAGAAAATTAGGCAGGTAGTGCAGGAGTCTCCTGGGGTCTCACTCAATCGGTTTTCCATCTTGGATACCGGTGAGGGCGTTGGTTCCTCGGAGGAGTGCAGTCAGAGCCACGTTTGTGGCACCGCAGGTGGCCCTGCTGTACAGGAGGCGAGTAGGAAGAGGGGAAGAGCAGTAGTAATGGGGAATTTGTTAGTTAGGGAAACAGACAGGCATTTCTGTGGCTGTTGATGTGACTCCAGGGTGGTATGTTGCCTGCCTGGTGTCAGGGTCAGGGATCTCATGGAACGGCTGCAGGACATTCTCCTGGGGGAGGGTGATCAGCCAGAGATCGTGGTCCACATTGGGACCAATGACTTAGGTAGGAAAGGGGGTGAGGTCCTGAAAGCAGACATAGGGAGCTAGGAAGAAGATTGAAAAGCAGGACCTCTAAAGCAATAATCTCGGGACTACTCCCAGTCCCACGTGCAAGCAAGTATAGAAATAGGAGAATTGAGCAAATAAACATGTGGCTGGAAAGCTGGTGTAGGAGGGAGGGCATCAGATTTGTGAGGCATTGGGACCGGTTCTGGGGAAGGTGGGACCTGTACATGCCAGAGGGTCTACAGCTGAACAGGACTGAAATGAATATCCTCGCAGGGAGATTTTCTAGTGCTGTTGGAGGGGCTGCGGGGGGGTGGGGGGGCGGGGTGGTTAAACTAGATTGGCAGGGGGCTGGGAACCTGAGGGCAAATTCAGAGCAGGGAATGGGAGATGGAGAATTAGTAAGTGATTCTGGAAGACAGAAGCAGCACAGGTTAAAAAAGTGTACAGCACAGAAAGGCACAGGCTTTTAACAGATGTATATGTAAATGCAAGGAGCATAGTAAATAAAGCCATTTGCTGAGCGCACAGATAGACACACGGCAGCATGATATCATTGCTATAACAGAAACTTGGCTTAAGGGGGGGCAAAAATGACAGCTCAACATCCCTGGATATCGAGTTTTCAGGCACGATAGGGAGGGGATAAAAAAGGTGGGGGTGTAGCATTATTGGTTAAAGAATCAATTACAGCTGGAAGGATGGATGATATGCTAAATGAAGCATCAAATAAGACCAGATGGGTTGAGCTCAGAAATGAAAAAGGGCCAGCCACATTGCTAGGACTGTACTATAGACCCCCAAATAGTGGAAAGAAGTTAGAAGAGCAAAAATGTAGACAGATTTCTGAGTGCAAAAACAATAGGGCAGTAATTGTTGGAGACTTCAACTGCCCTAATATCAATTGGGATATGAACAGTGTGGAGGGCACAGAGGGCACAAAATTCTTGAACTGCATTCAAGAGAACTTTTTCAGCGAGCATGTAACAAGCCCAATGAGATAGGGTGCAATTCTAGATTTAGTCTGAGGCAATGAAGCTGGGCAAGTGGATGAAGTAGCAGTGGGGGACCATTTTGGAGATAGTGATCATAATATAGTTAGATCTAGCATTATGGAAAAGTACAAAGATAGAACAGGAGTAAAAGTTCTAAACTAGGGGAAGATAAATTTTACACAGCTGAGAGGTGAGCTGGCAAGAATGGACTGGATACAGCTAGTAGAAGCAAAAACTGTGTCAAATCAGTGGTAGGCATTCAAGGACTAGATTCTACGGGCAGAATGTAGACATGTCCCCACAAAGAAAAGAGTTGGTACTGCCAAATCTAGAACCCCCTGGTTATCCAGAAGTATACAGGCAAGATAAAGCAGAAAAAGAGAGCTTATGATAGTCACAAAAGACTTAATACTGTAGAAAGTCTAGAGGAGTATAGAAAGCACAGGGGTGAAGTAAAAATGGAAATTAGGAAAACAAAGAGAGGATAGGAAAAAATATTGGCAGGTAAAATCAAAGAAAATCCTCAGATGTGTGACCAGCACTGTAGTAATCATGGTTTTATTTAGTGTGTAATGTACCTTTAAGAATAATACTTGTTAGGAAGGATCACATGATCTGTAGTAACCAATAGGAGAATTGCACGGGCTACCTCAGCAGAGAGTGTAGGGATAGAGTTGGAGTTGAAAGCACATGTGTAGTTGCTGCTGAGTATATTGTAAATCAACTTAATGTTTCCAGCCAGGAAGCGTCTGCAGATCAACACTATTACTAATAGTACAACTCGGCCACCCTTACAACAAATTGGCGATGAGGATAAAATACGATCGAACAGAAGAAATCGAGTTAGAAAGAAAGCGGCACTGTAGCTCACCCAGTGATTGTAAGTAGCAAACTCCATTAGGATTGAAGAAGTTATTCTCTCTCCAAATGCTGCAATTCGGGAGAATTGATCCTTATGAGTCAGCCGATTGGTCTCAATACATAGAACGTCTCACGTTCTTTTTTCAAATGAACAAGGTTATGGGAGAAGAGAAGAGGCGGGGGATCCTCATGAGTACTTGTGGAAGCAAAACGTACGCTTTGATTTGAAGTTTGATGGCACCCAGTGCCCCAGATTCTAAGTGTTTCGATGAATTGGTGGACCTCGTGAAGGGTCATTTTCAGCCTAAGCCCTCAGTCACGATGCAGAGGTTCAGGTTTCATTTGCAAAATAGAGCCCTGGGTGAGACAATTGCATGCTATGTGGCAAATTTGAAGCAGCTAACGGAACATTGAGAGTTCGGAATGACTCTGAACGATATGCTCAGAGGTCGTTTAGTGTGTGGTGTGAAAGATGTCACCAATCAGAAAAGATTATTGTCTGAAGTGAATCTGGATTTCAAGAAGGTGCCAGAGATAGCGCTGGCCATGGAAAGCGCAGCAAGAGATTCAAAAGCAATACATGGTGCGCAAAATGGCGCGTCCTCCACATTGGGCAGCAAACCTCAAGCGAAATTGGTGCGAGAAAGTGAGACTCTGCTGAGAAGTGGGAAACAGACACTGCTAGCCAAAGAATAAAAAAAATATAACTCAGCAGCAAAATCAAAGAATAATTTAGATAGAGGTGGAAACAATCAGTCTTTTAGCGATTGGCAGTTTAAAAAAATCGAATGCTATTATTGTCATAGAAATGGACAGATGATGAGGCAACGCAAGGAAAGATTCAAGCAGGCTTGTAAACAAAAGAAGGATCCAATGAAATTTACAATGTAAAAGAGCCTGGAAAAGCAAATTCTGACATTTACTCGTTTAATCTGAAAATTGGAAAGACAGAACCAATATTTGTCACAGTAAAAGTAAATGGCAAACCTGTTAAAATGGAAATGGACACCGGAGCTTCCACTACAGTAATTGGGAAACATACCTTAAGATATTTGGATAATGATGAACATCAATTAAGCATAGAATAAACAGCTGCCAAACTAAAAACATATACAGGTGAAGACATTCAAGTAAAAGGCGTAAGCAGAGTAACTGTCCATTATAGAAGCCAATTGGCACAGCTACCAGTGTTGGTATTGAGAGGCAGAGGACCAAGCCTTCGAGGGCGAAATTGGTTAAGGGGAATCAACCTTGATTGGCCACTGAGATACCAAAAGGAAGCTGGGAGCTTTCCTGTTTTGGAAAAGGAGTGTGTAAGGATTCAACAACCTGAAGAAATGCAGGCTATCTTAAGCCAAAACCTGGAAGAACAGTAGTAGAATCTTGAAGTGACCTTGCCTGATCACAGAGCTCGAGACGGGGTGAGCAACCTTCGCAGGGAAAAAGAAAATCTGTTGAAAGACCTTCACACGTTACGAGATTCCCACAAGTCAAAGTTTGTATCTCTACAAAAGTATGAAGAGAAACAGAGAGATTCAGCACTTCTCTGAACAACCTGAAGAATGAGTTGGCAGAGAAGATACAACAATGTTCAATTTTCCAGGAGGCAGCAAGCAAATAAAAAAAGAGACGGAAAAGCTGAAGAATCAGCTAAATGGAGCCAAAGAGGCTTTGAAAGCAAAAGTCGCAGAATTTTCTAAGAAGCATACAGATAATGAAGTTTTGGGAGACTCAGCCACCGAGCTCAGACAAGTTGAGCTTGCATTTGAGAGAAGTCTGGCCAACAATGAAGTCAAAAAGAAAGCCGAGATAAAAATCTGCACTAGAAAGAAGATACAGAAATATTAATAGGGCTTTAATTCTGGAAGTATACAAATACACTTTCGTACATAGGCCTAGCAATCAAATCACAAACGCTGATGCCCTTAATGGTTTGTCTTTACAAGAAAATAATGAGCATGTTCCAGTTCCACAAGAACTTGTTTTACTGTTAACTTTCTTAGATTCCTCGCTGGTATGTGCTCGACGGATCAGAGACTGAACAAGTCGGGACCCAGTCCTATCTCAGGTACGAGAACAAGTGCTTCATGGTTGGTTACAGGAGCCCATATCTGATGAAATGAAACTACTTCAACAGAAGACATGAAATAACCAGCCAGGATGGCATCTTATTGTGGGCTGCATGAGTGATAGTTCCTCCAAAGGGAAGGGAACCACTTTTAATTGAACTGCAGAGTTCCCATCCAGGAATTTCTTGAATGAAGTCCATAGCACGCAGCTATTTATGGTGGCCTGGGATGGATGGCGAAATAGAGAATATAGTAAGGAATCGTGAGCAATGCCAGCAACTGCAAAAGTTTCAGGTGATAGCCCCAATACACCCATGGGAGTAGCCAGGTAGACCCTAGATGCGGTTACACATTGACTACGTGGGACCTTTCCTGGGAACAATGTTTCTGCTCATTGTCGATGCCCATTCAAAATGGTTGGATGTATATGAGGTGAAGCCACCAACATCGGCCACTACAATTGAGAAACTACATCAGGGTTTTGCCATTCATGGACTACCAGAAATAGCCATTTCTGATAATGGCACAGCATTTCCGAGTGCTGAGTTCCAACGGTTTATCAGCCTCAACAGTATCACGCATGTAAAAACTGCACCGTACCACCCTTCCTCAAAGGGACTGGCTGAAAGGGCAGTTCAAACATTCAAGACAGGCATGAAAAAGCTAACTGGCAATTCCTTGGCAACCAAACTAGCACACTTTCTTTTTCATTATAGGACTGACCCTCACAGAACAACAGGTGTCATACCTGCAGATTTATTGTTGAAACGCTGTCTTAGGACGAGATTGAGCTTAATAATGTTGAATTTAGAGGGGAATGTGGAAAGGAGTCAGGGAAACCAGAAAACTAGACATGACTGGTATAATCATGAGAGGATATTTACTGTGAGAGAGCTGCTATACGTGTAAAACTTCAGGGAAGGACCAAAGTGGTTAATGGGTGAAATAAATGCGGTGATTGGACCTCCTCTATCCCTCTATCTTACCACATGGAGGTGGAAGACCAGATCATTTGTAAACATGTGGACCATTTAAGGAGGAGAGTGACAAATCACCAAGATTTGGTTCCACCAGTGATCATGACCAGGTCTGCTTTTTCTGTTGAGGATACTCAACCCAGGACTGACATGTCTGATGTTCCTGTATGAGTTGAGGATACAGAACTGCAAGTGCCCACCTGATGTTCAGGCAACTCTGGAAAAGGAGGTCCCTGACAAAGGGTCTGAAGTTGTGGAGCTGCGACATTCAATATGTGCCAGGAGACCATCTGAAAGACTGAACTTGTAAATTCCTTATCCAGTGTAAATATTTTGTTGTCTTAAAAAATATGTAGTTGTAAATATATGTACAGCCGAGTTAAAGTGGAAGGAATATAGTAATTATGGTTTTATTTAGTGTGTAATATGCCTTTAAGGATAATGCGTGTTAGGAAGGATCACATGATCTGTAGTAACCAATAGCAGAGTAATGCAGGCTAGCTTAGCAGACAGTGTAGGGATAGAGTTGGAGTCGAAAGCACATGTGTAGTTGCTGCTGAATATGTTGTGAATAAACTTAACATTTCCACCCAAGACGTATCTGCAGAACAACTCTATTACTAATAGTAGAACTCTTACAACAAGTACATAAGGAGCAGGAGAATAACTAAGGAAAAGGTAGGACCTATCAGAGATGACGTGTTAACTTGTGGGTTGATGCAGAAGACGTGGGCAGGGTTCTCAATGAGTACTTTGTCTCTGTCTTCACTGAGAGAGATGATGTAGACATTCCAGTTAAAGAAAAGAGCGCAAAATATTAGATACAATAAGCGGAATGAGAGGGGAAGCACTGGAGGGACTGGCATCCTTGAAGGTGGATAAATCATCTAGGCCAGATGGATTGTATCCCAGGTTGTGAAAGAAGTCAGGGAGGAAATAATGTATTTTCTGAGGATCATTTTCCAATCCTCACCAGATACAGGGGATTGAAGGTCTGCTTACGTTGTGCCTTTATTTAAAAAGAGCGTGAGGGATAGACCAAAAAATTATAGGCCGGTCAGTCTGACTTCGTTGGTAGCAAATTATTGTAAACAATTCTGAGAGACAGGATAAACTGTCAACTGTCACTTTGAAAGGCACGGACTGATCAGGGATAGTCAGCACCATTTTGTTTGGGGAAGATCGTGTATTACTAGCTTAATAGAATTTTTTGAGAAATTATCAAGGAGGATTGTTGAGGGTAGTGTAGTGGATGTTGTCTACATGGATTTCTGTAAGGCATCTGACAAGGTCCCACAAGGCAGACTGGTCAGGAAAGTGAGATCTCATGGGATACAGGGGAAAGTGGCAGGTTGGATCCAAAATTGACTCAGTGACAGGAAACAGAGGGTAATGGCCAATGGATGTTGTTTGCGAATAGAAAATGGTTTCCAGTGGTGTTCCACAGGGCTCAGTGTTGGGTCCCTTGCTGTTTGTTGTATATATTGATGATTTATACTTAAATGTGGGATGTATGATTGGGAAATTTGCAGATGACACAAAAATTGGCCGTGTTGATAGTGAAGAGTATAGCTGTCGACTCCAGAATGATATCAACAGTTTGGTTGAGTGGGCGGAGAAGTGGCAAATGGAATTCAATCCAGAAAAGTATGAGGTAATACATTTGGGGAGGACAAACAAAGAAAGGGAATGCTCAATAAACTGGAAGTTATTGGGAGGGGTTGAGGAAGTGAGAAACCTTGGAGTGCATATCTACAGGTCATTAAAGGTGATGGGACAAGTGGACATTATGGTTCAGAAAGCACATGGAATGCTTTCCTTTATTGGGCAAGGTATTGAATACAAAAACCGGGATGTAATGATGGAACTGTATAGAACACTGGTTAGGCCATAGCTGGAATTTTGTCTACAGTTCTGGTCACTATTTTACAGGAAGGACATAATTACTCTGGTGACAGTGCAAAGGAGATTTACAAGAATGTCGCCAGGGCTTGAAAATTGCAGCTAAGAGGAGAGATTGGATAGGCTGGGATTGTTTTCGTTAGAATAGAGGAGGCTAAGGGACGACCTAATTGAGGTGTACAAGATTATGAGGGGCCTAGATAAGGTAGACAGGAAAGACTTGTTTCCCCTAGCTGAGGGGTCAATTACCATGGGGCATAGGTTTAAGATGATTGGTAGAAGGATTAGAAGTGACATGAAGAAAATTTTTTTTTACCCAGAGGGTGGCGGGCATCTGGAATTCACTGCCTAAATTGGTGGTTAAGGCTGAAACACTCAATTCATTTTAAAGGTTCCTGGATCTGCAACTGAAGTGCTGTAACCTGCAAGGTGTACCAGGTGCTGGAAAGTGGGATTAAAACAAGTGGCTAGTTTATTTTTTCTCTTTTTGGCCAGTGCAGATACGGTGGGCTGAATGGCCTATTTCTGCACTGCAACTGTTCTATGGTTCTATGTGGTGCTTTAACAAAAAACTTTTTATCTTTCTTCCAGATGTGAAGGATCACAAGCTTCTCCAACCCATGGGTAGCAACACCCCTCTGGATCCTTCCTCCGCTTCCTTGTCCTCCGACCCCATCTCTTCTTCTTATCTCACTGTTATGACCACAGCCGATGTTAATTGCTATGCAAACAAATCCCAGAGGGAAACTTGGCTAATGGGCCAAACCCTTTCTTTTTGTATTCTGATAACGAGGAGAAGACGTACCGATCTCAGCAGTAAGTGGTCCAATAACACATTTCAGTTTTTAAAAATTAAAGTAAAAGTTTTAATAACAAGAAAGAAAAGGAAACTTAAGTACACAAAATCGCAGTTACGCAATTACAGTTAATTTTACAAAGCACCCCCCCAGGACTCTCTACTTGGTCAAACCCACAATTAAACACTTTCCAGGCAATACTCCCTCATAGATATTTAAATATGAAATCCAGTAACATTACACAAGGCAAACTGCTGTAGCTTCAATAAAGGTGTACCCTCTTCCCCTTTGTGGTGGAATTCACTTTAGAATAAAACTGCTTGCTGCAGCCCAAGACTTCTCAACAGCTCAAACAGCTCCAGCTACCTCCAGCCATCTCCAGCTTAACAGTTCAACAGCTATCCAGCTCAACAGATATACAGCTATCCCTACAGCTATCCACAGCAACTCTTTTTTCCTTTCATCTCAGTTCCACTGTTCTCACACCCCTTTGAAACTCAAACTCTCAACTTATCTAAAAATACAAATGTTAGATCTAACCTATTTACTTGTACCTCAAACTTAACACCTCTAACCTTTTCATGTTTCCAAACCCCCCAGACAACCTGACTCCTATCAAACCCTTGCCCACCTTAATTAAACCACATTCATGAAGACACAGACATCCAGCCTTCTTTATAGAACACAATCCACTCCAAAATATTTTTAAAAATACATTCTCACATCTCCCTCCTTAACAAAAAAATTAACCATCATATTTCCAAAATGATGGTTTCATTTTTCAACCCATTTCTTATTCCTTACTACATTTAACTATACAAACATAACTAGTGCACTATGGTGTACATGCTTTAACTATGAAAATATATACCCAATCTTTTGTAAAAAGAGAGTTCATTCCAGTCAGTCCATTCTCCATTTGCCAATATCCAAGTTCTTTTGAATTTTAAACTCTTGACAACACACCCAGAATCAAATTTTCTCATCCAGCCACATGTATAATTTGTACATTGAATGGTTGCAATAATAAACTCCACTGAAACAGTCTTATGTTTCTGTTCTGAGACTTATCCAGAAACCTCAAAGGATTGTCGTCAGCATATATGTTTGCAATATACACTTCAAAATGCTGCAAAGCTAACACCCAACTTAAAGTCCCTTTCTCTACAATTGAATATTTCTTCTGGGGTACATTCAACTTCTGTGTGAAATATCCTATCGGCTTCGGAATTCCTAGCCCATCTTCCTGAGCAAAACAGCATCAATATTGATATCATTGCCGTTAGTAACCAACTTAAACTGCTTTGTATAATCCAGTGTTGACAGAACAGGTATAGTTGTTAGTACAGCTTTCAGGCTGTTAAATGCATTTTGACATTCTTGTCTATTGGAATTTTATGTTCTTTTTTTAATAATTCAATCAGTGCAACAACTATATTGCTGAAGTTTGGCACAAACTTCCTATAAAATCCACTAATGCCTAGAAATCTCAAAACATCCCATTTTATTTCAGGCACTGGGAATTCCACAATAGCTTTTACTTTTGCATCTCATGGGGTCACTTGATCAAGTCTGTCAGTATAACCTAAATATGTAACTTGTGCTTTTGAAAATTCACTGTTAGCCAAATTGACAAGCAAATTGGCATCCTGCAGTCGAACAAACAGTTCCTTTATATGTTGTAAATGTTCCTCCCACGTTTGACTGAACACTATTAAGTCATCAATATAAACAGTACAGTGCTGAGTCCCTCAGTCACTTTGTTAGTCTTTGAAATGTTGTTGGTGCATTTTTCATATCAGAAGGCATTACTTTGCATTGATACAGACCATCCAGCATCACAAAAGCTGATATTTCTTTTGCCCTTTCCGATAAGGGTACTTGCCAATATCCCTGCAGCAAGCCAATTTTTGTGATAAATGTTGACTGTCCCACTTTCTTGTACCCTATTGAGGAATCTGCTTTGTCGTTGTGATCTTGTCATCCATCCGGTTTCAGCACTATTAAAATGGGTGAACTCCAAATACTGTGACTGAGCTCTATGATGTCATTTGAAACATAAATTCAATTTCTTTCTGCACTTGAGCTAATTTTACTGGATTGAATCCATATGGATGTTGCCTTATAAGATGTTTGAGCAGAAGTAGACCATTCAGCCCATCGAGTCTGCTCCGCTATTCAATGAGATTCATGGTTGATCTGATAATCCTCAAGTCCACTTTCCTGATTTTTCCCCATAACCCTTGATTCTTTACTGATTAAAAATCTGTATCTCAGCCTTGAATATATTTGACGACCCAGCCTCTACAGCCCTCTGCGGTAACAAATTCCACAGATTCACTACCCTCAGAGAGAAGAAATTTCCCCTCAACTCTGTCTTAAATGGGTGACCCCTTACTCTGAGATTATGTCCTCTGGTCCTAGACTCTCTCACAAGGCAAAACAACCTCTCAGCATCTACCCTGTCAAGCTTCCTAAGAACCTTACATGTTTCAATAAGGTCACCTCTCATTCTTCTAAACTCCAATAAGTACAGGCCCAACCTACTCAACCTCTCCTCATAAAAAAAATCCCTCCATACCCAGAATCAATCTAGTGAACCTTCTCTGGACTGCCTCCAATGCCAGTATTCCTTAGATAAGGGGACCAAAACTGTTCACAGTATTCTAGGTGCGGTCTAGCTAGTGCCTTGTATAGTTTTAGCAAGACTTCCCTATTTTATGCTCCATTCCCTTTGAAATAAAGGCCAACATTCCATTTGCCTTCCCTATTACCTGCAGAGCTTGTATGTTAGCCTTTTGTGATTCATGCACAAGGACCCCCAAATCCGCCTGTGCTGCAGCTTTCTGCAGTCTTTCTCCATTTAAATAACATTCAACTCCTCTATTCTTCCTGCCAAAGTGCATAACCTCACATTTTCCCCCATTATATTCCATCTGCCAAGTTTTTGCCCACTCACTTAACCTGCCTATATCCCTCTGTAGACTCCTTTTGTCATCCTCACTACTTGCCTTCGCATTTATTTTTGTGTCATCCACAAACTTGGCGACAGTACATTCACTTCCCTCACCCAAGTCATTAATATATATTGTAAATAATTGTGGCCCCAGCACTGATCCCTGTGGTACTCCAGTAGTTACTGGTTGCCATCCTGGAAATACCTCCCTTATCCCAACTCTCTGTCTCCTATTAGTTAGCCAATTCTCTATCCATGCTAATATACTACCCCCAACACCATGGGCTCCTATCTTATTAAGTAGCCTTATGTGCAGTGCCTCATCGAAGGTACCGAAGGCTTTATTGACTCTGAATTCCCCACATCAACATCATGTGCAGTTAAATCTGTTTTTCCAAGTTTATTTCCACAAATTGATTTGTGTGACTGCAATAGCTCTTTTAAATCACTCTGACACTTTTCTGGAAGGTAATCTAATATTACATCTAAATTCTTAAGCACTCGCACATTGTCCAATTTAATCAGAGGAAGATCAATTTCAGAATCCTTGATTCCTACCTCCGTCTCTTTGCTTACAACTACCAGTACCTCCTCCTGTCTATTCTCTCTGTCGAAGTATTTTTTGAGCATATTTAGATGGCATACTCGCTACCTCTTCTTTCTATCTGGGGTGCTTACTATGTGGTTTACTCGCTTTTCAATCTGGTAAGGTCCACTAAACCTTGCCTTCAACGGTTCGCCTGACACTGGCAACAATACTAACACTTTTTCCCCTGCCATATAACAACGAGCCTTTCACCCCTTCTCTGCCTTTGCCTTCATCACTTGTTGAGATATCTTTAAATGTTTTCTCACTAACTCACATGCCTTACCCAATCTCTCTCTGAATTCTGTCACATAATCTGGGAGAGTTGTTTCAGAACTTTGATTCACTAATTTCTTCTGAATCAGTTTGAGTGGTTCCCTCACTTCATGACCATACATTAATTTGAAAGGACTGAACCCTGTTGACACATTAGGGGCGTCCCTAATAGCAAACAACAAGAATGGAATCCCTCGATCCCAATCACGTGGATAGTCTTGACTAAATGCTCTAATCATCGTCTTTAAAATCTGATGCCACCTTTGTGAGGTACCTTGTGATTCAGGGTGATAGGTTGATGATCTAAATTGTTTTATTCTTACACTGTCATTATTTCTTTAGATAGCTATGAGATGAAATTTGATCCATGATCTAACTGTATTTCTTTTGGTAATCCATACCTTGTAAAGAATTTGGTTAACTCCTCTACAATCACCTTTGCTGCAATTTTCCTTAAAGGTGTTGCTTCTGGAAATCTGATGGGCACATCCATGATTGTCAGTAAGTAATGATTTCTACTTCAGTCTTAGGGAGGGGTCCTACACAATCAATTAGGACCCTGGTAAAAGGCTTCTCAAATGCTGGAATTGGGATTAAAGGTGCAAGCTTAATCACTGTCTGAGGCTTCCCTATCACCTGACATGTGTGACATGTTTGACAGAATTTGACTACATCTTCATGTAGTCCAGGCCAATAGAAATGGTTTTGTATTTTGGCTTGAGTTTTCCTATTTCTCAAATGTCCAGACATTGGAATTTCATGAGCCACTCTCAAAATTTCATTCTGATACCCAGATAGTATTACTACTTGGTGCACTATCGCCCACTTGTCATCTGCCAGAACATGAGGCAGCCTCCATATCCTCATTAACAAATTGTTCTTAATGTAATAACACTCTGGAATGCATTCTGCTTCTGTTTCAGAATAAGCTGCCTGATATAATTGCTTTAAATCTGAATCCTTCTGCCGGAATTCCCCTAGCTACACTGAACTAAACGCTTCAACTTCATTCTCTTTAATCTTCTCCTCCTGAGTAATCTTTTCAAAGATTTATCCAGCCAACAGAATTTCAGTATCCGCCCCCTGTGTTTTGATTCCTCCTCTTCCTGTTTAAACTTGTGTGTTTGTGATCTTGTTACCGTACAATCTGAGGAAACAATCCAGGATGCTCTTTCTGTAACACCTCTGTTGTTTGTGGTCTCAACAGGCTGCTCGCTGCTCTACTAAAGTAGGCATTGTACATATCTGTGATCCAGTTCTCTCATTCCCTAGAATAAACTGAAACCCTGCAGTGGGCAATTTCTCCATTGCCCCCAACAATCACCTCACCTGTTTTCAAATCACTTTTTAAATTTACCTTACATAATGAAATTGGTTTGACTTTGCCATGTATCCCTTTAATTAATATTTTGTCCTGCAATAATCCTTCAGGACAACAGATAGCACTATCCCACAACATTAAGGCCAGAATTTTATGTTCAGCATTCGGGCTCGGCGGCAGTGGGCGGGGGCAGTTGGAGGTGGTTGGAAACTCGACCGCCGCCTGCGGTCGGCTCCACACCTTGATTTTACACAGGCGGGCCAATTAAGGCCCGCCCAGCGTAAGGCGCGACAGCGGCAACAGTGAGAAGGAATGGGCGGGGGCAGGAGCTCAATGTCTGCTGGTTCCGATGGCGACCCGGTGGCCAATTCAAAAGCAGCCGCGGCAGCCATGCAAAGGCTACCAGTGAAGCACATGCACCTTGTCATGAAGTTCGTTACTGGTGAATACGGCAGGCGGGAGGGCAGGTCGGCGGGGCAGTCGGCCCCGCATTTCTCTAATGAGTGTCTTGCTGCCCTCCTGGAGGAGGTGGCAGCATGGAGAGAGATCCGTGTCCCAGGGACTGGAGGAGGAAGCCGCCACAACTCACCAAATGCCTGGATGGAGGTGGCATCCAGGATGAGCTCCCACGATGTGGTGAGGCGCACTTGGGTGCAGCGCCGTAAGCAGTTCAATAATCTCCTGCGATCGGGAAGGGTGAGTACCGTGTTGGCATGGGTCACTTAGCACAGCAGTTAGGAGCTGTCCACCCACCCCCTCCTTGGACCTCAGAGGTCTTAGAGTGTGAGCGGCAAATGTCAATCTGGGCAAGGGGGTGAGCCCTGGCTGCTTGGAATGAGAGTCTTGCAGCTCCAGGGTCACAAATAGGCTGAGTCCTGCGAGGTGTTCCTCAGGTGGGTTTGGCCAGGCTGCAATGGCAATGCAGGTACAGGGTGGACTAATCAATGCTCTTTCAGGAGAAGACATCCCATAACAATGCCAAGAGGTTGCAGACTGGCAGAGCACTGCCCCGCCTACTCATCCTAACTTGATATCAGCAGGAGGCCCTGGAGCTGGAGAGGCGCCATGTGCCCAGGTCAACCAGCCGTGGTGAGGTTAGGGTGCCACAGGGAGATAAGAGTGCAGTGCACCTAGGTCAGAATGTCTGTAATAGCAACCATTCCACTTTTGTCTCTATATTTATGTGAGCCTCGAACATGGAATCCCCACTGATAATGTAAAGATGAGGGCACCCTGATCCAGATGCCAGGCATGCACAGTAACAGTGTAATGACTTTAGCTAATGACATGTCCTTGTTCTTTTTTTCAGGCTCACCAGCAGCCCATTGGGGTGAGGAGCCTGAAGGCCCACCCCTGACCCTAGAGGACAGCAACCATCACAACACACCTGTGTCACACCCTCTCAGTCAAGCAGGCACCAGCGCAGATACCAGCACCTCGGTGGGCATTACACTGGCAGCTAGTATCTCGGTGCACATCGGTGAGGGCACTTCACACTTGCTTGAGGTGCAGACAGAGGCAGAGAGTGTCCAGGGTGCCAGCAATCGGAAGACTGCTGGAGACCAGGAACATGCTCAGTCGGTGGCTGATGATAAGCCTCTGGAGTTGGCCCTGAGGCAGCAGATGTTGGATGTCCAGCAGGGTGTGTGGGTGATCTGGCAGAAATACATGAGGGCATACCTGCCATGGTGTCCATTGTGGAGGAGTCCCTGTGGAGCATTAGCACTGCATTGACCCTCATGGCCGAGCACACTGCCTGCTCCATGGAGAGAGTGGCGACTCTCATGGAGAGGCTCCTCCAGGAGCTGAATGAGGGGTTCCTGGGGATGTGCTTAGATCTGCAAGCCCTCACACCAGCAATGACCTCAGGTGGTCACTGTCAGTGTGGGAGATGGATTGGGCACCCAGTATCCCAGCTAGGTGTCCGTCCATCAATGATGACCAGGGAGGTCCAGAGCAACCTCACGTTGGCACACGAGCTGATTGTTGTCTCTGTGGACTCCTCCGGATGGTGGCAGCAACTCCTCCGCCCCTCTGCCAGTGACCATAGCATCTGATGAGGCTGTGGTGACTGGGGAGATGCCAGCCATGCCACTGGCTGCTGCCTCCCAGGTGGGGCCATCACAGGCCCCACGGGCCAAAGTACACCCGCCAAGGTCATCAAGGTCAACAGGACAGCAGAGTGAGCAGGCTGTCTCCAATGCCAGTGCCAGCGAGGGGGGTGCACCAAGACGTAGCACCCACAAGCAAAAACTTAAAGCACCTTAAGCACAACATGGGCACATCACTGGTAATATTATTTTCCCCCACCTTTACGTTAAATGTTATTTGATGTGATGGATAGCACCTATCAATTTTATTTGTGTTATGTATGCCAGGTACCACATCATTAAATGTGTTTCTGTTCAACAAGCCTCTGGGTGCTTCATTAGTTCTGCAGGGGCAGGGGAACCCAGGATGTTATGAGTGACTTGTTTCTCATTGAACTTCATTGAAATGGCACATAGTGCATGTTGTTCACCAAGCAAATGTTCCTGTCAGGGATCAAGTTTGGAGCCTGCAGCCCTGGCATGTGGTGGTAGTTCTTATTTGGTAGGCTAGCTGAAGGAGCATTGGATCAAAGCCTCCCGGGTGTCCCTGCCTCCCTGGAGGTTGCCCAGGTCAGCGTCTATCCCCTCAGCGTTCTCCTGACCCTGCTCGTTCTCGGACTCACTACTGGACTCATCATCTGCTGCCAGAGCAGCTGCGTCAACATCTTCTTCCTCCACTGCGTCTCCCCTTTTTCCAGTGCCAGATTGTGGAGAGTGCAGAGTGCAGCATGCAACCACTATCAGTGACACATGACCTGGAGGGTATTGGAGTGTGCCCCCTGAACAGTTCAGGCATCGGAAGCACATCTTGAGAAGACCTATGGCTCTCTCTACCACCATCCTTGTGGAGACATGGCTCCTGTTGTACTGCTTCTCTGTTCTTGGATGGCGGAGAGGCATCATAAGCCACATTTTGAGGGGATAGCCCTTGTCACCCAGCAGCCATCCATCCAGTCAGGCTGGAGCACTGGAGGGCCTTGGCACCTGGGAGTGTCTCAGGATGTAAGCGTCGTGGGAGCTGCCTGGGTACCTTGCAGAGACCTGTAGAATCTGCTTCCAATGATCACACACTATCTGCACTTTCATGGAGTGGAATCCCTTCCTGTTGACAAAGGCTCCCGGCTCACCCGCTGATACCTTAGGCTGAAAAGGGACACCTGGACTCCTCTCCCTTCTGGCCCTCTCTTCCTCCTCAGAGGAGGTGCCTCCAGCGGAGACCACAATCCCCATTCCCAGGGTAAGGGAAGATTGTCTGATACCTGGAAGGACACAAGTGGTATGACTCCTCTAGAGTCCTGAACTAAAGCCTCTTATTTCTGTCAAAGCAGCTCTGAAGCGAAATGAAGATGTCCTGTTCACACAAGCAAGCAGCAGCAACTTATAAGCTATAGTACAAACAACTCGCATTAACGAGCCCACTCACCCCTCTTATCCCGCCCGTGGATGAGGTTTTTGAAATTGTGGCCTATCCGCCTGCCCATTGCGCCTGTGCGATGCCCTGAAAATCGCATGGGCTATGTAACATCAAAGACAATTGGTATCTCAAGGGCCTTAACTAGCCCATTAAAAAATGGCACGCGCACCTCCGTGTTCATTGTGTGCCTGACTAACAAAATATCGCGAAGGTGCACGGTGACGTCAGGACACATGCCCGATGTAAAATTCTGGCTAAGGACTGGCTAGCCCTAGCATCTCTTAAAATTTTGACACCCTTTCCTGCTCTTCCCTGTACACATGGATATATTTTCCCTTTGCATATAAAATCTTTAAACATTTCTGCAACCTGCTCTTCAGAACTTGCTTGGGTAAGCTGTGAGCATATTCCCACTTCTCTAGCTACATTGATTCTTCCTGCTCCATCTGTGCACAATCCATTGGTTTCTATTGCCCCTGGATAAGAGAGCCCACAGTACTCTTATTTTGAGAAATTTTCTGAGTTCCTATTACCGCATCGGTTTCCCGTTTAACCTCCAACAGTTTGATCTCGTGTGTCCGTTATTACAATGGTAACATATCAGTTTCCTCCCTTCAACTCTACTTTCCACTTTTCCATCTTTAATAGGCTGGCGTCCTGAAGGGAAGGGTAAAACTCCAAGAAGTATGACTAATGGGAAACAAAGCAGCAGGTTAGCGTGTGGGGGGGTGGATTCAACTTCATGGAAAATTGTGAAAAAACTGAAAAGAAAGGAGAGCCCAGGAGAGGTTATTAAAGTCTCCAGAACACAAAATAGGACAGAGTGTTTGGAAAGGGCTAGGAATCTAACTTCAAGCACATCAGATAAAGGGACGACAATGAGAAAGGGGACGGGAAATACAGGACTGAAGATGTTGTATCTGAATGCACGCAGTATACGAAATAAGGTAAATGAGCTTGTGACACAGATTGAAATTGGCAGGTATGATGTGGTGGGCATCACAGAGACATGGCTGCAAGGGGATCAGGTCTGGGAGCTAAATATCCAAGGATATACATCCTATCGAAAAGATAGGCAGGTTGGTAGAGGGGGTGGGGTTGCTTTGTTAGTAAGAAATGAAATTAAATCGACAGCAAGAAATGACGTAGGGTCAGATGATGTAGAATCTGTATGGGTAGAGTTGAGGAATCGCAAAGGTAAAAAAACAATAATGGGAGTTATGTACAGGCCTCTGAACAGTAGTCAGGATGTGGGGCACAAGATACACCAGGAGATAGAAAAGGCGTGTAAGAAAGGCAAGGTTACAGTGACCATGGGGGATTTCAATATGCATGTAGACTGGGAAAATCAGGTTGGTAGTGGATCCCAAGAAAAGGAATTTGTGGAATGTCTACAAGATGGCTTTTTGGAGCAGCTTGTGATGGAGCCCACTAGGGAACAGGCAATTCTAGATTTAGTGATGTTTAATGAGGCAGATTTGATAAGGGAGCTTAAGGTGAAGGAAGCCTTAGGAGGAAGTGACCACAATATGATAGAATTTACCCTGCAATTTGAGAGGAAAAAGTTGGAATCAGATGTAACGGTATTACAGTTGAATAAAGGCAACTCCGGAGGCATGAGGGAGGTGCTGGCCAGAATTGACTGGGAGATGAGCCTAGCAGGAAAGACAGTGGAACAGCAATGGCAGGAGTTTCTGGGAGTAATTTGGGAGACACAGCAAAAATTCATCCCTAGGAAGAAGAAGCATACTAAATGGAGGACGAGGCAACCGTGGCTGACAAGGGAAGTCAGGGACAGCATAAAAGCTAAAGAGAAAGCATACAATGCGGCGAAGAGCAGTGGGAAACCAGAGAATTGGGAAGCCTACAAAGACCAACAGAGGACAACTAAAAAAGAAATAAGGAGGGAGAAGATTAAATATGAGGGTAAACTAGCCAGTAATATAAAAGAAGATTGCAAGAGTTTTTTTAGATATATAAAGGGTAAGAGAGAGGCAAAAGTGGACATTGGGCCGCTGGAAAATGATGCTGGAGAAGTAGTAGTGGGGAACAAAGAAATGGCGGAGGAACTGAATAGGTGCTTTGCGTCAGTATTCACGGTGGAAGACACGAGTAACATCCCCAAAGTTCAAGAGAGTCGGGGGGGGCAGAGGTGAGTATGGTGGCCATTACCAAGGAGAAAGTGCTAGGAAAACTGAAAGGTCTGAAGGTGGATAAATCACCTGGGCCAGATGGATTACACCCCAGAGTTCTGAAGGAGATAGCTGAAGAGATAGTGGAGGTATTAGTGGTCATCTTTCAGGAATCACTGGAATCAGGGAGGGTCCCAGAGGACTGGAAAATCACTAATGTAACCCCCCTGTTTAAGAAGGGAGTGAGGCAAAAGACGGGAAATTACAAGCCGATTAGCCTGACCTCGGTCGTTGGTAAGATTTTAGAGTCCATTATTAAGGATGAGATTTCAGAATACTTGGAAGTGCATGGTAAAATAGGGCAAAGTCAGCATGGTTTCATTAAGGGGAGGTCATGCCTGACAAATCTGTTAGAATTCTTTGAGGAGGTAACAAGTAGGTTAGACAAAGGAGAGCCAATGGATGTTATCTACTTGGACTTCCAGAAGGCCTTTGACAAGGTGCCGCACAGGAGGCTGCCCAGTAAGATAAGAGCCCATGGTTTTAGAGGCAAGGTACTAGCATGGTTAGGAGATTGGCTGTCTGGCAGGAGGCAAAGAGTGGGGATAAGGGGGTCCTTCTCAGGATGGCGGCCGGTGACTAGTGGAGTTCCGCAGGGGTCAGTGTTGGGACCACAACTTTTCTCTTTATACATTAATGATCTAGATGAAGGAACTGAGGGCATCTTGGCTAAGTTTGCAAGTGAAACAAAGATAGGTGGAGGAACAGGTAGTATTGAGGAGGCGGGGAAGCTGCAGAAGGATTTGGACAGGTTAGGAGAATTGGCAAAGAAGTGGCAGATGGAATACAACGTGGGGAAGTGTGAGGTCATGCACTTTGGTAGGAAGAGTAGAGGCATAGACTATTTTTTAAATGGGAAGAGAATTCAGAAATCTGGAGTGCAAAGGGACTTGGGAGTCCTAGTCCAGGATTCTCTTAAGGTTAACTTGTAGGTTGAGTCGGTAATTAGGAAGGCAAATGAAATGTTGGCATTTATTTCGAGAGGACTAGAATATAAAAGCAGGGATGTGCTGCTGAGGCTTTATAAGGCTCTGGTCAGACCACATTTAGAATATTGTGAGCAATTTTGGGCCCCATATCTCAGGAAGGATGTTCTGGCCCTGGAGAGGGTCCAGAGGAGGTTCATGAGAATGATCCCAGGAATGAAAGGCTTAAGTTATGAGGAACGTTTGAGGACTCTGGGTCTGTACTCGATGGAGTTTGGAAGGATGAGGGGGGATCTGATTGAAACTTACAGAATACTGAAAGGCCTGGATAGAGTAGACGTGGGGAAGATGTTTCCATTAGTAGGAGAGACTAGGACCCGAGGGCACAGCCTCAGAGTAAAGGGAAGACCTTTTAGAACAGAGATGAGGAGAAACTTCTTTAGCCAGAGAGTGGTGAATCTATGGAATTCATTGCCACAGAAGGCTGTGGAGGCCAGGTCATTGAGTGTATTTAAGACCGAGATAGATAGGTTCTTGATTGGTAAGGGGATCAAAGGTTACGGGGAGAAGGCGGGAGAATGGGGTTGAGAAACTTATCAGCCATGATTGAATGGCGGAGCAGACTCAATGGGCCGAATAGCCTAATTTCTGCTCCTATGTCTTATGGTCTTATGGTAGTTTGCTCCCAGGAAATTTGACTAGGCATACGATAGTATATTTGAATAAGTTAGGATGGGTTCAGGCTTTGTGGAAAAACAATTTAAAAGCAAACTCCTTTTCTTCCCAGTTCTAGGTTGTTGCATTACTAGATAGGGGATGGGAAAGTGTCTGTTGTCTAACTCTGTGACAAGTACATATAAATAGTCTGTATGTAACACAGTAAAGCCAAGTTATAACTTGATAACCTATATCTGTCTTGCAGTTAGCAGAACGATGGTATTGACTGGTTGCCCAGGAAAATAAATTAATAATGTGAGGATTAGCTTTGACTTGCTGTTCATTCGTAAACAGCTGTAAGCGGCAACATTTCTGGAACTACCAGCCATTTCCATGAATCAGGTTAACACCATGTTATTTGCCAGCTGTTGCAAAACTATCGGGCATCGTTTTTGGATAGTCAGTTCTAGGGGCAGCCTGGGGACTCTCTTTTTATCAAGTTCAACAACAGCAAATATACTGTCAACTCCAGTTGCCTCTTGATCTTTTGCTGTCAGTTTTACAAAGTTTAAAAACTGAAATGTCAGTTCACGGTTGAATGCTATGCTGATAAAAACCACAGGAAGTATGTAGGTGGTCTAAAGGTATAAGAATAACATATTTTACACACAGTATGGTATTGCTGTTAGTCACCTCGTGTAAGAGAAAACCGCAGTTTGCAGCAATTCTATGCAAACTAGAAAACACTGCTACAAATGGTGATTAAAGGCAACATAGCTTTCTGAAAATAGCCCTTTTACCATTACAGCCAGTCGCATATACTTATGCAAGTAGAATATAGTTAGGATAATCACTAGAGAAATTAGTACTATAAACCATAAGCCTATGAAGCATTAATAATTAATCTTTCTTTTCTGCTGGATGATCAATTTGTATTATGTATTGATAGTAAAAAAAATCCAAACCGACTTAACAGTAAATTATATAAAATCATTCACATTAGCAGTTTCTGGAAATGTGTGAGTAAATGGGCCAGTTCTTATTATTGACCTGCTTACTGTAACTCATTAGAAAACTCTTTTCAAAAAAAATGATTGGATGATCAGAAACAAAGATCAAACAATACCATTCCAATCACAATGAGATTTCTTTTCTTAATTTTGTGTTCATTAAAGTGAGGAAGATTAGTGCTGAAGAATAAAACACTTTCCTATTTCAGTGCTTCAGTATCAGCATCAAGCAGTCCCAGGTCCCAGAACAGTATATTGCAATCAAAATTCTCTTTATTCTATCCCAATGTTAGGTTAGGAATTGTACTGTGCAATATTAGGGGTGAATACATTTTAAAAGAAGTTATTAACAAGATCTGTGTCTTCGTTAAAATGGCAGTGAAAAAAATTAGTCATTCATATTGTACAGTGCAATTTCAACCCAAATGCACCTGAGCTCCAAACTCTGATCATTACCAGTGAGAACTTCCATTTCTCAGATGCAGCATCTTTAGCCTGGAAATTACCATTGGTGTTATATTAACACACACAGTGGGCAGGATCGTCCCAGATTTCCAATAAGTGCAATTGCGGGTGGGTAAAACAATGTTTTATCAGCGCCTGCACTGGCAGGTTTTAATGCTGTATTGTCCTAAACCCACCACATTATTTATGCATTCCCAAGAAACACGCCGTTTCGATGGTGGGCAGGCTCTCATTCACCTGCCTGCCATCGCCTCACCGCATCATCACACCAGGCGCCATATTTATAATCCTGCTGTGTGCAACTTATCTCAGTCCTTCCAGCCCTCAACTGCTGCAGGGAAGATGACCATGAAAGCCAAGAAGACTGCCGCCATCACCTTTTGGATGCCATGGAGGCCCACCAGGATGTCCCCTACCCCCACTTTGGCTGCAGCATGGGCAGCGGCGTGACCAGCCAGGCTTGGGAGGTGGTGGCAGCAGTGGTCAGCACCAATGACCTGCAAAAGAGGACAGCCACCCGGTGCCGCTACAGGATGAATGATCTCATCCGTTAGGCCATGGTAACTCACTCTTCTGATCACTCTCAACTCACACACTCACAAACCCAACAAATCCACAGGGATCTCACACCTGAAAGTACAACACCACTAACTCTTACACACACCCTCACATCTCCATCAGGCTCATATCCTCTCAAGCTCGTGTCCTCATCCTGTCCATGGCTCCGCCCACCACATAGACATTCCACGCAGTGCCATGTGTCCTGTTCACACTCTCTCCATCTGTTTTCATGCAGGAGAAGCTGGCTGGCAGCAGCAGGGAGAGGTCCCAGACCAAGGGTGGAGAGCCCACATTAGGCCTCTCACTCACTTTGAGGAGCGTGCCATTGTGCTGACTGGTGAGGACGTGGACCGCGCCTCTGGCAACTGTGAGGTCGGCAACAAACACCCACATAAAGATCCTGCAACACATTATCCCTCCCTCAACGCAACTGTGAGTGCTCTCTCTCCTGCTTTTGACTCTGCCGCCATGTACTAATTATCTCTACTTTGGTTCACAGGGAGCTCTGCCAAGCGACCAACGCCCTCAGCCAGCCAGTCCCTCAGCTCCTACCACGTCCTTATCTCCAGCAAAGAGGATAACTTCTCCAATGAAGAGGTGGAAATAAGCAGCCCAGAAGACCTGTCACTGCAGAGGGAGCAGCCGACCCATGAGCGATTCTGGAGGGAAAAGTGTGTGTGTGTGGCAGGGCCTTTTGGAGCCTCGGGCAAGCACTCTCCCACGCTCGCGGAACCTTCATGTTTCACACTTATCTCACTGTCCCGAGCATTTCCAATGCTGCCTGCTGGGGTTTGCTTTCAGTTGTCCATCTGAGCTGACCTGCATCTCCGCCCACCCACTGATCACACTCCCATGCAGCACCTGATCTCACTCACCACAACTCTCATTTCACTTTCGATTTGGACAGCATGGTGCTAATTCGTTTTTACTTTCACTCTCCCACCCTTTACCCTCCCCCAGTCACCTATTTCGTTTCTCCCAACACAGTTCACCCCCCCGGCATCACATTCCACTTCCACTCCGTGACCTACCAGCACCAACCTTTTTCCTTCGAGGATGTCCAAGTGAATGTGCACGTTCCCTTCCTTCCCAAAAATCCCACTCCCATCCATGTTCACCTCCCCAGCCTCCTCCTTCCCACCCACAGGGTCTGTGTCTGCCTCCAGCTTCCCACCAACCACCCTCGCTGTCCCTTCTACTGATACTTTTAAACCCTCACCCTCCCACCCTACCGCCTCACTCTGCCCTCGGTCATTCTCACCCTTCCTCCATACCACACCCACCCTCAGTTCGCTCCCAAGGAGGCAGAGATGGACCCATCCGATACTTCATACGCACGTTCACCTTCACATCCCCCCGTCCACATCCTTCACTCCCTTTGCATCCCTTCCCTCATTCCCTCCTTCGCACCCCTACCCCCTCAGAACCCCTTCCCTCCCTGGAACCCCTTCCCCCTGCAGTCCTCCCAACCACCCCACCCCCCGGACTCCCCCGCCCCACAGCTTAGTCCCTCCCACTTCCTGACTCCTCCTTCCACACTTACCTCTTCCTCCAGCTTCCCTCCTTCCTCTCCACACTCCTTCCTCCCCCGGACACCCTCCCTTCTCCACACTCCTTCCTCCCCCTGGACACCCTCCCCTCTCCTCACTCCTTCCTATCCCCGGACATCCTCCCCTCTCCGCACTCCTTCCTCCTCCTGAGCACCTCCCCTCTCCGCACTCCTTCCTCTCCCCGGAGACCCTCCCCTCTCCGCACTCC
The DNA here is from genome assembly GCF_964194155.1 of Cetorhinus maximus. Classification (NCBI taxonomy): domain Eukaryota; kingdom Metazoa; phylum Chordata; class Chondrichthyes; order Lamniformes; family Cetorhinidae; genus Cetorhinus; species Cetorhinus maximus. Next base: position 88,024,083 of record NC_135882.1, read on the forward strand.
TTCCTTCCCCCGGACACCTTTCTCTCTCCACTCTCCTTTCCCCCACCCACCTGGACACCCTCCCCTCTCCACACTCCTTCCTCCCCCCGGACACCCTCTCCTCTCCGCAGTCCTTCCTCCCCCTGGATACCCTCCCCTCTCCACACTCTTTCCTCCCACCAGACACCCTCCCCTCTCTGCACTCCTTACCCCCTCTGAGCACCCTCCCCTCTCCGCACTCCTTCCTACCCCTGAGCACCCTCCCCTCTCCACACTCCTTCTTCCCCCCACCCACCTGGACACTATCCCCTCTCCGCACTCCTTCCTCCCCCCAGAAATCCTCCCCTCTCTGCACTCCTTCCTCCCCCTGAGCACCCTCCCCTCTCCGAAATCCGTCCTCTCCCCGGACACCCTCCGCTCTCCGCACTCCTTCCCCTGAGCACCCTCCCCTCTCCGCACTCCTTCCTCCGCCCGGACACCGTCCCCTCGCCGCAATCCTTCCATGCGCTGCTTTGCAGCAGAGCCATGTCCATGAGAATCCACCCAGCATGCCATGGACATGCCTCCAGTGTGCCGTTGGTGTCTGGCTCCAGCACCTTCTGCTCCTCGGGTGTCCGTGAAGCCAGTAGCAAAGGAGTAGCAAAGCCCTGGCAGGTAAGTCCCGAATTCTGCTCGTCACACTTGGTAAGACGTGTTCTACACCGGCGTGTTTTCCTGCCGACGTGGGTAGATGATCCAGCGGGGGAGATGATTCCGGCGGGCAGGCCTAATAATGATATGTTGTTATATTACAATGAGGTTCCCAACGTCCGATGGCAGAGAACATGACCCACCATTGGCAGGCTGAGCAGATGATTGCAAACTGGTTTCATGCCGTCGTGAAACCAATCGCGCCATATTGTCCGCTCACGCCACCAAATACACCCAATGCTGGCAGGCAGGGCACAGAAAATCCTGGCCTGTATTTGTACATTATAAGACCTACGTACTGCAGCTTTTACCTAGTTTTAAAGTGCATTACAAAATTACTTGTGTCATGAAATGTTATTGTCAGTGTTATAGTATTAAATCCATGTGGTAGCATCGTTTAGTTTGATATTATTGACTTAACAATTATTTAAGCAATGTCACAGCAGCAACTGCAGACTGCTTCACTCAGAACAAATCACTGAGACATGTCAACAATTACTTTGATGATGTTGAGGGCATATTGGGACTTGCACTCATTGTGCCATTTGTACTGCACATGTTTGAGGATGATCAGAAAGTGTGCAGAAGTGTGCCCATAAGGCTATTCACTCAGTGGCCTAAGTGTTTCTGGTTTTAGTGGGGAGGCGTGTTCCTCTTCCATTCAAGGTTTCTGCCATCATGCACTTCCCTGTGGATAGGCAAATTATACATGCCACAAAGATTTTCCTCTTATCCTGTTATGACCGAGGCAGCATAATACAATTCTTTCCAAGGATCATGTTAATGTCCCTCGTACACAGCATACACTCTGATTACTAGTACTTCACACTGTTGTCACATTACAAGGTGAATTCATAAGCCAACCTTGCAACACAGTTTATCTACCTGATGCATGTTGGTTTATTCATGCACAAGTTGGGATATAGATGGACATACGGACCTCAGTCATTGATCTCCATCTAGAAACTTCCAACATCTCAACACTAATTCACTGCTTGCACATCGTGGTCCTCTAATTTTAGGCCTTGAGTAAACTTGAACAGAGATTTCTTAGCATTGTAGGAATGGATAGAACTGCAGGCCTCCTCAATGTTCTAAATGAATATTATCTTTTTTCTATTCCTCTTCTTCTACTATACTCATTAAATCACTCAATCACATGCCGACGGTCCAACACACCACCGTGACACATATTACTAACTTTGTATTTTCTATTTGAAGAGATGTCATTGCATATGACATATGTTCCTTGCCTGTTTCTAAAAGTGAAACTCAAGAATAAGAAATGGATGCCCGTTTCTCAAAGCACCATTCGTCACCCACTTCAGTTGTAGCTGGGACCAACGCAAGTCTGTCTACACTGATAGATTTAGTTGGGTGGACTGAGGAGGGCATAATGGCCAATACATGAAGCATGAGTGGGTAGGGTGTAGTAGTTGAAGGTATAGCCTTTTGCTACTGCCTGTCAGGGGTCACTTGATTGTTCTTGGAGGCTCCGAACAATGAGCCCTAAGCGCGGGTAATCTGGGGGTGTGGGGCTTCTTGTCAGGAACTGGGTCGAGCGCCTGAGAAGCTCTCTGTAATAAAGTTATCTGTTTCTTGTTGAAACCTCTCTGGTACGTCAAGTCATTACATTTGGCGACGAGAGTAAAATGTCTCTGACGTTGCACCTCGCCTTGTGAACGTGAGTACATCAAATCTTAAGAGGAGAGAAAAAACTACTCACCAGTCATGCCACTCTTAGGCAGAATCGATCCTGACGATGTGACTATGGGAGATTGGAACCAATATGTAGAACGTGTTAGATTTTATTTCTTAGCGAACAAAATTACCGCGGAGGAAAAGCAGAAAGCAATCCTTTTGAGTGTATGTGGTAGCAAGACATACAATCTTATCTGCAGCCTGACGGCCCTGAATGTGCCCAATTCTAAGTCCTTTAATGAATTAGTGGACCTCATGAAAACGCATTACCAGCTAAAACTATCTGTAATAATGCAGAGGTTTGTTTAATTCCAGAGTAAGGGCCCCGGGAGAGTCCATCCCCTCCTATATAGTGAAGTTGAAGCAGTTGGCTGAGCTTTGCGACTTCAGAGGCACACTCGGTGATATGCTGCTGGACTGATTAGTTTGTGGAGTTCACGATATTTTCATTCAGCAGCGTTTACTCGCAGAGGGTGACATCAATTTGAAGCACGCCTTGGAAATAGCACTAGCCATGGAAAGTGCTGCGAGAGACTGACAGGCTTTACAACACATACAACACTGGCACTGCTCTTCATGTGGGGCAGGAAACTACCGCCAGGCCTGGCGTGAAAACCAGAAACACAGCAGTGAAGCGAGAGGCAATGTCCACTGTTCGAAACATGAAAAGGACCAGCAGAAACACTTCAGCATTGATTCCGAGGTGAATCTGTTATAGATGTGGGAGTGACCATGTACCAGACACCTGAAAATTCAAGGAGGCAGAATGCCATTACTGTCATAAGAAAGGTCACGTAGTAAGGTAATGCAGGGCGAAATCGAAACAGCCCATAAGACAGCAAACCAACATGACTGAATTGAATAATACAGCAGAACCTGAAGCTGCTGATACTGACATTTATTCCCTGTAAAAACTGAACCTATTACTGTCACAATCCAAGTGAATGGGAAGCCACATGTAATGGAGGTAGATACGGGAGCCTCAACCATAGTGATGCGAGAGCACACATTTAAATACCTAAATGAAGGTACCCAGCCACTGAATCTGGAGCAGACAATGGCTCGATTGAAGACATACACTGGAGAATCCATACAGGTAAATGGCATCGCCACAGTATCTGTGTCCTATAGGCAACAGACAACTCAGCTTCCAGTGATAATAGCGACAGATGAAGGACCTGGTCTTCTGGGCCGAGACTGGTTACAAAAAAGTCAAGCTCAACTGGTCTGAAATATTTCACTTGAGAACAGGACAAGTTCCTGAACTGCTAAGGAAATATGACAGTGTATTTCGTGACAAATTAGGGAAGTTAAAAGGCTTGCAAGCAAAAATATATGTGGGTCCTCAGGCGACACCCCATTTATTTAAGGCTAGACCTGTGCCTTTTGTCTTAAAGCAGAAAGTGGAAGCAGAACTGTGCTGGTTAGAAAAGCTAGGCATCATCCAACAAGTCCAATTTTTGGAATGGGAGATGCCCATAGTTCCAGTGGTTAAGTCTGACCAAACTATACGCATTTGTGGGACTATAAATTGACCGTGAACAAGGCAGCTAAACTAGATAAATATCCTATCCCAAGGACAGACAACTTATATGCAAAGCTAGCTGGAGTCAAATCCTATACAAAACTGTACATGAGCCATGCATATCAACAGTTAGAGCCAGGCCAGAGCATAAAGGTATAGTCATATGCAGATAATATCAAGGCCAAATGTTGTATTCTTGCTGATGCTATTGGCAGAATGGCTTTATCCTCACAGAATAAATCCATTAATCGTTTATGGTCCCACACAATGGTGAAAGATCATCCATGCAGATACAGCTGGATATCACGTCTAGAGGATACATGACCTCCTATACACACAAGGGTCTTTATCAATATACTTGCCTACCCTTTGGAGTATCATCTGCATGTGCAATCTTCCAAAGGACAACAGAGAGTCTTTTGCAAGGACTTCCCTGAGTAGTAGTATACCTAGATGATGTTCTGATCACAGGGTCAACTGAAACAAAACACTTGGCCAACCTGGAAGAGGTGCTAAGGAGGTTCTTGGACGCCAGCGTACAATTAAAGAAAGGGAAATGTACATTCCAAGCCCCAGAAGTTATTTACCTGGGTCACAGGGTGGACACCATGGGTTTGCACCCGGTAGAAGAGAAAGTTCGGGCAATAAAAGATGTGTCCTCTCAGTCCAGTGGAACTGAATTCAAATCTTTCCTGGCATGATCAACTTTTATAGCTGCTTCTTGCCAAACTTGTCAGCTATGTTAGCACCATTACACTTGTTGTTAAAAAAGAATCATTGTTGGTCATGGAATTCACAACAGGAAGGAGCCTTTGTGAAAGTTAAGAAGCTATTACATTCATCATGTTTATTGGTACACTGTGACTCATCGAAAGAATTGATATTAACATGTGATGCGTCTCCTTATAGGGTGGGACCTGTGTTATCATATTGAATGGAAGATTGATCAGAAAGGCCAACTGGCTATATCTCCAAAACCCTCTCAACAGCTGAGAAGGGTTACTTCCAACTAAAAAAGGAAGGTTTATCGGTGATATTCGGATTGAAGAAATTCCAGCAGGACCTGCACGGATGACATTTCACCATTGTGTCGGACCATAAACCATTAATGGGTTTATTCAGTGAGGATAAAGCCATTCTGCCAATAGCATCAGCAACAATACAACTTTGATATTATCTGCATATGACTATACCTTTATGCACCAGCCTGGCTTACACATTGCAAATGCGGACGCACTCAGTCGTTTCCCATTACCAGATAGCATTATACATGTTCCAGTGCCACAACAAGTTGTGCTGTACTGAATTTCTTGGATTCTTCAGCGGTGTGTGTGAAGCAAATTAGGAATTGGATGAAGAGAGATCCAATTTTGGTGAAAGTCAGAGACCTTGTATTGCAAGGGTGGGCAATTTCGCCAGTGTCTGAAGAGATGAGACCATTCCATGCCTGAAAATCAGAGTTAAGTTGTCAAGATGGAATTTTGTTGTGGGGATCAAGAGTTGTCGTCCCATCGCAAGGAAGAGAACCACTCTTGACAGAGCTTCACAGTGTGCATCCAGGCATTTCAAAGATAAAAATGCTTGCGTGAAGCTATGTCTAGTGGCCAGGCATTGGGCATTGACAGTGACATTGAAAGCATGGTCAAGCACTGTCTCAATTGTCAGGAGCAACAGAAGTTGCCTGTTTTAGCTCCACTGCATCCATTGGAGCGGCCCAGTCAACCCTGGGTCAGACTACATATTGATTATGTAGGATCATTCTCAGGAACCATGTTTTTATTGATCATAGAGACACGTCAATGTTTTGGTATACATGGCCTATCAGAAGTCATTGTTTCGGATAGCAGTACAGTCTTTACCAGAACAGAATTTCAGGGATTCATGAGTTTAAACAGAACCAGACATATTAAAACAGCACCATATCATCCCTCATCAAAAGGTTTCGCTGAAAAAGCTGTGCAAACTTTCAAATCCACAATGAAGAGGTTATCAGAAGGTATTCTAGAAACTCGACTTTCCCGCTTTCTTCTCAATTATCGCACAATGCCTTATTCAACTGTGGGTTCAACGCTGTCTTAATTATTGGATGAAACGCTGCCTACGTACAAGGTTAAGTCTGGTGTTTCCAAACTTAAAGGGGAAAGTAGAGAAGAATCAGAGTAATCAAAAATTGAAACACGATATTCATAGAAAAGCTCGAAGATTTACTGTAGGAGACACAGTTTTCGTGCAGAATTTTGGAAGTCGACCTTGTTGGGTTCCTGGTACAATTGTCTCAGAAGCTGATCACTTGTCCTTCCAGGTGGAAGTGGAAGACTGAATTGTTCAAAAACATACGGATCATCTTAGGAATAGAGAGACATTCCAACAACCAGCTATTCCGCCTGTGAATAACGTTAATCCCTGAGGTAACAGATCAACCTACAATAGACATTCCCAATGTCTCTGTAGAGTTGCCTAACCCTGAACTACCATTTTCTAATGATATATCTGGTGCTGCAGTTTCTGATCATGTCAATCCAGTGGAAGAACCTCAAGTGGTAGAGCTACGCCGCTCCAACCGAATAAGGAAACCACCTCAGAGACTTAATCTTTAATCACCTGAGATGTATATATGGATATGTTGCGGGATATTCAACTGTTCTCTGTAAATAGAAATGGTAAAAAAAATTAAAGGGGGAGGAAATGTAATAATTGATGGTATAGCCTTTCCTACTGCCTATTAGGGGTCACGTGATTGTTCTTGGCGGCTCCAACCAATGAGCCCTTAGCACGGGTAATCTGGGTGGGGGGGAGACTTCTTGTTGAGGACCTGGTTCAAGCATTTAGCATCTGAAAACCTCTCTGTAATAAATTTATCTATTTCTAGTTGAAATCTGTCCGGTATGTCAAATCATTACGTAGGAATAGGAGGGAGTCAGAGGAGAATCAGGTACCTGATGGGCAGGTCATCTGCTCACATTCTTCCTCAGCTGCAGACAACTGATATTCTGACCTCATGCAATCAGTATTACAAAGATCCTACTTGAGCACCAATATTTTTAATTGTCATTAAAGAGTGTGACGAACAGTCTCCAGCATCTGGTAATGATTGTGAAGGAAGTCACTACTTGCATTCATACCATTGTGGTTGACTACTTAACAAAACTGGAGTCCAGTGTGGAATGCCTGAGAACTCCAAGGCCATCTACAGTGGAGCCAGCTCACAGGATAATTGTGTTGCTCCTCACTAACCATTTGGGCAGTGACTGAGTGAAATACAATGTGGTTGTGAATGTCATGGCCCTAAGCCCAGTTGGGGTATCTCTGATGAATGCTCAGACTATTGTTATCAAAGTCCTGGGCTTCAATTTACAACAGGACCATATACGCTGTTTCAACTTGTAGATGGACAGGTGAAGAGAGCTGTTACACTGGCCTTCAATGATTGCATTGATACATGTCAGTCTGTCCCACACAGATGAGTGAACATGTCAATAGATTGCAGCAGGCATCGGACTGAAATAAGCATGGAAATTGTTTCTGCCTTTCATGATGATGCCAAATAGGGACATCTTGTCCCTCTCGAAATGCCAAAACCTTGCCAAAAAATGGGTAGGTCCAGCCATTCACTCCAACAATCACCATAGCAGCAGTAGCTCCCAGTCGAAAGAGGTGCAGTGCCACCATAACATCAAGCTCAAAACCAGGCACCTCATTTACCCCTGCCACCAAATCAGCACTGAGAAACTGATTATGGCAGTTAACATGTTGCAGGAATCAATATTTTTGTAGATGTTTTGGGCCACTGCATTGTGCACATATTATTGCTTTGAGTGGGCATGGTACTTACTGAAAGTCTGCTCTACGTGGGCTTGCCATGACTGGTTTTTATGCCATACATGTCAGACTCACAAACTTGCTTCCTCCTGTCTCAGCAAATTATCATTCAAACTTACATTCGTTTCAGCAAATTCTATCAACAGCTGCACCTTATAATTCTCATTCTAACTTGCCCCGAGTGTAAAGCAAGAAATTTAGAGCTACGGCCCTCATGATATATGCAAATTAGCCTACTTGAGACATGGTGGACAAATCTTGAGAAAGGTCAAAAGGGCGAGAGAATTTGGGGATTGATTTTGGATTTTTAACTATTTTGCTGCCAAATAAAGTTATTTGCCCAAATCATACATTGAAAATGTGTCAAAAATGGTGAGGAATTTCTACCCCATAGGCTCTAACATGGGTTAAGAAATCCTAGAGTAACGCGTATCACAGGAAGTCGCACTCTTGCCCCTACATCAGAAAGTTGTGGGTTCATCGTTGCACCCCAAAATCAGGCCGGCATTTCAGTGCAGTATTGACAGTGTGATGCAATGTTGGGGTTTGCAGTCTTTCAGAAAAGTCTTAAACCAATTTCCCATCTATCATCTTAGGTGGATGGAAAAAAGACAGAGCACTATTTTGAAGAAGAGCAGGGGAGCTTTCTTCATTTCCTGGCCAATATTTATCCTCTACCAAGTTCTGTTGAAGGGTCATGAGGACTCGAAACGTCAACTGTGCTCTCCTCCGCCGATGCTGCCAGACCTGCTGAGTTTTTCCAGGTATTTCTGTTTCTGTTTTTGTTTTGGATTTCCAGCATCCGCAATTTTTTGCTTTTATCCTCTACCAATATCACCAAAGAATAGATTATCTGGTTACTATCACACTCCCATTTTTGAAACCTTGATGTGTGTAAATTGGCTGCTGCATTTCCTACATTACATAGGACTGTACTTCATTGGCTGTAAAGTCCCAAATGTCATGAAATATGCTATATAAATGGAAGTCTTTCTTTTCCATCAAGTCTATTCATCTGCATGCTTTTGAATTACACTATATTCATCAATAAGAAGTTGATTTTCTCTTTAGCTATAAAGCAGTATTCCATTGTTGGGTGTTTATAGGCCTTGTATGGCATTAAAGGATTTTAATAATGACAAATATCATTGAGATTCCTTGAAGAATATAACAAATGTAGCCCTCTTTCCAATTGTTTGCTCCAGGGTAGATCAGATGTAATTACCAAACCAAAGGGCCCAAGGTTTGTAACTGATGAGCTTTCAACTTCTACTGGGTGTAGATGGGTAGATAATATCAGTCAATTTTTCTGAACAGTATTATTTACCAAGCCTTCTTATTATTGAGCATAACAAACCATTTATCTGTTTGTGGTTGGATACTGCCTATATCTACCTGCAGTGACTTCATGGACAATTATCCTTCAAAAGGAGAAACTGTGGACTATTGAAGTACTTCCTCAGTTAGACATCAAAAATCAATGACTGTTGAAGAAGATAAGGGGGAAATAAATAGGGCTTAATATTCATTTTTTAAAAATCCATTGGTTAGCAGAGGATGGCACCTATATTTGGAAGTAGGTAGGAAGTGGAAACCGGCCTGCCAAAATTCGAATGAGCCATGGGTATCCTGTGAGCATGCAGGGAGGGAAGTTCCAGGAGGGTCTTATAAAAGGGCAAGAGGGAGCTATCCAGGCCAAGGGAGGCCTAAACCTTCCTACTTCTTCTGGCCCCATGTGGAGAGTAAAAGAAAACTCATCTTGAATGGCTTCTTCTAGTTCAATGACCTCTTCATTTGGAATTTTACCTGCTGGAAAGCTACAGTGCCTTGTCCATTTTGGCCAGCATTAAAAAAGTAGCACAGCCCAATCAGGCCATCAGGCCTCAATTTCATGTTGTTAATTTGTAAATTAAGGTTAAATGTCTAGGTGGGGTGGGGCATTCATTGGATAATTACTTATGCACATATAAAGAGGCACTCCAGGCTGTGGGTGGTGGAGGGGGTTGTTAGATTTGATTGTCTGCTTGTGTGGCTATGTTTGTGACTGAGTGAGAGCATGTGGTGTTTGCTGGCATGTTTGAGGCCATCTGTGATTGGTGGGCACTGTGGGGGCTGGGGTGCATCATCAGCCCTGGAAATGACATTTTGATTTAATTTTGTAAGTTTCTTTTCATGTTTTTGCTTTAGTTACAGTGCCCCACTAGGGGCTGCCACCATCTCTGATTTTTAGTTTAATTGATTTTTATTTCTAAAGAGTCTATAAATAGGGGATCTCCCCCCACCAACCCCCCCATTTGTTTTTTGTTTGCTTAATTATAAGAGCATGTAAAGAGACACTCCAGGCTATGTGGTGGAGGGGGTTGTTAGATCTGATTGCCTTCCCTCTTCTACAGCCATGTTTGTAGCTGGGTGTGACGAGTGGGAGCCAATGGTGTCCGTTGGTATGCTTGAGGCCTTCCGTGATGGGTGGGCACTGAGGGGGCTGGAGTGCATCATCAGTCCTGGGAATGATATTTTGGTTTGATTAGATAAGCTTCCTTTCAAAGTTTTATTTTTGTTATAGTGTCCCATCAGAGGCTATGTCCTCTTTTTTATTTGTTTATTTAATTGATTTCTTAAAAGAGCATATAAAGAGACTCTCTAGGCAGTAGGCTGTGGAGGGTTTGTCTGGCCTGCTTGTCTTCCCCTCTTCTGTGGCTATGTTCATGGCTGGGTGTCGCTGGAGAGGGAATGTGCAGTGACTGTCCACTGGTATGCTTGAGGCCTCCTATGACCTGTGGGCACTGCAGGAGCTGGACTGCATCATCAGCCCTGGGAACATTAATTTAATGTAATTAGATAAGTTTCCTTTGAAAGTTTTCTTTTTGTTACAGTGCCCCATCAGGAGCTGTCACCCCTTTTATTAGTTTATTTTATGGTTTTCTTTCAAGAGTATAAAGAGACACTCCAGGCAGTGGGCTGTGGAGAGGTTGTTAGACCTGACTATTTGCTCCTCTTCCATGGCTACGTTTGCACACGGGTGTCCCTGGACAGGGAGCACACGGTGTCAGCCAGTACACTTAAGGCCTTCTGTGACTGGTGGATGCTGCAGAGGGTGGAGTGCATCATCAGCCCTGGAAGCAACAATTTTTAATTTGATAAAAACAAAAAACTACTGCGGATGGTGGAAATCCAAAACAAAAACAGAATTACCTGGAAAAACTCAGCAGGTCTGGCAGCATCGGCGGAGAAGAAAAGAGTTGATGTTTCGAGTCCTCATGACCCTTCAGCAGAACTGAGTATAGTTAGGAGAGGGGTGAAATATAAGCTGGTTTAAGGGGGTGGGGTGAGAGAAGTTGAGGGGGGTGCGTTGGTTGTAGGGACAAGCAAGCAGTGATAGGAGCAGATAATCAAAAGATGTCACAGACAAAAGGATCCAAGAGGTGTTGAAGGTGGTGATATTATCTAAGAAAATGTGCTAATTAAGAATGGATGGCAGGACACTCAAGGTACAGCTCTAGTGGGGGTGGGGTGGAAAGACTGACAAGGTATTAGTTGTAGATTTTAAAATAATGGAAATAGGTGGGAAAAGAAAAATCTACATAAATTATTGAAAAAAAAAACAAAAGGGAGGGGGAAGAAACGGGGTGGGGGTGGGGGTGGGGATGGGGGGAGGGGGAGTTTAAGATCTAAAGGTGTTGAATTCAATATTCAGCCCGGAGGGCTGTAAAGTGCCTAGTCGGAAGATGAGGTGCTGTTCCTCCAGTTTGCGTTGAGCTTCACTGGAACAATGCAGCAAGCCAAGGACAGACATGTGGGCAAGAGAGCAGGGTGGAGTGTTAAAATGGCAAGCGACAGGGAGGTTTGGGTCTTTCTTGCGGACAGACCGCAGGTGTTCTGCAAAGCGGTCGCCTAGTTTGCGTTTGGTCTCTCCAATGTAGAGGAGACCGCATTGGGAGCAACGAATGCAGTAGACTAAGTTAGGGGAAATGCAAGTGAAATGCTGCTTCACTTGAAAGGAGTGTTTGGGCCCTTGGACGGTGAGGAGAGAGGAAGTGAAGGGGCAGGTGTTGCATCTTCTGTGTGGGCATGGGGAGGTGCCATAGGTGGGGGTTGAGGAGGAGGGGGTGATGGAGGAGTGGACCAGGGTGTCCCGGAGGGAATGATCCCTCCGGAATGCCGCCAGGGTGGGGTGAAGGGAAGATGTGTTTGGTGGTGGCATCATGCTGGAGTTAGCGGAAATGGCGGAGGATGATCCTTTGAATGCGGGGGCTGGTGGGGTGATAAGTGAGGACAAGGGGGACCCTATCATGTTTCTGGGAGGGAGGAGAAGGCGTGAGGGCGGATGCGCGGGAGATGGGCCGGACACGGTTGAGGGCCCTGTCAACGACCGTGGGTGGAAAACCTCGGTTAAGGAAGAAGGAAAACATGTCAGAGGAACTGTTTTTGAAGGTAGCGTCATCAGAACAGATACGACGGAGGCAAAGGAACTGAGAGAATGGGATGGAGTCCTTACAGGAAGCGGGGTGTGAGGAGCTGTAGTCGAGGTAGCTGTGGGAGTCGGTAGGCTTGTAATGGATATTGGTGGACAGTCTATCATCAGAAATTGAGACAGAGAGGTCAAGGAAGGGAAGGGAAGTGTCAGAGATGGACCATGTGAAAATGATGGAGGGGTGGATATTGGAAGCAAAATTAATAAATTTTTCCAGGTCCAGACGAGAGCATGAAGCCGCACCGAAGTAATCATCGATGTACCGGAGAAAGAGTTGTGGGAGGGGGCCGGAGTAGGACTGGAACAAGGAATGTTCCACATACCCCATAAAGAGACAGGCATAGCTGGGGCCCATGCGGGTACCCATAGCCACACCTTTTATTTGGAGGAAGTGAGAGGAGTTAAAGGAGAAATTGTTCAGTGTGAGAACAAGTTCAGCCAGACAGAGGAGAGTAGTGGTGGATGGGGATTTTTCAGGCCTCTGTTCAAGGAAGAAGCTAAGGGCCCTCAGACCATCCTGGTGGGGGATGGAGGTGTAGAGGGATTGGACGTCAATGGTGAAGAGGAAGCGGTTGGGGCCAGGGAACTGGAAATTGTTGATGTGACGTAAAGGTGTCAGAGGAATCACAGATGTAGGTGGGAAGGGACTGGACAAGGGGAGAGAGAAGGGAGTCAAGATAACAAGAAATGAGTTCCGTGGGGCAGGAACAGGCTGACACGATCGGTCTGCCGGGACAGTTCTGTTTGTGGATTTTGTGTAGGAGTTAGAAGCGGGCCGTCCGAGGTTGGAAGCTGTGGGAGGAAGATCTCCAGGGGAGATGAGGTCAGTGACAGTCCTGGAAACAATGGCTTGATGTTCAGTGGTGGGGTCATGGTCCAGGGAGAGGTAGGAGGAAGTGTCTGCGAGTTGACGCTTAGCCTCCGCGAGGTAGAGGTCAGTGCGCCAGGCAACAACAGCACCACCCTTGTCAGCGGGTTTGATGACAATATTGGGGTTGGACCTGAGAGAACGGAATGCAGTAAGTTCAGAGAGAGACAGATTAGAATGGGTGAGAGGAGCAGAGAAATTGAGACGGCTAATGTTACGCCGACAGTTCTCAATGAAAAGATCAAGAGAAGGTAAGAATCCAGAGGGAGGGGTCCAGGTGGAGGGAGAATATTGGAGGTGGGTAAAAGGATCCGTTGAACGGGGAGAGTACTCCTGCCCAAAGAAGTGGGCACGGAGACGAAGACGGCGGAAGAAGAGTTCAGCATCGTGCCGAGCCCGAAATTCATTGAGATGAGGGCGTAAGGGTATGAAACTAAGTCCTTTGCTGAGCACTGAACGTTCAGCATCGGAAAGGGGAAGGTCAGGGGGTATAGTGAATACGCGGCTGGGGCTGGGATTGGAAGATGGGGTGGGGACGGAGGGACAAGCAGGGGTGGAGGGTCCCAGATGGGTGTTGGTGTCGATGAGTTGTTGGAGCTTGCGTTCCTTAGCATTTGAGAGAAAGAGAAAAACTTTCTTGTTAAGGCGTCGGAATTTTTAATTTGATTTTGTTAAGTTTCCTTTGAAGTTTTGCCTTTTTGTTCAGTTAACTTGTTTATTAGTTTATTTGTTAATTAGTTTATTTTTTTATTGGTTTACTCAAGTATAAAGGGATTCTTACCCCTTTAAAGGTTGGTTCATTAGTTAATTAGTTTATTTGTTTATTTGATACTCCGAGTATAAAGAGACACTATGGAGTGCATCATCACCCCAGGATATCTTTTAATTTAATAAGTTTCTGTTAAAGCTGTAATAATGTGGAAGTGCCCCTTTCACAGGGGTGTTAATTTGCTTATTTTCATTGGTTTACTGATTTAATCAAGAGTATAAAGAGGTACTTTCCTCCCAAGGCCAGTGGTCACCACAGGAGTTGAAATGCGTCATGAGCTCTGGAAACAACATTTTAATTTAATTTTATAAGTTTCCTTTGTTTTTGGTTTTGTTACAGTGCCCTTTTAAGGAGCTGTTAATTTGTTTATTAGTTCATTTGTTTAGTTTGTATGTTCAAAAAGTAAGAAACACTTAGTGACACTGGTGTTGCACTATAGAGTTCAGAGCTGTACATTTCTAATCTCTCGCTTTGTGAATAAATCTAAAACTGAGTAAAGACTGCTGACTTCTCCTTCACCAACCAGCTATAAGAAGTTTAGTGCATGTGACAATGAGGATCCCCCAATCTTTGGGTGGACAGCTTGGACGGTCAAAATCATGGATGGTGGGATCCTCACTGCTGGAGGGTGGGTAAGTTTCCTGGGCTATTTTACTGCCTACCTGCCCAATTTCTTCCAGGCTGGTAGGGTTAAAATTGCCCTCTGATGCCAGTAGACCTTTTGGATTTATTATTCATCAAGACTAAACACAAATCTGCCCATTCAATATCTGCACATATGCACTTCCAACTGGAGTGATTAGGTAATAATCAAAAATAGAACCCTAGCTGATTATCTTTTTCTCATTGCTGCCCAATTTTATCAAATACTGTAGGTGAGATCAACTAATCAAAAATAGATTGGAGATTCAATTTAGAACTTTCTGGTCTATATGGCTTGGTTACTTTAACTTAACTAAGTGAGTCAACAGAAAAGCTATGGCTATCCTTTTTAATATGTCAGTAAAGACTGAAAATGTACCAATTGATACTTAAGGATATTTCCAGTGGAGATAGCTAGATAGCAAAGAAAGAAGTAACATGTAACGCATATTTCACACCAATGAATTGCTTGTGAAATATAGTCACTGGTGGAATGTAGGCAAATGGAGTATCCAATTGGCATAGAGCTAGATATGAGAAATAGCAATGAACTATAAATGACCAGTTAATTTTTTGAGTAATGTGGTTAAGATATAAATGTTGGCTGAGAAATCAGAATTCTCTTGCTCCTCTTCAAATACTATCACATGATCTTTTAAATTCACATGAAAGGGGAACTAGGGCCTTGCTTTAACATTTAATCTGGAAGATGGCACACCAGCAGTGCAGTACACCCTCTTCTGTACTGAAATATCAGCTAGATTATGGACTCAAGTCTAGAGTAGAGCTTAAAGCTCATACCTTCTGACCCAAGGGAGAAGACTAATAGCACTGAGCCAGGCTAACATGTCCAATCAAGGAAAAGGATCCTGTCAGGATTTTGCCCTCATAATTTGAATACAAATCCAACTGTGTTCCCAGCTGATGATGCCTAACACATAGGAACTGGAGTACGTCACTCATCCCTTCAAACCTGTCCATATCCTTTTATACCCTTGTCTCTCAAAAATCTATCTCAATTTTAAAATTATTAATTGAGATAGGATCTAATGCTCTTTGTGGAAGGCAGTTACACACATCTAATACCCTTTGTGTGAAGAACGTCTGTCCTGAATGGCTTGGCACTGATTTTAAGGTTAGGTGCCCTTGTGCTAGACTCCCCCACCAGTAACTTTTTATCCCTATAAATTTGTTTCAATATCACTCCTTAATCTTCCGTGCTCCAGGGAATATAAACCAAATTTATCTCTCATAATCTAACCATTACAGTCCCCACTGTGACATTAGAGTGCATCTGCTGCACTGTGCTACTTCCAATGGCAACATACTTTTTCTGCACTACAGTGCCCAGAACTGTACATAAGTGCTCCAGATGTGATCAATCCAGGGCATTGAGTAACTGTAGCAAAAATTCCTCGTTACATTCCAGCCCTCCTTTAATATTCTTGATTTTATTTCGTAACTACTACATCTTAATGATCTGTGCATATGAACCTCTAAACCTCTTTTAGCCTTCACCATTCCTAACTTTTTTCCAGTTAAATAATACTGAGACCTACCCTGGATGACTTCACACTTACCAGTTTTAAAATCCATATGTGGCAGTGCCACACAACAAGATGGAAGGTATCCTCATTGTGAAGGTGGGATTTTGTGGTGTTCACTCCTACCAATACTGTATGACAGATGCATTTGTGAAGAGTAGATTGGTGAGGACAAGGTCAAGTAGTTTTTTCCCTCTTGTTACACCCCTCATTACCTGTTGTAGACTCAGTATAGCAGCTATTTCCTTTCAGATTCGGCCAGTTCAGTTGTAGTGGTGCTACTGAGCCACTCTTGGTGATGGACATTGAGGTTCCCCCACCCAGCATACATTCTGTGCCCTTGCTACCCTCAGTGCTTCTTCCAAGTGTTGTTCAACTTGGAGGAGTACTAATTCATCAGCCGAGGGGTTTGGGTGGGGCGGTGCGGTAGTTGGTAATCAGCAGGAGGTTTCCTTGCCCATATGTCAATGTTGAGGACTCCTTGTACACCATTGTGCCTCCACCTCTAGTGGGTCTGTCCTGTTGGTGGCACAGGACCTACCCAGGGATGGTGGTGGTGATGCTTGGGACATTGCCTGTATGGTATGATTCCACGAATATGTCAGGCTTTGCAATTTTGGCAGAAGCCCTCAGATGTTAGGAAAGAGGACTTTGCAGGGTTGACAGACTGGGTATGCCATTGTCATTTCTGGTGCCTAGGTTGCTGCCGGGTATTCCATCTGATTTCATTTCTGTTTTTCAACTGTATAGTGAGTATCCAACTGAGTAGTTTGCTAGGCCATTTCAGAGGACAGTTAAGAGTCAACCACATTGCTGTGGGCTGGAGTCAAATGTCGGACACACCAGGTATAGCAGTTTTGTCTGGATGGCAGATTTCCTTCCCTGAAGGACATTAGTGAACTAGATGGACTTTTACGATAATCGCAAGGGTTTCATGGTCACTATAACTAAGATTAGCTTTTAATTCCATATTTATTAATTGAACTTAAATTCTTCCAGCAGCTATGGTGGGATTTGAACCCATGCCCCAAGAGTATTGCCCTGGGCCTCTGTATTAGTCCAGTGGAACTACCATTACACTACTACCTCCCCATACAGAAATGAAAACCTCATTCCACTCTGTCAATTCAGTTTGCATTCTGCCAGTAGTAGTGTGAGATGTGTTCCAATAAATAAAACAAAAATTTGCTAGTTTCTGATTCAATGACAATTGAAGATACTCCCAATTTATATCTAGCATTTTTTTAACAGAGCACGCTTAACAATTTGCACTGTGCATTCTGCTGCTCTATTTGAAGCAGGATGATACGGTGGAACTCTAGTGTGCTTTACCTCATTCATTCCCGTGAATTTTACAAATTCTTCTGAACAAAACTGAGGTCTGTGGTCAGAGACAATTTCCTCTGTGGACCTATAAGCAGCTAATAAACTGAAGTATTTAAAGTTTTGCTAGTTATTGCTCAATTCATCAGAAACCCCTCAAACCACTTCGAATGTCTATCTATAACAATGAATAGCTGTTATCCTTCAAATTTGGGTTCTATAAAAAGAGTCTTATTGGACTCTTTGTCTCTACAGATGATGCCCGACCTGCTGAGTTTTTCCAGCACTGTTTTCATTCCATCCAAAGCAACATGAACTATGATGCCCTGTGAATTTTCACTGGACAACCTTGTGCTTTGGATCACAAGGGTCTCAATCAACCCCTCATCAGCCTGCTGTGTTTGACAACCATATGCAGTGACTGTCATTTCTTCCAGCCAATGTTTTCTCCATTTACATTCTTTTGACATGACTTGGCAAGATGACCCTTCTTCTTGAAACTGTAGCATTCTGTCTTCACAATTTTTTCGTTCATTCCTTCATGGGTTGTGGACATGGCTGGCTAGGGCAGCATTTATTGCCCATCTCTAATTGCCATTAATAAGGTGGTGACCACCCTTCTTGAACAGCTGCAGTCCTGCCGGGTGTAGGAACACCCACAGTGCTGTTAGGAAGGGAATTCCAGGATTTTAACCCAGTGACAGTGAAGGGACAGTGATATATTTCCAAGTCAGGATGGTGCGTTGCTTGGAGGGGAACTTGCAGGTGGTGCTCCCATGCATCTGCTGCCTCTGTCCTTCTAGGCGGTAGAAGTCACAATTTGGAAAGTGTTGTGGAAAGAGCCTTGGTGAGCTGCTGCAGTGGTGTATCTTGTATATGGTGCACACTGTTGCCACTGTGCATTGGTGCTTTGACATCACCTTCAAAACCTGCAACCTCTGCCACCTAGAAGGACAAGGGCAGAAGATGCATGGGAAAGCCACCACCTGCAAGGTCCCCTCCAAGCCACACACTATCCTGATTTGGAACTATATCACCGTTTCTTCACTGTCACTAAGTTAAGATCCTGGAACTCTCTTCTTAACAGCACTGTGGGTGTACCTACACCAAATGGACTGCAGCAGTTTAAGAAGGTGGCTCACTGTCACTTTTTCTTACTGTACTCAATTCAATAGCTTGCAGTACTGATGTAGAATGTAAAAATAGAGTGGTCAATTGAAAGCAATGGAAAATATTGCAGAACCACAGCAATTTAGGCCTGTGAGAAATAATTGACTATCATGCTGCTCATGGGAAGGCCATTTCTTGCGGTAAATAACGTGGTCGCCCACAATACTAGAATATTAATCTTACTGTACAACAGAAATGAGAAACTGAAAAATAAATTTGAAACATTTAATGCATTCGAGAGTTAGATAACAAATATTGGTTGTGTAAAGTTCTTTGTTGCTTCAGGCAATGCGTCATTTACATTTCGAAATCAACATCTTGCTTTCCGAGTAGGATTGTACTACTTAGAATAAAATGCCTACAAAAATGAGCAATTACAAAAAATGAATCTGACGAAACACCCTATCAATGTCTAATGACCAATGCAGCACTGATGGACAAGCTCAGACTCAGCTCTTCAAACTGTGATAGCCTCCAACCACAAGATGCTCCTTGCTTCAACTATAACAAGATAAAAGCAAAATACTGTGGATACTAGAAATCTGAAACAAAAAAACAGGTAATGCTGGAAAAACTCAGCAGGTTTAACAGCGTCTGAGGGGAGAAAGACAAAGTTAACGTTTCAAGTCCGTATGACTTTTCTTCAACTTTAATAAGTCTACTTTGTTCAGATCAATACGCATTGATGGAAGAAATCAGACAGAGCCAACTATGAAGCATTTATAATCATTGGACATATCTATCAATTTCAAAGTACTATAAAACTCAGAAACGCCACTGCTTTCGTAAGGACTTGTTTAAAATTGTCTCGATAAATTGTAATATGTGATCAGACATTTTCTTAACAGAGGCAAGTGGTATATTGACTTGCTATTTAAACAGGTTATATGTTTTTGCTTCCTGTGTGCAAAGGACATAACCACAAAATACAACAGTGTTATTTTATTTGTACAATGGATCCAAGGCAGACTGTAAAAGCTGAATCAATTCATAAGCTTCACTTCCCGCCGTCATAATAGTTTCAGCACCTTCCTGAGTTCAATTTTTTAAATAACTTTTGAAATTCTTGCAAAGATTATGTCTGGAATCTTCTGCCCTTCTCCACAGTGAGTTTGGTGGCAGGGTGGCATGTAATCAGATCTGAGGGTGGTCCTGCCACCTTTCCACCTCCACCCAGATTATATCCATGGCAGGAAGGCCTCTGGACAGCCTTCACACACCACCACCAATTGAGGTCCCTAAGTGGCCAATTAATGCCCACTTAAAGGTCTCATCCTGCCACTGCTGGTGTTAACTCAGCGATGGGCCTCATCATGCAGGGTGCATGACAAGCAAACTCATGAGGGAGGTTGCTTGCAGGCTCCCTGGGGGAAAAGGGGAGGGAGGGTCCCTTGTTCAAAGACACTCAGTATCTGACTGAGGAAACCGGCAAAGGGAAGGGAGGGTCCTTTGTGAGACAATCCTGCCCTTATTGCTGAATCCCCTCCCCAGTGACTCCAACCCCATGATCTGCCTGCCCCCCATTCCTGCCATCAGTCACCTCTGGTCTGTGGTCCAGCAACAGTCCGCTCAGGTAGATGTCATACTAGCAGCACCACCACCACCTCCTCAGTGGCACTGCCGTTCCATAGAGGTGCGGGTCTCTGATTAGCCGACAGTTCTCAGCAGGCAGGACTTCTGCCCCCAGGGTCCTTTATCCTGGGAAAAGGCCCTCTGCTGACCTGTAAAATGCCTGAGTGGCACATGATGCACAAGCCTTCCCGGAAAGAGACCACCATTGCCTCTATAAGGTTCCAGGCCATGAGTACCTTTCATTCTTTTCAATGTAAGTTTAGCATTAAAATTACCGTTTATTAACAGATAATAATTCATGCCTAAAATGTACAAACATAATGGGGGGAAATTTTCCTCTCTGCGCTATTTGCTCAAAAATTATAAACCTCTTCATCATATATTTAATGCACAGGTAAATCTTCCCCATTCTGAGCAATTAACCATTGAGTTGTATACTTATGCCATATAATTGTGACTAATACTTATATAGCCAAAATAAAGCACAAATAGCAAAATAGAGAGCACATGAAATGAAAGGCAACATAGTGACCTGGGGTCGGTAATTGGTTGGGAGATAGTGAACCATAAGAACATAAGAAATAGGAGCAGGAGTAGACCATGTGGCCCCTTGAGCCTGTTCTGCCACTCAACATGATCATGACTGATGATCTGCTTCAACTCCACTTTCCACCCAACCCCCATAACCCTCAATTCCCCGATTGACCAACAATCTTTCTCAAGCCTTAAGTATATTCAGCAATCCAGAATCCATGACTTTCTGGTGTAGACCAATCTAAAGATTCACAACGCTCTGAATGATGAAATTTCTCCTCAACTAAATCCTAAATAATCGACCCCTTATCCTGAGAGTTTGACCCAGGTTGTAGGTTCCCCAGCAGGCAAGAAACATCCTCTCACTGACTACCCCTGTGAAGCCCCTTCAGAATCTTAAATGTTTCAATGAGATCACCTCTCATTCTTCTAAACTCCAGAACATATAGGACAGCTTTACTTAGCCTTTTATTGTAGGACAGCCCTCACATCCCATCAAACAGTCTAATGAACCTTTGCTGTGCCGTTTCTCATGCAAAGTATATTCTTTCTTAGATTTAGAAAAACTGTGCACAATATTCCAGGTATGGTCTCATTAAAACACAGTACAATTGTAGCAAAATTAGGGATAAAGACTAAGATTTCTGACTGGTGGGTGAGACAAATTGTGCTTCTCAGGGATCTGTACTGAGGCCTCAGCTTTTCATCATATATATTAATGCCTTGGGTGAAGGAATACTTGCATATCCAATTTTGAAAATGACAAGTCAGAAGGAACAGTAATTTGTGTGGATAGGAGCAGGAAGTTACAAAAGGACTAAGTGAGTAGCCAAACTATGGCAGATGTGAGAAAGTATAAGGTACCTTGGATCTGTGAAAGAAAAACTCCAAGAGAAGACTGCAGACCTCAAAGACCTACAAACCCTTGGAAAAAGAACAAGAAGAAAAAAGATTTAAGGATCACCTGAGAACGGAGCATTGTGGGTGCTGCAGATGCAAGCAGCCACACGGAGCCGGAGTCCAGAAGATAGTGAGTAAAGATTACAATCTACAAGCCAAACTACTGAAGAAGCAACAGATCCAGAGCTTAGGGTAAGCATGGTGTGTACACCACTCTCAGAACCATTCCAAAGCACTGAAGGCTCACAACAGGATCAACACTGGGACAATTGGAAAAAGAGATTCTCCAGATAAAGAACAGCTTCAGGTTTGCATAAGAAGGACCAGATGAATCAGGTCAGTACTTTACTCTATGCAGTAAGAGCCAATGTTATTGCAAGACAGGGCATTGATGAGGCTTTGAGCTCATATGAGGAAGTCCTCCAGGTATTCGATTCCTACTACTGTGTTTGAAAAAAATTGATCATTGAGCAAGCGAAATTTAATAAGGTAGCAAAAACCAGGCAAATCCATTTATAAATGACCTGCACAGACTCACGGAGAATTGAGACTACAGGATTTTCAGAGATGAATTAATACGTGATCATATAGTAATTGGGGTCTTAGATAAAACACTGTCAGACCTTTTGCAAATGAGAGAAGATTTAGTTCTCACAAATGCAGTGCAAATAATGCAACTGACCAAATTTAGCAAGCTAAACAGAACGGGGAAAGTGATATAACCTGGATAAAATGACTGAAGCCATTCCAATATGTCGGACAAAAAAGAGAAAGTGCAGTGGGACAAAAGCCTAGGACATTGGGAAAAAGCATACTCAACCGCCATTTTGAAATGCTCTCGGCGTGGCGGGAAAACCCTGCACAAACAGGAAGAATGCCCAGGCGGGGGAGCTAAGTGCCACAACTGTGGGAAATAAAATAGCCTGCAGATCCAAAGTTCCTATAGCTTATTAGAAGAAATAGATAACAGTGAAAACAAATAAAATCCAAGAAGTGGAATAGCCACAGAAAAAAACAAATAACCTGGTTAGGGGAAGTTAACAAAACAGAAAATAATTATTGGAACATGAAATAGGGAAGTGATGGCGTAGTGGTATTATCGCTGGACTAGTAATCCAGAGACCCAGGGTAACGCTCTGGGGACCTGGGTTTGAATCTCATCACGGCAGATGGTGAAAGTTGAATTCAATAAAAATCTGGAATTAAAAGTCTAATGATGACCATGAAGCCATTGTCAATTGTTGTAAACACCCATCTGGTTCACTCTGCTGTCCTTACCTGGTCTAGCCTACATGTCACTCCAGACTCACAGCAATGTGATTGACTCTTAACTGCCCTAGGGATGGGTAATAAATGCTGGCCTGGCCAGTGATGCTCACATCCTATAAAGGAAGAATAATTTTTTTTTTAAATTAGAAGTTGATGGTCACCCCACAGAATTCAAGCTTGATACTGCGACTGTGGCAGGTGTTTCAATATTATCAGATGAAGTAAAAAATCACATTACAACTATCCTCCATCCAGTTGCAAGGTCCAGAAGGGACTACACTAAAACCTACACTTGGCAAGATTAAGATACAAGGATAAAGAAATGGTGAAATGTGATAAAGAACCAGGAGCCATCATTATTGAGCAGAAAAGCATGTTTGCAGCTAAGGCTCATTCACAAAGTTGATGAAATTGCTGACAAGCAGTCTAGTGAGGTATTCAGGAGTGAATGTCCATCCCTATTTTCAGGCTTAGAAAAGCTGAAAACAAGGGCTCATCTCTCCAGTAACCATGCTGACAAAGTGGTGTTCTAGAATAGTCACAGCACCAAAGCCTAATGATTCCATTAGAATCTGTGTGGGGACTTGACTCAATTAAACAAGTCAGTCGAGTGTGAAATCCACCCCATGGCATCAGTGGATGAAAGTCTCGCCAAATTAGCAAAAGCACTCCCTTCACAAAATTAGATGCTAACAGCAGCTTTTGGCAGTTGCCTCTGGACAAAGAATCCAGATTGCTACCTACTTTTATCACCCCATTTGGTCATTATTGTTTTAACAGGTTACCACTTGGAATTGCTTTTGCACCTGAGATATTCCAAAGAACAATGGGTGGAATCGTCCAAGATTTTCTCTAAGTGCGGTAGCGTGCCGGCTGCAATGATGGATTTTTGTATAGTATTATCCACTTCCCAGTGTGTCCTGCCTCATTAATAACGCATTCACCAGAAACACACCGGATCACTGGTGGGTGGGCTTGGATTTGACCCCCATGTCGTGTCCTCAGCGCTTCCTTGCTTCAGGCGCCATAAGTAAAGTGCACCAGAGTGCAGCCTGTTTCATGTCTACAGACCAGGACTACTGCAGATGACAGATGGCCCTGATAGCAAAGGTGACAGCAGCCCTCAAATTTAGTGACGCCTCTCTGGGTCGCCTGCTGAATGCAGCAGAAGACCACCGCAAACTCCTCTACCCCCTCTCTGGCTGCAGGAGGTTCATCAGAGTCACCAATCCGGCTTGGGAGGTGGTGGCAGAGGCGGTCAGCGCCAAAGGAGCACTGAGGAGGTCAGCCATCCAGTGCAGGAAGAGAATGAATTATCTCATCCATTCCGCCAGGGTAAGTGAACCACCTCATCACCCTCAACTCACACACTCACAAACCCATCACACATCCACAGGGATCTCACACTTGAAGGGACAACACCACTAACACTCACACACACCCTCACATCTCCATCAGGCTCATATCCTCTCGAGCTCGCATCCTCATCCCATCCATGGCTCCACTCACCACACAAATATTCCACGCATCCTTATCATCTACCATGGCATGCGTCCTGCTTATACTCTCTCCATCTGTTTATATGCAAGAGAAGCTGACTCACAACAGGATGGAGACGTCTCAGACCAGGGGTAGAGTGGCCCACATTAGGCCCCTCACTCACTTTGAGGAGAGTGCCATCGCTCTGACTGGTGAGGACATGGACCGTGCCTGTGGTAATGGTGAGGTCGGAGATTAACACCCGCGTGAGGATCTCCTGCTTTTGACTCTGCTGCCATGCACTAATTATCTCTACTTTGGTTCACAGAGAGATCTGCGAAGCAACCGACCCCCTCAGCCAACCAGTCCCTCAGCTCCATCCAGGTTCTCACCTCCAGTGGAGGACGCCTCCTCCCTTGATGAGCTGGAAATAAGCAGCCTGGAAGACCCATCACAGCACTTACCCACACCCTCCACCAGCGCAGAGACACACACCTCAGTGGGACCTAGGTCTAGGGCAGGTTCAGGTTCATGATCTGGTGGTCACCAGACAGACATGTGTCTGCAGCAGGTGGAGGCAGGTTGAGCTGATGCTCGGAGGACTGTTGGGGAAGAGGCATCTGTAAGGTCGGAGTCAGGTGAAGAGCCTCTGGATTCAGCCTTCCAGCTCATTGTGGAGAGTCAGCAGAAGGCGGGGGAACATTATGCAGAGCTGTTGGAAGCCTTCAACAGAGTTTTTTAATTCATTCATAGAATATGAGCATCACTGGCCAGGCCAGCATTTATCGGCCACCCCTAAGTGCCCTTGAGAAGCTGCATGGCTTGCTAGGCCATCTCAGAGGACATTTAAGAGTGAACCACATTGCTGTGGATCCAGAATCACATGTGGGCCAGACCAGGTAAGGATGGCAGATTTCCTCCCCTAAAGGTCATTAGTTAACCAAATGGATTTTTACGACAATGGCTTCATGGTTATCATTAGACTTTTAATTCCAGATTTTTATTGAATTCAAATTCCACCATCTGCCGTGGTGGGATTCGAACCCAGAGCATTACCCCGGCATCTCTGGATTATTAGTCCAGTGATAATGCCACTATGCTACTGCCTCCCCAGGCGTGTTGGAGGAGTGCGTCTGCCTGCTCTCTGATGAAGTGGTGCCCACATGTGCACACATGGAGGTCTCCATGGGAAGAATGGCGGCCATGGAGATTCTGGTCCAGAATAATGCAGACATGCACACAGACCTGCACTCCATGGGCGAGTTCCTACGTGGCAACGTGAGGGGCAAATGGGTCACCTCGAGGTCTCTTGAGATGCTCATACCCCTCAAGGAGTCAGACCACGGACCTCATGCTCACAAAGGGAGGAGGAGCGGCAGCTGGACACCCCTGGATCATCCACTTCGGAATCTCAGAGGCTCTCTGCTCTGAGTCTCCTTTGCCTGTGACCCCCTCAACCTTGGCCTCTGTCACCGCAGAGAGAGCAGCTGGCAGGAGGACAGCCTAAGCAAGCTAGGGCCCTCAAGACCTCAATTTTCCAGAGGATACACACCACAGACATCAGAGGTAACAGGGCCAACCATTGCGCAGGCTGTCTCCACCCCTGCTGTGGATGTCACAGCCGGAACCTAGAAGAAGTGGTAGGGCTAGAAAAGTTAAGAAATTCTGATCACAAGTGGTTGCACGGGTAAACACATTTTGTTACTTTATAATCTGAAACTATGGCCAGAACATTGCTGTCTGTGTGTGGTGGCGGGCCCGACACGCCGACGCGCAAAATGACGCGCGATGACGTCAGACGTGCGTCCCGACGTCATCACGCATCATTTAGATATTTCATTCGGTGGGCACACGCCAGAGGCGGCTGTGCACCCGCTGAACTGTCAACAACCTATTAAGGCCATTAAAAAACCAATTAAACTTGTTAGCAATGCTTCCCGTCCAACCTTAAGGTTGGTGGGCAGGCGAAGATCCCAAGCAGCCTTTGCGTTTTTCAGAAAACCTCATCCATGGGCGGAATAAGGTTTCCTGAAAGGTTAATTAAATAATTAAATAAATTTTGTGAAATGCACAAACATGTCCCAGCTCATGTGACATTGTAACATGAGGGGACATGTTTGAATAATATTTTAGATCATTTATTGAAAATTTTCATTGCCAACTTAATCTCCCTGAGCAGCTCTGTGGCTCAGAGATTGCTGTGCTCTTTCACGCACATGCACGAAAGAGCGCAGGCCCCGACTCTCCTTCCTCCCCCTGCCTGCACAGGTAGCACTGTACGCTACCGGCCATGTGTCATGCTGGGCGGGCCTTAATTGGTCTGCCCATGTAAAATGGCGATGCGCAGCCGATCGTGGGCAGTGATCAACTCCGTGCCCGCCCCCACCCGTTCCCACCCAGCCCGCCCGGCACAGGTAAGATGCAGCCCTATATTCACTTTCACTGAATAATGTGCAATGTTATCTTTCAGCATCATTTACAAGTTTCATGAGTGCTCCCCCTGCATCCCCCCAACGCCCAGCCCCACTAGCAGTTCAGCTGCACGCCGCCAGCTGAAGAGTGATTCTGGAGGGAGGAGAATATGTGGCAGGGCCTTTTAGTGCCTAATGCAAGTACTCTCCCACGCACGCAGAGCCTTCATCCATCACACTCATCTCACTGCCCCGAGCATTTTCAACGCTGCCTGCTGGAGTTCTCTTTCAGTTGTCCATCTGAGCTGAACTGCATCTCTGCCCGTCCACTGATTGCACTCCCATGCAGCACCTTTGCTTGTGCAACACGAGGCTCTGCTCACTTTTGATTTTGAAAAGATGTAGTGGTCAAATTCCTCATGAACTCCCCCACTATTTCCTCTCCCCCAGTCACCCAAGTCCTTTCCCGCATAACCATAGACCTCCTGGCGTAACCTGTGACCTCCCCCCCATAACCTTCCAGCCCAAGCCAAAAATCCTCCCAACCACATCGACCTCCCATGTGCTTCTTCTTTATTTTCCCTGCCAAAATGGAAAATTTCACATTTTCCCACATTATACTCCATTTGCCAGATCTTTGCCCACTCATTTAACCAATCTATATCCGTTTGTAGCCTCCTTGTGTCCTCTTCAGAGCTTATTTTCCTACCTATCTTTGTGTCATCAGCAAATTTAGCCACCGTTCCTTTGGTCCCTTCATCCAAGTCATTCATATAAATTGTAAAAAGTTGAGAGCGCAGCATTGATCCCTGTGGCACACCACTCGTCACATCCTGCCAACCAGAAAAAGACCCATTTATGCCTTATCTCTGTTTCCTGTTAGCTAGCCAATGTGTTACCCCTACACCATGAGCTTTTATTTTCCGCAATAACCTTTGATGTGGCATCTTATCAAATGCCTCGGAAAATCTAAGTACAGTACATCCACCAGTTCCCCTTTAACCACAGGATATACTACTTCTTCAAAGAATTCCAATAAATTGATTAAACATGATTTCCCTTTTACAAAACCAAGTTGACTCTGCCTGGTTACCTTGAATTTTTCCAAGTCTTCAGCTATAACGTCTTTAATAATAGCTTCTAACATTTTCCCTATGACAGATGTTAAGCTAACTGGCATGCTTTCTGTCTTCCCCCTTTTTAATAAAGGAGTTACATTTACTATTTTCCAATCTAATGGAACCTTCCCCAAATCAAGGGAATTTTGGAAATTAAAACCAACGCACCAACTATCTTCCTAGCCACTTCTTTTAAGACCTCAGGATGAAGTCCATCAGCACCCAAGGACTTGTCAGCCCTTGGTTGCAACAATTTGCTCAGTACCACTTCCCTGGTGATTGTAATTTTCTTGAATCCCTCCCTCCCTCCCTTCCATTTCCTGATTTACAGCTATTTCTGGGATATTACTTGTATCCCCTATAGTAAAGACTGATGCAAAATACCTGTTCAATTCATCTGCCATCTCCTTACTTTCCATTATTAATTCCCCAGAGCCACTTTCTATAGGACCAACACTCAGTTTGTTAGCTGTTTTCTTTTTCAAATATCTATAGAAACTCTTACTATCTGTCTTTATATTTCTAACTAGCTTTCTCTTATACTCTAATTTTTCCCTCCCTATCAATCTTTTAGTTATTCCTTGCTGTTTTTTTATATTTTGTCCAATCTTCTGACTTGCTGCCAATTTTTGCATAATTATATGCGTTTTCTTTAAATTTGAAACTACCTTTGACTTTTCTAGTTAACCACGGATGTTGGGCACTCCCCTTGGAAATGTTCTTTCTCGTTGGAATGCATCTATTTCATGTGTTCTGAAATATCCCCTTAAATGTCTGCCATTGTATTTCTAATGACCTATCCCTTAACCCAATTTGGTGGCTCACTTTAGCTCTCTCTGCTTTCATTCCCTCATAATTGCCTTTATTTAAGTTTAAAATACTAGTCTCAGACCCACTCTTCTCTCCCCCAAACTGAATGTAAAATTCAATCATATTATGATCGCTGCTGTCTAGGGGCACCTTCACTATGAGGTCATCAATTAACAAAATGTCTTCTGTGACGGCTCACATAAAGAGCTTCCAATCTAGTGTTATCCCTATCCTCCTCGTCACCTTCAAAACTTGGAAAATTGGGGTTCCCAAACTCGCCCTAAAGCAGGCAGAAATGTTATCAGAAATTCTGACTATTAACTCCACTCTTTCCTTTATTTACACCTGTAGTAAACACAAATGGGCAGAATTTTTGCTACTGAAGCAGGTAGCTCAAGTTGGGAAATTTCCCGGTTTGCAGGGCCTGCTCGGTTTAAAAGTGCCGCAAATCATCCAGCTATGGGGCTGGGTGTTGGGGAAGGGGCAGTGGAGGGATGGAGTTGGGCCTGCCGACCCCAGAAACAGAGCATAGGTGGCCACGAGGGCTGGTGAGTGTTGAGTGGGGCTGGTTAGATGGCCCACCTCAGTTCTCTGAGATTTTGTCCAAGATGTTTTAGGAGCTGATAGGCCCTCTAGCCCTCGCCCCTCATACCCCTTTTCTTCAACACCCACTGCCCCGATAACCCCTCATTACTTCCATGCTAATTTAATGCTAACCCATGCTCCCTACCCATAACCCAGGTCTCTTCATACCACCTCCATAGCCACTCACCCAGTATCCCCCATGGGCAGACTTCAGGGGCTACGTGGAGATGAAAAAATTAAACTTCTAACAGTCTAATATAGCTCTCATTCATACACACTTGATAGTGAAAAAAACTCCCATTTATAAAACCTATTAAAAGATCTTAAATCTCCTAAAGTAGTTAATCTCTTATAAAACAAACAATATTCTATTCTGACTCTACATAAAAGAGTTAATCCTTTAATAGCCTCTTTAAACTGTCAATCAAACTGTGAACTCAGAACCCCCACTGAGAGAATTGTAGCTTTTAAAACTCAGCCAAGCATTCACAATGACATAATAATAGCCTTTGGGGAAACATCAATAATGAACTATATTGAAATGACACAGCCAGATGCTACTGTGTTTTTTCTAACCTACACCACATGGCCTGTTAATTAAAACAGTCCGGCAGATTATTTCTTTAACTCTGATTGACAGCTGCAGCCTATTTTTTTAAAGTTTAAAGAGCAGGGGATTTAAGAAAAATTTCAAATCATGACAGTTATACAGGCTTTATCTATCCCTCAAGAGTGTTTATATCCACTCCATCAATTCGTGACTCCCACATTGAAAGTTAAGGCCTTTGCAACAGCCAAATGAGATCTGTTTGAACTCAGCACTGAATTCAAATGGCCCTGCTGAGTTTGGGCTTCCCTTCTGTGTGAATCATGCCCTGCTGCCTTTCCTCTACTGGCAAAAATTGGGTCTGTTGGAAATGGGGATGGGGCTTCTGTATCCTGGTCCCACACAACATTTTTAAATGTCCACAGAGTCCTCCTGACTCCATGAAAATTTGGCCCACAAGATTTTATTCTTAATACTTCATTTAGCACTGATACAAAGTAATACTTAATACTTCAGCAGCAGAAACATATTTTACATTACAGTATGGAATTAGACACTACTGGATCAATATTTAAAGTATAATTTAAGACTGTTTTTAGTAGGCTTTAACAGTGCTATGAAAATGTGTCAAGGACAAAATATAAATGACCTTGGGTCCATTTTGATGGTACAATACTATCATTAAAAAAAACTGAAAAAGCATGAAGGCTATTTGAAATGCTATCAAGGTAAGAGAGGCCTCTTGAAATTATAGCTTGTTATGACCACAGCACATGTTAATTGCTAAGTAAACCAAATCCAAGAGGGAAATTCCCTTTATTTGTATTCTGAAAACAAGAGGAAAACCATGCTGATCTCAGCAGGAAGAAGTCCAATAACACTTTGGGGATTTTAAAAATTAAAAGTAAATGTTTTATTAACAAGAAGAAATGAAAACTTAAACACACAAGATTATAGTTACACAGTTAAAATTAGTCTTACAGGACATTCCCCCAAAAAACTCCCAACTTGATCAGGCCCACAAGTAAACACCTTCCAGGCAACACTCCCTTATAGATGTTTTACTATAAAAATCCAGAAATATTATCCAAGGCAAATTACTGTAGCTTTAAAAAAGTAATCCCACATGACCTCATAAATTCTCTTCCACTCTGCTGTGGAAATCCCAGGCTTCAGAATAAGACTACTTTTTGCAGCCCAAGACTTTTCTGGCTTGACTGGATGGTTGATTCAAACTGCATCTTCTCCCAGCTTAGAGCTGTTTCCGGAAATCTTTCTCATATAGCCAACAGCCAACAGCCAACCCCTAAGTTCCCCACAGTAACTCTAAAATGCCTTTTCCCCCCTTTCGTCCATTGTTCTCACATCTCTTTGAAACTCAAATCCTTCCACATGTAAAATTTTTCTGCTCCTATGTCTTATGGTCTAAAATCTTTCATGTTTCTATTTTGTTTTTGGGTCAATAAAATGTAATATACCCTCTTCTGATTTCCTATGGAGTTCCTGTAAGATGCAAAAATGTTTCTTGTCATCTCTGACTTCTCTTTGATACTCAAACAAACTCTCAAATAACCTAAAAATGCAAATGTTAGATCCAATCTATTTACGTATACCTTAAACACACCATAATATCTCATTTCAAATACATACCTAACGCTTCTTTCCTTTCATGTCTTAACCTCCCAGACAACCTGTCTCCAGTAACTTTTCCCCAGCTTAATTAAATCATTTACACACACACACCCCTCTTCACAGAATAATGCAATATTCCCCAAAAATGTTTTTAAAAGTAACATCCATTCTCACAAGTCTTCATTTTAAAAAGTTGAATATGAAATCAATGAAAATGTTTTAGTACTATGCTGCCTCACATGCAGCATGATGTGTATTTTTTATCCCTTTCTTAAGTGTGCACTACACAAACCATTAACAACATAAGTATCACTTGCCATTAAGGTTAAAATAATTGAATTAGAACATTGAGACTGTCCTGAAGTCATTGTTCCCTACTAGGGTTTGGCTCCATAGGTACATTAACTTTCCAATACCTTGTGTAAGCGGTCATGTTCACATTTGAACATCTATAGTAGGCTACAAGAATCATAGGTTGGAATTATATGAGGCCTTTGGTGACAGATTGGGAGGCGGGAAGTTGTCAAAATGGCAATTAATCAAATTTCCAGCCATCATGATAATTTACCAAATTTATCAGCAGCCTGTACAGAGTACATCCAGCAAACCCAGACATATTCCTGTGTCTCATGTTGAAACATATAAGATCCTGAGGGGACTTCACAGGATAGATGTTGAGAGAATGTTTCCTCTTATGAGAGACTAGATCTAGGGGACACAGTCCTCAGGGGAGGCAGTGGCGCAGTGACCCAGGTTAATGCTCTGGGTACCCGGGTTCAAATCCCACCATGGCAGATGTGGAACGTGAATCCAATAAAAAAGAAACCTGGAATTAAAAATCTAATAATGACCATGAAACCATCGTCAATTGTCATAAAAACTCATCAGATTTACTAATGCCCTTTAGGGAAGGAAGTCTGTTGTCCTTACCTCGGCTGAGTTACATGTAACTCCAGACCTACAGCAATGTGGTTGACTCTTAAATGCCCTCTGAAGTGGCCTAGAAAGCCACTCAGTTGTATCAAACCACTGAAGTCTATAAGGAATGAAACTGGAAGGATCACTCAGCACCGACTTAGGCACCAGAAATGACAACAAACCAGCCATGTCAACCTTGCAAAGTCCTCCTTACTAACATCTAGAGGCACGTGCCAAAATTGGGAGAGCTGTCTCACAGACTAGTCAAGCAAGAGCCTGACATAGTCATATTCATGAATCATACCATATAGGTCATGTCCCCGACACCACCATCACCATCTCTGGGTATGTCCTGTCTCACTGGCATGACAGACCCTGCAGAGGTGGCAGCACAGTGGCATACAGTTGAGAGAGAGTTGCACTGGAAGTCCTCAATATTGAGTCCGGACCCCGTGAATTCTCATGGCATCAGGTCAAACATGGGCAAGGAAACCTCCTGCCGATTACCATGTACCGCCCTCCCTCAGCTGATGAAGGAAGCACTGAGGGTGGCAAAGGCACAGAGTGTACTCTGGGTGGGGGACTTCAATGTCCATCACCAAGAGTGGCTTGGTAGAACCACTACTGACCAAGCTGGCTGAGTCCTAAAGGGCATAGATGCTAGACTGAGTCTGCGGCAGGTGGTGAGGAAACCAACAAGAGGGAAAAACATACTTGACCTCATCCTCACCATCCTGCCTGCCGCAGATGCATCTGTCCATGACAGTATCAGTAGGAGTGACCACCGCACAGTCCTTGTAGAGACGAAGTCACGTCATTACATTGAGGATACCCTCTATCATGTTGTGTGGCACTACCACCATGCTAAATGGGATAGATTTCAAACAGATCAAGCAACTCAAGACTGGGCAACCATGAGGCGCTGTGGGCCATCAGCAGCAGCAGAATTGTACTCGAACACAATCTGTAACCTCATGGCCCAGCATATCCCCCACTCTACCAATGCCACCAAGCCAGGGGATCAACCCCAGTTCAACGAAGAGTGCAGGAGGACATGCCAGGAGTAGCACCAGGCATACCAAAAAATGAACTGTCAAACTAGTGAAGCTACAACACAGGACTACTTGCATGCCAAGCAGCATAAGCAGCATGCAATGGACAGAGCTAAGCGATTCCACAATCAACGGATCAGATCTAAGCTCAAAACAAAAACAGAATTACCTGGAAAAACTCAGCAAGTCTGGCAGCATCGGCGGAGAAGATCTAAGCTCTGCAGTCCTGCTACATTCAGAATGGTGGCAGACAGTTGAAAAACTCACTGGCAAAGGAGGTTCCACAAATATCCCCATCCTCAATAATGGTGGAGCCCAGAACATCAGTGCAAAAGATAAGGCTGAAGCATTTCCAACAATCTTCAGCCAGAAGCGCCAAGTAGATGATCCATCTTGGCCTCCTCAGGAGGTCCCCAGCATCACAGATGCCTGTCTTCAGCCAATTCGATTGACTCCACATGACATCAAGAAATGGCTGAAAGCACTGGATCTGAAAAGGCTATGGGCCCTAACAATATTCCGGCAACAATACTGAAGACCTGTGCTCCAGAACTTGACGCACCCCTAGCCAAGCTGTTCCAGTACAGCTACAACACAGGCATCTACTCGGCTGCGTGGAAAATTGCTCAGGTATGTCCTGTGCACAAAATGTAAGACTAATCCAACCCAACCAATTCCCGCCTCATCAGTCTACTCTTGATCATCAATAAAGTAGTGGAAGTGGTCATCAACAGTGTTATCAAGTGGTATTTGCTTAGCAATAATCTGCTCAATGAAGCTCAGTTTGGGTTCAACCTTATTACAGCCTTGGTTCAAATATGGACAAAAGAACTGAACTCCAGCGATAAGGTGAGAGTGACTGCCCTTGACATCAAGACAGCATTTGAAGGAATGTAGCATCAAGGAGCCCTAACAAAACTGGAGTCAATGGGAATCAGGGGGAAAAATCTCCGCTGGTTGGAGTCATACCTAATACAAAGGAAGATGGTTATGGTTGTTGGAGGTCAATCATCTCAGATCCAGAACATCACTGGATGAGTTCCTCAGTGTACTGTCCTCGGTCTAACCATTTTCAGCTGCTTTAAAAATGACATTCCTTCCATCATAAGGTCAGAAGTGGAGATGTTTGTTGATAATTGCACAATGTTCAGCACCATTCGTGACCCCTCAGATACTGAAGCAGTCCATGTCCAAATGCAGCAAGACCTGGACAATATCCAGGCTTGGGCTGTCAAGTGGCAAGTAACATTCACAACACAATTGCCAGGCAATGACCATCTCCAACAAGAGAGAATCTAACCACTGCTCCTTGATGTTCAATGGCATTACCATCACTGAATTCTACACTATCAACAACCATTGACCAGAAACTGAACTGGACTAGCCATATAAATATTGTGGCTACAAGAGCAGGTCAGAGGCTCGGAATCCTGTGATGAGTAAGTCACCTGCTGACTCCCCAAAACCTGTCCAACATCTACAAGGCACAGATCAAGAGTGAGAAGGAATACTCTCCACTTGCCAGGGTGAGTGCAGCTTCAACAACTCTCAAGAAGCTCAACACCACCCATGAGATAAGAACATAAGAACATAAGAAATAGGAACAGGGTTGACCATTCAGCCCCTCGAGCCTGCTCCGCCATTCAATAAGATAATGGCTGATCTTCTTGTGTTTCGATTTCCACATTCCCATATAACCGCAATAACCTTTGATTCCCTTGTGTAACAAGAATCTATCTGCCCCTGACTTAAAAATATTCAATGACACCCCCCCACTTCCACCACCTTCTGAGGCAGAGGGTTCCAAAGTCGCACAACCCTCTGAGAGAAAAAAATTCTCCTCATCTCTGTCCTAAAAGGGCAACCCCTAATTTTAAAACAGTGCCCCCTAGTTCTGGACTCGCCCACAAGAGGAAACATCCTTTCGACATCCACCTTCTCAAGGCCATTCAGGATCTTGAATACTTCAATCAAATCACCTCTCACTCTTCTAAACTCCGGTAGAAACAAGCCCAGTCTGTCCAACCTTTCCTCATAAGACAACCCATTCATTCCAGGACAAAGCAGCCCGCTTGATTCATACCCCATCCGCAAACATTCACTACCTCCACCATCAATGCACTGTGGTAGCAGTGTGTCCCAGTCACAAGATGCACTGCAAGAATTCACCAAGCCTTCTTAGAAAGCATCTTCCAAACCCACGATTCCTACCATCTAGAAGGACAAGGGCAGCAGATGGATGGGAACACCACCACCTAGAAGTTCCCCTCCAAGCCACTCACCATCCTGACTTGGAAATATATCGCCATTCCTTCACTGTCTCTGGGTCTAAATCCTGGAACTCCTTCCCTAACTGCACTGTGGGTTTATCTACATCACATGGACTGCAGCGTTTCAAGAATGCAGCTCACCACCACCTTCTCAAGGGCAATTAGGGATGGGCAATAAATGCTGGCCTTGCCAGTGATGCCCACATCCCATGAATGAATAAAAAAAAGGGTCCCCCATTTAAGATAGTCATAAAGAGAATATTTTTTTCTCTCAGAAGGCCGTTAGTTGAGGCAGGGTGAAGGAATATTTTTAAGATACATAGATTCTTGATTGATAAGGTAGTCAAAGTGGAGTTGAGACCACAATCAAATCAGCCATGATCCTATCAAATGGCGGAGCAGGCCCGAGGGGCCCAATCGCCTTCTCCTGCTCCGAATTCATATGTTATAACTTCTGAAAGACTGTGACAGCAACCCAAAGGCAAACAGTGCTATCATGGCAAGCAGTAATTTTTAGTACTGTACATATAGTAGCAGAAATAAAAATGCTGATAAATCATCAAACTGATTAAAACACAAAGAAATCTGTCATCTATGGATAGAATTCTTATAGAGAAGGAAGGAGTGGCCCTGAGAGTGCTTAATGTTGACTCTAGGCCCTTTCTCTCCAGGACTGTAATATTCTCCTTTATCATTAAGCCATTCCTCTTCCTTTCTTTCCTTCCCTATCTTTCCTGAATACCGTGATTCTAGGAATATTTAGGACCTAGTCCTGCCCCTTTTTGAGTCCGATCTCTATTATTGTCACAACATCATATTCCCATGTGGCTATGCTCCTGCAGCTCACCAATCCTATTTATCATGCTTTGTGTATTTACATACATGACCTGTAAACCTACTTCAGATCCTATTGTATTCGCTCTTAGTCTGGCTCCCCTAATAGCTCACTATTTCTTACTCTAGTGCTACATGTTCCTCCTAATCATTTATGCACCTTGTTTCTCATTTCTAATGCTGCACCCTGGTTGCCACCTCCCTGCCAATTAATTTGAACCCTCTTCAACAGCATTAGCAAACTGCCCCATGAGGCTATTGGTCCCAGCTCTGATGCGATGCAACACTCCAATATAGATCCCACCTGCCCCTGAACTGGTCCCAATGTCCCAAGAATCTAAAGCCCTCCCTCTTGCACCATCTCGCCAGCCATACATTCATCTATTCAATCTTCCCATTTCTATTCTCATCAACACATGGCAGTATAAACACTCAGAAGATTACTATTTTTGAAATTTTGTTAATTCATCTTTTTCCTATTTCCCTAAAATCTGTCCCTCTTTCCATCTATGTCATTGGTACCAAAATGTAGCCTCTGGCTGTTCACGGTCCCCCCTCAGAATGTTCTACAGTTGCTCAGCAAAACCGTGGACCTACAGGGAGGCAACATACCAACCTGTAATTGCATCTGCAGGCACAGAAAATCTGCCTGTTTCCTAAATATTCAATTCCCTATCACTATGCTGTGCCATGGGCTTAATTGACTCTGGCTGCAATCCCCAGGGGACCCAATACTCTACCAATATTCAGGACTGAATACCAGTTAGAGAACAAGATAGACGCAGGGACTCCTGCATTATCTACCTGGTCCTCTTTGGCTGTCTAGTGGTGAGCTATTCCCTCTCTGCCTGCAGACTCTTAAGCTATGGGTTAACCATCTCCAGGAACATGTTATCCATGTTATCCATGTAGCTTTCACACTTGCGGATGCACCTCAGTGATGCCAGCTGCTGCTCAGGCTCTGAAACCTGGAGTTCCTCCATTTGACAACACTTCCTGCATATGGAGTTGTTCAGGATATGACAAGCCTTATTACCTAGAACTATTACTAGAACAAAAACTATAACGATTAACTAACTTAGAAATAAACTTTAGGCTCAAAAGAAAAATATTCACCAGCTACTGTAGGTAGAAAGGAAAGAAATAAAGCAGCAACTCCTTCAACTCTGCCCTGAGTTCCCATTTGTACCAAATTCCAAACTTGAGCACTCTGTTAAAAATGTACTCAGTTCTATGGTCACTGTCTGCTCCCCACCCTCATTTCCCTTTCCATTGAAGTTCAGTGTAAGCTCTAGGAACAGTACCGGATTTTTTGATTAGGCTCTTCACGGCCTTCCCAACTCAACATTGAGTTTAGCAATTTCAGATCATAACTTCCGCTACTATTTTATTGAACAGCAGCTATTGGTAATGCTTCTGCTATTCCCATTTACATCTACCCTAGATCCATCTTTTGTTTCTTTACTTGCCGCTCTACCTGATTCTCCATTTGTCTCAGACCATCTTCCCTTTCGTCATTTAATATCTCCTGCTTTCCACCTGAAACAGATCTTCCCTTTTATTCTTTACCACCTCCTTTCTCTGCCCCTGCACTTGCATAAACCAGTTACATCTCTAACTCTTTCCAGTCTGATGAAAGGTCATTGACCTGAAAAGTTAATTTTGTTTTTCTCTCTCTGTAGATGCTGCCTGGCCTGCTTAGTATTTCCAGGATTTTCTGTTCTTATTTCAGATTTCCAGCATCCACAGTATGTTGCTGTTATTCTGAGTGTCTGTTGCACTGTCAGTGTCAGTAAAGATCACCTTAACACTCAATTTCTACACTACTGGGGGGTTTCAAAAGGGCTGTCAAGTACATAACTGGTGTAAGCCTCTTGGTCATATATAGGTGCATCCTCCAGGTCACGGTTGCCTTGTTTATCAGAGCAAATCATTACATCATGTTGTCTATTATTGCCAGGAAGCGGGAAACATGTACACTTGGCTTCTGCTATATCGCTGGCTTTCATAGAATTGATTGATAGGAACATGTTGGCCTACATGAATCTAAAGGGGTACTTCATGGTAGTGTGTGTGATCACTGAATTATGCAGGTGACTACAAGGATCTCTGACAGCTCACACAGTGCCTTCATCCTCAGACAATCCATCATTACACAAGGACAGAAGTTAAAGGACTGGTTGCTGAAGGACAACTGTTGCTGTGGTTAATGACACCCTGCAGGCTCCATCTTTTGATTCAGGGAAGCGATATAATAAAAATCGCACTACTAGAATGACCACTGAGAACACCATTACCTTTCTAAAGCAGAGCATTCAGTGACTGGGTAATTCCATTCTGAAAAATAATCTGGGGAAATTATCCAGGATCATAGAGACATGCCATATGCTTCACTGTATAGCAATTGACAAGGGAATCCATCTTGATCATCAAAAAAGTAGAGTGGGCAGGTGATAAACAGGAGGATATGGTAGTTGAAGAAGACAAGATTCCAAACAGCTTGGAGAGAAGAGAGGCTTCTAATGGTGAGAGCATTCAGAGAAATATAATCCTGGAGATCTCCCCATTACTGTATCATCCAATAGAACCCCTATATTTCATCCTTCCCTCTTTATCTTCTCTGACGATGAAGATACTATTGGAAAATTCTGAATCCATCCAATCTCTCTCATCATCATCTGATCTACTAAAATACTCTCAACTCCCAGTAACATCAAAGGGGTTTAGCACAATGCATAATTTTCAGCCAACAAAGACAACAGCATAAGCACCTAATTGTGATTGTCAACCTAATTCTTTCCATTTCGATGCTTTACCTTTATAACAGTGAGTGTCTTTTTGTGCATGCTAAACGAGTCTGCTGCTTCTCTAATCCCAGGCAGAGAAAGACAGGAATATAGGAATTGGGTCCGTTATTGAGATGGCTCTTGAAGCTCACAGGTCAGGCGAGGCAGCTTCAAGCAACAGCTCATCTCCTGCAGTGGGCATATCCTGGCCCTGCCTGCTTTCAGATCTCTGTGTGGTGAAGGAAGTAGGTTGATGAATGTTGAAATAGAGCCTTTTGAAGACAGATCATTATCATACACTGGGCAAAATTTTACGGCAGCGGGATTTTACGTTCCCGCCGAAGCCAATGAGGTTTGGAATGTCTCACTGCATTTTACGGCCCCGGACCCGTCCCCGCCGAAAATTCTGCCCTATGTTCCTCTCTGCCACTGCCTGTCGATCTGAAGGTTGACAGATGCAATGGCAGGAGTAGCATTGAACAGGTAGCCACTATGCCCTTTCTTTTTTACACAATCTCTTCAGTGAGTCTGTCCAAAGGCCTATACTGCAACAATCTGAGCATTTATGAGCAGCCATAAGATTGGCAGCAAGATCTCAGCTTTGATGAGACTAGACATGGGCCTAGAAGTGCCACTCATTCCAAATGAGCTGTATATCATAACATCACATGAATATGATGAGGACTCATCAATGCTGAAACAGGGCTGATAGTGAATCAACATCCCATTTTATATCATGTCTGAACTTCTTTTCCATTGAATTATACTGAGCACCACCATCCAGTGCCAGCAATAGTTCATTGTGCTCTTTTATCATTCTTCTTTTGAAAGCAGGGTCTAGGAGATCTCAGACTACTGCCTATGGAACTGTTGGAAAAGCCATTCCTCTTCCACCAACAGGCTTCCTCTTCATCCTTCTCCTGCATCTGTTGCTCCTGCTTCTCTGTGCTAGTGACTCCACTTTAGTACTCCCTAAATATTCTTATCCAGGTTTCCCTGGGGTATATGTAACTGGCTTGCTGCATGTCAATCTATAGTGACAGAATGCCAGATCCACTTATTGTGAAGACCTAAAGAGGATCAACCATAAAAGCAAATGCAGAATGAAGTTTACATAAGTCTCTATCTGTAACATAATCTGCCAGGAACAGTCATCAGAACTGACATAATCTTTGACAATTACTAGGACTGACAGGGAGCGAAGGTAAGAGAATCCTCAGTAGGACTTGGCCACTGGAGCACCTCTCTTGCAACACATTATTGAAACACTATAACTCTTTTTTGAACAGGATCACGTTGTGAAGAGGTCCTCCCAGCAATAATGGCCTGTGTACTATTTTGTGCAGGATTCTCCTGGAGAGACATATGGGTCTTTTATTCTTGACAGTAGGATCAGGTAATGCTCCAGTTTTAGTTGAAACATGTCCCTGTGCCATAAGAAGGAATTGTCATAAATTTGAATTTGCTGCTACTTTAATGTTCTTTCCTGCATTACTTTGTTCCAAATTGGAAGGTCTATAGATTATGCTAAAATGAACGCTTTACTTTGAATGAGCACATAACATTGTGTGATAGGAAACCGCAGAGCACACTCACCTTCTGTCTCCTGGTAAAGTCTCAAGGCAATTAGGGATGGTCAACAAATGCTGGCCTAACCAACAATGCCCACATGGTGTGTAAAAATAAAAAAAGTCATTAAATGACATTCAGCATTGGACAGTGCTTCCAGAGTTGATGGCCTCAGTTACCTGTTGCCAAGCTTGTCTTGCTGCAGCCTTCAGGACCTTCTTCATAGAAATTAGTCTGTCTGAATGTTTTAACAGAACACTATTCTATTAAAAAAATCAAGGGTGTCAAATAACTTTCTTTCTTGCCCTACTTTGGCTTAATTTCAATGAAATTAAACCCATTACATGTTTATCAACAATTTAGATCCGGGGGTGGGGGTGGGGGTGGGGCTTTGGGGGGAAAGGGGGAAGTGTGGGGGTTGTGGGTTAGTACACACTATTCTTTATCTAAAGGCGGTTTTACTAGTCAAATTTTAAAACAAAACTTTCGGTAGTTACATCACCAACTTAAATCTGCCTGAAATCAAGTGATATATGTAAAATCTTAGAGCTACTAAGCCATGAAGCATTTACATTGCTGTATGTTAAAATAGCAGTCACCAAACAGCTCAGAGATTTTAGTTGAAAAGTACCTACTACCTCACAAATATCTACAAAATGTGTATTGTCCACTCCCCATTGCTTTGTAGTTTCTGCTCGCTATTTCTATATTTCTAGCTTTTCTATGTGCTTTCAGCTAAAAACCATGACGGTTGATTTTAATAACCCTCCTTTACCTGAAAAACCCTTTTCTGTTAAAATCAAGCTGCTCAGAATGTCATACACACAATTTGAATGAATAAAATGGTTTCTGTGGTTGTCTTAGTAATAATGAGGTTTTGGTTGAAGTATGTGTTGAGATGAGATCTAAGAAGGTCATTGATTTCTAAAGCTGACAGTCTAAATGTACTAACCCCAGTCATTTCTCATATATTGAAATTCTGGGTACAACCACAATTTTCTTCTTTATGACCATTCGTTCTTTTAAATTCAAAAATAATTCTTGATTGTTAGAATGTTGTGACTTGTGTTTAATTTCTAGAAGTTGAGACTAAATGGATAACTGTCAGAATTGCCCAGGTCACTGGATGCATTACAATGAGTGAGCAGGTGAATAGGTAATTTGCTTAAGACCGTAACACCTTTTTGCAATAATTATTAGCAAAGTCACTTGGTCGTACAGAATTTGAATAATGCTGAAAAGAGAGACATGTTGCCAAAACTTTTCATCTTGCACTCATCAGGATAAACACAAGAACGCTAAATTTCAAACAATCATGGAAATTTATACTACATGAGAGAAGTGTGCTGATTGGTTGGCAAGTCAACTTTGACTGGCCAAGGCGTTGTCATGGAGAAAGCAACAGGGAACTATAGATGCCTAAAGCTACCCAGGAGCTTCTTCTACCACCTAGAAGAACAAGTGCAGCAAGCACTTGGGAGAACCATCACCTGCAAGTTCTCCTCCAAGCCATATCCTGAATTGGAAATATATTGTCATTCACTGGAACTGGGTCAAAAACCTGGATCTCCCTCCATAACAGCACTGTGGGTGTGACCTACAAGTACTGTAGCTGTTCAAGAACGTGGCTCACCAGCACCTTCACTGGCGTAATTAGGTATGAGCAATAAATGCTGATCTTGCCAGCAACTCCCACATCCCATGAACAAATTAAAAGAGCTTTTAGAATCTGAACTCCCAGTTTGAAAATCTATGACCTGAGGGCTAAGTTAGATGCAAAAGATTCCATACTATTCAAATGTGGATAAATAAAATTGTATTAGCTGCAAAGGATGCTAGATACTAAGCCAAAAACTGAAGCTTCACAGCACATGCTAATGTTTAAGTATGCACTAGCATATATATTCAGTGAGGTCAAAGTCTAGACATAATGATCAAAATTGTCAGCAATAAAAATTATTTCACTCACCAGCCTTTTCGGGGAGACATAGTGGTAATGTCACTGGACTAATAATCCAGGAGTCCAGGCTAATGGTCTGAGGAAGCCCACCATGGCAAGTGGAAGGATTCAAATTCGATTAATAAATCTGGAATATAAAGTTAGTCTCAATAATGGTTGTAAAAACCCACCTGGTTCACTAGTTCACTTAGGGAAGGAAATCTGC
Organism: Cetorhinus maximus; assembly: GCF_964194155.1. NCBI lineage: Eukaryota > Metazoa > Chordata > Chondrichthyes > Lamniformes > Cetorhinidae > Cetorhinus > Cetorhinus maximus. The sequence goes on from NC_135882.1 coordinate 88,067,035, forward strand.
CATTCTTACCTAGTCTGGCCTATAGGTGACTCCAGACCCACAGCAATGTGGCTGACTCTTCTGCCGCCTGAAATGGTCTAGTAAGCCCCTCAGTTCAAGGGGAAGTAGGGATGGGCAACAAATGCTGGCCTTGTCAGGAAAATTCACATCCCATGATAGGGAAAAGAAAATGACTTAATTCAGGAAAATGCTGTCCTTATTTACACCCAACTTTTCCTTATTAAATTTGACAGTTGCAATATTAATAATGAGAATTCTGTTCTTCTAAAGATAGTTTTCAATTTAATGATTGGAAATTACAAATGTGATGCCCTAAAATGACCTAAAAAAAATTATGCTGAAATAGAATAGTCTAAATTTAAGTAACAGTTTAATCATTCGAAAAAGAGTCTATAAAGCAAAACGTTTGTATTACTGAAGTCTGCTGGTTTTGATTTAGAAAAGGACAGCTGTTTTGAAGCTGAGTGATCATTATGGAGCAACTGTTACCATTATTACTGACAGAGGATAATGCTCCATTAGATTAAGTTTAATACAAAAGCCAGGTGGTTCAGCAGCTCTGTTGGAGGGCATTAGTTAGTACAGGACTCCTATTTCTAAGGGCCTGGCACTTGAATCTCAGCCTTGAAAGACAATCAAGCTGCTTGGCCCAATGGAGCAAGTTTTTTTTTTTCAGTTCTCAGCTGGAAAGGGCCATGGGATAGAGAAGAAGGTCCAATACACAGAAGCACACATCATGTTGGCTCTTCAGAGTGATTTTCTAGGTAAACACAACACATTTCAAATCTGAACTGGTCCACCTTTCCTGGTTGAATCAATGAGTGCAAATGTAGATGGTAATACTGGGGCTCTCAAGAGCAGGAATGTGAGGAAGTCAAAGGAAATATTTGCGAGGCTTTGTGGAAAGAACATGGGAGTGGGACTAGTTGAATGGCTCTTCCAAAAAGCTGGCACAGCTGTGATGGGCTGATTGGCCTCCTCCTGTACTAGCTACTGCCCTCCAACAGAGCTGCTGAAGCACCTGGCTTCTCTGTTCCACAATCCTATGAAAAATAAAGACACAACACAGCTGAAGTCAATAGTTACTTTTAATACTAACCATAAACTCCTCATTGTAAACCTGTCGAAAAACAGCAACCATTGAAGCTAATGGTTGTAATTTGACTACTGAATTTTTAAAAATGGTATGATTACATATATGCTAGAGCATATATAGTAGCTTCATAGTGTTATGGGTCACATCTCTCCCAAGTGATGCAAACTATGGTTGAAGTCCAAGGAGGAGATATTCTAATCTGTAATTATATTTGGAATTCATACCTACAGCAGGTGGGCTGCAGCAGTCCAAGAAGGCAGCTCACTGTCACCTTCTCAAGGGCAGCTGGGGACGGACAACAAATGCTGGCCTCACCAGTGATGCTCACATCGCATGGCTGGAATTTTACAGCCCCGTCACGGTGGCGATGTGACCATAAAATGCGGTGAGCCATTCAAAATTCCATTGACTTCAGCAGACCGTAAAATCCCGCTGTCGTAAAATTCCACCCCATGAAAGAATATTTTTTTTTAAATCACAACACAAACCACGGTCCTCAGTCTATTAAAACATTTCATTTCTTTTTCATTTTCTCTGGTCTGCTTCACCCCAGACTAGTTAGCCTCCATTATTCCTTCTATCTTTCTTTCCAACACGGAAGAGCAGTGAAGCTCGAGGGTATCCTTATAGAAATTGGATTCACTTGATAGATACATTGGAGGATGGGCTTGAGCTTGAGCTATTTCAGGAGGAGAGTTTTGTCAGAGTTCCTTCTGTTTCCAACAACCCAGCCAACAAGTACTTATCTTGAGAACAAATGTCAATATAACTGCAATGGGAATTTATCTTTCTCAAGCAGAAGTTTAATGTTACAACTACCAGTGCCATATTAATTATGATTTTACAATACATACAATATACACAATGCTACTTTGGGGGCTAAATTTGATACATCCAAAATGGGCCCAGGGATCAGGATGAGCAATTAACTTGTAGCCATTCCAAGTGCCATAGGCAGCATGTCAACTTTGTGCTACTTGCTCATTATCATGATTGTAGCATGCAACCAGTGCCAACTGTGTTGTTGAGTGGCAGCGTATCTCAGCAGGAGGCCCAAAATGATGTAAGGCTAGCATCAGCTAAAGCACCATTTTAAACCAATCTGTACCTCTTAAAGGGGAGGTGCATTTTGGCTGGATCAGGTGCTGGAAGTCATTTTACAACTGATTCTGACTTGTGGAAAATAAAAGCATGGCATGAGAAAATAGATATAAAAGGTTTTTGGTGGAGGAAGTGGAAAGTAGAACAGACATCCTGTCCCCACAGAGGGCCAGGAGGGTCTCCAGACACATATTCAGAAGGCAGTGGGAGCAGATAGCCATGGAAGTCAATGGCAGGAGTCAGGTTTTGTGGACCTGGATGCCATACCACAAGAAGTTCAATGACCTCACACGAGTGGTCAAGGCCAATGAATGCATTGTCAGATGCCATATCTCACCAGCTGATCCATTAGCTTCTTACACTAATCAATTCACCAAACTCCCATCACTCACCTCCCAACGATCTCCATCAATCAGGACTCATAACTAACATTCAAATGCATCATCTCTCTCTCTATCTCTCCCTCTCTCTCAGGCAGAGGAGAAACACCAAGAAGAGAGTGATGATGGAGACACAGCACCTTCACTTGACTTCACACTGATAATGTCTCTCAGAGAATAGATTAGAGGTGGGATTTGCATGTGTTGAGACACTGGACGCAAGTGGGCAGCAGTTTGGGCCGAGGACAATGATAACGTAGATGCCAGAGCATGGGTTCTGCTGCAAAGGACTCAGATGTGCGCTTCAATGGGGTGGCCTACAGAAGAAGGCTAATGGATAATTGGAATGCTTGGTGCAATGGGAAGCCAGCCAGAAAGCCTGTGGTTGATATCAAGGAGCATGGAGGCAATTAGGGATGGGCAATAAATGCTGGTCTAGCTAGCAACGCCCACAACCCATGAATGAATTTTAAAAATGTCAGCTGTAACTTGCCACAGGGCTTTGTGCAGAGCTTGGAGCACAACTTGGAGCTAACTCTGTTTGCAAACTTATGAACCCACCCATGATGCAGTGTCTGATGGCCAATGTTGCAGCTTCATATTCCCATGTGGCTATGCTCCTGCAGCTCACCAATCCTATTTACCATACTTTGTGTGTTTACATACATGACCTGTATACCATTTAACTCTTCCATTGCAGCACAAGTAGCTTCTAGCCAATGCTTGGGTACTGCAGTGAAGCTCAGATTCTCTAATGTAAACTCAGCATGCTGCCACCCAAGCTCAGGCCACTGCCATCACAGCTGTGGATTATAGTGTGCAAACAAGCATTTCATTTCCAAGTAATGCCGTATTCCAAGGGGAATGTCCACTTGTGCATTTATGTCTGGGAGAACTACTTTGTGCAGATGCCTTGAAGTCAGCAAAAAGGCCTTCACTATCTGCCTCCTGTAGGCCTTTGCAGCTTGAAACAATTATAGAAAGCACCAATAGTGAAAACAGAAAGTGCTGGAAAATCTCAGCAGGTCTCAGGTCTAGCATCATTGTGGAGGGAGGAATGTGAAGTCATGTTGGACTTGAAACGCTGGGCAGAATTTTATGTCATGGCAGGGCAGGGCTGCAAAATGTGGTGAGCCATTCAAAAGTCCGATGGCTTCGGTGGGACCGTAAAATCCCACAGGCATTAAATTCCGCCTGTTAACTCTGTTTCTCTCTCCACAGATGCTGCCAGACCTGCTAAGTTTTTCCAGCACTCTCTGTTTTAATTCCAGATCTCCAGCACTGCAGTATTTTTGCTTTTATAGAAAGCACCAAAATCTTGGAGGATCAAAGCAACAACCAGAAGAAATCAACCAGCAACTAACCTGTTAGTAGTCGATGATCCCTTTAAATAGTACTGGTGGGGTGTCTTTCCTCTTGCTGAACATGTGTTCAACTGTGCAAGGTTAGGACAGTGTTTTAGCTGGAGCGCTAAGCTCCAAAATTGTACTGCAGATGTCAAACCAGCGTGGCACACTGATTAATGTCACAGTCTGCCTGCTCTGCTTACATCCATGCAGATGCACTAATGCCCTCACTAATATGGCATCTAGTGTAATTTGGCCCACAATTGTGTGCATGCCATTTAGGAAAACTAAGGGCACCCATAGTGCCCATACAATGAAATAATGAGTTCAATTTCTCACTCTTTATGTTTTTCTCACAATTGTTTCCCTATAATCTCTGTGAATTGCATATTTATACATTTGCAATTACAAATATTTTGTATGCTACTTCTGAACCTTCAACATCAGGTGCCCATTATTACAATGCATCTGGGCGATCATTGCTGCTTGCTATTGAAACCTCCTTACTTGTGAGCTCAGAGAATCCTGACATGAACGTCATCATTATTTTTGGTGCAATTACATGCAGGGAAAGTGCTTATATCAAAATAACAGATGGTTTTGGATGTATTACAGATGTGTATGGGCAAAGACCTTGTTGATTTGGTGCCTATTTGTGGTTTTGGTATACTTGTACATTCTTGACTCAAACCAACTTGAGACCACATTCACATGTACAATTCACTTCTCACCATCTGTTATGTATGCTCATTTTACTGCAGTGAATTGGCTTATCCCTGAGCAGACAGACTGATATGCACACGCAGTGAATTATCCTTTACAACCTCATTCAGAGTATCTTGTGATTGAAGGAGTGTTCATATCATGCTATATTTTCCTAATTCTTCAGTTCTGGCTAGAATTAATCCTTTAGCAGAGACCAGTATGTGTTTGAGAAATGTAAATAAAAATGAGTTCTCTGAAGGTTTGATACAAGAAGTTATAAAGCTTGGCAAATCCATTAGCTCAAAACCACACAGTAGGTAAATTGTTAATTAAAAAGAATGGCATGTGTTTTCCCTTGAGTATTGTTAATAGATTTTACAAGATAAAGTGCTGATTATCTAATATTAGCCTGATTGAGCTTTATTGGTTTCTATTATCTTTACGTAATGAGTAAGGTTTGACTGCCACCTGCTGGTAGACACCATTTAATACAAACAGCAAATGAGAAATGTAGAAAGGTTCAAAATTATATAGGGATGGAAAGGAAGTATTACACTGAACAACCTAACTAATGTCTCAGATGAGAGAGGATGATGCTGTTAAAACTAATACACTAAAATAGTTTGAAAAACTCACTTTTGTTAAGCAAATTCGGGAAGTAGAGAAATAGAAATGGTAGCGTGAAAAATGATAAAATATTTTTGAAAAGATCCTCAAATCTTTTCACTGATAACTTGAAAATAATGGTTCAGCTTAATGAAGTCATAATTGAGCTATCAGAACTTTTCTTATGAGTAAGGCAAACTGATACTCCATGGTGTAATATGTTTACTTCATATATGAATTTTTCAAAACAAATCTGCCCCTCTGTAGAAATGTACAGATATTCGCATATATTATTTGAGCGAGAAGCAGCTCCCAGCTTTCCAATTATCTTTCTTGAACTTAAAGTTAAGAACAAAAACAATATGCATTTATAATGAACCTTTAGCGTGGAAAACCTATGCAGTGGCGAAATCAATATATGGACACAGGTCAAAGAAGGGAGATATTAGGAAGGGAAACCAAAAACTTGGTCAAATGAGTTGGTTTTAAGGAGGTTATCAGAGAAGGAGAGGACATTGAAGAGGTGGAGTGGTTTCAGGAGGGAATTCCAGAGCATGGGGCAGAGGCAGCTGAAAGCATTGTTGCCAGTATTAGGCAGAAGGGAGAGGGCATGCACTCAAGTAAGAGGGACAGATAGTTCATGGAAATGGGTTGTAAAGCTGGAGGAGGTTACAGAGGTAAGGAGTAATGAGGACATGAACAGATTTAACCACGAGGATAAGAGGCTGGAGTTTTGACCTTCGAGTGGAGAGCGATGGGAGGAGATATTTTATACCATGAAGGCTTTAGATAGAGTAAATAAAGAGAAATGGTTTTCAGTTACTGAATCAGAGCAAACAGATTAAAGGTGATTGGCAAACCCAAAGGCAACATGAGAAAAAACTTTAAAGGAATGTGCTGCCTAATGGGGTGGTGGATATGCATTTAGTAGTATCCTTCAAAAGGGAATTGGAAAAAAGCTTGAAGGAGAAAAGTTGCAGGGATATGGGGAAGGCGTAGGGGAGTGGGACTAACTGGTTGGATGTTGAAAGTGCCAACACAGATACAATGGACCTTTTGGCCTTGTTTCATGCTGTAACATTCTATGATTCTATCACTTTTTTTACATTTGAGATTGTGACAATATTTGACCCAGAAGCAGTGCAGTAAGAAAAATTTATAATTTCTTTAAAATTCCTGTAGAATGTGTAATTGGTTTTAAAAATGTTTGAAAATGACATTTAAGAGTTTGCATCAATTGTAAAGGGATTCAATTGTGTTTTTCTTGAATAATGAGAAACATTGGTCCATGTGACCTGGCAACCCTTAAAGCGGTACCAACAGGAATGAAGTTAACATGTGAAAGCCATGTGGCCAGACACAAAGGAGAGCTGCAGCAGAGTGAAGAACAGGGAAGGCACATTTGCAAGGAGCTATTTTTTCCGTGCAATACAGTTAAACAAGACAATTCAGAAAGTAAATTGGAAAATTTTACTGCTGCTACGTCAGTTTCACCAGAGCTGATGAGACCATTTAATGAGGTTTATAAAAGGGGTTTACTATAGGGTTGGGATAAATGAGTCTCTAGAGAATCTGTGCCATCAAGGCTGCCATGAACCTAGCTAAGGAGGTTCTGCAGGAATGCGCCATTCGGGTGGCAACCACCTTTAAGGACCTTGGATGGAAAAAACTATCAATGAGTGCAACTTAAGGGCTGAATCAATTGAATTGGAAAGTGAGGAGACCTATGTACCAAAGGCTGAGTTAGAGAACCTTGGAACTGTACATGGTGCCACATGTCTGTGGGGAGTGATGTGGGTGCTTGCGATGGTGTAAGATGTATTATTGTATCAACTATTTAAAGTGAAATTTATCTTTTTATTTGAAGTATCATTTGCCTGTTAATTGATGTTTCATTTACATTGGTTCTGATTAAATAAAATTAAAGTGCTAAAGTAAAAGCCACAAAAAGTGAAATCTTGTTGATAATTTCTTTATTTGGGGATCGTTTGGTAAATTTGGTTATTTTGATTTAGGTTTCCCCCACGGGGATCGTAACAGATATTCTGCATTGGGAGCCAAAGTATGTCAGTGAAGCGGGGTGATGGGTGAGCAGGACTTATTGCAAGATAGGATATGAGCAGCGAGCAGATCTCTAGTTGAGCTGAACTCTACAGAAAGTGGAGGCTGTGAAGTGTCAGCCTTGGCACAATCATGTCTTGACCAGGATTTCAATGACAGATTGAGGTCGGGCAGAAGCACGCAATGTTATATAGATGGAAGCTGGCAGTGTTTACAATAGAGAGGTGATGGTGTTGGAAACTGAGTTCAGGGTCAAATTGAATTATTAGATTGCAAAGCAACATATATATGAGGAAGGAGAGTGGCCAAGAATAGGTCCTTGGGCGATTTCCAAGGTGCCGGCATGGACAGGCAAAGAGAAGCCATTGCTGGAGAAATTCAGGTTATTAACAGATTAGTAAAAGCAAGCGAGGGCAGCAGTACCGAGTTAGACAATGGAAGCGGCAGTGTACAATCATGAATGCTGTACTTTTGTTAATGATATGATGCAAAGTGACTTGGGAATGAAAACAATGGAATTGTTTCCTTAAGCTCTGCTCTGTGTATATCCCTGGGTCAGGGTTACGGAATGGTGGTGTGGGTGCGGGAAGTTTAAGGGGTGAGGTTGGGAGATCTCGATGTAGCAAGTTCACAAAGCATGGCTATATGAAAAAATGGAAAATGAAACCTGGGCAAGTAAATTTGGTCATTGGAAAGTAATGAATTCATAAGGCAAGAATGGTTTATAGTGATGCTGGAATGAAAGTTACATGCATATGTGATCATGGGGTGGTCTGAGCCAGTTCAGAGGTATGAGAAATCTGGGAATCTGACAGAGAAATTATGTTGGGGGATTAGAGAAATTTCACAGTAATTATCAGCACTTGTGTCAATCTGTACAATTTCAGGACTACAGTCACATTAGTGCATCTCGATGAAATGCCCAAGTCAGGGATGACAAATTTAACAAGCTGCAATTTTTTCTAAGTCTTGGCAGCACATATGAGTTTAGTACTTCACTTAATTTTATGCAATTCTGTGTAACATGGTCCCACACCACAATCAGCAGTCTTTTTCACCTATTCAGTTTAATTAATCTGAAATTAAAATTAGCTTAAAATTAAAGTTTACATATTTAATCAGATAAGCTTATTTTCAGCTCTTAAACTAAGTAATTAATTGAGTTTGAATTATACGTGAATGAACTGTTTAACTGTAGATATAACCCCATGCCCCACTCGTGATGTGACGTCACAATGTGCACCTTCACAAATGCCATTCACTGATTCACAGGCAAAACTCCTCACAGGTTGACTGAACTCTCAGCCATCCCACCTGCCCTCTCCACTGTCAGCTTCGCCCGTTTCACTGTTCCCTCCACTCTCAGCCCATCCCTTTTCATTCCACTCCACTCTCAGCCTCACACTATTCACTATTCCACTCTGAGCCTCGCCTTTTCCCCTGCACTCTCAGGCTCGCCCATCTCTTTGTTCCCTCCATTCTGAGCTTTGTCCTTCTCACTATTCCCTCCACATTCAGCCTCACCTATGTCACTGTTCCCTCTATTCTCAGCCTCGCCTTTCCCACTGTTCCCTCCACTCTCTGCCTCACCCTTTTCACTGTTCCCTCTAATCTCAACCTCACCATGTTCACTGTTCCCTCCACACTGAACCCCGCCCTTTTCACTCTTCCCTCCTGTTGTATCCAGTGTCCTGGTTGTTGGGGCTAAAGGATTCGGGTTACACACTTGTTTCGAGGTGACCGAGTTGAACCAAGACAGAGAAGATCTGTAGGCCGTCCTTGGAAGAAAGACATGCTGTTTATTTACAAAAGGAACTCAGCAACTACACTTGTGTGCTTACAACCCAAAACTCTGTCTTTTCTCTTCGGACTCTAACTCAAGGCTACTGACTACAGAGGTAGCCCGTGTTACTCTGCTATTGTGTACCAAGATCATGTGATCTTACATTACAACATTTGTCTTAAAGGTATATTACACATCAGATTACTACATCCCTCCCCCTTTACTCAGAAATACATTTTACAATTTTTCTCAAAATATCAAATTATTCACACAGATCAATGATTTACAAAGTCAGTCTTTCTGATGGTTTCCTTATGCGTGCAGAACGTCTCAGCTCTACAGCTTCTGATGTTTGATCCGGAACCTCTCTCACTGGGATTGCCTGAGCATTTAATTCTTCAGTAGGTACCTGCAAATATATTTCTTCGAATCTCAGGTACTGTCGGCCCTTCAGACACATCTGTATTTAGTTGAGTTCTTTCAATAAGAGGCGTTGATTCAGTCACGAACACTGATGGAGTCATTTCTGGGTATTTTGTTCCTCTTTTTATATGATCCACATGTCTCCATATGACTCGATCTTCCACTTTCACATGGTCGGAAAGAGGTCCCGTTACTGCGCTTATTTCACCAAACAACCATGCTGGTCCTTCTCGAAAATTTTTCACAAATACTTTCTCTCCTACGTTAAATGTCCTGTCACAACTGTGACAGTCAGGTCCAATTTTCTGACTTCCCTGACTCCTTTCCACCTTTCTCCACCGCACCCACTCCCCCCCGCCCCCCCCCCCCCCCACCACCACCACCCAAGGTTTGGCATAATTAGGCTCAGTCTCGATCAGAGACGGCGCTTCATCAACAATTCCGCAGGTGTGACACCTTTGCCATATGAGGGGTGGTTCTATAATGGAAAAGAAAACATGCTAATTTAGTCACTATAGAATCTCCAGACAATTTCTTCATACCAGATCTGAATTTCTGAACTGCTCTCTTGGCCAGTCCATTTGAAGAAAGATGGTATGGTGAAGTTTTCACAATTCCATTGAGGCTGATAAATTGGTAAAATTCAGCACTTGTGAATACTGTTCCATTGTCTGATATCTGTCTGATTGTCTGATAGGCGTGCATCCTGACGTCATCGCGCTGAGTAGTGATGTTTCGGTCAGCAGGTGTGCGCTGGAGTTGGCTGCGCGCCAGCCATTATGTAAAAGGCCTATTAAGGCCATTAAGGATTTAATAAAGGTTATTGTAAATGCTGCCCGTCCAACCTTAAGGTTGGCGGGTAGGCAAAAAGGCCAAGTGGCCTTCGCGTTTTTTACGAAACCTCATCTATGGGCGGAATGAGATTTCCTAAAGCTTTTATTAAATAAATTTTTAAATTTTCATGAATATAAAAACATGTCCCAACTCATGTGACACAGTCACATGAAGGGACATGTTTAAATCAATTTATAAACCTTTTATTTAATTTTTTGAACATCGATTCAATCTCCCTGAGACAGCTCCATGCCTCAGGGAGATTAAAGCGCTCTTTCACACATGCGCAAAAGAGCGTTGGCCCCAACTCTTCCTCCTCCCCCCACCCGCACAGATAGTGCTGAGTGCTACCGACCACGTATTACACTGGGCGGACCTTAATTGGCCTACCCCTGTAAAATGGCGGCACGGAGCCGACTGCAGACGTGGATCGGCTTTGCGCCTGCTCCCACCAAGCCCACCGAGCCTACCTGCCATATGAAAAATCCTGCCCATGGTTTCATTTAATCAGAATCTTCTTCTTGTGACCAATCATGAAGAACTTGATCTCGCACTTTGGATAAGACTGAATCTCAAATTTGTACAAATTAATCTGTCTAGTGATGAGTCCAGGAAGTTCAACAATAAAATGAATTATTGAAGAATTGGGACATCCCCATCTTTTACTTGCATGGGCAAACGACTGAGTGCATCTGTGGTTGCAATTTGACTTCTAGGTCTATGAATACAAATATACTCATACGCTGCCAAGATCAATGCCTACCTTTGTACTCTTGCTGAGGCTATAGGGGGTGTAGCCTTGTCTTCACTGAATAATCCCAATAATGGCTTGTGGTCCAACATGATAGTAAAATGACGACCGTGTACATATTGATGAAACTTCTTAACACCGAAAATGATTGACAGGCCGCCTTTTTCTATTTGAGAGTACCCTTGTTCTGCAGTATTGAGTGTTCTCGATACATACCCTATAGGTCGTTTTGATCCACCATCCATTCAATGGGAAAGCACTGCTCCCACCCCATGGGGAGAAGCGTCATATGTTCATACCAACTCTTTTTTTGGGTCAAAATGCACTAGAAGTGTAGATGATTGTAACAATTGTTTCGCTTTTGTGAAAGCTTCTTCCTGTGGTGTTTGCCAAGACCATCGCTGGTTTTTCTTGAGCAAGTAATACAGGGGTACCAGTTCTGTAGACAAATTAGACAAGAAGCATCCATAGTAATTGATCATCCCCAAGAATGATTTCAGTTCAGATGTATTCTTTGGCGCTGGGGCTTCTCTAATGGCTTTCACTTTTTCTCCAACTGGGTGTAGGCCTTGTGAATCTACCTTGTGACCTACGTAAGTTACCGTTTTTGCTTGGAATGTGCACTTTTTTTTTCAACCGCACTCCAACCTGCGAAAAACACTTTAAAACTTCTTTCAAGTTCATCAAATGTTCCTTTTCAGCGAGTCCAGTCACGAGAATGTCATCCAAATAAACTACAACGTGGGCCAGTCCCTGTAGTAAAATTTCCATGGTTCTTTAGAATATGACGCAAGCTGAAGAAACGCTAAAAAGTAAACGAGTGTATTGGTACAAACCTCTTTGCGTATTAATGGTGACAAACTTCTGGGAAGCCTTCTCTAATTCCATTGTTGATAAGCATGACTCATATCAAGCTTCGTGTAGGCAGTTCCACCTGCCAGTTTAGCATACACATCTTCAATTTTAGGTATGAGGTGTCTGTCCAACTTAGCTACTTTATTGACCATTAGAGAAGTTTGTAGTCTCCACATATTCGAATGCTTTGGTCAGGTTTGAGAACAGGTACAATTGGTGCTGCCCACTCTGAAAACTGCACTGGTTGTATCACTCCCAATTTTTCTTATCTGCCCAGTTTGGCGGCTACCTTATCCCGCATTGCATAAGATACTGGTCTTGCCTTCATGAATCTTGGTGTTGTCTCTGGATCTACATGAATTTTTGCTTGTAGCCCCTCAATCTTTCCAAGTTCGTCCTTGAAATGAGCCATATTTTTCTAGTAACTCTGAAAGCACATTAGTTCTCAGTTGGAAGATTTCAGTCCATTCCAATTTAATTTCTTTCAGCCAGTTTTGTACAAGGAGACTAGGTCCCTCGTCTGCTACTACATCAAAGGTAATTTCACTGTTTGACCTCCGTAGTGTACTGTGACTTTACATATGTCCTTGACTTGTATGTCTTCTCCTGTGTAAGTTTTTAATTTGGTATCAGTTTCTTCCAAATTTAGTTTATGTTCCCCATGATTCAGGTATTTAAAAGTATGCTCACCTATCACCATAGTGGCTGCTCCAGTATCCACCTCCATTCTGATAGGCCTCTCATGGCCCGGGATTTTCCGGCCCCGTCGCGGGCAGGACCTCCGGCGGGTGAGGCGGTGCCCCAGCCAGAAGTCCATTGACTTGCGGCGGGATCAGAAGATCGCAGTGGCGGGCGGGTGCGGAAAATCCCACCGATGGTTACATAGGTAGGTTCTGTTCTTCCTACCTTTAAATTATATAACAAATAAATATCTGAATCTATTTCTTCAGGTTTTTCAACACTGTTAGTCTCATTGGGTTTTTGCTTTTGTCTAACAGTCTGCCTGATTCGATCTTTACATCGTCTCATGAGGTGTCCATTTCGATCTTATTAAGCTGTGATTCATTGCAAGATTGTCTGCTTCCACCTCTGTTACCGTGATGCCGTGTTTTTGCTGCTAAGTTATCTCTTTTAATTTGTCGACGAGCAGTGGCTGCTTCCCACTTCTGAGTAAAGCTTTTCACTTTCGCACTCTTTTTGGCTGAGGTCCCCCGCCCAACATGGAGGACGGCGCCATTTTGCACTCCCTGTGTGGCTTTCGAGTCCTGCGCTGCACCTTCCATTGCCAGAGCGATTTCCAATGCCTTCTGAAAATCTAAGTTTGATTCAACCAGTTATCTCCTCTGAATCACATTTTCATTCCTATCGCACACCAAACAATCTCTGAGCATATCATTGATAGATGTACCAAACTCACAACATTCAGTTAATTGTTCCAGACTTGCCACATAACAAACAACTGTCTCTCCTGCTGCTCTATTCCTTGAGTTAAATTTGAACCGTTGTATCGTCATCGACAGCTTGGGGAGCTGGTGATGATTCTTTATGAGGTTCACTAAGTCATCAAAACTTTTCGAATCTGGAGCACTGGGTGCCAAAAAATTTCGAATTAATCCATACATTTTACTCCCACACGTGGACAGAAGGATCATATGCTTCTTCTCCTCCCCCACAATGTCGCTCGCCTGGAAACTCTTTCGAGTTATCAACAGTCACAGATTGCAACTCTTTTGAGTACAATCACTGTTCTTGGTTTTCCAGGAGTGGGACATGAACCCACAACCCTCTGATTCAAAGGCGAGGGTGCTATGAACTGAGCCACAGCTGACACCTCCCCTCGCTCGCCTGGAAGAAGAACACATAATGTGTTCAACATAATAAGACCTGTCGTTCGAGCTCCACTGTTCGGTCCACTCTGAGCCGTGCCTTTCTCACTGCTCCCTCTGCTCTCAGCATCGATCTTTTCACTCTTCCCTCCAATTTCAGCCTTGCCCTTCACATTGTTCCCTCCATTCTGAGTTTCCCCATTCTCACTGGTCCCTCCACTCTCCGCTTCGGACTTTTCAATATTCCCTCCACACCAAGCCTCACCTTTCCCACGTTTCCATCCACTCTCGCCCTTGCCTTTCCTCCCAATCCCTCCACTCTCGGCCTCGCTCTTTTCACACTTCCCTCCACTCCAGCCTCGCTTCTCTCACTGTTCCCTCCATTCTCCACCTCTCCCCATTCACTGTTCCCTCCACTCGAGCCTCACCATTTCTCACTGCTCCCTCCATTCTCAGCCTCACCTTTCTCACTGTTTCCTCCACTCTCAGCTTCACCCACTTCACTGTTCCCTCCACTCTCTGCCTCAAACGTCTCACTGTTCCCTCCACTCTCAACCTCACACTATTCACTATTCCCTGCACTCGAGCCTCGCCTTCACATTCTTCCCTCCATTTTGAGCTTCCCCTTTCTCACTATTCCCTCCACTCCAGCCTCACTCTTTTCACTATTCACTCCACTCCAGCCTCGCTGTTTCTCACTGTTCCCTCCACTCTCAGCCACAACTTTCTCATTGATCCTTCCACTCTCAGCCTTGAATTTCTCACTCTTCTCTCTGCCTCTCCCCATTCGCTGTTCCCTCCACCCTCAGCCTCGTCTTTTTCACTGTTCCCTCCACTCACTTCCTCACCCTTTTCATTGTTCCCTCCACTCTCAGCCTCGCCTTTCCCACTATTCTCTCCACTCCAGCCTTGCCCTTTTCACTAATCGCTCCTCTTGAGCCTTACCTTTCTCACTGTTCCCTCCACTCTCAGCCTCACATTTTTCTCTCTTCCCTCCACTCTCAGTCTCACCATGTTCATTGTTCACTCCAATCTGAGCCTCGCCCTTGTCACTATTTCCTCCATGCCCAGCCTCACTTTTCTCACTGTTCCCTCCACGCTCAGCCTCACCTTTTTCACTGTTCCCTCTCTCTCCGCCTCTCCCCATTCACTGTTCCCGCCACTCTCAGCCTTGTCCTTTATCACTATTCCCTCCACACCAATCCTCACCTTTCCCACTAATCCCTCCATCCTCAGCCTCACCTCTCTTACTGTTCATTCCTTTCAGAGCCTCGAACTTCTCACTGGTCCCTCCACTCTCAGCATCGACTTTATCACTCTTCCCTCCACTCTCCGCCTCTCCCCATTCACTGTTCCCTCCACTCCCAGCCTCGCCTTCTCACTGTTCCCCTCGTTCTCCATCTCTCCCCATTCACTGTTCCCTCCACTTTCTGCCTCGTACTTTTCATATTTCCCTACACCCTCATCCTTCCCATTTCTCACTTTTCCGTCCACTCTCAGCCTTGCCTTTATCACTGTTCCCTCTGCTCTCAACATCCCCATGTCTCACTATTCCCTCCACTCTCAGCCTCGCTCTTTCTCACTATTCCCTCCTCTCTCAGCCTTGCACTTCTCTCGCTCCCCTCTACACCCAGCCTCACCTTTTGCACTAATCCCTCCACTCTCAGCCTCACCTCTCTGACTGTTCATTCCTTTCAGAGCCTCGAACTTCTCACTGGTCCCTCCACTCTCAGCCTCTCCCTTTCTCACTGTCCCCTCCACTCTCAGCCTCTCCCTTTTCACTGTTCCTTCCACTCCCAGCCTCGCACTTCTCTCGCTCCCCTCTACACCCAGCCTCACATTTTGCACTAATCCCTCCACTCTCAGCCTCACCTCTCTGACTGTTCATTCCTTTCAGAGCCTCGAACTTCTCACTGGTCCCTCCACTCTCAGCCTCGCCTTTCTCACTGTTCCCTCCACTCTCAGTCTCGCCTTTCTCACTGTTCCTTCCACTTTTGGCCTCGCCTTTCTCACAGTTCCCTCTATGCTCAACCTCGCACTTTTCACTATTCCCTCCATTCTGAGCTCCCCATTCTCACTGTTCCCTCCATACCAAGCCTCACCTTTCCCACTATTTCTGTCCACTATCAGACTCGCCTTTCTCACTCCTACCTCCAATCTCACCCTCTCCCTTTTTACTGTTCCCTCCACTCTCCTCCTCGACCATTTCACTATTCCTGCACTCTCAGCCTCGCCTTTCTCACTACTCTCTCCACTCTCAGCCTCACTCTTTTCACTGTTCCCTTCAGTCTTAGCCTCACTCTTTTTACTGTTCCCTCCCTTGGCCTCACTCTTTTCACTGTTCCCTCCACTCAGACTCACCATCATCTTGTTTCCTCCATTCTGAGCTTGCCCGTGCTCACTATTCCCTCCACTCCAGCTTCGGCCTTTTCATTATTCCCTCCACTCTCAGTCTCACCCTTTCTCAGTGGCCCCTCCACTCTCAGCCTCCCCCTATTTACTGTTCCCTCCATTCTCAGCCTCCCCCTTTTCACTGTTCACTCCAATCTCAACCTCGCCCTATTTGCTGTTCCCTCCACTCTCAGCCTCACCCTTTCCCACTATTGCCTCCACTTTCAGCCTTGCCTTTCTCTCTGTTCACTCCAGTCGGAGCCTCGTTCTTTTCACTATTCCCTCCACTTCAGTCTTGCCTTTCCCACTATTCCGTCTACACCCAGCCTCACCATTTTCACTGTTTCCTCAGCTCTCAACCTCAACCTTTCTCTTCCACCCTCAGCGCCGCCATTTTCACTATTCCCTCCACACCAAACCTCACCTTTCCCATTAATTCCTCCACTCTCAGCCTCACCTCGCTCACTGTTCATTCCTTTCTCAGCCTCGACCTTTTCACTGTTCCCTCCAATCTTAGCTTCACCCTTTTCACTGTTCCATCTACACCCAGCCTCACCTTTCCCACTATTCCCACCACACTCAACCTTGCCCTTTTTACTGTTCCCTCTGCTCTCAGCTTTTCTCATCCAATCTCAGCCTCGCCCTTCACTTTATTGCCTCAATTCTGAGCTTCCCCGTTCTCACTATTCCCTCCACTCCAGCCTAACCTTTCCCACTATCAGCCTTGCATTTCTCTCTGTCCCCTCCACTCTCCGCCTCGCCCCTTTCACTCTTCCCTCCACTCTCAGTCTCATCTTTTCTCTTCCAATCTCAGCCTTGCCCTTCACTTTATTCCCTTCTTTCTGAGCTCCCCTGTTCTCTCTATTCCCTCCACACTCTGCCTCAGCCTTTTCACTATTCCTTCCACTCTCAACCTCACGCTTTTCACTCTTCCCACCGCTCTGAGCCTTGCCCTTCTCACTGTTCACTCCCTTCTGAGCTTCCCCTTTTCACTATTCCCTCCACTCTCAGCCTCACCTTCCTTACTGTTCTCTGTTGTTTCAGCCTCGCCCTTAAGACTGTTTATTCTGAGGCTCACCCTTCTCACCGTTAGCTCCACTCTCAGGCTCACTGTTTTCACTCTTCCATCCACTCTCAGCCTCGTACTTTTCACTGTTCCCTCCATTCTGAGTCTTGCCCCTTTCCCTGCTCCCTCCACTTTCAGTCTCACCCTTCTCACAATTCCCTCCACTCTCCACCTTGCCTTTCTCACTGTTTCCTCCACTCTCAGCCTCACCTTTCTCATTGTTCCCTTCATTCAGAACCTTTTCACTTTTCCCTCCATTCTCAGTCTTGCACTGTTCACTATTCCCTTCACTCTCAGCCTCGCCCTTTTCACTGTTTGCTCCTGTGGTAATTATGGTTTTATCTAATGTGTATTATACCTTTAGGAAGAATGTTATAAAGGAAGATCACATGATCTTGAGTAACCAATAGAAGAGTAGTACTGGCTACCTCTATAGTCAGTAGTCTGTAGTGAGTAGTACAGAGATGGAGTTAGAAGTAAAAGCACAGATGAGTAGCTGTTGAGTAGCTTTGTAAATAAACATGATGTTTTCCACCTAGGAAGTGTTTGCCAATCAACTCTATCTAAAGTACCAACTCGGCCACCCCACAACAGGTTGCGACTAAGATCTACTAGTCCCAACAAACTAGTGATGAGGATAAAGCGAGGATAAAACAAGGATAAAGTGGAGGATAAAGTGAAGATACAGCAAAATAGCTACTAGAGTAAAATAAGTTTAGGCAGAAAATCAAGAGAAACAGAATCGGACCGTATCTCGCATAGTAATTGTAAGTAGAAGTTCCGTTCAAATCATCAAAGTAATTCCCTCCACACAATGCCTCAATTCTGAAGAATTGATTCTTTCGATCCAGCCATGGACGATTGGTCTCATTATATTAAACGCCTTGCATTCTTTTTCGAAGCGAATGAGATTACAGGAGAAGAGAAGAGACTAGTGATCCTCTTACCTACTTGTTGGAATAAACCCTACAGCTTGATTTGAAGTTTGATAGTACCCAGTGCCCCAGATTCAAAGAATTTTGATGAATTGGTGAACCTCGTGAAGGGTTATTACAGCCAAACCCTTTGGTACTGATGCAACTGTTCAACTTGAGAAATAGAGCCTGGGGGGGACAGCTGTTTGTTATGTGGTAGTTTGACGCAGTTAATGGAACATTGAGAGTTTGGTACATCTCTAAATGGCATGCTCAGAGATCATTTAGTGTGTGGTGTGGATGAGGACACAACTCAGGAGAGATTACTGTCTGAAACAAATTTGGATTTTAAGAAGGCGCTAGAGATAACACTGGCCATGGAAAGCACAGTAACGGATTCAAAAGCCACAGAAGGAGCACAAAATGGCACCATTGTCCACGCTGGATGGGAAGGCCCAGCCAAAATGGGCATGAAAATGCAAGACTCTGCCAAGAAGTGGGAAACAGCCATATCTAGCAGGAAAATGAAAAGAAATTACTTAACAGTGGAAATTAGGAATAATTGCAATAGAGATGGAAACAAGCAGTCTTATAATGATTGGCAGTTTAAAAATATTTATTTGTTGTTTAATTTGAAGTTTGGAAAGACAGAAGAAATATATGTAAAAGTGAAGGTAAATGGCAGACCTGTTATAATGGAAGTGGACACAGGACCTTCCACTACAGTATTTGGGGAAAATATCTTCAGTTATCTGAATTAAGGTGAACACAATTAAATTTAAAAGAAACTGCTGCCAAATTAAAAACATACATGGGTGAAGACATCCAAGCCAAAGGCATAAGCAAAGTAACTGTCCATTACAGAAGTCAATCAGCCAAGCTACCAGTGTTGGTGTTGAGAGGCAGAACACCAAGCCTTCTAGGGCGACACAGACTGAGAATCAACCTTGCGTGGCCACTGAGATTCCAAAAGGAAGCTGGAAACATTCCTGTTTTAGGAAAGGATTGTGTAAGGACTCAAAAACCTGAAGAAATGCAGGCTATCTTAAGTCAGAACATGGTAGAACAGCTAAAGGAACTCGAAGAGACCATGCCTAATGATAGAGTTCGAGACGAGGTGAGAAATCTCCAAAAGGAAAAAAAGAGAACCTGCTGAAAGCCCTTCACACACTATAAGATCCCTTCAGATCTAAGTTTGTACCTCTGGAAAAGTATGAAGAGAAACAGAAAAAAATTGAAACTTCTCTGAATAAACTGAAGGATGAGTTGGCCGAGAAGACATAACAATGCTCAATTTTCCAGGAGGCAGCAAACAAATACAAAAAAGAGATGGAAGAGCTGAAGAATCAGCTACATGAAGCCAAAGAGGCTTTGGAGGCAAAAGTCACAGAATTTTCTAAGAAGCAGACGGATGAAGAAATTCTGGGAGACTCAACCACTGAGTTCACTCAAGTCGAGCTCACATCTAAGAGTAGACTGGCCAATATTGAAGTTGAAAAGAAGGCCGAGATTAAAGCTAGCGCTAGAAAGAAGGCAGCACATAGAAAGAAGACACAGAAACACAAATAAGGTTTTAATCCTAGCAGCATTTTGTACACAGGCCTGGAAATTTAACTGCAAATGCCGATGCACTGAGTCGTTTGCCTTTACAAGAAAGTGATGATGATGACCCAGTTCCACAATAACTTGTTTTATTGTAAAATTTCTTAGATTCCTCACCAGTATGTGCTCGACAGATCAGAGACTGGACAAGTCGGGACCCAGTCCTATCTCAAGTATGAAAACAAGTGTTTCATGGTTGGTCACAAGAGCCTGTGTCTGACAAAATGAAACCATACTTTAACAGAAGACATGAAATGAAAAGGGATGATATTTTATTGCGGGGAGCACGCGTGATAGTTCCTCCAAAGGGAAGAAAGCTATTGTTAATTGAGCTACACAGTACACATCCAGGAATATCCCGAATGTAGACCATAGCACGCAGCTATCTATGGTGGCCTGGGATGGATGGAGAAATCGAGAGTTTAGTGAAGAATTGTGTACAGTGTCAGCAATTGCAAAAGTTACCTTCAACTGCTCTGTTACGCCTTTGGGAGTGGCCAGGAAGGCCATGGGTACGATTACACATTGACTATGTGAGCCTTTCATGGGAACAATGTTTTTGCTCATTGTTGATGCTCACTCAAAATGGATGGACATATATGAGGTGAAGTCACCAACATCTTCTGCTACAATTGAGAAGCTACGTCAAAGTTTTGCCATTAATGGACCACCAGAAGTGGTTGTTTCTGATAACGATACAGCATTTACGAGTGCTGAGTTTCAATGGTGTATCAGCCTCAACGATACCACTCATGTAAAAACTTTACCATACCACTCTTCCTCAAACGGACTGCCGAAAGGGTGGTTCAAACATTCAAGTCAGGAATGAAAATGTTAATTGGAGATTCCCTAGCAACCAAGCTAGGACACTTTCATTTCCATTATAGGACCACCCCACACAACAACAGGTGTCACACCTGCGGAGTTATTGATGGTACGCTGTCTCAGGATGAGATTGAGCTTGATAATGCCAAATTTAGGGGAGGAGATGGAAAGGAGTCAGGGAAGACAGAAAACTAGACACAACTGGCTTAGTCATGAAAGGAAATTTACCATGGGAGAGACAGTATATGTGAAGAACTTTGGAGAAGGACCAAAGTGGTTATCAAGTGAAATAAGTGCAGTGATTGAACCTTTATCTTATCATGTGAAGGTGGAAGGCCGAGTCCTATAGGAACATGTGGATCATCTATGAAAGAGAGAAACAAAGTACCAAAAAATTATTCCACCAGTGTTCATGACTGTGTCAATGTGTCCTGTTGAGAGAACTCAACCTAGTACAGACATGTCTGATGTGTCTGTTGTACCTGTAAGAGTTGAGGAAACAGATTTGCAGGTACCTGCTGAAGAACCTGATGTTTAGACACCAGAAAAGGAGATTCCTGACAAAGCATCTGAAGCTGTAGAGCTGAGATGTTCTACATGCATAAGGAAACCCCCAGAAATGCTGAATTTGTAAATTACTTTATCTGTGTAAATAACTTGATACTTTGAGAAAATTTGTAATCGTAACTGTAAAATGTATTTCTGAGTAAAGGGGGAGGGATGTGGTAATCTGATGTGTAATATGCCTTTAAAGGAGAATGTTATAATGGAAGATCACATGATCTTAGTATCCAATAGCAGAGTAGCGCAGGCTAACTCGGTAGTCAGTAGTCTATAGTTAGAATCCGAAATGTAGAGACAGGGTTTGAGTCGAAAGCACACAAGTGTAGCTGCTGAGTTCCTTTGTAAATAAATAGAATGTGTTCTACCTAAGAACTGTCTGCTGATCTACTCTGTCTCTGATACCAACTCGTCCATCCCAAAATAAGCGTGCAACCTGGGTCTGGAAGTCCAACCAAACTAGTGATTAGGATCTAACAATGAGGATTACACCACTGACTCCAGAGGTTCACATTGCTTTTAACACACTGAGCTGGTTGCTGTTTTGCAAACAAAAGTTGTTGGCTTGATGCAAGAAACTCCTGATAGTATTCCACCTTTAATACAATTTCAGGTTAGAATAATTCTACTTCAGGGGACTTAATTTCCTCTTGTTTTGCACTAGTTAATGTGCTTGCACAGAGTTTCTAAGTGTGCTATTTTAACACAGTCATTGATTCATTTATTTTAAACAGCTAACAACTAATTAAAATAGTGCACAAAGGAATGCAAATACTTTAAATCAGTATACCACCAAATGAAATATCACCACGTAACTTACAATTTTAATAGTGCTCTGAAGTTTCTGTACAAATTATAGACTATTAAACTGAGACTTGACACTGACAACCTGAAGTTTTTTTTAAACAAGTATCTTAAGTTTGGGGTTTTATTGTACTAGGTGGATTATGGCAGCTTTTCATTTTAAATCTTTATTCAAAATGCCAGAAATTTCAATAATTTATATGAGTTTGCAGCTCCTCAGCTGCTACAGGTGGGTGCCATTTTATGCACAACTTCAACAGAAAGGTTCGTTTCTCACTTTATGCTTTTAATTCTCTAACATGTCCATTAATATGAATACAGCAGTTTGCATAATTTATGTAAAATATCTTTTGGTTCCTTTGATATGAATTTTAATATTTTAAATAGTGTTCTAGTTCAATAAAGAATACTTTCAAGTCTGAATTAGACATTTTAATTTACATGCAGTATAAACTCGTCCTTCACAGTTCACTAAAACTACAGCTGAAAACATATTAGAGCAATCTGATCCTCCAGAATAATACATTTGTATTAAAACTTTATGCACTTCTATCCGATAGAATTTCAATTTGTTCCAGTGTATTGGCAACTATTTCAACATTAACATCCATCCACAAAGCTACCCTTTGGTTTCAATAAAGCCTTGCACTTCAGTTTTTCATTTTTTTGGAGGAATATTTTTTGCAAGGCTGCACACCACAGAGTCTTGCATTCTGTTAGTGGAGATTGCAAAATCATTAGCAGGGAACACTGATCACAATCTTACTATTGAGTATGTAGCCTGCTTCTAACTGCAGAATTGAGATCCTGAAATTCTATGTGGGTTATTTAATCACACTATATAATTTTGGCAGGAGACAATTGAAACTTGCAGAGAAATAGAGTAAATGGCTAATACACTCACATTGGTGGGTGGTCAGGTGGCACTGGGTGAAGACCACAGGACTGGTGAGCAGGAGGAGGTGTGGGAGGCAGGTGTGGGCAGTCCCCCTCTGAGGATGGAGGACAGCCCTGCTCAGTTGGACACAATTGTGGGAATCACAAGAAAGGAAGGTCCAATAGATCAGCAGCAACAGATGTGTACCCACGTGTCTGAGTTCCCTGAGGCAGTGTAGGGTCATAGGCTGAGTACGGAGGAGTCCATCCAGCTCATGTGCATAAACATGGCTCAGGGATTTGAGCATATGAGCTCCTCCATTGAGTGGTCAACCTCATGGAGAGGTAAAGGGCATTCCCTTAAAGTGGTCCATTAGCTAAGAATCTATGGCCAGAATTTTGACCTTGGCGTAAAATGATGCATGATGATGTCGGGCATGCATCCCGACGTAACCACGCGCGATCGCGATATTTCGGTGGACGGGCGTGCCATGAGTTCCGATGCGTGCCCGCCATTAATTAATGGGCCACTTAAGGCACTTGAGCCATTAATACAGCGAGATCTTTTAGAGCCCGTGCAATTTACAGTGCATCACATGGGCGCAACGGGCAGGCGGGTAGGCCACATTTTTAAAAACCTCATCCACAGGCGGGATAAGAGGGATGAGTGGGCTCGTGAGAGCTATTTGTTAAGTCATTTACTTTTTAAACTTACTGCTACTTGCTTGTGTGAATAGTAGAGCCTCAAATTTATTCAGAGAAGCTTGTACAGGAGTAACAGGCTTCAGGTCAGTACTCCGGAGTAAACATCATTCTTGGGGCCTTGCAGGTTTCAGGAAGCCTTCCCTTAGCCTGGGAATGGGGGTTGTGCTCTCCACTGGAGGCACCTCCTCTGAGGAGGAAGGGAGGGCCAGAAGGGGGAGGAGGCCAGGAGTCCACATTCAGCCTCCAGGGGAACCACCTTTGGGAGGACAGGCGCAGGCACAATGGGCGCAGGGCCAACAGGAAGTGCAAGGCGAAAGGGACCGCTGCAGACACCAATATCCTGCTGCCAGGGTTTACAGGCAGTGAAGCAGCTATCTCAATATGTTTGAGGTGCAGTGCCGAAGGAGGCTCCATCTTTCAAGGGAGACACTGACCTCCATTTGTCAGATGATAGGCCCCGAGATCAGCTCCAACTATGTGGGTGGACACCCCATGCCAGTGGCATTGAAGGTCACAGCTGCCCTCAACTTCTATGCCTCTGGTTCTTTCCAGGGGTTGGTGGGTGATCTTTGCAGAGTCTCCCAGTCAGCTGTCCACACTTGTGTCAAGCAGGTAACAGACGCTCTATTCAGACGTGCTTTGACTTTTATCCACTACCGCTGGGACCAGGCCAGCCAGACAGAGCGAGCATGAGGCTTTGCGGCCATTGCTGGCTTTCCCCGTGTCCAGGGTGCTATAGACTGTGCACATGTGGCCATCAAGGTGCCAGCAGGTGAGCCTGATGCCTTCGTCAATAGGAAGGGCTTCCATTCCATGAACGTGCAGATAGTGTGTGACCACAGGATGCTGATTCTACAAGTTTGTGCAAGGTACCCAGGCAGCTCCCACGATGCTTACATCCTCAGACACTTCCAGGTGCCGAGGCTCTTCAGTTCTCCAGCTCGGCTGGATGGTTGGCTGGTGGGTGACAAGGGCTATCCCCTCAGGAGGTGGCTCATGATGCCTCTCCACCATCCAAGAACAGAGGCTGCGCAGCGGTACAATAGGAGTCACGCCTCCACAAGGGCTGTGGTGGAGAGAACCATCGGTCTTCTCAAGTTGTGCTTCCGATGCCTGGACTGTTCAGGGGGTGCACTCCAGTATCCCCCAGATTGTGTGTCACTGATACTGGTTGCATGCTGCACTCTCCACAATCTGGCGCTGGAAAGGGGGGACGCAGTGGATGAAGAAGATGTAGATGCAAATGCTCTGGCTGCACACGATGAGTCCAGCACTGAGTCCGAGGATGAGCACGCACAGGAGAATGCTGAGGGGGTAGACGCTGACCCGGGCATACTCCAGGGAGGCTTTGATCCAATGATCCTTCAGCTAGCCCACCACATATGGACCTCCAACACATGCCAGGGCTGCAGGCTCCATACTCGATACCTGAGAGCAAAATCTGCCTGGTTAGGAACATTAACTATGTGCCTTGTCAATAAAGCTCAACAACAACAAACAAATCACTCATAAAATCATTGGTTTCCGTACATCTGCAGAACTAAAGAATCACCCTGAGCCTTGTTCAGAGCTAAAACATTTCATGATTTCATACGACAAAACAAAAATGAATGTTCATTTGGAAGTGTTGAGCTGCACACCGACTAATAAGCAACTAATATGGGGGCAACAGAAAACCACCAGCGAGAAGCCCGTAGTGTGCCTAAGGTGCTTTTACGCTTATGTTTTTAGGTGCTACACCTAGATGCTCCTCCCCCCCCTTGTTGGCATTGGCATTGGACACAGCCTGCTCACTCTGCTGTCTTGTTGGCCTTAATGTCCTTGGCAGGTGTCCTCTGGCCCGTGGAGCCTGTGATGCCCCACCTGGGAGGGAGCACCCAGTGTCACAGCTGGTATCTGCCCAGTTGCCGCAGCCTCATCAGATCCCATGGTCACTGGCAGAGGGGCGGAGGAGCTGCTGCCCTCATCCGGAGCGCACTGAGAGGAGCCTGCAGACACAACAGGCAGCTGCTGCGCCGACATGAGGTCACTTCGGACCTCCCTGCTCACCATTGATGAACGGGCAACTAGCTGGGATACTGGGTGCCCAATCCATCTACCACACTGACATTGACCACCTGAGGTCAATGCCGCTGTGAGGGCTTGCAGATGCAAGCACATCCCCATGAAGCCCTGATTCAGCTCCTGGAGGAGCCTCTCCATGAGAGTTGTCACTATCTTCATGGAGCAAACATTGCGCTCGGCCATGAGGGTCAATGCATTCCTGATGCTCCGCATGGACTCCCCCATCACAGAGGCCATGGCACGCATTGCCTCATGTATCTCCGCCAGATCCTCCCACATATCCTGCTGGACTTCCAGCATCTGCTGCCTCAGGGACGACTCCAGAGGCACATCATCAGCCACCGACTGAGCATGTTCATGGTCCCCTGCAGTCCTCCAACTGGCACTCTGTCTCCGCCTGCACCTCAAGCGAGCATGAAGTGCCCTCACCGCTGTGCCCCGGGACACTAGCTGATGATCTTATCCTCACCGAGGTGCTGGTATCTGCGCTGGTGCCTGCCTGGCTGAGATGGTGCGACGCTGGTGTTTATATTTCTTCAGGGCCCTCAGCTGTCAGTGGCAGGCCCTCTGCCTCCTCAGTCCAGGCCTGAGGCTGAAAGGAAGAACAAGAACATTTGATTAGTTGAAGTTGTGACACTGTTAATGTGCATGCCTGGCCCCAGGATCAGGATTCGCTCCTCCTTCCATAATCAATGGGAAACCCATGTTGGAAGCTAAATTCAATAAACAGTCAACAGTGGAATGGCTGCAATGACAGACATTGCGACTTCAGTGCACTGCACTCTTTGCTCCCCCGGCATCCCAACCTCACTGCTGCCTGTAGACCTGGGAGCATGGCGCCTCTCTAGCTTGAGAGCCTCCTACTCGTATCTGGTGAGTATGAATAGTTGGGCCTGCCCTCCGCCAGTCCGTATCCGCTCAGAGTTATTGGGTGCAGTCTTCTACTGAAAAGGAGAGAGGAGTATTGATTAGGCCACCCTATACCTGCATTGCCATTGCAGCCCTGCCACCCTCACCTGAGTGAAACATTCACTGAGTGGGCTCATCCGATTCGTGACCCTGGAGCCGCCATACACTCACCCCAAGCAGCCAGGGCTGACCCCCTTGCCCAGATGCTGCCTCCATCACATTTGCCACTCACACTGTATCACCTTCCAAAGCAATGAAACACTACCACGTAGAACGCCAAGGGCAGCAGATGAATGGCTGCCCCCGCCACCTGGAAGTTCCCCTCCCAGTCAATCAGCAGCCTGACTTTGAAATGTTTTGGAGTTCCAGCTCTGCATCTAGGTACAGACCCTTGAGGTCATCCCCAAAACAGTGCTGTGGGTATAAGTGCGCCACTTGCAGCGGATACAGAAGCCAGCTCAGCACCGCCCTCTCAGGGGCAACTAGACATGGGCAATAAAGGCTGACCCACCCAGCGAAAGCCACATGCCGTGAATGATTCAATGCAGTACCTACATTCAGAGTTGAGGGGGGGCATGCCGGGGGGACCAACCTAACTGCTGTGCTAAGTGACTCATGCCAACACGATACTCACCCTTCCCGATTGCAAGAGGTCATTGAAGCGCTTGCAGCATTGAGCCCAGGTGCATTGCACCACATCTTGTGCACTGACCCTTTCTGCCACCTCCTCCCAGGCATGTTTTGTCACGTTGTGGGGGGGGCCTCCTTCTCATCCTCCCATCCCTTGGCACGATGATTTTGCGGCATGCTCTTACCTTCTTGAGGAGGGCAGTGAGGCACTCATCCGAGAATCTCAGGGCACAATGACCCACCGACCTGCCCTCCTGCCTGGCCTGCTCTCCGAGAGAGCTTTTGGGAACCCTTCTGTGCACCATCATTGCCAGCCTTTGGAAGGCTACCTGCACGATTTTTAAACAGGTGACCCAGCGGTCATTGGAGTCCCGCCACCGTCTGCCCCCTCCCACTGTTCTCGGGTGCCACGATTCATGCTAGGTGGGCCTTAATTGGCCAGCCCGTGTAAAATGGTGGCATGGAGCCGATCCCACACAGCCCACCCGACCCCACACAGCCCACCCGACCCCACACAGCCCACCCGACCCCACACAGCCCACCCGACATGCTGAAAATTCCCCATGTGTATATGTAGTCTCCCATTTTAAAAAAAATTGGAATGGTTCCATTTACAATTAACCAGCAGCAAAGATAAACAAAACTACTACTGGAAGTTATTTAGGTAAAAGTGATAAAATTATTAACTAAAATATAGATACGAAATTAACATGCAGAAAAAGGAAAAAGATACTTAAATGGGAAATTTTCAAACAGTCTCTGTGAGATTTCATTGCGGGCCCATTGCTTGAATTCCTTCTTTCTGAAGTGAAAGGGTTGAAACTCAAGGTTCAGGAGATGTTAATCAAGCCCTGTTGTTAAATCTGACAACATCTCCAGGATACCAATTCTGCTGCATTTCCCAGCCAATAAACCCAGACCCTCTACCCCCGTATCCAACTCCTGTAAATTTCAGGACCTTTTTTTGTCCCCTCCTGGGTTTTGTTAAGGCTAAAAAAACCACAGCTGAAACCTTTTTAATCTATGATTTACATGGACACATTCCTTGGTACTTAGCAGCCCATGGTTACACTACTTCAATAAGTCCCTCATTACCCCTTGGCTAATTACATTATTTCTCAATAGTTCCACAATTATAGATATAAACAGCCCACATTATAATCTAATTTATTTTATTACCCACTCTTGTTTAAGATTATATTATGGTTAATGACAAATTAAAGCCCTATCCTTCCTCCTGATCTCATTAAAGATTGCAACTAGCCAACTGCGAAGAATGTTTTATCAGTGTTTCCCTAGTAACCTGCCTGTAACAAAATGCCTGAGTTTTTAATTCAGGCTAACACCATGTTTCCATAATGAATATTATATGTCAATGTATATTCACAATTTGATGTTAATATCTCTCAAACCTATAATGGTGTAATCAAAGATTCCATATGATAAACATATGGACTATCTACCAATCAGAACAAATAATGTACAGGCTGTGCATGGAGATGGAGAAACACTAGAAGATAAGGTCCCCTTCCTGAGAGCCAGCTAAACACACATTCCAAGTTCCCAAACCAGACCTGCCCCCGGGCTCCCTACTGAGAAGACAGTCCCTAAAATACTAATTGCAGTGCTTCAGCTCCAAACTTCAAACTTCCAACAGTACCTGAGTAGGGGGTGCCCCAGCTCTGTTCTCTCACCCTAATGTGTAGAAGGAAAAGCTGGGATCATCTTTAATTAGAGTTTTACCTGTAAATATTGTAGAGTACATACTAAAACAGGTATTGTGTATGAGAACAAAAACAGAATTACCTGGAAAAACTCAGCAGGTCTGGCAGCATCGGTGGAGAAGAAAAGAGTCGACGTTTCGGGTCCACACGACCCTTCAATAGAACTGTTGTTCAGTTCTGTTGAAGGGTCATGTGGACCCGAAACGTCGACTCTTTTCTTCTCCACCGATGCTGCCAGACCCGCTGAGTTTTTCCAGGTAATTCTGTTTTTGTTTTGGATTTCCAGCATCCACAGTAATATTGTGTATGCGACCAAGTCCTAAGAATATGTAAACTTAGATAAATACAATAGCAAAAATCAAGTAAATATATTAGAAGCAAGATGTACACTGGTTATATTCTTTATTTCTCTCTTTTTTGTTTCTTAACTGTTCTTCGTTGCTCTCTCGTCCTTCACCTTCACTTTACTGTTGCTCTTTTATTCTTCCTTCCTCCACTCACCATGTCTGTTTCTTACCTCTACTTCCACCTCTTTAAATGCTTCTGTTTTTCTTCTCCCTAACTCCCAAACCTTCCCCTGTATGTTTCATTTTGACTTTGCTCAAGCAATGTAGAATGAGGGTGAGAGTTAACCTACAGAGGCCAACACTCAATGGACCTACATTTGCCCTGTTGGCTGCAGTATTGATGCCTTTTACAGATTTATAAATAAGATGTGCTAATTTAGCCTGGTTCAAGTCTGGGTTCCATTTCCCAATTATGGCTATTCAGAGATAGAGAAAGAGAGCCTTGAAAAATAATCCTTACTAACATCTGCGGGAGAACCATCTCACAGGTTATTCAAAAAACTGCTTGATATATGCAGCCGCACCTTTCTCACCTGACCTTCCAACTCAGGCTGGGTGAGAATAATGCAGTGCAGCAGATTCCCAAGGCCTTCTGTTAAGTGTAGGAGAGTCAAGGGAAAAGAAGCCATGCCCCTTTTTTACAGCACTAGCTGTCGTAAAGCAGGTAGCTTTAAAGGTCCAGACAGTTTGAGAAGCCAGGGAGAAGGTAAGTGAATAAGGTAGGCGGGTTTGTAGGGGATTGGTTGGGTGGTCGAGGGGCGAGGGGGGTGTTCGGGGGGTGTTCGGGCAGTGGGGGGTGGTCGGGAGGGTGCGCGGTGGTCGGGCGGTGGCGGGGGCGGTTGATGGGGGTGGAGGTTCGGGTGGCCGGTGGGGGGGTTCGTCGGGTGGGGGGGTTCGTTGGGTGGGGGGGTTCGTCGGGGGGGGGTTGTCTCTTGAGGGAGGAGTTTGTCAGTGTGAGGGATTTGAGTGGTCAGAAGGGTCGGTGGGAATGGTAGTCGGGGGTTGGAGGGGGTAGTCAGGCATGGAGAGGGTAGTCAAGGGGGTGGGGATAGAGCCAGGGGTTTGGGGAGGGTAGTTGGGCAGAGGGGAGTGTAGTTGGGGGGATGGGCTAGAAGTTGAGGGGGTTGGGAGAATAGTTGGGGGGTGGGCAGGTAGCTGTGGAGGTGAGCAGGGTAGTTGGGGGTGGGGGTGGGTGAGGATGTAGTTGGGGAGTCCCTTGGGAGGTAGTGAGAGCAATCGGGGATAGTCAGGGTGTCCTGTGGGGATTCAGGGGTGAAGATTCCCATGGTGTTCGGAAGATAGTCGGGGGATAGGGGGGGTGGCAGGGTATTGCTGTAAGACAGTCAGAACCATCCAAAGTTTGTGATTTAAATCGGGGTTTCAGATGGTTCCCATTGCAGGTTAATTGCCCAACAGGAGTTTGAACTTCCCGGGCAATTGCCGTGCATTCCTCACTTGGGGTCTTCTGGGTGGGATCCCCCAGCGCATCTTTGGAGTACCCTCACCCCCGCCCCTGGTACAATGCCCCAGAGATTGGAAGTTATGGGCCAATATCTCACAGTCAATATCCCAGGCCAAAATGACGATTGTTTTGATATGGCCTAGTCCACTGGTAGAATAAACCCACCAGAACTGGGGGCAGGGTCAGGTGGGACTGTCCATTAGAATATTCTGCATTAACTCCAACTCCTGCAAAATCATGGAAATCTCCAGCTGATCATCACCTCTCAAATGATGTCTCAAGAGTGTCTCATGAGTACCCCATTTCATTAAGGTAACTAGTCCTGAAAGACAGGTCTGAGAGATACTGTACCTTTGCCAGCACAGAGAGGAAATCAGTATGAGAAGGTAACTGCTTTGATTTCATCCTCACCAACCTACTTGTTGCCAACATGGTCATGCAGGATATCATTTTCAGAGTTGACTGCGAAGACTAAATCACATGTTCTCTGCAAGGATAACCATTATTGTGTGATGTGGCATCACCATTGTCTTCAGACAAAGATGCAAAGTAAAATATCCTACCTCAGGTCCCCAATATCACTGAAACGATTATGCTTCATTCCATGTGGCATTAAGAAGTGATTAAATACATGAGACATAGCAATGCCAAGGGCCCTGAAAACATCCTGATTGGAGTGCTGAACTAATATTTTCAGTACAGCTATGACACTGGCATTTATCTGACTACAGAAAAGATTATTCGCAAATGTCCTTTTCACAAAAACAGGATAAATCTAACTGGGCCAATTACCTATTAGCCTCCTCCTAATCATCAGTAAAATGATGGGAAGAGTCATCCACACTACCATGAACAACTCCTACTCACCAATAACCTGCTCATTAACATTTAGTTCAGTTTCAGTCCAACAACTCAACTCCTGATCGCAGCCTTGAGCTGAATGTCTGCCCTTGACATAAAGGCAGCATTCAACCAAAAATGACCGAGCAAAACTGAAATCACTTGGGTCAAGAGAAAAACCCCTCCAATGACTGAAATCCTATCAGTTTTGATTGTCAGAATCCAGTCATCACAGTCTCCAAGACATCATTGCAGGAGTTGTTCATGGTAGTGTCCTCAAGCCAACCAATATCAACTGCTTTGTCCCTCCAATATATTACCAGAATTAGGGCTGTTTGCCTGCACTTCTACAATATTCAGTTTCATTTACAGCTCCTTCAATAAACAATGACAGCTTACAGGAGGGTCTTGTTAACATTCAGGCCAGCACTGGATATTACCGAGAACTATACAGGGACAGTAGTCTCAATAAGGTATGGGACAAGTAACCCATAGGTTGCGGATTCACTAATGTCATTCAGGGAAAGGAGACTGTTGGCCTCCCCACCTAGTCAGGCCTATACAGAATTCCAGTTCCACACAAAGTTGTTGAGTTTCAATGCCCTTAGAGTGATTAGGGATGACTCTTTCATGCTGAACACCACTTGAAAGAAGCACTGAGGGTAGCAACAGCATAGAATGTATTCTGAATAGGAGTCTTCAATGTCCAGCACCACAACTGACTGAGCTTACTGAGTTCCTGAAGGACAAATCTATCAGACCAGGCCTACAGTATGGAGTGTGCGAACCAGCATGAGAAAAACCTATCTGACTTTGTGAATCTTTTCTGCAGCCTCTCTATTTCCAGCAATATGTAACTGCCAGACCTGTTTGTACATAACCATATTTCAGGTATTCCTGCTACGCCTGGCTTCTCACTATGAAATTATTGCCTCTAGTTCCTCCATTTTTTCACAGATGCTGTGAACATTGCTGTACAGGCAATTTAATTTGTTTTATATTAGCTGTACTATTTTAACTAGTATTTTAATCACTACTTTAATAGTTACTTTAAGTTTGTTCTGTAACTGTATCTGTTACCTAACCATTCATGTCATCTTTATTCCTCATTTTGATTCCTCTTTTCCTCCCATCTCCTATTTCATGTTATTTCTACCAGATTCCTCCCGCCCTTCTTACTAGGTTAAAGATCTATGCCCTGTTTATCCTTCTTGCTAATAATCTGTCCCCATCACCAAATTCATGCAATGTTACCAAAGTTATTTATGGGTAACAAAAATGCTTAACCTAAAATAAGTGTCATTTCTTACTGTTAAATTTTGTTCTGGTGAATAAAATCTCTTAATTTTCCAATATCCTAGATTTTACTTTTAATCTTGAACATTTAGTAGCACGGGGTTGCTAATTTATATGTAATGCAGATTTCTAACAGTATCTAAGACGGAGGTATTTAAATATCTTCTGAGTTATGTTTCAAGCTTACTACAATTTAGATTTATGAGTGTTTCTGGATATGGTACTTGATTCCTCTAACTGTGTATTCTGGGTTTCTATCGCCTTGACAGAAGCCTTTGTTTCAGAATCATAAATATCATTTCTATTCCCTATATCTCTATTTGAATCAAACATGATTGAAGATATCAGTATGTAAGGTAATGGAACTGGAAAATAAATGTCTATATATCTTAGCCCACATGGCAGTAAATCATAGCATGAATGGGCACACTGTACTAGGCCCTTATTAGGAATGACAGTTTGAGGCACATGTTCATCATGGGAACCAATCCTTGGTTAACACAATGAAGACAATGTCCTCCTGAAGGCATCTGTGAAGCAGGTTACATTGGACCCAAATAGCTACAATACAGTCTGGGATGAAGACCACAGTCTTCTCTAATAGCATTATCTGAGGTAATACAAATGCGCTACAGAATGCTGGTATCAGTCTTGACTCAGCGGTAGCACTCTCATCTTTCAGTGGAAAGGTAGTGGGTTCCTGCTTCATTTTCAGGAATTGAGCACATAATCCAGGTTGACACATCAGTGTGGTTCTGAGGGTGTGCTGCACTGTCAGGGTGCTGTCTTTTCAATGAGATGTTAAAATGAACTCCCCCCCCCTCCGCCAACCACCTGTCAGATTAATACAAGAGATGCCATGGCATTATTTAAACAAGAACAGTGGAATTTTCCTGGTGTACTGTACAATATTTATCCCTCCACCAACATCATTAAAACAGATTGCTTGGTCACTTGGTCACACTTCTCACTGTTGATATGGTGCTTTGCACAACTTAACTGCTTTGTTTGAATTTAACTGGAAACTATTATATTCGGTCATGTATTTCATCTACAGGAAACTTTTCGGTTTACCATTCGCCTCTTCTCACGAGACTTGCACGTCAGTTCACCTTCCAGAAGATAGGAGAAATGCACAGAGGGCAGGCACAAGATTTCACAATCCAGTGCCTACAATGAAAGGTCTTATTGTTACTACTGCAGTATCACACTATTGCATGACTAGACACTAGGTGATAACAGCACTTTCTAGGTTGTAGGAGATGCAGGGTCCATTTATGGGTTGACGAGTGATGCTGAGCATCAGGGAATATCAACTGCAGACCTGAAATTTGTAACACATATTTCAGTTATTTAGAAGTACAGATCAGTGTTACCTATTTATTGCTGATGATTTGATATTTTAGTGCCAAGTCTACTATAATTCGAAGAATTATGTCAACTTGTCCTTTAGTTATTTTTGCAATGCACTAGCTAAGTTTTATTACATTGATATCTGCCCAAAAACATGCAAGTTTGTCCAGGTTTGCACTATCTTCAAAAATAACAGGATAACCTGAAAGCGACACATGAATGCAACCCTGAAATGTGACAGAATAAGGCAAGAATTGAAGAGAAATTTCTTTACACAGCAGGATGTTGGAGTGCAAAATGCTTTACCACGAGGATTACTTGTGCATTGCTCATTCACAGGATGTGGATGTAGCTGACAAGGCCAGCATTCATTACCCATCTTTAATTGCCCTTGAGAAGGTGGTGGGGAGCCGCCTTCTTGAACTGCTGCAGTCCACCTGGTGTAGGTACACCCACAGTGCTGTTAGGGAGGGAATTCCAGGATTTTGACCCTGCGACAGTGGAGGGACAGCGATATAATTCCAAATCAGGATGGTGTGTAACTTGGAGCTGAACTTGTAGGGGGTGGTGTTCCCATGTGAGTTTGGAAGGTGCTGTCAAAGAAGCCTTGGTGAGTTGCTGCAGTACATTTTGTAATTGAAATACACTGCAGCCAAAAGGCACCGGTAGTAGTGAGAGTTTAAGGTTAATGGGGTGCCAATCAAACGGGCTGCATTGTCCTAGATGGCGTTGAGCTTCGAGTGTTCTCAGAGCTGCACTCACTCAGACAAGTGGAAAGTTTTCCATTATGCTTCTGATTTGTGCTTGTATATGATAGACAGTTTGGGGAAGTCAGGAAATGAGTTACTCGTCACTGAATTCCTAGCCTTTAATTTGCTCTTGTAGTCACCGTGTTTATATGGTTTGTCCAGTACAGTGTGTGGTCAATGGTAACCCTCAGGATATTGTTGGCCAGGAATTCAGCAATGATAATGCCATTGAATGTCAAGGGAAGATGGTCATATTCTCCCTTGTTAGATTATGTCATTTCCCGGTACTGGCGTGGCGCAATCGTAACTTGTCACCTTTCATTCCAAGCCTAAATGTTGTCAGGTCTTGCTGCATGCAGGCACAGGCTGCTTCAGTACCTGAGAAGTTGCGAGAAGAACTGAACACCGTGCAATCATCAACAAACATCCCAACTTCTGCCATTATGATGAAGGTCATTGATAAACCAGCTGGAGATGGTTGGGCCAAGGACACTGCCATGAGGAACTCCTGCAGCAATATTCTGGGGCTGAGGTGATTGGTTTCCAACAACCACAACCATCTTCCTTTGGGCCAGGTATGACTCCAACCAGTGAAGAGCTTTTCCTTGATTCTCATTAACTTCAATTTTGCTAGGGCTCAGTCAAATGCTTTCTTTACGTCAAGGACAGTCACTCTCACCTCACCTCTGGAATCAGGTTTTATTTGCCCATGTTTTGGTTAAGGCTGTGAGGTCTGGAGCTGAGTGCCCCTGTGGATCCCAAACTAAGCTTCAGTGAGCATGTTATTACTAAATAAATGCTGCTTGATAGCACTGTTGACCACACCTGTGTCCTATGTTCCCTGTGTTCCTACATCTTCCATCATTTTGCTAATGATTGAGATTAGACTGAGAAGGCAATATTGGCCAGAATGGTTTCTCCAGCTTTTTATGGACAGGTCATACTTGGGCAATTTTCTAAATTTTGGTTAGATGTCAGTGTTGTAGGTGTGCTAAAACAGCTTGGCTAGGGGTGTGACTAGTCTAGAGCATAGATCTCAGCATTATAGCCAGGATGTTGTTGGGTCCCAACCCCTTGGCTCTATCCAATGCACTCATCCATTCTTTGGCATCACGTGGAGTAAATCAAACTGATAGAAGACTGGCATCTGTGATGTTGGGACCTCATGAGGAGGCCAAGATAGATCATCCTCTTGGCACTTCTGGCTAAAGATTTTTGCAAAGGCCTTGTCTTTTGCACTGATGTTCTGGGTTCCTCACCATTGAGGATGGTGATGATTGTGAAGTGTCCCTGGCTGTGCTGGGAGTCTCTCAGTCTCTGCTGATCCCTGTGGGAATGTTTTTGGTCTCTGCTGGTTCTGGTGCGAGTATCTCTGGTCACTGCTGGTTCCAGTGGGAGTGTCTGTGGCTCTGTCTGTCCCTCCAGGAGTGTCTCTGGTCTCTGCCGCTCCCAATAGGAGGGGCACATGAGTCAGGAACAGACCATCACCTTGTCGAACCTGTTCTGCTGTTCAGTATAGTCATGGCTGATCTTGGGTTTCAATGCCACTTTCGCATCTGCTCCCCATATCTTTTGATTCCCTGAGAGACCAAGAATCTGCCTATCGCAGTCTTAAATATCGTCAATGATGGATCATCCACAACCCTCTGGGGTAGGGAATTCCAAAGATTCACAATCCTTTAGTGAAGAAATTTCTCTTCATCACAGTCCTAAACGACCGATCCCACATCCTGAGACTGTGCCCCAGTGTTCTAGATTCCCTGCCAGCCAAAACAACCTCTCAGTTTCCATCCTGTCAAGCCTTTTCATAACCTTGTACATTCCAATGAGATCTTCTCTCATTCTTCTAAACTCCAGAGAATATCATCATCCTCATCATCAGCAGTCCCCCAGAGCAGAGAAGGCACTTGCACTCCAGAGAATATAGACCCAATTTATGCAGCGTCTCATCATTGGACAACTCTCCCATCCCAGGAGTAGTGAACCTTCGCTGTACTGCCTCAATGCCAGTATGTCCTTCCTTAAATGTGGAGACCAAAAGTGCACCAGTATTGAGGTGCGGTCTCACAAAAGCCCTGTATAATTGTAGCATGACTTCTTTATTCCTGTACTTCAATACCCTTACAATAAAAACGGAATGCAGCCGACTAACTGAGTGAAGACTTGGAGTTTGGTGAGAGGGGAGTTCGGTGAAGGGGGAGAAGGAGTTGTTCGTTTTCTCTTCCTATCTTTCTCACCCCATAGAAATTGGTTCTTGCTCTACTACAGGGAAAGGAGCTAGCTGTTTGGTGAGTATCTGGTAAGTGGGTAAGCTCTACTATATCCCTAAGGTTTAAAATAGTACACAATTTGGTGGTAAAGTTAAAATATATTAGAAAGCAACATAAATAAATGATTAATATAATTAAATAGTTCTTTAAAATACATTAAGGATGGCAGGACAGGTGATGTGTTATGGCTGCAGCATGTGGGAGCTCCTGGATAACATTGTGATCCAGGGCAAACGCATCTGCAGTAAGTGTTTGCAGCTTGAGGTACTTCAGCTCAGAGTCATTGAGCTGGAGGCTGAGCTGCAGACTCTGTGACACATCAGGGAGGGGGAAAGTTACCTGGATGCTTTATACCATGAGGCAGTCACACCACTTAAGATAGGGTCTTCTGATTTGGTCAGTGGCCAGGGACAGGAGGGTGTGACTGCGAGTGAGGCAGGTAAGGGGACCCAGAGAGCAAGAGTGCTGGAGTGTGAGACTCTGCAATTGTCCAATAGGTTTGAAGTTCTTTAAGCTTGTTTGGATGAGAGTGGGGGCTGCAGGGTAGATGAGCAACTGACTTTGGCACCGTGGTACAGGAAGCCATCCAATTGACAGCATAGTGAGGGGGATTGACACTGTTCTCTGTAGCAAAGAGCAAGAGTCCAGGTGGCTTTGTTGCCTGCCCGATGCCAGGATTTGGGACGTCTGCTCAGGACTGAAAAGGAACTTGCAGCGGGTGGGGGAGGATCCAGTGGTCACGGTCCATGTAGGTAACGACATAGGCAGGATGAGGAAGGAGGCTCAGCACAATCAGTATGATGAGCTAGGCAACAAATTAACAAGCAGATCTCAAAGGTAATAATTTCTGGATTATTATCTGGGCCATGTGCAAGTTGGCATAGGACAAATAAGATTAGAGAAATGAATGCATGGCTCAAAGATTGATATGGGAGAAGTGGGATCCTGTGCACCAGTATTGGGGAAAGTGGGATCTGTACCATTGGGAGGGTCTACGCCTGAACGGCGCTGGGACTGGTGTCCTCGCGAGCTGCCTAACTAGGGAAGTAGAGAGGGTTTTAAACTGAATAGTGGGGGCAATGGATCAAATTTGGGAAGATGTGGTAAACCAAAGAGTAGAGATAAGGCAAGAAAGACAGGTATTAATATGGGAAATAATAAACAGGCTGTGACAGGAAG
Organism: Cetorhinus maximus; assembly: GCF_964194155.1. Taxonomy (NCBI): domain Eukaryota; kingdom Metazoa; phylum Chordata; class Chondrichthyes; order Lamniformes; family Cetorhinidae; genus Cetorhinus; species Cetorhinus maximus. Next base: position 88,105,369 of record NC_135882.1, read on the forward strand.
TGACAGAGAGTACAAATCCATGAGTAAATCAGCAGATAAGGCTAGATGCTACAAAAATAATAAAAGGACAAAACTAAAGGCTCTGTATTTAAATGCACGTAGCAATCGAAACAAAACAAATGAACTGATAGTGCAAATAGAAATAAATAAGTACAATCTGATAGCCATTACAGAGACATGGCTACAGGATGACATAGATTGGGATCTGAATGTTGAATGGTATGTGACATTTAGGAAGGACAGGAAGTTAGGAAAAAATGGAGGGGTGGCTTTGCTAATTAATGATGATATTAGCACGTTAGAGAGGGGTGACCTAAGTTCAGGAAACCAGAATGTAGAAGCGGTTTGGGTTGAGATGAGGAATGATAAAGGCCAGAAGTCAATTGTGTGAGTGCTGCCCTGGCCCCCTAATTGTAACTACACAGTAGGAGAGAGTATAAAAGAAGAGATAATGGGAGCTTGCCAGAAAGGTAAAGCAATAACCATGAAGGATTTTAATCTACATATAGACCAGAAAAATCAGATATGTAAAGGTCATGTAGATGAGGTGTTAATAGAATGTTTTTGGGATAGTTTCTTAGAACAGCATGTTTGGAGCCAGCCAGAGAGCAAGCAAGCTGTACTAGATCTGGTATTGTGCAACAAGATGGGATTAATTGATGACCTCCTAGTAAAGGCACCCATAGGTAGCAGCAATCATAATATGATTGAATTTTACATTCATTTTGAGACAGAAAGAATGTGTCCAAGACTGGTATTTTAAACTTAAATAAGGGCAATTATGAGGGAACAAAAGCAGAGCTAGCTAAAGTGCACTGGCAAATGAGGTTAAGGGATACATCAATAGGGGCAGACATTTAAAGGGATATTTCAGAATACACAGATATATATACATTCCAATGAGAAAGAAAAAGTGGAAGGGGAGGGCCCACCATCATCCGTGTATAACTAAAAAAGTTAAAGACAGTGTCAAACTTAAAGAGAAAGCATATCGCTACACAAAGACGGGTGGCAGGTCAGAAGATTGGAAAGAATGTAAAGAATAGCAAAGAATGACAAAATGATTAATAAGGAGGGAAAAATTAAGACTATGAGAGAAAGGTAAGTAGTAATATAAAGAGTTTCAATAGATATTTAATAAGAAATGAGTGTTGGTCCTATAGATATTGCATCTAGGGAATTGATAATGGAAAGCCGGGAATTGGCAGATGAATTAACAGGTACTTTGCTTCAGTCTTCACAAGTAACATCCCAGAAATAGCTGTAAAACAGGAAATGGAAAGGAGCGAGGAACTCCGGAAAATTACAATAACAAAGGAAGTGGTATTGAGCAAATTGTTGGGGCTGCGGGCTGACAAAATGGATGGACTTCATCCTAAGATCTTGAAAGAAGTGGCTAGTGAGATAGTTGATGCACTAGTTTTAATTTTCCAAAATTCCCTAGATTCAGGGAAGGTTCCATTAAATTGGAAAATAGCAAATACAACTCCTTTATTCAAAAGGGAGGAAGATAGAAAGCCGGAAACGATAGGCCAGTTAGCCTAACACCTGTCATAGTGAAAATGTTAGAAGGTATTATTAAAGATGTTATAGCAGGGCACTTAGAAAAATTCAAGGCAATCAGGCAGAGTCAACATGGTTTTGTAAAAGGGAAATCATGTTTAACCAATTTATTGGAGTTCTTTGAAGGAGTCACACGTGCTGTGGATAAAGGGGAACCGGTGGATATACTGTACTTAGATTTCCAGAAGGCATTTGATAAAGTGCCACATCAAAGGTTATTGCAGAAAATAAAAGCTCATGGTGTAGGGGGTAACATATTGGCACGGATAGAAGATTGGCTAGTTAACAGGAGGCAGAGGGTTGGCATAAATGGGTCTTTTTCTGGTTGGCAGGATGTGATGAGCAGTGTGCCATAGGGTTCAGTACTGTGGCCTCAACTTTTTATAATTCATATAAATGACTTGAACGAAGAGACCAAAGGAATGGTGGCTAAATTTGCCGATGACACAAAGATATGTAGGAAAGTAAATTGTGAAGAGGACGTAAGGAGGCTACAAAGTGATATAGATGGCTTAAATGAGTGGGCAAAGATCTGGCAAAATGGAGTATAATGTGGGCAAATGTGAAATTGTTCATTTTGGTAAGAAGAATAAAAAGGAAGCTTATTATCTAAAAGGTGAGAAATTATGGAGCTCTGAGGTTCAGAGGGATCTGGGTGTCCTAGTGCTTGAATCACAAAAGGTTAGTATGCAGTTACAGCAGGTAATTAGGAAATTTAATAGAATGTTATCATTTATTGTGAGGGGAATTGATTACAAAAGTAGGGAGGTTATGCTCCAGTTGTACAGGGCATTGGTGAGACTACATCTGGCGTTTTGTGTACAGTACTGGTCTCCTTATTTAAAGAAAGATGTAAATGCATTAAAAGCAGTTCAGAGAAGGTTTACTAGACTAATACCAGGAATAGGCGGGTTGTCCTAATGAGGAAAGGCTGGACAGGTTAGGCTTGTATCCACTGGAATTTAGAAGAGTAAGAGGTGACTTAATTGAAACCTTTAAGATCCTGAGGGGTCTTGACAATGTGGTCATAGAGAGGATGTTTCCTCTTGTGAGAAAATCTAGAACTAGGAGTCACTGTTTAAATATATGGGGTCGCTCATTTAAGACAGAGATGAGAAGAATTTTTTTTCTCTCAGAGGGTTGTGAGTCTTTGAAACTCTCTTCCTCAAAAGGCGGTGGAAGCAGAGTCTTTGAGTATTTTTAAGCCGGAGCTAGATAGATACTTGATTAACAAGGGGTTGAAAGGTTATTGAGGGTGGGCAGGAATATGGGGTTGAGGTTACATTCAGATCAGCCATGATCTTATTGAATAGCAGAGCAGGCTCGAGGGGCTGAGTGGCCTACTCCTGCTCCTAATTCATATGTTCGCATGTAACAGCCAACATGCCATTTGCCTTTGTGATGAACAATGTATAATTTTTAAGTTGAATTTTTACATGTTTTTTTTGTGCTAAGGAAGGTACAATGGTTCCATTTTAGATACATATATATATATATATTATATACATTTTAATATATATATATTATACACATTTTTATATATATATATAATATATATATATATATATAAAATACACATTTTAATAAGATTTTACAACCCCTGAGGTTAAAAAGATGGCTTAAAAAGGGGTTAGAAGTTTAGTAATCTGGGGAAAAGAAACCACAAAATAGAAAAAAACTGGGCTATTGGTAAGCGACAGTTGTCAAGTAACAGAGACAGAGCAAGACAGGGGAGAGTTCAGTGGGTGTCAGAGAATGAAGACAGGAATTTTTCAGCTCTCTGAGCAGAGAGAAGTATAAGGCTAGTGGGACAGTAGTTAACTGAATAGTCAGTTATTGGGCTCAATAATGTGATCAGTTTAGCCATGTTGCTACTGAAGCAGTGAGCTTAAGGTGCTGTAATTTTTTGGGTAACTCGAGGAGAGATATGAGTTGAGTAAGAAGCTTCAAGTGAATGCTCAAGAATTCAACTGGAAGATAACTGTTTGCATGTGTGCCAGTCCCAAGCAAGGAGCCTCTGTGTCAAGCTAATGGTAGCTCTTCACAGGTTTACATGTCTGTAAAGATATTGCTGGGGAAAGGAATATTGGAAAATTGAATCATTTTGTATTGTGTTTGTATTGACATCTTTGCAACCTTTTTGTCTAGTATAATAAAGTTCATTTTTCTTGTTCTAATAAATATTTTATTCTTTGTGTTAGAAATTCATCAGCAGACTCCTGTGAATTTGTTCAGTAGTTTTCCTCCAGCTTCTAAAAAAAATTTTAGGATCTTTCAAGCCAGGTTTCACTCTAGGATCTGACTTGTCCAGCAATAACCTCGGGTGGAATTTTCCATGCCCGTTGGCACCAGTTTGCGATCTTCCACCTGTCAATGCAGGCTGTCTTTCCACCACCGGACATCAGGAACTCCATTTTAATATCATTATCATCTCTGCACATTGGAATCATCCCCCCACGCTGGATCATTCGGGCACGTTGGCGTGCAGTTCACAACCAAGCATAAACAATGTGCACCTGGCGAGCTGCACTTTGCTCGAGACTTTGAGGCTTTTTTGCCTACGTTGCTTCAAGTAGCACTCGCGGTCATCAGTGCCAGGCTTCACAGGCAGCACCACGTCACTTTTACGGGGCTCATGGTCAGGTCTCTAATTACGAGACCAGCCACGAGGTGGAGGTGGCTTTTCAATGGCTGCGGGGCTTTGGCTTGCTTGGGGAAGGGGGAGAAGTGCGTCAGACAAGGGAAGAGGCTGCAGGGCTAGGGCATTTCTGGGGAAGAGGGGTATCCCAGGGTGTGTGTGGGGACACATGGTGATCAGTGCAAGTGGCCTCAATAGGGTGAAGGCTGAGGAAGCAGTCTCCAGAGGAGATGAGGCCAGATGGAGATGTGAGAGCTTATGTGAGAGAGTGAGTGGTGATATCTCTTGAGCTGGCAGTGAGTGAGATGCCAGTGAATGTGTGATGGGCTTATGAGTGTGTGAATTTAGAGTGATGAGATAGTTGCTTTACCCTGGTGGCACGAATGAGAACATTCACCCTCTTTCTGCACTGGATGGCCGACCTCTTCTGTGCAGCATTGGCACTGACCACCACTGCCACCACTGCTCAAGCCACAGTGGTGACACTGATGGGCCTCCTGCGGCCAGTGAGGGGGTAGAGGACATTGCGGCGGGCTCCAAAGGTGTCCAGAAGGTGTTCCAGGGATGTGTCATTGAATTGGGGGGCTGCAGTCTTCTTGCTTTTTGGGACCATGTCATCTGTGCAGCAGTCCTGGGTTGAAAGCACTGCACTTTAATTATGGTGCATGGCATGAGGAAGCGGCAAGGTAATGGTGTGGCGGGTGAATCAGAGGCTGCCCACCAGTTTCATGGGAATTCATGATTAATGAGGCAAGATTGGGACGATACAGTGGAAAACTCACCATTGTGACCAATGGATAAAATGCCCTTTTTCCCACATGCTGCCATACTTAGTGCAAATCTGGGATGGTTCCGCCCATCAGCTGGGATCGTGACACCTTCCTAATTGCTTGCTGTACCTGCATGCTAACTTTCTGAGTTTCTTGCACAAGAGCATCCAAGTCTCTCTGAACTTCAACATTTACAAGTTTCACACCTTTTAAAACATATTCTGTTTTTCTTAAGGCCAAAGTTAATAACCACACACTTTCCCATATTATACTTGACCATATTATACACAACCACTACCATCTAAAAGGACATGGGCAACAGATGCATGGGAACACCACCACCTGGAAGTTCCCTTCCAAGCCATTCACTATCTTGACTTGGAAATATATCGCCGTTCCTTCACTGTCTCTGGGTCAAAATCCTGGAACTCCCTCCCTAACAGCACTGTGGGTGTATCTACATCACATGGACTGCAGCGGTTCAAGAAGGCAACTCACCACCACCTTCTCAAGGGCAATTAGGGCTGGGTAATGCGAAGCCCTAACCCCTTGAATGAATTTTTTAAAAACTCCATCTGCCACCTTGCTGCCCACTCACTTAACCTGTCTATATCTCTTTGTAGCTTCTGTGTGTCCTTACATTTCCATCTATCTCTGTATTGTCTGCAAACTTAGGTACATTACTCTCTGTCTCTTTGTCTAAGTCATTAATATAGATTGTAAATAGCTGAGGTCACAGCACTGATCCTTGTGGTACTCACAGCCTGCAAACTGCGCCATTTATGCTTACTCTTTTCTCCCTTTCCACTAACCAATCCTCTATCCATGCAAATATATTACCCCCAACTTCGTGAGCCATTATCTTGCCTTTTAACCTTTATGTGTGGCACCTTATTGAATATCTTTTAAAAATCCAGGTGTACTACATCTACTACCTCCCCTTTATTTACCCTAACAGTTAAACCCTCAAAAAACTGTAATAAATTTGTGAAATAGTATTTCCCTTTCATAAGGCCTTGTTAACTTGTCTGATCTGTGGGATCGGCATCCCCTCCAACTGGACTTTATGAAATATGAAAAACCCCAAAAACCACAGACACAAGTACTGGAAATAAAAGCAAAACTTCAACGCAAAACACACAGAGGCAGACTATACTGTAAGGGGTTAATTTCAAACATTCTAACATCGTAAAAGAACTGACACAATTAGACTAGAAATGGGCTCATTATCACAACAGTGGCACAAGGTTAATGCCATCATGTAACCCAATTAAGAAATTGAGGAGGCCATTGTTACAACCAAACAGCCCCAAAGCATTTACACAATAGCATTCACTTCAGTCAAGGAAGGAGGGAAACTTTTACATGCCCCATATCAGCTTTGGGACCAGAGATACCTCACCTGGGTGGAGTCCACTGTTTTTGGTGGTGGAAGCAACATCAGTACTGATTGAATCTGTCTGGACCAGGGTATGTAACAAACAAAAAGGACTGAAAGGTACTAAGCACTGACCAACCAGCAGGATGGCCTCAGGAAATGTGTTTATGGTATTCCAACAAGAATCATCATAAAAAGGACAAGATTGAAGGATTTGGCAATAACATAACATTTAAGAAGTATTTGGATGTGCACTTGCGATGCCGTGGCATACAAGGTTATGGACCTAGTGCTGGAAAGTGGGATTAGAATAGTTAGGTACTTGTTTGACCAGTGCAGACTCGATGGGCCGAGAGGCCTTTTTTTGTGCTGTAGACCTCTATGACTCTATGGCACTGCTGTCAAGAAGGAGCATCAGGAATGGTCAACCTGGCTCGCGGACCTACAATTCATACCAGAAAGGACCAACCGCATGGGAGGGTTGTAAGCTATCAGCCAAACCCGAGGAGTTTGGGGCTGAGGTCTTGAAGTAACTTAGGTGTAAAAACCAAATCCTGGGGTGGGGGGGCAGATTTGGGTTTGAATTGAGGAAGGTTTGGGGCACAAACGTGGGGTTTTGCCTATTGTTTTTCGGTAAAGGTTTTCTAATAAATCGTAGTGACTTTGTGTGTTTGGGTGGGAGCCGAGGTTAAATCGTGGAGGGATTTAAATTGGAATAACCAATTGAGGTGTTGTGTAGTGTCATTTAAACTAATTTAGAGGTTTTTGTATTAGGGCGTTAGGATGTTTTTTTAATAAACAACAAGTTTGTGGCTGAGCCAAACCCTGTGTCTGTGTAATTTTGTCCTTTATAAAAATCCTAAAGTCAAGAACCATCCGTAAGGAAGAAATGGGAATGGGAACCCCTTACCGGTCATACTATGATTTTCTAAGTGCAATGACTCCCTTAATAATAGTTTCCAGCATTTCCCAACAATTGATGTCAGGCTAACTGGCCTATGGTACCCTATTTTCTCTCTCCCTCCTTTCTTGGAGAACGGTGTTACATTTGCTAACTTGCAGTCTGCTTGGACTGTTCCAGAATCGAGGACATTTTGGAAAATAATAGCCAAAGCATTCATTATCTCTGCAGCTATTTGTTTTAGGACCTTAGAATGTAAACTATCAGGTCCTGAGAATTTGATAGATTATAGTCCCTTATGCTTCTACAATGCTTTTTCTCTGCTGATGTTAATTTCCTTAATTTCCTCACCCTTTTAGCCCCTAGGTTACCCTCCATTTCTGGTATGCAACCTGTGTCTTGTGAAGGCAGATGCAAAATATTTGTTCAATGTTTTTGCCATTTTCTCATTTCCCATAATAATTTATCTTGTTTCTGCTTCTAAGGCACCAACATTTACTTTATCTACTCTCTTCCTTTTAATATACTTATAAAAGCCCTTACTATCTGTTTTTATATTCAGCACTATTCAGTAATGTTCAGCACTATTTTCAACTCATCAGATACTGAGGCAGTCCATGTCCATATGCAGTAAGACATGGACAACATTCAGGCTTGGGCTGATAAAAGATAAGTAACGTTTGCGCCACACAAGTGCCAGGCAATGACTATCTCCAACAAGAGAGAATCCAACCATCTCCCCTTCATATTCAATGGGATTACCATCACTGAATCCCCAATATCAACATCCTGGGGGTTACCATTGACCAGAAACTGAACTGAACACATCTTATAAATGCTATGGCTACAAGAGCATGTCAGTGACTAGGAATTCTGCAGCAAGTAACTCACCTCCTGACTCCCTAAAGCCTGTCTACTATCCACAAGGCACAAATCAGGGGCATGATGGAATATGCTCTGCTTGCCTTGATGAGTGCAGCTTCAACAACATTCAAGAAACTTGACACCATCCAGGACAAAGCAGCTCGCTTGATTGGAACCCCTCAACCACCTTAAACATTCACTCCCTCCACCACAGGCACACAATGGCAGAAGTGTGTACCATCTATAAAATGCATTGCAGAAACTCACCAAGGCTCCTTCAACAGCACCTTCCAAACCCATGCTCTCTGTCAGCTAGAAGGACAAGGGCAGCAGATGTATGGGAACACCATCACCTGCAAGTTTCCCTCCGAGTCACACACCATCCTGACTTGGAAATATATCGCTGTTCCTTCACTGACGTTGAATCAAAATCCTGGAACCCCCTTCTTAACAGCACTGTGGGTGTACCTACACCGCATGGGCTGCAGGGGTTCAAGAAAGTGGCTTACCAACACCTCCCAAAGGGCAATAAATGCTGGCCTAGCCAGCTCACATCCCGTGAAAGAATAAATTTTAAAACAATTCCTGGCTAGTTTACTCTTGTGTTCTATATTTCCCTTTTTATCAATTTTTTGTTGGCCTATTCCTGAGTTCTGTAATATTCCCAATCCTCAGACGTGCTACTATTCTTTGCAAACTCATTAGCCTCTTCTTTTAATTTAATACAACCCTTAACTTCCTGAGTAACCCTCGGATGGATTTTTCTTGCTGAGTTTTTGTTTTTCATTGGAATGCATTTTTGTTGAACATTTTGAATTGTTTCTTTGAGTGTTTCCCACTTTTATTTATGGCCATACCTTTTAGTCTATTTACCCAATCAACTATAGCCAGTTTGCCCCTCATACCTATGTAACTGGCTTTGTTAAAGTTTAAAATTCTTGTTTGTGATTGGAGTAAGTCGCTTTCAAACTTAACATGGAATTCAATTGTATTATGATTACATTTTCCCAGCAGCTCTTTTACAATACTAGATCTAAGATAGCTTTATTCCCTAGTTGGTTGCTCACATATTGCTCCAGGAAACTATCACAAAAACATTCTACAAACGTGCCTTCCAGACCATCCTTGCCAATTTGATTGGTCCTGTCTATATGAAGATTAAAGTTCCCACAATTATTACATTGCCTTTGCTACATGCTCCAATAATTTCTTGTTTAATGCTCTTTCCAATTGTTATGGGGTCTATAAACTACCCCCACCAGTGTTTTATGACTCAGGCTAGTCCTCATCCCCACACATACTGATTGAACTTCATGATCTTCTGAGCCAAGATCCTCCCTCACTCATGTCCTTATGTCATCCTTTACTATCAGGGCTACTCCTCCTCCTTTGCTGTTCTGTGTCTTTTCAAAATATTTTGTAACCTGGAACTTATATTTCACAACCTTGGTCACAATGTAATTGTTACTCTGTAATGGTGATTAGATTGAAACCATTTACCTTTATGTGTACCACTTATTCGACTATCTATGCTTCATGCATTTAGATAAAGAGCCTTTAATTTCAATTATTTACTATGATTGCTGATGCACAATTACTGTTAAACTCTCTGTCCTTTCCTGCCCCACTCTGTTTGTAATCACCTGAGTCACCACACATGTTCCGGTGCCTTGACTTTTCTCTTTGGATTTTTAAATCTCCCTTCACCCAAATACCCCTAACTCTACTCCCCCACCCCATGCCCCACCTCGCCACCCCTGCCCCCACTGTTAGTTTAAAAGTTTAAAGCCCTTTCTACAGACCTAGTTATATGATTGGCCAGGACACTGGTTCAAGCCCGCTTTAAGTGGAGCCCATCCCAATGGAACAGTTCCCTCTTTCCTGAACACTGGTACCAGTCCCCATGAATTGAAAATCTTTCTTCTCACCCAACTCTTTGAAAAACATCTTTAATTCTCTAATCTGCTTGATCTTATTCCAATTGGTATGTGACTCAAATAACAATGCAAGGATGTTAAAACCTTTGATGTTTTGTGTTTTAATTTGGACCCGAACACTTCAAACTCTCTCAGCAGAACATCATTCCTAGCTCTGCCTATGTCACTCCTACGTACAGGTTAAAAACTGGAACACAAAAACTCACATACCAAGTTTATCTTGAGCCACAAGGAGATGTCCTTAACCCTGGCACCGGACAGACAATACAACCTTCGGAGCTCCCAATCGTGCTGCAGAGAACAGTATCTATTCCCCTGACTATATGGTCCCCTATCACTACCATGTTCCTTTTTGCTCCACCCACTTGAATGGCATCCTGCTCCATGGTGCCCGTAGCATAATGGGTTAATAGTTTTAGTAATGTGATGGTGATGTGTATCATGCTGTAACATTGCCATCAGTAGTCATGTGCAGGACGCTCTGTAAAAAGATAGAATAGTCTGTACACAAGAGAGATGTACTTACCTAGAAGCTTATTATGTATATATTGTGTAAATAAAGTAGTTCTGAAGAAACCTGAGTTAGCCCTAAGTCATTCATGAGTAGAGGAAACCTTACTGATACTAATTAGGCCACTAGTTGACCAAAGAAAGAACCAGACATTATTCAACGTAGACACTAAACCACTAAACATGGTAGCAGCAGTGGTGACACCAACCTACAATGATTTGGTGCTATTGACAGAACACCCACGGCAAGAAATCAGAAGAAGATTTCTTCAAAGGATGAATTTGAAGACTTACCTTGTTGAGAGGCACACTAAGAATCGATAGTGAAGTGTTATGACACAGCAGTTGGTAAAGACTGAGTTGTTTAAATCCCAGAGAGAAATGTGAACAACTGTCATAACCTATATTTTCAATTGATATGTTTGAGATGCAGCTCTGAATTCAGTAATAAAACCACCAAATCGCAAGAGGTTTTTATATATAAAACTAAATTAAACATTTATTAATTTAACAACAAATTTGAACACATACATATGTCTACAAATTAATACCATAATAACTTTTTAACAAATCCCCAAATTAATCACAGATTAACCCAGATAAATCTTCACCAAGGCAACAATAACCCAGAGACTTTAAACAGACACCTGACAAAGAACATTTGACCTTATGAATTCAAAATGATGTTCCTTTGCAGACACAGTTTTAATCTTGCAGGCTGGTTAAATCTTGAACCTTACACATACAAACTCTTTTTTTTAATATACCTAGTTTTCCTTTTGAATGTAAATTTTCCATTGTATCACTAGGTCTTTTGAACTTCAGCTCTTCTAACAATAAAACCCGTTTCATAGAACCAATTTTATTAGTAAACTGAAAAATAAACACAATGTTTGGCTTCTTCTAGCAAGGTGCAAGGTTTTCCCCATTCTTTTGAATGGCTTATTCAACAAAATGCAAATTGCACTTTTACCTTTTAACTTATGTTTATCTAATTAACATCTCAAACTACTATACATCAAAGCACCCAGACTAGCTGGTTTTAATCCAATAACGACATACACAGACACACACATAGACATACACATAGACACAGACCTTACCACAATTTCAATTTAAAAATACTTTCCAACAACATTATACACATTAATAGCTCTTCGTGACATCCCCCTCCCTATTGAAAAATGAACCATCATAATTTAAAAAGACGGTTTCATTTTTTTAACATTTCACACTATCTCCTATACTTATTACATTATTACATTACCAGATGCATGCATTAACATGACAATATATATAATATGTATACACACACACACAAGTCCTTGGTATCAACAGAAATCGTTCCAGCTCAGTGTCCAGATTTTTTTTTAAATGTCCAATTTTCCCTTTTTCATAGTTCAGTCAGTGGAGCAATCACTTGGCTAAAATTTGGTACGAATTTCCAGTAAAACTCCCATGCCCAGAAATCTCAAAACTTCTCGTTTGTTGTAGGCACTGGGAAATCCACAATAGCCTTGACTTTTGCATCTCTTGGAGCCACCTTACCATGTCCAATGGTGTAGCCTGGATACGTTACTTGCGCTTTTGAAAATTCACTTTTAGCCAAGTTCATCACCAAATTAGCTTCTTGCAATCAAGAAAATAATTCTTCCAGATGTTGTAAATGCTCCTTCCACATAGGACTGAAAACAATCAGATTATCAATATAAACAGCACAATTGCTTAGAGCTGCAATTACTTTGTTTGTCAGTCTTCGAAATGTCGCAGGTGCATTTTTCATACCAAATGGCATGACTTTAAATTGATATAGTCCACTTGGTGTTACAAAAGCTGATATCTCCTTTGCTCTCTCTGACAACAGTGCCTGCCAATATCCTTTTAGCAAGTCAACCTTTGTGATAAATTTTGATTGTTCCACTTTCTCAATCTTCCAAACATGGCATAAGATATGAATCCGCATTGTCACCGCATTCACCGTTCGATGGTCCACACAGTCTTTGTGTTCCATCTGGTTTCGGAACCGGCACAGTAGGCGAACTCCAGTTACTGCAACTAGACTCAATGATATCATTTTGAAGCATGAAATCAATTTCTTTTTCTACTTGTGATAACTTTGCCGGATTTAATCTACAAGGATGTGCCTTATTGAAGATGAAACCCGTACAGACACATCAGGTGGAGTTATCCGAGCCCGCTGGCAGCGGGCGTGATAGGTGGCATGTGTGGAAAATATGGCACGGTCTGCTTCACGACGGCGTGAATGCAGGTCACGATCGTCCGTGGCAGGCGGCGTTTCTCGCCATCGGTCAGTGGGGAGCTAATTGTAATACATCAGCAAATAATTAAAAGGCCATCCCGCCAGGCTCTTGGAACCCCGCCATATCGTCCCGTCCACGTTGGCGGGAAAGCACACCAAGGTGTTTCACAACAGCACGCAGGTGACGTGCACTTGACGGCCTTCACTTAGGAGGAACTGAGGTGAGTGAGCAGCAGCATTCTCCACAGCTCGCCTGTTGTTTACAGGCCTCAGGGGCACCAGGGGGCGGGGGCAAGTGCTGGCCAGCCTCAAAGGCAATTGCTGAGTGGGAGGGGGCGGAGGGTGGTGTCTGGGGGCAAGTGCTGGCCAGCCTTGGAGGTGACCGTTGTCGGTGGGGGTGGGGGGGGGAGTCAAGTGCTGCCCTGGTGCTGTAACCTGTGCACAGGCAATTGAGGTGGGGGGCAGGGTAAGCGAGGGAAGTAGCCATGCATTAGGGACACCTGTATAAACAGCCCATGCCTCTGCAACTGAGACAGATCAGACACAGCCACATTGATGTGATTGGGGGTGGGCTCCTAGCCTGCCTGCACAAGCAAGCAATGCGGAGGCACCAAAGGGCCACCAAACGTTGGATCCTTGTGACCTAGCTGTATGCCTGATGGCCTACAGAAGCCGTAGAAGACAGAGGAGAGAGTGACTGAGGCACCTGGCTGTACAAAGGCAGGAGAAGCAAGCTCAAGAAGAAGGGGCAGCAGGGGCTCCCGCACACACTGCCCAGGAGCGACAGCGAGACGTGGCTGGTCGGCGTCAAGCCATTCCTGCAGATTACTGGGAACCAGCATCGCCGACAACTGTACATGTCTAGGGACCTGGTCAAGGGGACATAGAGGGCATCCACTGACAGTGGCTATGAAAGAGACCTTGGCGCTAAATTTCTATGCCAGTGGCTCCTTTCAGGGCTTCATGGGTGACCTCTGTGGATTTCACAATCCATCACCCACAACTGCATCCATGAGGTCACGGATGCCGTCTTCTGCATGGCACACAACTTATTGCATTTCGTCCGGGACCGGGACAGCCAGGATGCAAGGGCCATTGGATTCGCCCTGATCTCGGGATTCCCACATGGGCAGGGTGCGATTGACTGCACTCATGTGGCATGCAGGTCTCCATCGCTACATTCAGTGGACTTCATCAACCGCAAGGGCTTCCACTCACTGAATGAGCAGCTGGTATGCGACCATCAGAAACACATCCTGCAGGTGTGTATACAGTTTGCAGGGAGTGTGCACGATGCCTACACCCTGAGTCTCTCGCAGATCACTGCAGTCTTCTGGGGTCCGCAGAAGCTGCAGGGACGGCTCCTTGGAGACAAGGGCTACCTGAAGAGGCCGTGGCTGATGACACCTGTGCGGCAGCCTCAGACTGCAGCAGAGCGACTCTATAATGAGGCTCATGCAGCAGCTCGCAACTTGGTGGAGCAGACCATCAGGATGCTGAAGATACGGTTCCAGTGCCTGGTGGAGCCCTGCAATACAGTCCGCAGAGGGTGTCATGCATCATCGTCGTCTGTAGCGCCCGTTACAACTTGGCGCTGCAACTGGGGGAGGAGCTGGCTGAGGAGGAGATGGAGGAGCTGTACATCTCCTCCAATGAGGAGGATGCCGACAGGGATGAGGTTGAGGGGGTCCTCAGTGGTGACAATGACAGGATGAGGCTCTTGCACTGGCCAGTCAAGGCAGGTGCTCAGGAGGCCCTCACAGCTGCCAGATTTTAGGAGATTGATGACGACATGCAGTGAGGTGGCCCATAGATCCTCACATCACAGTTGTGAATGTTAGACTCCAGTCTGGCTTATGGCAGCGCCAATACCCTCTGTGAGAATGCTCCTGTCATGGAGATGCAGGGGAGGCCCTAATTGTCGCTCAATCGCAGGAGGATGGTGACATCATGCAGTGAGGACACTCCATAGATCTTCACATGGCCTCTGAGAATGTCTGACCCCTGTCTGGCTGAGGTCAGCTACCTTGTGCTCCATAATCAGGGCCATCTCAGAGACACAGCCATGAAACTTTAGACACATCTGATGCTGTGTCTGCCTTCAGCACCCCAGCCCTTCAGGAGCTGGTGCACAGCATCATTGGTCGCAGATGCTGGTGTGATGGGGGCCAGCCACACCTTTAGTGCTGAGAGCACACAGAGAGTATGAGAGAACTCTGTGGGTGCCTGCCCACTACACTCTGGCAGGAATGACCAGCAACGCCGAGGTGCAGGCATTAGTAATGTCACCAGGGAGTGTGAGGCTGGGCTATCACTGTGGTCTGAAGGCTTCACAGGGCACAGGGAAGAGGCCCTGGACTGAGACACTTGCCTTTTATCTTGTGTAGAAAGGTCTCACATCCAAGTGACAAGAACACTACTCATCAGAACAAGGAGCCACAGCCAGGGTGACATTCTAAGGAGTTTATTGATAATAGTGAACAGTATGTACAAGTGATCAACACACATGACCAGGCTGTGCAACTACTTTTACCTAACTTTCCTAACGCTGCTGTTATGTCTTGGTGCTCCCCGGACATCCACAGCAGAGGTGGAGGCAGCCTGTTGATTGTGACGCCCTGTCTGTGATGACTTTGGCAGGCGTCCTCTGGAGGGCCAAGACTTGGTGGGCCCCGGCCTGCTTTTGGGGTCCTGCTGTGTGGCAGTGGCACCCTCCTCGGCCTGTGAAGCTGGAGCTGCAGGGGTCACAGGAAGAGCGGATTTGTATGTGGTGGTCACTCCTAGAGTCACCTGGGTGGATGGCCCCGGAGTGTGCACCTGCTGATCCTCCGCCCTAAAGTTTGATGCCATCTTTCTGAAGTTCATTGTGACTCTGGATGATAAGCTGTTGAATTAAACTGTTTTATCCCCAAACTGTTCATTACTTCCTTAAACAGCTGTGACATGAAATTTGAACCCTGATCTGATTGTATTTCCTTAGGTAAACCACATCTTGTAAAAATTCAGTTAACTCCTCCACAATCTTCTTAGTTGTAATATCTCCTAAATGTATCGCTTCAGGTAACCTGGTAGACACATCCATTATTGTCAGTAAGTACTGATTCCCACTTTTGAGCAGAATTTCACTCATGTCGGGCGAGCTCGGCGGGGGCGTGTGGGGCGGTCGGGAAGCTGCCCACCGCCCACGGTTGGGCCTGGACCATGATTTCACACTGGCAGGCCAATTATGGCCTGCCCAGCGTCAAAGACAAGCGGCAGCGCTCAGCACTGCCTGTGCAGGTGGTGGCAGGTGGTGGGGGGGTGTGAGCCGGATGAGCATGATATTTGTGCATGCACGCGAGTGAGCACGTCATAATCTCCCTGAGGCACAGAGCTGCCTCATAGAGATGAAGAGATATAAAGAAAAATAAAAATGTAATGAAACATGTTCCCTCATGTGGCTCTGTCTTGATAAATTGTGTAGGACCCCTCCCTAAGACACTTGAGCAGGGACATGTTATTAATTAAGTTTTAAAATTTTTATTTTATTTTTATTTGCTTTAGGAAACCTCATCCCACCCATGGGTAAGGTTGGACCGGCAGTGAAAAATTCTATTTAATTGATAACTTAATGGCCTTAATAGGCCTTTTAATTGTTGGCAAGAGCACTGCCAGCTCCCGCGCGCGCCCAGTGAACAAAATATTGTGCGGCTGTGCGTTGACTTCGGGATGCACGGCCGATGTCAATGTGCGCCATTTTATGCTCAAGCAGGTCGGACATGCACCCACCCACCAAGCTAAAAATTTTACCCATGATTTTAGGGAGGGGTGTACACAATTTATTATGACCTAGTAAAAGGTTGTTCAAATGCTGGCATTGGGATTAAATACGCTGGCTTAATCACTGCCTGTGGTTTTACTTTTACCTGACATGTGTGACAGGTTCTACAGAATTTGATTACATCCCTTTGCAATCCTGGCTAAATAAAAAATACATCTGTATCTTTCCCTGTGTTTTCCTAATTCCTAAATGTCCCCCCATTGGAATTTCATGGACAATTCTCAGAATCTCATTTCTAGACCCTAATGGGATAACAATCTGATGTACCTCCCTCCAGCTTTAATTTGCTGAGACATGATCTGGTCTCCACTTCCTCATTAAAATATCTTCCTGAAGGTAATAACATACTGGAATACATTTTGCCTCTGTTTCTGAGTAAGCTTTATTATATAACTATTTTAATTGCAAATAATTTTTTTTGTAACTTCACTAACCTCATTGAGTTAAACACTTCAGCTGAGTTATCCTGTAATCTTTCTTCCTGAACAATGTTATCAAACATGGTGCCAGATAATTGGATTTTGGCACCTTCTTCATGCCTTTGAACTGCCTGCCCTTCTTGTTTTTCTTGTCTCAACCTGCGCGTGCACCTGTGACCTCATTATCACACAATCTGGAAACAATCCAGGATGCTCCTGGATTGAAAACACTTCTACAGGCTGCTCAACTACCATAGGCATCACCCACATCTATGACCCAGCTATATTAGTACCCAAAATAAATTGAAACCTTGCAATGGGCAATTGTTCCACCACTCCAACAATAACTTCACCTGTCTCCCACTTGCTCTTTAAATTTATCTTCCAAAAGGGGATAGGTTTAGCATCTCCATGAACCCCATTTATTATTGCCTGCTCCTGCAATATTCCCTCTGAACAACAAATGTCACTACCCCACAACATTAAGGATTGACTAGCCCCTGTGTCTCTTAAAATTTTAACATCTTTACCTACTCCACTCTGTACACATGGAAAGACTTCCCCTTCACACACCAAGTCTTTAAAAAATTCTGCAACTTGCTCCTCAGAATTCTCTTGGGTAAATTGTGAACACATTTCCACTTCTTTACCTATCACTGATTCTTCCTGTTTTACCTGTACACACATCACTGGTTTCTCTGGTGCTTAAACCTCAGAACCCACATTTAATTCCAGAGTTTTTCTGTATCCCAATAATTCTAAGATTTTTGCAGTAATTTCCAACATACTGACTTTGTGTGCCCCACTTTATTAACTTTTGAATGTCACTCCTACCTTCAGCATCTTCCTTTTTATTGAGAAAAAAGCTTCCTGGGAATTTCCAGCTACTCCTTCTCTTCCCTGACTACCCATCTTCCTTTCACCTTCCCACTTTCTATCCTTTTCCGATTTGAAAGAGTGACAAAAAAAAGGTTTAGCTCTATGAACTCATAATCATCAGCTATTTCTGCTACTTGCCTTACCATTTGAATCCTCTGTTCCTCCACATGAGTTCTCATGACTGAACGGATTGAATATTTAAATTCTTCCAAAAGAATTACTTCCCTATTTTTAATGCCCATAACCACCAGTCAAAATTACTTTGTTTTACTCTCTCAAACTCAATATAAGTTTGCCCAGGCTGTTTTCTCATATTCCTAAAGTTCCGCCTGTATGCTTCAGGAACGAACTCATATGCACTCAAAATAGCCTTTTTCACCACATCATAACTTACTGATACCTCTTCAGACAGCAAAGCATATACCTCATGCGCTCTACCCACCAACTTAGACTGTAATAATAACATCCAGTACTCCTGTGGCCATTTCATCTGTTTAACAATCTTCTCAAATGAAATAAAGATTGCTTCAATATCTTTTTCTTCAAACCTTGGAAGAACTTTTGCAAATTTAAGCATCTCCCCACTGGGTTTTAGGTTAAAGGTTTTTTCATCATCAAAACTCTCCTCAGAATCTGAGATCTCTTTTTTAACTTCATGCCTTTTAAGCAGGTATTCTCTTTCTTTTTCTTTCTTTCCCTTGCCTCTCTTTCTTTTTCTTTCTTTCCCTTGCCTCTCTTTCTTTATCCTTTTCTCTGGCCTGAAATTCCAGTTCCAGCTACTTTCTCTCTCCTGCTTTTCTACTTGCTCCCTTTTAAATGCCATTTCTCTTTCCTTTGCTTCTAATTCAAGTTTTTCCATTTCCTTTGCTTGTTCAAGTTCAAGCATCTTCATTTCTAGCTGAAGCCTCACTGCCTCCAGCTGTGACTCACTAATGTAAGGTATCACTTCCAACTGTAGGTGCTGTGCTATACCTTTAATTATATCTGCTTTCTTCACCCCTATAGGTAACCCTAATTTTAACTTATCTGCCAACTTTGTTAACTTACTCTTGGTTACTTTTTGTAACCCAATCACAGTTATATCTTCTACTCCCAGACAAGTCTTAGCAATTGCCAAAGCCACCTTACAGTCTCACCAACTCCTGACTTCAAAATGCTTCTCATACTCGTAACCTTAAGATGCACCAACTCCAAAGCAATCAAGGAATTACAAATATTATCCCACCAAGAGCCCCCAATTGTTATGACACAGCAGCTGGTAAAGGCTGAGTTGTTTAAATCCCAGAGAGAAACGTGAACAACTGTCATAACCTATATTTTCAATTGGTATGTTTATCTCAGCTCTGAATTCAGTAATAAAACCACCAAGTCTCAAGAGGTTTTTATATATAAAACTAAATTAAACATTTATTAATTTAACAACAAATTACACATGTCTACAAATTAATACCATAATAACTTTTTAACAAATCCCCAAATTAATCACCCCCAGGTAAATCTTCACCAAGGCAACAAAAACCCATAGACTTTAAACAGACACCAGGTAAATAACATTTGACCTTATGAATTTGAAATGAGGTTCCTTTGCAGACACAATCCTAGTCTTACAGGCTGGTTAAATCTTGAATGCCTCTACCTTACACACACAAACTCTTTTCTTTATATACTTAGCTTTCCTTTTGAATGTAAATTTTCCATTGTATCACTATGTCTTTTGAATTTTATTAGTAAGCTGAAAAATAAACATTGTTTGGCTTCTTTTAGCAAGGTGCAAGCTTTTACCCTAAGATAAAGGCAAAATACTGCGGATGCTGGAAATCTGAAACAAAAACAAAAAGTGCTGGAAAAACTCAGCAACTCAAACATTTTTTAGTTCTGAAGAAGAGTCATATGGATTCGAAATGTTAACTCTGTCCTTCTTTCCACAGATGCTGTCAGACCTGCTGAGTTTTTCCAGCACTTTCTGTTTTTATTGCGCAAGATTTATCCATTCTTTTGAATGGTTTATTCAACAAAATGCAAATTGCACTTTACCTTTTAACTTACGTTTATCTAATTAACATCTCAAACTACTATACACCAAAGCACCCAGACCAGCTGGCTTTAATCCAATTAAGACACACACAGACACACACATAGGCACAGATCCTACTACAATTCCAATTTTAAAAAATTTCCAATAACATTATACACATTAATATATCTTCATGACAGAAGTCAACACCAGTCACTGCCTCTTCTGCAGTTGTTCAAAAACCTCAAAAGTCCACAGAGAGGTCATTGTTGGGAGTTGAGGAAAAAAACACTTCCTGAGGTATCGAGCAGCGTTGGGTTTTCATGACAAAGAGCGCAAACACTGTTAGTTCATTCCTCTATGCAGTGGGTCCTGTTGCCGATAATGTACTCCCGAGACTGGGGGTAGAAGAGAGCTCTGCAGATTTTGAAATGGTCCTAAAAGAATTTGATACAAGCTTCTGCCCAAAATGGAACCTTGTAATTGAGTCAGTGTGATTCAATCAGAGATCCCAAAGGCCAGGGGAATCTGTCGAATTGTTCCTTACAGACCTGAAACAGCTAGTGGGCATGGTGCATTGAAAGATGAACTTATTCATGACTGCATTGTCATTGGAGTCCGCAATGAAAAGCTCTCAGATTTTTTTACAGACAAAAGATGATTTAACATTTGAAAAAGCAGTTTAATACACTCAGCAGGCCGAACTTAGGGAACCAAATCAGGCTATAATTAGTTGAAATACTAAGGCTTCAGATGAGTCTGTTAGTCTGGTAGGTCTGAAGGAAGCAGCCACACCCACTTTTGTCACCATAACGGGCAAAAGGGTGGAAAATCCTACAGCAGCCACCTTGAGGTGCCCATGCTGCAGTGGTAACAAGCAGCACAGAAGACAAGATTGTCCAGCAGAAGCTGCAGGGTGTTTCCAATGCGGAAAGACACATCAAGCAATTCTGTAAATCTAAAAATTTCATTAAAGGAAGAAAGCAAGAGAAGGTCTATTAAACGCAGACAATTCAAGAAATTGGGAATAGGGAAAGAAATGAAAATACAGATTTTCTAGGAGAAGTGAAGGGTCAAGAAGAATAATTTTGGTCAGTCACTTTGGAAAGTAAAGGGCTTTAAAATTGACACTGGAGCCAGTGTTACACTACTGGCTGATCTTTTAGAATGGCGCAAAGCAGTAGACATCCAGCCATCAAGCATTAAAGTGTAAGGTCCAGGTGGCATGGATCTTCAAGTAAAAGGTCAGGTAACCGTCACCCTTCGCCATAAGGGGCGACAGATTACAGAGACCCTCTATATCTTGCACAATCAAAGCATATCATTACTGAACAGAAGTGCATGTATACA
Organism: Cetorhinus maximus; assembly: GCF_964194155.1. NCBI lineage: Eukaryota > Metazoa > Chordata > Chondrichthyes > Lamniformes > Cetorhinidae > Cetorhinus > Cetorhinus maximus. The sequence goes on from NC_135882.1 coordinate 88,126,672, forward strand.
ACTGGGCGTTCTGAAAAAAGTGGACAAAGTCCAACAACAAGGCAGAATTCTGTCAAGAATTTCCATAGCTGCTTCAGGGGCTTGGCAAGCTCAAGCATGAATATGATATTACTTTGCTTCAAGATGCTAAGCTTGTATGTCTATACACTCCCAGGAGGGTACCACACCCATTGCCGATAAAAGTGAAAGAGGAACCTGACAGAATGTTACATGGAAGTGTCGTGTCACAGAGCCAACTAGGTGGTGTTTGGGGCTCGTAACAGTTCCCAAGCCAAATGGTCAGCTCAGGCTTCGAGTAGATCTCACACAATTGAACAAAGAATCCCGAGAAAAATCGATCCTATGTCCTCAGTGGAAGACAGCTTGGCAAAACTTGCCAACAGTGTGCTCTTCACTAAATTTGACGCCGATAGTGGGTTTTGGCAAATACCCCTCGACTGAGAGTCCAGGCTGTGAACAGCATTTATTGTGCCGTTTGGGCAACTCTGTTTTAACCACCTTCCCTTTGAGATATCGTCAGCTCCGGCGATGTTCCAGCGAACCATGACAAGCATTCTGGAAGGAAAATAGGGAGTAATTTGTCATATGGATTGCATGCTTATCAATGGAGCCACGAGACAGGAGCATGATCACAGAGTTTGTGAAGTTCTGAAAGTGTAACAAGAGGGATGTCTCATCTTAAGTGAGAAATGTGAATTTGTGAAAACTACCATTAAATTCTTGGGACACATCATACAATGAAAGGGCATAATGGTCCAGCCTCAAAAAATGGAAGCCATCAGTGACTTACCACAACCTTCTTCTTGTATTCAACCAGTTCAACCAGAGACTAGTAATACCCAAGGCTTTAAGGGAGGATATTCTTCATAGAATCCATGGTGGTCAGTTGGGAATAGCCAAGTGTAGAGCTCACGCACATCAATCTGTGTGGTGGCCAGGTATTTCAAAGTGTTATGACGTGGCAAGTGATGTGTGCCAGATGGACCAAATCCACAAAGTAAACTTGGCCATGCTATCACAATGGTTTGACAATTTGTATTTATTATGAGAAGATTTGTGCACTGAATTTAGAAGTAATGAGTCCACAACACCTTTAGAGATTTTAAAAACTAAATTAAAACATGTATTAACAAAATAAAAGATTTCAAGCATATACATAAGATTACAGTTACTTAATGCTACAACAAATCCCAAAATCCCTAATTAACCTGACTCCCAACTATACACTCCCTTTAAGGCAACAGTCCAAAATAGAATTTAAATTTAGACAGGCAAGCCAGCAAATTTACCACAGCACCCACTTGACAGTGGAATTCCAAAGGCTTTCCTCCACCTTTGGTTACTGGACATAGTGGACTTCTGCTAAGGTGGCTGGAAGCTTCCCCAAGGCTGTTTTACACGTTCCTCTTAGGTTTTACATGGTGCCCCCTCCCCCCAACATAACCTTCCCTCCTTTTTTATATATGTTTCTCTCTCTTTAATCTGTAAATTCCATTGTTCTATATGTCTTTGGGAATTTACTTTTCCTATAATATAAAAATCTTTCATGTTGCCAATATGACCACTACCTTTGGGAAAAATAAACATACTGCTTGGCCTTGCTTACCTTGTTAGTTGTAAACATCCTATCACCCCTTTGAAACCCAAACAACCTCCTCACTTATATAAAAATGCAAATTTCCTTCAGACCCTACATGCTAAGCCCTCATCCATGTTTACTCATTAGCATTTCAAATACTTTTTATCTCTAACTTCTTTTGATAATTTCAAGCTTGCAGTCTATCTGACTCTAGTTCAATTAAATTACACAGACAAAACCATCTACACTCACACCCATAAACCTACTTTACAATAAACCACAATAATATAATGAAAAAATGTTAGTTTCATGACAAAAGGCAATTCAAGTCTTCATATTGTCATCCCATACTTGTACAATTAATAGCCAGCCACCCACAGAACTTATATTACCATTTAGTTTTCCAGATAGACCTTGGAAAAGATTGGGATTAGATCTCTTTGACTTTAGGGGAAAAGTGTACTTTATCACAGTGGATTATTATTCAAGGTAGTTAGAAGCTACCAGATTCCACACTAGGACAGTTGAGACTGTGATAAGGATGTTACAGGATATCTTCTCCGTGCATGGTTTTCCGGATTAAATTGTTTTGGACACTGGGCCACAAATACTTAAAGAAATTTACAGAAGGCTGTGGGATCACTCACGTTACTAATTCTTCACCCACAGGCCAATGGCAATGGTGAAAGAGCAGTGAAAAACAGTAAACTGCAAATGACCAAGAATAGTGATTGGATTTTAGCCTTGCTGAATTATAGAACTAAAAACAAAAAACTACTGCGGATGCTGGAAATCCAAAACAAAAACAGAATTACCTATAGAATTACCCCCTTAAGTAATAGCTTTTCACCAGCAGAGCTGCTCATAGGTCGATGGCTGAAAACACAAATTCCTTTGTTGAAGCAAAACTTACAACTGAATGTTACATCAGACGACCATAAGAGAGTGAGGAATGTGGAGAATGGTCAACGAGAAAAACAGAGGAGCTGGTATAATTCCAGCTGGTGAAGACTTTAGCAATATTAGTACCAGGTCAGAAAGTCTGGATTCGAGAATGAAAGTCTGAAGGAGCAGTCCTTAAAGGAACAGTCCTTAAAGGAACAGAACGACCATGATCCTATTTCATCCAAACTCCGCTTGGAACATTCAGGAGAAACTGAAAAGCTCTAATTTTATTAGAGGCTGCAAGAATAAATGAGTTTGATTATCAAAGGCTCTGGGATGATGATACTAAGAATACATCAATCACCTCACAGAGTGGTGATATCATCAACGAACCAGTTCGAGATCATTAGCCTCACTCAACAGTGACAAGAACAAGATCAGGGAGAGTTGTGAAGGCAATGTAAAGGCTTAACCTGTGAAGTCCGGGCTTTGGGGGAGATAGGGGTAGTGTAAAAGCAGTGTAAGTATTTAAGAAAATAGTTTAAGATTGTTATTAAAAAAATTGAGATTATACTTGGGCGGAGATGTAGCATAATGAGTTATGATAATGAGATAGACTGTTTTCTGGGTGGGGGCAGGGTGGTGTCTGGGGAAACTGCTGTCCTGGTGCTGGATCTTGCGCACAGGCAATTGAGGTGGGAGGCAGGGTAGGCGAGGGAAGTGGCCACACAGTAGGGACACGTGCATAAACCGACCATCCATCTGCAACTGAGACAATTCAAGCGCAGCTACAGTGATATGATTGGGGTCGGGCTCCTAGCCTGCCCACTGACGCAAACAATGCGGAGGCACCAATGTGCCACCAGACCTTAACCCCCACGACCCCGGCACAGACTGCGAGTCTGCGACCACTTTACTGGACCACACAGCAGTTGTACTGCGCAAGTTGTACAATCGATCTTGCCAATGCAGGCCGTGTAGCAGTCGCTGCTGGAAGCGCTCACAGCCCCTTGCAATCTCAGCATCCCAGATGCCCCATGTCACAGGTTGACAGGGCAGCCATGCAGCGCACTCATCTGTGGCCATCTGAGGGGTGGCCAGCACTTCCCGGGATGCGTCACACAGGGCCAGGAAAGGATGCTAAGTACACCCATGCTAACCACATCTCTCTGTCTCTTTCATGCTGCCTGTCATTCCTGCAGATGACCGGTAACCAGTGTCACCAAAGACTGCACATATCTAGGGACCTTGTCGCTCATATCTCCAGGACTTGGCACCAAGAGGACATGGAAGGCATCCACTGCCAGTGGCTGTGAAAGTGGTGGGGTAGGCGCTCAATTTCTATGCTAGTGGCTCATTTCAGGGTTCCACAGGTGACCTCTGTGGGATCTCACAAGCTGCCACCCACAAATGCATCCATGAGGTCACGGATGTCATCTTCTCCATGGCACACAGCTGTGTGCATTTCGCCTGGGACTGGGACAGCCAGGATGCAAGGGCCATTGGATTCGCCCAGATCTCAGGATTCCCACAGGTGCAGGGTGCAATCGACTGCACCCACATGGCGCTCAGGTCTCTGTCACTGCACTCGGTGGACTTCATCAACCACAAGGGCTTCCACTCACTGAACATGCAGCTGGTATACGACCACCAGGAGCACATCCTGAAGGTGTACGCATGGTTTCCAGGGAGTGTGCATGACACCTACATCCTCAGTCACTTGCAGATCTCTGCAGTCTTCCAGAGTCCACATAGGCTGCAGGGTTGGCTCCTCGGGGACAAGGGCTACCCACGGAGGCCGTGGCTGATGACACCCGTGCAGCGGCCTCAGACTGCAGCAGAGAGACGGTATAATGAGGCTCATGCTGCAACTCACAACTTGGTGGAGCAGACCATCGGGATGCTGAAGATGTGGTTCTGGTGCCTGGACCGGTCTGGCGGTGCCCTGCAATATGGTCCACAAAGGGTGTCATGCATCATCATCGTTTGCTGCGCCCTTTACAACCTGGTGCTCCAATGGAGAGACAAGCTGGCTGGGGAGGAGATGGAGGAGCTGAAGGTCTCCACGGATGAGGAGGATGATAGCGGGGATGAAGGTGAAGAGGTTCTCGGTGGTGACGATGATGGGGATGAGGCTCTCACACTGGCTAGATGAGGCAGGAGCGCTTGGGAGGCCATCATAGCTGCCAGATTTGTGGAGGATGATGATAACATGTAGTTTGACTCCAGTCTGGCTTATGGCAGCACCAAAAGCTTTTGTGAGAATGCATCTGTCATGGAGACGCAGTGGAGGTCATAATAGTCACTCAATCTCAGGAGGATGATGAAACATGCAGTGAGGACACTCCGTGAATCTTCACATAGCCTCTGTGGATATCTGACTCCTGTCGGGCCGAGGGCAGCTTGCTTGTGCTCCATGCTCAGAGCCATCTCATAGAGACGCGGCCATGAAACTTTAGATGCATCCAATACTGTGTCCGCCTTCACCATCTGAGCCCTTCAGGAGCTGGTGCACAGCATAAATGGTCGCAGATGCTGGTCCGATGGGGGCCAGCCCCATCTTAAATGTCCTGAGAGCACGTAGAGAGAATGTGACTGTGCGGCACCTGCCCACTACATTCTAGCAGCAATGACCAGCAACGCCGAGGAGCAGACATCAGTAATGTTTCCAGGCCAGACCATCACTGAAGGCTGCACAGAGCACAGGGAAGAGGCCCTGGACTGAGATACCTGCCTTTTATCTCATGCAGAAAGGTTTCACATCCAAGTGACAAGAACACTGCTTATCGGAACAAAGAGCCACAGACAGGGAGACATTCTTAGGAGTTTTTTGACAATAGTGAACAGTATATACAAGTGGCCAACACCCGTGTCCAGGCTGTGCAACTACTTTTCCTTAACTGCCCTAACCTAGCTGCTACGTCTTGATGCTCCACAGACATCCACAACAGAGGTGGAGGCAGCCTGCTGACTGCGACGCCCTGTTTGTGAAGACTTTGGCGGGCGTCCTCTGGAGGGCTGAGACTTGGAGGGCCCCGGCCTGCTTTTGGGGTCCTGCTGTATGGCAGTGGCACCTCCTCAGCCTGTGGAGCTGGAGCTGCTGAGGTCACAGGAAAAAGGGATTTGGATGGGCCAGTCACTCCCAGAGTCATCTGGGTGGATGGCCTGGGGTGTGCACCTGCTGATCCTCCTCCCATGGGTGCCCGAGTTCCCCTGGCTGACTCCACGAGGGGAAGGGATAGCTGGAGTGAGATCGAGCCGCTTGGCACCCCTCTGGCACACAAACTGTTGGAGGCCAACTATGGTATCAGCGTTGGAGTTGAGCCCGCGCAGCAGTGCGGGAGCAAAGTCCTGCACCAAGGTCTCCATAGTGGCTGCCAATCTGCCAGTGTTGACCTCGGTGTGTTGCAATGTCGGCGCTATCACCTCAGCCTGAAGACGGATGGACTCCTCCATCATGCCTTGCAATCTGAAGAGTAGAGTGAACATCCCTTCCTGATGTTCCCTAGCTTTCCTTTGCAGCTCCAGAGCTATGACATGACTGAATCCAGAGGCTTGTCATCTGACTCGGACTCAACAGGTTCCTGGCCTCCAGCAGACCTCCAAATGCCGAGGACTTGGGAAGTCCCTGCCGTCACCTGCTCTGGATCAGATTGTGCACTGTGCTTACCAGTATGTGATCCCGTGGCTACTCTAGAGCTAGGTCCCACCAAGATGTGTATCTCTGTGCTGGTGGAGGGTGTGGTTGAGCGCTGTGACAGAACTTCGAGGAGGGTGCCTTCAGATTCCCCTTCGGAGGTTTCTTCGGGGTTTGACTGGAGGCCCTGGGCCATGGACTCTGTGGCTGTTTGGCAGATGTGCCTGTGAAAGCAACGGGAGATAATTAGTGCATGGCAGTGGCCTGTGAAAGAGGACACATCACTCACGGCATGGTTGTCTGATGGATGTTGCACTGCCGGATTCTCACTTTGTAGAGCACCACAGACCTCACCGTCAGCACAGGACTGGTTCCGGTCATCGCCGGCAAGCTGGATGTTTTCAAAGTCCGTGAGGACCTTGATTTCGGGCATTTCACCATCGGTCTACGACCTCTCTCTTTTGTTATGTGCCACCTTGTCCTGCATGGATAGATAAAGAATGTGTAAGCAGGACACCTGCCAGGCTAGGTGATAGATGTGCCTGGCCTGTGCGGGTAGTGAGTGGTCCCATGGACGGGCCAAGGACAATGAAGGTGTGTGTGAGAGAGTGAATAGTGATGTCCCTTGAATTGGCAGTGAGTGAGGGCCCTGTGGATGATTGCTGTGTTTGTGAATGTGTGAGTTGAGAGTGATGAAAAGTGTGACTTACCCTGGTGGAACAGAGGAGATCATTCATCCTCTTGCGGCACTGGGTGGCTGTCCTCTTCTAAAGGGCATTGGCGCTGACCACCGCAGCCAATACCTCCCAAGACGGATTGATCACTTGCTGCCCATCCTGCGGCCAGATCCAGGGTACAAGACATCCCTGCGGGCCTGCACAGCATCCAGCAGTCGCTTGAGGGACCCGTAATTAAAACAGCAGGCTGCGGCCTTTTCTCCTTTGCTGGCCATGTCTCCCAGGCAGCGGTGGTGAGCTGGTAGCAATGAGCGGTGTGCTGGTGGCTGCCTTTTAAACATGGCAGCCGGTGTGATGCAACGGCAGGGTGAAAGCGGGAAGGCAAATGAGAGCCCGCCCGCCATGGAAATGGTTTGTTTCCCGGCAATGCATAAATAATGAGGCGGGTTTGGGGCAATATGGCGTGAAAACCCACCATCGTGGCCGGAGAGTAAAACGATGTTTTACCCACCTGCTACCACACTTAGTGCAAATCTGGGAAAATTCCGCCCAAAATGTTAGTATGCAGGTCCAGCAAGTAATTAAGTAGGCAAATGGCATTTTGGCCTATATTGCTAGGGGGTTGAAGTTTAAAAATAGGGAAGTCTTGTTACAAGTGTACAGGGCTGGTGAGGCTGCACCTGGAGTACTGTGTACAGTTTTTGTTCCCATATTTAAGAAAGAATATACTGGCATTGGAGGCAGTTCAAAAGTGATTCACTAGGCTGATTCCTGGGATGAAGGGGTTGACTTATCAAGAACGGATCAACAGGTTAGGCCTTTATTCATTAGAGTTTAGAAGAATGAGGAGTGATCTTTTTGAAACGTACAAGATTCTGAGGGGGCTTGACAGGGTAGATGTTGAGAACATGTTTCCACTAGTGGGGGAATCTTGACTAGGGTACATAGTTACAGAATAAGGGGACACTCGTTTATAACTGAGATGCGAAGGAATTTCTTCTCTCAGAGGGTAGTGAATGTCTGTAATTCTCTACCCCAGAGAGTTGTGGAGGCTAGATCACTGAAAGTAGTTAATGGGGAGGTAAATGGATTTTTGAAACATCGGATAGTTGAGGACATTGAGGAGCTGGCATGAGCGAGGAGTTGAGGCCTGGGGCAGATCAGCAATGATTTTACTGAATGGTGGGGCAGGCTTAAAAGGACAAATGACCCACTCCTGCTCCTATTTCTTATGTTCTTATCTTTTCTTCTGACTGTTGGTCCCTGTCGGAGTGCCTGTGGTTTCTGCTGGTTCCTGTGGGACTGTCTGTGGTGTCTGCTGGTCCTGGTGGCAAAGTCACTGGACTCTGCTGGTTCCAATGGCAGGATCTCTGGTTCTCTGGTCAATTTGGCAGTGTCTCTGGTCTTGGATGGTTCCATTGGCTGTGTGGCTGAACTCTGCTAGTTAATATGGGTGTGTCTCTGGTCTCTGCTGGTCCTTGTAGGAGTGTCTCTGGTCTCTGCTGGTCCTTGTGGGAGTGTCTCTGGTCTCTGCTGGTTCCCATGGGAGCATCTCTGGTGACTGCTGGTTCTCGTGGGAGTATCTCTGATCTCTGTTGGCTCCCTTGGGAGTGTCTCCGGTCTCTGCTGGTTCCTATGGGAGTGTCTCTGGCCTCTGTTGATTCCTGTGGGAGTGTCTCTGGTCGCTGTTGGTTCCTGTGGGAGTGTCTCTGGTCTCTGTTGGTTCCTGTAGGAGTGTCTCTGGTCTCCATTGGTTCCTGCGGGAGTGTCTCTGGTCTCCGCTGGTTCCTAGCGGGAGTGTCTCTGGTCTCCGCAGGTTCCTGCGGGAGTGTCTCTGGTCTCTGTTGGTTCCTGCGGGAGTGTTTCTGGTCTCAGCTGGTTCCTGTGGGAGTGTCTCTGGTCTCCGCTGGTTCCTGTGGGAGTGTCTCTGGTCTCCGCTGGTTCCTGTGGGAGTGTCTCTGGTCTCTGCTGGCTCCTGTGGGAGTGTCTCTGGTCTCTGCTGGTTCTTGTGGGAGTGTCTCTGGTCGCCCCTGGTTCCTGTGGGAGTGTCTTTGGTTGCTGTTGGTTCCTGTGGGAGTGCCTCTGGTCTCTGAGAGTTCCTGTGGGAATGTCTCTGGTCACTGCTGGTGCTTGTGGGAGTGTCTTTGTTCGCTGCTGGTTCCTGCGGGAGTATCTCAGGCCGCTGCTGGTTCCTGCGGGAGTGTCTGTGGTCTCTGCTGGTTCTTGTGGTAGTGTCTCTGGTCTCCGCTGGTTCCTGTGGGAGTGTCTTTGTTCGCTGCTGGTTCCTGTGGGAGTGTCTCAGGCCGCTGCTGGTTCCTGCGGGATTGTCTCTGGTCTCTGCTGGTTCCTGTGGGAGTGTCTCTGGTCTCTGTTGGTTCCTGTGGGAGTGTCTCTGGTCTCTGTTGGTTCCTGTGGGAGTGTCTCTGGTCTCTGCTGGTCCTTGTGGGAGTGTCTCTGGTCTCTGCTGGTCCTCGTGGGAGTGTCTCTGGTCTCTGCTGGTTCCTGTGGGAGTGTCTCTGGTCTCTGTTGGTTCCTGTGGGTGTGTCTTTGGTCTCTGCTGGTTCCTGTGGGAGTGTCTCTGGTCTCTGCTGGTACCTGTGGGAGTGTCTCTGGTCTCTGCTGGTTCCTGTGGGAGTGTCTCTGGTCTCTGCTGGTTCCTGTGGGAGTGTCTCTGGTCTCTGCTGGTTCCTGTGGGAGTGTCTCTGGTCTCTGTTGGTATCTGTTGGTTCCTGTGAGAGTGTCTCTGGTCTCTGCTGGTTCCTGTGGGAGTGTTTCTGGTCTCTGCTGGTTCCTGTGGGAGTGTCTCTGGTCTCTGCTGGTTCCTGTGGGAGTGTCTCTGGTCTCTGTTGGTATCTGTTGGTTCCTGTGAGAGTGCCTCTGGTCTCTGTTGGTTCCTGTGGGTGTGTCTCTGGTCTCTGCTGGTTCCTGTGGGAGTGTCTCTGGTCTCTGCTGGTTCCTGTGGGAGTGTCTCTGGTCTCTGCTGGTTCCTGTGGGAGTGTCTCTGGTCTCTGCTGGTTCCCATGGGAGCATCTCTGGTGACTGCTGGTTCTCGTGGGAGTATCTCTGATCTCTGTTGGCTCCCTTGGGAGTGTCTCCGGTCTCTGCTGGTTCCTGTGGGAGTGTCTCTGGCCTCTGTTGATTCCTGTGGGAGTGTCTCTGGTCGCTGTTGGTTCCTGTGGGAGTGTCTCTGGTCTCTGTTGGTTCCTGTGGGAGTGTCTCTGGTCTCCATTGGTTCCTGCGGGAGTGTCTCTGGTCTCCGCTGGTTCCTAGCGGGAGTGTCTCTGGTCTCCGCTGGTTCCTGCGGGAGTGTCTCTGGTCTCTGTTGGTTCCTGCGGGAGTGTTTCTGGTCTCAGCTGGTTCCTGTGGGAGTGTCTCTGGTCTCCGCTGGTTCCTGTGGGAGTGTCTCTGGTCTCCGCTGGTTCCTGTGGGAGTGTCTCTGGTCTCTGCTGGCTCCTGTGGGAGTGTCTCTGGTCTCCGCTGGTTCTTGTGGGAGTGTCTCTGGTCTCCCCTGGTTCCTGTGGGAGTGTCTTTGGTCTCTGAGGGTTCCTGTGGGAATGTCTCTGGTCACTGCTGGTGCTTGTGGGAGTGTCTTTGTTCGCTGCTGGTTCCTGCGGGAGTATCTCAGGCTGCTGCTGGTTCCTGCGGGATTGTCTCTGGTCTCTGCTGGTTCTTGTGGTAGTGTCTCTGGTCTCCGCTGGTTCCTGTGGGAGTGTCTTTGTTCGCTGCTGGTTCCTGCGGGAGTGTCTCAGGCCGCTGCTGGTTCCTGCGGGATTGTCTCTGGTCTCTGCTGGTTCCTGTGGGAGTGTATCTGGTCTCTGTTGGTTCCTGTGGGAGTGTCTCTGGTCTCTGCTGGTTCCTGTGGGAGTGTCTCTGGTCTCTGTTGGTTCTTGTGGGAGTGTCTCTGGTCTCTGTTGGTTCCTGTGGGAGTGTCTCTGGTCTCTGCTGGTCCTTGTGGGAGTGTCTCTGGTCTCTGCTGGTTCCTGTGGGAGTGTCTCTGGTCTCTGTTGGTTCCTGTGGGTGTGTCTCTGGTCTCTGCTGGTTCCTGTGGGAGTGTCTCTGGTCTCTGCTGGTTCCTGTGGGAGTGTCTCTGGTCTCTGCTGGTTCCTGTGGGAGTGTCTCTGGCCTCTGTTTCGTTCCTGTAGGAGTGTCTCTGGTCTCTGCTGGTTCCTGTGGGAGTGTCTCTGGTCTCTGCTGGTTCCTGTGGGAGTGTCTCTGGTCTCTGCTGGTTCCTGTGGGAGTGTCTCTGGTCTCTGTTGGTATCTGTTGGTTCCTGTGAGAGAGTCTCTGGTCTCTGCTGGTTCCTGTGGGAGTGTCTCTGGTCTCTGCTGGTTCCTGTGGGAGTGTCTCTGGTCTCTGCTGGTTCCTGTGGGAGTGTCTCTGGTCTCTGATGGTTCCTGTGGGAGTGTCTCTGGTCCCTGTTGGTTCCTGTGGGAGTGTCTCTGGTCTCTGATGGTTCCTGTGGGAGTGTCACTGGTCTCTGCTGGTTCCTGTGGGAGTGTCTCTGGTCTCTGCTGGTTCCTGTGGGAGTGTCTCTGGTCTCTGCTGGTTCCTGTGGGAGTGTCTCTGGTCTCTGCTGGTTCCTGTGGGAGTGTCTCTGGTCTCTGCTGGTTCCTGTGGGAGTGTCTCTGGTCCCTGTTGGTTCCTGTGGGAGTGTCTCTGGTCTCTGATGGTTCCTGTGGGAGTGTCACTGGTCTCTGCTGGTTCCTGTGGGAGTGTCTCTGGTCTCTGCTGGTTCCTGTGGGAGTGTCTCTGGTCTCTGCTGGTTCCTGTGGGAGTGTCTCTGGTCTCTGCTGGTTCCTGTGGGAGTGTCTCTGGTCTCTGCTGGTTCCTGTGGGAGTGTCTCTGGTCTCTGCTGGTTCCTGTGGGAGTGTCTCTGGTCTCTGCTGGTTCCTGTGGGAGTGTCTCTGGTCTCTGCTGGTTCCTGTGTGAGTGTCACTGGTGTCTGTTGGTTCCTGTGGGAGTGTCTCTGGTCTCTGTTGGTTCCTGTGGGAGTGTCTCTGGTCTCTGCTGGTTCCTGTGGGAGTGTCTCTGGTCTCTGCTGGTTCCTGTGGGAGTGTCTCTGGTCTCTGCTGGTTCCTGTGGGAGTGTCTCTGGTCTCTGCTGGTTCCTGTGGGAGTGTCACTGGTGTCTGATGGTTCCTGTGGGCAGTACTTGCTTCCTGTCGTGTGAGAGTCGTTGCCGGTTTCTGTCTCTGTTTTTCTCGGACCCGGTGCCGATGCTCCTTTCTCCCAATGGCCTTTGTGAAGAAGCAACAGCAGCAGCGCTGCAGGGAGAGGTCGGTACCCGGCCGGGGGGGAGGGCAGCGCAATGCTGCAGCTATTTTGGGAAACCCCGGCTTGGGGCAGAAAACTAGGCCCGAGTATTGGGCCAAACCTGTGGGTGCCGGTGCGGGTCTCGGGGGTGCCGAGCCCGGGGCCGGGGTGGGGGCCCGGGCCGGGGAGGGGGTGTGGCGGTCGCGTTGGTAACTCGCTGTGAGCTGAGGCCTTGTGGTCGGTTTTTGGGCTGTAACCCCAGCTCATCATTAGAAGCTTCATTTTGTGCTGAGAGTTTGATATGTTGCGGTAAAGAGTTTTTATTTTCTAGCTGGTTCCTGTTCTCAGACTTGGATCATTCAGGTTTAGTTTTTAAATGCCCTTGCGTGTTTTGAATTTTCTGCAGCTTCTTGTTTCCTTTGCTAAAGTTGAATTTCTTGTCCAGAGGTTTACAGTTTAAAATAATTTCAGAGTTTCTTGCCTGTTGTTGTTTCACTGGTATTGCAATTTACAAAATAAACTTGTACTAATCAATTAAAAAAAAATACAGTCAACTGTTTTCCATTCCATGCCCTGTATCATGTGGTCGTTTGAACAGGAAAACTCCTTGGCCTCCACTCAGGCTGTTTTGAACTAGTTATATTTTCCCTGATCTTGACTCAGTGTTTTCCCATATTTGTGTGTATGGAATTAAGTCATGGCTCAAGATGTTTATCCAGTGAACAACTGAGCCATAGAGGCCAGGGAGATTTTTTTCCTTTGCTCATGGGATGTGGGTGTCACCGGTTAGGCCAGCATTTATTACCCACCCCTAATTGCTCTTAAGAAGGTGGTGTTGTGCTGCCTTCTTGAACCCCTGTAGTCTATGCCAAGTTTAATAAGATGCCTGTGGCAGTGTCTCTGGTCTCAGATGCTAAGTTTAATAACCTCTCCTAGCCACAGTGGTGACAAGGGTTACATTTTCTCTCAGTGCTTCAGGATTAGGAAGCTGGAACTCAGATAAGCTTCATGCTCTTGATCACTATGCAGGAAATTATTTTCAAAACGCAGAATATAGACATAGAGTGAGGATAGGATTGCCATTGCTTCTGCAGTTAAATAATTTGCTGATGCCCATTGTTGAAGCTTGGAGATTAATAATGGGTACCACCAGTTGGACAAGGTATCTGCTATGATCCAGTGTTTATTAAATGAATATTTTAAGGAAGGGAGAAATTAAGAAAATATTAAGTGCAAGCCATAAGGTTGTAATTTAATAGCCTTCTGACTGATGTTCAGGCAAGAGTTATTTGTAATCTGAATCAGAGTATTGAGTTACAGCCTTTACTTTGCTGTCCTATATTTGAGTATGTCACCACGCAGGGTGACTTATGTGGCTCCTGGGCTTGCTGCTTCTTAACTGAAATGTACCTGTCCTAATCTTTGCCATGCCATTGTAACATTAATTTCTTCTGTGGCCATTTTGGCAGCCATTCTGAACCTGAGTCCATTACGTTGCCATCTGCTTTATTTTCCCACTTTTATTTCGCTCACCTGTTTCCTTTCTCTGTGTCCATTTTTGGATGATTATGTTCTGTGTTTTCCTACATTAAAGGTATTATGTAAATGTAAATTGCTACAATGGAATATAAGGCATTCAATGATATCAGGTCGAGTGCGAGTTCTATCTGTGTAAGTCCACCGTAACCATTTGTGGGTAATTCACTTTCTTTCAATCAGCATATAGTATGTGTATAAATTTTATATTAAATTTTAAATGTAATAAAGGTGAGTGATCCATCTCGGCCTCCTTTGGAGGTCCCCAGCATTACAGTCTTCAGCCAATTCGATTCACTCCACATCATATCAAGAAATGGCTGAAGGCACTGAATATGGGCCCTAACAATATTTCGGCAATAGTACTGAAGACTTGTGCTCCAGAACTTGCCACGTCCTTAGCCAAGCTGTTCCAATACAGCTACAACACTTGCATCTACCTGGCAATATAGCAAATTGCTCAGTTATTACCTGTACACAGAAAGCAGGACAAATCCAAACCGGCCAATTACTGCCCCATCAGTCTACTCTTGATCTTCAGTAAAGTGATGGAAGGGGTCAACAACATTTTTGTAAAGCGGCACTTGCTTAGCAATAACCTGCTCACTGATGTTCAGTTTGGGTTCTGGCAGGGTCACTCAGCTCCTGACCTCATTACAATCTTGGTTCAAAGATGGACGAAAGAGCTGAACACCAGAGGTGAGGCAAGAGTGACTGCCTTTGACATCAAGTCAGCATTTGAGTGAGTGCGGCATCAAGGAGCCCTAGCAAAACTGGAGTCAGTGGGAATCGGGGGGAAAACTCTCTGCTGGTTGGAGTCATACCTAGTACAAAGGAAGGTGGTTGGGGTTGTTGGAGGTCAATCATCTCAGTTCCAGGACATTGTTCCTTGGGGTAGTGTCAAAGGTCCAACCAATTCTGCAGCTTCATCAATTACCTTCCTTCCAACATAAGATCAGAAGTGGTGATGTGCAATCATCAGCGAGCAATGTTCAGCACAATTCGCGACTCCTAAGATACTGAAGGAGTCCATGTCCAAATGCACAAGACCTGGATAATATCCAGGCTTGGGCTGACAAGTGGCGAGTAACATTCGTGCCACACAAGTGCCAAGCAATGACCATCTCCAATGAGAGAGGATCTAACCATCGCCCCATTGACATTCAATGGCAGTACCATCGCTGACCCCCCGCTACCTACATCCTGGGTGTTATCATGGACCAGAAACTGAACTAAACTGGACTAGCCACATAAATACTGTGGCTACAAGAGCAGGTCAGAGTCTAGGAATCCTGTGGCTAGTAACTCACCTCCACCATCTACAAGTCAGAAGTGTGATGGAATACTCTTCACTTGCCTGGATGAGTACAGCTCCAACAATGCTCAAAAAGCTTGACACTATCCAGGACACAGCAGCCTGCTTGATTTGCACCCCTTCCACAAACGTTCACTCCCTCCACCACCAACGAACAGTAGCAGCAGTGTGTACCATCTACAAGCACTGCAAAAACTCACCAAGGCTCCTTAGACAGCATCTTCCAAACCCATGACAGCTACCATCTAGAAGGACAAGAGCAGCAGATACATGGGAACACCACCGGTAGAAGCTCCCCACCAAGCAACTCACCATCCTGACTTGGAAATATATCACCGTTCCTTCACTGTTGCTGGCTGAAAATCTCGGAATTCCCTCCCTAACAGCACTATGGGTGTACCTACACCATGGGGATTGTAGCAATTCAAGGCAGCAGCTCACCACCATCACTTCGAGAGCAATTAGAGATGGGCAATAAATGCTGGCCTAGCCAATGATGCCCACATCCCGTAAACAAATAAAAAAAAAGTCTTTTGTCTCCTAGAACTATGGATGACCCCACTGGCTACGGTGTCACGGTTGGTGGAACGCTGAGTGCTTCAGCTTTGCTGTTGAGCAGCAGCCTGAGCAGACAATGCCCCTTCATTACACTTCATTGGTGGTCAACTTAACAGCATGGCAATGAAGAGCATTCTCCATTCTTCACAATAGCATGTCTGTCCTCAGTTCTATAAACACCTCTAAGCACCTTGTCCAGTTGCCCCATGCTAGACCTCCATTTCTTTCCCCAACCTGTGCTGTCTTCCATTGCCTGCTGTGACAGTATGCCAAGTTTTAGTGCTCAATCCCTGAGTTTGTGCAGGACCAGCCTGTTGACCCAGTCCTGGCTCCAACACCTCCCAACTGAAATGCTGTTGACTCTTCAAGCGGATTTGCATATTACCATAGGGTGCCCACCTCTTCATTCCATTGCACTCAGACCGTGTTCTCAGATGGTACTAAAGACTAATTGAAACCAAATCTCTATGGATTAAATTGTTTTATGACTGTATTTTTTGTCCTTTCTTGTTTTTTGATTTTTCATTGACTTTTGGCCAGCTACAATGCATCCCCCTCATTCCTCTTAGCCTTATGCTGCAGTGACCCCAATCCCCAGTTCTCACACCCTTCTTCCCAAGGAGATCCAATTTTTTTGTCAGTAAGATGTCATTTTAGTTGACCTTGTTGATCCAAGTTCTCTGTCATGTTGGTTTCTCCTTTCTGTGCCTAGCCAATGACTCAGTCCCAATCTCTGACAGTTTGGATTGTTCTGTGGATTTTTTTAAAGAAAGTTAAAAGCTGTAAGTTGAATAAATCAATACCGTACTTATAAGAGGTTTACGGAAAGAGTGGGAGAGGGGACTGAATGAATGAAAGACACTTACAGGAAGGAGATTGATTGAAAAGGGTCATAGGGTGTCAGATATACAGAGGAAATAAGAAAGCATCCAAGCTGTATGGAGAGTGGAAGGCAAAAAAGAAAGAGGGATCAGCTACGAGTCTAGCTACTTACTTGTTCCTAATTGAGTGGAGACCCAAAGTTAAATCCAAGTCAAGACTGGGAAAGCCTGGCACTTCGTTGGTGGCCAACTTAACAGCATGGCAATGAGCATTCTCCATGCTCCACATCATGTCTGTCCCAGCCACTGAGGTCCAGGCTGCCTATCTGTTAAATAGGAGTGAGAAAGAGGAGACAGATGGACTGACACACTAGGCTTCAGTATCATGGCCTGGGACCCTTGAGCAAGTCAGTGCTGAGGAAATGCAGGATAAGCCCCTCAGTAAGAATCATTTACTTTTTATCTACAAGCAAGGTTATGAGGATGTCCTAATTTCTTCTCCATTATTAGTAATGATTTTTTATATTAAAATGAAGGTAATGCAGGCAGAATCTATGCTATTTACTGAGGAAGATTGGCAGTTAACAGATTTTTGCAGATTAAGATCATGATCCTGTTGGATGTTTAGTGACACACCTGAGAAGCCCTGTTTGCTAAGTATATAAACAAAGTGAGCAAGAGATTCCGCACCTAACCCGTGAGTCAGGCTAAACTGATTATACTGCACTTCAGAAACGTAGATGTATTCAAAATCCTGAGGGGTATGGACAGGATTAATAATGAGAAACTGTTCCCACTTGAGAGAGCATCAAGAACTCGAGGTCACAGATTCAAAATAATTGGCAAAAGGAGTAAATGTGATGAGGAAAAATTTTTTTACCCAGAGGATGGTTGGAGTCTGGAACAAACTTCCTGAAAGGGTGGTGGAGGCAGGTTCGATTGAGGTATTCAACAGGGAATTGGATTGCTGTCTGAAAAGAGAGAATGTGCAAGATTACAGGGATAAGGCAGGGGGTTGGGGCTAGGTGGAATGCTCTTTCAGAGATCCAGTGCAGACTCAATGGGCCAAATGGCTGCCTCCTGCACTGTAAAGACACTGCGATTGCTATAGCAATGAACTACTGTTTGCCTCAAGCTGGCAGTTATATATCTGCTATAAGTTGTGATTTCTGCTCCAAGCTAGAAAACTTTTTTTTTGCTTGCTTCATTGCCTTCCTAATTTTAGTTTAGTATTCTATATTTGACATAATGCTAAATTTGGAAACTACCTGTTGTTTTAATACAGTTTTGGAAATCTGAAGAAGTGTCCATGCAAATGTATCTATATTGCTTAAAATAATATATATTGATGAACCTGACACCTTCAGCTTGTCATTACTAGGAGGGCTCTTATTGAAGAGAGATTCAATTGAAAGGAAAAGGGCTAGATCACTTTTAGATTTGGTAAAGTACTAAAATTGCTAACGGCTCAGGTATCTCTCAGCCCAGAATGGTGATGTCCTTCCACAAACTTATGCAAATCAGCCAAAAGGCAAACCTCTGACTGGCAGGAAACATAAGCCATAATTTCTTTGATCTGATTTATGCTAAAATTTACTCTGGCTTCTATGCCCATTATACTAATAGCAACCCAAAAATTTCTTGAGAATCTTAGTAGCATACAGTAGGGTGCAAAGACCAATATAAAGCAAGCAAAAACCAGGACAAGAAATTAGGGCTCACGGGAAGTGTGGGACATATGCCATATTCCTTCTTCAGGTCTCTTAATCATAGTGATATGAAAATTGAAATTTGAAGACATCAAACCATCTTTAATCTGCATCAAGCATGAAAAGTTTAAAAGAAAAATACAGTTATGATTTTCTCCTTTTAATATATCAGCTTTTGATGTGATAAAGCATTCAAGGATATAGAAAATACTTTTCAGGTCTTTACTTTAAAAGAACAGAAATAGTGACTTTAGATTCCGCTACAGCTAATATATTTAATATAACTTTATGCTGTTCGGAACTTATGTAAATGTAAGAAATTTATGGTTTCTGTTTTTTTGCCCTGGGGCCAAGCAATGTTAATCAGCTGATTTGGGTTTCAGTGGATTTGATGGGGGAAACACACAGTCGAGTAAGGAAACTTGCACATATTGATGCTTCAGTCTAAAGTTGGTGTAAGTTACTCACATGTAAAATTCTGCGAGGGGCAGGTTGGAGAGAAATGGCACAACTCTGCTGTTACCTCATAGTTAAATTTGCCAGAAAATTCAGAACCATTGTTTTACTTCCAAAAGAGTCATTCTTAGAATATTTTTAGTACGTTTCTTAGTTTTCTGAAGTAATTTGCTGTATGTTGTATATGTACTTGGCTTATTGGTAGAATTTTCTCCTATTTTATTGTGTCTGCACAATATGTGCCATCCTGTGTGTGTGTCTGAGGGTCATATATTTCAAAGAGGTAAAAAGGAAAAGAGTAAGTAAAGTGAGTGTTGGTCCTCTAGAGAGTGAGACGGGGGAGTTAATAGTAGATAAAAGGAAATGGCAAATGAAATGAACAAATATTTTGCTTTCCTCTTCACCATAGAGAATACAAAATACATTCCAGTAATAGCTTTAAAGCAGGAGGTGAAAGGGAGAGGAGAACTTGGTGAAATTACAATCACTAGGGAAGCGGTACTGAGCAAACTTATGGAGCTGTGGGCTGACAAGTCTCCGGGTCCTGATGGATTTCATCCTAGGGTCTTAAAAGCGGTGGTTAATGAGGTAGTAGATGCGTTGGTGTTAATTTTCCAAAATTCGCTAGATTCTGGAAAGATTCCATCGGACTGGAAAGCAGCAACTATAACCCCTTTATTCAAGAAGGAAGGGAGGCAGAAAGCAGGAAACTGTAGGCCAGTTAGCTTGACGCCTGCCATGGGAAAGGTGTTAGAATCGATCAGTAAGGAGGTTGTAGCTGGGCACTGAGAGAAACTCAAGATAATCGGGAAGAGTCAGCATGGTTTTGTCAAAAGGAAATCATGTTTAACCAATTTATCGGAGTTCTTTGAAAGAGTAGCATGTGCTGTGGATAAAGGGGAGCCTGTAGATGTGCTGTACTTGGATTTCCAGCATTTGATAAGGTGCCACATCAAAGATTATTGCAGAAAATTAAATCTCATGGTGTAGGGGGTAACATTAGCATGGATAGAAGATTTGCTGGCTGGCAGAAAACTGAGTGTATGCATAAATGGGCCTTTTTTCTAATTGACGTGATGTGACAAGTGGAGTCTTGCAGAGGTCTATGCTAGGGCATCGACTTTTTACAATTTATATCAATGATTTAGATGAGGGGAGTGAAAACATGGTGGCTAAATTTGCAGATGACACAAAAATAGGTTGTATGTTGTGAACAGGATGTGAGGTTGCAGACGGATATAGATAGATTGAGTGGGCATAAATCTGGCAGATGGAGTATAATGTGAGAAGATGTGAAGTTCACTTTGGCAGGAAGAATAAAAAGCAGAGTATTACTTCAGTGGAGAACAGCTGCAGAATTCTGAGGTGTAGAAGGATCTAGGTGTTCATCACAAAAAGTTAGTATGCAGGTACAGCAAGTAATTAAGGCTAATGGAATGTGCTATTCTTTATTATGAGAGGAATTTAACATAAAAGTTGTTACGCTTCAGTTATACAGGGCATTGGTGAGACCGCATTTCGAATATTATGTGTAGTTTTGGTCTCATTATTTAAGGAAGGATGTAAATGCATTGGAGGCAGTTCAGAGGTGGTTTACTTAATACCAGGTTATCTTATGAGGATCGGTTAGACAGACTGGGCTTGTTTCCACTGGAATTTAGAAGAGTGAGGTGCAACTTGATTGAAGTGTATAAGATCCTGAATGGTATTGACAAGTTGGATGCAGGAAGGATGGTTCCTCTTGTGGGTGAGTCTAGAACTAGGGGGCACTGTTTTAAAATTAGGACAGAGATGAGGAGAAATTTTTTCTGAGGGTTGTGTGACTTTGGAACTGCCCTTCAGAAGGCGGTGGAGGAGGGATCATTGAATATTTTTAAGGCGGAGGTAGATAGATTCTTGTTAGGCAAGGGAATCAAAGGGTGGTAGATGGGAATGTGGAATTCGAAAGACAAACAGATCAGCCATGATCTTATTGAATGGGGAGCAGGCTCGAGGGGCTGAATGGCCTACTTCTATTTCGTATGTTCGTGATTCTGTGATCTTAAAGCTACTTGGTTCTTGAATACAGTAATTTATGTGTTTGATTTAAACCTGCAGTGACTTAGCTTGTAAGTAAATTGTGTATAAATCTAATAACTGTGCTACTTTATCTGCTAAACAATAATCTATACATACATATATTTATATATATATATATATATAGCTTTGGCGTTTGGCAATGAAAAATAATTTCTTTTTGGTGCCCTAGCTCATATTTATTTTTCATATCAAACAGGTTTTCTCTGCTGATGCTTGACCTCGAAGAGTATTACTTTGACCATCACACATTTTATTATGTACTCACCAACAACAAAGGAGAAAGAAGGTACTGTATGAAATCTGGAAATGTCAACTCAAGTTATTGTGTTGGGTAATTGTTGCCTGCTTCTTATCACTTGAAAGCAGCACTGTTATTTGGCAAATGGGAGGCTGTATGAAGTATAGCTGTGATGTGAAAAAGCAGCTAATCTTATACTAAGAAAGAAGCTAACCACAATGCATTTGGAGAATAATATTCCCCGATGTTAGTTACAAGTTAAGAAATTCCTCTAATTTTAAGCTTGCCATGGGCTAGAAACGGAGTTGAATTTCTAGTTCTTGATCTGAGGTTAAAGGCCAAATACTTTGGCCCATGTTCTTTTGAAAGTTTTTGAAAATAATTAAATGATGCACTTTTTAAAAGCAGCAGAGATGCTACAGATGCCTCTGTCACCCTGGTTTAGGAATAAGACTCGATACTGCCCCCACTTCTGATTGACATCTGGTGACTTGCTGCAAATAGATGAATTTGAACATCAGGTGATGCCAGGGATGGGCCCAGTTGTGATGTCCTTTATGGTTGCTAGGCTGCCACTATCTACACTCAGATGATGGATGGCCACTTGGATAGGGGCTGTCAGTACTTGTGATATATTTTTCCATCATTTTGATTTTCTTTTTAAAAAGTCAACTAATATTTTTCAACTTTTATGTTCAATATTTTTGTGGTGTACAATTTAACAGAAAAAGTACAGATCCAGAGAGATCCTTCCACTTGTCTGTGCAAAAAAATTTCTGATGACAAAGAACTGTATGCCCCAATCAAGTGTTTGTCATACTTGATGTTTATTTTCTTTATATCCTTTACAGTTTAAAAGAAACTGAATCTGGTCAACTTTGAATTGTGTTAACAACAATAGCGAACACATACCTGGTACTTCCGTGCTCTTCTTTTATAAGAATGTCTATAACGCACTTAACGACACAATTGAAATAGCAGTGTTGCCTTGTTTCATTCGCAAACATTTGTGACTCCATGTTAGAGTAACACTTTCAATGGGAGAAAGTTTCATTTTCATTTCCTGCACATTCTGCACTGTTCCCAGCTGACCAGTTGCTGTGAGGCAAAATAAGAGATGCCTAGGCCTGAGCTCAATATGATTAGTTTTCTATTACGATACATTTACATGGACGCTGCACATATAATTCCTTTGTTTGTTGCAGATCAATTAAAGGTTCCCTGAAGATATGTTCAAAATCACTGATCTTTGAACCGGATCAAATATCAGAACCTATTTTAAAGGTACAGTCAGTAAGAGCCGTTTCACATGTGTATAATACCTGGTATATGTTAGTCATTATTTATGTATCTTTATAACGCTTTAAAAGTTTTACATATCCCGCGTGCTTATTCTTCATGACTGGGTATTAGGTGTAAGCTGGCAAGGATTAAATTTGCCACATACTTCTATTTGCCTTTCAGTTCTTTTAACTCATAATTTTCATTTCCAATGTAGGTGGTGTGACTTTCTGTAGCACCTACTCTACTCGTGTTATCTATTCCCCCGGATCCAATAGGCTTCTGGCCCCAGATTCCGAGTTTTGCCACTGGCCTGATGAAAAAGTACTGTGTTCCCCCAATCAAGTGTTTTGGCATAATTGACCCTTATTTTCTTTATACCTTTTACAGTTGATAAGAAACTGAATATGTTCATCTTTGGATTGTGAGCAAGTTCTTAGTTACTTCAGTTTTCATGTTTCAAGTCTTCAAATCACATGGGCCATATTGTAATAAAAGCAAAAAACTGCGGATGCTGGAAATCCGAAACAAAAATAAAAATACCTGGAAAAACTCAGCAGGTCCGGCAGCATCTGCGGAGAGGAACACAGTTAACATTTCGAGTCCATATGACTCTTCAACTGTTGAAAAGTCATACGGACTCGAAACGTCAACTGTGTTCCTCTCCGCAGATGCTGCCGGACATGCTGAGTTTTTCCAGGTATTTTTATTTTTGTTTTGGGCCATACTGTTGTTTGTTTCTTTTTCCTTATCTGTTTTGATTGTGTTCCTTTGTTTCATTGACTTATATTTGTATATCCCTTAAAGTTTTTCTTTAACGTGTGTTGCCCCAACCAGCAGTCTGCACCCACTACCAAAAAAATGCCCGGCACCCCAGAATCCATGACCAATCACCACTTGCAGGCCTGTCTTCATCTGGAGATAATGTAGCCCGTGGTCCTTGACAGCAGCTTCTATCCCACTCCCTACCACATCATCCCATTTCACCCATCAGCTCCCAGTCAAAGGTACAGAAGGAAAGGAGAGAAAGAGGAGAAGAAGAGAAAGCATTTGAGGAAAGAGAAGGCAGAAAAAGAGAAACACAAGCATAAGAGGAAAAAGAGAACAGAAATGGGGAGGTTGGAGAGTCGGAGGAATAGGGACAGCAAAAGAGGGAATAAAACAGAAGAGAGAAGAGCAGCCACAGGATAGCAGCAGATAGCTAAGGAGGAAAGAGTTTTTCTCCTGACCGGCTATACCACAGGGTTTTCAAATATATAGAAAGGAATTTCAGTTTAGCCCAGTTTGTATCCTGAAATTCAAGTAGTGTGGCATATTGTGAAATTTTAAACATTTATGGCACACTTTCTGGAACAATGGAGCACTTCTTTTGCAAGCGTATGCAAAAAAAAGGAAATTTTTCATATGTACACAAGCAGAAAAGCTAATTGAGCTGAGGAAATGTTTGTCTTGTGGATGATATTTCTGGCCCTGAGTTCGCTCTTGGTAGCATTGTACACTAAGTTATACTATGGTTTCTGTGTTTTTGGTCAGGATTGGCATTATCGCGAATAAAAGTATTTGTTTAAAAGTATGTACTCAAAGGACTGTGAATCTTTAAAATTCTCTATCCCAGGGGGCTGTGGATGCTCAGTCATTGATTATACCCAAGACAGAGATTGATAGATTTGTTGGATACAAGGTGGATTGAGGGATTTCAGGATAGGATAGAAAGTGGAGTTGAAGTAGAATGTCAGTCAATGGCAGAGCAAGCTCAGAGGGCTGAATGGCTCGCTCCTATTTCATATGTAATATTTTGTATGTAATGTAATAGCATAAGAGACAATAGGCGCATGCAGGAGAGCAAATAAAAGTGCGCTTTAGAGATGGTTTAGAAAAGAGAAAAAATACACATGCAAAAGAAATAAGGATGTAAATATTGAAAGCTTACCTGATGATATAATACTTAATTTTTTAAAATGAGTTTGTGTCATTGAAATAGGTGCTGCAGCTGTAAGCAGAAGTTATGCTTTGAAATTCCCTACTTCACAATGCATCCTTTTTTTCGTAGAAAAAATGCAAAATATGGCAATGATCAAAAATATACATTTAAATTAATATTTAATTGTCTTTAAAAAGTGCCCATAAGAAATAAAAACAGAACAGCATTAATGTTTCAGGGCTGTCACCTTTCATCAGAACCAGTTGTTAACTCTGTTTCTCTACCAATGCTGCCAGACCTACTGAGTATTTCAAGGATTTTCTGTTTTTATTTCAGATTTCCTGCATCCGCAGTATTTAACTGCTTTATAAGAGTTGTTTTCAAATTTTCTGTCAGAGGCTCTCTGCAAATATTGGTATTTTATCACAGGTCTCTTGTGCTAAATTTCCAAAGATCACTTTCAATGAGCCAATATTAGACGGTGCTATTAGTGCAAACTTTTATTAATATTGGTGAGATTTTAACTTGCTTAACACCTATCCACTTACACAGAGTTAAAATTGGGCCCACTGTACATGGATTCTGATCTGTTGGAATTTCAGATACATAACAGAAATCTAGATTTCGCATTATGACCTCGTGAAACCTTTGAGAATGTCCCATTGACCCTAGGATATGCAAATTTCAGTTTATAAACCATTGCTTTACAATCAGTTTTCTCAAACATTATTACGAGGATCTGCTCTATTAGCACCCAATATGTGAATTAATATTTTACATATATAACTTTGAAATAAGATGGAAATGTTTCCACTTTTTATTGTGAAGACTGCCATTACCATTCTGTGTGCAATGTCTTTATATTTCTTCTAATGAAAATTAATTTGCTTTATATGAACTTAAGTCCTTATGTATAACTTAGAGATTGGAACTTTTGCTGTACACTGACCTTTGAAAATTTGCAGTTCCCTTTCAGAGAGTGCAGCAGAATTGAAGAGATAGAAGATAAGAAAAGTAATAATCCTTTTGAAGAGTGAGTTTAGGCTTATGTATATACAGGTTTTCAATTTTATTTGAGATACAATACTCAGTGAGTAGTGAATTCATGTTTATTTCAATTAAATCATGCTTTTCCAGAAATCGAATTTGTGGATTTTGCATCACGTGCTGTCAGGTAAGAATCTTTTAACCTTAATTTCTCGTGTGTGTGCCTTTCTCTTTTGTGTGCTCTGTCTCTGGTGCACGCTTTTTCTCTCAGTCTTGCATACTGCAATTGTTTGTCATGCTCACACTTTCCCTCATTCAGTCTATCACTTGCACATACCTGTGGCTTGCTCATTGCCTCCTCCCTCCACTTGTTTCTCTCTCTTTATTCCTTGCTTTCCCTGCTGTTTCTCGTTTCCCCTTTCTTCCCATTTTCATTTTAGCCTATCTCTTTCTTTGTCTTTGGACCTAGGCCTGGGAAAGTTAGTAACACAGGACTCTGGCAAGCAGGCTAGAGGCTGCAGCATTGAGTGCTTGATGGGAAGAGGTTATGCTGGGAGGGAGTGCTGAGAGCATCTGGGTTGCTAGATTTCCAGGGACTGTTGAAGCAGGGATACTGACCTCTCTAGTCTCAGTAGCCTTCTGTAAGCCACTTTAAGATCTTGTTTGGTAGGCTGGCTAAGAATTGCCTCAAGCTTTGCAGCACTGAATCACATGAATTTGGTGTTACCTGTAACAAAACCCATGTGATGGAGGATGCTGGCAAACATAGCAAAATGAAACATAAAGTAAGTCCTTTTGAAGGGTGAATTTCAAAAGATTTCCTGTGTCAGGAAGCATCTTCAACTGCTGAATGGTGCATTATTACAAGAAAATGCCTTAGCTGAAGTGAAATTCATTTATTTGGTTATGTGGATGTGATGGCTCAGAATTTGTGGATCTAATGTTTATTTTTTTTAAAGTATTTAAGTGCAAGAACAATGATTCCAGTGGATTTAATATGTTAAAACGTGGATGGGAAGTGTGCATAGGGGCAATAAGCACTGAAGAAGCTCAAATGGCCTACATACAAAGGCTTAGCTTCATTGAAATATCAGGGCAGCAGTGTCTCTGCAGACTGCTTCTATTAAGGCGGGTGGTTGCTGACCTATGCCGAATGCTGGAGGGGGGGGTGGTTGTGCCCTGTGGCAATGAAGGTAACCATGGTACTCAGCTCTTGTACATCAGGATTGTTTCAGGGATTGTCTGGAGCAAGCAGCCTATGGGAACTCTGACAGATGTCCACACATTACACGCTGCTGTTCCAGTATCTGCCACTTTGATGATGACTCCCAAGGCTCGCCATCTACAGGAAACTGAGCATTGCTGGGCCTGCTCTTAATCCTCTGATGGGGAGTGGCTGGAACAGCTACTGTCTCCATCGCCAGCTGCTGCACATTTGTGTTACGCCCATTAGCTGGTGCCACTCATTCTAAAAGCTTTTCAATGCCCACAACATGAAAGAAGGTTTGGTGCCCATGATCATTGTTTTCCTCATCCTCTCTGGACTCCACACCCACCTTCTCCTTTGTGACAGGCTAGCCTGCTGCAGCCCATCCAATCTCCAATCCTCTCTGCATGACTAGAGCAATGAAGGGTTAACCACCTCCTGTGCATACACCAGCTCCTGTGTGTCTCTACTCCCTTGCATTGAGCTTGTTTCTCCTGTTTGACAGTGATGCACAGTGTCACGCTTGTCTCATGACCCAGCTATGCTTGTCAGACTGTGCAACTTTAAATGTCTACCGTTGCGCCACTTGGAGGCCGGCTGCAAGCAGCCATTGACCCTGATCACTGCAGTGAGTAATTGTGTGGCTCACTGCAAGGTGGTCCTTGGGCATTCCCTATGCTTAGGTCAGCCACCTCTCCTCCTATTGCATGGACACTGTACAAGACATGTAGGGCTGCCACCTTACCATTACACATACCACTCAGCTTGCCAGACCTCTCAAGGTTATTGAATCAATTCTGGCACTGCACCCATGTTCCTGTGACAACCCTACAGCTGTTCGCTTTCTTGCCTACCTCCAGCCATGTTTTCTTTATGATACTTTGCTGGCCTTGTCCCCCCCCCCCCCCCCAACCCCTGCTGGCCCCGGCTGTCCTGTCATTTAGAAATGCTACAAATCCTGGACAATATATGGAGGTGGGCGTTTTTCCCATTTTACAAAATGTAAATGTTTCAGAATAATCTTTTTGAGAAAAATGGCACTTTTTGCATTCTAAAATTAAATTTTCTTATATCCTTTGCCAGAACAGATTTGTAACCTAGGTACTACGTTTTTATTGATTACAACAGAGGAAAACTTGAAAACGTAGAATAATCCTGTAAAAAATAGCATTTTAAGGCTTTCCATTTTCTTATCACTTTACATAATTACAGAGGCATATTAGCACAACAATGTGTGATGGAGTTGTTTAGAGAGAGAGTTCATTTATTTACTCATAGTGGGCTTCCAAGCCTGGCATGGCACAGGATGGAGGGAAAAAAAATTGGTAGCTTTAGAACAGCATTGGTGGAAGCCTGAGAACAGGACTGCCATTTTGAATGTGGGCGATGTATATTTCAGTGATAACTTTGGGGAAGTGGAGGAAAGATAGGCTGCATTACACTGTGTGTGTCAGAGTGTCGTGGATTGGTAAGCTGCCAACTAAAATCAAGTTTACTGTTGAAGTTGCAGTTGAAGCTTCAAAATGTGGGAGAATTTTTGCATTTTGCTGTGGCAGTAATTGTGTTTTGTTTTCTCTTTTAGATTTGTTTAATCAAAGAAGAAAGACTAGTGGCTCCATATAAAATTGAAAGAGTAGGTTGATCTCTTACTTTCCTTAGTTATTAAACTGCGCTGTTGAATTCTGTCTATGTATGCACTAAATTTGTCCTGTGAAAGAACAGAATTTTAACTTGCATTAAAATATATAATGCCTGCAGCAAGCTCCCTCTTTATTTGATGTGTTGTTTTGCTTGTAATGGTCTCTTCACACATAGTTAAGTGTGATCTACTCAGAAGTTCATTGTAACACTTTTCAAATTAAATTTAGTAGATTGTGGCTTTTGAAGATTTGGTATTTGTAGAGCCTATGTCTACTATAATACTTCTGTATTAAATGAAACTGCATCAGCCCCAGTTTGTTTTGTAAATGTGCCAAGTGGCCTTATTGCTGTAGAACCACCTAATCAAAATGTGCTTGAGGATTGTTAAACAGCATAAATTCTACAACCCATTAAAAACCACTCTTCTGTGTGTTTGAATTAATTTTTTCAAAATCGTAAGTTTTGCCTTTGTTCAGGCTATTACCCTGTAGTATTTTTGTCATATTTTTATTTGTTTACTTGAGCTCATGTTACTGCATTTGGAAGTTTCTACAATTTAACAATACTGGGAAAGTACTGAAGGTTCTCCTGTGAAAGGCTGCAATCCGGGAGGAGATGAAAAATATCAATCATGGGCATAAATTAGATGAAATTTTGCTGTCCAAATTTTTCCCAATACTTTTTGATTTTGATTTTCCAAAAAAAACAAGGTTCCTATGAACCAAAGTCTGTATTTTTAAATGAATCACTTTGCCAGATTGAAAAGATTACTCATTAATCACAGTATATTTCTCATTGAAGATGCCTACTTCTGATATCTCAAAGTTGGGCAATAATACACTCAGATCAGGGTGCAAAAGCTTAAACTATTTAGTTGGATTTTGTAACAATCTAAATGCACTGAAGCGAAAAGAAACAGAAAAATAATAGAATTAGTCCACAAGGGGTCAGTATATCTATTTTCAAATGGTATCCTTGTCTGATAGGCAGCAGCAAGACTTGTAAATCTAACAAATTTGTTTCTTGATAGATCTTCAAAATGGGATGTTTATGAACAATGCAGCTGTTAGTTTGTTGAAGGAAGCTGGTTCTTTTTGCAGAACTAAAGCTTTACAGTTGTGTTTTATGCCTCAGTATTTTCATTTTAAAACCATTTGTTTGAAGAAAACATAAAGTGACAGTTTCTGTATTGTGAGACAAGGCTTTAATAACTAAATGGAGTTATGACTCATAATGAATTCTTGGAAACGCTTAGAATTTTGTGTAGCCTGATATGCTTTGAAACCAGGGGCATAAAAAACCTGCTAGGGCAGACATTTCTTGTTGAATGCAATGTCTTGGTCTAATTTTATGTATCCATTTGCATGTATTAGTTACCACATAACCAACTTCGCAGAAGAACAATGGATCTTCAATTAGACTGCAACTGCCCCTGCCCCAAGCTATAGCTGGCTGATGCCCTTTATTTCTTAGAAAATCACATAAAATGTCTGCTATTGTAAAATAATTCAATTTTCCTTGTACTGTGCAGTTTAGCTCATGTATTATTGACAAGCTAAATAAGAATCGGCATGCTTATATTGAACCGTATAGGAGATATTTCAAACTAAACTAATTGAAAATAATTTGAGTATTGCTGAAAAAAAGAGATGTTTGTCGAAGCCTTTCTTCTTGCACCCATCAGCACATTTTGCAAAATGTAAAAGGAACAACTTTTTATATAGTATGAGAAGAGAATTTATACTGTATGAGCCATCCTGCACTTAAATTCACTTTTAAAATGGAGCAGTCAAATGAATCCGCTTTCCTTGATGTACTAATTGAGAAATCTGCCAGGGAGTTTGCAACCACAGTCTACTGCAAGCCTACCTTCACTGGTCAGTATATGTGTTGGGATTCTTAAAGTTCCACGTGCTATAAGATTGGCCTTGTCGGCAACTTCGTAAATGCTTTGCTCACTATGCAAGCTCGATGCCGAAATAGGGCGTATCAAAGGCATCCTGCAGGATAATGACTACTCTGATCAGATCATTTCACGCTGTATATTGTGCAAACTGATGAACAGGCCTAAGGCTGTCACATTCAGCCCTGAAAAGTGCCCAGGCTACCTTGGATTACCCTGGAAGGGCAAGGTATCTCAGAAATTCGAACAACAGGTGAAGCTAGCTGTTTCATGCTGCTGTTATGCAGCAGCAACATGACTGGTATTCACCACTAATAGGACGTTGCCATCAAGCCAAAAAGATGTTTTGCCTATTACACAAATGAGTAATGTGGTATATGAATTTCAGTGCCACTGTGATGCTAGGTTTGTAGGCCGTACGCCTCAAAGACTGGCAAATCGTATCAAACAGCATGTCCCAGCTGTTGTTCACAGCGGGCAGGGTACAGACCGTGCCCAATCAGCCTGTGCTTCCAAAACTCAAAACGCAGTGTCCAACATTAGATGTGATTCCATGATTGAACAACATTTGCTAAACAATGCTCAGTGTGCTATGCTGACAATCAATTTAAGATTGTCAGTTGGGCTTGCAGCATGGCGCATTTGCATGTACTGGAAACTACATATATGATTACACAGGGCCCTGTTCTTTTCAGACAGAAAGAACATGTACACGCTTTGCACCTGTTTCAGCTAAACAAAATAAGTGACAGCCATTCACTGGTTCATTCCTCAGAGCAATGCCTTGATCAAGCTGCCTGGTTTAAATTTCAAACAATACTTGGCAGTTAACTGTTAGTCACCAACTGGTGCATTCTGCATGACAATGCCTCTACCAATCAGAGTCCACTTGTCAATCAATCAGCACCTCCTCATACAGTATAAATTGTTGTTCCCTTTACATTTGATATTCTTGCAAATTGTCCTGGTATGTGCAGGGTGAAAAGCTTTGACAAAAAAAAGTTTCTTTTTTTCAGCAATGCACAAATTCTATACTACCAAGTGACTATTTGAAAATAATTTGAGTAAGTTAAGTAATTTCATCTACTTTTTAACCAGGGCCCAAAGGACTATGTTTTCAGGATAGAGGACATTGCAAAAGCAGAAGATGTTGTGCAAAGTTTACTCCAGGTAAAATGTTATGAGGTGAAAGTACTTTTGAGCCTGACTGTGATTCCTTGTAATTTATTTTTGTTTACCACCCTGCATAATCACAAAGTTAATGGTAGAAAATATTTGATGTTTGATCATCTTGGACAATAAATAAACCATGCAGTCATTCCAACTACTTTCATAATCAATAACGATCCATTCAAGACAGTGGAACTAGTGGTACAATTTACTTAGGCAACATGATTTCCTCCAATGGAGACTTTTTTTCTAATTAATGTAGACACGTTGCATTTGTAAACTCTGCAACAAACTATCTCCACATATGGAAATCAAACATAAGTTGCAAATCTTCAAATATGTCTCTACAACACATTAGTAATATCCATTTTTATACTTGGCTCAGAAACTTGGGTATGCACCAAAGTAATAAATAGGTAAATTGATGTATTTGATTTGCGATCCTTCGCACATGACTAAAGGTTAAGCCTTAGGACAACATTTTAAATGAGACTGATTAACTGCCTTTGTCTGGGTTGATTGATCATTACAAGCTTGTCTCATTACAACCTCATGCTCCAAGCTTGATCCTGTTAAAGCATTCAACACCAAGTTACTGCCAAAGTGGAAAAATGGACTCAGACAGGAACAACAATGTAAAAGTGCTCTTTGACATTAGGGTCCTTACTGCTCATGAGGCACAAGTGAGGATCCTGAACCATAACAGTTGACAAAAAACTCTCTGCCATATAATTTGGCTACATATGCAATAGCCATTGGATATAATATATCCAATATAATGGATTGCATAATATCCATTATCAGCCATGGATAAGCCCCTAATTGATGATGGCCTTGCATTGCCATGGGAAGTTGATTAAAAGGTGACATACAGCATCATATTTGAAGTTATTTGCTTTGCTTATCTTACCAATTGTAGTTCTGGTTAAAATACTTCACCTATATAAAGACTGACTAAAATGATGAAATTACTAATGTTTCCTTTATAGCTGCACAGAGCTTCTCAGTTGGACAAAATGGCAGACCAGATTGCCATGGTAAGTGATTTCAAAATGAAATACAATCATTAAAATCAGGTACTCAAATAACCTTAACTAGCACATTAATTTTATTTGTACTAATATTTTTTGGTATGAAACCTGCCTTCCTCCTCTAATTCTTTTTCTCCCCCCTTCCCATTGTAGATCACAGCTATTTTGCAATCTCGTTTGGCTCGGACCTCATTTGATAAAAACAGGTACTGTACATGGGCTATAATGGCTTAATGCGTAATACTCAAAGCCTAATAATATGACTATTGAATGCTCTTTCTAGTAAATGCTCTTTCTAGTGCACGAAATTGAGAACAGGTTTCCAGTATCGAAATAGAAATTTCCACTGCTTTTAGTTTTAAGTAATCTTGATGGACAGTGCTAATATTACTTGATGATAACACTTAGTTTTCGCCAATGCAGTGCAGTCAGTGTATGAGTGGATAATTTTTTACCAATAAATGTATGTAATAGAAATGGTGGGAAAATGTTCTTTTGTAATTTATGAAATAGTTGTACTACTGCACTAGGTTATGAATGCTGGACAAATTAAGAGCCGGTTACTGAAGTATAATATATTAGTTTTGATGTGCTTTTTTCAAGATCGTATGATTTTGAATGTTCTCACTTTTATTTCTTCATCTTCGGTTGTGTCAGAATATTTTTAGCACATTTTTTTAATGGAAAAAATGGTTTTTGATGGTCAACAAATAAATAAATATTTATTGCTCATTAGTTGGAATACTAATCAGCAAAAAGCAAATCTAAGATGAGCCATATTTCCTAAAATCGTAACTGCCTGGTTCAGTGCATGTTAAAAGCTATAGTGTTAATTTTCTGCAAGTATGAGATCAAATGGGTTGAAGGGTATTTACTGGATCCTATCTCATAAAATTAATTTTCAAATTATCGGTTAAAAATGAACACCGCTTTAAGTAGAAGTATTTGCAAACTACCAACCGCGTCCCCCCCCAACCCCCCACCACCACTACTATAACAGTCTGCATTTATATAGTGCTTTTAATGTGCCAAACATACTTCACAAAATATATATATGAAATAAATAAGAAGAAGTAGGGGAAGCAACCAAATACATGATCAAAGTTCTTAAGGACATTTGAAGCTGACAGGATTTTGGGAGAGTTCAAGCGTGTGGTGTCCAGACAGCGGAAAGCTCCCTCTTTGTTAATGAATATTGGGAAAACCAAAGCCAATGTCTTTGATCCCCATCACAAATGTTATTCTCTAACCACCAACTCCTATCTCCCTGACCATTGTTTGAAGTTGAACCAAACCATTAGCAACCTTGCCATCCTATTTTACCCTGAGCAGAGCTCCTGATCCCATATCCTCTTCAATGCCATGACCACCAACTTGCACCTCTGTAAACCTGAGCTCATCCAGCACTCTGCTGCCCATATGCTAACTTGTACCAATTCCTGTTTACCCATCACCCCTGTGGTTGCTGACCTCTGTTAGCTCCTGGTCTGGCAACGACTTGATTTTAAATTTTTCATGCTGGTTCTCAAATCCCTCCATGGCCTCACCTGCCCTTACCTGTATAACCTTCTTCAACTCTGCAACCCTCTGAGATTCCTGTGCTCCTACAATTCTGACCTCTTGGCCATCCCTGGTTTTCATTGTTTCACAGCTAGTGGCTATGCCATCAGCTTCGTAGGCCCTAAGCTCTGGAATTTTCTCCCTCCTCTCAGACATTCAAAAACCTTCCTCTTTGACCAAACCTTTGGTCACCTGTCCTAATATTTCCTCAGTGACAACTTCTGTTTGTTCAGGCTCCTGTAAAGCATCTTGGAATGTTTTGTTACATTCAAGCTACTATCTAAATACAAGTTATCATTTTATGGCTGCTGACTCATTTTTGGAATCAATTCCTCTTATAGCTTTATACGTGAAAATAAAATACTATTTTTACGAGGCTTGAGTTCTAGTAATTCTATGACCTGTATCGTTTTGTAATGTATATATTGTCTATTTTCATATATATATTGCTGTTAGGATGATATTGTTAACACTCCCCTTATTTTGTCAATCCTTAGTAACTGGTGTCTCTTATAGATTTCAGAGTGTTACTGAAAGGCCCCACATGGAGTGTGAGGCTGAAATGGTAACTCCTTTGGTATCTAATCCTGGACATGTTTGCATCACAAACCAAAACTTGTATTTCCAGCCTCTGAATGGCTATCCTGTAAGTTATTTGCTGTTGCTACTTTACCCAGTATATAACTTCAAAATTTTGCTTAAAATCCAGAAGATTCCTTAATGTTGTATATTTACTTTAAAACCTCAGTTTTTTAAAGTGTTTTAAAATTGTTTTCTTCCCAGTTGTTGAGCCTAAAATAAGTTGCACGCACCCTTTAATGACTCAGAATATATGCCTTGCCTATTGTTGTGTTGAACCATGCAGACTAAGAAATCCTAGACTTAATCAGTGGTTACCTTGTTACCATGACAATGGCCTTTGCACAATCAGCGGTATCTTTGCACTGTTTTTTTGCAGTCTGTTGTAAGTGACCTTGTTAGAATTATTTCCCCTTTTTCTAAAAAAAAAATCATCTCATTGGGAAAAAACAGCATTTCAGAATCCCAAATATTTCACCCAAAGTACAAGGGATTTAGTGTTTGATGTTGGTTCTCAGATAACCAAAACACTAGTTAAAGTAGAGTAAAATTTATATTATCTGTCATGCACATGGAATGGGATGGTGCCAGTTAAGCAAAAGATTAAGAGTTCCGTGTTTTCAACCAATCAGAAAGCTCCTGGGTGATCTTGTGGTGATGCGGTTGTTGAGGTCTCACGAGAGATACAGGAGTGCACAAATCTAGTGAGTGGCAGTGAGGCAACATGGTGCAGCAGAACAGTGATATCTAGACTACCCTAGTGGCCTAGATAACAACCACCCATGAGTTTTTTAGCGGTTGAGTGGGAGTGGCACTGACAGGCAGCAAGTGTTAGCGTCAGCTTCTGAAGGAAGAGACACAACACCGGTCAAAAAGCAGTCCCAACAGAAATTCCAGTTACTAGAACATGTCACTTGGTAGAGTGCCAGATAACAGAAATTTAACTGCAGATTCTTGTGTACAATTTAGCTTAAAAAGTTTATGAACGGTTTTTAATTGATCTTTTTTGCATTTGGTTAATATTTGATAGAAAACAATGAATGGGTTAATAATAATTTGAGCTTTTGGAAAATAAAGAATTGACTAGACTGTTAATATTGTACAGCTTCCAAGGGTGCATTTAACAGTCCCAATTTAAAGTTGCAGTGTAAATACAGAGTCAGAAGTGGTCTGACTCATGGAGAGCCTAAACAACCAATATAATTATGGTCTTCACCAGTTTGTCAAGCTATTTTTTCCAGTCGTGGGCAGTCTTGTTAAGTCATCACATCAGAATGCCACATGACATGGAAGCTGGCTTCAAAAAGAGGAAATGAGTGGATTTGGCAGAGCTACAACAAAAACACTTGGCTCTTCATTTGCTGCATGACATATAAATGCATTCTGAGAAATGCAGCCTGTTGAATGTGATGCTGTTTAATATTGGCTGAATTAAATTCAGCAAACTTGATCACAACCTTAAATGTGAAGATGTGTAGGTTATAGTGTTGAAAGACATCTTTTCACAAGGCTTATCTATGGAGCTTTACAATCCTTCTATTCTCCATCGGCTTGTATGGAGCAGGCAAACCTGGACTGATACAAGCCAGGGATTGTCATTGCTTTAAAAGCAAAATACTGCGGATGCATTGGTATAACTGCTCCACAGCAAGGGATCTTTTGTCAGCCTAGAAACAACTGGCCTCAGTGAAATTTTGTTCCCCAAGTTTGTTTATGGTGCACTGAAAGAGATTCATGTTATCTCACCTCTTTCAAGCATATGCACTATGTATAGGCTACTGGGGGAATGTATGTTCAGAAAGGAGCTTTGCATACAAAAGGTTTCCCCCAAACCTAAAATTCCATCTCTTTTTCAAATGAATCTAACTCGAACGAATTGACGGGAAAAATGGGTTTCGGAGACAATCGGATGCGTTTGTGGACAGAAAAGGGATTGCAATCTATTTCCACAAGGGGCAGGCATATCTGTTGAATAAGGAAGCTTGAATATAGTAGGGACTTTTCTACTGAAACTCCTGCAGTGTATGTGCAAGTAATTTCGGTGCAGTAAAATATTGCAAGACTTATTCAAAACTGAGTTACGTTATAATCTCGTTTCTCAGAATTGAAGCCATCCTGCATCATCTAACATACTTGATGCAATTCAATTCTTTACAAGTTCTTTAACCAATGCACCTCACATCACAAATATGGTTTTGAATTTCTTTGTCATAAGTGAAGTAATTAGTGAATCTTTTAGGGTGAACAGTGGAATATCAAAGAAATCAGCATATAAATTTCACTTGCATGGCCAGATTGCATATTTGGCTAAAAGACAAGAACAAACTAAACACTAATGAGACATTGATGAATAAAGACATACAGAAAAATTTAGGGTAGGGAAAGACGTTAAAAGTGCAGACATCAGGGGGGAAGAGCACGACAAGAGAGAATTCAAAGTGATTATGAAAGAAGTAAAAATAAATATAGGCAGGTAAAGAGGAACTATGAAATTAAATTATTGAGAAACATGAAACAAAAATAGTGAAATATTCGGCAGGGACATAAGTAAAATCACAGGCAGCTATAGCAAAATGGCAGAAATATTAAATATTATATATCAGGGGAAGGACCTAGTGGGCATGACTTCGGAAGTGAAATTAGAAATGAATATACCCATACTTAAAATAAAAAGATATTAAATGAACTAATCAAATGCAAAAGATAAAATTCCTGGGCATGATAGATTGCATCTGTGCATTTTAAAAGAATCGAGAGAGGAGATAGCAAAGGCGTTTTTACACTATATAATGGCCCAGAATTTGCTGTTGCAATGATGGCAAAACTATCGGCGTTCACTGTCAGTACTGTGTAAAGTAGACAGCAACATTTGACATCTGGACACGCACAGTTGAACACGGAAACTGGAGGTTCCAATCAGGGTTCTCTGTTGAAGTCTTCACAGATGTAATCAGCACAGAAATCAATGCTTGGATGTTAACTTCAACTTTTCAGGCACTATTCCCACAATACAACCATTGCAAGTTTAATGCCTTGTTGAATGAGATGTAACTTTTTTTTAGTGATGTACTAAGTAATTATTTCTGCTGATAAGCTTCACTGGCCCTGAAAAGCTTTTTTTTAAAAGTTTTCTTTGATATTTCAGTTTCATTCTTAATCCCAATTGTATGTCTCAATCTTTATTTCACTCTCTTAAATGACTAAAAAGTGAATAGTAGTGCTTTTCACTTCGTAGTTTGCTCTGAGAATTTTTCAATCTAATTGGCTTTTTAAAAATTAATTTACGGCCAGCATTTATTGCCCGTCCCTAATTGCCCTTGAGAAGGTCGTGGTGAGGTGTCTTGAACTGCTGTAGTCCATGAGCTGTAGGTACACCCACAGTGCCGTTAAGGAGTTCCAGGCTTTTGACCCAGTGACAGTGAAGGAATGGTGATATATTTCCAAGTCAGGATGGTGAGTGGCTTGGAAGGGAACTTCCAGCTTCTGGTGTTCCCATGTGTCTGCTGCCCTCGTCTTTCTAGATGGTAGCAGTCGAGGGCTTGGAAGGTGCTGCCTAAGGAGCCTTGGTGAGTTTCTGCAGTGCACCTTGTAGATGGTAATCACTGCTGCTACTGTTCATCGGTGGTAGATGGAATGAATGTTTGTGGAAGGGGTGCCAATCAAGTGGGCTGCTTTGTCCTGGATGGTGTCAAGCTTCTTGAGTGTTGTTTGAGTTGTACTCATCCAGGCAAGTGGAAAGTATTCCATCACACTCCTGACTTGTGCCTTGTAGATGGTGGACAGGCTTTGTGGAGTCGGGAGGCGAGTTACTCGCCATTGGATTCCTAGCCTCTGACCTGCTGTTTTAGCCACAGTATTTATATAGCTAGTCCAGTTCAGTTTCTGGTCAATGGTAACTCCCAGAATGTTGATAGTGGGGGATTCAGCGATGGTAATACCATTGAATGTCAAGGGGTGATGGTTAGATTCTCTCTTGCTGGAGATGGTCATTGCCTGGCACTTGTGTGGCACGAGTGTTACTTGCCACTTGTCAGCCCAAGCCTGGATATTATCCGGGTCTTGCTGCGTTTGGACATGGACTGTATCAGCGCCTGAGGAATCACGAATGGTGCTGAACATTGTGCAATCGTCAGCAAACATCCTCACCTTATGATGGAAGGAAGGTCATTGATGAAGCAGCTGAAGATGGTTGGTCGAGGACACTACCCTGAGGAACTCCTGTAGTGATGCCCTGGAACTGAGATGACTGACCTCCAACAACCATAACCGTCTTCCTTTGTGCTAGATATGACTCCAACCAGTGGAGAGTTTTCTCCCTGATTCCCATTGACTCCAGTTTTGCGAGGGCTCCTTGATGTCACACTCGGTCAAATGCTGCCTTGATATCAAGGGCAGTTACTCTCACCTCAGTCTGGAGTTCAGCTCTTATGTCCGTGTTTGAACCAAGGCTGTAACGAAGTCAGGAGCTGAGTGTCCCTGATGGAACCCAAACTGAGCATCAGTTAGCAGGCTATTGCTAAGCAAGTGCCACTTATGGAGCCTCCCCCTTCAGTGAGTTGTTTATTTGTCCACCACCACTCACAACTGGATGTGGCAGAACTGCAGAGCTTAGGCCTGAGCCATTCATTTTGGAATCGCTTAGCTCTGTATACCACTTGCTGCTTATGGTGTTTGGCACGCAAGTACTCCTGAGTTGTAGCTCCACCAGGTTGGCGCCTTGTTTTTAGATATGCTTGGTGCTGCTCTTGGCATGTCCTCCTGCACTCTTCATTGAACCAGGATTGACCCCTAGCTTGATGGTAATGGTTACAGATTGTGGTTGAGTGCAATTCTGGAGAGGCAATGATAGTTGTATTGTCGCTGGACTAGTAACCCAGAGACACAGGGTAATGCTTTGGGGACTCGGGTTCGCATCCCACCACGGCAGATGGTGGAATTTGAATTCGATACAAGTCTGGAATTAAATGTTTAATGATGACTATGAAACCATTGTTGATTGTTGCAAAAACCCTCCTGGTTCACTGATTCCCTTTAGGGAAGGAAATCTACCATTCTCACTTGGTCTGGCCTACATGTGACTCCAGATCTGCTGTTCCTAGATGCCAGAGATTCCCTTTAGATGGCACCAAAATAAAACTGACATTGTAATAGAGGAAACTGACACTACAGAGCTAGCTTGGGCTTCATGAACAGTTTTCTTTAAGATCTTTTTATCATCCAATGTTTTCGGTCTTCAGGGATCATAACATTATGTCTAGGAAACTATAGACCAGTCAGTTTACCATTGATGATAGGAAAAATAATAGAATCCCCACTAAAAGAGAAAATAGACAAAAGTATCTATAAACCAGAAATAATATAATGAATAGTTAGCATGGATTTAAAAACAGGAAACCTTTCCTATCCAACCTGATTTGTTGAAAGGAGAGAGTTGGCAAGGGTAATGCAAAAAGACCTTCAATAAGGTGCTACATAATAAAGTAATGAACAAGGTCAACGCATGTGGAGTCAGGGGACAAGTAGCAGAATGGATAGCCAGTTGGGTACAAGACAGAAAGCAGGGTTAAAGGGTAGCTATTCAGAGTTGCAAACTGGATAGGTGGAGTCCCAGTGGGATCAGTGCTGCGACCACTGTTCACAATTTATA
Organism: Cetorhinus maximus; assembly: GCF_964194155.1. Lineage (NCBI taxonomy): Eukaryota > Metazoa > Chordata > Chondrichthyes > Lamniformes > Cetorhinidae > Cetorhinus > Cetorhinus maximus. The sequence goes on from NC_135882.1 coordinate 88,166,341, forward strand.
TTAATGATCTAGACTTTGGAATCTAAAGCACTATTTCCAAATTTGCGGATAACACCAAAGTGAGAGGGGTGGAGAGGAGTACTCAGTGCTGAGGAACACTGAAACAAATTACAAGATGACATTAATAAGCCTGCATAGTTGACATTTAATTGGCAAATTAATTTCAACACGGAAAAGGATGAGAATTGGGAAGCCACATAATACTTGGAAAATAAGAATAAATAGATGAGGTGGCGGAGCAAAGGAATCTGGGAGTACAAATACACCATCTACTAAAAATAGTGATGCAGGTTAATAAGGCCATTAAAAAAAAGCATTAGAGTTTAATTCTAGACGGATAGAATTGAAAAGAAAAGTGATTGAGAGTTATGCTAATAGAGTTAGAAAAGGAAAGACTGAAGAGGCTTAAGTGGAACATAACACTGCATGGACTGATTGGGACAAATAATTCATTTCTGTGCTGTTTGTTCTTGTAATCTATATTATAAAAAGCCTGTGTAAGTGTGTGACATCAATGTCTTATTTTATAATACTCCTAAATAACTGATACATATAATAGGATAGCAATGTAATGTCTTTTAGGAGACAGTTGTACAAGTAAAGTTGCACGAGATAAGACGTATTTACAAAAGGCGGCACGGATTAAAACCTTTGGTGAGTAACTAATGACATTAATTTGTTTGCGTGCATTTTGAAGCAATTTACAATTGATGTACGTAATTGAAATACTAAAAGAATTTCAAAACATTTCAATCGTTGTTCAATGTTATATATTTCCTAATATCATCCCTAGAACAGTAAGTTGCCTGTTTTTAAAATGAGGTGTTCACTTAAATTTCACCATGGAACTTTGGTGATTATACAATGTTTGCTGTCATACAGGTTGCCCTGGAGTTGTAATACAGTGATGTTAACACTTTATTTTGCTCACTCCACTGTTTCTCCCTTTAGGGCCTTGAGGTTTTTTGCACAGAAGATGATCTTTGTTCTGATATCTACTTGAAATTTTATAACTCCAAAGATCGTGATGAACTCTACTACTATATTGCAACCTTTTTAGGTTAGTTATTCTCAAAATATGTCACTCGTGTATTTTAACTGACTTTCCATTTAATTACCAAACGTCAATTGCCAATTCTAGGTGGAAAAAATATTAACCCATCATCTTTTCCCAAATCCGTGTGAAAACTGACCATATTTTTTGAACTGAGATAGACTGATTCAAGTGGTAGTCAACCTTGGAACCTGAATTAGTCTGCCTTGGTCTGGTGAAAGCGCTACAACATGCTCTTTTATTGTTGACAGGTATAAGGGTTATTTTGACAGATTACAAATTAATTCAGTAAAACCAATGTCAGACTCGTGTACACTGAATTTATACATTGATATGATTCTTTTTCAAAAGTGGAATCTTTTCATCAAAATATTGTGAATCACCGTACTGTCTTTTTCTGCCTCTTCCTGTTTATTTTGTGTGAGCAATGTTCAGGATCAATCGGGGAGCTGACGTAGAGGATTTGTTAAATCCCACAGTACAGATAACCTGAATTTATGTGCAATAGTGATTGCTGAAACAATCTGGGTTAATGAATAAAAATTTAGCTCCTCCATTCTCAATATGACTGTCCTCAAACCTATCTCCTTGTTTCAGTCGCCGTTTAACTAAGTGCTTATCAGAAATATATTTAAAGACTGCTTGATGATTACCTCTCTTCTCTACAGTGTATTTATGGTCTATCAGATGTGAATTTCATAACCTTTTAAGCATTGCAGGATCAATGAAAATTAGCTTTATTTACTACTTCTGCCATGTCCCATGTTTTACCATTAATTTAATTTCATATTTTAACATTGTAGAATGCCCTGAAAGTATCCTCGTTTTGAGCAATTTAAATGTTTTTAGCTGTTGATCAGAATCATAAAGTAACATGTTGTTGCTCAGTTTGTCAATTTTTGTGGTTTGACCCAAGTTTAAATCAAATTCGTATGTATGAATTGAGGTGTGAAAGTGCTAAGAGGAGGGATTCCCTGTGCGACTAATTCCTAATCTCAGTGGAAATGCTAAATGGATTGAATCCTTTGTCAACAGAAGAAAGGAAAACAAGCAACTCACAGTTGAAGTTTTTCTGTATGTTTCCCTTGTCACAGAATGGAATTATAGAAAAAAATGGAGATAAGTGAAGTCAGTTGTTTAGGTTTAACTTAAACTCTTAATTATCTGCTCTTCCTACTGCTTAAGTGTCTGTTCACACCACCCTCTCTTTGCTGTAGTAAAAGTTACCTTATAATTTGCAAGTGCTTTTGGGTTGGTTTCACACAACAGAGCTGAATTTTACAGTCCCCAAGGGTGGGTTGGCAGACAGGGCGGGGAGTGGGATGGTGGGTGACCATGAAATTGGGCACCATGCCTTGGGCGCTGTTTCTGTTGCCTACCTGCCTGCCCTAATTTTATCAATTTTACCAGCAGTGGGGAAGTGTTGGGAGGCCCGACTGTCCGTGGGCTAGTTAAAACCCTTAACTGGTCAATTAATGGCCACCTAAGAGCCTCCTGCCGTTGGGATGTAACTGGAGAAGCCCACACCAAGGGCAGAATTTTACGAGTTGGCGAGCGGGAGCGGGGCCTGCTCGCCGACGCATAAAATGACACGCGGTGACGTTGGGGGGAACTCCCGACGTCATCGCGCCCGAGTTAAATTTTCAGGAAGGCGGGAGCGCAGCAAAATCAGCTGCACGCCCACTGACCTGTCAATGGCCAATTAAGCAATTAAAGGAAGGTTGGCGGGCAGGCCAGGAGCCCCGGCGGGATGAGGTTTCATGTAGGCTTTAAAAAATTTTAATAAAGATTGTGTAAAAAATTATGGACATGTCCCAATTCATGTCAGGGAACATGGAAGGGAAATTTTATTTTTCTATTTTTAGCTGTTTTACATTTAGAGCCAATCTCCCTGAGGCTGCACTTAGAGCCTCAGGGAGATGAGTGCGCTCTTTCGTGCGTATGCAACTTCCCAACGGGGAGAAAATTCAGCCTCAACTGTGCAGCATTGCAGCTTTGACTGCTTGGGCTGGTGGCCAGGCAAAGTTGGAGTACCTCTGTTATGGGCTCCCTGAGCCTATTGGGGGTACCCCAACATACTCACACCCCCAAATTTCCCCTCTTTGCAACCCCCCCCCGCCCATTCCACAACTCCTTGCTTAACTCAGTGGCCCACCAACTTGGCCCCAGCGCCACCTGCAAAACGTAGCCCCATTTCGGGATTGGAAAAGAGCCAGGTCACCTCACCTGTCTCCCTTCTGCCAGAAGAGATGAGTGGGATGAGAAGTAGGTAAACTCACTTTCTTAAAATTCCTCCTCCTCCTCCTTCAGGTACCATGCCCTAAGAGTGCATTGATAGCCATGGATTTTCATTAGATTGATCCATTATTGTGCTTGGCAAAGTATTGCAGTGGTTTGCCGCTGTCTTCTAAAGTGTGGCTGACCAGGAAACTCTCCTCTTGCCACCTGCCATCAGGCCTTCCATGGCCATGAAGTCCTGAATTTGGACTTGAACCCGGAGCTTCTGACCCAGAGATAGGGACGTTACCACTGTGCCACAAGACCTGTCTGTTATAAAACAGCATACCAGAAAAAAATTGAGATTACATGCTAATCCTACCTAATTTAAAGCAAGATTATAGGATGTTTAATTTCATTTTGCAAGCTACATATGATTTAAAACAAAAAGATCAGAACAGAATTACTGGTTCCTTTATAGAAAGAAGCTATCATTTAGCTACATTATGTAACAGTAATTGTGAAGGCTTTGTTTCCCTCAAAATTTCTTTCTGCAGAAAATCACATTACTGAGCACACAGCTGAAAGCTATATGCTACAATGGCAAAGAGGATATCTCTCAAATTATCAGTATCTCCTGCACCTCAACAACCTGGCTGACCGCAGCTGTAATGACCTGTCCCAGTACCCCATCTTTCCTTGGATCATAGCTGATTATACTTCCTCAGAACTAGGTAACACTATCAATTATTATTTTCCGAAACCAGATGATCAATTTGTTTTTAAAATGGACATGTTTTTAATGGCGTTATGTACATTTCTGTGCAGAAATAATAGCACATCTCTAATTTCTGTTTTGAAACAGACCTATCAAATCCTGAAATATTTCGAGACCTTAGGAAGCCAGTTGGTGCCCTAAATCAAGAGCGGCTGGATCGATTGTTGGTATGGCTTCTTTTCAAATGGATAAATCACGTTTGGTGAATTGAGTATACCTTGATAGCTTTTTGGTTGAAAGTCTCTTAATAATAATTGACTAACTGTTGATAGTTTCAGATGGTTTTAGTTAATAATATTCAGTCATTTGGCCAAATCTTGTGTGCAGCAGGGTGCTTATGTTTCTATATGTTAATAGCTTTAAAAGCAATTTAGTGGAAACTATAGTCCTCTTGACATTTCCCATCTTCGTTTATTTAGTGCAGACTACTTAAAATGGTGGTGGTTAAACATAACCACCACTTGCTGTGTGCGTTAGATCTACAAGCGTTGAGCACAAAGTTGAAACTTCTGATTACCATGTCACTACAAATAAATTATTCACTCCAGTTCTAGTTATTACTGACTGGGGGTTTCTTTCATCTATGCGTGCCTGATTTGATTTTAACTGTTTTACCTGTATGATGGTGAATCCTTCAGGCCCAAATCGAACTGGTGTAAACAAAAGTAATAACTTTCGATGGAGTGGCAATTAAGTTGGATTGCCACTCCACTCAAAAGCTGTTACCTTGAAATCTAGCCAATCCTATCCTGTCTGGCCTTCTGATTCAGGCCAACGAGATCTGGGCAGTGCAGTGCATTCCCGGCACCTAGCATCGAGGGCTGTGGAGTCAAAGGTAAGAAAGCCACACCATTTTTTTTTTTAACAACACTAGCTGTCTAAACCAGATAAGTTTAAAGGTCCAGCCAGGTTTAAAGGTCTTGTACAAGGTAAGTAGATGGAATTGGCAGGGGTAGGGGTGTATCGGGCCGAGGGGGATGGGCCTTGTGGGGGTTGGGGGCTGGTTGATTCTGGTTGAACCTTGTCGTGGGAGGGAGGTTGGGCCTTGTCGGGGGGTGGGGGGGATTCGAGTTTGGTCAGGCCATATGGGCGGGGGGGAAGGTGCTTGAGTTGGGTCGGCCCTAGTGGGGAGGGGGGGTGGGTAGGGTCAGGCCTTGGGGAGTGGCGATGGGGGCGGGGAGTCCCGTGGGGGGGAAAGAGTCCCATAGGGTGGCGGGGGGACAGGGGTGAGAGTCCCATTTGGGGTGGGGATGGTTTTGCACTTGCAAGGCAATTGCCGTGCAAACCTTGGGAAATTCTAGTGGGGGTCGGGGGAGCGTTCCCCAGTGCAACTTTGGGGTACTAGATACGATGCCCTGGAGCTCGGAAATTATGGCCTATTGTTGACTGCTTGAATGCCATTCCTATTACTCTCTCATCTATGATTGACGGTACAGTATTTTGCAGTTTTCCTCTCAGCCCTATGTTTTAATGTTTCTGACTTCAGAGCAAGTAACAGTAGTATGATTTTGTTGTAGAAATTTTGAGGGGAAATAAAATCTTCGCAATTACTTCAGAATGTAACTAGATACTAGTTTCATGTGATTAACTTAAGTGAATTTGTGAGTTTATCACTTGTGATTTAATTCATAATAGTCTGTTTTGTGTATAGTTTAATATTAAAAAAGCAGTAACCATAACATAATTTGGTTTGTTCATGCTGAATAAGACCTGGTGTCCTAATCCCAAACTCCAAAAACAAAGAGAGGCAATAAAATGTCTGCATAGCTGCTTCCTTGCAGATTTTTTTTTTTGCCTGATTTTAGTTTTGCTTAAAGTAGTGTACTTTCCATAAATTTCAGCTCATCTAAAACTGTGTTTACCCTATCCTTCATCACATCCATACTCACTCATCCCTCTATGCTCATTGACCATTATTGCCAGTCCCCTAATGCCTCACATGTAAAATTGCTATTCATATGTTTAAATCCCTTCTCGGCATCATTCCTTCCTATCTTACCTCTGTAATTTCCTTCAACCTTACAACTCAGAACTCTGCAGTACTCAACTCTTTCATCTTGTGCATCTCCCACACCACAATTAATAGTTGTGCCTTCCAAGCTCTGGAATCCCATCTCAATACCTCTCTATCTCTCTCTCCTCCTTCAAGACTCTCTTTAAAACCTAGCTCTGACCAAAGTCAGCCCCCCAGTGCCGCCTTTGGCTCATCTTCCAGTTTTGTTTGATTATGCTCCTGTGAAATATTTTGGGACATTTTTCTATATTAAAGGCACTATATAAATGCAAGTTGTGTTGTCATATGGCATGAGTTAGATTCCAGTGTAAGCTAAAGTCAGCTGAAATGAATTCCTGTGTAAAATGAGTTCAGACAGTCTTCATGGTTCTAATAAATTTGAGGTCATGATGCAAAATTGCCCATAGATTGATGCAAGTTGTCAATCTCACACTAACACAGCATAAAGCTGAGAAGTGCAGACATTATGCTGAGTTTGGGGCTAAGTTATATCTAAGGTACATTGTTAATGTAAAATGAACATGGCTTCATTTTATATATGACCATGCTTGTGAGTACCTGCTGACAGTGTCCAAATGGTGAAATGTTCTTTTTCTCAGTATCAACATTTCCTGTTGATTATTGCAAAGATTCAAGGTGGGGGTAGGCACAATGATTTTACAAAACACATCGCCATGTTCCTACTAGTTATATCTAAATCAAATTGAGTAAATAAGGACAAACACAGCAAATAGATTCACAATGTTCTTTCATTTTAGGCTCGCTATCGAGAAATGCCCGACCCAAAATTCATGTATGGAAGTCATTATTCTTCCCCAGGTTATGTCCTCTTCTACCTTGTGAGAGTTGGTAAGGTAACATTTTTTTTAACTACTGATTGGTTAAAAATGATCTCTGATGACTTTTATGGGTAGAAAATCAAAATGCACATAAAAGCAAATAAGCTTATCTTCCATTGCAACCTGCCCACTGTAATACTGTAAAATCTGGTACTGATGTTATCCTATCCATTACACTATCTGTGATTTTTTTAAAAATCAAATTGTTCATCAGGTTTCTAGGTCTTTATAAGGGCTTATATCTTCTGGCAGTGGCGTTGGATTGCCTCTGCACAAAGTGAATTTCCCCGACTCTATGCGGTCTTTCGAGTCCGGCTTTCACAGAAATATACAGCACGTTGCAGCTCTTCTCCGGAAACTCCGTCAGATCACAGTAGAGTCGGGGAAGACAGGATATGCCCTCTTTTTACGGCACTAGCTGCCATATGGTAAGTTTAAAGGTGTCAGAAAGATATAATTTTCATAATGTTATTTGTAATTTATTGTAAAGTAGAGTAATAGTGGGGTTTGTGTCTATGTATGTGTGTGTGGGATTTAATTGAATTAGAGACAGCTGGCCTGAAGGCTTTGATGTAAAAAGAGAAACTAAGTTTGATATGATAAATAGGTAAACATGGGGGAAGTTTTAGAATGTGAGGTGTAAAGGGAATATTTGCATTTTTGAATAAACCAGACTAGCTTGAATTCAAAAGAGGGGGTGAAATGTTTCACCTAGTCAGGAGAAGTTAAGAAACAAGTGTGTTTATTTTTCCCAAAGATTACTGGCAAAATTGGTACTATGATAGATTTTTATAATTAGAGAGGTAGAACCCAAAGACATATTTGCATTCAATGGAGAAAATATGTACAAAAGAGAGAAGGCTGTGTGTAAGGGAAAGCATTCTAAGATCTAACAAGCGTGAAAAGCCTCCAGCCTTTCTCCCCAAACTGCTGTCTGCAAGAACTGAAGTTAAGAAAATTCACTTTGAATTCGACTATTCAGGGTGTCATGTTACTTTGCCTGGGCCTTTTAAAATCTGTGTCTTTTTACTGTTGCCTTAGATTAACTAGGGGAGCTAGGAGCTATCATAGCAGTAATTTGTAAACCTATGTATGTGCTTAAAGTCTCTTTGTTATTAATAAAGGTTTAATTTAGTTTTGTAAGAAACCTCTAAGCCTTGGTGGCCTTTTTACTGAATTCAAAGCCCCCATCGCGAAATAAATACAAATTGAAAATAGTTGTGGCAGCTGTTTAAAGTTTCACTCTGGGATTTGAGCAGCTTGTCTTTTACCACCCGCCTGTCATAACAAAAGGTTCAGTTTGAATGTTAAATGAATGGATGACTGAGTGGGTAAGTAGATAGGTGGGTTGGGGGGGGGTAAGTAGCTGAGTGGGTAGTCGAGCTGGGTGGTGGTGTGTGTTGGGCCTGGTCAGGAGAGTAATCATGAGGTTGGGAGGGGTAGGCAGGTCGGGCGGGGAGGGGTGGTCAGGTTGGGAGAATAGTCGGCAGGGGACTTGCGCTGCGGATAGTTAGGTGGTCAGGGGATGTAGTCAGGTCGGGAGGTAGTTGGGTGGTCAGGAGGTTAGTCGGGTCCGAGGGGTGGGGGTGTGGTGTAGTGGTAGCCAGGGCACCAAGGTGGTAGTCGGATCGGTTCTGCGGTGGCGGGGTGGGGAGAGAATGATCATCAAGGTAGTTAGGGGTTCGGGGGATTGATTTTGGGGTCATTTCTGTAGTTAACCAGTTGGTAGACTAGGTTTTAATCTGTCTAACGTTTCCTGGTTAACTATCCAGGTAAGTAATGCAGAACTGTCCAAAGTCTCCGACTCTAACTCAGAATCGTTGGCATTTGCGGAGGTCCCTGGGAGCAGGGGAATTGCCCTTTGGAAGTTGAAACTTCCAGGGCAATTCCCACGTAGGACTTAGGACTTCCAGAGTCCTGGATGCATATCTTCGGTCGTACGTTGGTCCAATGTTTTTAAAGAGTGACCTAAAAACATTTTTTTTATGATGGTATAAAACCTCTGATCAAATTGTAGCTTGTAAATATGTAACCTATTGAATGCTACGCAGAAGAGAATTGTTATTGAGTAAGCAGCTCCAAATTTATCACATTTTTATTTACTATTTACCATCCTAACCCTTCACCAAATTCAACTGCAGCTGTGAACATACTGCCAGTTCATCATGTTAGGAAATAGAGATAGTTCAAATAAGTTATATTTGTATTTGTGGGTGTTAGGAATGAGTTTTAGTTTTACAGTTTGTTTGATTTGTATTTCTGTATCTGTGTGTTAAGAAAGGTCAAATGGAGTTTTAGTTCCACTTTTAAGGGCTGCTTGCATTTCTAATGAGAGGTTTATGACCCCTGTAAAGAAAAAGTAAGCACACGAGTAGAAAGAATAATGCTGTTGCCTAGCATCAGCGGGGCCAGATAGGCAGGTTCCTCCCACAGACAGACACACACAGCTTAAGAAACAGCAGTTTAAAATTCAATTGAAGTCAGGACTCCAGAGAGACTGGACACTGGGAGAGGGAATTGCAGATTTCCCAAAAGAACATAAAGATCCCAAGCGAAGAGAAAACCCAAAAATCCAGGAGAGTGAAAGCGAGGAATGTCCAAAGGAGTCCTTGTAGTGAAAGGAAGTAAAGGAATCTGGGAAAAGGTCCTGTTAAGTGAAGTTAAGAGTGAGGGGCAGAGAGTAAGGCATCAAGTTTCAGATTTAAAGTGAGAATAGCTTGCAAGAAACAAGGTTTAAAGAGCCAACTGAAGGTCTGTAATTCTTTGCTATGGCATGTGAAGTAGCGGTGTACTGTTAAGGCTGAGTTGGTGAGAGAGAGTGCATGGAAGACAGCTTGAATGCATGTGGTGACCCAGGGAAAAGGAACATCAGAAGGAGAGTTCGGAACCCAAGAGGTGAACCCTTGTGGAAGGTGTCTGAGAGAAAGCATCAGTTTGGGAGAAGATACCAAGGTGAGGTTTTGGAGAGTGGAGATTGGAAACCCTCCTGTCAAGGACGGAATTCCGTGAGTCTGGTTGGCTCACGGTGTGACAAGCACTTGGAAGGGGTTGAGGAGAGATCCATAGCATCTGGTTGAGGTGGCATCTGTCACTTGAGGTCAGAGTTTGGTGTGTCTGACCACAGGGTGCCATAGGTTTACATGGACTGGGTACATGCTGTGTACATTAAAGTATAAGATAGCTTTTGTGACTTGTGTTACCCTTACAAATCTGTATATATCTGTAACGATATAGTTGTGGGTGAAAGAGTACTGTAATATAGTTCATCAGCTGATTCCTGTGATTATGTTCAGTAGCTACTCTCCATGTATTTAAACAAACAAATAAAAGTTAGGATCTATCAGGTTGGTTCCACCCTGGTATCAGGCTTCTACAGGGGTAATCTCAGATAGGGATCATAACAATCAAGCAACTGCAATGGGAAAAAAAGAGTATTCAAAAGTGTGTTCCAATGCTGCAATCTTGACATGACCAATGTGGCACTATAAAGTTGCACCACCTGCATATAAGTCGCTAAAGCCAAACAGTTCAGAAAGTGAAAGGGCGAAAAGCAAGATAAAGATTAAAACAATTTTTAAATGACGTATTGCCATCGGATGCTTTTTCTGACCTTTATTCTTCCACTATTTTATGTGGCGCTTGTAAGTAATAAATTTAAAGATAAACATTATAAATGTGTGTTCCCAGCTAAGAGCCTTGATAACTGGTCGTCAATTTGGGCTTTTGTGCATATGCTTCCCCACTGCACATTTTTTTTATCAACTAAAATTAATAAATGAAAAATAATTGGACATGTGTGGTTTCATGTTATATGCCCCTTATATCACTTTAATGTCTTTTTAATGTGCTTAGGTGTTGCATGTTAAGTGTGTTTTTAAAAATTATCTTTTTTGCTGAGGGAGTTGAAATGAACTAATTTATAAGTTAAATGTTAAACTGCAAATTCTGGAGATCTGAAATATAAACTGAGAATGAAGGCAATACACAAACTGCACAAAATATTAACTGGCGCTTATTCTTTACAGATGCAGACAGACTTTTATTTTTGCAGCATTTCCTGTTTCTAAATTGGAGGATTATATACGTGGACACTTTTTTCAGAAAAAAATTATTCTCTTTTTTTTCTTATTCAGCCCCTGAATATATGTTGTGTTTACAAAATGGAAAATTTGACAATGCAGATAGAATGTTCAACAGGTTCGTATTAATACCTTTGGGACAATCTGATGCCTCATTAAAAATATTTGTGTGTTTGTATGTGGATATTTATATTTCTAGTACATATCTATGCTATGTTTAGTTTTGCAGAGACCTGGAGAAATTGTTTAGAAGGTGCAACAGATTTCAAAGAGGTAGGAGATGAATGTTATATTTATTCTTGTGTCATCCGTGGAATAACATATCAGAATTATCAATTGTTCTGCTAATCATTATTTCACTTTCTAGTTGATCCCAGAGTTTTATGGCACAAATTCCAGCTTCATTGTGAACAGTTTGAAGTTGGACCTTGGGAAGAGGCAGGGAGGCAAGATGGTAGACTCTGTGGAACTTCCACCATGGGCTTCAGGTACTTAGACTTGGTAGAGATTTTTAAGTTCTTCTTTCTATATTCTATATTCCATGCATGGAAGTACCATGCATATTTCAGCACTCAAGTCTTTATTTATGTTCACGTATCTGGGCATTAAAGGATTTATTCCCTAAAAACTGCAGCAGGTGTTGTTTAATTGATCAAAAGCTTCCTTCTAACAGAAATGCGAATCATGTAAATCTACATTCAGAATCATAGAATTGTACTGCACAGAAGAAGGCCATTTGGCCCAATGTGCTTGTGCCAGCTCTTTGAAAGAGTTATCCTGTTACTCTCACTCCTCTATTCTTTCCCAGACCATAGCAATTTTTCCATTTTAGAGGCCCTTGATCAATCTTTTCCCTTACCAGTAATGCCTACATCCCATGAACGACAAAAAAGATGAGAGTAGAGAATAGTGGAGGAATTAGAAGCAAATATAAAATAATTACCTGTCATTAAATAAAATAATTACCTGTCATTACCTAATTACCACTGTCCTCAACAGTGCTAACAAGTGGCACTCACTTAGCAATATTCCGCTCACTGACGCCCAGTTTGGATTCTGCCAGGGGCACTCAGCTCCTGATCTCATTACAGCCTTGGTTCAAACATGGACCAAAGAGCTGAACTCCCAAGGTGAGGTGAGAGTGACTGCCCTTGACATCAAGGCAACATTTGACCGAGTGTGGCATCAAGATGCCCTAGCAAAACTGGAGTCAAAGGGAATCAGGGGGAAAACTCTCCACTGGTTGGAGTCATACCTAGCACAAAGGAAAATGATTGTGGTTGTTGGAGGTCAGTCCTCTCAGCTGCAGGGTATCACTTGAGGCGTTCCTCAGGGTAGTGCCCTCAGCCCAACCATTTTCAGCTGCTTCATCAATGATCTTCCTTCCATCATAAGGTCAGAAATGGGGATGTTCGCTGATGATTGCACAATGTTTGGCACCATTCGCAACTCCTCAGATACTGAAGCAGTCTGTGTCCAAATGCAGCAAGACCTGGACGATATCCAGGCTTGGGCTGAAAGTAACATTCGTGCCACACAAGTGTCAGGCAATGACCATCTCCAACAAGAGAGAATCCAACCATCATCCCTTGATGATCAATGGCATTACCATCACTACCCCACTATCAACATCCTGGGGGTTATCATTGACCAAAAACTGAACTGGGCTAGCCATATAAATACTGTGGCTACAAGAGCAGGTCAAAGGCTAGGAATCGTGTGATGAGTAACTCATCACCTGACTCCCCAAAGCCTGTCCACCTTCTACAAGGCACAAGTCAGGATTGTGATGGAGTACTCCCCACTTGCGTGGATGAGTGCAGCTCCCACAACACTCAAGAAGCTTGACACTGTCCAGGACAGAGCAGCCCACTTGATTGGCACCACATCCACAAACATTCACTCCCTCCACCACTGCCGCACTGTTGCAGCAGTGTGTACCATCTACAAGATGCACTGCAGGAATTCACTAAGGCTCCTTCCAAACCCATGACCACTACCATCTAGAAGGTCAAGGGCAGCAGATAGATGGGAATGCCACCATCTGGAAGTTCCCCTCCAAGTCACTCACCATCCTGACTTTGAAATATATCACCGTTCCTTCACTGTCGCTGGGTCAAAATCCTGGAACTCCCTTCCTAACAGCATTGTGGGTGTACCTACACCACATGGACTGCAGCGGTTCAAGAAGTCAGCTCACCACCACCTTCTCGAGGGCAATTAGGGATGGGTAATAAATGCTGGCCCATCCAGCAAAGCCCACATCCTGAGAATGAGTTAAAACATTACAAGTACTCAAATGAAATACATAACGTATAAAACAGCGTGAGCAAGTTATCTTTAAAGTTATCGGAGCCTGAAATGTAACAATAATGGTGTGCATTTAATTTCTGAAGTATGGATTACTAGTTACAATACTTCCCTTGACATTTTAAAATTTATAAATGTGTCGCTCCACCCCACTGCCTACCGACATATAAACTTGGGGAGGAGAGGAAGATTTAATAACTTGCTCACATTGTCTTATATGTGGTAGAGACCAAGGGTTTGGAAGATGCTGTCAAAGGAACCTTGGTGAGTTACTGCAGTGCATCTTGTAGATGGTACACTCATTTCTTGGGAACCTCCTTTCAGCGTGGACAAACATCAGCAATGAAACTCAACATCACCTCCAATGTACGAGCGCAGTCTTTGGCCATCTGAGGAAAAGAGTGTTTGCTGACAAAGACTTCAAACCCAGCACCAAGCTCATGGTCTACAGGGCTGCAGTACTACCTGCCCTCCTGTATGCGTAAGGGACTTGGACAACGTATAGCAGACACTTTAAATCTCTGGAGAAATATCACCAGCAATGCCTCTGCAAAATCCTGCAAATTCAGTGACAGGATATGCAGTCCAATATCAGTGTCCTCCCTCAGGCCAACATGCCCCATATTGAGGCACTGGTTATGGTTAATCAGCTATGTTGGGCGGGCCACATCATCCGCATGCCTGACACAAGATGCTCTGAGCTTCGTCATGGCAAGCAATTGCCAGAGGAAACGTTTCAATATCCTCAAAGCCTCCCTGAAAAGTTGCAACATCCCCACCAATTTGTATAAATCTTTTGTTCGAGACTAGAGAAGAACTGGAGAAGAAGCATTCGCCAAGGTGCCAACCGTTTTGAACGTCTTCGACAGACCCAGATGGAGGCCAAGCGCAAACAGTGGAAGGAGTGTACCAAAATCTGAGCATCCAACCCACCCGCCTCATCAAACACTACCTTCCCCACCTGTGACAGTGTGTGCAGGTCCAACATTGAACATTTTAGTCATCTCAGGAGCCACAACCCTGGAGTGGAAGAAAGTCACCCTCGGTCCCAAGGGACTGCTTAAGAAGAAAGTGGTATATACTGCTGTCACTCTGTGTCAGTGGAAAGAGTAAGTGTTTGAGGTGGTGGATGGGAATGCTGTTGTATATCACTCATATTGAAGCATGGGTGTAAGGCCGCCATTTTCAGAGAAGTGCCCAGTCTGCTTCAAATTACCTTGGAAGGGTAAGGTAGCTCAAAAATTTGAGCAATAGGTATAGCTAGCCGTTTCATACTGTACTATGCAGTAGCAAAGAGAGTGGTAGTTTCCACTGACAGGATGTCGCCGTCAAGCCATAAAGATGTTCTGCCTACCAGACAAATGAGCAATGTGGTAAATGAATTTCAGTGCTGGTGCAATGCCAGGTATGTAGGCCATACATCACAGTGGCTGGAGATTGTACCAAACAGAACATTCCTTCTGCCATTCGCAATAGGCAGAGTACAGACTACTCAGCCCGCCTGTGATTGCAAAACTCAGAATATAATGTCTAATGTTAGATCTGATTCTGCGATTGGACAACAGTTACTGAATAATCCCAAATGTGGTAAGAGTTACATTAACAACCAAGTTAAAAGTATCAGTCAGGCTCGCAATCTGGCTCAGTTACACTTGCTAGAAGCTACGTATATTCATATGCAGAGACCTATCCCCTGCAGGCAAAAGGAACATGTCAAGTAATTGTGTCTTGCTTTGAATTAAAAGCATAGGGGACAATAGGTCCCTGGTGCATTCACCATGGCAACACCTTGACCAATCAGAGTTGACTTTCCAACCAATCAGCACCCTTTTCTCATGCAGTATAAATTGTTGCTCCCTTTGAAATTTGGCATTCTTGCACGAATCCTGATTGCAGGATGAAAAACATGTCTGTTTCTTACAGAACTTGGAGCACTGTTGAACTGCCAAGTAACTATCTCCTTGATTTGTTGCAGTTCTTGGGGCAATGATGCCTCGTGCTGGTGTTGGGCAGAAACTTTCAGGATATTGATCTAGCAACAATAAACAAAAAGTAATATATGTACAAATTAGGATGGTAAGTGTATTTGAAGGGAAATTGCCAGTAATGATATTTCCCTGACATTGCTGCTCTTGTCCTTTTTTGAGTCCACTGGCAACAGAACTGGTGAAGCAAACTGCTGTGTCCTGGAATGGTGTGTAATTGTAATTGCAACTATTCAGATGTGGTGGCCTTGTCTGTAATTGAGGCAAAGAGAATAGGGAGACTGCGTAAGATGGCAAGGTCAATGACTGTGCATATTGAGGCTAGGTTAAGAGAGGACCTAAGGTAGTGAACTGAGAGGAGAGATGGCAAGATGAAGTGCATTAGATGTTGAAGTCACCAAGGATGAAAAGTCACTCAGTGTAGAAGCAGACAGAGGAAAACCATACTACGGTGAATAGTCGATAGATATTTCAGCTGCCTTTTTTGGGGGATTGATTATTGTGTTTCTGTTTGTAAACAGGTCTTTACCTTCACATTTCAAGGTTCGTCTAGCAAAAACTGTAGTTCTGCTTGAGATTAACAAGTATAGGTTGGACATACAAAATCATCTGGCTGTCTGAAAACCAGACAGTTTTGAAAATATTCCATTTGATATTCAGTTAAATTAAATTCGGACTTATTGTACAAATACTGGGAAAATTTGGCTAGGCACTTGGTGGCACGCCGGTCTAGTTATCAGCTTTGCTGCTTGTTCATAGTGGCTCATCGGTCTAGTTCCCACGCTCCGAGCCAACCCGAACAACCCTTGACCCCACCTGAACCGCCTGACCTCTGCCCCCATAGATTAGTGCTATTGTTATACCTGTGTCTTTTTCTGTGATTTCCTGTTGTTTGCCACTGCAATCATGTCAAATAAGCCAGTAAATACCCCCATGGGTAGCACTGCCAAAAGGAAGCACAATAGCCAAGAAAGTGGAATGACTGTAGAAATGAGATAGAGGTGCTGGTATAGATGAGTCTGGGGTTGTGATGGGGTGAAGGTTGGGGGCAGAGATGATTATGATTGAGTGATGCTGAAGATTGAGGGTGGAGGGTGATGAGGTCCCAACAGCTGTGGCTGAGTGGTGGGGTTGAGGTTGGAAAGGGTTAAGGGGATGTGGCGCTGATGGCCAGCAAGGTTTTAATGTAATATTGGGAGGAACATCCTGCTCACCAAAAGAAAAAATTGTGTTTGAATTCATATAAATAAAGTAGATCTCTGGTACTTGGAAATTAAAATTTCTTCATTGCATAATTAATGAATTTATTCCAGGTTTATTGCATTGATCAGTGCTTTATAATGAAATGAATAGCCAGCCATCTACACAGCCTTGTGTTAATAAAAAGCTGTGTTTTTCTATCTTCTCTTAATATATTGCTCAGACAATTGGCATGCTCCTATTGCTTTAACATATTCCACAACTACAAGCCCTGGAGCTTGTACAATATGATATGCAGTGTCAATTGTATTAAGGGTGCTTTTACAATCAACTTGTTGGTCTGAGACTGGTATCTGAAGATTGGTTACTAGCCAGGTAGTACCTATTTACATTGCTTAGGTTCTTGTCTGAAACTTAACCCTCCTCTCTTAGTAGCTAAGATGTGTGAATGGATGCCCACATGCAGAGAGCATGCTTCCAGCAATTTAAATGTATAAAGAGAAAGGGAGGGGGCAATGTCTACACACTCAATGTTGAACTTGAGGTAAAATTAGTTTAACAAGTGCCCAATAAATCCATAAAAATCTTCTAAGCAGTTTGTAAACACTCCTTGCTCACTTGGAGTGAGACTAATGCTCAATCAAATCACTCCTTGCGTTACTCCAGGACGATGTTGGTTCTTGACACCAGGGGCGAGGCAATGCCTCATGTTGTGTCGCTCGTGAAGCGCTAAGGATTTTTTGAGAGAGCGTGTTAAATATACTACTTTGTCTGTTGTGTAGAAATGCTATTTGCACTACTGTGTTAATGTGGCTAAGCAAGAGTTAAAGTTCATTGTGTCCTTTAGGCCCTGATGATTTCCTCCAGAAGAACAGAGATGCTTTAGAGAGCCAGTATGTTTCGGAACATCTGCATGAGTGGATCGATCTAATATTTGGTTACAAGCAAAAGGGGAGTGAAGCTATTGCAGCCTACAATGGTATGATTTTCCTAGCATTGTCAGAGGAATATCAAATTTTGAAAAATAAATCCTGTTAAATTGTGACTCATTGTAATAAGGAATTTTGGTTAAGTAAAAATAGCATATTTAAGTGTAAACGTTTGTTTCCCCATGCCACTAAATAATTTCAGTGATTGAAATGTAAAACTGAATTTAGAAGTATAAAATGTGTTTTACCTTCCTTTCAGAATTATTACTAAACAAAAAGCTTAGCGTTCAGCGGAAGTAGAACTTGTAGAGACTGAATAGAAAGGCACAATCTTCTTATCTGCTCCCCACAAACTTTGATGCAATGATCAGATATAGGTTACTATTATTGTCTTACCAACCTGTTTGATGGTAAGCCTCCATATAATGTCTGGACCATGTTTAATGCAGACATCAGTAGGCTGAGTACACAGTGTTAGAGCTGGTTAAGCATAGGGTACAGGATAGAAGGGCTAATGGTTGGTAATGATTTTATTTCCATTTACATCACCTTTACATCTATCTTTTGTTTCTTTACTTCTTCCATTACTACCCCTGTCCCATTACTATTCCTGTCCCTTTATGGCTTGTACCGTCAACCCTTCTGTCATTTAATCTGTCTGCCTTCCACCATATGACAAGGAGGTTCTTTCCTCCATTTCCACTTTGTTCTATTTCTGTACTTGCTTAAAATTGTTAAACTTGCAATGTTAGTTGTTACCTCTAGTGTTTTCTGGTTTTGATGAAAGGGCATCAACCTGAAACATTGGCTTTGTTTCTTTCTCCATTGATGCTGCCTTACCTGCTGAATATTTCCAGCATTTTCTGTTTTTATTTAGGAGAGGAAGGATTGTGTGGAGCATCTGGGAGGAGAGTGTCAGCTCAAATGTCATTGACATAAGTGAGTTCCATCCTGAGGCCCAACTATAGAGACAGCACAACTCCACAATTTGGAGCATTTTCTCCATTTTAACAAGAATTACTAGCAAGCTACATTATTTTCAGTTAAAGAATGATTTATAAATATGTAAGTTGTTGATCTATTAAAGATGAATAATTTACCTTTTATCAATCCATACAACATTTCGATCACAATTCAGGAAGAAACTAATGAATACCGATTTGTGCATCGTGTGTGCCAAAACTAATTATGATGAATATGTTAAATTTTCTAGGCTCCATCAGATATTTCTGTCCTGCTCAATGCCAAATATCACTCGCTTAAGCAAACCCTTGTTCTCTACAAATTGAAGTGTGACTTTATATCTGGTAATGTGGCATTGCCCTGGATCTAAATGAAAACTTTATCAAAATTAGCTCTCTGAATTAAAATGAATCCTCTTTTGACATCCTGGTCTTTGAAGAATAAACATGCTAGTAGACCATGTGAGCTAGGCTAAAACTATGGTCAAGCTTATTGAAAATTTAAAAAAAAAGAAAATCAACAGAGCCCAATTTCACTTGTTCATTGCCCCTTGAGTGCAAAAATAATTGAAGACACCATACGTTGCTAACTTCCTCAGGATTGCTGAATGCTAGTATGTAATGTAAACTTATTTTTCTAATCACTACATAGCCTTCAGCCTGTCGAGATTGGCCCAAAAAATATAACATACAGAAAATTTTAAAGACTTCTGTTTGGTCACTCCTCAGCCTTTTGTTCATTCTTTCCTAATGGGAATAAAACCACAGTTGTGGTGTCATCCCTGCAGATCTTTTTACACCTTCTCCAGTGCCTCTGGATCCTATCTATACTCTTCCTCTTGGGCAGTCCCACAGGATCAAGGGATGATTTGCTTCCAATCCAGTTCGATGGATTCTGAGATGGCTGTTAAGTCCAGTGTAGACTCTGCCACGTGCAGGGCAGGTGGTGCTTGGAAGGTTACTTAGATGAGTTGTTTGAAGGTTTGTGCACTTGCTCTGACACCTAGACTTCGCCTCTGCATGTTCCCACTGAAGTCTCTTGATATGTTTGATGCCCTCCTGAACGGACCTTCTCCGGTTTGGTCGGTCACAAGTCAGGGACTGTCATATGTCAGTGGGGATGTTTGACCTCTTCAGGGATGCTTTGGAGACATTCCGAGAGTGTTTTTGTTGTCATCGTGTCAGAACCCTGCCATGATCAAGTTCCGAGCAGAGCAGTTGTTTCAGGAGTCTGGTGTCAGACATACAACCGACATATCCCGCTCAGCAGACCTGATTTTGAGCGATTAGTGTCTCGATGCTGGGCATATTGGCTTGGGAGAGATCACTGTTGTTAGACTGTCTTTCTTGCCATCAGATTTGGAGGATGTTGTGAAGGCACTATTGCTGGTACCTCTCCAGTGCTCTGAGATGCCTGAAGCAGGATGTCCAAGTCTCCGAAGTATATAGGAGCATGGGGATCATTGCTGCCCGATAAACCATCTTAGCCTCAGGTTCAATCAGCCAGAGGCTGAGCTGGCACATTGTAGGCGGTGATGGACTTTGTCACTTATGTCTGCCTCCATTGAGAGCAGGCTTCCTAGAAATGGAAAACATTTTCCAGGATCCTGCCTATGGTCTTAATCAATGTTTATGATAATTAATGGAAGTGTTTTGTATGGGAACTAGTTGGAAGAGGACCTTAGTTTTCTGGGTGTTTAATGAAAGGCCCATTTTCCCATTTGTTTCGGGGAAGGAGATGACTTTTAGCCCACTTTGAGTGAGCGCGCATGCAAGTGTCATCTGGAGCTCAATGACTGAAGTTGGAGTGATTTTGGTTTCTATAGTATGACATAACTGGGGTCACAGATGTTGACTGACCTGTTGATTGAAACAAAAACAGAAAATGCTAGAAACAAATTTCCAACGCCTGTAATTTTTTTGCTTTTTGTTTTGAACTTAGAGCATTCCCTGTGAGCTAATTAAGTCTTGTACCTTCTGAAGTTCAACTTGAAATACCAGAAATCATAAACTGTCATCCGTAGTTGAACAAAGCTTAACTAAAGCAGTTGTATCCTGAACTTTGACTATGTTAAGTGCAAATCTATTTGCATATCTTACCAAGTCCTTTCATTTAAATTTATTGTGACTGGGATAAAACAAGCAGTCTTTGTTTCTATAATAAAAGCAAAATGCTACAGATGCTGGAAATCTGAAATAAAAACAGAAATGTGAGAAATGTTCAGCAGGTCATAGACCTGAAAGGTGGACCCTGTTTCTCTCTGCAAAGATGCTGCCAGGCATGCTGAGTATTTACAGAATTCTCTGTATTAATTCCCCAGAATTGATAATAAAGCAAATCATATTACAACATAGTACCCTCAAATTAAACTGATCCAATGGTTGGATGCAGTTTTTCTACACTGTAATGAGTTTTACTAGGCACTCCTGTGTTTGGTTGCCACCCCTGGCCATGAGCCCCGTAATTTCCTGTGTTAATCTGTTCATGCTTGTGCATCTAGATGTTTTATTATATAAGCTTAAGTAGAAGGAGAATGCTTAAAATATATTCAAGGTAATCTTCAATGAAGATCAAAACTTATATCCATTTTAAAGTTAGTGTCATTTTAAAAAGATGGTTTCAAGGAGGTAGCTTAATTGCTATTTGCTTACAACTAAAATTAACCTCAGTGAAGACTCCCGTTACAGAGATGTCAGATATCATGTCATCAGCCATTGTTTATTTATATATACACCTAGAAGTAAACAGATGCATTAATAATGTTACCAGATGTTAAGAGGCAATGGAGCTGTTTACTGCTCAATTGCTGTTCTTCTCCTTGCCTCCCCCCCAGCAGGTTTGGCTTTGGTCATTGTTGTAGTATGTTGGAAAGAAACCTTTTTCCTCTAACTTGTTTTGATCACGCAAATTATTAAAGTGCACTACTTCAAAATAAATAATTAAGATAGTTGTAATACCTGCATAACTCAGGTTGCTGACACTTGTAGGACGTATTCTTGAGCATTTCATCACATGATTCCCCATGCCTATTCACTATGATTTTTCTCTTGGCTTGCTCACAGCAACTGTTGGGAGTCTGCAGGGAAATCCTGGAAGGTTGGCAACTCTGCCCGAGATTTTAACTCACTCAAAATACGTTCACTTACACAGTGTTAAAATCAGGCCCTTTATGTCTAAGATACAAGATTAGCAAAGTTTTTTGGGTAAAGTGCATCATTCATATTTGGCAAAAGTTCGTGGAACCTTAGAAACTTATAGCACGGGAAGGGCCCTTTGGCTTGTGCTAGATCTCAGAGCAGCCGTTCTTAGTCCCACATCCCCACTTTTTCCCCGGACTCCTGTAAATTCCTCATCTTCAAGTATCTTTCCAAATCCCTTTTAAAACTAATGAAATCCGCTTCTGTGACTTTTTTGGGTGGAGCACCTAACTTTGAGGGAGAAAATTTCACCCCATTTCCTTTCCAGATCTTCTGACATTGATTTTGAATCACTTATCAGAGGGAATAGTTTTTCTCTATCTACTTCATCAAACCTGTTATTTTGAAAATCTATAATTTTTTGGGTCACCTCTTTGTCATCTCTGTTCCAAGGAGAACAGTCATAACTTTTCCAACCTCGCCTCATAACTGAAGAGTCTCACTCCTGGTGCACCCTGGTAAACCTGCTCTGGTGCCCTTACTTAATTCCTTTACACTGTCCCTGTCCAGTTAAGGCCTAACCTGTGATTTATAAAGTTATCACATGGTTTGGCATAGACTCAGTGGGCTGAAGGCCTCCTATTTCTTATTGATTCTGTGACTCTTTGCTTTTATGTTCTATTTGTCTATTTACAGAGCCAGGTAAACCATATACTTTCTGACCACCTTATAAACTTGCCATGCACCTTTAAGAATTTGTGTATATAGTTACAACCGGGATGGGAGGAGTGCACAGATAATCTAGCTGCACTATTCAGATTGCACCATTAATTTAAAAATTTAATCCACTCACCAAAATGGACAATTATTTACCTTTACTACTGTTAGACCGGAATAAAAGAGACTTTAACCAGGCTTCTTCCAATAAACTCAGGATAATTTATTAAAAAGCAAAACTTTTTTAAAACAAGTTGTAAGAACTGGTTAACACACACTTGTAATCTGGAAGTGTAACTATCTATCCCTTTTAAAAGTACCCTAGCATGCACGTGTGCAAGCACATACACACGCGCACATATGAAGGACAAACAAATAGCGTCTCTCCAGCGATGGGCTTTGGACAATAGACTTAACAAAAAAAAGGATAAAATTTGCAGGGTTTCAACGCTGTCAATCTGTTGGTCTGAAGACAGATCGTTAGTTCCAGTAGAGGCCTGGAGGTTCTCCCCAACGGAGTGTCAGCATGTAGAAACATAGAGCCAGATCAACCCTTCTCGTCTCTCAGTTTTCCAATGACAGACAAATTCCACTGAGTTGAGGATTCTTAGCTGGATACTGACAATCACGGTTTCAGGCAAGCCAAGGAGAGTGTGAGCTGGGCAGCATTTCCCTTTCTGAGTTCGTTTGCAAATTTAAAAAAAAAATCAAAACTTAAACTTCTTCTCTGTCATGTAATTTCCAGTAAATCACTAGCCTTTGCCTTTAAACCAATATTTTCCCCATCGATTAAAATAATTGCAGTGCAAACAAGCAAACAGCTCTTCCTCCTAAAGTACCATGCTGGTCAGGTGATTTCTTGGAAAAGGCATGCTTGCTCCCAGTCCAAAGGTGAACTTATGGCCCCTTTTTAAAAAAAATAATAATAATCCAGGTCATCTTTCAAGTGTCCAGATAATGCAATGTCTTTCCATATTTTAAAAGAAAGTATTGTCCTGAAAGATGAGATTCTGTCAATATGGTCACCAAGGTCATATGCACTTTTCAAAATGTTGCTTTTTATAGTATACTGCCGTTACATATTAGTACTCCAAAAGTGCATCACTTTAGACTGAACTCCATTTTCCATCCTTCTGTGCATTTTACCATGCTGTCTGTCATCCTGAAGCCTATAACTAACCTCATCACTACTACATTTCTTAGTTTTATACCAAATGCAAACTTTATCATGCTGCTCCCTACGTCTGAATCTAGGTAATTTATAAAAATTGTAAAGAGTAATGGACCCAAAAATAACCCTGGGGAGCACCACTGCAAGCCACCTCCCAGCCTGAAAAATATCCATCTCCAACCACCCTTTTGCTTCCTGAGCTGATTTTGAATCCACACTGCCAGTTTCCCTTTATTTCCAAGAGCTTCCATCTTAGTAATCAGCACTCCTGTGGCATTTTGTTTATGGCTTTCTAAAAGTTCATACATACATCGACTGCACAGCCTTAATCATCCTTCTGTTACCTCATCAAAGAATTTATTCAAGTTAGTCAGACACAATTTTTCTTTAACAATTGCATGTTGACTGTCTTGATTAACCCATGCCTAATTCCAAATGAGAGGTCCGTGATAATGGACTCCAGTAACTTCCCTACCATTGATATCAGGCTGACTGATCTGTAGTTTCCTGGTTTATCTCTCCCCTTTTTTGAATATTGGTATAACATTAGTAGCTCTCCAGCCCTTTAACGCTGCTCCTATTTCCAATGAGGATTCAAAGATTGTTACCAATACCTTTGCTACTTGACCTTTGCTTTCAGCAGCCTGTGATGCATTCCATCTTCTTAACAACCTTTAGTAATGCTAATCTTTTTAGTACATCTCTATTCCTGTCCTGTCCATAACGGCCCTCTCCTCTTAGTGTAACCTTCCTTGTGAAAACAGATGCAAAGTACAATAAAATCTCGATGAGTTGAATCCCAGCAGACCCACCTCCAAATCCATGTTAAGCAGAGCTTTGTAATAACCGAAGAGGCCCACATGGATGTGTCTCCATGTAACTCGATATGTCTACAAACGTGGTCTGTGTCAAAAACGACAGATTCAAATAGCAAATGAAAACACACTAAAACAGTAAATGTGTGAAAAAATCTTTATTTAATTTGTTCACACCTTACAATAATCTGACCTTGCAAATGAATGCCACTTTGCATTGAGAAAAAGCTGAGAGTTAGCTCTGGAAAAACTCTAATCTTTTTCTGCTCAACTGCTATTTTTGGATGCGTGCAACACAGCCATGTTGTCAGTGCAATCAAACATGTTTTTGTGCTGCATTGTGATAATCCGAAGCATCTCTATGGCTTTTACAGCATCGGATAGGGAAACAGACGGGTGAGTGGCCAGGAATTCATTGGACTCTTCAGGAACATCAGCCTCCTTGTGCTCCTTGGTTGAAGAACATCCTGCATCTATGATGATATCATCTGCCAGCTCTGTTGTGCATCGCCCATCTCCCTATGAGTTTCCATGATTGTCTCTGCTGGAATTTCCATGTTGGCCTTGCGCAGCCGAGCAAACAGTGCCTCGTCATCGGTTGGTTGGCCTCAGCCTGCTCCTCGTTCTTGCTGTCTTGTGTAGTCATAACGTGTTTGAACCCAATGTGGCGGAAGAAGTTGGCAGGTGTGGCTTCTGTCACCATCTTCCACGCTGTTTCGCCATGTACACAGCCTCTAGTAGAGTGGATTGTACTCCTTATATCAATGGTCTCGATAATCAGAAAGATCAGCTGTTGGTAATGGGCTTTCGAATTCCTAATCGCCCTTGATCTATTGGCTGGAGTTTGCCCGTGGTGTTGGGAAGCAAGAACATCGACTTGACACTCTTGAGGCCAGTGATGTCGTGGTGCGCAGGGCAGTTGCCTGTATTGATGACAATCTTCCTTTTCTTTCATTGGTATGCTTTGTCAACTTTCCTGATCCACACCTCAAAAATGCTGGAGGTCATCTGGGTGGTTTTGTTAGTGCCTTACTGCGTGGGTAGTGTCTTGACATTTGTGAAACAACATGGTTTCTTGCACTTTGATATCACAAGAAGCTGCAGCTTTTCAGTGCCATTCATGTTGGCCCAGACCATAGCAGTGTCACGTTCCTTGCTCTGCTTTTCTACTATTACATATTTCATCTTTAAACATCAAAGAACAGCCTGGCAAAAGAAGATAAAACATTCCAGTTTCATCAGTGTTAAAATGTCGTCTTGTTCAAGACGTGGGCAAATCCATTTTGGAGTCAATCAAGTGTCATTGCTGTCGTAACCTCACTGCTTACTGCGCGGAAGATGATCCCATACCTTAGAAACATAGAACCATAGAACACTACAGCACAGAAAAACAGGCCATTCGACCTCTCTAGTCTGTGCCGAAATATTATTCTGCTAATCCCATTGACCTGCACCCAGTCCATAACCCTCCAGACCTCTCCCATCCATGTATCTATCCAATTTATTCTTAAAACTTGAGTGAGCCCGCATTTACCACATCAGATGGCAGCTCGTTCCACACTCCCATCACTCTCTGAGTGAAGATGTTCCCCCTAAACCTTTCCCCTTTCACCCTAAAGCCATGTCCTCTCGTAATCTAAGTGGAAAGAGCCTACTCGCATTTACTCTGTCTACATCCCTCATAATTTTGTAAATTATCTTGAATCCGTCCAGCCATCTGTCGTTGCAGGTGAACTCCATGTAGCTCAGCTTCTTTGCCTGGGCAACTCCCCTTTCCTGCAAGATTGGACTGGAGATGGGAATGTTCTCAGCTCGGGCTGCTTTGAACCATGTTAGCAGAGCTTCTTCAAAGTTGGACAGAATGCCTGTTTGTCGAAGTGTTCTGAAATGTTCCCCTTGTGTTTCATAATGGTGGACAAACTTGATGGCGGAATCTCCCGCTGCTTTATAGTGTCCACTTTCAGCTTCACACCATCGTTTTCCACTTGCTGTATCAACTTCACCTTTTCTCTAATTGACAACACTTTTAACTTTAAGATTTAACCACACTCGCAGGTTTTATGTATCCATTCATAGGGAGATCTCAACGTCAAATGATGTCTGATCCAATGCTCCATGGTTTTGTTCTGTTATGTGGTGTAACTCCACTCTGGTCGATGTGGTCATGTGACAAGTTTGGACAAATTCAGCTAATCCGGAGTTACCAGTGCGGAACTTTGGCTTATTGTGGGCATCGTTCTGTGGGATTTGCTATTCTGTCAGTGGGAATGGTTGATGATTTTGACAGAACTGGAATTTTGTGTCATCCGAGTTTGACATATCGCAATTTCAATGTACTCATCCCACTCTAGTGAAGATTTTCCCTTTAGGTCCTCAATAAGCTTAGTTTTTTTGCTAGCAAATGTTTACACTGTACATCTTACACAGGACATTACAAAATATTTTACACAAAATTGGATCATTTATAAGTTTAATCTGTTGGACCTACACTTGATCAGCCCCAAACTAAATTTATCCTGATGAGAAAACATGCTCAGCTGCCTTCTGATCTGTCACGTCCTTTTACAAGTAGTGTACTTGCATTGAATCATACTTTTTTCCCTAAATTATAGAAAAGGTTACATTTTTGAGACTCTCTCTGAACTGCTTCCAATGCAAGTATATCCCATAAGTAAAGAGACCAAAACTATACACAGTATAGGTGCAGTCTCACCAATTCCCTGTACCGTGGTAACAAGGCTTCCCTACTTTTATATGCCACCCCCCTTGCAAGAAAGGCCAACATTTCATTCGCCTTCCTAATTTAGTGTTGTAACTGCATTGTACTCCATCTGCCATTTTTTGCCCACTCACTTAGCCTATCTATATCACTTTGCAGGCTTTTTATATCCTCTCAATTTGCTTTCCTACCTATCTTTGTATCATCAGCAAATTTGGCTACAATACAATCTGTCCCTCCATCCAAGTCATTAATATTAGATCCTAAATAGCTGAGGCCCCAGCACTGATCCCCTGTGCACGCCACTAGCTACAGTTTGCCAACCTGAGAATGATACAGTTATCCTGACTCTGTTTTCTTGCTGCACATTGTGCTGCATGGGACTGGAGGAACTAAGCCTAAATCTGTTTCCTTGAGTGAGAGAGGAAAAGGAAAAAAAAGGATTGAGGGATTATGGAGTTCTGAAAGCATTGGGCTTTATAAAGCCTTTTGAAAATTAAGTGGGGGCAGTAAAGGCAGAGGGACATCAGGAAGCTTAAGGCTGGCAGAAATCCCTAAGGTACAATGCCAACTACAAGGGAGGATGAAACCAACAGTGGAAATTGCTTAGCTTCACTTTTTAGCACAGCATGATTTTTTTATTACACAGCAAGACTGTGACTTGGAATTCTTGAGGCTGAAACCCAGAAGAGAATCTGAGCATAAAATAGATACTGTGTTTGATTTACGTATTCCTTTAAAGTTCCTATTTAAATGTTTTTTGGTAAGTCACAGTCATCAATTCTGGTATAAAAAGAAAATTGTGGTGTTAATGTCCATAAAGAACTTACATTAATAATTTCACTTTGTTACAGTGTTTCATCCTTTGACTTACGAAGGAGGAGTTGATTGGGGCAGGTAATGAATATTATCAATTTTGCTTGCCTCTTGGAAACCCAATTTAGATAACTTTGTAGAAGTTGCAATACATCAGAATGAAGGATGTAAATTTAAATGATTAGCGCTGTGCATGAACTATTTTGAGCCAATGTGGAAATAAAATGCTATTGTCTTCACAGTAGCTTTCATTGAGTAGTTGCAAATGCAGCACCTGAATTAGTTCAATACTCACATTTGCAATACTTGCCCTCAGCATTGAGGATCCAAATCAGAAGATAGCAATGCTAACCCAGATCCTGGAATTTGGACAGACACCAAAACAGTTGTTCACCAGCCCACATCCTCAAAGGATAATGCCAAAGTTTCAGAGCCTTTCCAGAGGATGCAGCCGAAGTACTTCCATCACAGAGTTGCCTCCAGGTAAAGGTGCAGATATATGAACTGCAATTTTGGTTGTTTTCTACTAGTAATGAACAAATCAGTGATCCCCAGAGGTCTGGCGTTAATATGATGGGGTAATTTTATTTTTTTAATTTCACATTTATTTCAGTGCTTTGCCACCAATTTCAGTCTTAGGTTTGATTGCAAAGCAGTAAAGCAAATTAACTGGTAATGTGCCCTTTGATTTCTTCATTGTGTGGTTGTCTAGATTCCCCCTAAATTTATCAATGTCATTTGCTTCAGCCACTCCCTGTGGTAACAAGTTCCACATTCTTACTAGTCTTTGGGTAAATAAGTTTCTCCTGAGCTCCTGATTGGATTTATTGGGGACTGCCTTATATTTATGGCCCCTAGTTTTGATTGTCTTCCCAAGAGGAAACATCTCTACACTTACCTTTTCAAACCCTTCATAATCATAAAGATCTCCATCACATTACTGCCTCAGCCTTCTCCTTTCTGGACAAATGAATGTTTCCTGATGGGCAAAACTTCTCAGTTTTGATATCATCTTTGTAAGTCTTTTTTGCGCCTTCTCCAGTGCCTCCATGACCTGGGTTTTGCGGTCAACAGCGAAGCGATAGCATTCGCCACTCACGTTGAAAAAAGCTGTTCACAAAGACCTAGTGGTCTCTGCAATGTTATTTTACCTTTCTTGAATTAGTTTGAATCTGACACCAAGTCAAAGAGATCTTCAGGCATCCACTAACAGTGATGCCATAAAGCAGGATAAGCTGCCAATCACACTGAAGAATTTTCAGACAGCAAACCTGGAAGTAAAATCCACTGATTATCTTATAAATAGAATAATGAAAAATAAAGATTGGGACATTGTTATGACACAGCAGTTGGTAAAGGCTGAGTTATTTAAAAACTCAGAGGGAAACTTTAAACAACTGTCATAACTTATGTTTTCAATTATATGTTTGAGATGCAACTCTGAATTCAGAAATGAAACCACCAAGCCTCCAGAGGTTTCTCCTCCCTCTCTCTCTCTCTCTTTTCCTAGAGACAGAGGATGAACTGATAGATTTGTGACAAGAGCTGATAGCTGCCAGCATGGTAGACGTCTACGAGTATACCGTCTGGCTCACAAGCTTTGTTAGTTTGACACCACCACTGTGCTAAATTAGAGATTTCAAACAGATCCAGCAACTCAAGACTGGATATGCATGAGGTGCTGTGGGGCAGCAGCAGCAGAATTGTACTCGACCAAAATCTGTAACCTCATGGCCCAGCATATCCCCCACTCTACCATTACCATGCCAGGCGATCAAACCTGGTTCAATGAGGAGTGCAGGAGGGCATGCCAGGAGCAGCACCAGGCATACCTAAAAATGAGGTGAAGCAACACACAACTACTTGCATGCCAAACAGCATAAGCAGCAAGTGATAGAAAGAGCTAAAGGATTCCACAAAGGATCAGATCTAAGCTCTATAGCCCTGCCACATCCAGTCGTGAATGGTGTTGGCAATTAAATAACTCACTGAAGGAGGAGGCTCCACAAATACCCCATCCTCAATGATGGAGGAGCCCAGCATACCAGTGTAAAAGATAAGGCTGACGCATTTGCAACAATCTTCAGCCAGAAGTGATGAACAGTTGATCCATCTTGGCCTCCTCCGGAGGTCCCCAGCATTACAGATGCCAGTCTTCAGCCAATTCGATTCACTGCATGTGATATCAAGAAACTGCTGAATGCACTGAATATTGCAAAGGCTATGGGCCCTGACAATATTCCAGCAATAGTACTGACATCAGTGTGTACCATCTACAAGATACACTGCAGGAACTCGGCAAGCCTCCTCCTAAAACAGCACCTTCCAAGCCCAAGACCAGAACTACTACCATCTAGAAGGACAAAGGCAGCAGCACCATGGGAACACCACCACCCCAAGCCACTCACTATCCTGACTTAGAAATATATTGCCGTTCCTTCACTGTCGCTGGGTGAAAATCCTGGAACTCCCTAACAGCACTTTGGGTGTACCTACACTACATGGACTGCAGTGGTTTAAGAAGGCTGCTTACCACCACCTTTTCAAGGGCAATTAGGGATGGGCAATAAATGCTGGTCTGGCCAGCAGTGCCCACATCCCATGAATGAATTAATAGAAATTCTTGCCCTGGATTCTTGAGATGGATAATGTTTCATCCATTAATAAATTTAACAGCTTTCAGGGTCCCTTTGTCCTTGCAGATGTCTAGTCTCCATTGGTCAGATCTCGACCGTAGAAATGTAAAGGATGTTTGTGTATTTCCTTGGAATTTGATTTCTGCAGTCATGAGGGCATTAATGCCTCTTTAGAGATCACTAGGTACCTACTGTTTTTTGAAGGCTAAAATTCCTTTTGCGAGAGTCATAGCTAGTCAGGCTTCAGTCCATGTAAAGCCTTTGTCCATTTAAAAAAAAAAAGTTTTATAAAGTAGCCAGGATGATCTAGATATATATATATATATATATATATATATACATACATTGCTTTATGTCTATTGGACATGACAGATCAAAGATAGGATCTTAGGTGCTGCTCAATCCTCTTATCAAGCTAAGATTTTTTTAAATTCAAATTGAATTATGTGTTGCTCTAAGTATCAATATGAAACAGTACACCACTTTCTTGTTGGATACTAGAGTTCCCTGTTCTGCAGTAACCAATTTTCTGTGTTGCAGTTTCTTCCTGTGAAGATTCCTCATTTGAAGATTTGACAGAAGAAAGCATTAAGCTAGCATGGAGCAATATCAGCAAACTGAGTATAGTTCACCAGCAAAAGATTCACAAGGAGTAAGTTGTATGTGTTGATTCCGTGCAACTGAGTGACTAATAACCTAGTACGGATAAGCTTATTAACATATGTGCTGATGTGAATATATTATAGTTGGATTGTAGTTAAACTGGAAGGTTCAACTGGTATTGTTGTGGCTTCTGATTGTCTTTGGATTTTATCTTGGCTTCCTTTTTACAATTAGGGCAGTGACTGGGATTGCTGTAGCGAGCAATGGAACTTCAGTCTTTACAACTTCTCAAGGTAATTTACTAAACTTCTGAGTGTCTGATCATCTGTAACTAGGAAAACTAGCCATGTTTTCTCCCTACAGCTTGATATTAGGTTATAAATTTAGATTTTATGAAGTAAAACTAAATTTTTACAAGCCTTTGTTTAGTATATGACAATGACCCTGCAGTGTCTAATTTTCTATATCTGCAATCAGACTGAAGCCTGACTAGCTACAACTCTCGCAAAATGAATTTCTAGCCTTCAGAAAACAGTAGGGACCTCATGTCTCTAAAATGCCATTATTGGCCCCACGACTGCAAAAATCAAATTCCAAGGAAATGCACAAATCCTCTCCATTAAGTTACCAATAATATTCTTGGTTATACTATAAGATTTTTTAAAAATATTGTTTAGCAGTCTGTGTTGCTGACCAGCATAGTATTCCATTTTTATAGTATTTTTTTGTTTTTGCATTCTGTAATGTCTATATATCTTCCAATTCCATACCTATTAATTTATATTTTACTTTCTTTTAATTCAAAACACAGATTCAACACTAAAAATGTTTTCCAAGGAAAAAAAATTGTTACAACGGAGCATGTCCTTTTCAAATATGGTGAGATCTGGCGCTGCAGAAAAAGAATAATAGTCAAATAAAGAATCCCCAAATGGAGTTCATTGCTCCTGAGGGTAAAGTAACAGATAATTTTAAACCAAACAAAGTACATGTTTTTGTCAAGATCTACTCCAGAGGCTTAGTGGAAAACTACACTTGCAGGGTACCACTGAGACATTCTAACCTGGAGCATGCCAAATCTGATGTATTCGCGGTGTGCTGAGGTAGCTGGTCTCAGCACAGTGCTGATGGTGCAATAATTAGTCTGTGTTTCTGGGTAAGGGAAGGTACAAATCGGTGAAGATTTTGCTATTAGTAACTTTCTGGTAAGCTGCTGAAAGTGCATGTGTGGCCATTGAATGACGGCAAGATTGAGCTTAACAGTAATGTCCTATAAGAGGGAATAACTATTGATGTTCATCATGTAGGCTTCCAATTAAAGAATGGCTTCTGTGATAAATAGAGGACAATGAGAAGCTATAGTTTAGTCTTTCACGAGAGGTGGGGAAAATCAGCAAAACAACTGGAGGATAGTAAATATATTTTAATCCATAATCATCTACCGGTTTTCACTGTTTTAAATTATGTGGATTCCCATCTATTTCAAGTCTGGTCATTCTCTGTTTGCTCCCAGTAAAGCCTCACTGTTGGATTCTTATCAGTGCTTCATGGTGTAAAATCAATAATTATATGTTTCTGTGCTTTTGAGGGGTGAAAGATCTTTATTAACATTTTGTCTTGTGCTAATTTAAAGTGGAAGTGTCACTATGAGGGCCTATATAAAAATGGTTACAAAATGTAATATCATTAAATAAACAACATCAGTAATTTCTGCGGGTCTTCCTCCATCTGTCACTGTAATTTCAGCAGGAGATTGATGGAAACCCCACAGAAATGGCATAAGCCTTGATTTATGCTTTTACTCCAGGTTTTCAACCAAGTGTCTGCCATAGTTACAGCATGAGATTGCTGTGTTACGTTTGCCCTCATATATTGAATTCATTGGTCTGTGAACAGTCTGCCAAACTGATTCTTCAATCTTTTATTAGGCCCTGTCATCTTGTTTGTTACTGGAGGGTACGACTGTTCTGTGTTCATCGTGGGATAACAATGTGTATGTATCAAATTGCCTGTTTAACAAATGTTGCTAATAATGGAAATGTGCTCAAAAAATATTGCACAATGTATTCAGGAGGGATAGGGAATATGGTAGTAGTGA
This sequence comes from Cetorhinus maximus, assembly GCF_964194155.1. NCBI lineage: Eukaryota > Metazoa > Chordata > Chondrichthyes > Lamniformes > Cetorhinidae > Cetorhinus > Cetorhinus maximus. The sequence goes on from NC_135882.1 coordinate 88,199,421, forward strand.
TCAAGGATAATATTACAGTTCTACAGAGGGACAATATGTTAGAGGCTTGAAAAACTGAATCTATTTGGCTAGTTAAGGAGCAGAAAAGGAGTTGTTATATTGCTGTGTGTTTAGTATAGGTCCACGAAAGTGAGAAGGAAATGGACAGAAAATCTATAGACAAATTTCAGAGAGATGTTAAAATAATAGAGTAGTGATGCTAGGTGACTCCAATTACCCTAAGAGAGACTGGGGAAGAAACAATGCAAGGGCCTAGGATGGGGAAGAAACAATGCAAGGGCCTAGGATGGTGAAGAATTACCATGTGTGTACAAGAGAACTTTCTTAATTAGTATGAATCTAACTTGATGAAGAAAACAATATTGGACTTATTTCTGAGGAATATGGCTCTAATGGAGTCAGTTTCAGTTGGAGAGCACCTGGATAATAGTGATCATAATGTAATTAGATTTAAAGTAGTCAGTCACTGAGTCATTATGGGAGAGAAGGAGGCCATTCAGCCCTTTGAGTCCATGCCGGCTCTCTGTAGAGCAGTCTAGCCCATCCCATTCTCCCGCTCCATGCCTTAGCCCTGCAAGTTTATTTCCTTAAAATGCCTATCCAATTTCCTTACGAAATTATTGATCCTCTCCGATTCCACCATCCTCGTAGGTAGTTCCTTCCAGGTCGTTACTTCTCACTGTGTAAATAAGTTACTCCTCACACCTCCCCTTCATCTCTTGCCCAGAACCTTAAATCTGTGTTCCTTAGTCGTTGCATGATCAGCTAATAGGAGCAGATGTTCTTTGTCCACCTTATCTGAATTTGTCATAATCTTATGCACCTCTACAAAATTTCCCCTCAAACCTTTCCTCCATGGAGAACAACCCCAGCTTCTTCAAGCTAACCATCTAGCTAAAATCCCTCATCTCATAGAACGGTGACAACAGGAGGATGTTAGACTGAGCGTGCAACTCGACTGGCTCACTCTCCTGCTTTCCCTGTAGTCCTGAAAATCTTTTCTCTTATAATTATCAAATTTCCTTTGAAAGCCATGATTGTTTCTGCCTCTGCCACACACAGGAAACACATTCCAGATCCTAACCACTCGATGCAAAAGATTTTTTCCTTTTGCTAGTTCTTTTTGCAATCACTTTAAATGGTGTATTCTCTGGTCCTCAACCCTTTCTCCAATGGGAAGTTTCCCTCTATCTTCTGTGTCAAACCCCTTATGATTTGGAACAGCTCCATTAAATCTCTTCTCTAAGTAGAGCAACCCCAGTTTCTCCAGTCGATCTTTATAAGTGAAGCCCCTCATCCTTGGAAGCGTTCTTGTAAGCTTTTTCTACATTCTTAACAATGCCTTCGCATGCTTCTTGAAGTGTGATACCCAGATTTGGGCACAATACTCCAGTTCAAGCTGAGCCTGTGTTTTAAAAAGGCTAGTCATAACATTCATGGTTTTGTACTCTATCCCTCCATTTATAAAGCCCAAGATGTTTTTTTCTGACTGGAGAAAAGTTTGCAGTGCATTCCACATGGGTCTATATTAGGACCATTGTTAGTCTTATATATAAACGAAATAGACTTGGGTGTAGGGAGTAGACCTTTGAAGTTTGCAGGTGGAGATATCCAAAATTTTGAAGTGTTTTGGTAAAACAAGTAGAGAGAGACTGTTTCCTCTGGCAAGTTGGTAACACGAGGTCATAGATTTAAAGTAATTGGCAAAAGGGCTAGAGGGGAAAGTTATGAGAGATGTGGAACTATATTAGATAGCTCTTTCAAAGAGCTGGCACAGGTACGACAAGCCAAATGGCTTCCTTCTGTGGTATAAGATTCTATGATTCAAGTATGTTTAGTTGGCACATCAGTATTTTAGACAGTCTATGATATTTTTCTGGATTCGTTGTTACAGATATTTTTACTCAGTAGCTTATGGACGAAGACAAGATACACTCATGGGTCACGACGATGCTGTTAGCAAGATCTGTTGGTACAAAGACCACTTATATACTTCTTCTTGGGATTCTACAGTCAAGGTTAGTGCTGCTGTTCATAAGTGATAGCTGATCTTTTGTGGCATTGCAGATGGGAAGTCCAGTCCAAATGTTGTTTTCTGGTGACGTGTGATTAGAGGAAAGGGAATAATTGGACGAGAGTATATAAATATAATGCAGATGTTGTAATTACATTTCTCATACTTTGGTAGGAGATATCTCATTTCCATCAGACTGAGTAATTCTGGTAATGCAGCATTCCTTTAGGACTGCACTGGGGCATTGGCCTCAGATTATGTGCTCTAGTTTTGCAGTGGACTTGAATCCACAACCAATTAAGTCAAACTAGCACGTCAAAAAAAACCAGAAAAATTATATATGTGAGGTCAAGTTAATGTTAGATGCTGTGCATCCCTTAGTCCAAAGGAGTAAAACTCTGTTGAAGTGATTTCAAAGTTTGAGTTGGCTGCTAAACATTATATGTGGGAAAGTTAGTTGAGTCATTGATGACTAATGTCTGTTCCAGCCTTAAGAAAACTGTGAAATACTCTATTTTTGACCCATTTACTGACATAGAAACTAAAGATGTCATGAAATTTCTGACCAAGGGATTAAACCTCAAAAATTAATTTGTGTCTTTCAATAATGACATACACTCTAGCATTTACAGTTTTCTATTCTAATCCCATTACTCTGGATGGACCTTGATACTAACCCCAGAGATGAATGGGCACCATTTAACCTACTGGAAGTTTCCACTTGAATGACCCTTTTCACTGAAACGTTTATTCACCAGGAAAGTTGTGTATATTTCGAAAGAGTGTGAAGGTGAGAATCTCCTAGAAGCAGAGAACCACAAATATATTTTCCTGAATAGAATCTCTTGTGCTTTGGAAAAAAAATGAAAGCCCTGTTCTTTCACTGAAATATGATACCAGAAGCCTATACCAGTGTTCACTCCCCTGTTTTCCTCCTCCAAGCCTGCAGTGATCAGATCTCTGAAAGCTTTCCAGCACGCAGGGAGCATTATTAGCAGCATCAGTTATAGGTCATTTAACATTGAAAGCAGTTGTCTATTTGTATTTGTCATTTGACTTATGAAACAATTTGCACAGATATCCTGCTGTCCATAGACTGTTGGAAAATGGCACATAGAGCAGTAGCAACAAATGAGTATTTACAGAAAATAAGTTTACACTTACAGTCTCTGCATTAATAAAATGCAAAAATCAATAAAAAGATTCTTTTTCACAAGTTTTTTAAGAACTTTGATAAGTTTGAAATGAAGTTTTAAGTTTTATTTTAACAATAATAAACTTTGGTTTCATTATTTTCTTTGTACTTCAATATCTGTTGACCAGGATTTGCTATAGGTATAGGTACACTCATCAAACTGTCTTCACTTTTGATGACACTGGCATCCAGTTTTAAAACTTGAAAATATTTTATGGATCCTTCCTTGTGATTAACACCCATGACAATTGTTAGCTTCCACGTCATGGGGAAAGAATTGGTTAGCCAACAAGCAGACTCCTGCTGTGTATCCAGTGGGAACCTACCAGAAGGGCTGCAAACTTTGCTGATGTGCTTGGTCTCAAACTTGCCTTGCAGTTTCCTGTGATAGGCGCTCCTGCCTGCCCAAACAAGGCCGCCTCTCAAAAGGGTGGCACACCTCTGACTTCCAGCTCCTCTTTCTCGGACTCACATGGAGCTAATGCATGTTGGAGGCTGGTAAATGAATTAAGCAGAGGTGTACTGGCCTCTTGAGTGACTGACAGCTGTTAAGGATAGGGGAGGGCAGGTCAGTATTGTAACCTGGACCCTGAAGAAAAGATAAAGCATTAAGATAAACAAAGTGGCCTCCTTGCTTGGCAGCACAAACTAGCATTTCAAAAGATGCCTTGACACTCATTCCTAATGCCCACCCCGTTTGTATCCTGCAGGCTGGCAGCTGTCCTCCAATGTCACCCCTAATAGCACAGGCCCCTGCCTATCCGATACAATTAGGCTGATTCCATTATTGACCCCCACGTAATCTGGAATTCTCCAAAAACAAAGCTTGCCCCAAACTCAGCAAAACAACAGTAACAACAATTGCTTGCATTTATATATTGCCTTTGGCCAGAATATCGGCGTCGGCGTGCAGGGGTGGGCCCGACACGCCGAAGCGCAAAATGACATGCGATGACGTCGGGCATGCGTCCCAATGCCATCATGCGTCATTTAGATATTTCATGCTCGCTGAACTGTCAAAGACCTATTAAGGCCACTAGGAAAGTAATTGAGCTAATTAACAGCACTGCCCGTCGAACCTTAAGGTTGGCAGGCAGGCGAAGAGCCCAAGTGGCCTTTGCGTTTTTCAGGAAACCTCATCCACGGGCGGGATGAGGTTTTCTGAAGGTTTAATAAAATCAATAAATAAATTTTGTTACATTGACATACATGTCCCAGCTCATGTGACACTGTCACATGAGGGGACATGTCTAAATAATTTTCCGCTTTATTGAAAAAAAGAACACAAAAATCTCCCTGAGGCACAGGGCTGCCTCAGGGAGATTAAGTACATATTAAAATTTATCAATAAAGCGAAAAATTATTTAGACATGTCCCCACTCGCTCTCGTCCCTCCGCCCACACAGATAGCGCTGAGCCCACGTAAAATGGCGGCGCGCAGCTGATGGCGGGCAGTGATCGGCTCTGCGCCCGCTCCTGCCCTGCCCGCCCAACATAGGTAGGTAGGCTTTGTTATAAAAAGCTCCATGGCACTGAATGTAATAGTACTGACAATATCTGGGAAAATTGCTTACATGTAATGAATAATCTTCAAATCTAGTTCCTCTAAGCCTGTTCCAGTATCTCACTGAGCAGCCTAAAAATACCGTGTTTGAGCAGTATCCTGTGTTGTTTTCCACTTGCATGCATAATTTGGGCATGTGCACAAAATGAATAATAGAATTTTGCTGACGCTAAGCTAGGAGGCACTGCAAGATGTTTGGAAGTATACAGGAAGATAAAGTCACGTAAGGCAGACTCGGAGATTGGAATCTTCCATTTTGGAGCCTAAGTTCAATGGCGGGCAGAAGCGAGAGTGATTTCTGCTGGCGACCGGGACTGCTGGCCACGTGCTGTCTTGCACTGTTCAGTTTGTTACACATGCATCCCCGAGGAGCATGGTGAATCTTGCAGCATGGGCAGGCAAGAAGTCGCCATCCCCTCCCTACCTCATGAGCGTCGAAGGTCCAGGTGCCATATTAAATGGACACACGTGCAGCCTGCACTATTCCTTCCACCTTTGCCCAACCACTGCTCCACTCTTCCCTGCTAACCCTTCCTTGGTCATCCTTCACGTACCTTGCACTGTCACCACTCGGTCTCAAGCACAGGCTGGCATTTACAGATGCCCCCCCAAAGAGGATAATGCATCAACAACCCACCATTAATCATGGAAGGAATCAGCGTCGCCAGGTGTGCATTAATTATATACAGCCATGAATGTGAACATTCTCATTTCTCACTTAATTTCGAGGGGGATCTTACTTCTGGCGAGCTGTACTTTTAATGAGCAGGCATGACATGCTTTTGCATGCAAATAGGCTTCTCGACACGGTTCATCGGGAATCTTGACCCGCCTATAAAGTCCTGAGTGCATAATTGCTAAAGTTCATCCTGCCATCAGGAAACTGATTTTTGTCCTCACGCCAAATTAAGTTCCCCTGTTCACCAAACTTCCCACTGCTGGCAGGCCCGGAAGATTCTGCCCTGTGACTGTGGTGCATTGTCCCTCCTCCATCATTTCTCCCCCATTGTACAGCTTGGTTCCACTGTTGCTTACCCAATCTTAGCAAAAGCACATCCAGCAAAGCTTCTCTTTTGACCCCTGCACCGTTACATTTGGAGTACCCCAGGGATCCATTTTTGATCACTTACTGTTACAATTGGTGACACCGCATAGACACAGGGGTAACTTTCACATCTTCAACACCCAGCTCTACCTCTCCACTGCTTCGGCGTTGGCAGACTAATGTTCTCAATTTTGGATGAGCTGCAGTTTCCTCTGGTTAAATATCAGGAAAACTAAAGCCATTGTCTTTCACTCACACAACTCTGTAGCTTTGCCATTGATTCCATTCTCTACTTTGGCCACTGTCTCTGGCTGAAACAAATTATTTTAAATCTATGTGTCATTGTATTCAGCCCTGAACTGCATTTTTAACTGGAGATATCCTCTCATCACAATGACTGGCTACCACCACCTCTAAGTTTGTCTGCCTCTACCCTCACTCCAGAAACCTGTCACTGAAACATTCATCAATGCATTTGTCACTTTTTACCTTGATGTTTCCGATCTCTCCTGGCTGGCCTCTAATCCTGTCACCTCTGTAAATTTCAGTTTATCCAGCAATGCCCTGCTCAGCCTCACACCTGTCCTCACTGATCTCAGGTGAATGAGTTTTCAAAGAAGAGCAGGAGAGTTATCCTCAGTGTCCTGGCCAATATTTATCCTTCAGTCAGCATCACAAAAAAAAAACAGATTATCTGGTCATTATCACATTGCTGTATGTGGCCCTTTACTGTGCGCAGATTGGCTGCTGTGTTTCCTACATTACAACAGTGACTACACTTCAAAAGTATTTAATTAGTTTAGGGATGTCCAGTGGTTGTGAAAAGCACTACATAAATGCAAGGCTTTTTTTCTATTAAATTGGCTTCCAGTCCTTCAGAATCTCAATTTTCTAAATTGCAATCCTCATGTTTAAATCCTTTCATGGTATTGTTCTTCCCTATCTGCGTAGTGCCCAGCCCTACAAACCACCTCCTCATGTCTCCCACAACCCCCAAAATCCCCCTTCCTCTGAATTGAGCTTCCTGCATATCTTCACTCCCTATAGCTGCCTAAGCCCCTGGAATTTCCACCCTAAATCCCCCCTGTAATACCCTACTTAAAACCCACCCTTTGTCCAGACTATTGGTCAGTCCTCATAATATCTCCTTTAGTTTGGCATCCAGTTTTTTTGATTGAGCCTCTGAAATGCCTTGAGGCACTTTTCTTTATTAAAGGCATTATATAAATGCCAGTTGTTATTATTTAAACCAGGATTCAAGCAGAGTCCAAAATAATATATGTGTCAGCAGTGAATAGTGATGTCTGTGTGTAATGAAAGTCATCTGTGATTGCATCATGACTCCTTTTGGAGCTACCAACATACTTAGGAATGTGCTTTATCACGGTTCTATTGAAAATTGCTCTTTCTGCATTGAAACAATGTTTCTATTTTGGCCAATGCAAACCACTTTGCCCTGTGTCTAATATGATACATTTCTCAACTTGCCCACTTTGTTAACTGAATACTTCTTGGCTCCTATTGGTTTATTGTGCTCGTGCAATAAATGGCCCTATCAGGAAAGAGGATGAATGTGACTTTCTCATAAGTAAGTACTATTTTCAGGCCCATTAAATGCTTAACCTAATATCTCAATATACCCATGAGATATTCTTTTGTGCCTATATAAGAGAAGTCACAATTGTTTGGAGATGAAATTATTTGCTTTGTTTAAAAAAATGTAGGTCTCTTTCCAGTACTGAAGGTTCTTTTTTTTTAAATTTAGGGAAATGATCTACCCATCTATAAACATACTTAATTTCTAATCCTGAACAATCAAGTTTCAGTAGCTGAATAAAATTAACTTTTATCTTTGGTCGACTGTAGGTCTGGAGATGTGCCTCTGCTGATCTCTCTAGCTCGAGAAAGAATAGTTGTGAACTAATGGCTGAGTTGGAACATGATGCAGGTGTAAGTACACACCCTTTCAAGTAGCTTGTTATCTATGCGTTCATATGACAACTCAGTGGTCAAAATGTTTCTATTTGATGTGATCCATCTTGGTGAAAAGGAAAAGAGATTTCTCAGTGAAAGGAATGTGAACAAAATACCAAATTTGTGTAGAATTCATCCAAATGGAAATTGGGAGCAGGACAACTTGCAGCTTGAGACAAAAAGGAATAAGTAATGAAAGAAAGACTTGTATTCATATTCCATCTTACCACATTACAGAAACATATTGAAACACCTTGAGGCATTGAATTATTTTAGCTGTTATTTAGGCTAAAGCAGGAACCATATTATGCACAGCAAAACCAATGAGGTAAATGTGAAGTTCATCTGTTTTTGGTGGTATTGTAAGCAGTGTAGATAGAAGTTGTAAAATGAAAAAGCCATGTTGATAGATTAAATGTTGCAAATGCAAGGTTTTATAAGATGATTATGTTTTGGACTGTCTCTTTAATTCAGGGTAAAATGGAGGCGTGAAGAGGGTTATGTGATTCGCTATGGGGTCCAGGTGTACACAGCATTAAAATGTCAGGATCAGGCACAGAAGAAAATAATCAAAGAGGCTATTGGAATGCCGGCCTTTATATCTACAGGACCAGAAAACATGGGGGTAGATGTCCTGTTTCAACTATGCAAAGCCCTGATTAGACCAGGCCTTGGAGTACTGTGAGCAGTTCTAGGCACTGCCTGTCAGGAAGGATATATTGACTTTGGAGGGCATGCTGTGTGGGGAGTCTACCAGGTACGCCAGGGCAGCCCCCCCCCTCCCAACCTTCTCCCCAGTGGCTGCCTGGGGAGGAGCCTTATTTCCTTGGGGGTTCCATGCCCCATGGATGGACCCTCCACTGGTAGTGGTCATCCCTGCAGCTCCAATGCTGCCATTGGAAGATTCAACCCTCAGCTCACTGGGGTCTGCCTGCTTGGCTCTAGCGTGTTCATTCTCTCCAGCATGGAGATACTCTCACATCTTTCAACCTCAGCAGTGACCACCTCTTATCGATGGAGCTACCGGCCCACTGGTTGGGGTGGCAGTGCTGTTTGCAGCCTCTTACTTAGTCTATTCCTGTGCCTATGCTCTTATATAATTGAGGAAAGAATATTGTCCAGGAAACTGGGAAATCTGTGCTTCAACACGTGCCAGATGTCCACTCCAAGCTACAGCGACAGACCAATAAGCCTTGATTATCTTATCTGAAGGATAATAAAATCTGTTAATAGAAAAGTTCTTCATTTGGTGTGTCAGCCAAAGTTGTGGTCAAGCCCTGAAATAGTCTATATAACTATAACCTACTGTCTCGGGCAAGCAACTGACTCAGGCTGGCACAAAACTAATAACTAATTAGACAAATTTATTAGATTGTTTTGTAATGTGTATTGTATCACATAATAACAAAATATTTCTCCTTAAATTAGTCATTACACAGTATTGAGGAAATTACACCGCTATGATCGCTAAATAATAATAGTTCTGCCACATATTCTCCTTTTATTAAAAAAAATTATCTCTCCTGCACCCACACGTACAATCTTTCTCTTCCAATTTATTCTTTTGCACTTCACTGGCTTTTACCCTGCTACCTATCAGGCTAATATTTTAGATGAAAAACGCCAGCTGAAGGACCACAGTGCTTTTAAGGTTGGCAAGTTCAGAAGCTAAGTTAAGGAATAGTGATTATACACACCAAATCTGACTTTTAAGAGCATCTACATTGTAATTAGAAGGAAATAACGTAGAGAGTTTCATAACTGAGGTCCTGAGAAGGAATGTGTTCAACGTCATGTGACAAGTCCTGATTTCAACAGAGAGAAGGAAGTATATGTAGAGTGCTATATTGGCAAATGTCAGAGAAGACACTTCAGGGGCAGACTGAAGCAAGAAGTTTACAATGCAGAAAAGGGATAGAAAGCTGGAAATGAGAAAAGGCCCACCTATCATATCAAAGCTTTTCTTGTGTATCCAGTCCTGGAAAAAGAAGAAATGCTGAATAGTCTAGTCACCTTAAGCAGAGCATGCTAATAAATAATTTGCTGCGTTATTTTGATTCTTGGCATCCATGTTGCACTAATGAGTAGCCAAGGGAAGGTGATAGGGACTCAGTACCTAAAAGTAAAATTCCGAACTCGGAAGTCAGCTCGTGTATGGTAAATTATAAATTCCTTCAGACTTAGATACAAGGCTCTATTCTCCTGGCAAATAATATGTTTATTTTAAAGCAAAACCTATTAAATGAACCTATATAACCAGAAGTGCTCTGCAAATATTCAAAAAACATTGTTTCATTTTGTGGTGCCAGACAGACTTTGGAATTGGGTAAGTATGTTTGAAGTAGCTGTCAGGCCTTGCCTGCTGGAGGCTTTCGTTTTGTGTGTGTTGCATGAAGGAAAATTCTGGGCTCATGCTGTTTAGGATGAAAGTAACTTAGTTTGGATTTTTCTTTGACAGGTAAATACAATCAGCCTGAATCCTATAGGCACAATGCTTGTTTCAGGAAACAAGGAAGGGACTGTTAGTATTTGGGACCTCACCACCTTAACTGTTTTACATCAAATCCATTGTCATTTGGGTGCCATCAATGATGTTGCATTCAGCCCTGGTATGTTTCAGGCTTAAAAGTATTTTTATCAAATGTAAGCCTCATTACATAGTCTTAAATTGTGGAATGCTTTTCAGGTGCATGATGGTTTGCTTTAATTGTCAAGTGTATAAACAAATCCTTGTTATACCATTAAGGTGGTGCCTCTCTAAGCCTTCTAAATTATGATTGCTATAATTTACTTTATTAAATAATTTCACAGAACACTTAGCTGTATTTGACTACCATGCTCATAACAATATGCTTATTTTTAAACATGCAACTTGACCCTATGTTGAGCTAATGAAAAAAAAGTTATAAAGTTTATTGTCTAACTGAACATTTCAGTAAATCCTGATAGATGGCCAAACTTATGTATGACTTAATTGCAGATAGTCATCATGTTCTCAGTGCAGGAGAAGACTGTTGTCTGAAAGTTATCGATGTACAGACAGGGATGTTGATCTCCTCTTTGCCTACAGATCAGCAACAAAGGTAACAATTCTTACAGTAACATAGAGTATGGCATTTATATGAAAAATAAATAGAAACGTCATATCCCATAATAAATGGAATAAGGCAATATAATTTAAGCTGAAGTTTATATTTTGCCATAGAAATAAACTTGGGAGGTTTTTTAAAAATACAAAACTCTATTTACAGGTGTTTTTGCTGGGATGGAAACACTGTTCTTTCAGGCAGCCAGTCTGGTGAACTTTTAGTATGGGATCTGATGGCTGCAAAAATTACTGAAAGGATTCTTGCACATTCAGGTATGACCTCAGCATTGTTTTCCTATACTCGCTTAGCCAAAATGTGTCACTTTTCCTTGTTGTATTACATGAACTCTCTGAAATCATCTAAATGTTTGTATTACTACATTTTATAACTCCCTTCCTCAGTGCCTAATTATTTTCCTTCTTTAATCTGTATTGGGGTCCTCATTTGAAAAAAGGCCTTCCTGCTTTGGAATTGACCAACTTATGAAGCCTCATCATCCAAGATGCTTCAGCATCACAACTTATATTTTTAAGTTCTGTTTTGATAACAAAGTTTATGATGATGGAATGGGAGTAGCTCCAAAGAAATTACCAGCCTTTGAAATTGGGCAAGGTCCAAATCTAAATAAAATATCAACACCACACTGGGTCAGAAAGATTTTTCTAACATAGGAGACCATCATCGTTGGCTGTGGGATTAATTTTCTTTCAAGAGTACAAGACATGTGCAGCTCAAAATCTTTTTGTATGCTTGATGAGAAACATTAGATTCCTCCCTGATTCTGCGGTCTTCCAGCTCTTAAGCATAATATCTGTCATTAGATGCTGTGGAAAATTACGTAGGTAGGAATATTTGCTACGAAGTTCTCAGAGAAAACTGTTACCAATTCTGAACTCACTAGAGATTTGATCTATAAATGATTTGGGGTAGCATTTGTCTATCTTGTACTCATAACTCTAAGCAGGGTGCCCTGTTTCATAGCTTGTGTCTTCCTGAGCACCAATTGAAGTAGTTAAGACTGGTTTTTCAGAATTTAGAGAACGTATTGAAAGTGCGAGAACATTTTCCTAGAAAAAAAATCACAGAACCATCCCTTAATGGTTCACGTAAGATGGACAACTTCATAGGCAGCAAGCCACTGATCCATAATGTGAAATAACCTTGTTTTAGTGGTTAGATTATTTCATGCACTTGTGTTTAAGCAGCCCAAAATAGGAAAATAATTGGCTAATTTTCATGGACTGTTTGCCTTAGAGGCCAGAAGTGACTGCTGGTCGCCCTTTCAGGGCTAACTGCCCTTTTACAAAAAAAAAAAAATTGTGATGTTGGTGTTGCTGGTGGGACCTAGTTCCACAAAGAAGGTGGCTATGGGCTCACCCCTTGAGCTGCTGCAGTTCGTGAGGTGAAAATAATGTTTTGATAAGTTGCATGCTTGAAGGCCAGTTGACTGGGCAGCTAAGAGTGAATCACGTTTGTGTAGGATAGAAATCACGTACAGACCAGGATGCCAGTGGGTAAGCACAACAGATTTCCCATGGCCTTCTTACTCTCTTGATCTTGATCACAGACGAGGCTTTACCTTGGTCCTTATGTTGTATCCTTTGCCAGCCACACCTCCCTACCCTCTTCCAACCCCATTTCCATCCAGATCTGCTGTGAGAAGGAAATAAAGTCCTGCAAATAGCTTACAGCTGCATTTTCAAACTTCCAATTGCTTAGCCTCCCATTCACAATACCTCTGATTTGCTGTTGACATGCTTATTACTGCTGTTGGTCTTGTCCGTAGCAAAATCTTTGCTGTTTCCCATCCTGTTCATTCCTCTGGTATGGCTCTCATATTCACTTCCTCAGTTATGATGGGAGACGTGATCTTATCTGGTTTGCAATTTCCTCAGCCATTCAATCACCAGATCTGGCTGAACTATATCAAGCTCTAGCATGTTCAGCCTCTTCTTCCAAAGCCATTCATTCCTCAAGGGGTTAACCTGAAAAGTGAAGATGACTGTGACTTCTTTTCTCCATTACTGACTGTCTTCTTAAACCCTTCCATTCTTTCCCCTCATCTCTCACAAGAAGTGCAAGGAGCTCATGCACGTCTTTGTTGCCAAGAGACATCATGGGCAGGATTTTCTGCTCAGCATGCGGGTGCGCACCCGAAACACTCAAGCGTGAAATAGCACACGATGACATCGGGCGAGTGTCCCGACATCATCGTGAACTCGCGCGATATTTCAGTCAGCATGTGCGAGAGTTGGCAGCACGCCCGCCGACAGGCCTATTAAGGCCATTAATGAATTAATTAACATGCATTTTTGCGGTTACGGTTGGCGGGCGGGCGAATTGGCCAAGCGGCCTTTGGATTTGTGAGGAAACCTTATCCACAGGCAGGATGAGGTTTCCATAATTAAATTTTTTTAAATAAAAATTTTTGGGCTGAATTTTTCAAATATACATGTTGAAGTGAGTGAATTGGCTATGTTGACATTTTTTCCGGAATTTTAAAAACTTTATTCATTGGTTTAAAATGCTTCAGCTCCCTGAGGTAATTCTCTGCCTTCAGGGAGCTTTCATTGCATGCTTCCCCACGCATGCGCAGACTTCGGCGCTTGCCCACCTCCTGCCCCCACCCCGGCAGCGCTGAACTTCTCAACCTGTTAACTGGCCTGCTAGCATGAAATCGCAGATGGCAGGCCATTTCCTGGCTGCTCCCGGGCCCGCAAACCCTGCCCATCTGTTTAACTGCTTCATTTAGCAGTAAGGAAGGCAAATGGTACGTTGGCCATCATCACAAGGGGATTTGAGTACAGCAGTAAAGATAACTTTCTGCATTTGTATAGAGCCTTGGTGAGACCTCACCTGGAGTATTATGTACGGTTTTGGTCGCCTTATCTAAGGAGAGATATACTTGCCATAGAGGGAATGCATCAGAGGTTCACCAGGTTAATCCTTAGGATGGCGGGATTGCCTTATGAGAAGGGATTGGGGAGACAGGGTCTGTATTCCCTAGAGTTTCGAAGAACAAGGGTGACCTCATTGAAACTTACAAAATTCTTACAAGGCATGACAGGGTGGATGTAGATGAGATGTTTCCCCTGGCTGGTGAGTCCCAAAACCAGGGGACATAATCTCAGAATAAGGGGCAGGCCTATCCCTGTTCCTATGCTTCTCTCCTTTCCATTGCTCACCAAGCTATGCCTCGCCCTGGGTCTCTATCCCAGCCTGAAATTCATCTTTTTTTAGTTCCTCCTTCGGTCATCCTCGTGATCTCTCAAAGCTCATTTCATTTAAGGGACACATGTCATATTCCCCACCCCATTTCTCTCGGACACTGTCCAATGTCCTAGAGTAACAGATACCTTCCCTAAATAGTACTAATCAAGAGAAGTTGTTGCTTCCTTGCTGGTGTGTGATTCCACACGCACTGATCACTCCCTGAATCCTTTGACCATTAATCATATGTGAATCTTAATGGTCAGTGTCAGTTGTGAAATAGAGGAAGTTCCAAAATATGGTATCTCATAAATAAAACACTGCACAGATCTCTGTATTCAACTAGACCTGCAGGGATGAGAAGTTTCTGCCGTTTGGTGGAATTCTGACTTTTGGATAATGGAATTCCACCCTTTTAGTTTTTTCTTGACCTCCGCCTTCTCAACTCCAAAATGGCCAAAACCAGGAAGAGAGAGCTCAGCCCAGAAAATCTACATCAATAACGAAGCTGGGAAAAGGCCCTGGGGGTGCTGCCACACAGCCTCGTGACACCCGGACCTGGGCAGTCTTCACCCATCCCACCGGTAGGATGCATTCTTCTGTTGGCTACTTGGTGGGACAGTGGAGCTCAGCAGGTGGGTTGGGGAAAGGAGATAAGAGAGCAGCAGTGCCCAAATCTCAGCTGTTGTAGTGAATTGGCGTTAGTTTCCAGTCACTGTAACCTGGCTATAAAATGACCTGTGGGGCCCCAGGATGGCTCGATGTTGGTGTAAGGATGTTGGAATGGCCAGGTGAGTGAGTGGAGGGGAAATGGGGAAGAGGCTTGGGATTCGAGTACAGAAACAGGGATGTCTTGCTGCAATTGTACAGGGCCTTGGTGAGACCACGCCTGGAATATTGTGTGCAGTTTTGGTCTCCTTATCTGAGGAAGGATGTACTTGCTATATAGGGAGTGCAGCGAAGGTTTACCCGACTGATTCTTGGGATGGCGGGACTGACATATGAGGAGAGGTTGAATCAATTAGGATTATATTCACCGCAGTTCAGAAGAATGAGGGGAGAGATCTCATAAAAGCCTATAAAATTCTAACAGGACTAGACAGGGTAGATGCAGAAAGGATGTCGCCGATGGTGGGGGAGTCCAGAACCAGGGGTCACAGTCTGAGGATACGGGGTAGACCATTTAGGACTGAGATGAGGAGAAATTTCTTCACCCAGAGAGTGGTGAGCCTGTGGAATTCGCTACCACAGAAAGTAGTTGAGGCCAAAACATTGTATGCTTTCAAGAAAGAGTTAGATTTGACTCTTGGGGCGAAAGAGATCAAAGGGTAAGGGGAGAAAGCGGGAGCAGGCTATTGAGTTGGTTGATCAGCCATGATCATAACGAATGGTGGAGCAGGCTCGAAGGGCCGAATGGCCTACTCCTAGTTTCTATGTTTCTATCAGCAGCATGAGAGTAAGAGGGGTGTGTATGTGTGTCTGCCTGTTTGTGTGTGTGGAGCGAGGCTGATTACAATGTGTGTGAGGGGTGGTAGGTGGAGAGGGGCTTCATTAAGACTTCTGTCACCAGCAAATTCTGAGAGCTTGGCTGAAACATACTTGAGGATATAAAATAATATGTTTACAAACTACTTTAAAAACACTGATTTTCATCTTTGTGTTTTATTTTTATGTTGATATGCAAACTTTAATAATTATATACTGTCAAACGTTTTAATCACGGAATGGTTCATCTTCAAGAACTAAGAACATTCTGGAAGAACTTGTGTTTTTAAAAGACACTGACCCTTGAAGAGTTAATGCAAGGACTCTTGTGGCTGCTGTTCCTGGAAAAGACAGCATTTTACAAGAAAAGTAGTAAAAGTTTTAGAGTCATAGAGGTCTACAGCACAGAAAAAGGCCCTTCAGCCCATCGAATCTGCACAGGTCAAACAAGTACCTAACTATTCTAATCCCAATTTCCAGCACTAGGCCCATAGCCTTGTATGCCATGGCATCGCAAGTGCACATCCAAATATTTCTTAAATGTTATGAGTTTCTGCCTCTACCACCCTTTCAGGCAGTGAGCTCCAGACTCCCATCACCCTCTGAGTGAAAAAATTCTTCCTCACATCCCCTCTAAACCTCCTGCCCCTTACCTTAAATCTATGCCCCTGGTTATTGATCCCTCCACCAATGGGAAAAGTTCCTTCCTGCCTACCCTATCTATGCACCTCATAATTTTATACACCTCAATCATGTGCCCGCTCAATCCCCTCTACTCCAGGGAAATTAACCCCTGCCTATCCAATCTCTCCTCATAACTAAAACTCTCCAGCCCAGGCAACATCCTGGTAAATCTCCTCTGCACTCTCTCTACTGCAATCACATCCTTCCTATAATGCGGCTTCCAGAACTGCACACAATACTCTAGCTGTGGCCTAACTAGCATTTTATATGGTTCCAGCATAACCTCCCTGCTCTTATATTCTATCTCTCGGCTATTAAAGGCAAGTATCCCATATGCCTTCTTAACCACCTTATCTACCTGTCCCGCTACCTTAAGGGACCAGTGGACATGCACACCAAATTCCCTCTGATCCTTGGTACTTCCCAGGGTCCTACCATTCATCATGTATTCCCGTGCCTTGTTTGTCCTGTCCAAGTGCATCACCTCTTCAAAGAGGTGTTTTCTTCAAAGAAGCTGGAAGACCCCTTGACCTCGGTGAACTGTTTACAATAGGGTCACATGGTGATTTATGGCTTTGAAAACAACACCATGTTTGGAAAACTGGGTTTTTTGAAAAGCTGGTAAAGTTTTGCTGGAAAGAAGAATCAACTGCTTGGATAAAAAAGACAACAGCTCCTTAAAGTCCAAGGACTATGATGTTATTGCTATTACAGAGACTTGGTTGAAGGATGGACAGGATTGGCAGATAAACATTCCAGGATTTAGATGTTTCAGGCAGGATAGAGAGGGATGTAGAAGAGGTGGGGGAGTTGCACTACTGGTTAAGGAGAATATCACAGCTGTACGACATGAGGACACCTCGGACGGCTCGTGCAGCGAGGCAATATGGGTAGAGCTCCGGAATAAGAAGGGTGCAGTCACAATGTTGGGGGTTTACTATAGGCCTCCCAATTGCCGGCGGGAGGTTGAGTAACAGTTATGTAGGCAGATTTTGGAAAGATGTAAAAGCAATAGGGTTGTTGTGGTGGGTGATTTTAACTTTCCCTATATTGACTGGGAATCACTTAGTGCTAGGGGTTTGGATGGTGCAGAATTTGTAAGGTGCATCCAGGAGGGCTTCCTGAGACAATATGTAGATAGTCCAACTAGGGAAGGGACAATACTGGACCTGGTATTGGGGAATGAACCCGGCCAGTTGGTCGAAGTTTCAGTAGGGGAGCATTTCGGGAAAAGTGACCATAATTTAGTAAATTTCAAGGTACTGGTGGATAAGGATAACAGGAGTCCTCGGGTTAAGGTGCTTAATTGGGGGAAGGCTAATTATAACAATATTAGGCAGGAACTGAGGAATCTAGACTGGAGGCGGATGTTTGAGGGCAAATCAACAACTGACATGTGGGGGGTTTTCAAACGTCTGTTGATAAGAATTCAGGACCGGCATGTTCCTGCTAGGATGAAGGATAAGTATGGCAAGTTTCAGGAACCTTGGATAATGAAGGATATTGTGAGATTAGTCAAAAAGAAAAGGGAAGCATTCGTAAGGGCTAGAAGGCTGGGAACAGATGAAGCCAATGGAGAATATAAAGAAAGTAGGAAGAAACTTAAGCAAGGAGTCAGGAGGACTAAAAGGGGTCATGAAAAGTCATGGCAACCAGGATTAAGGAAAATCCCAAGGCCTTTTATACATATGTGAAAAGCAAGAGGGTACCAGGGAAAGGGTAGGCCCACTCAGGGTCAGAGGTGGGAGTCTGTGTGTAGAGCCAGAAGAAATGGGAGAGATACTAAATGAATACTTCTCATCAGTATTCACCAAAGAGAAGGACTTAGTGGTCGATTTGTCTAGGGAAGAGTGTGTAGATAGCCTGGATCATGTTGAGATAAAAAAAAGAGATGTTAGGCATCTTGAAGAATATTAAGGTGGATAAGTCCCCAGGGCCAGATGGGATCTACCCCAGAGTACTGAGGAAGGCAAGGGAGGAGATTGTTGGGACCTTGACAGAAATCTTTGTATCCTCACTGGCTACGGGTGAGGTCCCAGAGGACTGGAGAATGGCCAATGTTGTTCCATTGTATAAGAAGGGTAGCAGGGATAATCCAGGAAATTACAGGCCAGTGAGCCTTACTTCAGTGGTAGGGAAATTATTGGAGAAGATTCTTCGTGACAGGATTTACTACCATTTGGAAGCAAATGGGCGTATTAGTGAGAGGCAGCATGGTTTTGTGAAGGGGAGGTCGTGTTTCACTAACTTGATCGAGTTTTTCAAGGAAATGATGATGGAAGGGCAGTGGATGTTATCTACATGGATTTCAGTAAGGCCTATGACAAGGTCCCTCATGGCAGACTGGTACAGAAGGTAAAGTCGCACAGGATCAGGGGTGAGCTGGCAAGATGGATACAGAATTGGCTTGGTCATAGAAGACAGAGGGTAGCAGTGGAAGGGTGCTTTTCTGAATGGAGAGCTGTGACTAGTGGTGTTCCGCAGGGATCAGTGCTGGGACCTTTGCTGTTTGTAGTATTCGTAAATGATTTGGAGAAAAATGTAACTGGGCTAATTAGTAAGTTTGCAGACGACACTAAGGTTGGAGGAGTTGCAGATAGTGAAGAGGATTGTCAAAGGATACAACGGGATATAGATCGGTTGGAGACTTGGGCGGAGAAATAGCAGATGGAGTTTAATCTGGACAAATGCGAGGTAATGCATTTTGGAAGGTCTAATACAGGTAGGAATTATACAGTAAATGGCAGAATCCTTAAGTGCATTGACGGGCAGAGGGATCTGGGTTACAGGTCCACAGGTCACTGAAAGTGGCAACGCAGGTGGATAAGGTAGTCAGGAAGGCATATGGCATGCTTGCCTTCATCGGCAGGGGTATTGAGTATAAAAGCTGGGAAGTCATGCTGCAGCTGTATAGAACCTTGGTTAGGCCACACTTGGAATATTGCATGCAATTCTGGTTGCCACATTACCAGAAGGATATGAAGGAGAGGTTGCAGAGGAGGTTTACCAGGATGCTGCCTGGTCTGGAGGTTATTAGCTATGAGGGGAGGTTGAAGAAACTTGGATTGTTCTCACTAGAGCGACGGAGATTGAGGGGCAACTTGATAGAAGTTTACAAAATTATGAGTGGCATGGACAGAGTAGATAGAAGCTTTTTCCCAGGGTGGAAAAGTCAATTACTAGGGGACATAGATTTAAGGTGAGAGGAGAAAACTTTAGAGGAGATGTGCGGGGCAATTTTTTTATGTAGAGGGTAGTGAGTGTCTGGAATTCACTACCAGAGGAGGTGGTGGAAGCAGGTACGATAGTGGTGTTTAAGAGGCAGCTTGACAAATACATGAATAGGATGGGAATAGAGGGATACGGACCGCGGAAGTGCATGATGTTTTAGTTTCACAGGCAATATGATCGGCGCAGGCTTGGAGGGCCGAAGGGCCTGTTCCTGTGCTGCACTTTTCTTTGTTCTTTTTGTTCAAAGCAGAAAGTGAATGGAAGTTGCTCTGAAGTGGCTCTACATTCTGAAATAGACTGTCTGCAAGTTTTCCTTGAAGACTGCCTGAAAAGTAGTGCAAGAGTCATCAATTTTTCCCAGACCAGTGCCAAGAGACCAACTGTATAACCCGGACTCCATTTCAAGGACTCCACCATTTTTCCTTTTCCTTTGAACCATTGACTTTTATCCTTTTTGCATAATTCCTCTTTTTTTTGGGGGGGAGGGGGGAGCGGGTGTGTCTGAGTTGGGATTTAGAGTCATTATTATACTTTTATATTCCATACTATATGTTAATTAGCTTTGCCTTGCTACTCAACAAGTCTGGTTTTATAATAAATTTAAAATGTTGTTTATCGAAGGAACCTAAACATTAAGTGGTCATTCTGAAACTAATAGGCAAAGTACATAATTGGCTGTATAACTAGCTGGAAAAATCATTTAAATATAAGTTCTGACCAGTGGAGTAGTGGAGCAGTGGAGCTAGAGACAGTGCACTCCTCCCATCTCAGTCGTAACAATACTGAATGTTACTATGCTGCTTTATTGCTACCTTGTGTTTGCTGATGTCTGGGGTTGTATTAATTTTCAGGAGTTTTTTTAAAGTATTTGTGCATGGGATGTAGGCATCACTGGCAAGGCCAGCATTTGCTGTCCATCCCCAATTGCCATTGAGAAAGTGGTGATAAGTTAAAATGGGGTCACATTGGAAAATAGTTTCTGAAGAATTGCTGTAGTCTTTTGCTTCACTTCGCATGTACATAATCCAGCAAGGTCATGTTCTGTTGTTAGTATGGACTTCATCCTGTATTACATGCATTAACCGCATTGAATGCTGAAATGCTGAGGTCATTTTGGTGATTTGATACAAATTCATTGGTCCACAGTATTGACGATAATAGAAGGTAAACAAAGGGAAAATTAATGTTTCTACCCATTTGAAGCCTAATAATTCCATCTATTTGAAATGGCCAAGAAACGTTTGTTTTTCACTATAGATCACAAAAAGTGCTAGAATTACCTGATTCCCTGTCCCAAAAGCTTTTCAGACCTTTTTGTCTTCAGCCACTCTCATCCCTGGCACACATGGCATAATTCCCAAGTTGTGCAGTCAAATCTGCTCATTGTATAAATATCATAAAACAAGACTATTCATTATTTTTGTCACCACATTTAGTTGACAATAAAACAGGATAAGATCATGATCTCTTTTGATCACAATTTAATCCTGTACAAATACCATTGCCTTATCATTGTTGGGCTGGATTGTATACCAGCTATATTATGAAAGCACTTAGGCGATTATCTAGATGCAACTTCCTTGTAACATTTCGAAGGAAAATCTAAGTTGGCTGATCATCATTAAAGACAGTGTTTAGATAGAATACAGCTAAATAATATTGAAATTTGAGTACAGTAAAATTGAATAGTGAGGTGTCAGTTTAACTTCGCTCAAAGTTAACACATTTCTCAATGATTTTGAAAAGCTAACAAATTTAGATCTTCTAAAATCAAAAGCTTAGCTGTTTCATGTCAATAAAATTTATTTTATTTAACTGCTGCATAATGCCTATGTTTGGATATTGTAAATTGCCAAAGGAATTGGTTTTTTTTAACATCATTTGACATAATTGGCTTTCTTTTGTTTTTGTCAGGTGCTGTGACGTGTATTTGGATGAATGAGCAATGCAGCAACATCATAACAGGGGGAGAAGATAAACAGATTATTTTCTGGAAGCTGCAGTACTAAGTGCCTTTCTTTGAAATCCCTCAAGACTTTAGCTTCTAGCACTTTAAAAAAAACATGAAGCAAGAACTCTTCTAAAGCTGCATTGTCCACATTCTGTAAGCAGTAATTAAGACAGTAAGATTAATCTCTAATACAAAAGCAAAATCTGCAGATGTTGGAAATCTAAAATAAAAATGCTGGAAATACTCAGCAGATCAGGCAGCATCCATGGAGAGAAACAAAGTCAATGTTTCAGGTCAAGTTGACCATCTCAACCTGAGACGTTGACGTTGTTTCTCTCCACAATGCTGCCTAACATGCTGAGTATTTCTAGCACTTTTTTGTTTTTTAAGAGGACTCCTTATAGGAACACTTACCTTCATTCAATAAATTTCCCAAAACAGCAACAGCATGGAATCATTAAACTTGTGTGTTGATAGTTTGCAGGATCTTGCATTGGGCCTTCCAGCAGCCTGTGTCACGGTGCAGTGTAAAAACAAAAGTACTTTTGAGTGTTTCAGATTGGAAAATAATATTAAATTATGGGGAATTAGAAATAATTTTACTTGGGTTTAACCAAATTTTATACTGTTAAAAATATTTATTGGTTTAGTTGCTGTATGGTCAAGTGTTCTACATCAGGTGCATGATACAGTAATATGCATTTATCATAAATTTGTGAAGTTTATCTAGTATTAAGAATCTGTGAACCTAGTCAACTGGGTTGTGTCAAGATTAGTCATGAAGTAGCAGAATTATCTGTCATAGAAGAATTCTGAACCTGAGCTGAGCTAAGGTTTTACTTTTGTTAGTAACTCATTTTCATTTCAGTGGACTGGAGTCCATGCCAGACCAAATTGTGTCTGTCATAACAGATGTATCTACAGAATACAAGTGCTTTTATCTTGAGATAAATTGTGAAATTTTTAAAAATATTCTGACACAGTTAATGTGAATATTATTGGGTGACCCCAATAGTATTTTTTTTATGATTGTGCCTTGATGCCCTTTAGTGGCTAGGAAATTTCTTGATGTATGCATCTTGTGATTGTTACTGAAGAAAAATTAAAGGTTATATAAAGTATTTAAAGTGGTGTAGAAGATAAAAACTTTGCTGGTGACCAAGTCCTCTGGGTAAATGATTTTATGGAGGGATGTTGTTGTTACTGATGTGGCTAAGTAAACTACCATTCCAGGGAGTATTTCATCACACGATAAAATTTTCTGTACGTGGCATCAAAAGTATTCGTCAACCAAAACTATGTTAGCTAATCTTTACGTTCATTCTACAGATTATAATAATTGTGGGATGTTTGGGTACAGTTGGATTTTTAAAAATCTACAAATGGGTTATATTTTCAAGATGGCTGCATATTTACATTTTTATCTTTAGATTCTGTTCTGCACAACATTGCAAGGCATGAACTGTCACTAAAACTGGATATCTAATGACAAACCTTAGAAGGTCTCAGTTTCCAATAGATTATTTTAGTACCAAGTTGTGAAATCCAGATTTGTTAGATTTATTCATGTAATAGGAACCCCTCCCACCATCGATTTAGGTAACCCTTGTCTCCTAATTGTCTAATTCCTTGTGAAATCTCTACACCAACTGGTATAAATTACCATAAGATTTCTCCATAGGGAAAAGACACATTGGTCATTGCAAGGATAATTTAATTAGTTTATTTGTGGTAAAGGAAGCCCTGTCCATCTCCAGAGCTACGTCAGTTGTAAGCATTGTCTCTTCTACACGCTGTAAACACTGCTAGTGTATTTCCTGGTCAAGATGAGATTATGTATTAAAACCAACTTTTATCTTACTATGGTAGTTGATTTAAGAGCACAACATTTGTGTTTAGTATTTCAATTTACAGTTAGAAAGGTCACCCACAAGGAAGAGTGAAATGAGTATGGAAATTGAACATTTATCTTGTACAAATGTTTTTTTCAACTGGAAATAAAGGATTTCTGTCAGTTTACATCCTTCTGAACTCATGGTTTGTATTGTTTTTGGAGATGCATAACTAGGAATAAAGTTTTTATTCCATTCTTTAAAGTTGTTTATGCTTGTGTTACATCGTAACAAATTTTACATGCAAGCATCAGTCATAATTTAACAGCATACGCTGTAACCTCCCCAGTCGGGAATCTATTGTTAAGGAATACCAGTTGTCCAGAAATGTTTTAAGTAGAACCTCAATGTTATCAGCATCATTTTAGTACAGTACTTGGATAAGTAAAACAATTTTTCCTATTGCTTTATATTATTTTATAAATTTTATGTTTCAGATAAATATTTATCTCCACTGTTTTCTGGTGCACGCACTCATGGTTAGGCATTCTGATGTCATTCTATAATCCAGAAAATTCTGAAATCCATAACTAACTTGGTCCAAGTGTTCCAGACTGGAGAGGTTACAACGTATATTGAATGGATTTATTAAACCTGTGTAATTTTATAATTAATTTGAAAATAATTTCTCATTGTGGGAGCATATTTAAATTTAAAAATTGACTTTATTTTGCACATTTAACTTCAGTGAGTTGTACTTAAGAAATTTTAACAATGGTTAATTTTAAAATATATAAACCACATACTTCATGTAGTGGATGGTCTTAACTGAAGCTGACCATAGCTAATTATGTAGACACCATAAACATAAAAATATACTATATTATGGTATGTGTTGGTTTATTCTTCTAACTCAAATTGCATAGTAAATTTATGTAGTCAATTTATTTTATCTGGTAATCATCCCAAACTTAAAAACTCATGACTAGTGTTCCCTCTAAGCTGCGCAGCAACCCAAAAGTTCCCACGTAGGTCGAGCACAAGTTTGCCCCTTTAAGTTACCATGCGTGTGCTGCAGCGTAAGAAAATTTAAAGGGCCCGCACACTTAAATAGGCTGTGCACAACAACAAAAAAAGAGGGAACATTGCTCGTGACCACAGGTTTAATCAACATTCTGGTGATTAAGTGCTGTGATTATAACCTCACTGCTATTAAGCAAAATCCAGAGCACCATCAGTGCTCACTATTATTACAGCATAAATCTGGCAACTTCTGGTCTCTGCACATAGCAACTCTGGTTTCCATATTTAACTGTTAGGAATATCCTGCACCTCCACACACTAGTGATTATCTCCCTTCCAGGTTACTTCCCTGGCACCATATTGGCTGTATAGTTTTCAAATTTTCCAAAATTCCCTAGATTTTAGAATGGTCCCATTGGATTGGAGGTTAGCAAATGTAACACTGCTATTCAGTAAAAAACAAGGACCCACAGGCCAGTTAGCCTGACAATCATTAGGAACATGCTGAAATCAATTAAAGTCTTAACAATACACCCCAAGAATCAGTTCTGGGGCCTTAGCTCATTACAATTATATTAATGACTTGGATGAAGAGACCAAGAATAATGTGTCTCTAAGTTTGTTGATGATACAAAGCAAATTGGGAATTCAAGCTGTGAGGAAACTCTTTCGAGTTATCAAGTCACAGATTGCAACTCTTTCGAGTACAATCACAGTTCTTGGTTTCCGGGAGTGGGACATGAACCCACAACCCTCTGATTCAAAGGCGAGGGTGCTATGAACTGAGCCACAGCTGACACCTATGCAAAGAAAGAGACTTGCACTTATATAGTACTGGTCATGATTGCTGGATGGCTGAAAGCACTTTACAGCCAATATAGTGCCAGGGAAGTAACCTGGAAGGGAGATAGTCAGTCCCAAGCTAAAATTAGTTGAAAGTAGCTGCCAGGAGAGACTGAAGCAAAGCCAGTCCTAAGTTAAAGAAAAAACCCAAAAATCCAGGGGAAAATCCCAAGACGACCTTCCAGTCAAAGGAAGGACAGGAACCTGGAAAGGGTCCTGTTAAGTGAAGTCAAGAGTAAGGGGCAGAGAGAAAGGCTCCAAGCTTCAGATTTAATGAGACAAAAACTGCAGAAAGCAGATTTAAAGTGAGAACAGCTTGCAAGAGGCAAGGTCCAAAGAGACAACTGAAGGTCTGTAACTCTTTGCTATGGGCATACGAAGCAGTAGTATTGTTGATGGCTGAGTCAGTGAAAGGGTGAGTGGAAGACCACTTGAATGCACCTAGGGAAGAGGAACATCAGGTGAGTTTGAAGGCCTGGAGGTGAACCCTTGTGGAAGGCGTCTGAGAAAGCAACGATTTGGGAGAAGATTCCAAGGTGAGGTCTTGGAGAGTGGAAACCCTTGTGTGAAAGACAGTGCAGTGCAACCAGTTGGTTCATGATGTGACAAGTGTCTGTGGGTGGGGAGAAGTTGAGGCATCTATCACTTGGTTTCAGAGTGTGGCATGTCTCACTCCAGGTCACAATTGATTCACATGGACTGTATTTACTGTGGACATTAGAGTATAAGAGTTTTTGTAACTTGCATTATCCTTAAAAATCTATAGGTATAGTTGTGGGTGAAGGAGTATTGTAATATAGTTCATCTTGTTGAATAAATGTTTTAATATTTTAAAAGTTCATCAGCTGACTCCTGTGTCCCAGTTCAGTAGCTATTCTCCATATACCTAAACAAAATTAAAAGTTAGAATCTATCAAGCTGGGTTCCACTCTAGGATCAGGCTTGTCCAGGGGTAACCTCAGCAGGGGTCTTAACAGTAACTCTATGCAGGGAGATAAGGCACAGTGTACTTGTGCAAAATGAACTAAACATTGCATTAGACAGTAATTCCATTGCCAATTAGAGAAATCAGTTGTTATGTAAATGCTCCAAGCTTGCACACCCTCAACAAAAACTTCCATAAGTGCAAAAAGCAACTGTGGCTGAGCTGGAGGGGTACGGAAAGGAGGCAGCGAACAGTTGCTACACCACTTTAAAAATGTCAGCTCAGCAGCCTTTGAATCTCCATCAAAATAAAGTAACACGCAAGAAAAGATAGATCATCTCTAACCTAAATTTTTCTAGAATTGCCAGTGGCTATAATGGGAAATTGAACACACATTGAGACTGCAGTTGAAAATGGAACGTGGGGAAACCTTATTTAACAGAGGTCATTGCCATATTAACTTGTTGCATTCAAGTCAGGGTGAGTAGAAAAACTAATGAAGTGGCCCTATCCCAGGCTGAAGGCATTATGTCATTAGTCAAGAAAATTACCACATCATCAGGTGGTTTTGGATACAAGTCTGTCTTGAGCACCTAGTACTTCAGTGAAGTATGTTGTGCATAAATTACCTGCTGTTTCCTACTTCAAAAGCACTTTAGGATATCCTGGGGCAGAATTTTACAGTCCCGCTGAAGTCGATGGACTTTTGAACGGCTTGCTGCATTATGACTCTACCCCTGCTGTAAAACTCCACCCTGGCGGTCATGAAAGTTGTTTATATAAACACAAATCTTTATTTTCTTCAGTACCATTATTTGGTAAATATCTACCTTTATTTTAAATAATTGGTTCAGACCTTGAGGTACTGTATTACACATTTCACTAAACATATTTTAATGATTAAAGATTTATATTGCAACACAGAATCCCCAAAAATGGAACAGGATCATACTCATTATTTCAATTGTTTATCCTCAAATGGTGTGGTTACATTTTACCTTGCAGTGTGGAAGAAAATGCTGAGTGATGCCAGGGAGTGGAAGTGAAACAAAACTTTTTTTAAAAAATGGACACCATAAAATATTCAAGATTCTTTATTTGTTGTAATCAAATTAAACTGCATTCAGATGTCTTACAAGACATTTAAGGACAATGATAGTCTCAAAACTTAGTAGCAGGCTATACAGAATAAATGGACTAATATAATCAGGTCCAAAAATAACCAAGTAAGAACTACAAGACATCTTAGTCAAGAATCTACATAGATATTGATTAGCTAGAGTATGGAAAACAAGATTCACAATTTTCTTGAAATTAACTGCTCAATACTGTCAAATCACAATTCCACACCATGTGTAAATGATCAAAGGATATGGAACAATGAAGTGTACAATGGAATGGTTAGAGACAAAATGCTAATGTGCCATTTCTTTGCTATGTAAACTGATGGTATTGAGTAAAGCAGCTCAAATTTGTATATTAGCTTAACAGTAAGTATGCAGTCAGGCAGCAACAGTTAATAGCCATTTTACACTTAAAACTGCTTTAATGTGTAAGCCAGGTACTATCCAAGCTGCTGTTTTAACTAGACTAAGGCCATCTAAAAGGATAATAGGTTAAGTCACTGTTAATCACTGCATTTACACTGGGAGACTTTACACTTCAGGAATAGTGTGATCCATAAGGGACTTGATGATGCTTGAAGCCATCCTAGAAAGACAAAAAGGAGGGGGGAAAATTTGCTTAGTTTACAATTACAAACAGAAGCTGAATAGCCATGAATACAATTTGGCTTAAATTGACAGCTATAAATCCTGTGCCATTAGTCTTCCAAAATAGAGCTGCTTTTTAAATCTAAAACTTAAAACATGCCTCTAAGTATAATTAATTTAGATAGTTATGTGATTTATAGATTACCTTTTGATGTGCAAATCAGAAAGAGGAGTACAACCTGCATGAATTCAAAGTACAAAACTGAACTACTGTGGTTCAGTGTCCAAAAGCAGGAAGTTCTTACATCTGGATCATATCATATCTACAACTGACTGGTTAAGCTACCATATAGCGTTCATGCAATTTGCATCCAATCAGAACCCCAGCAGTTCTTGTGATTTTGATTACCTTCCACATCATCCCCTAAACATTATATACAATTAGTAACTAGGTAATGTAAGCACAAAATTCACTTCAGGCCATCTGTAGTTAGTAGGAAAATTGTTACAAGTTAAAACTAAATTCCAAGACTTAGTAAAACCAACAGAACACACCAACTCTGCAATAGTTTATAATCCGATATAAGGGCAAAAAGTCATTATATCTGTCATTATACTGTACACAGTGTTAAAATAAGGCCATTAAATCCTCAAAATTTCATCTCCCAAGTTCACTATTCATAAATGAACCTCCACCCAAGCTAACTGAAGTACTATACTTTTATATTGAAGCTTACTGAAACCATAAGAAGTACTTAATCTATGAGAAAGTTGCATCTAAACTTTTTCAGGTGGTCAGTGTTAATTTGAAATACCAAGTTCCCACTTGAGTAAATGTAACAATTTAACCCTTCAAGTCTACCTACAGGGATATTCCAACTAATAATTTTAAAAATTAAAAATAACCACTTTCTGAATTCAATTTTCTCATTTATTACACTTTTCCAGCATTAAGAAATCTTTCTAGGAGTAAAGTTCCATAGAATCCCACAGTACTTCAGTGGTTATTCTTTGAGTGCATGTATCAGCAATAGTGGTAAATTATGGTTCTAATGAATGATAGATCTGAAATATAACACGTCTCTTTTTAGATTGTGAAAACCAAATTTGACAATCGTGTGAAGGACAAGTTCATAAATATATTCAAGGTAGTTTTCTAGATCAGTACATTAAGGAAGCAACTAGGAAGGAAGTTACTTTAGATCAAAGGTTAAGCAAGGTTAAGTTAAAACCTTGTAGAAAAGGAGCTTCTTGGGAAGAGTGATCATATATCTCAAACTCGGTCTAAAATTTATGTCTAACTAGAGTCTTGAATTTGAACAAAAACTACATAAATTGGGAAACTAGATTAAAAGACAATGGTAGATAAACAACGCTAACATTTAAAGAATTAATTCAAAATTCACTCCCTTAAATAAAAACCCCACAGGAATAGTGGGCTAACTGTGGTTAACAAGAAGGTAAAAGACTGTATGAGTTTAAAATGAAGATTACAATGCAGCCAAAAAGAGTAGTTAACCTGAGTGACATTAAAACAGCTTGTAAACGTTTCTATTGGCATATGAAAAGGAAGTTACCAAAACTAAATATAGGTCTTCCAGAGGCAGAGAAATGGGAAATCATAGTGGGGAAGAAGAAAATGGCAGAGACATTAAATGAATATTTTGTCTTCACAGTAGAAGAAACAAAACATTCCAGAAACAGTGAGGAACTAAGGGTCCATTGAATAATGAGGAGCTTATTAGTAAGGAAATAGTACTGGAGAAATAAATGGCTAAAGTCAACACATTCCCCAGGACCTGATGGTCTACTTAGACCTTTAAAAAGGTGGCTACAGAGATAGTAGATGCATTGGTTTTGATCTAGAATTCCCTAGATTCTAAAGGTTCATGTGGACTGGTAGGTAGCAAACTCAATCCTGCTATTCAAGAAAGGAGGGAGAGAGAAAACAGGGAACTATATCTTGACAGTCGGGAAAATGCTTGAATCTTTATTAGGGACATAGTTACAGCACACTTAGAAGATCATATAAGGCAGAGTTAACATTTATAAAAGGGGAAACAATGTTTGACAACTCTGAGCTTTTTAAGGTTGTAACTAACAGGGTAGATGAGGGAAAACCAGTAGATGCAGTATATTTGGATTTTCAAAAGGCATTCAATAAGGTGTGGCACAAGGGATTACACAAAATTAGGGCTCATGGGATTGTGGGTAATTTCATAGTATGGATAGAGGATTGGTTAATAGGCAGCAAACAATACAAATAAATGGGCAGCTTTCAGATGGGGTCATAACTAGTGGGGCACCACAAGGATCAGCGCTTGAACTTCAGCTATTTATATTAATGGCTTGGATGAGCAAACCAACCAATGTATATTTGTATCCCTGCAAACTTGGATACAAAGTTAGGTGAGAAAGTACACAGAGAAGATGACAAAGAGGCTGCAAATGGGAATAGACAAATTGAGTGGGCAAGCATGTGGCAGGTGGAATATAATGCAGAGTTAACCACTTGGAAAAGATAGAAAAGCAAACAAAAAGGTGAAGGATTTAGGAAATGTTGGTATTCAGAGGGACTTGAGTGTCTTTGCACATGAATCGCAAAATTATCATGTTAATGCAGCAGCCAATTAGGAAAAAAATAGCATGCTAACCTTTATAACAGGAGTACAAGTCATCTTACGGCAATTAGGGCTTTGGTGAAACCACACTTAGCTTACTGTGTAGCAGTCTGATCTACTTACCCAAGTTTATAATTGCTTTATAAGGGGTGCAACGAAGGTTCACTAGACTGATTCCTGGGATGAGGGGATTGTCCTATGAGGAGCAATCGAATGGACTAGGCTTATATTCCCTGGAGTTTAGAAGGATGAGAAGTGCTTATTTAAAATGCAAAAATTCTCAAGGATCTTGACAGGTAGGATGTTGCCCCTGGCTGGGGCGTCTAGAACTTCAGGTTAGAGTCTCTTAATAGATCAGCCGTTTGTGACTTAGATGAGGAAGAATTTCTTCAAAGGGTGGTGAATCTTTGGATTGAGAAATCAGTGGACGCTCAGTTGTTGAGCATATTCAAGTCAAAGTTTAATAGAACTTTAGAAACTAAGGGGAATCAAGGGATATGGATACAGTGTGGATAGGTGTAGCTCCAATAAATGGTCAGCCATAGCCTTATTGAATGGCACAGCAGGTTGAAGGGCCAAATGACCTAACTCCTGCTCTTATTTCCTGATGCTCTTAAAAGATAACTAATCTGTTGTGTATTTCCAGTATTTGACAATTTTCTTTTTCAATAATCAACCATTCTGGGGACCACAGAGAAGAACAACTGTTTTCAAAAGTACAATTCCAACAGGCTCACTGGGTAAAAATCAGGGGGAACAACTCTGGCCTATTTTCCCCCCCCTTTCATATAACAAGTACATATTATACCTACAAATCTATCTCAGCTGCCATCAGTAAACTAACAAAGTAAATAAACAGTACTTAAATTATGTCCCAATACCACAAGTGATGCACTTGCCAACAAGGGAGAGATTAACATCTTGATGTTACAGCTAACATTTTGCTTTACGATGTTCTACGCTGCAGCTAAACCAACCACTAAACGTCAAAGGGTACATTCCAGTTGTTAAGATGCAGTTTTTTGTGGATCAAGTAGGGGTGCCAATCCTAGTTAGACATATTCCTGAAAGTTTCATCACAAGACCTGCCTCCAAACGTCCCACCCCTACAGTCTCGCCACCGGTCTTCCAACATATCCATATTTGCAGTGCACTGTTTTTCCTATGCTAATTAGACTCATTATCTGACTGTTGAGAATCATCCAAACAGCGTTCTTCCCCAAGCCCAAGTCCAATGGTTTCATAACTAGTAAATAGAAATGTTCAAAGAAAATTATTTAATAACATTTATATGTCCCTATGATTTTTTTCCTGGGTTGCTCACAGTGAAGTCCTGGAGATTAGTCATTCATCAAAATACCCAAGACACCAGGGCAGTCTGATGGGTTGGCAGCTCTAGGATCAAGGGAATCAAATGTTTATATGGATATGAAATAATGATTAAAATGCAGTTTGTCACCAGTCTAAAAAGTTATAGGCACTAAAAAAGAAAAGTCATATCATAGGGTTATATCTGCAAGTGTCCAATGGTTAAAGAAATATTTCCAAATAACATTGCGTATTTGACAAAAACTGCAGTTAAAAGTGAGATTTATTTGTAATACATTATGTAAGAATTGTAGCACATTAAAAAGGGCTGTTAAAAATGTTCTTAAAATCTCTTTCAAAAAGCAAAAAGTATTTATAGAATTTAATTTTTACATTTTGATCTGTCAGAAGTTTTATTTTTAATGGTTCTTGGGATGTAGTGACATTGCTAAGGCTACATTTATTGTCCATCTTTAGTTACCCTGCAATAGCGATGTGTCTTGTCCTTAACTGCAGTTATCATGCTAAAAAAAGTGTTCACCTTGAAGTACACCAACTTCTTAAGAATTAATGCTATTGACAAATATCTCCTCTGAACATGCTTTAATCAACATTTACCTTTTCATCATATGCTCATGAATATAGGAAGGCATGATGGTAATGGTTATTGCATTCCCTGCTGTGGCCAGAATGTCAGCAATTTGTGTATCCTATTCACACATCAAGAAAAAACAAAATCACGTTTAGCGGTTTCATAAATTACTTCAGTTATTTCATATACTTCAGATAAACATAGAAAATTTTCTAAAAGGGACCAAAAAACCTTTGCATTTACAGTATATGACAGTTTTAATTTTTCTCTCTCATGTACAGCTCTATATCCATTTGTGGTTTGAAGGTGGATGATGACCTAATGTGGGAAGGGCATGGGGTGTGGATGTCTGTCACATCCAAATGGTGATGGACAATTAAACAACTATCTGGAGGTAGAGGCTCCACAAATATCCTCATCCTCAATGAGGGGGGAAGCCCAGCACATCCGTGCAAAAGACAATGCTGAAGTATTTGCAACCATCTTCAGCCAGAAGTGCCAAGTGGATGAACCATCTCGGCCTCCTCCAGAGGTCCCCAGCATCTTCAGGTTCCAGTCTTCAGCTAATTCGAGTCACTCCACTTGATATCAAGAAAGGGCTGAAGGCACAGGATACCACAAATGCTACGGGTCCTGACAACATTCCGGCAATAGTACTGAAGACTTGTTCTCCAGAACTTGCCGTGCCCCTAGCCAAGATGTTCCAGTACAGCTACAACACTGGTATCTACCCAGAAACATGGAAAAATCACAAGGTTAATGTCCTGTACACAAAGCAGGACAAATCCAACCTGGCCAATTACCGCCTCTTCAATCTGCTCTTGATCATCAAACTGATGGAAGGCATCGTCGGCAGTGTTACCAACTGGCACTTGCTCAGTAATAACCTGCTCACTGATGTTCAGTTTGGGTTCCACCAGGGTCACTCAGCCCCTGACCTCATTACAGCCTTGGTGCAAACATGGACAAAAGGCTGAACTCAGGTGAGGTGAGAGTGACTGCCATTGACATCAAGGCAGCATCAAGGCGCCCTAGCAAAACTGGAGTCAGGGGGGAAACTGGGAATCGGGGGAAACTGTTCCACTAATTGGAGTCATACCTAGCACAAAGGAAGATGGTTGTGGTTGTTGGAGCTCAATCATCTCAGTCCCAAGTCATCGCTGCAGGAGTTCCTCAGGGTTGTGTCCTAGGTCCGTCCATCTTCAGCTGCTTCATCAATGGCCTTTATTCCATCGTAAGGTCAGAAGTAGGGATGTTCACTGACAGTTACACAATGTTCAGCACCATTTGTGCGCATATGCAGCATGACCTGGACAATATCAGCTTAGGCTGATAAGTGGCAAGTCAAATTCATGCCACACAAGAGCCAGGCAATGACCATCTCCAGCAAGAGAGAATCCAACCATCTCTCCATCACATTTAATGGCATTACTATTGCTGATTCCCCCACTATCAAAATCCTGAGAGTTACCATTGACCTAAAACTATACTGGGCCAGCTTTATAAATACTGTAGCTACAAGGGCAGGTGACAGGCTGGGAATTCTGCAGAGAGTAACACCTCCTGACTCCTCATAGCCTGTTCACCATCTACAAGGCACAAGTCAGGAATATGATGAAATTCTTTATACTTGCCTGGATGAGTGCAGCTCCAACACTCAAGAAGCTCGACACCATCCTGGACAAAGTAGCCCACCTGAGTGGCACTCCATCCACCACGATAAACATTCACTTCTTCCAACACCGACCCAGTGGCAGCAGCATGTACCACCTACAAAACGCACTGCAGCAACTCACCAAGGCTCCTTCAGCAGCACCTTCCAAATTCGCGACCTCTACCACCGAGAAAGACAAGGGCAACAGGCACATGGGAGCACCACCACCTGCAAGTTCCCCTCCAAGCCACACGCCAACCTGACTTGGAACTATAATGCCGTTACTTCATTTTCGCAGCATCAAAATCCTGGAACTCCCTCCCTAACAGCACCATGGGTGTACCTACACCACATGGACTGCAGCGGTTCAAGAAGGCGACCCCCAGCATCTTAAGAGCAATTAGGGATGGGCAATAAATGCTGGCATGGCCAGCGACACCCACCTCCCATGAAAGAATAATAAAAAGTTTTATTTAATGTAGTTGTGCGAGTAGGATAGATTTATACCCATAAGTTACCAGGACAAGTTCAATCTAATGAATGCCATTCACTGTCCTAAAGGGAAGAAAAATGAGAAGGATCAGAAAGTTCAATAGTGGCATTTGTAGGGAACAGGGAAACATATTTATACATAAGGGAAAGTAGGGAAATATTATTTGGAAATCTCTGCAGGGATACATTAAGACAAAATACTACTAGAAGTAGAGAAGTGACAAAAAATTTTTTAAAAATAACTGAAAGGTTAAAATAATTGTCCAATCATTAAAACACAGTGCAAAAAATTAAACAAACCACTAAGCCACACAATTCAATTACAGTGCACCTTGGATCTTATTTAGGCATCACTTAATTGTAGATGCATCAAGATTTTCTGAAAAAAGTGCATTTCCTGCAAGGCTGCCTAATTTGAAACAATTAAAATATCACTCTTCCTTACCTTCAGTCCAATGATATTCTGCCCATTAATCTCACAGATATTATGTTCTGTTAGGAGTCCATTTCTGGCTGCTGAGCTGTCTTTTACAATTGAGGTGATCTTGCCATTCTTGAAAATGAAGCCAACGTGTCCCGTGCTGTCTTTGTGCATAGTGATGGTGCGTTCAAAAGGCCTATGTAAAAATAAAATTCTATGAGAGCGCATATATTCACAATGAACTAATAACCAACTTCAATATGAAAGATCATTGCTGTTCAATTTCCAGAAGAACATTCAATTTTCCTCTTCTGTTCCTTCAAAGTTTTAAATATACTATCTTACATGTACTTGCTCTTCCCTGCATCGCATGAGGCTGAAATTAGGATTTCCTGTTTTTGGATTAACTGTTAAATTGAGGTCCCATTTACCTCCTCATGTGAATATTTAAAAAAAAGGAGGTTTAGCAGCCTTAAAAGTGGATAACCCTCAGGCCCGAATCAGATATATCCCAGACTGTTGAGCGAGGCAAGGGAAGAGATATCAGGGGTCCTGGCAGTAATTTTCAAATTCTCTCTGGCTAAAGGTGAGGGGCTGGAAGACTGCTAACGTGTCTCATTATTAAAAAAGGGAGGAAGGGATAAACCAGGAAATTACAGGCCAGTCAGTCTAACCTCAGTGGTGGGGAAGTTACTAGAAAGAATTGAGGGACAGAATATATCTGCGCTTGGAGACAGACAGATTGATTAATCGGGGTAATCAGCATGGATTTAAGGGAAGGTCGTGTTCGACAAATCTGATCGAATTTTTTACCAATCACCAATTGATGGGTTATCATGCCTAAAAGACATGATTGATAACCCATCAACATACCAGCTATGATTAGCCAACCGGAAGGCATTTGATATTCCATCATCACAGCTCCAACACGGCTGGCAGCCAATGTTTTTTTTTTAAGATCTCTTCGATCAAGCTGGTAAGGATGATCCCTTCACACCCAAGACCCAATTGCATGAGAACCTCCCAGAGGCATTTGCAGACATGAATTAATTCTTTGTCTGTGCAGAAATTGCAAAAGTCACCTGACCTCTGTATTTTAACAAATCTTGTTGTGCCCATTTTCAAATAAACGGCATTGTTGTTTGGTAGCACAGAACTTGAGTATTGCAGAAAAAAGCATGTTGTCAAAGCTTTTAGACTTGTAATCATCAGGACAGAATCATAAGAATATCAAATCTCAAAGGAAACGAAAATTTATACTGCATGACAAGAGGGTACTGATGGGTTGGGAATGGACTATGATTGGTAGAGCAGTTGGCATGGAGAATGCACCAGGAAACAGTTAGCTGCCAAGCTATTGCTTAAATTCAAACCAAGCAAGTCGCCTCTGATTAGTCAAGACGTTGCCATGGTGAATGAACCAGGGAATGGCTGTCCCCTAAGCATTCGTTTAGTTGAAAAAGGCACAATGCATTTACATGTTCTCTCTGTTTGCAAAGGATAGGGCTTTTTGTGTGAATGTGTAGCTTCTGGCACGCAAATGTCTATGGTTTCCTTCAGCCGTACAATAGTGACTAGTTACAGCTAGGCTTGTAGCCACGAGTTCAAAAAAGTACAATGCGACTTGATTGAAACCTAAGATCCTGAGGGGTCTTGACAGGGTGGATGTGGAAAGGATGTTTCCTCTTGTGGGGGAATCTAGAACTAGGGGTCACTGTTTAAAAATAAAGGGTCACCCACATAGAATAGAGATGAGGAGAATTTGTTTTCTCTGGGGGTGGTGAATCTTTGGAACTCTTTCCCTCAAAATGGGGTGGAAGCAGAGACTTTGAACATTGTTAAGTCAAAGCTAGATAGATTTTTGATAAGGGGGTGAAAGGTTATCAGGGGTAGGTGGGATTGAGGAGTTGACGTTACAATCAGATCAGCCATGATCTTATTTGAATGGCAGAGCAGGCTTGAGGATCCGAGTGGCCTACAGCTGCTCCTAATTGAATTGCTCGTATGAATAAGCTAATAGATAATGTCAGATGAGCACACGCATATTGATAGCAATGCTGTGTCCAAGTCCTGTATGGTGTTTGCACAGGTGAAAAAAATCCTTCATTGGAACATGGAAAACGTGCTCACAATTGGTTGTAGCAACTCGCTCAATCATTTGGCCAATTCATGTACAGAATTAGTCATAGATCAGATCGGACGTAAAGGGACATCATGTGTGTGCCTTGGGCAGCCCATACATACGTGGACGCAGTCAGCCATCAGATACACCGGCAGGCAAATCGTTACTCTTACGCAAGTCCAACAAGTGTTTTTGTAACTTGGTTTGGAATAGACTACGTAGTCATGCGTTGTGGTGGGTCCAATGGATAGGAATTTGAATCCATCATTAAGGATGGTGTGCATTTTGTCAATATAGTCATGCTTGTTAAGGGTGACCATTCCAGTCCCTTTGTCTGGCTTACAGATATCTATGTCTGGGTTGAGGCCTCGCAACGCTACCAAACATTTGTGCTGCATGTGAAAGTCAGCCAAGACGTTGGGTATCCTGCGATATTTGTGCACTAGATCAGCTAGGTGTACTTTCAAGAACTTATAGCGGGATAACTGAGAATAGATGAGTTTGACCTCAGCAATTATCTCTTCCTGTTTGAGTCCCGAGTCCACTTGCCAAACAATCAACCCTCTTGTTCCCTCTGAGGTTTGGTATTCTTGCGGTTCTGCCCTGATGAGTGCAAGTACAAGAGGAAAAGCTTCGACAGCATGTCTCATTTTGCAGTTCACTGAGCATGGCAATTCGCTATTGTGGAGATATGCCACCTCATTTTAATTCCATAGAATTCATTCTTCACAGCATGGTGCTTCTTTGCTTCCACAAAAATGGCTCAACTAAAATAAAAATTTCCTACATGGGATAACTAAATTCACACTTTTACGGTTCAACCAACTACTAGTTAAACTCAAAGATTGCAGCAAAATGCAAACAAAATAAAAAGCAACTTGCATCAGAAATTATCATTTCAGCAGAAAGAGGAGCACGTTCTCACCTGTCACGAACTATGATACTAATCTTTTGATCAGAAGCTTGTTTCAGTACTTTATGACTCTTGTCGCTACTCCAGCCTGCACAATTCTCACCATTTATCTGTAGGACTTGGTCACCAAACCTTAAACCAGCCAGAGAAGCAGGCGAGTTTGCTTGTACAAGTTGGACAAAGACACCCTTGTAGGCAAAAAGAGATGCAACTCTATTATACAATGGAAAAATGTGCATGTGCTCTATCTCTTCATCAGTGCACCACAAAAATGGAATACATTTGTTCTACCAATGGCCATAGACCATACGTTTATCCTGTGTCTAATAGCAAACATTTGATGCAAATAGTAATTTGTGCAACACATTATGCAAATTAAATCTACTTAAAGGCTACAGTAAACTGGTGTAATGTTTTTGACAAAGCAGATACAAGTAATATTCAGGAATGTGAATGCACTTAAACCCCAAGAAAGTTTACAAAATTTAGAATTCATTCCTATATTGTAGTAAATGCTTTCTCCAATTCAACATAAGGAAACAGATGTGCATCAGAAATTCAATCATAAGAAATAGAAACCATTTAAAAAACAAATGCCAGTAAGGATTATTAATTATTGATGTCTTTTTGATCAGAGTAAAAGCAAAGATCAAGGTCAGTGGAGAAACAAGTCACATGACTATGGTAAGGTTGTCATTAAAATCCACTTCAGTTCAGTGAAACCATAGAGCAACTACAACTTTCAGGAAAGACATCTGCATTCAGTTCAATTTCTAAAAAATACAACTTGGCCAACTTCAGAGCTACTTTATTGCAAAGCGAAAAATTCAACTGACTCAAAAAGAGCCTTTAAGGAAGGAAATATGTTTTCATTATGTGGTCTGACTTGTATATTACATACAATTACTTGAGCAACACAGAAACCAAAAGGACTGTGCAAGCATAATGCTCCAACAGCCGTTCCAACCTACTTCATCTCTGTCCTAGGCCCAATGAAATTCAGCTGCTTCATCAATGCCTTTCCTTCCATCATAAGGTCGAAAGTGGGGATGTTTGCTGATGATTGCACAAAGTTCAGCACCATTCACACAACTCAGATTCTGAAGCAGTACATGTCCAAATGCAGCAAGACCTGCACAATATCCAGGCTAGGGCTGAGAAGTGGCAAGTAACATGTGTGTCACACAAGTGTCAGACAATGACCATCTCCAACAAGGGAAATCCTAACCATCGCCCCTTGATGTTCAATGGCATTATGATCGCTAAATCCCCACTATCAACATCTTGAGGATTACCATCAACCAGAAACTGAATTGGACTAGCTACATAAATACTGTGGCTACAAGAGCAGATCAGAGGATAGGACTCCTGCAGCGAGTAACTCACCTCCTGTCTCCCCAAAGCCTGTCCACCATCTACAAGGCACAAGTCAGGAGTGCGATGGAATACTCTCCACTTGCCTGGATGAAAGCAGCTCCTACAACACTCAAGGGGCTTGACACCATCCAGGACAAAGCAGCCCACTTAGTTTGGCACCCCATCCACTAACATTCACTCCCTCCACCACCGACACACAGTAGCAGCAGTGTGCACCATCTACAAGATTCACTGCAGGAACTCACTAATGTTCCTTAGACAGCACCTTCCAAACCCACGACCACTACCACCTAGAAGGACAAGGGCAGCACATGGGAACACCACCACTTGCACATTCCTCTCCAAGCCACACAGCATACGGTCTTGGAAATATATCGTTGTTCCTTCACTGTCGCTGGGTCAAAATCCTGGAACTTCCTTCCTAACAGCACTCTGGGTGCAGCTACACCACATGGGCTGCAGCATTTCAAGAAGGCAGCTCATCACCAACTTTTCAAGGGCAATTGGGGATAAATGGTGGCCCAGCCAGCGATGCCCACATCCCATGAATGAATAAAAGACATCTTCCTATTCCTTTCTCCCTCACATAACTATCTAGCTTACCCTTAAATTGGTGCTTTTATCGAACCAACAGCAGATTTAAAACCAAAGATGTCAAAAAGCTTAACAGTCATGAAAGAGCTTTACTGTCATTGAAACATTATGTCACTGGAAATGTTGAAACATTTCACAAATGCTTAGCCTTGCAGTAAACGTTGCTAGGTTTGCTAGTTTCTTCATCCACAGTGGAACATGCCTCTGGCAGAGGTTTTGAGGCCATAAGACAGGAAATACACAAATATAATCCCATGCGATTCAAGAAAAGCCTTTTTTGTTTAAAAGAAAGGTAGGGACAGCCTCTATGTATACTTCGCTCTCATCTGGCAGAGAGCCATTTCAAAGTTCCTTCAAGAACATGGTAAAAAAAATTGTGAAACCCAAAGTTTTTTGTTGAGAACCAGATGAACATTTGATTTTTTTTTAAATTTAAAAAGGTATTACATTCTTCTAAGAAGAGTTTGATCACAAACTTGCTGTTATACGATTTCAAATTACAGTACATTATAATTTGGAACTGTGGTCAGTTTTCATTTTTTCCAACTCTAGCAACCAACTCAAATGCCTAAGGAAAAGCATCTCATTCGCTTAAGGAAAAAACTGCCAATACCAAAAAATATAAAAGGAATGTTTACATTTTTTCCTGTGTTCCCATTTCAAAGAAATTTCTCATTCTTTCTGGATGCCAACCAAACAGAGATTAGTTATTACGATGTAGAATGCACTGCCTAATGGAGTCTCAGAAGCAGATTCAAAGCACTTTCAAAAGGGAATTGGATATACACCTAAGAAGGGAACATTCATAGTAGTCGTGGAGAAAAGAATGAGCTGAGTTTGGCAGTTGGACGGGTGTTCAGCACAGGCACAACGGGCCGAGTCAGCTTCTTCTGTGTCGAGATACGACAAAACAGGGTTTATCTTCGTCTTTTGATTCCGTCGACAGCAACAGCTTTCAGACACAGCAGCAGGGCAATGCAAAGAATATCAGCTTTATGCTGGTAGCTGTTTTTCAAGGTTAACAAACCTTTACTACAATGTTGTTTTCTCCCTTGTTCCTACATGTTAAACGAAGGAAAGAACACCACTATTGCTTTCCTTGTCAACTATGTCATTGGTGCAGATTTTTAAAATATTTTTTAATGGGATGTGGATGTCACTGGCCAAGCCATTCCTAATTGCCCTTGAGAAGGTGGTGGTGAGCTGCCTTTTTGAACTGCTGCAGTCCATGTGATATAGGTACACCCATAGTGTTGTTAGGGAGGGAGTTCCAGGATTTTAACCCAGCGAAAGTGAAATAACAGTGATATAGTTCCAAGTCAGGGTGCTGTATGACCTGGAGGGGAACTTGCACGTGGTGGTGTTCCAATGCAGCTTCTGCTCTTGCTCTTCTAGCAGTAGAGATTGTGGGTTTGGAAGATGCTGTTGAAGGAGCCTTGGTGAGTTGCTGCAATGCATCCTGTAGATGGTACACTACCACCATACATTGGTGTTGGAGGAAGTGAATATTTATTGTGGTGGATGGGGTGTCAAACAAGCAGGTTGCTTTGTCCTGGATGGTGTCGAGCTTCTTAAGAGTGTTGCTAGAACTACATCCATCCAGGTCAGTGGGGAGTGTTCCATCACATTCTTGACTTGTGCCAAGTAGATGGTGGACAGGCTTTGAGGAGTCAGGGGGAGAGTTACTCCCTGCAGAGTTCCCAGCCTCTGACTTGATCTTGTAGCCACAGTAGTTACATGGCTGATCCAGTTCAGTTTCTGGTCAATTGTAACCCCCAGGATTCTGATAGTGGGGGACTCAGTGATAGAAATGCCAGTGAATGTTAAGGGGAGATGATTAGATTCTCTCTTGTTGGAGATGGTCATTGCCTGGCACTTGTGCCGTGCATGTTACTTGCCACTTACCAGTCCAAGCCTGAATGTTGTCCAAGTCTTGCTGCATATGGACACGGGCTACTTCAGTATCTGAGAATTTGTGAATGATGAACATCCCCGCTTCTGACCTTATGATGGAGGGAAGGTTACTGATGAAATATATGAACATGGATGGGCCTATTGCTTGGGAGGAAGGGAGGGAGAACATTCTGGGCTATGGCCTTCTCCATGATGTCAGTTAATATATTGCCCTGTGATTGGCTGATAAATATTATTAGCTAATTACAAGCATACTAGTTGCCATTTCTTCAACCCCATCAATAGCAGCCCTCAAAATCAGTATTGTCATCCAAGGCATATTTTGAGCAAGATAATGTATGCAAAGACTTTGAGTTGGGTAGGTGAAAAATACTAGGTGTTTAAAATTTGTATAATTTCAGGGGAGAAAACATCCAAAGTACTTCTTTCCTGAAACAGTTAGTCCAGCTTTCCTACAGCAAGAACCTTCCCAACACCCCCCTCCCTCTCACCTGAGTAAAGCAATTAAAGCATTGATGAAGCCACCCTTTTTCAATAAAAACCTTAGCATCATTACCAATATGAAGAAATACAAAGCATCTCCTGATACATTTTGTTTATTCTAATAGTCTCAACATTATAAACCTTTGTGTGCTCTAAATTATAGTAAGCGGCACTTACATTGTCAATTGATTTGAGGCGAATGCCAATCTTTCCATCCTGATCCTTGCAGAGAATTAATTCCCGGATACCCTGTTTGATTTCAGCTCGCCGAAGACCCAAATCGGATCCAGTTACTGGTGCCACCATGTAATTTATACTAGATGGTCTAGCAACAGTTTGCTGTTAGATATAAAGGTACATTCAAATATGATTTTTAAAAATCTTTTAGAAATATTACACGTCTCTTCCCACAATGATTTAGGATCTTTTCCATTAGCTAAGTAGTTTTATCCTTACACTGAGAAAATATAGAGATGTTGATCTTGGTAGCACTTTTCGTAGTCACGTTCTGCAGATTTCAACTTGGTCACAATATGTCAATTGAAAATTAACTGCCACATCATGTTTGGGGTGGTGGGGCGGGTGGGGGTTAGTGGAAAATTACAATTGCTTAATCATGCCGTTTGGTAAAAATACTAAGAAACGCATCATCACTTGCCTCTGATACTGCAACCATAGCCATGTTCTTTTGTATCTCTCCGTCATTCAGACTAAGTCCCATATACTGAGACAATTCAGGATACAGACAGGGATAAAGGCCTGCAAAAAATTCAAAGGTTTTTCAGACTGTGCAGTTTATTCTACAAAAATGTAGTTGACATGTGAAAATAACCAACTTTAAAACCAAGCAATATAGGTAATAGGTTTCAAAGCTAAACTCAAATCTAGCTTCACCAGAGCCTTATTACCTATATACAGATAAGTTACAGCTTTAATATAGAAAAACCCCCGAGGCACTTATTTTTAAGGGTAAGGAGTGAAAGAATAAAAAGAATGGACATCATATCATTGAGGATCTCTAGACAGACGTGTGATTTATATAAATATATCTATATCTCATCAATAATGATACACATATAAACTCCCAGCCTGTGTATTCCTATCAAGTAAATAAAGCCTTCCAATCTAAAACTATTCTCAATTAATTTCAATACCTTTATAATTTCTCTATCATTTACTCTATTTCGCATTAATTTGTTTATTTTAAAACATTACTTTATTATAATCAAACTTTAAAAATACCAGCATAATACATTTTCTCAACTCTATTAGAGCCTCAACTCTTATGTACAAATACACAATCATGGAAAAAGAGCCTGTAAAAAAAAATGATTTAATCACCACAAATTAGTATAAAATACTGGAGAGAGATAAAACAGTGTACTCTTCTGGTACCATGAGCTATCTCCACACCACATGATCTCACATGCATGCCTTGGGGATCCACTGGCATTTCTTTCAAGTGAAATATGCCACTTAATACAAATGCGTTGTTCTGTTGCCAAAGCTCAATCATCTCCAAGGCCACAAAGTCTAATTAATTAATTATAGCCTCAGGTCAATCAAATAGGAAACTCCCTGTCCTAAAACAGAGCATGATCTGGCTCATGCTACAAGCATGATGTGCCTTAGACACACAAATCCTGCCCAGCACCATAAAAAAGGCAGAGGGAGCCATTTGAAACACATATTGAACCCATTCAGAAGCAAAAAACAGTACTTCTGCAGTCTCTTAACTATGTCACCTGTCATACTTGAAAGCAAGGTTCTGACTACAGTACGATCAATTAAACTTTGAACTGACTCAACATTTGCTTAACAGCAGTTTGACTTTACAGCCTTAAAAGAAAATAGCTTCACATTATTTGGCATAATGCTCTTGCTCTTATGAACAGTGCATCACCTAACTCATTATGAGCAGTGCCATATTACAAACCTTCTCTCTTCCTAACCCTCTCCCACAAAGCCAGTAACTTACCACCATCTGAAGTTGGACAGGTTGCATTTTCAGACAAAATTGCAGGAGTTCCAGAATTTGCCACATATGAAGCTTGAGCCTATAAAACATATTGAACATTTGACATACTGGCATTCCAATAAGCAATTTTGAAAAATGTATTCTATTCTTGTTGGGTACATGAAAGAAAAGGAAAAAAGAAAATAGAAAAAAAAGGGGGGGA
This sequence comes from Cetorhinus maximus, assembly GCF_964194155.1. Classification (NCBI taxonomy): domain Eukaryota; kingdom Metazoa; phylum Chordata; class Chondrichthyes; order Lamniformes; family Cetorhinidae; genus Cetorhinus; species Cetorhinus maximus. The sequence goes on from NC_135882.1 coordinate 88,243,869, forward strand.
AAGCTTGCATTTGAGTATTGTTTTAATACTGGCGACACTCTAGTGGTTAAGTTTATAACTGACCTGATATGAATATCAGAGTAAAGGATATTATCATTTGATAGAATATATATGATAGATGTAGCTGAGGTAATATTGTGCACTTCAAAACAATATTCTCCGTGATGATTCAATTACACTCTAGTTTTCAAAGACAGCCACCAATGTGTGACATTTAAAAATGAACTTCAATGAAATTACGATACTTTACTAGAAGTCAGGTGAAACAATCTGATAGGAAAACAATGTGATCAGCAAATCCATGATAACTGTTGTCTGACAGTGCAACAACCATTATCAGGATCAGCTAGAAGTGAAAGCAAATTCCCAACTCTGTTTATTCCCTTCTGAATCCTTTTAAAACATTTCTATTCAGATGATTATAATGGGATATGATTAAAGTTTATTTTATATTTTTTGTATGATGTCTTGAATGTCACAAATGTTTCTGTTGCATAAATCTAACATTTCCATCGTAACTTTTGAGGTCAATTTATGGGAATTTGTTTTCAAAAACGAAAAATCTAGCACTGTTCTCTCTCAGGCTCTTTCGCCCTATCTCCTATTATTACGAGGTAGAAGAATTAAATAAAGCTCTCACCTGTTTGTTTCAATGAATTTAAATTTTGATCTTCTTCGTCACATTATTGTATGCCAGTATTGTGAACTCCCGTGTTTCTCATGTGCTTTATCCCAAAGCCCTTTACAGTCAAAATACTTCATAAGTCTAAGGATTGTTGTAATGTAAGAAACATACTTAGCTGAAGTAGGGGTGGGGGTGAGGAATGAATGATGGCCAGGACATCTTCAAATAGACACAAGGGGTCTTTTACAACTGCTCAAATAGGTATCAGCACTTGACCTTAAAGCTCATCCAGAAGATGTGCACTGCACATCTAGTCTGTACTGGAGTGTCTACCTAAACCAGATTATGTGAAGTCCTAGAGCAAGTTTTAAACATACAACTTTGAAAGACAAGTTTGTTACCAATTTAGAATAGTGTATTTATATTCCCTGGTGAAAAAGTGCATGCAAGCATGATCTGAGAAATTTGTTTGATCACAAATTTAAGGGATGAAATATTTAGATTTTAGCTCGGCATTCATTACCATCTCAGCTGAGCAATTAATTCACATGATTAGAAGGCATGGTACAGGAAGAAAGATTCTGAGAAGAATTGACAATGAACTAATCTAGAGAAAGAAAATAGTAGTTGTCAATGGAAAATAATCAATCTGGCCAAGGCTTGGCTCTGCCAAAGGGTTGCACTCAAATGTTGTGTCCCCCAGCACTGTTTCATTTTCAACATTTACAATCTTCCCTCAGTTTTATCACAAACTCAAATGCATTTGGATAGTTTGGGCTCATGTGTAGCAAACGGCATTTAATGTGAACAAGTACAAGATTATGTGACTATAGAAGAAAGTAAACAATGGAAATATAAACTAAGTGGCTCTACGCTACAAACAATAGTAGGGGATATTACTGCATAGCTCACTGAAATCAACAGCAGTGCGTAAAAGAGGAAAGAAAACTAACTGATTCTTATAACATTTTACCAGCAAAAGAGCACAAATCTTGAGTCTACACGATATTGGTATGATTATATCTGGAGTACTGGGTACAATTTTAGCTATACTACGGCAAGAATATTCAGGTGCTGAAAACAGTGGAGAAAAGGACAACCAAACTGACATCTGGCTAAAGACATCTCAGATTCAAGGAAAAACTGAACAGCCCGGCATTGTTTACTGAAAAGAAAAAGCCCAAGGGAGAGATTATTCAATGTTCTTAAGGGAGCAGAAATTTGAACCTCAACAATCTATTTTTGAACTTGTTACAAGTTCTGGAGCCAGGGGAAATGGTTAGAAAGGTCTAGACGTAGCTAATTTAAGAGAATAGTAAATGTGTTGAACAGACTGCCCAGGGAGACATTGGAAACAGTATAGAGACAAGGATCAGATGGACTGCAGCTTTATCTGGTCCTATTCTTTACTATAGTCCTATGCAAGGGAAACTGCAAGGCTCAGCACAGATGATCACCTTTGAAATCAAGCATAGGTCGTTAGGATGAAGAGCCCTCTGCAATTTGAGTTTGCGAAGCCTCACTGTATGCATGGACCCACAGCATAAGGCTACCCTCAATTTACCACTGACATTGCCAACATAACTAGAAAACTCAAGGATGCCTACTATAAGAAATTGAATGCCACTCATACTCATGCTTGTGGTGTGTGTCAAGATAGATTACAAAAGAAACTTATGCAACTGGCTGTGCTCCCCTTACTTCAACTCACTGTTAAAAAATAGCCTTATTTTACTTTTTTCTTCATACATCTGCCATATTCTCCATTTCTCTCCCCAATGTGCACCTTACCTTCCGTGACCCAAGAGGTAAAAGATATGTGAAATGAAAACAAATGCTTGAATTAAATAGCAATTAGCATCTATAGATTTCTAATGAAAGCTACAAATCAAAAATATTGTAACCAGTCTTTCTGCCTTACAGATAATGACAATCATGCTGTATATTTTCCTGATTTACAAATGCTAGAAATCAAAGGAAAACAAAGATCATACTTATAGCAACTGTGAACATTATTTCACTTTGATTACTGATCAAGAATAACTAAACCAGGCTTACTGGCAATTTTCTATGAATGTAATCTAATTAATGATACAGTATCAACCTAGACTCAACTGAAATCGTTAGAACCTGGTACCAGTCCTAGTCCTAGGAACCAGGCTCCTATGAAAAAACACAAACACTTGTGTTACTATCTCTGGAACTACCAAGAAAATATCATCTCGAAAATCTCTTCATTCTTCAGGCTCTGGCCTCTTGTACTCTAACCCCATTGTCTCACCATTGACAACTGTACCATCAGTCTCCTAGGCCCCAAGCTTTGGAATTCTCTCTAAATCTCTCCATTTCACTACCTTTCTCTCCTTCTTCAAATCTTTTCTGAAAACCTACCTATGATCAAGCTTTTGATCAGCCCTCCTAAAATATATTTTGGCTTGGTGTCCTTCATTCCTTTATATTTATAGGTTTGAATTACATTCCAGCTATGGTGTTTCATTTTTAGATCCAGCACTTAAGTATCCCTGATTGCTTAATGCATAATAAAAGGAACCTTAACTGGCAAGTACTACATTTTCCACTTACCTGGATCACCTTGTCTACTTTAAGGTCTTCTAAGGACGGGTACAAAGACATCTTTAATCAAATGTAAAAGCCTTAGAGGGAAAAAAAATGAATATTTTGTTCACAGGCATTCTCATGATTTAAAATATTGCAAATTACCACATAACAATGCACATAAATGTATACTTTAAAATATGGCAGAAACAGATACCTGTTGTTTTCAATGGTGACATGTCATACTGATGGCTCTCTTATTCAAGTAATTATCTTTCATATACTAATTTATGATTCCTTATTCTCCAGGTGTACATTAACAGGGAATTATAAACATGATACAACCTACCATACTTGCATTGGATGATGGGGTTGAAATTGTTGGACTTGTCCAGAACATTCTTAGCATCTAAACGTATAGTATAAATCCAGCTGAATTGGAGTAAATTCCAATCTCGCAGCAACAGCACTTTTGTCATTTCAGAAGGGCTAACATTTAGTAAAGGTTACAAGCCATGGTTAGTTCAGAAATAATTAGAAATGCAGAAACAAATATAGTGCAGCATTTTGGTACTGGGAATATATGCATATGTTATTGTTTCTTAACCAGTCTTCCTACAATGTATTATGGTATGTGAACATCATTCAGACATGTACTGTGAATACATTCCCAGAAAGGCAACATACATCTTCCCCGACCCCTTGAACAGCAAGTTTCTTTTTGGTAGGGGGTGGGAGGGGGGTGCAGGTGGAAGTGCAATAAAAGAAAAGGTGATACAGATTCATTATTTATGTTTACACTTTCAATATACTGTTCCATCTCTCTGCCACCTCTCAACTCCTCCACTGTTGCTAAATCATCAGGCTGCTGATGAGCAGAAATTTCCAATTAAACACTGAGAAGACTGAAGCCATTGATTTCAATCCCTGCTCCAAACTCAGTTCCTATCCCTCTCCCTGTCAACCATCTGAGACTAACCCAGATTGTCTGCAACTGTGGTGTCATATTTGACCCCAAGATGAGCTTCTGACTGCATACTCAAGCCATCACCAAGGTTGCCTACTAACAGACTTTGCCCCTGCCTCAGCTCATCTGCTGCTGAAATCCATTTTCATACTTCTGTTACCTCCAGATTTGACTATTCCAATACATATCTGGTTGGTCTTCCACATTGTACCATCTGTAATCTTATGCGTCCTAACTCACACCAAGCCCATTCTCCTATCACTCCTTTGCTCACTGACCTACACCCATTACAAAAATCTTGATTTTAAAATTCTAAACCTTGCTGTCAGTGCCTCTGTGACCTCACCCCTCCCTATTTCTGTAATATCTACAACCCTCCAAGATATCTCCACTCATCTAATTCCGGCCTCTTGAGTATCCCCAATTGTATTCACCACTGACTGATGACCATGCCTTTTGTTGCTTAGGCCCTAAGCTCTGGAATTCCCTTACTACCTCTCCATCTCGCTTTCCTTCTTTAAGGCGCTCCTTAAAACACCTTTGAATAAGCTTTTGGGCGTCTGACCTAACTTCTCATGTGGCTCGGTGTTATATTCTGTTTTGTAATGCTCCTGTGAAGCGCCTTGGAAGGTTTTATCACTTTAGAGATGCCATATAAATAAAAGTTGTTGTTGTATGCAAGTTCAAACCAAAAAGGAAAGCGATTTACACTATTTCTGATCATCTGTTATCTTCAGTTACTTTCAAAATCCTGTTAGTTTTGCAAAAAATGGTCCAATCCTCATCAGGATTGAGGTTGAGTGGAGACAACAAATGAATAAGCACAGATTTTAGCTAAATAGTTACCTTTGAAAAAACATTTTTGATACATCTTTTCTCCCCTTTCCAAGACAGTGGGTGAGGAAAGCTGAATACTTTGCACATTTCATCATATCTACTTATGACTTAGAGCCTCCACACTGTACACTTTGAGTCTGAATTAATAAATGGCAAACTACTTGGGCACAAAGTAGCAGTTCAGCACCTTGATGACAGAGCTGGCTATTGCTTTTCTTGCTCAACACTACAAGAGTATGTTTTACTTTTCAGCCGCTGATAAAAAATATATAATTTTAACAGTTATGGAGTACTTCACCTTTGCAATATTTCAGGTTTGCAAATGAGTAACTGAGCTAGGAGTGCAAAAGATTTGATACCCAGTCTCTGACCACTTAGCTGTTCTCAGCTGGGGCAATGGCTTAACAACCCTGGATTTTGGAGGAGGAGGGAAACAAGTTAGCCAGAGTACCCATTTGGGATTGTAATTTAGCAAACTGCATTGGAAATGTATTATGCAAATATCAGAGGGGGACAGGATTGAGCTTGTTTCTTTTACCAAATGACATTAAATTGCCTCTGGATACTCCAAGCTTTGCTTATGAACGACGGCCATTTGGACAAGGTTTTGGAGTGCAACTGACACCCAATGGAACCTTTTCCAGTATTTGTGATATCATAGTATGATGGTCTCAGCAATCCACAGAACCACCAAGTGATTCCATAATTTAAGCTCCACATTAAAAGAAAGATGTTGAGGCAAGAAGCAGGATACAGCAGAAGTTCATTAGGATTCTGCTTCGAATAAAAATACCAAAACAGGCTTAGATTCAGCCTTTTTTGTTTAAAAAGAACACAGGAGATTATAGAGGCATTTGGAATTATGAAGGAATGGAACAGGGAAGGAGGAAACACTTTCTGTTCTAAAGGGTCAGAGCCAGGGGACACAAGTATAAGATTAAATGGAAGAGATTTAGGATGAAGAACAAAGAAATTATTTTATATAAGCACACATTGCATGAGGCTGTGAAAATGAATGACTGGAATTTATGATTGAAGCATGTCAACATTTAATGTTAAATTAGTGAAATATGAAAAGGCAGCTCAATTCAAGGATAAACACCAATGCAGAGTGTGGTTGGGCAGAACAGTCTGTTTCCATGTTGTGATTCCGATACATGAGTTGGTGGGGGTGCAACAAGAGAAAGAGGGAAAAAAGGAACTGTCAGCCTTAGCTCAGTTGGTAGCAATCTTGAACCCTCAATGGCGAGTCCTACTCCAGGACTGAGCACAAAAATCTAGGCTGACACTCCAGTGCATTACCAAATGTGCACTGCACTATTGGAGGTGCTGTCTTTCAGATGAGACGTTAAACCACTACACTCTCAGGTGAAGGTAAAAGATCCCATGAAAAGCTGAGGAGCTATTTCTGATGTCCTGACCAATATTTAGCCTTCAAACAACATGACAAAAAACAGATTATCCAGTCATTATCATATTGCTGCTTGTGAGATCGTGCTCTGAACAAATTGGCTGCTATATTTCCTAATTTACAACAGTGGCTACATTTCAAAAAGTACTTCATTGGCTGTAAAATGCTTTGAAATACCCAGAGGTCATGAAAGGCTATTTAAGCATAAGTCTTTCTTTTCTTTCTAACTCTCAATCCAATTAAGCAAACTAAAGTACCAAGCATAAAACAAAAATTGAACAGATATTCAATCGCTTTGGAAAACAATTTATATTTATAAAATCATAACCACTAGTTGCTATAACTATCCATTTCTTGTTTTATGCAATTTTTAGCCAGTTAGAGCCTTCACACTGAACATTGCTCAATAGTAGTACAGTTTGATTTGGTTAGCAACATTTTGCAACTTGCTAAGTCAGTCAGACAAGGGATTTTCTGGAACATCTCATGTTAAGATACACCTCAAAATTCTACTGCCTAAGTATCTACGATTCTCCTGAGGATGGATTTATAAAACATCTACTGACCCTTTCTGTTGGTTGGCACTCAAACATATTCACTCTTTATCTCTATGCCCTTCCAGCAACTCCTTTGAGAACTCCATATCTTGGTTTTGATTTTAAAATCAAGTGGTCTGAAGTAAGGAGTCGCAAGTAAAAGTTGAATTCAGTATCAGAGCAGTATTGCAGCAGAAAAATAACTGGTGGTAATAATGTTATTGCACCCCTCACAACATTGCTTTGTTATGTGGAAAGCCTGATAGCCCAAGCATGTCCTCATCCTGCCAGGTGAACATAAATTTTGAATTTTAGACACAATTAAATACAGCATTAAATATATATAGCATATCGAAATCCAAGATTTGGTCAGGTTCAAAATGTAAAGACACAATCCTCTTCAACTGCTGATATTAAATCATTCAAATTAGGTATTTTTGCGATTCACTAAAATAGGTATATTGAAGTAAATTCTGCTGTAGCCAACAAGAACTTCCTGTTACAAAAACCTACTAGTGAAGCAGTCCACTAGACAAGATCAATTCTACTCTCAGGCTTTGAAGAGCGTTTAGGTTTCATATGGGGAAAATGTCACATTTCTAATCTAGTTAACTATTACTAATAAAAGGCATTTCTAAAGTGAATGCCATCTAATCCAATGTCAAGCCTATGAAGTCCATAATTTAGATTTTCAGACAGCAGCTCAAAATTACAGTCATATTATCCAGCTGTAAAACTCAGAACTGTAGCTAACTGGGGGAAAAAATCCCTGTTACACAACACTAAGCTTTGAATTCCAAAACTTCAATTTTGGGCTGGCTGCCAAGAAGTGTACACAAGGACAAGGCACAAGTATCCTCCAAAGTGCTTTCTCCCTATTATATGATGGGTGCCCACTTTCTCCACAGTTGCATAGACAAGTAGCCAAAAGGGGAACAAAACAAATTAACACATTGGCATGCCAACATCTTACCAATAAAAGTACTATCCTTGATGATTTCATCAATAAATCCACTACTACCTGTTGTGACATTTAGCAATATAGGCTACCAAGGTTCTAGATTCAATCCCTGATCAGCGATGAGTTACAGTGATGATGGGATTCTACAAATGACCTCAGCAAAGGTGGAGGCTCACAGAGAGAAACGTAATTTACCAACGCAAGAGATGCAATTACAACCTTGCTGTAAGGAATTAGAGAACACGCTTAGTTTAGAAAGTAGATAACTGCTGGGGGAGGTGTGGTGGAGAAATGATATAATCTAGTACAACTTTTACTATAAATTGGAAGTAATCCTTTCTGAACATATTTTATTGCATAGCAAAACAACATGCTTAATGCTTATAAACATACATTTATATGACAGCTTCAACATGAAAAATGTTTAACCTTGGTTGACAAATAGACAAAATAAAAACAAAGAACCAGGAAGAAATTTGGACAGGTGACAAAAGCCAGGTTAACAGATGTGTTTTGAGCAGGTTTTTAAAACGGGTGGAGCGCGCAGGATAGTGACAGAGGTTTAAGGAAGGAGTTCCGAAGAAAAGTACCGAGACAGCTTTCCAACAGTTGTTGGACAAGGGTAAGGGTTTTTTTTGGGGTGGAGGGGGTGCATGGAAAGCTACAGTCACACAAATAGATTATATTAAGGGCTCAAAGGATTGAAAAGTTATATGCAAGGACATTTTAAAAAATTACAAATGAGGACAAGGGTGTTGTTTAGGCTGAGAGAATATAGGTCAGTGAAAATGGGGATGATGATTGAGCAGAAGTTAGTCGTGGATGGATTGATTACCTGCTGCAATGTGCTGATCAAATTGTAGTTTAACAAGGGCAGTGGATGAGAGGCTGGCAAGATAACATTGAGGATAGTTAAATCTGATGGGACATTGGCATATATAAGGGTTGCATTGAGACATACCAAGTACTGTGGAAGTGGAAATAAGCCATCTTAATGATGGATTGAATATGGGTTTTAAAACTGGATCAAATAGGTTGCCAAAATGACAGCCACTCTGGATCAGTCTTCCAGAGTAGCTGGGGAGGGGTTATAGATTTTTATCAGCCAAAGATGATGGCGTTGGTCTCTCGATATTGAACTGAATAACTTCAAGCTTATCCAGAACCTGATGTTTCACAAGCAGTCTGATGGCACAAGACCATTCAATGTAATCAAGAGAAGTGGCAGAGATAGAAAGAGATATGGTTAGAAAATATATGAATGCTGACCTCATGCCTGAAGATGAGGTCAATGCGTGGCAACACATAGATGTAAAGAAAAGATCATTGAGGAACAGCAGAGGGCACAGTGCTAGAAAGAGAATGGAAGGCACTGCTACAAATTACTAGCATCATGTAAACACAAGTTACACAGAAAAATATCCCAAGCCCTTAACAGAAGCACAATCATACAACAGATGTCAAGCCAAAGAGGTTATTAGGAGGGCTCAACAAAGACAGGGATAATAAGCAGAACTTGGCATGGAAAAGTACAAGCATTAGCTGCTCTGGCTGCATTCCATGCACTGTAACAAATATTGACAATGAATTTAGCCATGTAGATACAGGTAAAGATTGAACCTCGATACAAGAAAGTTGTCACACACTATCTAATCGGTGTTATGAGCATCAGCATAACAGCTCAACCGCACCTTACTCCCAGTTGGTTTATCACCCAAGTGCAAAACACCTGGTATGTTGCCAGACACAGCAAGCAAGAAACATTAAGGAAAGAAAATAAAACTGACACTATGCCATCATGCTGTGCTATCAGATTTAGATTAAACTTTTCTTTTGGGTGACGTGGGATATAGAAGTGTTTTCAAAATTATTTCATTTGAAGTTTTCGGACAAGATCCCTTCTTGAAAAAGAAACCTCCTTAATAACTGGTCAAGTTAATGCAGCAGCTTGGATTTATATAGCACCTTTAACATAGAAAAACATCTCAAAAGAGACCGATTCAGAAAAGGAAAAACTTACACCTTACAGTCTGCAACTTTCACAATTGTTTTCTAATTTTTATACAACATACCAGAAATATCAGAATTAATGTAATCAAATCACCATCTGGGAAAATGTGTCTTGCTCGAAATGCAAACAAGTCTCAGGCTTTTTAATATTTGTTCCTGGAATGTAAGCCAGCATTTGTTGTCTATCTCTAATTGCCCTCGAGAAGGTGATGGTGAGCTGTCTTCTTGAACCCATGCAGTCCATATGGTGTAGATACACTCTCAGTGCTGTAAGAAGGGAGTTCCTAGGTTTTGACCCAGCAACAATGAAGAAACGGTGATATATTTCCCAGTTAGGATGGTGTGCAGCTTGGAGGGAACTTGCAGAAGGTGGTGACATGCATCTGCTGGTTGAAGTCACACATTTGGAAGGCGCTGTCAAGGCATCCTTGGCGAGTTGTTGCGGTGCATCTTGTAGATGGTGTACACCACTGTCATTGTGCACTAGCAAACAATAATGTCCATTTAAGTTTTCCCTACTTTCAAACCACAATGGTCTGTGTGGAGCCCCCATAACATTTTTATACAAGTTTCCTTTGATAGCTGGGCCCCTGAGCTTGTGTGAAAAGGAGCACCAGCAGCAGCATCCCAGCTACTGAGCACTTGGTTACAAGCAGGTACTGCACTCTTGACTGTGATAACTGTGTCGCATGTAAAACTACACCTTGCTTCCAAGGCTGAACAAAACTGTTGGCTCTCCTTTTGTTAAGGAGAAATCCATGGGATTCCATTATAACATTTTTACTAACACACCCCAACTGGAGAAAACTTTAAAGCCGAAATTTTCCAGCCCTTCATACCAGTGGGATCTTTCAGTCCCGCTGACGTAAATGGAGATTTCAATGGCTTGGCAGCCTTGCCATGGGGGATGCTTAAAAATTCCGGCCAGTGTCTGTCACTGTGTTCAACATCTCAAAAAAAAATTACAGAAATGAAACAATAAATAATTTGACTTTAAAAAAAAAGACTTTTTTTTAAAAAGTCCATCTTCCAATGTTAAGCAAATGTTAGTTGCAAATTCGCACTGGAAGGAAAATAAAATAAGAAGCGGAGGATTTAAACTGCCTGGGACCAAAAATAAATACAGCGAGTGACCTACCCACAGGACGGACGCTATGCACTATATGCCCGCTTTAAAGACATTAACTAGTTCAGGATAGCATTATGCCTGACACCATAATGTTCAAGCGCTGGGCCCACAGCAGTCACCCCGATTTGCCACACTCTAGGGTGGTTCTGTTCATCACATCTGTTTTAATGGTGCCACCTTTTGCAGGCAAGCTTCTGAAAAGCCCTTTTTTTGCCTTCTTTCTGTTGCCCTGGCTCTTTTTAAATGTTGTCCATCTATGGTACCTCCCAGTTTTGCATAAGAGATCATACTCCAGACACTGTCCTGTGCCCCCCACACACCTTATCCCCACGCTGCCCCACTGCCCCCTCCCTGGCACTGTCCCATGGCCCCCTTCCCTGGCACTGCCCCATGCCCCCTTTCCCAGCACTGTCCCATTGTCCAATGCCCCCTCCCTGGCACTGCCCAATGGTGCCCTCCCTCCCCCATGCCCTCCTTGCCCCCTCCCCTGGCACTGCCCCCTCCCCCAGCACTGCCCCATGGCCCCCTCACCCCACCAGTGCCCCCCTCACCCCACCAGTGCCCCCTCCCCCGGCACTGCCCCATGGCTCCCTCGCCCCACCAGTGTCCCCCTCCCCGGCACTGCCCCGCGCCCTCTCCCTCCCCCTCTCTGCCTGAGCAGCGACATCCGCCCCAATGAGCATTAATACCCACCCCCTGAGCATCAACAGCTGCTCTTGCCTCACTACAATCCCTGCCCCGATACATGGGGATGAGAGCCCCGGGCCCCTACGATTTAAACTAGTCAACTTCCACCCGGGGACGGTGCGCTTCCATGTCCCTGATGCGATTAGAGACGGTTCCTTCAGGGCGACCAGGTACATAGCCGAAAGAACGGTATCTTAACAAAGAGCTAATGGTAGTTTGGGAGCAGCTCGCCTTAGCTGAGCGGTTCGATGAAGGACAGAATAGACCGAGTGAACCTCACCTGAACAGGCTGCTGCTGATTGATGCTAACCGGTCTGTATCACCGAGCCGCCGCCGCTGCCTTCCCTCCGACTCGTGACGGAGACTCAAGACACCGGAAGGAAACGCGTCATGGAAACCGGCGCATGCTCGCCACGCCCGATGGGGGAGGGGGGCCTCGAGCAGTGTGTGAGCAAGGAGCCGCCGGCCTCAGCCTAAACTGTCAATCAACACCCTCAGGTCTCACCAAGGGGGAGGCTCCCCGCTGCCGGCCTCAGATATAGAACCTCACCAAGGGGAAGGCTTCATCCCACTTTCGCAAGAGAGTTCACTACAGAATCGTGACCTAGTAGACGGCACCATTTGAGTATCGGTTTCACTTAATCAGGCGCTTGTGAGTAATATATCCAACACTCACCAAGCATAAATAAAACATACACAACATAGGGATAAAAACAAAAAACTGCGGATGCTGGAAATCCAAAACAAAAACAGAATTACCTGGAAAAACTCAGCAGGTCTGGCAGCATCGGCGGAGAAGAAAAGAGTTGACGTTTCGAGTCCACATGACCCTTCAACAGAACTGAGTAATATTAGGAGAGGGGTGAAATATAAACTGGTTTAAGGTCGGGGGGTGGGGGGTGGGGGGCGGGGAGAGAAGTGGGGCGGGGGTGGTTTTAGGGACAAGTGAGCAGTGATAGGAGCAGATAATCAGAAGATGTCACAGACAAAGGAACAAAGACGTGTTGAAGGTGGTGATATTATCTAAACGAATGTGCTAATTAAGAATGGATGACAGGACACTCAAGGTACAGCTGTAGTGGGGGTGGGGTGGAAAGACTGAGGGCATTACAGGTATAGATTTAAAAATAATGGAAATAGGTGGGAAAAGAAAAATCTGTATAAATTATTGGAAAAAACAAAAGGGAGGGGGAAGAAACGGAAAGGGGGTGGGGATGGAGGAGGGTGTTCAAGATCTAAAGTTGTTGAATTCAATATTCAGTCCGGCAGGCTGTAAAGTGCCTAGTCGGAAGATGAGGTGCTGTTCCTCCAGTTTGCGTTGGGCTTCACTGGAACAATGCAGCAAGCCAAGGACAGACATGTGGGCAAGAGAGCAGGGTGGAGTGTTAAAATGGCAAGCGACAGGGAGGTTTGGGTCTTTCTTGCGGACAGACCGCAGGTGTTCTGCAAAGCGGTCGCCCAGTTTACGTTTGGTCTCTCCAATGTAGAGGAGACCGCATTGGCAGCAACGAATGCAGTAGACTAAGTTAGGGGAAATGCAAGTGAAATGCTGCTTCACTTGAAAGGAGTGTTTGGGCCCTTGGACGGTGAGGAGAGAGGAAGTGAAGGGGCAGGTGTTGCATCTTTTGCGTGGGCAAGGGGAGGTGCCATAGGTGGGGGTTGAGGAGTTTTTCCAGCTATTTTTATTTTTGTTTTGGATTTCCAGCATCCGCAGTTTTTTGCTTTTATCACTGGGAGTCTTGTTAATTGAAAGAGAGTTGGACAATTTTCAGCACTTTTCTTAAGAGAAAATGTTGAGAATACAAAGAAATTTCTTTTCTAAAAAAAGCTCAGATGATCCCAGACTTTCTGCCAGAGTCATCATGGAATCATAGGCAGTTTGTGGCACAGAAAGAACATAAGAACGAGGAGCAGGAGTAGGCAATTCAACACCTCGAGACTGCCCTGCCATTCAATACCATCATGGCTGATCTCATTTTGACCTCAACTCCTATTTACCGCCCTCTCCCCATAACCTTTCAACACATTACTAATTAAAAATCTGTCTATCTCCTTAAATTTATTCAGCGTCCGGCATCCACTGCACTCTGAGGCAGTGAATTCCACAGATTCACAACCCTTTGAGAAAAGTAATTCCTCCTCATTGCTGATTTAACTCTACCACGCCTTAGCCTAAAACTATGGCCTCTTGTTCTAGAATGCCCCACAAGGGGAAACATCCACTCCACGTCTACTTTGTCTATCCCCTTTAGCATCTTATATACCTCAATTAGACCTCCTCTCATCCTTCTAAACTCGTAGGCCTAAACTGCTCAATCTCTCTCATAAGACAAGCGCTGCATCTCTGGAATCAATCTAGTGAACCTCCTCTGAACTGCCTCCAATGCAACTACATCCTTCCTCAAGTAAGGGGACCAATACTGTGCACAGTACTCCAGGTGCAGTCTAACCAATGCCTTGTACAGTTGCAACAACACTTCCCTATTTTTATACTCTATTCCTTTAGCAATAAATGCCAAAATTCCATTTGCCTTATTACCTGCTGTACCTGCATATTAGCTTTCAGCAATTCATGCACGAGGACACCCAGATCTCTCTGCACTGAAGCATTCTGAAGTTTCTCTCTATTTAAATAATAAGTCGCCTTTTCATTCTTCTGACCGAAATGGATAACCTCACACTTATCCACGTTAAACTCCATCTGCCAAAATTTGGCCCATTCACCTAACCTGTCCATATCCATTTATATATTTCTTCATTGCAGCTTACTTTCCCACCTATTTTGGTGTCATCTGCAAATTTAGCTATAGTACCTTCTATCCCTGAATCCAAGTCATTAATATAGATCGTAAATAGTTGGTGCCCAAGGACCGAATCCTGTGGCACCCCACTAGTTACAGCTTGCCATCCAGAAAAAGACCCATTTATCCCGACTCTCTGCAGTTAGTTAGTTAGCCAATCCTCTATCCAAGCTAATATATTTCCCCTAACTCCGTGTGATCTTAGCTTGTGTATTAATCTTTTGTGCGGCACCTTATCAAAGGCCTTCTGGAAGTCCAGAAATACTACATCTACAGGATCCCCAATATCCACTTTGCTTGTCACATCTACAAAGAACTATAGCAAATTAGTCAAACATGATTTACTCTTCATAAAACTGTGCTGACTCTGATGGATTGCATTTTGACATTCCAAATGCCCCATTACTACTTCCTTAATAACGGATTCCAACAATTTCCCAACGACAGACATTAAACTAACTGGTCTATAGTTTCCGACTTTCTGCCCTCCCCCCCCCCCACTTTTTTTTGAATAAGGGCGTTATATTAGTATTTTTCCAATCCACTGGAACTTTTTCAGAATCCAGGGAATTTTGGAATATTATAGCCAATGCATCCACTATCTCTGCTGTCACTTCCTTTAAGACCCTGGGGTATAGGCCATCAGGTCCTGGGGACTTGTCACCCTTTAATCCCAATAGTTTGCTCAGTACTTTTTCCTCTCGTGATGGTGATTGTTCTAAGTTCCTCCTCTATACCCTCTGCACTACCTGTTACTATTGGGGTGGTACTCCTGTCCTCCACCGTGACAACTGAGGCAAAATATTGATTAAGCGTCTCTGGCATTTCTGCATTCCCCACTATTAACTCCCCAGTCTCATCCTCCAAGGGACCAACATTCACTTTAGCTACTCTCTTTCCTTTTATATACTTATAGAAGCTTTTGCTATCAGTTTTTACATTTTGCACTAGTTTTCTTTCATAATTTACCTTTGCTCTTTTTATTATTTTTTAGTAACTCTTTGTTGATCTTTAAAAGTTTCCCAATCTTCCAGCCTGCCACTGACCTTTGCAATTTGGTATGCCTTAGTTTTTGCCTTTATGTTATCTTTAACTTCCTTGCTTAGCCATGGATGTTTTTTCCCCCTCTTACCATCTTTCTTCCTCTTTGGAATATATTTTACTTGGGAGGAACTGAATATCTCCTTAAATATCTGCCACTGTTACGCACTTGGCCTTTCTTTTCCACGTTGGAGGAAGTGACAAGAGAATGCAGATTGCATCTGTCAAATTTTGGGCAGATGCGCTCAAAGGACATGCAAATGGATACGTGTTCCTGATCTCCAGCACAGATTTGGTGTGCAGTAGAGATTTAATTATGAGCACCAGACTGGGATGGTGGACTCTATTGAATGTATGCATCTTTTTTAAGATTTGAATTTTAAAACAAATATCTACTGAGTATGTGTTTTCACAGTGGGAAACTTGAACTGTGTACCCACATAGGATATGTTAGATCAGTTGTTTTATAAAATGATTTAAGAATGTTGGAACCTGAATTTTAGAAATTGAAGTGGTTTTACAACAAGCTATTATGATTTTGTTATATTTCAGAGAGACGGTGATATCCTAGAAAAATACAGACAGCGATGTGATGCTTGAACACCTGCTTAACCAGTTCGGATTTAGCGTCTCAATTCGATTATTTGTTTTCAATAAATGTAATTATGCTGTTGTGCTAACTTTTTATCTAGCTACGGTTCTGCTAAATCTAGGACTACAATCCAGTGTTCTCAAAGCTCAAGAATGCCCACTGCTCTCAAACTTCATGATCTTCCCACTGCCTATTGCTTGTAAGATAATTTCCAACTCCAACTTGCTAAGTGTTGGCTGCTCTTCAAATGTGAAACTGCTTTAAAAAGAGATAATGTGAAGAAGACATTTAAGACAACTGGTGGCTGGGAAAGGTTCGAGGCAAGTCGCATCAGACAATCCTTGTTCGAATATTTTTTTAAAGGCGAGAAACTAGGAACTGTGGATAAGCAAAGAGATTTGGATGCCCCTATGCACAAATCACTAAAAACACAGGTACAAAAAGTAGTAACATTAATGTAATGTTGACCTTTAAACTGAAGAGGGCTCTTAAAAGGATTTGATCGGATATATACAAAGAAGCAATTTCCTTTAGCGTCAGTTTACATTGAGTAGAAGGTACACTTACCCTAGTGGAGCACAGCAGATCATTTATCCTCTTTCAACACTTGGCTGTTTCCTTTTTGGGCTCCACGGGTGCCAATCACACATGCGACCTCCTCCCAGGCTGCCATGGTCAGACAGGAAGGCAAATGGAATTTTGGCCTGTATTGCTAGGGGGTTGGAGTTTAAAATAGGGAAGTATTGTTACAACTGTACAGGGTGTTAGTGAGGCCTGAAGGGTTCTCAAAATTCCCACATTTTTCATATCATCAACAAGGATATGACTTTTGGACTTTTATGGCAGAGGACCCAACTGCTGAGTTAAGTGTAGAACCCTGCAGACAGGAGGCTAGGCCCATAAAGGCCTGGGACTGGACATGCCCGGGCTTGTTGAGTGCAGTGTGGATTGTTGCCTGGAACCAGACAACGAGAGGAGATGGAATACGCATTCTACCCTTTAAAACAATCAACCCAGAGAAAGACTTCATCTTACACGAAACTAAAGCCCATCAAAATCTTACATAAATAATCGCTACTAACTACTAAGGCAGAAGGCAGCAATCAATGTAATTATGCGAACCAATCAATGCTCCACATATACAATGGCTTTCAGTTCAAGACTAGTTATGAGGACAGGAAGACAATGATAAACATCATGCAAGCCCATTAAAAACAACGAGACAACAATCATCTGAAGAAGCCCACCAAAATCAGACAAAGAACGAACCTTGATTTGGATTCAGTTAAGAAATTCAAAAAAAACAGTATAACTGGGCCATCAGTTACGAAGGAGAGGGGTGAGCAGTTTTTGGAGTGGTTGAAGCAGAGTTTAAGCAGGGAGAGGTAGTTGAGCAAAGCGGAGAAAGGAGATCTGGAGGTTTGCAGGCCCGCAGGCAACATCATGGTGAGGGGCATGGGGTGGCAGGCTCAACCAATGACAACAAGGCTGCAACCGCAGCCCTCCACGAAGATCGACCATCCGCAACCACGCCCTCCACCCAACTGAAGAACCTTCGCAGATTCCACAGACCGGGACCACGTGGGGACGGCAGGCCCCAGAGGACACAAAGAGCGTACCCCAAAACTGCAACCGGCTTACCTGGCTGGATTTCGAACTGTCAAGAAACCTTGGTTGGTGAGCATGATCCCTGACCTCTCCTAGTTCAATTTAGTTAGGTTTTGGGGGTGGGACAAGGGTAAGGGGATTAGTAGTGTGATTTTCCCTCATTATGCCGTGTGTTTCCCATTCTTAACTAAGTGTACTTTGTAAGTCTGTATAATCTCAGTGTAATCCCAATGTTATAAATTAATTTGTGACTTCAATAAACCCAGTTTTTTTCTTGCACCAAAACCAGTTGTCTGCTGCACTTTGTCACAACCCCCAAATAAGTCCAAGGTCTAGAACCCAGGGAGTGGTAGCGATTCGGACCGCTCAGAAGTCAGAAGTGAAGCTCACACATACCACCACCCCCTACAGGCTGCACCTGGAGTACTGTGTACAGTTTTGGTCCCCGTATTTAAGAAAGGATATACTGACATTGGAGGCAGTTCAAAAGGGATTCACTAGGCTGATTCCTGGGATGAAGGGGTTGACTTGTCAAGAATGGCTAAACAGGTTAGGACTTTATTCATTAGAGTTTAGAAGAATGAGTCTTATTGAAACGTACAATATTCTGAGCGGGCTTGACAGGGCAGATGTTAAAAAGATGTTTCCACTAGTGAGGGAAGCTCGAACTAGGGGACATAGTTACAGAATAAGGGGACACTCATTTAACACTGAGATGCAAAAGAATTTCTTCTCTCAGAGAGTTGTGAATGCCTGGAATTCTCTATCCTAGAGAGTTGTCGAGGCTAGAGTGTTCCTATTCCTTACACTCTTAGATATTTTAATTGAATTCAAATTTCACCATCTGCTGTGATTGGGTTTGAACCCTGGTCCCCAGAGCCTTACACTGGGTGTCTGGGTTACTAGTCCAGTGACAATATCACTATGCCAGCAGGCATTCGCAAAGTTACAGTCTACAGGGATCTCACACACTATCTGCATAAGGGACATCATCACTGATTCTCTCACACACACGTTTACACCTCCATCTCTTGTCACATCCTGCACAAGTCATGCCTTCAGTCCTTACATCGGTCCACTCAGCACACACAGCAGGCATGCATGCTTATCACATGTGTTGACAACCGTCCTGCTTACAGTCTGTCCATCTGTCTTTATGCAGGAAAAGATTGCCCAGAACAAGAGGGAGAGATCCCAGACAGGAGTAGGTGGGGGGGGCGGGGTAGTGGGGGTGCAGGGTAGGGGAATGCCAGAGCTCAGGCCACTCACCCACTTTGAAGAGCAGGCGACAGAGCTGGCTGGCAAGGACAGGGACCATTCTTGCACCAAAGGCAAGACCGGCGTCTCCCAACAAAGCCAGTGAGGTTCCATCCAGTAGTCTTTTTTCACAATCTGAAATTGTGTGCTTTTTAATGTAGATGACTATCCAGCCAATCCCTGACTATCTCCTCTCTATTATAGCCACCAGCAAGAAGGAGGCACTCTGCCAGCCAGCCCATCAGCCCTAGTCCCCAGACCACCTCAGATGAAGGCCCTAAAGATGCACTAGATGTCGAGCTGTCACTGCGTTCACCTGCACCCTCCACTAATGCAAAGACACACACCTCGGTGGTACCTAGTTTTAGAGCAAGCTTTGGGTCACCATCTGGTGAGCACAGCACAGATTTGGGCCCACAGCAGGCGAAGGCAGTGACAGTCAAGGTCATTGACATTTGGAGGACTGCTGGAGGCCAGGCTCCTGCTGAGTCCGAGTCTGATGACGAGCCATTGGAATCAGCCATCAGAGAGATGTTGGAGCTCCAAAGACAGGCAGGGGTATAGCAGGCAGGGTTTTCAGAGGCAGGCAGCATATTAGAACGGAGGATGGAGGAGTCCATCCATATTCTGTCTGATGTCATGGCACCAACATGCCAGCACATCAAGGTCACCATTTGAAGGGTGGCATCTGCCATTGAGACCCTGGTCCAGCAGTTTGTGCCGGATGTGCACTCGGACCTGCACACCGTCACTATAGCCATGAGTGGGATTCATCAGTGGCTATGTGAAAGGGGGACGGTGCAGCTCAATCTCTCTCCAGGAGCTCCTTCTCCTCAAGGAGTCATGGAGGGACCCTTGGACACTCACAGGGAGAAGGAGCTACAGCCAGACAACCTGGTGCAATCCACCCAGGACTCTCCAAGGCTGTCCAGCTGCTCCAAGTCTTCTCTGCCTATGGCCCCAGCTACTCCAGCTGCTCAGGCGAGGAGGGTCCACCTGTCCCAAAGCAGGAGACACAAATCGGGACAGGGCCCTCGAGACCTCGGCCGTCCAACAGACGTCAGCCAAAATCATCATAGACAACAGGGCATAGCAGTCAGTAGGCGCTGCTGCAGATGATGGGGATGCACCTAGACATAGCGGAAGGATAAGGAAAATTAAGAAACGCTGAAAGAACAATGGTAGCACAGGTGTTCACTCACTGTATATATTTTGCACATCTGTAAATATATTTTACTTTTCTGAAAGTTTCATCTCATGAATGGCTCTTCTATCTGATGCAATGCTCATATAAGTGTAACAGATGGCCCCTCCTCCTTACTTATCTCCCATCATGTGCCTCAGGTCTGATCGCTGATAATTGCACAATGTTCAGCACCATTAGCGACTCCTCAGATACTGAAGCGGTCTATGTCCAAATGCAGCAAGACCTGGACAACATCCAGGCTTGGGCTGACAAGTAACATTCGTGCCACACAAGTGTCAGGCAATGACCACCTCCAACAAGACATAATTCAACCAGCACCCCTTGATGTTCAATGGTATTACCATCACTGAATACCCCATTATCAACATCCTGGGGGTTACCATTGACCAGAAACTGAACTGGACTAGCCATATAAATACTGTGGCTACAAAAGCAGGTCAGAGCCTAGGAATCCTGCGACAGGTAACTCACCTCCTGACTCCCCAAAGCCTGTCCACCATCTACAAGGCAGAAGTCAGGAGTGTGATGGAATACTCCCCACTGGTGTGGATGAGTGCAGCTCCCACAACACTCAAGAAGTTTGACAATGTCCAGACAAAGCAGCCCGCTTGATTGGCACTACATCCACAAACATTCACTCCCTCTACCACTGACGTGCAGTAATAGCAGTGTGTACCATCTACAAGATACACCACAGGAATTCACCAAGGTTTCTTTGACAGCACCTTCCAAACCCACGACCAATACCATCTAGAAGAACGAGGGCAGCAGAAAGATGGGAACACCATCTTGCACCACCAGTGCAAGAGGGCAGTTCACCACCACCTTCTCAAGGGCAACTAGGGATGGGCAATAAATGTTGGCCCACCAGCGAAGCCCACATCCTGTGAATGAATTAAAAAAAAGGTCTCACGGGTACGTCTGCCATGTCAAGCCCATGCTATGGCATCTTCCTGTGGGCCGTCAACATCCTTGCCCTCAATAAGTTCAACCCTCTCGACATCTCCGCATTGAAGGAGACATCCAGCTCCTCCATCTGTCCATCTGGCAACTCATCCCCCCCTATGGAGCGCTAGGTTGTATAAGGCGTTGCAAACCTTGATGATGCAGGACACCCTCTGAGGAAAGTACTGGAGGGCACCACCTGGCCGGTCCAGAAATCTGAAATGCATTTTCAACGTGCCAATGCTCAATAAAGGAGCTTGTAGCGGAGTGAGCCACATTGTGCCTCACCTCTGAAGCACTCTGTGGGTGCCAAACGGGCGTCATTAGCCATACCTTTTGGGGGTAGCCTTTTCACTGATGAGCCAACCCTGAATGCGCTGAGTCCCTCAAAAACTTGTGGCACCTACGGGTGACTCAAGATCTAAGAGTCGTGCGAGCTCCCAGGGTATCTCACACAGACCTACATAATCTGCTTTTGGAGATCATAGATCAACTGCACGTTGAGAGGATGGAAGCCTTTTCTACTGAGGAATTGTTGTGGCTGCTACCAGAGAGCACTTAATGCCATGTGTGCAGTCTATGGCACCCTGCACCATGGGAAGGTACAGATCATTGCAAATTCCACTGCTCTGGCAGCCTGGCCTGCTTCATCCAGTGAGCACTAGACGTAATTTTGTGCCTTACTGAATAGAGCGTGGTGACCTCTCGGGTGCATTTATGAGCAAAGGATTGTGATATTCTGCAGTGGAGTCCAGGAACAAGCCACTTGCAAAAAGGTTGAGTGTGGCAGTCACCTTTAGAGCCACTGGGAATGGATAGCTTCCCAGGCTGTACAGCGTCGGCTCCTCCCGAAGAATGTGGTAGATGTGAGCCACCCCACGCCCACTGACAAGCGAAGGCATCTACAGAACAGTCTCTCACTCATCTGTTTGTATGAGAAGCATCTTCAGTACACTCTGGCTTGGGTTAAACGCCTCCGTGGAATTGGTCTCTCCTCCTCAGCTTCTGGGTCTTCATGAAGCTCCTCTGGCCCATGTTTCTCAGGGTGAAGCTCTTCCCTTTGCCCTGCCTGACAGTGATGGACCCTTCCTCCCCCTCTCAATTGCATGAGAACCATGAAAAAGGCAGTATTGCCTGCTGCCTCCATTCTGCACTCCTCCTCGTGTCTGAGGAAAAATTGATCATTGACATGATTGAACGTTACCCTGCAATGATCACCTTCCATCGCCAAACTAGGGAGTCATTGTGAAGCCCTTGGGCTGCCCTCATTCCAGGAATGCTATCCCCAGATCATCCCTAACAGTTCCAGTTTAGGATCATTGGAAGCTGAGTCACCCTCTATACTCCCCAACATCTCAGGAATGACAGCCCATTCACAAAGAGGGTTGGGTCTGGACGAGTGCAGCCAGGTGCTATCAACTTCAGTCAGGGCACTGTAAGGCTGCACCCTTTGGAGTAGACTAGAGCCCAGCCTTGAACTAATGTAATGACTGTCATCGTAGAGCCGTGAAAAGCCTGAGCTGCTCAGCTGCAATGTTTAGGGGTCTTTTTATTCATTCATGGGATGTAGGCCTGCTGGCTAAGCCAGCATTTATTGACCATCCCTAATTGCCCTTGAGAAGGTGGTGGTAAGCTACTTTCTTGAACTGCTGCAGTCCATGCAGTGTAGGTACACACACAGTGCTGTTAGGGAGGGAGTTCCAGGATTTTGACCCAGTGACAGTGAAGGTACGGTGATATATTTCCAAGTCAGGGTGGTATGTGGCTTGGAGGGGAGCTTCCAGGTGGTGGTGTTCCCATGTATCTGCTGCCCTTGTCCTTCTAGATGGTAACAGTCTTGGGTTTGGAAGGTACTATCTAAGGAGCCTTGGTGAGTTCCTGCAGTGCACCTTGTAGATGGTACACACTGCTGCCACTGTGCGTCAGTGCTGTTGGGAGTGAATGTTTGTGGAAGGGGTGCCAATCAAACGGGTTGCTTTGTCCTGGATGGTGTCAAGCTTCGTGAGTGTTGTTGGAGGTGCACTCATCCAGGCAAGTGGGGAGTATTCCATCTCATTCCTGACTTGTGCCTTGTAAATGGTGGACAGGCTTTGGGGAGTCAGGAGGTGAGTTACTCGTCACAGAATTTTCTAGCCTCTGACCTGCTCTTGTAGCTATAGTATTTATATGACAAGTCCAGTTCAGTTTCTGATCAATGATAATCCCTAGGATGTTGATAGTGGGGGATTCAGTGATGGTAATGCCATTGAATGTCAAGGGGTAATGGTTATATTCTCTCTTGTTGGAGATGGTCATTGCCTGGCACTTGTGTGGCGTGAATGTTATTTGCCACTTGTCAGCCTAAGCCTGGTCATTGTTCAGTTCTTGCTGCATTTGAACATGAACTGCTTCAGTGTCTGAGTCATCGCAAAGTGCTGAACATTGTGCAATTATCAGTGAACATCCCCACTTTTGACCTTATGATGGAAAGAAGGTCATGATGAAGCAGCTGAAGATGGTTGGGCATAGGAATTCCTGAAGTGATGCCCTGGAACTGAAATGATTGACCTCCAGCCAGCAGAGATTTTGCCCTGATTCCCATTGACTCCAGTTTTGTGAGGGCTCTTTAATGCCTTGCTCGGTCAAGTGCTGCGTGGTTGTCAAGGGCAATCACTCTCACCTCACCTCTGGAGTTCAGCTCTTGTCCATGTTTGAACCAAGGCTATAATGAGGTCAGGAGCTGAGTGATCCTGGTGGAACCCAAACTGAGCATCAGTGAGCAGGTTATTGCTAAGCAAGTGCCTCTTGATAGCACTGTTGATGACCCCTTCCATCACTTTACTGATGATCATGAGTAGACTGATGGGGCAGTAATTGGCCGAGTTGGATTTGTCCTGCTTTTTGTGGATGGGACACACCTGGGCAATTTTCCTCATTGCCGGGTGGGTGCCAGTGTTGTAGCTGTACTGGAACAACTTGCCTAGGGGTGCGGCAAGTTCTGCAGCACAAGTCTTCAGTACTATTGCTGGAATATTGTCAGGGCTCATAGCCTTTGCAGTAGCCAGTGCCTTCAGCTATTTCTTGATATCACGTAGTGTGAATTGAATTGGCTGAAGACTGGCATCTGTAATGCTGGGGCCTTCAAAGGAGGCCGAAATGGATAATCCACTAGGCACTTCTGGATGAAGATTGTTGCAAATTCACTTAGCTCTGTGTATTGCATGCTGCTTACATTTTTTGGCACACAAGTAGTCCTGAGTTGTAGCTTCACCAGGTTGACAGCTTATTTTTAGGTATTCCTGGTGCTGCTCCTGGCATGCCCTCCTGCACTCTTCATTGAACCAGGGTTGATCCCCTGGCTTGGTGGTAATGATAGAGTGTGGGAAATGCCGGGCCATGAGGTTACAGATTGCGGTTGAGTACAACTCTGCTGCTGCTGATGCCCACAGCCCCTCATGGATGCCCAAACTTGAGTTGCTAAATCTGTTCAAAATCTATCCCATTCAGCGTGGTAGTAGTGCCACATAACACGATGGAGGGTATCCTCAATGTGAAGACAGAATTTCATCTCCACAAGGACTGTGCAGTGGTCACTCGCACTGATACTGTCATGGACAGATGCATCTGTGGCAGACCGGTTGGTGAGAATGAGTTCAAGTATGTTTTTATTTCTTATTGGTTCCCTCATCACTGGACGCAGACCCAGTCTAGCAGCTATGTCCTTTAGGCCTTGGCCAGCTCGGTCTGTAATGGTGCCACCAAGTCACTCTTGGTTATGGACGTTGAAGTCCCCCAAACAGAGTACATTCTATGCCCTTGCCACACTTAGTGATTCCTCCAAGAGGTGTTCAACATCGAGGAGTAGTAATTCATCAGTTGAAGGAGCATGTAAGTGGCAATCAGCAGGAGGTTTCCTTTCCCATGTATGGCCTGAAGCCATGAGACTTCACGGGGTCATTGGAGTATTTTGCATATGTATTTTAGTTGTTGCCCCTTTAAAGATGGATCCTTCTGAAATTTGCTTGTTCCTGTGAGAGGGACAAATAGTCGTTCATACCCATTCAACGTTTGGCCCCAAGGAATAATGGATTTCTGCAAGAATGCGCACCATGGCTGGGATTTTCCATTCCTGATCGGCGGGCGTCATGGCGGGCGCGAGAGCTTAATCTCGCGAGAAGGCCCAAAACTGTTTTTATGTTGATGTTAAATGAGGAAGCGATTGTACACTTCAGCCGTCAGTGGCAGGTCACGTTTCCTGCCACTGAACTTCGCAAACATCATTAGCATAAATCAGCATCTCATTATGACACCTGCTCACCGGAATCATCCCCCCATGCTGGATTAAGGGCCCATGTCGGCGTGCAATTATAACGACGCATTTCTCAACAGGATTCAAATGACATGCAGCTGGCAGCCTGCACTTCACTCCTGAACCTGAGGTTAGTTTGCATACCATGCATTGCGCAGCGGCCGCAGAGGGAAGCGCCAGGCTTTGCAGGCTGCACCACATCGGCTTCAGAAGGGACTCAAAGCAAGTCTTTACAGTTACCACAGCAGGCTAAGGTGGTGGTGGTTTTTACTGGGCTGCAGGGCAAGGGCTCCACTGGGGAAGGGGCCAGAAAGGACTGAGGGAAGGGAAGGGTCTGCAGGGCAAGGGCTCCATTGGGGAAGGGGCCAGTCAGGCCTGAGAGAAGGGAAGGGGCTGCAGGGCAAGAGCTCAGTTGGGGACAATGAGTGGGGAAGATTGCACTGAGATACATGACTGGGTGGTGGGGGGCATGAAAAGGCCACTCAATTGAACTGATAGTTCCAGAATGAGGGCAGAGGCACAGCTGGGACAGGTTAATAGCTGTTCAATTGACATGCAGGGAGTCAGTAAAGCGATGCCATAATGCCCATTCATGCAACACTGATCCCTCAAATGTGAGTCACCAGATCCCTGACAAAAATTGTTCCCCTAGTTTTAACCCCTCATTTGCAGCCTTCAAATTTACTAGAGCATTATGGAACTGCAGAACTATTGGGCGACTCGACAAGCTTGGAAATGTGGCCGTTCACCACTCACAGAGGAGAAGCCTCCAGACCACTAAACTAATCTCATGTACTCACTGAACATTCACCCTCATGTTTAGTCCAAACAATGCAGTCTTGGAGTGCAGGCAATGATGATCCCAATGCCTGGGCTGAAAGTAGAACATCCAGTCACCTGGCTGAAGCTGCCGCCAGTCAGTTGTGTGGGCTGGGGGTTGGGGGGGTAGGGGTTTGTGGTGAATGTTCATGCGCACCCTGCACTGGGCATCATATCAATCATAAATTTCTGCCTCGGATTCTCTGGGGAGAATATTACAGACAAACAGGGTTTTATTATTTCAGGGGCCAGCACTCTCTGGCATGTGTGAAAAGGCCTTGAGCCCACAATCACAGACAGAAAGTGGACTTTGGCAACAAATGCTGACTCTTGCGTGCTTGATACTGCAGTGAGGAGACCATCAGGAAGATGGAGCCTGGTTATCACTGCCTGAATTATTGCTTATAGGCAGAACAGAAGAATGAGAAAAAGGCAATGGAGGTGCCTGGCTCGCCAAAGAGAGAAGCAGAACCCTCAAAACCAAGGGGCAGCTGGTCCTCTGGACGCAGAGGATGATCTGCAGAGAGCCGTAATTCGTAGGCACCTCGCTAGACCCAGTGTATATACACGTCACATGTGTTGTCTGCAGCACTGAGCCTCCACACGTCAAGGGATCTGGTGACTCACATTTGCCACATTCTGCAGGATTTGGCTTGCCACGGGGACTTGGAGGACATCCATTGCCAGTGGCTGTGAAAGTAACAGCCGCATTCAACTTCTATGCCAGTGGCTCCTTCCAGGGCTCCACTGGGGACCTTTGCAGAATCTACCAAACGTCCACCCACAAATGCATCCAGAAGGTCACAGACACCGTTTTTGCAAAGGCCCACAATTTTGTCCACTTTGACAGAGATCTAGCAAGCCAGGACACAAGAACACTGGGCTTTGCAGAGCTTTCCGGTTTCTCACAGGTGCAGGGCGCCATCAACTGCATTCATGTAGCTATAAAAGCTCCCCGGCAACAGGCATCCAGTACGTCAACTGGAAAGGTTACCACTTGCTCACTGTGCAGCTGATGTGTGACATAACAAACTTATCAAGCAGCTGTGTGCCAGATTCCCAGGTAGCATCCATGACTCGTACATCCTGAGTAGGTCTCAGATCTCTGACATCTTCGAGGGACCACACAGGATGCAGGGTTGGCTCCTCGGGGACAAGGGTTATTCGCAAAGGACGTGGCTGATGACGCCTGTGTGGCAGCCTCAGACCCCTGCAGAGAGAAGGTACAACAAGGCTCATGCCGCAGCCCGGACATTGGTGGAACACACTATAAGGATTCTGAAAATACAATTCCCATGCCTGGACAGATCTGGTGGAGCACTCCAGTACACTTCTCAGAGGGTCTCATGCACCATCGTGGCTTGCTACGTGCTACACAACCTGGCGCTACAAAGGGGGAAATACTTGGCAGATGATGATATGGAGGAGCTGCACGTCCCCTCCAATAAGGAGGACCTTGAAGGGGATGATTGTGATAGTTCTTGGAAGCCACGGATGCAGGCAATAAGGCCATTGTATAGGCCAGGTGGGCGTGCTTGTGAGGATGACGAGATGCACTGAGGATCCTCCTGCACAACTCTCCTCCATCACAGGCCAGCATGACCGCCAACATAGTTACTCCTCTAATTTTGCCCATGAACTTCCAGATGACAGTGCATCGTTGCACAGAATACTCACATGGCCCTGATGCTGTGAAGGATGAGCAAGCCTCAAGGTCATGTGTCAATGCTGAGATGAGGTGCTACCTAGAGGAGGGCGATCAGGCATCAGAAAGTGCTGCCTCTTCACACGTCTATCCAGCATCCTAGTCGCAACAGCATCCTACAAGACACAGGGGCGCTTGCATGACCCTCAATGGCCTAGTGCCTGCATGCCTTCAACCTGGCAAGGCTCCTCAAGGAGATCAATCAGAAGCAACGCAGCCACACACAATGTGTTACATTGATGGTGACACAGAAACATAACACTTGGGACAAGGTAGCTGATGAAATACCGCTGCTGCGACTTCACATAGAGATGACTCAGTTGGCTGTGATACACTCTGTGAAATGACAGTGACATCCGGCAGTTAAGTTAGGGATCCTGAGCTGCATTTCTCCTAACCCTAATATGAAGGCGGCGTACCTGAGCATGATGCAGCCAGACACTTGGCTGCCTGATATTGAGCTGCCTCCTCTTACACACCTCATGGCCAGCCCTGGCCCTAGAAATGTCCAAGATGATCAGAGAACATGAAGCTCTTAAGGGCACGCACCATTGCTAATGAGGAGCACTGTTCTGCTTCTTTGCATGTTCATTCCTATTCCATTGCTGCCCTCCACATTATCTGAAGCAACAATGTGCGATTTTGTAGCGTGCTTAAACGTTGTTTTGGCCTCCAGAAATCTCCATTTGGAAGTCGCATCAGTAACCTCTTCGAGTGTCAAGGTGATGGGACGCACGCCGCTGTGTACCAACTTTGTGACCAGACCCTTCTCCCTGGAATAGTCACAACTATAGGGTGAGAGATGGTAAAGGTTGGACATCTCAGCGCCTGCACACAAATGTGCCATTGCTCCATCACCTTGAGGCTCAGTTTTGCTCAGCTCAGCAGATTGACACTGGGAATGTTGGAAACCTGTTTGGCTGAGGGGCAGAGCATATAAGCTCCGAGTATAGGCTCATATCATTATAACCCTGCCAAGAGACAGTGGGCAGATGGAGTTGGGTGGCACATGAGCCTTCTCCATGCGTTAGCACATCTCTCCTTAAACACCACACGTTTACCTGTCAAGAATGCAGATGAGATGGGACCTACGAGGCATGGAAACAAAGTTTGTTCATCAAGCACGTTAAACATGAAGGTGCAGGCATTACTGATATGGAGCATTATGTTGAAACGGGACACTCTGTGGTGAAATGATAGCACACTGCATAGAAGAGAGGCCCAGGATAAAGACAATTGCCCTAAGTGAGCGCAAGAACCAGGGTATCACATGTGATTGACAGTAACACAGCTCATCATAAGAAGAAGGCATAGACAAGAGGAGATATGAAATGATTGCGAGTCTATTTACGTTTGAGCACATGATATATATGTGGTTAACAACCATGGCAACTACATCTCTTCCCTTTCCTTACCCTGCCGTTACGTCCCGGTGCTCCCCAACATCCACAGCAGAGGTGGAGGTAGTCTACTGACTGCTTGCCTGTTGTCTGTGATGATCTTGGCGGGTGTCCTCTGGAGGGCCGAGGCCTGTGAGCCCCAGCCTGCTTTAGGTGTCCTACTGTGGGGCAGGTGGACCTTCCTCGGCCTGTGGGGCTGGAGCTAATGTAGTCACAGGAAGAGGGGATTTGGATCAGCTGGTCACTCCTGGGATCATCTGGGTGCATGGCCCCAGGTGAAGCTGCTGGTCCTCCTCCCTATGGATGGCCGAGGGCCCCTGGCTGACTCCTTGTGGAGAAGGGGCAGCTAGAGTGAGATTGAGGTGCCCCACAGCCCTCTCGCGTTGACACTAATGGATGCCACCAATGGCTATTGTAATGGAGTGCAGCTTCTGCAGCAGTGCAGGACCGATGTCTTGGACCATGAACTCCACAGCGGCTGCTAACCTGCCAGTGTTGACCTTGGTGCGATGGCACGCTGGTGCTATTGCCTCAGACTGAAGGAGGAAGGACATGTCCATCGTTCATTGCAATCTGAGGAATGCAGCTGACACCCTTTTCTGATGTTCCTGTGCTTGACTTTGCAACTTCAGCAACTGATTTAATACCACATCTTGAGCCTCATCATCAGACTCAGACTCAGCAGAGACGTGGTCTCTAGCAGTCCTCTGAGTGATGGCAACCTCTGATGTCCCTGCCTCCACCTGCTGTGGAGCAGATGGTGCACTGTGCTCGCTAGATTGTGACCCCGGGGCTACTCTAGAACTAGGTCCCACCGAGGTGTTTGCCTCCGCGCTGATGAAGGGTGTGGGTGGGCGCTGTGACGGGTCTTCAAAGGTGCTGTCCTCAGGTTCCTCATCCGAGGTGTCGTTGGGGTGGAGTTGAGGTCCTGGCTCGTGGATGCCCTTGGCAGCTTCCCGGAAGCGCCTACAAAAGAAAGGAGAGACAATTAGTGCATGGCAGGTGACTTAGAAACAGGAGAAATCACTCACAATATGGTTGTCTGATGATGTTCTAACGCAGGATCCTCACTTGGGTGTGTGCCACCATCCTCACCATCAGCACAGGCACGGTATACGTCCTCTGGGGCCAGCTCTATGGCTCTGTTCTCGAAGTCTGTTAGAACCTTAATCTCAGGAACTCCATCCCCCGGTAAGGGACCTCTCCTTCTTATCATGCGCCAGCTTGTCCTGCTTGGATGGATAGAGTTTGGGCAAGACGCATGTGAGAGCAGATGATAAGGATGCCTGGCATGTGTGGGTGGTGAGGGGAGCCCTGGACAGAATTAGGACACAAACCTCAGAGGAGATGAGGCCAGATGGAGAAGTGAGTGTGTGTGAGAGTGAGTGGTGATGTCCCTTGAGGTGGCAGCGAGTGAGATCCTTGTGAAAGTGTGATGGGCTTAAGAGTGTGTGAGTTGAGAGTGACGAGATGGTTGACTTACCCTGGTGGAACAGATGAGATCGGTCATCCTCTTCCTGCACTGGGTGGCTGATCTCTTCTGCAGGGCATTTGTATTGACCACCACTGCCACTACCTCCCAAGCCGGATTGGTCACTTTGGTGGAAGTCTTGCGGCCAGAGCCAGGGTAGAGGACATTGCAGCGGGCCTCAACAGCGACCAACAGGCACTCCAGTGGGCGTAGCATGCTTTCTGCCTTTGGGAGCCATGTCTTCAGTGGAGCTGCTACAGAGAGTGCAAACGCTGTGCAGGGGCACAGTTTAAATGTGGCACCCAGAGTTAGGGAGCGCTAAGGTCATGGTGGGGTGGGTGAATCAGATGCCGCCTGCCTGCGGAATGGCATGTGACCCGTGGATGAATAATTAATCAGCTGCGATGCGGATGATTCGCCACAAAAAGCCGCCATTGCGGCCAGCGGGTGGAACGCCGTTTTTCCCACCTGCTAACAGACATTGTGCATTTCAGGGAAAACCAGGCCACAGAATTGGAAGTAGGTAGTCTTGGTGATGGAGAGGATATGGTGTTGGAAGCAAGGCTCAGGAGCAGATAGGTTGCCAAAGTTGCCTCAATCTGCACCTGGGTCTGTGAATAAATTAGCTGACCCAGGATATTTGATTGCCCAAACACAGCACTCGTTCTTAAACATATAGGCCTGATTTGCAGCACAAGATGCAAAATCAACCGCATTTTCACCTTCGGCAGCATCTGTGGAGAATTAATGGGCTGAATTCTCTCATCCTGCCCACAGCAGGTTTCATGGTGGGCAGCAGCGGAGAACGCAGTGGCCAGCAAAAAGTTGGAAACCCGCCAGCATAAAAATAGTTTGTAATTCCCCAGATGGCAGCTTAATGGCGGGTCAGATATCCTGCTGAGTAGTGGTGTGAATGCCATTTGCATTCATTACCACCTCATGAATGCTCATTCAATTAGCTTCTTGCCGGAATCACATGCCACCTTCCAATCTTGCTTCATGCCAGCAGGAAATTATGTCGGTCTGAATCTCATTTGATAAAGGGTGGCGTGCGCATGTCAGATCTCACTTTGCTTGAGACTTTGAGGTGAGTGCAACACAAATAGCCCACCTTCCATAGCACTGCGCCAGTCTTGTTGCAATACTGCTGGAACACCACACCGCTGATGTTGACCTGCTCCCGGTGCTTGCCTCCGTCATCACAAGGACACTAGACACTACTGTACAGCAGTACTCAGGCAGGGCTCAACTTTCGGACACTGACCAGTATTGTGACCGGGGGAGGGAAGTCGGGGGGGTGGGGGTGGGTGTTCCGGGTGCTCTGCTTCCAGTGGGTGCCACCGTTGTCCAGAAATACAGCACTGTGCAGCAGTCCTCAGGCAAGGCTGAGCATTCAGAAACCAGTATATCAACCAGAGAAGGGGTTGGGGTGTGTTGGGGGTGAACACATGGGGGCCAGTGGGGAACGAAGGCTATGCAAGGGGTTGGGGGTGACGTGGTGGGGAAGGGTGAACATATGGAGGGCAATGGGGAATGAAGGCTACACAAGGGGTTGGGGGAAAGGGGACACCATGGAAGGCAGAGGGGCAAGAAGGCTTTGCAAGGTAGTGGAGGAGGAGGGAGAACAATGGGTGGCAGAGAGTAGATTGAGGGGTGGGAAGCTGGGGCCAACAAGAGGTAACTGAAATGCTAACAAACAATGGGGTGAAAGGGATACCACATGTATGAGTGGGAGGGACTGCATGCAGACTCTCAAATGGGAAAGGGAGGGTTGTTAGTTTGCCACAGGAGGGATGGGTTGCACGCAGCCTCTTAATTGTGTGGGGGGGGCAGTTGGTGGTGCTGATTTCGGAAGGGAGACAGTGTAGTCTTCAGTCATCAGGCCAATGGGCAACGATGTGAAAGTCAGAGTCCTTGTCCTCGGGCTTGCAGTCAGGAGTCAGAGAGGAGAGACATCCCTGGAGCTCTGTGATAAGTAGCCAGAGAGTAGAGACACTTCTGGGGGGCTGTGTTAAGCAGCCAGAGAGCACAGACATCCCTGGGGCTCTTTGTTAAGCAGTCAGAGGGTAGAGCCATCCCTGGGGCCCTGTGAGCCTCACAGTCCCAGATAAAGGAGACGATCATGGGGTACAGTGGGCATGCTACAGGAATAATCATTGAGAGCTCCAGGGAGGAGCAAGAGCTGTGTGCTCAGTAGGAATAATGCACAGCTTGGTGTACAAGGCTGTCACACAGTTACTGTCCATGGGCTTGTCTGTCTTTGTACTGGGCTGCAGATGGTATGGTGATTGTAATGGGAGGTATCTGCAGCCTTTATTTGGGGAACACTTAATAAAGGGTGGGGGGTGGGGGGGGATGGTATGTGAAGCTTTTCTGGAAGGTTGGGGAGTTGGTGGGCTGTGTCCATCTCGGTAGGTGACCATGCGCACAGCCTCCATGGGTCATGGGCACTTCAGTAGTGATGGGCTCAGTGAGGAGGGTAGGAATGTCCACCACAACAATAGGATCCAGTATTATTGGGGGAGACTGGAGAATAACAGGATGGTTCTGTGCCTTCAGATCGTAAGGTTGCAGGCAGGTATCGGGGACATGGACAGTCAGAGAGGGAGCATTGAAGCTCGTTTCAAAGTTCCATTGCAGAACCACCATCTTGCTTTACTGGAGTTATTGCGCAGTTTTAATTCGAAAGTCGAAGCGATTCTGAATAGCAGGGGTCTGAGGTGTGTGGGAGGAGCCTACGGTTGCACTAAGGGGCCCTTTCTGGGGTGCCCTCTAACTTTTTGGTGCTGCAAGAGTGAACTGGAGTTTTATTATAGAGAAAGGAAGACGACCTCCTAGCGAAGAAAGCCATTGGAAGCATTTATCAACGCTATAAGAGGGATACTCATAAGTCAATGGCTTCACATCACATTCACAACATCTCAACATTAACACATCAGAGTGTATAATTTGGGAATGTAGGCAATTGGGGAGGAGGCACAGGTACAACATATATAGCATTCCATTAATAGAGGCCAGTCAGGAGCTCTCCATAAATGGTATTCCTGACAGGCCAAAGGGCATCAGTAATTAATCATCAGCAATTTATTGTTAATTAAAATGCCAGATCAGAGTTTGGAGCACTAAGCCAGGTTAAGTAGCGCTTGTCATTCAAAGCTTCTCATACCAATCAGGAATTCAGATGTGACGATTCTGGGATGGCATCTTGGTCACCTCAGTGTGGGTGGTAGCACCTCAAAGACAAGGTGGCATCAGCAAAAATGCAAGTAGGGCTGAAACCACTGTAGACCATTACAGTTCCTATAGGTAGCAGATGGTGAGCTTCATTATCTCAAACCATTCCTCATTAATGTCTTCAATGTTGCATTTCAGAGAGAAGGTTAAAGCAGAAATGGATCCAGGGCTCAATGCTGCCTTTTTGAGGGTGCTAATGCAATGGAGAAAGTGAAGGAGGAAGAGGCGATGCAGAGCGCAGCTCCACCCAAAGGCCCCACCTGGTGTCCAGGGTCAAGGGGAACCAGAGCAAGAACAAGGGGGTCAGGAGGAGAGACCCAGACAACGGAGGCAAATCGCTAGACTAAGGTTATACCGAAGAAGACACTTCTATTTACAAATGAGTGAGGGACAATGCTGGGCATACCTGGGCTTGTCCCGAGCTATGGTACATCACATCTGCCACATTCTTAGGACAGAATTTTATGGCCCCTTCCGCTGGTGGGATTTTCCAGTCCCGCCGAAGTCAGTGGACTCTTGAATGGCTTGCCACATTTTCCAGTCCCGCCCCCAATGCGACGGGGCCATAAAATTCCATCCTTCTTGAAGAATTGACGCCCCATGGGGTTGGAGGCTATTCCCTGCCAGTGGCTTTAAAGGTGACCGCCATGCTCAATTTCTTTGCCTGTGGACTGTTCCAGGGATCAACAGGGGACCTTTGTGGCATCTCGCAGTCTACAACACATAGGGTGGAATTTTCTGTGCTCGCTGGCGTCAGGTGTCATGGCGGGCGTGAGCGGACATTATGACCTGAATTTTTCAGTAGTCGGGTGTGTGCGATCGGTGGGCCTGGGAGCGGCCGGGAAACAGGCCCCTGACCGTGATCGGTCCCCAAACGCGATTTCACGCTGGCTGGCCAATTAATGGCCAACCAGCGTGAAATGCGCGCTGAAAAGCTCAGTGCTGCCCGGGTGGGGGCAGGAAGAGGGTGGGTGATGACATCACCAGGGGCATGAGTGAGCGCTGCAAGAGAACTCCCTGAAGGTTGAGGCACCACGCATTCGGGCGAGGGCACAGGTAAGTTGCTTTTTCCTGGCTGGCTGACAGTGCGGTGCCGGTATAAGGGCTGCCCTGCAGTTGATGGTAGTGCACATGCACGTGCTTGTGGGTGGGGTGTAGGGAGGGGTGTAGGAAAGCGGCCACGCATGAGGGAAACCTTGTATAAAGTGACCATTCCTCTGCAGCTGGGACAGTTCAGACACAGACTGGTCTGGTGGAACCTTGCAATACAGTCCACAGGGTGTGTCACACATCGTCGTCGCCTGCTGCGCTCTTTGCAACCTGGCATTGCAACGGGGAGAGGAGCTGGCTGAAGAGGAGATGGAGGAGCTGCACATCTCTTCCCATGAGGATGAGGGTGAGGAGGTCCTTGAACTGGCCGTGGGGCAGTCACTGGTGGAGACGATCACAGCCCCTTGCAATGTCATCATTCAGATTTGGACCAGTCTCCCCCATGGTTCTAGCTAACAGCGCAGCCTTGCAGTCCAAGTTAGGAGAATGCCTGTGCCTGAGCTGAGAGCACAGCATGCAGCCCAAAAGGCAAAGCTGCCGCCAATTGGTCAGGTGGAGTGGGGCGGAGGTGGGTGGGGTTTGGGCAGTCATGCAGTGCACTAAACTCTGGCCATCCAATGATGGCCAGCGCTCTCTGGGATGCGTTAAGGGGTCTTCAGAGTGAACTGAGAGAGGTTCTTAGAACATTCAAGCTAACCCACGCGTTTCTCTTACTTTCATCCTGCAGGAGGAGTACATCAGGATCATGGAGCCTGGTGACCTAGCTGTATGCTTCATGGCTTACAGAGGGTGGAGCCAAAGGAAAAGAGAATGACGGAGATGCCTGGCTGGACACAGGGAGGAGCAGCACCCTCAGAAAGAAGGGGCAGCTGGGGCTCCCGCACATGCCGCTGAAGAACGACTGCGAGCTGGTAGGCGCCTAGCTAGACCCAGGGTCTATAGACGTCGCCTTTCATTCCTGCAGATGACTGAGAATCAGTGTCGCTGAAGACTGCACATGCCTAAGTAACTAGTCAGTCATATTTGCCACCTGCTGCAGGATTTAGCACTACGGAGACATGGAGAGCATCATCTGCCAGTGGCCGTGAAAATGACCCTGGCACTCAATTTTTATACCAGTAACTCCTTTTAGGGCTCCTCTGTGGGATATTGCAAGCCTCCACCCACAAATGCATCCATGAGGTCACAGACGCCATCTTTGCATTTCTCCCGGGACCAGGAAAGCAAGGAAGCAAGAGTGCTGGAATGTTCCCAAATCTTAGGTTTCCCACAGATGCAGGGTGCCATCGACTGCACTCATGTGGTACTCAGAACTCTGTGGCAACAAACAGTCAACTATGTCAAACACAAGGGCTTCTACTCACTGAATATTCAGCTGGCATGCAACAACTACAAATGCATCCT
Organism: Cetorhinus maximus; assembly: GCF_964194155.1. Taxonomy (NCBI): domain Eukaryota; kingdom Metazoa; phylum Chordata; class Chondrichthyes; order Lamniformes; family Cetorhinidae; genus Cetorhinus; species Cetorhinus maximus. Next base: position 88,280,410 of record NC_135882.1, read on the forward strand.
ACAGGTCTGGGCACAGTTCCCAGGGATCATCCATGACTCCTACATTCTTAGCAGGTCTCAGATCCCTGACGTCTTCCAGGGTCCACAGAGGCTGCAGGGTTGGCTCCTCAGTGACAAGGAGTACCCACAGAGGACGTGGCTGATGACACCCATGCGGAGGCCTCAGACTGCAGCAGAGAGACATGCTGCAACACGCACCTTGGTGGAGCAAGCCATCAGGATGTTGAAAATGAGGGTACGGTGTCTGGACTGGTCTGGTGGAGCCCTGCAATATAGTCCACAGAGGGTGTCATGCATCATTGTCACCTGCTGTGTCCTTTACAACCTGACGCTCCAACGGGGAGACGAGCTGGCTGAGGAGGAGATGGAGGAGCTGCTCGTCGCTTCCAATGAGGAGGACGTTGACAGCGATGAGGGTGAGGAGGTCCTTGATGACAAGGATCCCGATGATGAGGCCATCACACTGGTCAGATGAGACAGGTGCACTCAGGAGGCCCTCATAGCTGCTAGATTTGTGGTTGATGATGACGACAGCAGTGAGGAGATACTATAGATCCTCACATTGCACTTGTGAACGTTTGACTCCAGTCTGGCTGATAGCAGTGCACATACTCTCTGTGATAAGTCTCCTGTCATGGAGACGCAACGGAGGCCCTAATAGATTAGGGGCTAGATTCCAGGAGAATTATGACAACATGCAGTGAGGACACTTCATAGATCTTCACATAGCCTCTGAGTGTCTGACTCCTGTCTGGCTGAGGGCAGCTCACTTGCGCTCTGTGATCAGGGTCATATAATGGAGATGCAGCCGTGAAACTTTAAATGCACCTGATTCTTTGTCAGCCTTCAGCAACTGAGGTATGACCGAGTCCAGAGGCTCGTCAGCTGGCTCTGGCTCAGCAGTCTTCAGGCCTTCAGCAGTCCTCCGAGTGTCAGAAACCTGGGAAGTCCCTGCTGCCGCCTGCTCTGGATCAGACAATGCGATGTGCTCACCAGATTATGAGCCCAGGGCTACTCTAGAACCAGGTCCCACTGAGTGCAGTCTCTGCACTGGTGGAGTGTGCAGGTGAGCGCTGTGATGGTTCTTCAATTGCGGTTTCAGCAAATTCCTCTTCTGAGGCGTCTTCGGGGCTTGAGTTGAGTACCTGGGTTGTGGACTCCGTCGGCTGTTTCCCATATGTGCTTGTGAAAGCAAGGAGAGATAATTAGTGCATGGCAGTGGCCTGTGAAAGAGAACACATCACTCACAGCATGGTTGTCTAATGGATGCTGCACTGCTGGATCCTCACTTGGTAGAGCACAGCCGACCTCACCATCAGCACAGGAATAGTCCCAGGCCTTTGCCGGCCAGCTGTATGACTCTATTTTCAAAGCCCATGAGGACTTTGATTTCAGGCATTCCTCCATCAGTCTGCAACATCTCCCTTTTGTTGTGTGCCAGCTTGTCCTGCATGAAGACAGATGGAGAGAGTGTAAGCAGGACGCCTGCCAGGCCAGGAGATAGGTATGCCTGGCATTTGTGGGTGGTGAGCGGTGCCATGGACAGGATGAGGACAATGAAGGTGTGTGTGAGAGAGTGAATGGTGATGTCCCTTGAACTGGCAGTGAGTGAGGGCCCTGTGGATGTGGATGGGCTTCTGATTGTGTGTTTTGCAAGTGATGAGAAGAGTGACATAATCTGGTAGAATGGAGGAGATCATTCATCCCCTTTTGGCACTGGGTGGCTGTCCTCCTCTGCAGGGCATTGGCATTGACCACCGCTGCCACCACCTCCCAAGCTGGATTTGTGTTCCAAGTGTAGAATCTGTGTGGGTAGAGTTGAGGAACCACAAAGGTAAAAAAACCATAATGGGAGTTATGTACAGGCCTCCGAACAGTGGTCAGGATATGGGGCACAAGATACACCAGGAGATAGAAAAGGTGTGTAAGAAAGGCAAGGTTACAGTGATCATGGGGGATTTCAATATGCAGGTAGACTGGGAAAATCAGGTTGGTAGTGGATCCCAGGAAAAGGAATTTGTGGAATGTCTACGAGATGGCTATTTGGAGCAGCTTATGGTGGAGCCCACTAGGGAACAGGCAATTCTAGATTTAATGATGTGTAATGAGGCAGATTTGATAAGGGAGCTTAAGGTGAAGGAACCCTTAGGAGGAAGTGACCATAATATGATAGAATTTACCCTGCAATTTGAGAGGAAAAAGCTGGAATCAGATGTAACAGTATTACAGTTGAATAAAGGCAACTACAGAGGCACGAGGGAGGAGCTGGCCAGAATTGACTGGGAGATGAGCCTAGCAGGAAAGACAGTGGAACAGCAATGGCAGGAGTTTCTGGGAGTAATTTGGGAGACACAGCAAAAATTCATCCCTAGGAAGAAGAAGCATACTAAAGGGAGGACGAGGCAACCATGACTGACAAGGGAAGTCAGGGACAGCATAAAAGCTAAAGAGAAAGCATACGATGTGGCAAAGAGCAGTGGGAAACCAGGGGATTGGGAAGCCTACAAAGACCAACAGAGGACAACTAAAAAAGAAATAAGGAGGGAGAAGATTAAATATGAGGGTAAACTAGCCAGTAATATAAAAGAAGATTGCAAGAGTTTTTTAGATATATAAAAGGTAAGAGAGAGGCAAAAGTGGACATTGGGCCGCTGGAAAATGATGCTGGAGAAGTAGTAGTGGGGAACAAAGAAATGGCGGAGGAACTGAATAGGTATTTTGCGTCAGTCTTCACAGTGGAAGACACGAGTGACATCCCCAAAGTTCAAGAGAGTCGGGGGGCAGAGGTGATTATGGTGGCCATTACCAAGGAGAAGGTGCTAGGAAAACTGAAAGGTCTGAAGGTGGATAAATCACCTGGACCAGATAGATTACACCCCAGAGTTCTGAAGGAGATAGCTGAAGAGATAGTGGAGGCGTTAGTGGCGATCTTTCAGGAATCACTGGAGTTAGGGAGGGTCCCAGAGGACTGGAAAATCGCTAATGTAACCCCGCTGTTTAAGAAGGGAGTGAGGCAAAAGACGGGAAATTACAGGCTGATTAGCCTGACCTCGGTCGTTGGTAAGATTTTAGAGTCTATTATTAAGGATGAGATTTCAGAATACTTGGAAGTGCATGGTAAAATCGGGCAAAGTCAGCATGGTTTCACCAAGGGGAGGTCATGCCTGACAAATCTGTTAGAATTCTTTGAGGAGGTAACGAGTAGGTTAAACAAAGGAGAGCCAATAGATGTTATCTACTTGGACTTCCAGAAGGCCTTTGACAAGGTGCTGCACAGGAGGCTGCTCAGTAAGATAAGGGCCCATGGTGTTAGAGGCAAGGTACTAGCATGGATAGAAGATTGGCTGTCTGGCAGGAGGCAGAGAGTGGGGTTAAGGGGGTCCTTCTCAGGATGGCGGCTGGTGACTAGTGGAGTTCTGCAGGGGTCAGTGCTGGGACCACAACTTTTCACTTTATCCATTAATGATCTAGATGAAGGAACTGAGGGCATCCTGGCTAAGTTTGCAGATGATACAAAGATAGGTGGAGGGACAGGTAGTATTGAGGAGGCGGGGAGGCTGCAGAAGGATTTGGACAAGTTAGGAGAATGGGCAAAGAAGTGGCAGATGGAATACAACGTGGGGAAGTGTGAGGTCATGCACTTTGGTAGGAAGAATAGAGGCATAGACTATTTTCTAAATGGGGAGAGAATTCAGAAATCTGGAGTGCAAAGGGACTTGGGAGTCCTAGTCCAGGATTCTCTTAAGGTTAACTTGCAGGTTGAGTCGGTAGTTAGGAAGGCAAATGCAATGTTGGCATTTATTTCGAGAGGACTAGAATATAAAAGCAGGGATGTGCTGCTGAGGATTTATAAGGCTCTGGTCAGACCACATTTAGAATATTGTGAGCAATGTTGGGCCCCGTATCTCAGGAAGGATGTTCTGGCCCTGGAGATGGTCCAGAGGAGGTTCATGAGAATGATCCCAGGAATGAAAGGCTTAATGTATGAGGAATGTTTGAGGACTCTGGGTCTATACTCGATGGAGTTTAGAAGGATAAGGGGGGATCTGATTGAAACTTACTGAATACTGAAACGCCTGGATAGAGTGGACGTGGGGAAGATGTTTTCATTAGTAGGAGAGACTAGGACCCAAGGGCACAGCCTCAGAGTAAAGGGAAGACCTTTTAGAACAGAGATGAGGAGAAACTTCTTTAGCCAGAGAGTGGTAAATCTATGGAATTCATTGCCACAGAAGGCTGTGAAGGCCAGGTCATTGAGTGTATTTAAGACCGAGATAGATAGGTTCTTGATTGGTAAGGGGATCAAAGGTTACGGGGAGAAGGCGGGAGAATGGGGTTGAGAAACTTATCAGCCATGATTGAATGGCGGAGCAGACTCGATGGGCCGAATGGCCTAATTTCTGCTCCTATGTCTTATGGTCTTATGGTCTTATGGTGATGTTGCTGCTCCTCCTGCGGCCAGAGCGGGGGTAGTAGACATCATGGCAGGCCTCCACGGCATCCAATAGGTGTTCCAGGGACGTGTCACTAAATCAAGAGGCTGCAGTCTTCTTGCCTTTCGGAGCCATGCCTTCTGTGCATCAGTCCTGCACTGGAAGCACTGAGAGGTGTGTGCGTGGCTGCACTTTAAATATGGCGCCCGGCGTGAGGAATCGTCGAATTGATGGCGTGGTGGGAGAATGAGAGCCTGCCCGCCATCGAAACAGAATATTTCCCAGGAATGCATGATTAATGAGGCGGGATTGGGATATTACGGTGTGAAAAGCCGCCATTGCAGCCAGTGGGTAAAATGTTCTTTTTTCTGCTTACTACCGCACTTAGTGCAAATCTGGGACAATTCTGCCCATAGATGCATAAAGGAGGTCACAGATGCCCTTTACAGGAAGGCACAACGGTATGTCAGGTTTGCTATGGACGAAGATAGCCAGAGTGCGAGATTCACCAGCTTCGCAGCCATCTCAGGCTTCCCAGGAGCGCAGGGTGCAATCAGCTGTACCCATGTGCCTTTCTGGGCTCCATGGCAGCAGCCCCTAATGCTTATAAACCACAAAAGCTATCATTCCATCAATATACAACTGAGCTGTGATCATCGTAAGCACATAATGCAGGTACCCTGGGAGTTGCCATGATTCCTACAGCCTGGGTCACTCCCAGGTGCCTGAGATTTTCAAGGGGCCATTACGTCTGCGGGGATGGTTGCTTGGGGATAAGGGGTACCCACTGAAACACTGACTGATGACACCAGTGCATCGCCCTCAGAGTCGTTCCGAGGAGAGGTACAACGCTGCTCATAGCTCCATAAGGTCCCTAATAGGGTAGACCATTGGTATTCTGATGATGCGCTTCAGATGTTTGGACCACTCAGGTGATGCACTACAGTACACTCCAATGGGGTTTCACGCATCATCGCTGTGTATTACATCCTTCACAATCTGGCACCGCAAAGAGCTGATTCCTTGCCAGGGGATGAAATGGAATGGGATGAGAGTCCTTCAGGGGATGATGATCCAGTGGCCTAGGAACCTCATGAGGGTGCTGAGGGTCAGTTTGAACGTGACGACATCAAGGAAAAGGCAAGAGTGGGATGTACTCATGACCCTTTAATTGCTGCCAGGTTCCAGGAGGAGTAAGGTAAAGGCAACGAGAAATGGCCACAGTTCTCCTAGCACTCAATGCCATTCCCTTTCACTTCAATGGGTGTTCAACCATTCTCACAGAAAATGACTCTAGCATTCACATTTGCACCTTCTGGCCTCATGATTTCATGGCCTCAGGCCATGATCTCTCCAAAGGTCTGCGATGCCCTGTATATGCGCTCGCTCTGGGAAATGAGAGTCCACTGAACAACGAGAGCGATGCGAAAACTGACTTGAAGCAGTCGCCGCCTTATAATTATGAAACTACAGTGGCCAGTGATATGTGGATGTGCCTAGGGATCTCTTCCTCCCATCCATGTCTTGTCTTTTGCCACTACCACTGAGGAGACACAAGTGCCACGAGTCACTCAAGGTAATTGAGCTGTCCTCACACAATGGTCTTCCATGAGGAAGAAGGGTTAGAAGCGCATACATCATGCACTTCTAATAAAGATTTTAATATCTCCCTGACATCACAAAAGGGTGCGGAAACTATCTTCAGTGAGATTGACATCACATGAATGTTAATCTCACAGAAGGAGACTATCACTAAGTGGGAGAATGGATAAACCTCAAAATAAGAGGGTTCAAATGTACATAATCACAATGCCTTCAGTTGACCAAGCCATTCACAGAAACATCAAATGTATTTACAAAAGTTCAATATTTTTACATTGGTAGCACACCTGTGACCCGAAAGTAAATTCAAAGTTTCTTAATTTTCCTAACTCTACCACTACGCCTGGGTGCAGCCCTGACATCCACAGCATAGGTGGAGGCAGCCTGCTGATTTCTACATCCTGATGTCTGTGATGACCTTGGCAGATGTCCTCTGGTGGCCCGTGGCCTGGAAGGCCCCGGCCTGATAAGGGTCCCTGGCTCAGGAGTAGATGCACCCTCCTCAGCCTCAGCAGCTAGAGTGGATAGGGTCACAGGCAGAGGGGACTGTGAGCGTCTGGACCCTTGGAGTGTCCTGAAAGGAGGCCCCTGTGGTGTCTGGCTGATGCTCATCCTCCCTGTGGGTGCTGAAGACCCCACCCTGACGCCTTGAGGGGATGGTGAACCTGAAGGAAGTTCAAGATGCCTCATTCCCATGTCGCCTACATCGTGATGGTGCCCACCAGGGTGTGTGGCCATGGAGTCCAGGATGGAGTGCAAATCCGGCAAAACCTGCTGCACCAAGGTGTCCATGGTGGTCACCAACCTTCCCATAGTGACCTCGAGGCGCTCGCCTGTCGAAGCTACGACATCAGACAGGAATTGGATGGACTCCTCTATCCTTCGTTCTCGCCTGTTGAGTTTCAGAGATGGAACATCTCTGCCTGATGTTCCACCGTCTGTCTTTGCATCTCCAGCATTGAGTTGGAGGCTGCTCACAGAGGCTCATCATCTGACTCGAGCTAAGCAGGTGGCTGGTCTCCAACTGCACTCCGAGTCCCGGAGACTTCGGCTGTCACTGCCTCCAACTGCTGCAAGGACGTGTCAGTGAAGTGTTCTGTAGTTGGTGAACCCAAACCTAATCTAGAGCTATATCCCACTGAGGTGTGTATCTCTGTGCTGTTAGAGGGCACAGGTGAGCGCTTCCTTTCTGGACATGGTCTGGGAGCTCGATGTATAGTGGGAATCCTTGTGGGCCTCGTTATGTTGGTGCCTATACGATAGAGAATAGAGTTGATGAGCATGAAGATTATAAGACTGCATGTCACTCATTGTGATTGTCATGATGTGATGAACTGATGGAGGTGAGATCCATACTGGGTTGCTAGGACAGTCCGATCTCCCCTTCCCCACAGGAGTGATCCCTGTCCTCCACAGTGATCTTGGCTGCAGCCTCCTTGAAATCCGTGTGGACAATTCCCCTGTGTGTGGTGAGCCTTCCCCAGAAGGGGCTAAGGATGGAGTGTGCACATGATGATGGATGGGATGGTGGTGATGTGAAAGTTTCCATGAGACAATCAGTGGTGATATGTGTGCCCTGCTAATGGTTGCGTGAATTTCCTGAAGAGAGAGGCCCTTTGCTTACATGATGAGAGTTTGATATTGGAGGGAACTGAAGTATGACTTACCCTGGCGGAGCGGATGAGATCTTTCATCCTCTTCCTGCACTGGATGTCTTTTTGGCTGATGTTGCCAGCCACGCTGACCTCCTTTGTGATGGCCTTCCGGGCCAGAGAGGTGAGGCGGGTATGTTTCCTGGAGTCATCCCTGGGATACAGGACATCCCTGTGTGCCCACACTCCTCTAATCAAGACCTTGAGGGTCTGGTGGTTGAAGTGGGGTGCTGACTTTATCTTCTGGTTCGCAGACATCTCTACCAGTCTCCTGGAGACAGGTGAGCTGGAGACAGTACGTATTTGGATGGTGCTAAATTTGGTGCCGGACCTTTGACCCCACCAACTAATGGCATGGCGGACGAATCAGCTACAGACCCACCAGGAGATTTGGAGAGATACTCGCCTGGGCACAATTAATAAGCTTCCAAGCACAGAATCGGGCGCGAGTTCATGCCATTCCGAGCACGGCAAATGCTCCATGAAACCCGCCTGCCACCACACTTAGTTTCAGGTCGACGACTTCTCATCAGAACTAAAAAAAGATAGAAATGTAAGAAATTTTAAGCTAGTGCAAGGGGGCGGGGGAAGGGGGTAGGAAGAACAAAGGAGAAGGTCTGTGCTAGGGTGGAGGCCAAGAGAGATTAACAAAAGATTTCATGATGCTACAGCCAAAGAGTATGGCATTGGAAAGAAACAAAAGTTTTGTGTTCAAATGAGGTGTGAATTATTGAAACTATTTGAGTGCAACATTAAGGGATAAAGGAGCAAGATGAAGACTGATCCAGCAAAACAAAAAGAAGAAAAAAACACAGAACAAGATGGAGGCAGTGGTTATGATCTAGAGTTGTTGAACTCACTGTTGAGTCCAGAACGTTGTAGCGTGTTGAGTTGAAAGATGAGATGCTGTTCCTTGAGCTTTTGTTGAGCTTCACTGGAACACTGTAGAAGGCCATGGACAGAACAGTCAGAATGGGAGGTGGAGAATTAAAATGATGAGCAACCAGAAGCTTGGAGTCATGCTTGCAGACTGAACGGAGGTGTTCTGCAAAGCTTTCACTAAGTCTGTGTTTGATCTAACTAATGTAGAGGAGACCACATCCTGATTAGCCAATACAGCATACTAAATTGAAAGAACTGCAAATAAATTGCTGTTTAACTTGGAAGGAGTGTTTGAGACCTTGAATAGAATGGAGAAGATGAAAGGACAGATGTTTCAAAAGTAAAACAGGAAAGGTGGCCAAACCATGGCTTACAAGGGAATTTAGAGATAGTATTAGATCTAAGGAATAGAGACATACAAATTGGCCCGAAAAAACAACAGACCTGAGGATTGGGAGCAGTTTAGAATTCAGCAAAGGAGGACCAAGGGATTGATTAAGAAGGGGAAAATAGAGTACAAGAGTAAGCTTGCAGGGAACGTAAAAACTGACTGTAAAAGTTTCTATAGGTATGTGAAGAGAAAAAGATTGGTGGAGACATATGTAGGTCCCTTGCAGTCAGAAACAGGGGAATTTATAATGGGGAACAAAGAAATGGCTAACCAATTAAATACATACTTTGGTTCTGTCTTCACAAAGGAGGACACTAATAACATACCAGAAATTTTAGGGAACACAGGGTTTAGTGAGAGGGAGGAACTGAAAGAAATCAGCATCAGTAGGGAAATGGTTGGGGAAATTGATGGGATTGAAGGCCGATAAATCCCCAGGGCCTGATAATCTACATCCCAGAGTACTTAAGGAAGTGGCCATAGAAATGGTGGATGCACTGGTGGTCATCTTCTGAGATTCTATAGACTCTGGAACAGTTCCTACAGATTGGAGGGTAGCTAATGTAACCCCACTATTTAAAAAGGGAGTTAGAGAGAAAACAGGGAATTATAGACCAGTCAGCCTGACGTCGGTAGTGGGGAATATTCTAGAGTCCAATATTAAAGATTTAATAGCTGAGCATTTGGAAAACAGTGGCAAAATTGGACAAAATCAGCATGGATTTACAAAAGGGAAATCATGCTTGACAAATCTACTGGAACTTTTCGAGGATGTAACTAGTAGAGTTGATGAGGGGGACCAATGGATGTGGTTTATTTGGACTTTCAAAAGGCTTTCGACAAAGTCCCACATAAGAGATTAGCATGTAAAATTAAAGTGCATGGGATTGGGGGTAGTGTATTGAGATGGATAGAAAACTGGTTGGCAGACAGGAAACAAAGAGCAGGAATAAATGGCCTTTTCCTGAATGGCAGGCAGTGACTAGTGGGGTACCGCAGGGATCGGTGCTGGGACCCCAGCTATTCACAATATATATTAATGATTTAGATGAGGGAACTAAATGCAATATCTCCAACTTTGCAGATGACACAAAGCTGGGTGGGAGGGTGAGCTGTGAGGAGGATGCAGAGATGCTTCAGTGTGATTTGGACAAGCTGAGTGAGTGGGCAAATGCATGGCAGATGCAGTATAATGTGGATAAATGTGAGATTACTCACTTTGGTAGCAAAAACAGGAAGACAGATTATTATCTGAAAGGCTATAAATTGAGAGAGGGGAATGTGCAACGAGACCTGGGTGTCCTTGTACACCAGTCACTGAAGGTAAGCATGCAGGTGCAGCAGGCGCTAAAGAAGGCAAATGGTATGTTGGCCTTCATAGCGAGAGGATTCGAGTACAGGAGCAGGGATGTCTTGCTGCAATTATACAGGGCCTTGGTGAGACCACACCTGGAATATTGTGTGCAGTTTTGGTCTCCTTATCTGAGGAAGGATGTTCTTGCTATAGAGGGAGTGCAGCGAAGGTTTACCCGACTGATTCCTGGGATAGTGGGACTGACTTATGAGGAGAGATTGAGTCAGTTAGGATTATATTCATTGAAGTTTAGAAGAATGAGGGGGATCTCATAGAAACCTATAAAATTCTAACAGGACTAGATGGGGTAGATGCAGGAAGGACATTCCCAATGGTGAGGGTGTCTAGAACCAGGGGTCACAGTCTGAGGATATGGGGTAGACCATTTAGGACTGAGATGAGGAGAAACCTCTTCACCCAGAGAGTGGTGAGCCTGTGGAATTCGCTACCACAGAAAGTGGTTGAGGCCAAAACATTGTATGTTTTCAAAAAGGAGTTAGATATAGCTTTTGGGGCGAAAGGGATCAAAGGATATGGGGAGAAAGGGGGAGCAGACTATTGAGTTGGATGATCAGCCATGATCATGATGAATGGCGGAACAGGCTCGAAGGGCCGAATGGCCTACTCCTGCTCCTACTTTCTATGTTTCTATGCTTGCATGGAAAGGTGCCATAGGGAAGGAAAGATGTTAGATTGAGGAGTGGGCTAGGGTGTCACAGAAGGAATGGTCCCTCTGGAATGCTGAAAGAGGAGTGCAGGGGAAGATGGAGGGTAGGGGAAGATGGAGGGCAGGGGAAGGGGACAAGGGGAACCCTATCATGGCGTGAACAGGAGGCAGCATCCATAGTCATCAATGTACCAGAAACAGAGATAAGGGAGGCGACTTGAGTAGGAGTCTCAACATGAACTGGAAAATTGAATTGACTTTGTTTCCAATTTCCATCCTTCCCTTACCTTCACCTGGTCCATCTCTGATTCCCTTCCTCGACTTCTCTGTCTCCATTTCTGATGGTAGGCTATCTACTAGTGTTCACAACAAATCACAGACTCCCATTGCTACCTCAGCTACACTTCCTCACACCCTGCTTCCTGTAAGAACACTATTCCATTTTCCCAGTTTCTCTGTCTCCATCGCATCTGTTCCGATGATACAACTTCCACACCACCGTTTCTGACATGTCTTCCTTTTTCCCCAATTGAAGATTCCCTCCCATCGTGGATGACAGAGCCCTCCAATGTGTCCAATCCATTTCATGCACCTCTGCTCTCACTCCTTACCCTGCTTCCCAGAAACATGATGGTGTTCCCCCTGTTCCTCGCCTTGCACCCCAACAACCTCCATATTCAATGGATCATCATCTGCCATTTCAACCAGCCCCTGCGTGATGCAACCACCAAATACATCTTCTCCTGCCCTCCCATTTCAGCATTCTGTAGGGACTGTTGCTTCCAAAACACCCTAGTCCCCTCCTCAGTTGCCCCCAAAACACCCTCACTTCCCATGGCACCTTTCAGTGCAAGCACAGGAGATGCAACACCTGTCTTTTCACCTCCTCCCTTCTCACTATCCAAGATCCCAAACACTCCTTAGAAGTGAAACAGCAATTTACTTGTGCTTCATTCAATTTAGTATACTGTATTCGCTGTTCACGATGTGGTCTCCTCTGCACTGGGGAAACCAAACATAGACTGGGTGACCGTTTTGCAGAACATCTCCATTCAGTCCGCAAGCATGACCCTGAGCTTCCTGTCAATTTTAATTCTCCACCTTGCTCCCACTCTGACCTTTCTGTCCATGGCCTGCTACAGTGTTCTAAAGAAGCTCAACACAAGCTTGAGGAACAGCACCTCATTGCCTTGGTATTAAATTCAACAACTTTAGATTATAACCACTGCCTCTATCTTGTTCTAAGTTTTTATTTTGGTTTGCTGGGTCAGCCTTCATCTTGTTTCTTTCTTTATCCCCTCATGTTTCATTCAGATGTTTTTATGTAGCAATTCACACCTCATTTGGATATAACCTTTGTTTCTTAACTGTATCCATTGCTACTTTTTGGTGGTTGCATCATGAAATCTTTTGTTATTTAATCTTCCTGATCTCTACCCTATTACAGATTGTCTCCTTTGTTCTTCTTGCCCCCCTCCCCTCCCTCCCACTTAAAAACACTTACATTTCTATCTTTTTTCAGTCTGATGAAAGGTTATTGACCTGAAACATTAACTCTATTTCTCTCCAGAGATGCTGCCTAACCTGCTGAGTTTTTCAGTTTTTTTTGTTCTTATTTCAGGCTTCCAGCATCCACAGTATTTTGCTTTTGTTTCTCATTATTACTTTGCAAGGTTATTGTTCATCGGTGTGAGTTGCCCTCCAGTACTTTGCTTGAGCCTTGACGGTGAATGTTGGCACTGAAGTGAGGAATTACAGTTAAGCCCGATCCAGTCCTTGCCTCACATGTACACACATGAACTTTCAGCAGGATTTGTACGATCAAGAGTAGAAACCTTGACCATTTTTACCCCTTCTCTATCTCAGCTTCTTGGAATCCAACTGTCACAATCCCAGCTAAGTTCAGCTAACACAGCATAGCCAAGGTATAACCTGGAACATTCAGATCTAAATGGTTCTGGTACTCAGTGGGTAAATTTGCTGAGTACAATTTTGAATACAGTATTTCAATAAGCCCTTAAATCAGATGCTGGAGTACAGTTATCACTTTTAGGCCTTATATAGCCAGCTTTCATGGTTATTTAATTATTCCTCTGATATATTTACTTTTGAGAAGTTATTTTTTTGACCGAAGAATGTTGATGGGAAAACCAAAAAGATAGGTAAGAAAAACACTTTTATAAACTTTGATATACCAGAAACAAATTCTTTAATGGGCAGTGATTCATCTAATATTACAAATTGATTATGCAAAGTGTTAGCTTTTTATATGTTTGCTACGTCATTATTATTTCATCCAATAATGGGATTGCACACCAAGAAGTAACTACACAATTCCAAGCTCTGCCTTTGAGCTGTTGAAAGGTGCATGGAGGCAACAAGCAATTCAGGAAAGAAATGATACAGAGACATTTTACATCTTAAGATGTACATCATTTAATGATTACTATTTGGAATTACAATGACCCTTATTAAACACAACATGCATAACAATGGCTACATTTCAAAGTACCGTGTGCTGGCATTGCTACTGAGCAGTGAGAATACTGAATATGTATTAATACAAATCAGAATACAAGTGTTTCAAACTGTTTCAAAGCTGGCAAAACAAATCTTACAATGCAAAATTTTCAAACGTTTCACATTTCACATTTTAATCCGTATTTTCTTTTTATTTTTCCCACAACAGTTGTGCATCATAATAGAACATCATTCAGTCAGAGGAAAAAGATAATTGGCGTGATGCAGTATCTGATGACCATTCTCCAGATGGTTGACAGTTCTAGCAGGGTGCACTGATTATTGTTGTTTCTCTTCCCCAAATGGAGAATCTAGGCATACTATGGCATTCCATCAGCAACCAAGAACTGTTAAAACTCATTCCCAAAAAAGTGCAGCATAATCCATTTACTGTAAAATCCAGTGTACACATTTAATACCCTCTGTTTTGTACTTGCCATTACAATGCACTAAAGAATAAAAAAACTAAGACCCAAAGTCATACTAGTGCACAACTCATTTTAGAAGATACTTAAGAGGACAGTAAACATTAAAAAGGTGAGGTTTTATACAGCAGATTTTACACTGACACCAAATCGTTTATTTTCTCTCTTTTTGTGTGTGAATATGTTAAAACATGTTGGTGCTGATTGATGAAACATTGTTTCATCATGTTTCATTGCCTACTTCAGTAAAGTGCACCTTTTATATAATTATTCCACTCTCCACTTCAGGCATCTAGTGGGTTAGCTAACAGTGCCAATTAGTATTAAATTAGCTTCTGGACTATGCTCTGCAGAAATTGAAGGGATGAAGGAGGCAAGTGAAGATTGAGGGAGTAACAGAGGTATGACAAGCCTCAATTTTCAGAGGAGGTGGATAGTAGGATTGTAAAAGCACCAATATGGGCAGAGGGCAGTAATTAGACCAATGGAAATAATAGAGAGAACTGTTAAAAGGGAAAGCATTGGGTATGATTCAGATGGATTTCCAAACAGCATCAGGTACCATTCAGGAAACTGTGGAAAAGATAGAATTAAAGCATGGAATCAATGTGATTGTAGTCACATAGCTAGGGAAATGGTATAAGGCAGGTAACAGCCTATGGGTTAAAAACAATTCTTCTACTGGAAAGATGTTATGAATACATTCCACAAAGTTCTATTAGAACTGCTTTTATTCACTTAATACATAAATTATCTGGGTTTAAGAATTAAGGGGACGATATTCAAACTTACTGATGGCAGAAAACTTGAGAGTGTGGCAAACTGTGACAAAAGACAGCGAAAAACTTCAGGACATACATGTACGCTGGTAAGCTGGGCAGAAAATGACAGATGCAGGTAAATATGGAAAAATGTGTAATAATGCATTTTGCAAGTAACAATAAGGAAGGATTTTAAACAAAGTAGAGGGATCTTGGTATCCAACAACAGGATGATTAAAGCTGAGAGTACAAGTAGCAAAGACTAGTGTTTTGTTTTACGAATAGGCTTAAAATGCAAAAGCAAGGAGGTAATATTTAATTTGTTCAAGACCTTAGTTAGACTGCAGTTAGAGTATTGGCCTAACTTCTGTATTGAGGGTCACAGTAAGGCTAACAGCACTCTCTACTATTATACAGTAAATTGGACAACAACTTCTAGAGTAGGCACATGCGCAGTTAGAAGTGCAAATCTGGAAGTTGTGGCCTGGGCCATCCTGCTGATCCGCAGGCTGCGCTATAACAGTGCCTTGCTAATAGACTTGGCATACATGTAAGGATGTGAACTAGTTACCCACTAACCATGGGATAAATTAGGGCTAGTGCATTTAGGTGCAAGTGAAGTTCTAATGGTGTGTAAGTTATAATTACCGCCAAACAACCTCCCTGCCACTGAAATTATAATTTTATAAATGTGGAGTCCCATTTAATCAGTACTTAATGGAGATATTTTTTAAATGAAAATTAAACTTATTTTTACTTTCTCTGTCTTTATTATCTCTCTATCTTAATCATGTTTTTCTTTTTCTCTCTTTATTTCTCTTTCCATACATGATTTAAACCTAATTTCCTGGTTTAAATCCCTTGGAGGAGAAACTAGTTTGCATAATGCTGTTTCCAGCCCTAGTATGCAGATTTATGTCGATTCCGTGAGGGTGGACAATGCCACAGACTGCTACCTATGTGGCTTGTGCAGCATTCTTCAGTTATATCAAATGAAGAATGCCACATGAACCGCACAGGTAGCGATCTGCAGTGCTGTCTGCCCCCAGGGAATCAAAATAAATCTGAGTGGTGCTGTTCTAAGCAGTGCTACGCAAACAAATTTCTCGACCTGTATGTCTCAATGTGGATTCTTCAATCAGATTAGCTGAAGAGCCACACTGTTGCTTGCCTTGCTCACACACACCACAGATCCCCAGTTTAGAGCACTGTGCTAATTCAAATACTCAGTGACAGCATGTCTTCACTTAAAAAACTGATTAAAATTCTGTGGGCAGCTGTTACCTAAGTGAACAGTGTGTGCCATTCCTTCACTACTGGCCACAAAATCCAGGGCATTATGATGTCTTTGGACACGGTGTTATAAGATGGATACAAAAGCAAAGGTACTTTTAGATTCACTAATCTGTTACAAGGGCTGAGGTATTATAGTCATAAAGAGATTTAAGAAGTTAGGGTTTTTCACTGGAAGTGATAATATTAAGAGCATGACTTGATAGAGGCCTTCAACATCATGAAAAATTGTGATAAGATAAATAGTTATAGAGTGTTTTACTACTCCCAAGACAGGCACAACATTAATCACAAAGAAATTGAAGTGGAGGCATGAAAGTAATTCTTTACATAGAGTGTGATTAAATTGTAGAATTATCTGCCTAATGTATTGTTTAAGCAGGAATTCTTTAGAAAGAATTTGCTGCTTAATTAAAATCTATATTGAAGAATATGAGTAAACAGGAGGGTGGGGTTACTCCAGGTGATTCGTCAGGAAAAAATACTGGCACAAATTGGATGGGCTAAATGGTCTATGTGCAATATTATATTCTATGATTCTATGGATTTACTGCCCATATTCATTTAATTCGGACTCTTAAAGCCCCCAGGCAGGTAATACCATTCCAGGTCCCAAGTCTTTGTTTACTTCAATGAAAGCTTTTTTCCTTAAAAAGGAACAAAATTGTTAAGTCCTTCAAAGAAAAAGGAAAATACAGATGGAGTAGTTTTTGTTTAAGTAGCAGCTCTTTTTGTACTGGAAAAATAACTTTGACTAAATACACAATAGGAGAAACTTTTGTTTTTACTCACGATGTGGTTAGAATGTGGAACTCGCTACTGTTTTCAAAAGGAAACCAGATGAGTGGAAAAAATTATTCACTTTTATATGATGCTGTTCACAACCACTGGATATCACAGAGTGCTTTACAGCCAATAAAGTGCTTTTGATGTGTAATCACTGTTGTAATGTAGGAAAAATGAAAAGAAAAAGGAATAGAACGGTATATTGAAAAGCTGATATGATAGTGAGGGAGAAAAATTCATACAGTGTGTCCAGGAAAAATTTTTCAACCAATTAGTGACAAACCCAACGAGAGGAGATGTAATTCTAGACCTAGTCTTGGGGAACGAAGAAGGGCAAGTGGGTGAAGTGACAGTTGGCGACCATATCGGGGACAGTGATCACAATTCAGTTAGATTTAGCATTACCATGGAAAAGGACAGAGATAAGGCAGGAGTAAAAGTCTTGAACTGGGGGAAGGCAAATTTTGCAGAAATGAGAAGGGATTTGGCTGAGGTGGACTGGACAGCACAGCTGGAGGACAAAACAGTGGAAAACCAGTAGGAAGCACTAAAAAGCGAGGTCCTAATTGTACAAAGTAGACATGGCCCCTACAAAAATAAGAGCGGTACTGTCAAATTTAGACCCCCCTGGTTGTCTAGAGGAATACAGGGGAAGATCAAACAGAAAAAAAAAGCGTACGATAGGCACAAAGAACTAAGCACTGCAGATAGCCTAGACGAATATAGGAGGTGCAGGGACGAAGTAAAAAAGGAAATAAGGAAATCAAAGAGAGGGCATGAAAAAAGATTAGCGAGTAAAGTTAAAGATAACCCAAAGATGTTTTACCAATACATTAATGCTAAAAGGTTAGTTAAGGAAAAAGTGGGACCTATCAGAGATGAAGATGGAAACTTGTGTGAAGATGCAGAGGCTGTGGGAAGGGTTTTGAATGAATATTTTGTCTCCATGCTTACAATGGAAAGGGAGGATGTAGATAAAGAAGTCCAGGAGGAACACTGCGAGATATTGGACGGAATAGTCAAAAAGAGAGAGAATGTACTCAAAGGGTTGAAATCCTCGAAAGTTGATAACTCACCAGGGCCAGGTGGATTGTTTCCGAGGCTGCTGAAGGAAGTCAGGGAGGAGATAGCAGATGCTCTGAGGATGATTTTCCAATCTTCACTAGATACAGGGGAGGTACCGGAGGACTGGAGAAATGCAAACGTAGTTCTATTGTTTAAAAAGGGATCAAAGGAAAGCCAAACAATTATAGGCCAGTTAGTCTTACATTGGTGGTGAGCAAATTAGAAGAATCAATCCTGAGAGATAGGATTAACTGTCATGTGGAAAGGCATGGAGTAGTCAGGGATGGTCAGCATGGATTTATTAAAGGAAGGTCTTGCCTCACAAATTTGATTGAATTCTTTGAGGAAGTGACAAGAAGGGTTGATGAAGGTAGTGCAGTGGATGTTGTGTACATGGATTTTAGCAAGGCATTTGACAAAGTCCCACATGGCAGATTGGTCAGGAAAGTAAAAGCCCATGGGATTCAGGGTAATGTGGCAAACTGGATAAAAGGTTAGCTTTGTAACAGGAAACAAATGGTAATGGTTGATGGATGCCCTTGCGAATGGAAATTTGTCTCAAGTGGTGTTCCACAGAGCTTGGTGTTGGGACTCTTGCTGTTTGTGTTATATATTAACGAATTGGACGTGAATGTGGGAGGCACGATTGAGAAATTTGCAGATGACACAAAGATTGGCCAAGTGGTGGATAGTGTAGAGGATAGCCTTAATCTCCAAAACGATATAGATGGGTTGGTGGAGTGGGCAGTAAAGTGGCAGATGGATTTTAACATAGAGAAATGTGAAGTCATACATTTAGGGAGGTCAAACAGTTACAGGGATTACACAATAAATGGGAATATACTAAGAGGAGTAGATGAAGTGAGACATCTTGGCGTACAAGTACGCAGGTCCCTGAAGGCAACAGTTCAAGTAGACAAGGTTGTAAAGAAGGCATATGGAATGCTCTCCTTCACTGGCAGAGGTATAGAATATAAAAGTAAGGATATAATGTTGGAATTGTATAAAACACTGGTGAGGCCACAACTGAAGTATTGTGTGCAGTTCTGGTCACCACATTACAGGAAGGACATAATAGCTCTGGAGAGAGGTTTACAAGAATGTTGCCAGGGTTAGAAAAGTGTAGCTACGAGGAGAGATTGGATAGGTTGGGGTTATTTTCCTTAGAACAAAGAAGGCTGAGAGGTGACTTGATTGAGGTATACAAAATTATGAGGGGAATAGATAGAGTGGACAGGATAAAATTGTTTCCCTTGGTGGAGAATTCTAGAACCAGGGGACATAGATTCAAGATAAGTGGCAGAAGGTGTAGGGGGGACATGAGGAAGAACTTTTTTACGCAGAGGGTAGTGGGTGTCTGGAATTCACTGCCCAAGTTGGTGGTAGAGGCAGAAACTCTAAACTCTTTTAAAAAGTACCTGGATCTGCACCTTAAGTGCTGTAAGCTGCAGGGCTATGGGCCGGGTACAGGAAGGTGGGATTAGAAAGGGCACCTGGGTGTCCTCGGGCTGGTATGAAAAAGATGGGCCAATTGGCCTCCTTCTGTGCTGTAACTTTTCTATGGTTCTATGTAGGTAGAATGGCAGGCTAACACATTTTAATTGGGCCGAATGGCTTATTTCTGTCCTGTATACTCCATGTAATTATATGTAATATTTTGTTAACTTTAAAGTAAAGTTGTCAGCAAAACAGAGACCTGCAAGTAGGCTTCCTGTTAGACCTTTCCACTGGCATTACTGACACCTCAGTAACTGACCAACTTTATCAATTTTTTGAGGTGGTAACAGAGGGTGGGATTCCTGCCCTCAGTGGGCAGAAGTCCTGCCCTCGAGAGCTGCCGGTCAAGAGCCAGAACTGAGTAGTGGTGCTGCTAGGACTGCAAGCAGGCCCTGAGATGCAGACAGCCATAGCATCCAGACCCAGGTAAGTCCCGGGCTTTGAACGGGGAAGAATCTGGGAGCGGAAGGAGAGGGTGCCGAGGGGATGGGGTTTTGGAGACTATGTGGGGAGGAACAAAGGGTGGTGCCCCAATGTGCAATGACGTGGCTCCCCCTTCCTTCCTGCTTTTTCCACAAAGTTAAAAAGAAAACAGCCTTCTCACTCCTGCCCGCCTGCCCACGCCAAATGTGTAAAGCATGAGCAGCGTAATATTTGGGTCAACTGCCTTGGTAACTAGCTCAACTGTCCATTCATTATTTATTTTAAAGTGGTGGGTGAGCTGCCAATTTGGCAACTGCCTGCGTACAGTTTTATGGGAACCGGGTTGGGGGTGGGCCGGAAGGCAGTGGGCTAGCCACCCATAGTATTTTACGTGCCCCCCACCGCCGAAAACACGCTTGGTGGGGTGCCATACAGTCCAGTCCATAGTCAGCAAGAAATCCAATAGGGAATTCAGAAGAAATCTCTTTACCCAAAGAGTGGTAGGAATGTGGGACTTGTTACAATAGGGAGAGGTTGAAGCAAAAAATGCAGATGCATTTAAGAGGAAGAAGGTGCTTATGAGGGAAAGGGGAATAGAGTGTTATGTTGATAGATTTAGGTGAGGAAAGATGGGCAGAAGTTCAAGTGGACTGATTGGGCCAAATGGCCAGTTTCTGTGTTGTATATCCTCCAGTGTCAATTGGTAGTAGAAAAGTTTAAAAAATGTGATGATGGACCTAATTGCTAATTTTTAATTTTAATGGCCTCATGCAATAAAGATTTCTAAATTTACAGTAGCTTGAGATGGGAACCTGAGCAGAAGGGAGAGAATCAAAGTTAGAAATAGAAGGCAGAAAATTAGCAAGCGAGTATGGAGGGCAGATGAAACAAACATAGACAACAAAGGAGCTGTTCACTGATTAGTGGTATACATTTTAATGGGAGTGAATAAGGCAGAGGAGCTGCGGACACAGACACTTGCAAGTATATCACTGAAACATGGCTTAAAGGAAGGGAGGAATGGCAGCTCAACAATCCTGGCTGCAGGGTTTTAGGATGGGATAGAGGGCGGAATAAAAAAGGTTGGGTAGGGAAACTGTAATATTGGTTAAAGAAACAATCACAGCTGGGAGGAAGGATGATCTGCCAGAAAGGTCATCAAATAAGGCCATATGGATTGAATTAAAGAATAAAATAAGACAATTGCACTGCTGGAAGTATACTATAGATCTCCAAATAGTTAAAGGGAGATAGAGGAGTAAATATGTAGGCAAATTCCTGTGAATTGCAGAAACAATAGGGTAGTGACAATTGAGAATTTCAATTATCCTAACATTAACTGGACTAAAAAACAGTTTGTGAGTTATTGATGGTGCAAAATTCTTAAAATGCATTCGGATAACCTCTTTTAGCCAGTACATAGCATGCCCAACAAGATTTGGAGCAATTCTGGGCTTAGTTTTAGAGAATTAAGCTGGACAGGTGATAGGAGTGTCAGTGGAAAAGCATTTCAGCGGTAGTGATCAAAATTTAGTTAGGGTAGTTATGGAAAAGGACAAAAACAGACCAGAACTAAGTTCATAATTATGAAAGAGCCAATTTTACTAAGCTGAGATGTGAGTTAGCAAAGTAGACTGGGAACTGCTGCTTGAAGGTAAATCCGTGGCAAAGTAGTGGGAGCCACTCAAGCAGTAAGTAGAGGGAATTCAGAACAAACATATACCCACAAAGAAAAGGGGTGGAACTTCCAAATCTAGACCTGACTGATATCAAAGAGCATACAGGGTAAAAAAAGGGAATCTTATGTCAGATACTGAGAGCTCAATATTGCAGAAAGCCCAGAGGAGCATGGAAAGTGCAAAGGAAATTAGGAAAGCAAAGAGGGGACATGAAAACATATTGGACAGTAAAATCAAGGAAAACCCAAAGATGTTTTATAAATACATAAAGAGCAAGAGGAAAACCAAGGTCCATTGCGACTAAAATGCTATGTTGAGGGTGGAGACTAAGCAATACTTTCCATCAGTCTTCATAAAAGTGACGATAATGTAGATATTGTAGTTAAGAAGATAAACATAGTGAGAGAGAACTGAAGCGGTTTAGCATCTTTGAAAGTATATAAATTGCCAGGCCTGAATGAAATGTATTCCAGGCTATAGGCATGATGCCAGAGGATTGGACGTTGTAAAGTTGGTCAAAAAGGGAGAAAGGGATAGACCAAATAATTACAGCCAGTCAGCCTAGCTCTGGTGGTGGGCAAATTATTAGAAAAATTCTGAGGGACCACCTAAATCTTCACTTAGAAAAGCACAGATTAGTCAAGGGCAGTCATCATGGATTTGTTAAGGAAAGGTTGTAACTGATTAACTTGATTGAATTTTTTGAGCGTGTAACAAGGAGGGTCAATGAAGGTAGCTTGGCTGATGTAATCTACAAGGATTTTAGCAAGGCTTTTGACAAGGTCTCACATGGCAGACTGGTCATTAAAGCAAATGCCCATCAGATTCAAAGAAGAGTGGCAAATTGGATCCAAAATTGGCTGGTGGTAAGAAGCAAGGGGTAATGGTTACAGGCAGTTTTGTGACAGAAAGGCTGTTTCCAGTGGGGTTCACTATTAGTTCCCTTATTTTTCATGGTATGTATCAATAATTTAGGCTTAATTGTAGGGGGCATGATTAAAAAGTTTGTTTACAATACAAAAATTGTCCATGTGGTTGATAGTGAGGAAGAAAGCTGTAGACTGCAGGAAGATATCAATGGACTGAGCAGGTGGGTAGAAAAGTGACAAGTGGGATACAATCTGGAGAATTATGAAATATTGTATTTGGGAGAGCAAACAGATCAAGGAAATACATAATAAATGGTAGGATACTGAAAGTGTAGAGGAACAAAAGAATCTTGAAGTGCATGTCAACAGACCCCTGAAGGTAGGACCGGTAGATAAGTTAGTTAAGAAAGCATACCGAATACTTTCCTTTATTAGCTGAGGCATAGACTATAAAAGCAGGGAGGTTATGTCAGAACTGTATAAAATCTTAGGCCACAGGTAGAGTACTGCATACAGCTCTGATCGCCAAAGAGGGTCAGGGGACATTTACAAAGATGTTGCCAGGAATGAAAAAATTTTAGCTACTAGGAAAAATTGAATAGGCTGGAATTGTTTTCTTTCAAACAGAGGAGGCTGAGGGAAGGTTTAATTGAGGTGCATAAAATTATCAGAGCCCCAGATAGAGTGAGTAGGAAGGATCTATTTCTCTTAACGAATGGTCAATAACCAAGGTGCATAGATTTAAAGTAATTGGAAGAAAGATTGCGAGTTAAGGAAAAATGTTTTCATCCAAAGGGTGGTGAGAGTTTGGGACTCATTGCCTGAAACAGCAGTAGCCAGAGCAGTGGCACCACGGCTGGCTCTGTTGTTCAGCAGGGGGGGTCAAAGCACAGAAGAGCAATCGTCATAGGGGACTCTATAGTCAGGGGCTCAGATAGGGGCTTCTGTGGTCGTGAAAGAGACACCAGGATGGTATGTTGCCTCCCTGGTGCCAGGGTCCAGGATATCTCTGATCGGGTATGGGACATTCTGAAGGGGGAAGGAGAACAGCCAGAGGTCGTGGTACACATTGGTACTAACGACATAGGCAGGAAGAGTGACGAGATCCTGCAGCGGGAGTTCAGGGAGTTAGGCAGAAAGTTAAAGAACAGGACCTCTAGGGTTGTAATCTCAGGGTTACTCCCTGTGCCATGTGCCAGTGAGGCTAGAAATAGGAAGATAGTGCAGCTAAACACGTGGCTGAACAGATGGTGCAGGAGGGAGGGTTTCCAATATCTGGATCATTGGGATCTCTTCCGGAGCAGGTGGGACCTGTACAAGAAGGACGGGTTGCATCTAAACTGGAGGGGCATCAATATCCAGGCTGCGAGGTTTGCTAGTGTCACTCGGGAGGGTTTAAACTAGTATAGCAGGGGGGTGGGAATCAAAGCAATTGGTCAGCAGGTGAAATAAATGACTGGGAACTAGTGAATATGACCAGTAGTACCAAGAGGAAGAGCAGGCAGGGAGAAATTACTGAACACAGTGGGACTGGGGGTCTGAAATGCATTTGCTTCAATGCGAGAAGTATAACAGGCAAGGCAGATGAGCTTAGAGCTTGGATTAGTACTTGGGACTATGGTGTATTTGCTATTACAGAGACTTGGTTGAAGGATGGACAGGATTGGCAGATTAACGTTCCAGGATTTAGATGTTTCAGGCAGGATAGAGAGGGATGTAGAAGAGGTGGGGGAGTTGCACTGCTGGTTAAGGAGAATATCACAGCTGTACGACAGGAGGACACCTCGGGGGGCTCATGCAGCGAGGCAATATGGGTAGAGCTCCAGAATAGGAAGGGTGCAGTCACAATGTTGGGGGTTTAACTACAGGCTTCCCAATTGCCGGCGGGAGGTTGAGGAACAGTAATGTAGGCAGATTTTGGAAAGATGTAAAAGCAATAGGGTTGTTGTGGTGAGTGATTTTAACTTTCCCTATATTGACTGGGAATCACTTAGTGCTAGGGGCTTGGATGGTGCAGAATTTGTAAGGTGCATCCAGGAGGGCTTCCTGAGACAATATGTAGATAGTCCAACTAGGGAAGGGGCAATACTGGACCTGGTATTAGGGAATGAACCTGGCCAGTTGGTCGAAGTTTCAGTAAGGGAGCATTTCAGGAAAAGTGACCATAATTCAATAAGTTTCAAGGTACTGGTGGATAAGGATAACAGGAGTCCTCGGGTTAAGGTGTTTAATTGGGGGAAGGCTAATTATAACAATATTAGGCAGGAACTGAGGAATCTAGACTGGAGGCGGATGTTTGAGGGCAAATCAACAACTGACATGTGGGGGGCTTTCAAACGTCAGTTGATAAGAATTCAGGACTGGCATGTTCCTGCTAGGATGAAGGATAAGTATGGCAAGTTTCAGGAACCTTGGATAATGAAGGATATTGTGAGATTAGTCAAAAAGAAAAGGGAAGCATTCGTAAGGGCTAGAAGGCTGGGAACAGATGAAGCCCGTGGAGAATATAAAGAAAGTAGGAAGAAACTTAAGCAAGGAGTCAGGAGGACTAAAAAGGGTCATGAAAAGTGGCAACCAAGATTAAGGAAAATCCCAAGGCCTTTTATACATATGTAAAAAGCAAGAGGGTAGCCAGGGAAAGGGTAGGCCCACTCAGGGTCAGAGGTGGGAATCTGTGTGTGGAGCCAGAAGAAATGGGAGAGATACTAAATGAATACTTCTCATCAGTATTCACCAAAGAGAAGGACTTAGCAGTCGGTTTGTCTAGGGAAGAGTGTGTAAATAGCCTGGATCATGTTGAGATAAAAAAAAGAGATGTTAGGCGTCTTGAAGAATATTAAGGTGGATAAGTCCCCAGGGCCAGATGGGATCTACCCCAGAGTACTGAGGGAGGCAAGGGAGGAGATTGCTGGGACCTTGACAGAAATCTTTGTATCCTCACTGGCTACGGGTGAGGTCCCAGAGGACTGGAGAATGGCCAATGTTGTTCCATTGTTTAAGAAGGGTAGCAGGGATAATCCAGGAAATTACAGGCCGGTGAGCCTTACATCAGTGGTAGGGAAATTATTGGAGAAGATCCTTCGTGACAGGATTTACTACCATTTGGAAGCAAATGGGCGTATTAGTGAGAGGCAGCATGGTTTTGTGAAGGGGAGGTCGTGTCTCACTAACTTGATCGAGTTTTTCGAGGAAGTGACAAAGATGATCAACGACGGAAGGGCAGTGGATGTTATCTACATGGATTTCAGTAAGGCCTTTGACAAGGTCCCTCATGGTAGACTGGTACAGAAGGTAAAGTCACATGGGATCAGAGATGAGCTGGCAAGATGGATACAGAATTAGCTTGGTCATAGAAGACAGAGGGTAGCAGTGGAAGGGTGCTTTTCTGAATGGAGAGCTTTGACTAGTGGTGTTCTGCAGGGATCAGTGCTGGGAACTTTGCTGTTTGTAGTATACATAAATGATTTGGAGTAAAATGTAACTGGGCTAATTAGTAAGTTTGCAGACGACACTAAGGTTGGAGGAATTGCAGATAGTGAAGAGGATTGTCAAAGGATACAACGGGATATAGATCGGTTGGAGACTTGGGCGGAGAAATGGCAGATGGAGTTTAATCCGGACAAATGCGAGGTAATGAATTTTGGAAGGTCTAATACAGGTAGGAATTATACAGTAAATGGCAGAACCCTTCAGTACATCGATAGGCAGAGGGATCTGAGTGTACAGATCCACAGGTCACTGAAAGTGGCAACGCAGGTGGATAAGGTAGTCAGGAAGGCATATGGCATGCTTGCCTTCATCGGGGGGAGTATTGAGTATAAAAGCTGGGAAGTCACGCTGCAGCTGTATAGAACCTTGGTTAGGCCACACTTGGAATATTGCGTGCGATTCTGGTCGCCACATTACCAGAAGGATATGGAGGCGTTGGAGAGGGTGCAGAGGAGGTTTACCAGGATGCTACCTGGTCTGGAGTTTATTAGCTATGAGGAGAGGTTGGAGAAACTCGGACTGTTCCCACTAGAGCGATGGAGATTGAGGGTCGACTTGATAGAAGTTTACAAAATTATGAGTGGCATGGACAGAGTAGATAGTCAGAAGCTTTTTCCCAGGGTGGAAGAGTCAATTACTAGGGGACATAGATTTAAGGTGAGAGGAGAAAACTTTAGAGGAGATGTGCGGGGCAAGTTTTTTACGCAGTGGGTAGTGAGTGTCTGGAATTCGCTGCCAGAGGAGGTGGTGGAAGCAGGTACGATAGTAGTGTTTAAGATGTAGCTTGACAAATACATGAATAGGATGGGAATAGAGGGATACGGACCCCGGAAGTGCAAAATGTTTTAGTTTGACAGGCAATATGATCGGCGCAAGCTTGGAGGGCCTGTGCTGTACTTTTCTTTGTTCTTTGTTCTTTGCAAGTGTGCGAGAGGTAGAACCCCTCGTCACAAATTTTAAAATACTGCGATCTGAACTTAACGTGCCATAACTTGCAGGGCTACAAACTAAGAGTTGAGAACTGGGATTAGACTAGATATCATTTTTCATCTTCCTTCTGTGCCTTAAATTTTCTTTGTTTCTATGTATTATTTTTCATTTTGGCTTCAATGGAGAGAAACTGATTTTCTATACATGGCATTTTACCAAATGTTAACTTTCTGTGAAATCATTATGCCATTATTATTTCATCCGGTAGCGAAACTGAACATCATGAGATGGCTGCAGAATTCCAAGTCCAAGCCTTGAGTTATCAAGGGGTGGAGTAGGTGCTGAGGCATCAAGTAGTTCCATGTCATAATAACAGAGCAGTAAAGTCAAAAACTGTTTGACCTCATTGACTGCAAAAAAGCGACCTGGACACATACTGACCCCAGAACCAAAAGGCATGAGATAGTGTTTAAGCTTTCTACCATTTTTGTAGAATGTAGTCTTCTCTTTTCCACTTTCATCCAAAAATCTGTCGTACTTAAATTCCTGAATGGTAAGGAATGAAACTTTGTTTTAGTGCATTTATTAAACTATCACATGAAAAATATTTGGAATATTTTAAAGGCAAACAAATCCTCTTGATATACCTACATTTTCTCTAGAGCAAGATTGTGATATGGGGAAATTTTTACCTAGGCACCAAAGACAACAAAAGCTGACCCAACCCAGTTACCCTGCAAATCCACCTCCCTAACATCTGGGAACTTGGAGGAGCTGTCCCACAGACCAGTCAAACAATAGCCTGACACAGTCTTGCAGAATCATCTTTCAGTCAATGTCTCAAACTCCTCCTTCACCATTTCTGGGAACTCAATATCCACCTCATTCACCATCAGCACATGCGCCTGTAATATGCACCATACACAGGATGCACTGCCACAGCACTCACCATATGTTGTCAACATCTACAAGTCCCATGAACTCTACCACTAAAAAGAATGAGCAGCAACATTATGGGAATACCATATAGACCTAAGTCCTCCTCCAAATCATATACCGTATTGACATGGGCATATGTTATCTTTTCTTCATCGTAGCTGGACAAAAATCTTAGTATTCCATACCAACCATCATCATGAGACCATCATCACCACAAGGACTACAGTGGTTCAAGGTGAAGCCATCCCCCCACCTCAGGATAACTAGGAATGCTGAACTGAGAGGTTATACCTATCAGGAAAGGTTATACACGAAGGAGCTCTTTTCTCTAGAAAAGGGAAGACCAAGATAGAGGTCTTTAAAATTATGAAAGGGTTTGATAGGGTAGATGTTCCCAGTTGTGAGAGAGTCCAAAACTGCCTTAATTGTAAGACAGTTGCCAATAAATACATTAAGGAATTCAAGAGAAACTTCTTTACTCAGAGAATGGTTAAAATGTGAAACGTGCTAGTTGAGGTGAATAACAGAGATGCACTTCTTCTTCTTGAGTTCTCTGCCCAAGGGCAGGTCCAACCCACAGCGCCACAATCTCCATCACCGGTAGGGTGAGGAGGCAGGTTCCAAAGTCACGCCAGCCAGATGGGAGTTGAACCCCATGCTGTTGGCACCAATCTGACCCACACTGGCTGTCTGACCAACTGAGCTAACTGGCCCCCCAAGGATTTGACGTTACTGTGGCAACATACACTTTTGCATGCATTTTGTAGCCTGGAGCTATGGATCATGATGGAAGAAGCTCCAATTCCTTTTCATCACATGGCTGCCCAGGAATCTCTCCTGCCATTGGTGTATGTTGGAAGGATTTACAAGTTGATACTCAACTTGTTTAGCCACATTGTGAATGTGCCTTCTTTGATCATCAAGTCCTGGAGTGGGACTTGAACACAGGGCTTTTGGCATTTTTTTATTCACACATGGGATATGGGCTTCACTGACTGGGCCAGCATTTATTGCCCATCCCTAGTTGCCCTTGAGAATGCGGTGGTGAGCTGCCTTCTTGAACCACTGCAGTCCATGTGGGGTAGGTACACCCACAGCGCTGTTAGGAAGGGAGTTCCAGGATTTTGACCCAGCGACAGTGAAGGAACGGTGATATATTTCCAATTCCGGATGGTGAGTGGCTTGGAGGGGAACTTCCAGGTGGTGGTGCTCCCATCTATCTGCTGGCCTTGTCCTTCTAGTTTGTAGCAGTCATGAGTTTGGAAGGTGCTGTCTAAGGAGCCTTGGTGAGTTCCTGCAGTGCATCTTGTAGATGGTACACACTGCTGCTACTGTGCATCAGGTGGTGGTGGGAGTGAATGTTTGAGGCAGGGATGTTACCACTGTGCCACAAGACCTCCTATAGGATGCAACTAATGGTAAGATATGTTGATAGAATGAGACGAAGTTAGTTGGGAAGAGACTCATGTGGAGCAGAAACACCACCACATACCTATTGGGTTAAATTGGGAAACGCACCAAATTCAGTCCTACCTTCAAGATTAAGTTAATAGCATATGAAAATCTCATGCATCCTGTTTCAGATAGCTGAAAGATGGCATGCACCAGGTGAGATTGTTCAATCTTTGGATCTGAGGTGAGGTTTTGTCTTTGCCTAACTCAGTGGCACAGGGACATAACCAGAGGAAGATAGCAGAAAGGATAAAGCATGTGGTGCTTGGGTATTCAATTGCTGCAGCAGTTAGGCTGCAAGAGGGTGGGGCTTGTGCTTGGATCCTCAAGTGGCAGCACAGTAAGGCACTAGCACGTTTGGAGGCTGTGGGAAGGAGGTGTCTAAAGGGAGCCAGACTCCGGCATATAGGGTGTGGTCCATTATTGCAGTGGCCTCGCCCTGTGTGTCCAAGGGAGGCAGCTGCACCACACATAGCAGATCAACTGTCAGGGAAGGAGCCCTGAGTTTGAAGCAGGGCAGGTCCAGCTGCAGGGGAAGCAAGTCAATAGTCTCAGAGGGACAGTCGAGGGAAAGTGAAGGCATGGGAAGGGTGGTTGGATGCTGCAGGATGATTGCTGGAAGGAGCAGGGTAATGTTAGGGGCGGGGAAGATGGGAGAAAGCTCGAGGGTGAGAGAGGGAGTGTGGAGTTGGATGGGTTCCAGCTGCAAGGTTGCAGTGTTAGTGTTCATCAACATGGCTGCTAAGAAACTGCTACCTTGCTGGACATTAGGTGCTGCTGGAAGAAGGCTACTGTGGGATGGGAGGAGTTCTTGGTATGGCCCATAGGAGGGTCATGCATTCCCATTGGTTAACTGCAGCTGCTCTAGGAATGAACGCCATGTCAACAGAGGTGTTCATATCATTGCTTGCTTTGTGGTTCTGCAATGAGTCTCATACACCCAATCTAATTCCAAAATCGGATGGTGGAGGAGAGGATTCTCCAGAGGAGGGCCTTGGTTGCATTACAACATAGGCCACCAGCCAAGGGAGGTCAGGAGAAACCCATCCAGGACCATCTTCATTGGCGAAGAGCATTGGTGCTTGTTCAGAACGTGCACCAACTCCCTGCAGTTGTCTGAGAGGCAATGTCGGAGATGGCTAAGGCTTCGTCATGAGGTGGTTCCAGACCTGTGTGCGCTCCTACATGACCTGTAGCCTCGTGACTTTGAAGGGAACCCATGCCAGTTGTCCTCAAGGTAACTTTGACCCTAAACTTCTATGGCTCATTTCAAGGCTCCATGAGGGACATGTGTGGTATTTCCTAAGCTGCAACACATAGGTGCATACGGGAGGCGACAAATGCCCTGTTTAGAAGGGCAAATGCATTCATCAGATTCTCAACAGATGCTGATAGCAAGGTCACGAGAGCAGTTGGTTTTGGGGCCATTGTGTGGTTCCCACAGGCTCAGGGTTCAATCGATTGCAGCCATTAGGGCGCCCTGGGAACAGCTTTGTAAATCGGAAGTGTTAGGAAACTCAGAACTACTTACCTGAATCAGGAGTTCAGAGTTTGGGAACTACAGTTCACAGCAGGCCTGGAGCTTCCTGCACCTGTATGCGCTGGCCAGAGAATGGCTGCACATGCGCAGTTCATTGATTTCATGCATGTGCTGGCCGGGAAAAGGGCCGCACATGCGCAGCTCATCCACATTCATGTCTTCAGGCCAGGAACTGGCCTTGCACACAGGCACAGAAGAAAAAGAAGGAAAGTGAAACAGTGTAAAACTGAAGGTCAGGTGACCTGAAGAGGAGCATCTTTCAAGAGAAGATGTCCCAGGGAGCAGGACACGGGGAGGAGGGCAGTGAGAGATCCCAACAAAGAAGAGGATCCCAAACCAGGGAGTGTGGCAGAAACAGATCCCAGGAGACAGTCCCAGGTAAGGGACAAGGACAAAGGTCAGAAACAGATCCTGTTATGTAAAGTTGAGAAAAAGGAGCAGAGCAATAGGCTCTGAATTAAAGAGAGAAAGCTATGCAGTGGGCTCGAGCAAAGCCCTGAAGATCCGAGAGGGCAGCTGAAGGTGGTGACTCCTTGCTGCAGGCTGTAAGGGCAAAGGTACCCTATGGAGCAGTGGTGTTCGGCACAGCCAAAGATCTGAAATTGTCTTTGGCAGGTGAAGCTTGAGTATACGCAGAGATCCAGAGGAAAAGAGTCTCAGGAGGCAAGATTGAAACCCTGGAGGTGGATCCCTGTTGAAGCCGTCTGAGCGGGAGTGACATTTGGGAGAGAATTCCAAGGCGAGTTCTTCAAATGTGGAGATTAGAAATCCTCATGAGAAAGGCAGAGTTTCAATGACATCGGTTGGATCATGGTCTGACAAGCAACTGGGTGCGTTGTTGAGAAATCCATAGAAACTGCTTTGGTCGCATCTGTCATTTACTTTGGAGTGTGGTGTGTCTGAACACAGTTCGCTTGTTAATTCACATGTACCACATACTTACCTTGAATATTAGAGTACAAGATAAATATGGTACATAGTTTTATCTTTCTGAATTTGTGTGTGTCTGTAAAGAGATAGCTGCGGTGAAGAAATAGTGAATATTTGAATTGTTTTCTTGGGCAGAATTTTACACCCCACGGGCGGGCATGCACCTGACCCCATTGGGCATAAAATAGCACGCAATGATATCAGGTGAGCATCCTGACATCATCATGCACTCGCACGATATTTCTGTCGGCGGGCACGAGCGGGTACCGGAGCCACACCCACCATTAACTAAGAGGTCACATAAGGCCTTTAAAAAGCCAATTGATGGTGATTTTTCATTGCCCATGTGATTTTGTGTTCATTGCACAGGCAAAACGGGCAGGCGGCCAGCCAACAATTTCAAAAACATATCCACGGGTGCGATAAAAGTGGTCAGCAGCATTGCCAGTTTCAGTAGTGAGGAGTTTGGTACACAGTTTGCTGCTGGTGACTTATTGGTACTTGGCAGCTTCTTCTCTATTCAGGACTTCATCATTAGCATTTCCAGGCTCATTGGTGTCTCCAAAGACCCCCGGAGGATTCAGACTCTGCGGACCCTTCAAGGTAACAGAGAGCCATCTGTTACCCTGGTAATGGGGATTATGGTCTCGCTGGTGGCACTTCTTCTGAGGAGGAAGTGAGGGGGAGAAGGGAGAGGTGTCCCAATGCAGCTTCCAAGGGAGGGGCCTGTTGGAGGACAGGTGCAGGCATAAAGGGCGCAGGGCCAGCAGGAAGTCCAAGGCAGAAGGGGCCGCAGAAAACGCCACTATCCTGCAGCCAGGGTTTAGAGGCAGCAATGCAGCTACCTCAACATGTCTGAGGTACAGTGACGAAGGAGGCTCCGCCTCTCAAGGGGGACCGTAACCTCCATTTGTCAGATGATAGGGCCTGAGATCACCTCCGACTATATGGGTGGACACCCTATGCCAGTGGCTCTGAAGGTCACAGCGACCTTCAGCTTCTATGCCTCTGGCTCTTTCCAGGGGTCGGTGGGGGATCTGTGTAGAGTCTCTCAATCAGCTATCCACAGTTGCGTTGCTGGTGACAGAATCTCTGTTCAGGCGGGTACTGACCTTTATTCTTCACCGTACGGACGAGGCCAGCCAGGATGAGCGAGCTAGAGGCTTCACAGCGATTGCTGGGTTCCCCCACATCCAGGGTGCAATCGACTGCACACATGGCCATCAAGGGGCCAGATGGTTGGCTGGGTGCATTTGTCAACAGGAAGGAATTCCACTCCATGAAGGTGCAGATAGTGTGTGACCAAAGGATGCAGATTCTGCAAGTCTGTGCAAGGTACCCAGGCAGCTCCCATCTTGAGACACTCCAAGGGCAAAATTATCTCCCCGTTGGTGGGGGGAGGAAGTGCTGGGGCGGGTGTGGATGGGTGGCCCTCCGATTGGCACCCCCGCCATTTTTAGTGATAGGCCCGTCCAGCGTGACATCCACAGGGAAGCCCTATGCGCTTCCTGTGCGGGGGAGGGGGGATTCCTAAAATTGGAAGTGCGCTCCGATCCCCCTGAGACTGAGTGCTGCCTCAGGGAGATTGGTTCCCAAAGTAAAAAAAAAACACTGCAGTGAAAATTTCATTTGCCATCAATGTCCCTTCATGTGACAATGTCACATGAGTTGGGACATGGACATAACGTTAATTGAAAGTGTCTCTTAATTTTTAGATTCAGCAATGAAACCTCATCCTGCCCGTGGATGAGGTTTCATGCTTTTTCATGTGGCTGCCAAAATTCCCGACCTGCCCGCCAACTTTAAGATTGGACGGGCAGGTCCACTAATGAGCTTAATTGATTTGACAGGTCGGTGGGCGCACAGCTGATTCGGCTGCGCCCCGACGACCTGAAAATGCAAATGACGCAGGGTGACACCGGGAGTTCCACCCGACGTCATTCCGCGTCATTTTACGCGTCAGCGATTGGGCCCTGCCCCCGCTTGCCATCAGGAAATTTCTTGCCCAAGGTGCTGGGGCTTTTCAGTGCTCCAGTCCGACTGGATGGATGGCTGCTGGGTGACAAGGGCTATCCATTGAAAAGGTGGCTCATGGTGCCTCTCTGCCACCCAAGAACAGAGGCAGAGCAGCGTTACAATATGAGTCATAGCTCCACAAGGGCGGTGATAGAAAGGACTTTGGTCTTCTCAAGATGCGTTTCTGATGCCTGGACTGCTCAGGGGGTGCATTACAATACCCCCCAAGAGAGGGTGTCACTGATAGTGGTTGCATGCTGCGCTCTCCACAATCTGGGACTGGCAAGGGGGGTCCCACTGGAGGAAGAGGGTCTTGACGCAGCTGCACAGGCCATAGATGATGAGCCCAGTAACGAGTCAGGAGAGGAGCACAAAGAGGTGAACACTGAGGGCATGGAGGCAGACCTCTGTAACCTCGAGGGAGGCAGAGGCGCCTTGATCCAACACTGCTTCAGCTTGGCTACCAAGATCAGCTTCAACCTCACACCCAGGGCTGCCGGCTCCATCCCGGATGTCTGAAATGCCCCTTTCATTTGCACCCAAAGTCCACTCAATGCCTGTGCAATCAAGTATTAAGCCACTTACGTCCAGCACTACATACTGGCGTACCATGAACCATAAGGAAACAAGGTGAAGAATACTCAGGCCATCAGAACCAAAGCAAATTTAATGTTATCATCACATTGAAATCATTATGACATTACAATTACTGGTATTGATGTCCACACCAGCAGACATATAAACCAAACATAAATTGACAGAAAATCAACTGTGAATTGACCCTCTCGTGCTCTTGGTGCCTTAAACTTACGTTTGTGAGGGCTAGGACTTGGTGCCCACTGCTCCCCCCTCCCCCCCACTGTTACTGACATTGGAGGCAGCCTGCTGACTCTGCTGTCCTGTTGGCCTTGATTACTTTGGCGGTCATCCTCTGGCTAGTAGAAACTGTGCTCCCCCAGCCTGGGAGGGAGTGGCCAGTGCCACAGCTGGCATCTCCCCAGCTGCCGCAGCCTCATCAGATGCGACGGTCACTGGCAGAGGGGCAAAGGAACTGCTGCCATCATCCAGAGTGCCCTGAGAGGAGCCCGCAGAGACAACAGGCAGCTCGTGCGCCAACATGAGGTTGCTCTGGACCTTTCTCCTCACCAATGATGGACAGGCACTTAGCTGGGATACTGGTTGCCTCATCCATCTCCCACACTGGCACTGACCACCTCAGGTCATTGCTTGTGTGAGGGCTTGCAGGTCCAAGCGCAACCCCAGGAAACCCTCATTCTGTCCCTGGAGTTGCCTCTCGATGAGAGTCTCTCAATGGAGGAGGCAATGTGTTCGGCCATGAGGGTCAACGCAGTGCTCATGCTCCGCATGGACTCCTCCACAAACGGAGACCATGGCATACCCTCATGGATCTCTGCCAGATCCTCCTGCACATCTCGCTGGATATCCAGCATCTGCCACCTAATGGACGACTCCATAGTCTCATCGTCTGTCTTCGACCCAGCATCGTCCTGGTCTCCAGCAGTCCTCCTGCTGCCGGTGCCCTGGGTACTCTCTGCCTCTGACTGCACCTCAAGTGAGTGTAATGTGCCATCACCAATGTGCACTGACATTCTAGCTGCTAATCTAATGCCCACCGAGGTGCTAGTATCTGCGCTGGTGCCTGCTTCAGAGATCGGGTGTGACGCAGGTGTCAATGAAGCCTGGCGGTCCTCCGGTGTCAGGGGTGGCCCTTCGGAGTCCGCAGAGCGAACGCCTGCTGGTGAACATAAAACGGGGAACTAGGACATTTCATCAAGCTCTCAAGCTCTAGGGCACCCCGCTCGAATCTGGTGAGCAGCAGCAGGTTGGGTGGGCCTCCGCCTGTACATGACCTCTCTGCTTGGTTATAGCTTGTCTTCTCCCAAAAGGACAAAGGAGCATTGATTAGTCTACTCTCTACCTGCAGCGCCATTGCAGCCTGGCCAACCCCAGCTGAGGAACACCTTGCAGGGCACATCCGAGTCGTGGCTCTCGAGCCACAAGGCACTCAGTCCAAGCAGCCAGGGCTCACCCACTTGGCCAACTCTGGCGTCATTGACAGCTGGCCATCTAGCACCCCTGAGGTCCATGGGGAGATGGCAACACCTTAACACTCTGCACATTGACCCATGCCAACACAGTACTCACCCTCCTGAGCACAGCAGGTCATTGAAGCGTTTCCGGCACTGCACCAAGGTGGGCTGCACCACAACATGGCTGCTCACCAGCGCTGCCACCTCCTCCCATGCCCTCTTTCTGAGGTGTGGTGGTCTCCTTCTCCCATCTCTGGGGACAAGGGTATCCCTCCTGGCAGCCACCTCCTCCAACAGGGTGGCGAGGTACTCATCCAAAAAGCAGGGGCCCAAGGCCCACCCGACCTGACCTCCAGCCTGACGTCTCCAGCCATACTTGATTCCATCAAAACAACGCAGAACAGACGTCCTTCCATGGCAGCCTTTCTGGGGCTGCCTGGGCCATTTTTAAACCGGCTACCAGGTCGCCATTGGGCCCAGCGGCCAACAGGTCCCCGCCTCGGTCTTGACGACTGTGCCCACCTGCCAACCTCAAAATTTTGCCCCTTGTGTTTGTATTGAGGTTTATCCAACCTATTTGTCTGGTGTAATATAGATCATTTTTCTTGTTTAATAAATGTTTTATTAAGTTCATCAGTAGACTCCTGTGAATTTGTTCAGTAACTTATCTCCACGGTTTCTAAAAAAATGTCAGGATCTATCAAGCCAGGTTTCACCCTGGGATCTGACTTGTCCATTATCAACATCAGCTGGGATTGTAACAGAAGAGGTTACACTCCCTTAATGTTCAAGTTGCCCGTGACCACCAGAAAAAAATGAAGCAGGCGTGTGCTTGTTTTCCAGGGAACTCTCATGGCGTATAAGGAATTCTGAAGGAGCTCCCAGCTGCCACAGAGACTCTTGCCCAAGAGCAGGATTGAATCCTGTGTGACAAGGGCTATACCCTCAGAATGTGGCTTTTGACACCAGTGCATCATTTTCAAAGCCCTGCAGAGGAGTGTTGCAATGCTGCACACTGCTCAACAAGGGCAATCATAGAATAAACCATAGGATTACTCAGAATGCACTTCTGATACCTGACCAGCCTGGCGAACCTTGAC
Organism: Cetorhinus maximus; assembly: GCF_964194155.1. NCBI lineage: Eukaryota > Metazoa > Chordata > Chondrichthyes > Lamniformes > Cetorhinidae > Cetorhinus > Cetorhinus maximus. The sequence goes on from NC_135882.1 coordinate 88,317,156, forward strand.
AATATGCACCACAGAGGATGTCCAGGATTGTTGTTGTCTGATGTATCAAGCACAATGTGGCATTATAAAGGGAAGAAGAATCATGAATCGAGGACATGGAGTAGCTACGAACCACCTTAGATGAGAACGATGGGGAGGAAGATGAGGAGGAGGACAGAAATCTTGTGGCAACTCTCCCAGATGCTAAGGCCATGTAGAGAGGTGTGAGGGCTGTCAGGGGCAACCTCATCTTGAATGACTACAAGTGATGCACCTACCTGACCATTTTCTTAACTGCAAACATTTGCTTGCTCCAATTGTGCACCCACCTCTGCCAGTCTCCATCAAGAGCTACCTTATTACACACATCCTCTACCCCTTAGAAGACCTAGGGGAGTGGCACCATTGTGCCCTTAACACTTCTTAATTTTTCTTCTATAACAATTATGCCTTGTTGAGACCCTAACATCAGCAGCTGTTGGGAATTCAGGTTGCTGAGTGCAATTCCCCACCACGTGATTGCACGTGCGACATGTGCCCATCACATACACTTAAAATTTGCATTGTGATTGCAGGCTTTGCAGCTCCTGACGTGTAAAAGGAAGTTGTTAAAAAATTCATTCATAGTGCTCACTTCCTGTGTAATACTCAGGATTCCTAAAATTATTCACAATGGAATTTAAGGTGCACAATATTGATATTTTACCTACCAAGGGATCCTCATAAATCTCTGGATCCATATGCAGTTGTTGAGGGTATAAACCAATTTGGTCTCCTTTTCGAACAGCCAGCTTTGTACCGGTACCCAGAGTTAATACAGTGTTCTCAGTGGCAACACGCAGCATTATTGATCCACTGGATAAGCGCAGACTTTCATTTATTAGGCTACCTGTTTAATTTTTTCAGAAGATCGTTTAGCAGAGAATCAAAAAACATTACATAAAACAAAGACCAAAATTGTTTCTTCAAAGAATTATTGTCGAGAAATGTTACAAAAAAACTGAATAATGTACAAGTTTATTACTGAAATTAGCTACAATGATAAAGGATGGTAGATAATTGGACAGTATGATATAAATCATTAATTCAACTTAATGGGCGGAATCTAGTGAAGTTTCCGGGAGCAGGAAAGGAGGTGGGCAGAGGCACTTAATTGTGTGGAGGTAAAATGTCAGCCTCCTGACAGCAGGATGACAGTTGGGAATTATGGGAACAGACGTGCATTAAAGGTGCATCGTGGTTCCCGACACTAAGTGGCAAGACCCTGTTTTGGATGCATTAGCAGGTCATGCATACACATTGAAACACATTGGTCGCCAGATAAAATTGTACCTCTGCAATTAAGTTGGCGGCAAATGAGGAACATGTACATTCCAATTCAAAACTGGTTAAAGCTAATGTGCAGCAAGCGAGGTTGTCTCCCTGGTGGATTTGGAGTGAGTAGGAGCTGCTTTTCTCATATGGGGAATTTTGTTGGACCAAGGGAAAGGAGGCTGAGTTGTTGCATTGAGCTTGGGTGGCGGATGTCCAGGGAGGTCCAAGAAAGTAAAGGTGGAAGCACCTCCAGGGACCCAATTGTGGCAGGTGCACAGGGAGTGACAGCAGTTCCAGTTCAAAATCCTCCTCTCAGACAGGCAAAATGATACTGTTGGCTTGCAGCGAGTGGATGCCTGTCTGGGTTTAAATATGGCACCCTGGCCTTTGACCCCATGATGTAATGGTGGGGTTCTGCCCACTCCCACCACACAATTGGCTGGGCCCCTCGACTGTGGCTGGCTGCTACATAATTGCGCATGGCTAGCCTTCCCGCCTCTTACAGACATCCCACTCACTTCCAGTCCTGCCGTCGGAACACCCATCGCCACAACAGGTTTCTGCCCAATGGTTCTAATAACATTGTAAACTACAACAAAGTTAAGGCATCTTATGAATGTCACTGGGAGCACTAGGTTGATTTGCTGCATTAAACTTCTTGTTCACTGATGACACTAAGTTAGGGGGCACAGTAAATAGGGTGGATATAGAAAGTTGCAAAGGGATATTGATAGATTAAGTAAGTGGACAAAACCGTATCAGATGGAGTTCAATGTGAGGAAAGTGTAAGACCATCCACTTTGGTCAGAGCATTTTTGAAATGCTAGAAACTGTGCACGAGCAGAAATATTTAGAAGTTCAAGTACAGAAATCACTAATAGCTAGTCGATAGATAATAAAAATAATTAAGAAGGCTAATGGAATGATGTACTTTACCTCAAGAGGGCTGGAATACAAAGGGGTAGAAGTTATGTCACAGCTGTACAGAGCTCTGGTTAGACCCCACCTAGAGCACAGTGTTCAGTTCTGGGCATTGCACCTCCTATTAACCTTGAAGCGGGAAAAGAGCAGATTCACTGGAATGATGCTAGAGTTAAATAATGAGGACTAGTTGCATTGGCTAGGCATGTATTCTCTTGAATGTAGAAGATTAAGGAGTGATCTAAATGAGGTGCTTAAGATGAACAAAAGAGTTTAAAGGGTAGACGGATAATTTTCTCTGGTGGGAGAGTCCAGAACAAGAGGGGCATAACCTTAAAATTAGAGCTGGGCAGTTCTGCAGTGATGTCAGAAAGCACTTCTTCACAAAAAGGGTAGTGGAAATCTGGAATTGTCTTCCTTGAAAATCTCTTGAGGCTAAGTCAATTGAAAATTTCAATACTGAACTTATGTTAAGGGTTATTGAACCATGGCAGATAGATGGAGGTAAGGTACCCATTAGCCATAATCTAGTTAAATGGCGGAACAAGCTGAAGGGGTTGAATGACCTACCTTTGTTCCTATGTTGTGGAAAGTTTGTTAAAGCTAATTTTTGGGCTGTTTTAGCAATAAAATTAAGTGTTTGTTGTGTTAATGAAAGGGAAATAAATAAAACCTGTTGTCAAACCCCAGGCCACTTATATGATTATACATGACTGTCTATTTTAACACCTAGTTGGGAGCCTTATTATTTCAGATCATGTGGATTACTATTGCAAAGATATATATTAGAATGATAGATATGATTATGTTCTTACCCATTGCTTTCATGCTATCTAATTGCTCTCTGGTGAAGATAATCAGATTATTAATGTCTCCAGGCTTCTGATTTGTCACACGAAGCAAATCTTCAACTTCATTTTTCACTGCTTTCAATGCTTCTGGAGACCTGGAAATTATGTAAAACTAGATAAATGATGGTGTGAATAATGTGTCATAGATAGCAAGTATGACAGTTTTTCATCCCAATATTAAAAATCTTAGCTCTGCATGCATTTCTTGTCACAAAACCTAGTGGTCCAGAATTTGCTGAAAAAAATAATGACATGTTAATGACACATCCTATTATTAATGTGCAAATTAGCAGCACCTTGTGGCGAGAAAGTGGTACCCCATGAATTGCAAATCACCAGAAGTTGTTGGACGATTTGCACTGCTCCATCATTAGCTTTGCAAAAATGGTATCTCATCTTTAATCTCCCGGTTATTTTTATGAAGTTGCTGCATTTACGCATTAATTGACAATTAAACGCAACACAGAAAGCAAGTTTAGAAATTAAAACCTTAAATACCTCCCCCCCCACCAGCCTCCCTTACAACAACATAATAATTGTCAATGTCTGTCAATCTATCTCTCTGGCCCAGGAATTGAACAATTAAAAGTGTAGCCTCTCATCCTTCCTGTATTGAGTGAATAGTTTCAGGATATTTTAAAAACATTAAAATTACTTTTCTTACTTTTTCTTTTGATCACTTTTAATCTCTCAATCCATTCTCTCTCTTTATTTCTCTTTAAATACCTGATTTGACTCTAACTTACCATCCTTCTCAGTTCCACCTCTGTCTATTTCTCAATCTTTAATTCCATTGGTTAAGGAGATACACTCTGACAGAAGTGTTTTGAACAACAGTCTCTCAGTAGCCATAGTTGCTTTCAGTGTAACTATCAAAGGTTTCCAGCTTGTCACTTTCACTGAAAAAGCTCCTTCCACTGTACACTGGCCTTGGTAATCCGGGGGAGTTGTTTATAAGTTGGGAAATGGGTCCGCTGGCAGGAAAGGCCAGGATTCAGGCTTAAAACAGGTCTTAATTGCCCTCTTAACTAGCTGAAACATTTCCAAATTTCGCACCCGACAGATCCGAGGCAGGATTCCTGCTCACTTTCATGCCCCCTGGGCAAAGCCAGAATTGTGCAGAATTATGTCAGGATCCAAGATCAATGTCATCTCCTGGGACTTTCCCACCCCAAACACACACTGCCTCCAGCAGGCTGGGAAAATTCTGCCCTTTGTGTCAGTCTTCATGATATAAGACTAAAAGCATTCTGGAAAAAAATGGGGAACCAAGGGTCTAGCAAGAATGAGGAACTTAAAGAAATCAGAACAAAATAAAAACAGAATTACCTGGAAAAACTCAGCAAGTCTGGCAGCATCGGCGGAGAAGAAATCAGTCAACGTTTCGAGCCCTGATGCTGCCAGACTTGCTGAGTTTTTCCAGGTAATTCTGTTTTTATTTTGTTTTGGATTTCCAGCATCCGCAGTAGCTTTTAGCTTTTTGTTTTTATCTTAAAGAAATCAGTACAAGTAAAGAAATTATACTGGAGAAATTAATTAGTCTAAATGGCGATGAATCCCCTGGACTTTATGACCCACATACTAGGGTTTTAAAAGAGGGAGCCACAGAGATAGTGGATGCATTGGTTTTGATCTCACAGATTTCCTTGGATTTTAGAACAGTTCCCAAGAATTGGAAGGTAGCAACATGACCTCCCTATTTAAGAAAGAAGGAAGAAAGGAGACCGGATATTCTAGGCCAGTTAACCTTACATCAGTAGTAGGCAAAATGCCAGAATCAGTTATTAGGGACATTGTAGAAAATCATAATGTGATTAAGCAGAATCAACACAAATTTATAAAAGCTAAATTGGGTTTGACAGTTCTGTTAAGGGTTTTTTTAAGGATGCAACTATTAGGATGAACCAGTGTTGTATATTTAGATTTTCAAAAAAACATTTGACAAATAGAAACACAAGAGGTTATTCCACAAAATCAAGACTCATTGGTTTGGGGATGAATATTAGCATAGATTAAGGATGGGTAATGGACAGAAAACAGAGTAGGAATAAACAGGAGATTTTTGGCTTGGCAGCTATTAACTAGCAAAGTACCACAAGGATCAGTACTTGGGCCTCAGCTATTTACAACCTACATGAATGGCTTAGATGAGGGGACTATGTATAATGTATCCAAGTTTATTGACAATACAAAGTTAGGGGGGAGAATAAGTGCTGAGGGAGCCACAAAGAGGTGCTGACAGATACTGACAAGCTGGGTGAGTGACAAGAACATGGAAGATGGGATACACCATGGTGATGTGTGAAGTTATCCACTTTGGTAGGAAAATAAAAATGAAAGACTAGAATTTTACAGCCTCCCCCCCAGAGGCATGATGGCAGATGGGGAGGGGGGCGTGCTGTAAGATTAGACACCATGGCAGTGGCACCATGCCTGCCTGCCTCTGCCCACCCCCACTGTGATTTTACCAGTGGAAGGGGAAGCATTGAGTGGCCACTTGCCCATGGGACAACAGAGGCTCTGAAGCGGCCAATTAATGCCCACTTAAGGGTCTCCTCCACCAGCGCTGGGATTTTACCCACGGCGGGGGAGACCATCGCCAAGGGTCCAGCTCGCCTGTTGAAACCTGGTGGAGTGACAGCTGGGCAATTGGCTGAGGGGATGCCTTCTTTTTGGGCCTCCCATCAAGATTTTGGAAGCCTTCCCAAGATAGTTCCCCCCCAGATCCTGGGCTTTCCCTTCCACCTCCCCATCCCGACCCACACCTTCCTCGCTGGGGCCTGCCAGCCTGGCCCTGGAAAAACCCCAGGCTCACCTTTCATCCTGCTCCATTGCCTTCCTTGGGGACTGCTACAATCCCAGCAGTGGCCACTGCTCTTGGTGGCTTTGCTGGGAAAGAGGGCTGCCAGCTATTTGATTGGCTGACAGCTCTCAGAAGCAAGACTTGCTGCCCAATGGTAGTGGAAGGTCTGCTTCAAGCCAAATAATTGCCCAACTGTCATTGAACGGCTGTAGGGTGAGCCAGCCAAGCTGGGGTAAGCTTGTCCCTGACTTTTATGTCCGAAGTTGGGACCCTGCCTCTAGCATAAAATTCCACCTGGTAATTTTTGAATGGTGAGAGACTGGGAAATGTTATTCAGAGGGGCCTGGGTATCTTTGTCACATGACCGACAGAAAGTTAATGTGCAGGTGCAGCAAGCAATTAAGAAAGTAAATGGAATGTCAGCTTTTGTTACAACAGGATTTGAATATAAAAATAAAGAAGTCTTGCTACAATTTTACAAGGCACTGGAAGGAAGGATTGATTTATTTGCTCGAGAGGGCCTGCAATGAAGGTTCACTAGGCAGGTTCCTGGCATGAGGGGATTGTCCTATGAAGAGAGATTAAGTCGACGAGGCCTATATCCCCTGGAATTTAGAAGTATGAAAGCTGATCTAATTGGAACACATATATTGTAAAGAGCTTGACAGGGTAGATGACAAAGGGTTTCCGATTCTGCAGAATGTAGAACACAGGGTTCTTAGGGCAGAATTTTCTGGATGGCGGGAAAGGCAGGGTGGGAGCGGGCGTGGGTGGGCGCAGACCCGATTGCCACCACGATTGGGTCCGTGCCGCCATTTTACGTGGGCGGGCCAATTAAACCCCACCCAGCATACTTCACGACTCCCGGTGAAGCTTTACAGAGCCATAACAAGACTACAGTTGGAGTACTGTGTGTAATTATCAGCTCCACACTATAGAATTAAGGCAAAAGAGAGAGTATAGGACAGATTTGCTGTCATAATGACTGGTATGAGAAAATACAAAGAGAAACTTGTAAAGAACATAAGAACATAAGAAATAGGAACAGGAGTAGACCATTCGGCCCCTCAAGCCTGCTCCGCCATTCAGTAAGGTCATGGCTGATCTTCTTGTGTTTCAATTTCCAGATTCCCACCTACCCCCGATAACCTTTGATTTTATTTACCTCTGCCTTAAATATATTCAATGACCCCGTCTCCATCTCTTTCTAAGGCAGAGAATTCCAAAATCGCACAACCCTCTGAGAGAAAAGTTTTTTCCTCATCTCTGTCCTAAAAGGGCGACCCCTAATTTTAAAACAGTGCCTCCTAGCTCTGGACTCATCCACATAAGAAAACATCCTTTTGACGTCCACCTTGTGAAGGCCATTCAGGATCTTGTATACTTCAATCAAATCACCCCTCACTCTTCTAAACTCCAATGGAAACAAGCCCTGTTTGTCCAACCTTTCCTCCTAAAACAACCCACTCATTCCAGGTATCATTCTTGTAAACCTCCTTTGAACCGCCTCCAATGCATTTACATCCTTCCTTAAATAAGGAGACCAAAACTGCACACAGTATTCGAGGTGCAGTCTCACCAATGCCCTGTAAAACCAAGACTATTTGTGTTGTTAAAGGATGATGCAGGGTGATTTGAGAAAAGATGTTTGAAATTATGAAAGGATGAGGCAGGGTTGACAGGACGATGGTTGAGGAGCCTAAAACAAAGTGGCATGGATGTAAGATTAAATTATGACTTAAGACAGAAAGCCGGCAAAACCTCTTCACACAAATGGTTGTGAGCTAGTGAAATGCATTACCAGAGTTTGTGATTGCAGCAGAGACCATGGAAAAATCCTTGTCTTCACCAGTTGGGTAGTGTTCTGGCAGAGGAGATTGCCCACCCATTGTAGAACCTACCTAATTGCATTCTATTTACAACACACAGCTGTCCATTGCACCAGATTACAGACAGGCAACGAAGGTAAAAATCTTCTCTCCCATGTCAGCATGAATAGATTAGAATGGTGGTTGAAGGAAAGGGGTATAAAAAGTTATAGGAACAAGACAGACAGATGGCATTATGTTTAGATTCAGGTTTAAAATAGCTACAAATTGATCAAACTTGTAGGATGAAATTTGTAAGTAATAGTACCTTATTAAATAGTAAACACTCCAGAAGGTAGCTGGAAGCGTATTAGCCTGCGAAGCCCACAATATTGAGATATGAATCTTCCCCTTGCTGAGTTCATCAAGTGCAGGTGAACGATCAAAAAGTTTAATTCTCTCCTCTATGATCTGAGCTTTATTGTCATTCTGTCTTAGGTTATCGTGCAATAATGTTTGTGCTAGAGCCATTCTTGATTGCTTGGCAGCTTTGAAAAACAACAACGGAATACCACCAGCTAAAGCAGGAACTACATTGTCAAACACTTTAAAATTCTCCATGACAGACTGAATGACAGCATGCTGTGCCGTTGTCTTTTCAATATTATTTTGTTTCATTGCTTTTTCATTTTTTCCAAAGAATGTTAAATACCCAGCTTCAAACATTATCCTGAATGAAAATGCATAAAGGCTTTCGATGGTCCAGTTGCTTGAGTCTGATTTCTTGTCTTGTAACATTACAAATTGGAGATTTTCCATCATACTTGAGGTTAGGTGGCCCAAGGAGAATCCTTGCAGGGTCTTGCTGAAGATTTGATGTATCTCTTCATAGCTTATCCCATATTTAGCATCAGTAAAATCTACATGACCAAATGCCTATAGAAGACAAAATGGAATATTGTTCTATTTATTATACAGGAAAATTAAATGAAATCAATATTTACTGTCAGTATTCTTGCTTATGATAGCTCATAAAGAATTGCATTTATCTCAGTATAAACAAAAATTTTACTTTTGAGGGCAATAAATGCAGACTAGTTGCTTTCTAAACCACAGCTTTCAAATGAAATGTCTTTAACACATTACTGTTTGGTGCTGTATGCATTCAGGGATGAATAGATAAAATCAGCAGATAAAAACAAAAATAAAATCAGCAATTCTGAACCTCTTTAAATGCTTAGCTTACAATGTTACCTCATGTCACAAATTTTAAACTGCTTTTCTTTTGTTTTCAATTAAAAGTTCACCAAATGTTAACTTATAATGAAGAGGTCAAAAGATTTCTTTGAACTAATAGCATTTTGTTTCACTGACTTAAAACACTAATAGCTGTGTGGTTGGAAATCACAAAGGTTTCCTGTGAGTTGAATAAGCTAATACTATACTAAGAAACAATGTACATTTATTTAAAAAGAAAATCTGAAAGCAGTTTACAAGGCAAAGAGGTGAAGGCATGAAAAAGGAGGCACTTATAGGCTTTGGGAGACAACAGCATGTTTGAAGAAATGGATTTGTAGGAGGCTTCTGAAACTCAGACGAGGTTAGCAGGTGAAAGTATTTTTTCAAAGAGAATTTCAGAAGACAGTTGCATAACAACTGAAAGGTTGGCCTCTGATGTTGGAGTGGAAGGAATGAGAACAAGCAGTAATCCAGAGTCAGTGAAATTGAGGGTCTGGCCAGGAGATACGGATGGAGGAATTCACTGAGATAAGGTGCAGCAAGTCCATGGAAGGATTTAAAGATAAGGATCTTAATGTCAATTCTGTCACAAAGGGTAGATCTTCATCTCCATCGCCTGAGCAGTAATCTAACAAGGTGAATGGTCTGCTCTTCATAGAACTCACTTGATTTTCATAATATAAAAATCTACCCCAAGCTGTTTTAGAAATTAGTTCCATATAATTTTGACAAATTTCTGATCACTTGCAGGCTGTCTCTGTTGTAAATCCTAATCAATGAGCTAGAATTCAACTGGTTTATGATCTTCCACAACAGTCCACCTGTCTCCTTTGGATCACTAGGTGGAGTATAACACATTCCTTTCAGTAAACCTTTCTAATTGCAGACTTCTAAATTCAATCATTTCTACTTTTCTCAGTTACAAGTAGTTTTTCTCTGGCAATTGTGTGCTGTTTTGGGGTGGGGACTATTTTTTGGGGTTTACATTGCTGGAAGAGAGCCTCTCTCTGTGCCCCACCTTACAACTCACACTTCAGAATATAATGGGTGCATACCTATAATTTACCATGAATCTCCCTCCTGGAGTCATAACCATGAAAATCAGTCTTATGGTGCCATCTCCACACCTCTTTTTCTTCTGTTCCTAAAGCACACTTGCTTTTCTCCTTAAATCAAGTTTCAGCTACTCATCTGTTAGACTTCACCTCATTGGCACACTGGTGTAATTAATAAGGCTTAAACTATCAAATTATACTGTACATACATTTAGTGATGAAAAGCCTTAATTTGGATGTATTATTGGGATGTTGTTATGAAGTCTTAAAGATGGCATAAGTGCCAGGTGCTGTGATGTAGCTTTAAGGGGAAAAAACACAGGAGTGAACTGAGGTAGTTGGGACACATTTGCACATTTGGGCTCCAGTGAGTCTAGAATTAGCAGTAAACAGAAGCTAAGGCTGCAATGCTGATTGGTTAGAAGAATGGCCTGAGGACTAGATGTACAAGAGCCTTCGGTCAAAAGCTGAGGTTATATTGTTATGGAGAAGCCAAGAGAATTCTTCCCATTGGTCAAGAGTTGCAAATATTGGGTTAGAAATAGTTGCATTAATTTCAGGTGCACATACTTGGACTAAATGTTGCAAATGCTACCTGCAAAAAGGGTAAACTAGGGGTGCCGCACTGAGGACTTGCACTTGCCAAGAACAGGATGTTTGCATCGAGGGCGAGGGCGAGGGGGTGGGGTAAGTGGAGGTGGAGGTGGAGGTGGGCAGTTGTAAGGAGATCGAGTTAGGGGTGGGCACTTGCATGAAAGTTAGCATTTGCGTAGGACATTGCGAGCTAACAGGTATTTGCCACAGTTTATGGGGTTGCTGTAAGAGCCTGGTATCAGGCATATTTAGTGAATAAAGTAATTGTCACAGGGCTGAGGTTTGCTGTAACGAGAGAGAGAGAGAAAGAGAGAAAATACTCAGCAGCAGGCAGCTATGAAGCATGTAGCTTCAGCAGTTAATGTGGATTGAAAGCTTCAGGGGTTAAGGTAGACTTGAAAGTTGTGTGTTGAAAAAGGATCCACTGGAGTTGAAATCTTAAAGCTGCAAAGAGATTTGTATGTATGTTAGAGTTTAGCTGCCTGAGCTAAATTCTCAAAGGATGTTGTGAGTCAAGAGATCAGGTTCAAGGAACCAAGAAGAGAAGACCCCAGAGGTCCCGGGATCTACAGAAAAGACAGGCTGACACACATTGAACTTGTTTACCGTGTCATGTCTCGATTCGTGAAATGTTGGGTGGAATTCTCCAAAAATGAAACTAAGTGCGGTGGTGGGTGATTTTGGCAGTAACCAGCCTGCCATCCATAATGGTGGCAACTTGCGCCCGATTCTGCGCTTGGAGCCTCATTAATTATGCAAAGGCACGTTTCGTTCTGAATCACCTGGCGGGTCGGGAGCTGATTCGCCCGTCTGCCATCAGCTGGCTGGTGCGAAGTTCCGGGTGCCATATTTGAACACCAGTCAAACACACAATCTCACTCTCTCCAGCCCAGCAGAGATGTAAGAGAAAGGCTGAGAGCCTCAGGTTGAAGTCTGCACCCCACTTCACCCACCAGGCCCTCCAGGCCTTGGTCAGAGGGGTGCAGGAACAACGGCACATGATCTACCCCACAGGTGGCTGCAGGAAACACAGCAGCCTCACATCTCGGGCCTGGGACACCATAGCAGAGCAGGTCAGCACGGCTGGCACCCGCGCCCAAAGTGCAGCCAGTGCAAGAAGAGGATGAATGATCTCATCCGCTCCTCCAGGGTAAGTCATCCTTCAACACCCTCCAATAGCAAACTCTCATCATGGCATCATGCAATCAAATGGCTACTGTCTTCAGGGGTTTCACGCAACCATTAGCAGGGTTCTCATTCTCTCACCAAGACATTCACATCACCACCATCCCATCTATCATGTTGCTCACAATCCATCCCCTGGCTCTTCTGGGGACGGCTCACCACATACAGGGGACATGCATCTCACCCAACCTCTGCTCCATCTCTTCTCATCACATGCCTTTCTTTCTTCTTCATACAGGCCAAGCTGGTGCAGAACAGGCGTGAGAGATCGCCGACCAGGGGAGGGATGGCCGACAACCTCGCCCGTGGTGTATTCAAGGAGGCTGCAGCCCAGTTGGCTGGGGAAGACAGGGATCGCTCCTGTGGGGAAGGGGAGATTGGCCTCTCCCACCAACCCAGTGCGGATCACAGCTCCATCACCTCATCAAATCCTGACATTCACAGTGAGACGTGTGCAGTCTTATCTAGCTCATGCTCATTAACTGAAACTCTATTTTCTATTTTCTAGGCACCAGCAGATCGAGGCCTCCAGGCCAATCCAGCACCACCAATGCGAGCCCCCAGATTACATCCAAGGAGGAAGCTCCAGAAGAACCGTCACGGCTCTCAAACACACCCTCCACCAGCTCAGAGAGACACATGTTGGTGGAGCACAGCTGTAGATTAGGCTCGGGCTCACTTTCTGGGGGAACACCTCACTGACACGTCCCCGCAGCAGTCGGAGGCAGGGACAGCCCAGGTCTCCGGCACTCAGAGGGTTGCTGGAGACCAGCCACCGGCTCAGTCCAAGTCAGATGATGAACCTCTGGAAGCAACTGCCAATTCAATGCTGGGGATGCAACGACAGGCAGCGGAACATCAGGCAGAGATTCGACAGTCACCCAGCGGACTAGAGCGAACAATGGGGGAGTCCATCCGCATTCTGTCTGAGGTCATGGCTTTGACATGCGAGCGCCTCAAGGTCACCATGGGATGGTTGGCAACCACCATGGAGACCCTGGTCCAGCAGGTCTTGCCTGCACTCCATGACCACACACCCTGGTGGGCACCATCAGAATGTAGGTGACATGGGGACAAGGCACCTTGACCCACCCTCCAGGTGCACCATCTCCTGCAGGAGTCAGGTTGGGGCTTTCAGCACCCACAGAGAGGATGAGCGCCAACTGGACACCCAGGGACCCCCTCTCAAAACACTCCAAGGGTGTGCAGCCGCTCACAGCCCCCTCTGCCTGTGACCCATCCACTCCAGCTTTTCAGGCCACTGAAGGCGCTTCTGCCCCTCAGCAGGTGACCCTTATCAGGTCGGGGCCCTCCAGGCCACGGGCCACCAGAGGACATCTGCTGAGGACATCACAGACATCAGGATGTAGCAGTCAACAGGCTGTCTCCACCTCTGCTGCGGACGTCGGGGCTGCAACCAGGTGTAGCAGTAGAGTTAGGAAAGTTAAGAAAAATTGATGTCACTTTTGGGTCACGGGTGCGCTAGACATGTAACTCAATTGAACTTTTCTTAATACATTTGATGGTTATGTCGATGTTCCTGTCAACTGAAGGCATTGTGATTTTGTACTTTGGAGTCCCCTTATTTCAATATTTAGCCTTCCTCCCACTCAGTGATAGTCTCACTGTGAGATTTACATTCCTGTGATGTCAGCCTCAGTTGAACTAGTATCAGCACTCCGTGTGTGATGTCAGGGGGATGTGTTTAAATCTTTATTGGAAGTTTATTTTTATTCATTCACAGGATGTGGGATTTGCTGGCTGGGCCAGCATTTATTGCCGATCCCTAGTTGCCCTTGAGAAGGTGGTGGTGGGCTGCCTTCTTGAACTGCTGCAGTCCATGTGGTGTAGGTACGCCCACAGTGCTGTTAGGAAGGGAGTGCCAGGATTTTGACCCAGCGACAGTAAAGGAACGGCGATATATTTCCAAGTCAGGATGGTGAGTGACTTGGAGGGGAACTTCCAGGTGATGGTGGTCCCATCCATCTGCTGCCCTTGTCGTTCCAGATGGTAGTGGTCTTGGGTTTGGAAGCTGTTGTCTAAGGAGCCTTGGTGAATTCCTGCAGTGCATCTTGTAGATGGTACACACTGCTCCTACTGTGCGTTGGTGGTGGAGGGAGTTAATGTTTGTGAATGGGGTGCAATCAAGTGGGCTGCTTTGCCCTGGAGGGTGTCAAGCTTCTTGAGTGTTGTGAGAGCTGCACTCATCCAGGCAAGTGGGGAATATTCCATCACACTCCTGACTTGTGCCTTGTAGATGGTGGACAGGATTTGGGGAGTCAGGAGGTGAGTTACTCATCGCAGGATTCTGAGCCTCTGACCCGCTCTTGTAGCCAATGTATTTATATGGCTAGTCCAGTTCAGTTTCTGGTTAATGGTAACCCCTAGGTTGTTGATAGTGGAGGATTCAGTGATGGTAATGCAATTTAATGTCAAGGGGTGGAGGTTAGATTCTCTCTTGTTGGGGATGGTCATTGCCTGGCACTTGTGTAGCGGGAATGTTATTTGTCACTTGTCAGCCCAAGCTTGGACATTGTCCAGGTCTTGCTGCATTTGGACATAGACTGCTTCATTATCTGAGGAGTCACAAATGGTGCTGAACATTGTGCAATTATCAGCGTATATCCCCACTTCTGACCTTATGATGGAAGGATGGTCATTGATGAAGCAGCTGAAGATGGTTAGGCCGAGGACACTACCCTGAGGAACTCCTGCAGTGATGTCCTGGAACTCAGATGACTGACCTCCAACAACCACAACCATCTTCCTTTGTGCTAGGTATGGCTCCAGCATTGGAGAGCTTTCTCCCTGATTCCCATTGACTCCAGTTTTGCTAGGGCTCCTTGATACCACACTGGGTCAAATGCTGCCTTGATGTCAAGGGCAATCACTCTGACCTCACCTCGGGAGTTCAGCTCTTTTGTCCATGTTTGAACCAAGGCTGTAATGAGGTCAGGAACTGAGTGGCTCTAGCGGAACCCAAACTGGGCGTCAGTGAGCAGGTTATTGCTAAGCGACTGCCGCTTGATAGCACTGTTGATGATCGAGAGTAAACTGATGGGACGGTAATTGGCCGGGTTAGATTTGTCCTGCTTTTTGTGTACAGGACATACCTGGGCAATTTTCCACATAGCCGGCTAGATGCCTGTGTTGTAGCTGTACTGGAACAGCTTGGCTAGGGGCATGGCAAGATCTGGAACACAAGTCTTCAATACCAATGACGGAATATTGTCAGGCCTTTGCACTATCCAGTGCCTTCAGCCGTTTCTTGATATCACGTGGAGTGAACTGAATTGGCTGAAGTCTGGCATCTGTGATGTAGGGGACCTCAGGAGGAGGCCGAGATGGATCATCCACTCGGCACTTCTGGCTGAAGATTGTTGCAAATACTTCAGCCTTATCTTTTGCACTGATGTGCTGGCCTCAACCATCATTGAGAATGGGGATATTTGTGGAGCCTCCTCCTGCAGTGCGTTGTTCAACTGTCCACCACCATTCACAACTGGATGTGGCAGGACTGCAGAGCTTAGATCTGATCTGTTGGTTGTGGAATCATTTAGCTATGTCTGTCACTGCTTATGCTGTTTGGCACGCACATACTCCTGTGTTAGAGCTTCATCTGGTTGACACCTTATTTTTAGGTATGCCTGGTGCTGCTCCTGGCAGGCCCTCCTGCACCCTTCATTGAACCAGGGTTGATCCCCTGGCTTGATGGTAATGGTCGAGTGGGGGATATGCCGGGCCATGAGGTTACAGATTGTGTTCGAGTGCAATTCTACTGCTGCTGATGGCCCACAGGACCTCATGGATGCCCAATCTTGAGTCGCTAGATCTGTTTGAAATCTATCCTATTTAGCACGGTGGTAGTGCCACACGACATGAAGGAGGGTATCCTCAATGTGAAGGCAGGACTTTGTCTTCACAATGACTGTGCGGTGGTCACTCCTACTGATACTGTCATGGACAGATGCATCTATGACAGGTGATGAGGGCACCACATATTAGGCCTCATCCTCACCAACCTGCCTGCTGCAGACCCAGTGTGGCAGCTATGTCCTTTAGGACTTGACCAGTTCGGTCAGTAGTGGTGCTACCAAGCCACTTTTCGTGATGGACATTGATGTCCTCCAACCAGAGTACATTCTGCACCCTTGCCACCCTCAGAGCTACCTCCAAGTGATATTCAACATGGAGGAACAGTGATGATAGGGTAATTATATTAGGTGATTTCAACTCTCCCAACATTAATTGGGATAGACGTAGTGTTAAGGGCTTGGATGGAGTGGATTTCTTCAATTGTGTACAGGAGAACTTTTTAGGTCAATATGTAGAGGGTCCAACAAGGGACGGCGCAGTGCAGGACCTAATTCTGGGGAATGAAGCCAGACAGGTGGCTGAGGTGGTGGTGAGGGAGCATTTCAGTGATAGCGACCACAATATGGTACAGTTTAAAGTTTGTTATGGACAAAGAAATAGACAAGTTGCAAAAATATGTTTTGGATTGGGGGAGAGTGGATTTTAGTAAAATAAGGAAGGGTCTGGCCAAGGTAGACTGGGAACAGCTACTTGTGGGGAAATCTACAGAGTAACAGTAGGGTGTGTTCAAAAAGGAAATGGGGAGGGTACAGGCTCAACATGTTCCCTCTAGGGTGATAGGAAGGAGTAACAAGCCCAGAGAACCATGGATGACCAGAGATATTCAGGTTATGTTGAGAAGGAAAAGAGAGGCTTTTAGCAGGTACAAGGGGAACAAATCAGCAGAGGCATTAGTGGAGTACAGACAGTGCAGGGTGGAGCTCAAGAAAGCAATTAGGAGAGCAAAGAGAGGATATGAGAAAGCTCTGGCTGGTAAAAGTAGGGAAAATCCCAAGATATTCTATAAATATATCAATGGGAAGAGGATAACCAGGGAAAGAGTAGGGCCCATAAGGGACCAAGGGGGCAATCTATGAGTGGAGCCAGAGGACATCGCTAGAGTGTTGAATGAATACTTCATGTCCGTCTTCACCCAAGAGAATGAGGATGAAGGTATCGAAATCGGGGAGAGAGACTGCGAGGTTCTTAAGCAAATTGATATAGGGAGTGACAAGGTATTGGAGGTGTTGGCAGGCTTAAAAGTGGACAAATCTCCAGGTCCAGATGATTTGTGTCCCAGACTGCTGAGGGAGGCAAGGGAGGAAATCGCAGGGGCTCTGACCCGAATTTTTAATTCCTCTCTGGCCACCGGGGAGGTGCCAGAGGACTGGAGAACAGCTAATGTGGTTCCGCTATTTAAGAAGGGTTGTAGAGATAAGCCAGGGAACTACAGACCAGTGAGTCTCACGTCAATGGTAGGGAAACTATTGGAGAATATTCTGAAGGAGAGAATCTAGCTCCACTTGGAGAGGCAAGGTTTGATCAGGGATAGTCAGCATGGCTTTGACAGAGGGAGGTCATGCCTAATAAATTTGATTGAATTTTTTGAGGAGGTGACCAGGTGTGTGGATGAGGGTAGTGCAGTTGATGTAGTTTATATGGATTTCAGCAAAGCCTTTGACAAGGTCCCACATGGGAGACTTATAAAGAAGGCAAATGCACATGGGATACAGGGTAATTTGATAAGGTGGATTCAAAATTGGCTTAGTTTTAGGAGACAGAGGGTGATGACAGAAGGATGCTTTAGTGACTGGAAGCCAGTGTCCAGTGGCCTACCACAGGGATCTGTGCTCGGTCCCCTATTATTTGTCATTTATATAAACAACATAGATGACTATGTGGGGGGTAGGAAGGAGTAATTTGACAAGGAAGTATTCAATGAACGGCATGACACTAGGAAGTTCTTAGGAACAAAGGGACCTTGGCGTGTGTGTCCATAGATCTCTGAAGGCCGAGGGGCATGTTAGTAGGGTGGTGGAAAAGGCATATGGGACACTCGCCTTTATCAATCGAGGCATAGATTACAAAAGTAGGGAGGTCATGTTGGAGTTGTATAGAACCTTGGTGAGGCCACAGCTGGAATACTGTGTACAGTTCTGGTCACCACATTATAGGAAGGATGTGATTGCACTGGATGGGGTGCAGAGGAGATTCATTAGGATGTTGCCTGGGATGAAACTTTTAAGTTATGAAGACAGGTTGGATAGACTTGGGTTGTTTTCGTTGGAGCAGAGGAGACTGAGGGGCGACCTGATCGAGGTGTACAAAATTATGAGGGGCATGGACAGGGTGAATAGGGAGCAGCTGTTCCCTTTAGCTGAAGGGTCAGTCACAAGGGGGCATAAGTTCAAGGTGAGGGACAGGAGGTTTAGGGGGGATGTGAGGAAAAACTTTTTTACCCAGAGGGTGGTGACGGTCTGGAGGGTGGTGGAGGCGGGCTGCTTCACATCCTTTAAAAAGTATCTGGATGAGCATTTGGCACCTCATAACATTCAAGGCTATGGGCCAAGTGCTGGTAAATGGGATTAGGTAGGTAGGTCAGGTGTTTCTCATGTGTTGGTGCAGACTCGATGGGCCGAAGGGCCTCTTCTGCACTCTGTGATTCTGGAGTCACATGTAGGCCAGACCAGACTAATACCCTGAGGGCATTAGTGACCAGATGGGTTTTTACAACAATCTACAATGGTTTAATTGTAATTTAATTCAAATTCCATCTGCCGTGGCGGGATTCGAATCCGGGTCCCCAGAGCATTACCCTGGGTCTCTGGATTACTAGTCCAGCGACAATACCACGATGACATCACCTCCCCTTAAGTGTGTGATGTAAGCGTTTCTAATCCTTCTTCATCAAGGAACACCACTGAGTGAGGGCTGCTCATCAGCATTGATAATCTAGCAGCATTTGTGTCTCCTCAGTAGTAGTGGCAGAAGAAAGGACATGCATGGGAGGAGGGCATCCCTAGGCATGTTCACATCTCAGTCACAGCAGTGTTTGCATCATTATATGGCGGTGAAGGCTTCAAGCCTTCTCTCGTATCGCTCTTGTTCCTGAGTGGACTCTCAGCTCCCAGAGTGAGCTCACTCACAGGGCCCAACAGACCAAAGCAAAGATCATGGCCTGGCAATTCATGAGGCCAGAATGTGCAAGTGTAAATGTGGGACTCATTCTCACTGCAAGTGGGTGGACATCCCCTGAGTTGAATGAAGATGGCATTGAGGGCTAGGAGAGATGTGACCATATTCCCTCAATTGAATTTATTCTTTTTGGAACCTGTCAGCGATTAACATATCACGAGCAGGTCTCCCACGTCTTCCTTCCTCCATGGTGTGTTCACGCTCATACTGGCCCTCAGATGCCTCCTGAGGTTCCTGGGCCTCTGGAACTTCATCCTCTGATTAGCTGTCATCCTCCTCCAGGTCATCTTCTGGCAGGGGGTCACCTCTTTGCATTGCCAGGCTGTGAAGGCCGCAACACACTGTTTTGATGCGGGAAACCCTGTTGGGAGCGTATTGGAGTGAGCCACCTGAGCGGTCCAAGCATCTGAAATGCATCTTCAGAAGCCCTATGGTCTGCTCCATAAGTGACCTGTGAGCAGCAATGTACCTCTCCTTGGAACGACTTTGAGGGCGACGCATCGGTGTCATCAGTCAGTGTCTCAGTGGGTACCCCTTATCCCCAAGCAGCCATCCCTGCAGAGGTAATGGCCCCTCGAAAATATCAGGCACCTGGGAGTGACTCAGGATGTAGGAGTCATGGCACCTCTCAGGGTACCGTGCACAAACGTGCAGTATGTGCTTAGGGTGATCACACACCAGTTGTACATTTACGTAATGATAGCCCTTGCGGTTTCTAAACATTAGGGCCTGCTGCCATGGAGCCCGTATAGCCACATGGGTGCAATCTATTACATCCTACACTCTTGGGAAGCCTGAGATGGCAGCGAAGCCGGTGAATCTCACAGCCTGGCTATCTTCATCCAAAGCAAACCTGACATAATGATGGGCCTTCCTGTAAAGGGCGTCTGTGACCTCCTTTATGCATTGATGTGTTGTAGACTGAGATGCAGCACAGGTCCCCTTTTGATCCTTGGAAAGAACCAGAAGCCAAGAAATTGAGTTCAGCGGTCACCTTCAAAGCCATTGGCAGGGGATACCCTCCAGCTACACGTGACACCAGGTTTTCCCAAAGAACGTGGCATATGCCATGTACCAGATCTCGGGACAAACACAAACGACATACGGCATTGTCCAGGTCATCCTCTGGCAGGGGGTCACCTCTTTGCATTGCCAGGCTGTGAAGGCCGCAACACACTGTTTTGATGCGGGAAACCCTGTTGGGAGCGTATTGGAATGAGCCACCTGAGCAGTCCAAGCATCTGAAATGCATCTTCAGAAGCCCTATGGTCTGCTCCATAAGTGACCAGTGAGCAGCATTGTACCTCTCCTTGGAACGACTCTGAGGGCGACGCCTTGTAAATAGGAGATTCTTAGACGATAAACCCTAGGTCTGGCGAGTCGCCCCTGCTGTCTGGGTCTCTCCTCCTGACCTGCCTGTTCATGCTGTCGCTCCACTTGACCATGACCCTCCTGCTGGAGCGGCTCGCGGAGTCGCCTCTCCCTCCTAGGCCTCCTCCAATGCATTAGGACCCTGACAAAGGCAACATTGAGCCCTGGATCTATATCTGATTTTGCCTTCTCTCTGAGGGGAAACATTGAAGACATTAATGATTCAAGGGGCTAGAAAGTGAAGCTCTGAGAAAGACACTTTTGCAGACTGTAAAGGTCCATAGTTTTTCATAGCCTATTTACATGGTGGCTGATGCTGCTTTCTCCCTGAGACACTAGCACACACATCGAGATGCCCTTTGGCCCATTTGGAGTGTCACATCTGGTGAACAGGTGATAAGCCTTCATTGATGGAATGCCCTATATGATACAGCTGTGCCTCCTTCACTATTTCCTGCATTCCAAAATTCTACATTCCTATGAGACTTATTCCTTGAGATGCAACGACTGTGATGTGAAGCCACTGAGTTCTGAGCAGCCCTTTAACTGTGCTAATGCTTTCAGTGGCGGTCATCGCAAGGTCTTGCTCTTTTCTTTCTAAGCAGACTCCTGTTCACACCTGCGGCGACAAGAGGTTAGATGGCGACCCCAGAAAGGCCCACTTGTGTTCGCCCTTCCTCCTGACTGTCATTCCACAGCCTTCCCTCTCTGTTGCCCCACTCTTGTATGCCCTTCCCTCTCACTGCAATTCCAGAGAACTTCCCTCCCCATTGCCCCCCTTGTGTTCGCCCTTCCCTCTCACTGCCATTCCACAGCGCTCCCTCCCCATTGCCTCCCTTGTGTTTGTCAGCCAATCCCTCGCCTCACAGTCCACCCCTGGTTGAAGTGCTAGTCTCTGAAAGTACCACAACACAGTGGTGTTCCTTGGGACAATGAAAGCAAAGAGAAGGAACAGTCCAACCCTATAGCCCCAGCAGAGTGGCGTTCATTGCAACAAGACTGGCGCAGCGCTATGGCAGGTATGTTCCATTCACCTCGAGGTTACCAACAAACTGAGGTCCGACTTATGCACGCCACCCCTTTTCAAACGGATTTGATGCCGACGTAACTTCTCGCTGGCATTATGGAAGATTGGAAGGCGTGGCAAGATTCTGGCGAGCAGCTGTTTTAATGAGCATTTATGACAGGTTAATGAATGCAAATGCCACTAGTCAGCGGGATAACCGACCCACCATGAAAACCGTTGGGAGAATTTCGACCTGGTTTTATGACAGTGGGTTTCCGAATTTTTTGCCTCCCACTGGATTCTCCACTCCCACCCACAGCAGGAGGATTCTGCCTGTTAAGTATCAATCTTTATTATCCAATAAACCTTGTTAGTTTGCATTCTAAATTAGTGATTGTCCTTTTTGCCAAAAAGTTTATTCCTCAACAAGAATTTTCTTCCTCTGGAGTTTAGTATAGAGTGTAAATTCCTACACATCATATCTATTTTCAGCCCATTTACCATCATTTCAGAGTCACTTATTTTGTAATTATACTCCATGCATTTAGATAGAGGCAATTTATGTAATTCTTCATAATCCTTAGTCTACCTTCTATAATTGGTATTCTGCCCTACTTTCACCTCTCACCCCATTATAAGGACAGTTTTTCTGTCTTTATCACTCCATATTTATGTGCCAGTTTACAGGGTGCGACAGACTAGAAAAGGGAAGAGACCCACAATATTTGATGAAAATTTTCAGTTAGCCAAGAGATGGACAGGGGAAATGGGTGATATCTTTGGTAAAATATGCTTTGGCTCAAAGCTAATATAATAGTTATAATATGCCTGCATTATTCTGGCCTTTAGAACCATTTAGAATAACTCATTTGTGTGACTAATGTGTGACGAATAACTCACTAATGTTCTGGAGGACGAATTCTTGGGATGCATGCAAGATTTTTTTCTAGAGCCGTACATTGAGGAACCAGCTAGAGAATGGGCTATTTTAGATCTAGTACTGTGCAATGAAAAAGGGCTAATCAATATTCTTGTTGTAAAGGAGCCTTTAGGAAAGGGTGACTATAATATGGTAGAATTTTACATTAAATTTGAAACTGAGGTAGTTCAATCAGAGACTAGGATCTTAAACCTAAACAAAGGAAACTATAAGGGTATGAGCAGTAAATTGGCTCTGGTTGATTGGGAAGCTATGAAAAAGCTATGATAAAGGTATGAAGGTAGAGAGGCAATGGCTAACATTTAAAGAACTAACAAAAATACCATAAGACCACAAGAGTTAGAAGCAGACGTAGGCCATTCAGCCCATTGAGTCTGCTCCGCCATTCAATGAGATCATGGCTGAGCGGATAATCTTCAACTCCATTTTCCTGCCTTTTCCCCATAACCCTTGATTCCCTTACTGATTAAAAATCAGTCTATCTCAGCCTTGAATATACTTAACAACCCAGCCTCTACAGCTGCCTGCGATGAAGAATTCCACAGATTGACTACCCTCTGAGAGAAGAAATTCCTCCTCATCTCTATCTTAAATAGACTTTAACATTATGCCGTCTGTTCCTAGACTCTCCCACAAGGAGAAGCAACCTTTCAGCATCTACCCTGTCAAGCCTCCTAAGAATTTTACATGTTTCAATAAGGTCACCTCTCATTCTTCTAAACTCCACTGAGTACAGGCCCAACCTACTCAACCTCTCCTCATAAGAAAATCCATCATACCCAGGATCAACCTAGTGAACATTCTCTGCCTCCAATGTCAGTATATCTTTCCTTAGATAAGTGGACCAAAATTGTTCACAGTATTCTAGGTGTGGTCTAGCTAGTGCCTTGTATAGTTTTAGCAAGACTTCCCTATTTTATACTCCATTCCGTTTGAGATAAAGGCCAACATTCCATTTGCCTTCCTTATTACCTGTTGAACTTGTATGTTAGCTTTTTGGGATTCATGGGACTCCAAAATCCCTCTGTGCTGCAGCTTTCTGCAGCCTTTCTCCAAGTAAATAATATTCAGCTCCTCTATTTCTGCCAAAATGCATAACCTCACATTTTCCCACATTATATTTCATCTGGCAAGTTTTTTCTCACTCACTTAACCTGTCTATATCCCTCTGTAGGCTCTTTGTGTCATCTTCACCACTTGCTTTCTCATTATTTTTGTGTCATCCGCAAACTTGGTGATAGTGCATTCACTTCCCTCATCTAAGTCATTAATATATATTGTAAATAATTGTGGCCTCAGCACTGATCCTTGTGGCATTCCACTAGTTACAGGTTGCCATCCTGAAAATGCCTCCCTTATCCCAACTTTCTGTCTTCTACTAGTTAGCCAATCCTCTATCCATGCTAATATACTACCCCCAACACCATGGATTCTTATCTTATTAAGCAGCCTTATGTGTGCCTATCGAATGCCTTTTGGAAATCCAAATATATTAAATCTACAGGTTCCCCTTTATCTATTCTGCTTGTTACCTCCTCAAAGAATTCTAATAAATTTGTCAGGCATGATTTCCCCTCCATGAAGCCATGCTGACTCTACTTGATTATATTATGCATTTCTAAATGTGCTGCTATAACATCTTTTTAATACAATATAACCTTTTCCCAATGACGGATATTAAGCTAACTGGCCTACAGTTACCTTTTTTTGTCTCTCTCCCTTTTTGAATAAGGGCGTTACATTGGCAGTTTTCCAATCTTGTGGGACTTCTCTAGAATCTAAGGATTCTTGGAAGATTACTACCACTGCATCCAATATTTGTGTAGCTACTGCCTTTAATATCCTAGGATGCAACCCATTAGGTCCAGGGGCCTTATCGGCCTTTAGCTGCATTCGTTTCCCTAGTACTTTTTCTCAAGTGATAGTTATTGTATTTATTTCCCCTCACCCTTTTGCCCCTTGATTATTTCGTATTTTTTAAATTTAATTAGTGTCTTCTACTGTGAAGACTGATGTAAAATATTTATTCAACTCCTCTGACATTTCCTGGTTCCCCATTATTATTTCCCCAGCCTCATTCTCTAAGGGGCCTATGTTCGCTTTGGCCTCCCTCTTTCTTTTTATATATTTAAAGATGCTCTTACTGTCCATTTTTATATTACTTGCTAGTTTATTTTCTCCCTCGTTATCATTTTTTTGGTCATCTTTCGTTGGTTTTTAAAACTTTCCCAATCCTCTGAGTTACCACTAATCTCTGCCACATTGTATGCTTTTTCTTTCAATTTGATACTAACTTCCTTGGTTAACCATGGTTGATTTATCCCCTTCCCAGAATCCTTCTTTCTCACTGAACCATATATTTGTTGTGAGTCATGAACTATTTTCTTTAATGTCTGCCATTGTTCATCAACCGTCTTTTCTGCTAAACTCCTTTCCCAGATTCAGCGTAGATTATTAGTGGAGCAAGAGTTGACACTGAAGAAAGCGTTCAAGATTGTGCAAAGCATAGAAATGGCAGAGAAACAAACTGGAGACTTGAAAGCGCATTCTAACAATGCCAAAATTAAAACAATAAAGTCAGAGCCTACTCGCTTTCAAACACATTACCTCTGTAATGGAATAGGGCCTATTGCAGAAACTTGTAAGTGGAAAACCGTTGATTGTTACTAGTGTGGAAAAATAGGACACATATAGATCAAAGATCAAAGCATGTAGATCAAAGGTTGATCACAGTAAAGCAGTACCACCAAGGAAAGGGCATTACGTGGAGCACACAGACAAGTCGCGCTTGAAAATAAACAGGCAGTTTAAAAAGATGCATTACTTGGAAACAAAATAAAAAAGTAACGCGAGACCAGATGAGACAGAAAATGAAACTAACAGTGACAATGCAGAAGAGCAATTGGATTGCATTCAGTCTGATCTGAAACTAAATGAAGGATTAAAAGTTGTCATTGCCTTAAATGGTAAAATGATTGAAATGGAGGTTGACACTGGAACATCTGTTTCTATTGCTTCAGAGAAGACATGGGAGGAAATGTTCAAGAAATGCCCATTGGAGAAAACCCTCCTCCAGCTTAGCACCTACACTGGCAAGTCTGTGAATGTACTTGGAAAAATGTCCATTCAAGCTAAATATGGAGATCAAATAGCAATGTTGCCACTGATCATTGGCAGGAACTGGCTAAAAGAAATTTGGCTGGACTGGAATAAAATAAATAAAGTGCATTGCAACCCCATGTTGCAGTCCTTGTTAGACAAGCACACTGATGTCTTCAAAGGAGGTATTGGAGTTATTAGAGACAATGAAGCCAAACTTGCTGTGAAGGCTGAAGCTCCTCCGAGGTTCTTCAAACCACGTTCAGTTCCCTATTCAATGTGACAGAAAATTGAGCAGGAACTAGAACGACTTGAAAATTTTCAGATAATTGAGAAAGTTGCCAGAACTTTAGCAGAAGTGAGCTCTTGCTTGAGTTCCTTGAAACTTTCCTGACAGGCTTGTGACCAATCCCATTTTGCATTCTTCTTCAGCAGATTATTCAGTGGTGCTGCCTTGGTAGCCAAACTGGAAATGAACTTGCCGTAGTAATTCACAAGTTCTCTCCTGCACCTGCCCCATGACATCCGTGGACTTTGCCAGACCACTTTTGGGACATACATTCCGGATTGTGGTGGATGGCCGCACAAAGTGGCCTCATGTTATTCCCATGAAGTTGACTACTTCAGCAAAGACCACTGATGCTCTCCAGAGCAGATTGTGTCTGACAGTGGCACACAGTTCACATCATATAAATTTCAACATTCCTGAAAAACAATGGAATCAAGCAGATTCTCATCTTGCCTTCCATCCACACTAAAATGGTGAAGCGGAGCGCTTTGTCCTGACATTCAAAATGGCCATATTGAAGAGGGGGATGCAAACAGATTGGAAGTTGAAGCTGAAGAACTTTTTGATGATGTATCATAGCACTCCACATTCAACAACAGGCATATCTCCTGCTGAGCTGAGTTTGGAAGACGACTGCCTACCAGAATGGATTAGCTGTGTCCGGATTTGAAAGGAAAGATCGTTTCAAAGCAACTTGATCAGAAAAGATCACATGGCATAAGTAAACCAGCTCATAGGTTTAATCTGGATCAGCCTGTTTGGTCCAAAAATACTCTGGAATACCAAAGTGGCTCCTAGGGAGAATCATCAAGCATGGAGGTCCATTGACCTATGATATTGAATCTTCCTGTGGAATCTGGAAGAGACACACTGACCAGATTAGAGAAGCCAAATCCAAGGAACCAAATTTCCAGGGATCTCCAGTCACAGTGGAAGGTTTCTGGGAAACATTTGCTCCAGTTGGTGAAACCCGACTTGATTCAACTGACAAACCTGTAGCACCTGTAGCTGCAACTGTTGAACCTGAACAGAAACAAGTGGGACAGCAGAACCTTCCATTTCCAAGCAAACAAACTGAGATTCCTAAGCCAACACTCCTCTCTAGACCAAAGCAAACCTGCAAACCACCTGGCCAGTTTGTTCCTGGCTAAAAGGGGAGGAAATGTGATGACTGTGTTTAACGTTTATGCTTTTTTGTAAAAGGACATTTTAGTTAAAAAGAAATGTTATATAAAAAACCTGACAGTAGGGTGTGCTAAGTCCTGGATGTATTGCCCTCTGGTATAGAATAAGGAATAAAGAAACCTTTTTTTTAAACAGGAAGCTGGGATTCAGAAGCAGATAGCTCTGTGTGTGTGTATTCTTAACTGTTAAGAAGTGACAAAACACTTCAGAGGATGTAACTAGTAGGGTAGATAAAGGGGAACCAGTAGATGTAGCCTACCTGATTTCCAAAAGGCATTTGATAAGGTGCCACACAAAAGGTTAATAGGCAAGATAAGGGCTCATGGAGTTGGGGGTAGTATTTTAGCATAATTAGAGGATTGGTTAACGGATTGAAAGCAGAGAGTGTGCATAAACAGGGCTTTTTCAAGTTGGTAGGCAGTTAATAGTGGTGTGCTGCAAGGATCAGTGCTGGGGCCTCAGCTATTTACAAGCTATATTAATGACTTCGATGAAGAGACAGAGAATAATGTATCAAAGTTTGCCGATGATACCAAGCTAGGTGGGAAGGTAAGCTGTGGGGAGGACACAGGAAGGCTGCAAAGTGATATGGGGTAAATTTTACAGCAGGGGGATATTATATTCCCACCAAAGTCAATGGAGTTTAGAATGGCTTGCTGCATTTTACAGCCCTGTCCCCACCGTCATGGGGCCATAAAATTCCAGCCATGGATATAGGTGAGTGAGCAACAAGATGGCAGATGGCGTATAATTTAGCGAAGTGTGAAGTTATTCACTTTGGTCGTAAGAATAGAAAGGCGGAATATTTTTTAAAAGATGTGAAACTTATAATTGTTGATGTTCAAAGAAACTTGGGTGTGCTTGTACAAGGAATGCAGCAAGTTATCATGCAGGTACAGCAAGCAATTAGGAAGGTAAATGGCAGGTTGGCCTTTACTGCAAGGGGATTGGAGTACAAGAATGAAGAAACCTTGCCACAGTTGTACAAGGTTTTGGTGAGACCACATCTGGAATACTGTGTGCAGTTTTGGTCTCCACATTTAAGAAGGACATACTTGCATTGGAGGCGGTACAGTGAAGGTTCACTAAATTGGTCCCTGCGATGAGGGAATTTTCCTCTCATGGGAGGCCAAATAGCTTGGTATTATATTCTCTGGAGTTTAGAATAATGAGCGGCGATCTCATTGAAACCGACAACATTCTGAGGGGTCTTGATAGAGTAGACACAGGGAGATTGTTTCTGGCAGTTGGGGAGTCTAAAACACGGGGCACAGTTTCAGGATAAGGGGCCAGTCATTTAGGACTAAGATGGGGAGAAATAACTTCACTCAAAGGGTTGTGAATCTTTGGAATTTTCTACCACAGAGAGTTCTGGATGCTCCATCGCTGAACTTAAGGCTAGGATAGACAGATTTTTGGTCTCTCAGGCAATTCAGGGATATGGGCAGTGTGCAGTAAAATGGAGTTGAAGCCTAAGATCAGCCATGACCGTATTGAGTAGCAGAGCAGGTTCAACAGGCCATATGGTCTATTCCTGCTCCTATTTCTTGTATTCTTGAAACAGAATCATAACTTCTACTCAAAGGACAATGGAGTAATATAATTCTTAAATAAAAACAAAAAACGCTGGCAGTGTCTGTGGAGAGAGAAACAGAATAAACATTTCAGTCCATGTCCCATCAGCGGGAGGGGCTGGAAAAACCCACGCGTTAACTGTTATTTCTTCCAAAGATGTTGTCAGATCTGCTGAGTATTTCCAGCATTTCCTGTTTTTATTTCAGACTTTCAGCATCTGCACTCTTTTGCTTCTTCTTTAACATAATTCTCACTTGTGCTTTTTAAACTACTGCTTAAATAGCTTAATGTATTCATTTTTGCTTATGCCAAATAAAGTCATAACTATAACAATACGGTGTCAGGGTTGAATGTTTAATTAAGTTATGTACAGCAATTTAGCCACTGTGTATTTGACCACACGCAGTTCATTTCAAGTCTAGCTAAATGGCAAGTGAACTGCTTTCTAAAAAAACTGATTGTTAAATACTGTGTGGAATTGCTAAATATAATTAATCTGTTTTTGGCAAAAAATTTAGAACAATTTTGTAAGGACTTTTGTAAACTGTTTTTAAGTCCTTTAGCTAAAGTTTTGCTGTGTGCATGGTAATGTATATACTATATTAAGCAAATTACATAACAACAACCTATGATAATTTGGCACCTTTAACATAATAAAAAGTCCCAAGGCACTTCAGAGGAACATTTGAAAAACAAGTATGCCACTGAGTCATGTAAGGAGATATTAGGCCAGATGACCAAAAGCTTGGCACAGAATCACAGTGCAGGAGGCCATTTGGTTCATTGTGTCTGCACTGACTCTCCTAATGAGCATTGTGACTCTGTGCCATTGCCCTGCCATTTCCCTGTCACCCTGCACATTGTTTCTATTTAAATAATCATCCAATGACCTCTTGAATGCCTCACTTGAACCTGCCTCCACCACACTTCCAGGCGGTGCATTCCAGACTTGAACCACTCGCTGTGTGAAAAGTTTTTTCTCACATCACATTTGCTTCTTTTGCAAATCAATTCAAATCTGTGCCCTCTCATTCTTGGTCCTTTTATGAGTGGGAACAGTTTCCCCTATCTAGTCTGTCCAGCCCCCACATGATTTTGAACACCCCTATCAAATCTCGTCTTAGCCTTCTCTCCAAGGAGAACAGTCCCAACCTCTCCAATCTATCTTCATAACTGAAGTTTCTCACCCCTGGAACCATTCTTGTAAACCTCTTCTGCACTCTCTCCAATGTATTCACATCTTTCCGAAAGTATGGTGCCCAGAACTGGACACAATGCTCCAGTTGAGGTCTAACTAGTGTTCTATACAAGTTCCACATAACCTCCTTGCTCTTGTACTCTATGCCCCTACTAATAAAGCCTAGGATACTGTATGCTTTATTAACTGCTCTCTCCACCTGTCCTGCCACCTTTAATGCCTTATGCACATATACACCCAGGTCCCTCTGCTCCTGCACACCCTTTAGAGTTGTACCCCTTATTTTATATTGTCTCTCCATGTTCTTCCTACCAAAATGAATCACCTCACGCTTCTCTGTATTGAACTTCATCTGCCACCTATCTGCGCACTCCACCAACACTCTCCTCACAATTAACAATGCTTCCAAAGAGGTAGATGGTAAGGAGTGCCTAAAAGGAAGTAAGCGAGGTAGAGAGGCAGAGTGATTTAGGGAGGGTATTCCAGAGCTTGGGATCTCAGCAACTGAAGGCAGAGTCACCAACAGTGGGTCGATTAAAATTGGGAATGTACAAGAAGCCAGAATTAGAGAACCGCTGATACCTCGGAAGGCTGTGGGCTGGAGGAGATTACGGAGATAGGAGGGCACAAGGCCATGGAGAGATTCAAATACAAAGATGAGAATTTTAAGAAACAAGACATTGCTTCACCGAGAGTCAATGTCGGTCAGCAAACACCTTCAACTATTTATTACAACTGTGTGACTATTTTTTCAGCACTGTAATTGCAAGCTAGTTTGCAGTCAATTGAACTTCTTAATAAACATGATATATTTTTAAATCAGAGAAAATATCAGAATATTGTGATAAAATTACTTAGCAAATTATTCAGTTAACCATTTTGCATTGTACGACTTAGGCGATACTTCAGAAAACAAGTAGAATCCCTTACCCTTCTTGAAATTTTTAGTGCAATGGTCTGAAAATCAAGGTTTTTTCCATGTTGAATTACAGAGCTGTATGAGAAGGGGTCAGTGATAAAAGTGACGAAGTTACCAGCTATTTTACATGTAAAAGCATCTCCGTATTTCTTCTGGCGAGTTTTCAGAAACTTCAAAGGATTTGCGCCAAACTCTAAAGCACAACCAATGTATGGAATCCAGCCATTTTCAACTGGGGGTTCTCCCTCTTGTCTGTGAAAAGGAAACATTGAGAAATGAATACTCCCTGCACATCTTTCAGCTGTAGTGGATAAGTAGGAAAACTCACAAGAAAATTCACCCCAATAGTATATTTAGGAAGGCTGCTACTAAATATTTAATGTTAAAAAATATGCAGTCCAACCAGCTTCATGTTGTTAAGAGTGCCAATATGAAGCTGTTTACACATACCATTGCACAAGATACCCATATATTAGGGCCACTTACTGAAGGCTGCTACATTTAATCACTAAAATGCATGTGGAACTAGCTCATGACCTAGTCAAAAATGCAACTTTTTCTATTCAATATTTTTTCCGAAACCTTCATTATTTTCAGTGTAAATTTAGAAAAACAGCTCAAAATAGATATATTATTTTAAGGTTTCTCATGCCATCAAAATTTAATTATTGTTGGAGATTTTTAAAAAAATTTGTTTTTTCTTTTTCTGTCTCTTTTATCTCTCTCTCTTAACCACATCTTTGTTTCCCATTCTCTATTAGTTTGTTTTTTGTATGTAATTATGTAATTTGACATTAAATCAAATATTCTAACTCATAGTGCAGAATTTTCCCATTCCGTCCCCAGCAGGTTTCTTGGCGGGCGGGAGCAGCAGGCAAAAAGTCAGAAAGCCACCGGCATAAAAACAGCTTGCAATTCTCCCAATGGTGGGTTCATGGTGGGTCGGTTATCCCGCCGACTAGTGGTGTGAATGCCATTTGCATTCATTAACATGTCATGAATGCTCATTAAAGCAGCTGGTCGCTGGAATCTTGCCAGGCCTTCCAATCTTCCATCACACCAACAAGAAAGTACATCAGCATCAAACCCATTTGAAAAGGGGTGGCGTGCACAGGTCGGACCTCAGTTTGCTGGTAACTTCGAGGTGAGTGGAACATATATAGCCTGCCTGCCATTCCACTGCGCCAGTCTTGTTGCGATGAATGCCATGCTGCTGGGGCTGCAGGGTTGGTCTGCTCTTGTTCTTTGCCTACATTGCCCCAAAGAACACCACTGTGCTGTGATACTCATGCAGACCTCCACTTTCAGAAGCACTTCAACCAGATGTGGGCTGTGAGGCAAGAATGGCGTTGCCAAACATGAGGGGGCAATGGGGAGGGAAGACTGTGAAATGGCAATTAGGGGGAAGTGTGAACACGGGAAGGGGCCTTTCTGGGGTCACCCTATAACCTCTTGCCGCTGAAGGAATGAATAGGAGTCGACTTAACAAGAAAGGAGGAAGACCTTGCGATGAAAGCCACTGAAAGCTAAAGGCTTCATTAGCACTGTTAAAGGGCTACTCAGAACTCAGTGGCTTCACATCACAGTTGCTGCATCTCAAGAGTAACACATAGGAATGTAGAATTTGGGAATGCAGGCAATAGTGAAGCAAGCACAGCTGCATCATATATGGCATTCCATCAATGAAGGCCTGTCACGTGATCACCAGATTTGGCACTCCTAATGGGCCAAAGGGCATCCACTCATTGACCTTGAGCAACTGATTTGTCATTAATATGCCACATCAGAGATTGGAGCACAGAGCTAGGTTGGGTCACTCATCTCAATTAAACTTTAGTATCCCATGCAGGGCTCAAGATTTTATATATCTGCAATGCAATCTTGGTCACCTCGATGTATGTGCTAGTGTCTCAGAGACAAGGTGGCATCAGGTTAGGTTAGGTTAGGAAAAACTATGGATATTACAGTTCCTAAACGTGTCATCTTCTGAGCTTCACTTTCATGCTCCTTGAATCATTAATGTTGTCAATGTTTCCTTTCAGAAAGAAGGCAAAAGGACATATGGATCCAGGGCCCAATGCTGCTTTTGTCAGGGTCCTAATGCAATGAAAGAGACAAAGGAGGGAGAGGTGACTCCGCACGCAGCTCTAGCAGGAGAGACATGGTCAAGCGGAGCCAAAGCATGAACAGGAGGGTCAGGAGGAGAGACAAAAAAATAGGGTGACTCACCAGACCCAGGGTTTATCGTAGAAGAGTCTCCTATTTACAAATGAGTCTGCGCTTGTCCTGAGATCTGGTACATCACATATGCCACATTCTTCATGAAGAGCTGAGTTGGAGGGTATCCCCTACCAGTGGTTTTGAAGGTGACCACTGCACTCAATTTCTTGGCCTCTGGTTCTTTCCAAGGATCAACAAGTGACCTGTGTGCCATCTCTCAGTCCGTAACGCCAGTGCATAAAGGAGGTCACAGATGCCCTTTATAGGAAGACCCATCATTATGTCAGGTTTGCTCTGGATGAAGATAGCCAGGCTGCGAGATTCACCTTCGCCACCATCTCAGGCTTCCCAAGAGTGCAGGATGCAATAGACTGCACCCATATGGCTATACGAGCTCCATGGTAGCAGGCCCTAATGTTTATAAACTTGAAGGGCTATCATTCCATCAATGTACAACTGGTGTGTGATCACCGGAAGCACATACTGCACGTTTGTGCATGATGCCCTGGGAGTTGCCATGACTCCTACATCCTGAGTCACTCCTAGGTGCCTGAGATTTTCAAGGGGGCATTACGTCTGCAGGGTTGGCTGCTTAGGGATAAGGGGTACCCACTGAGACACTGACTGATGACACCAGTGCTACGCCCTCAGAGTCCATCTGAGGAGAGTTACAAGACTGCTCACAGCTTCACAGCTCTCTTATAGAACAGACCATAGGGCTTCTGAAGCTGCGTTTCAGATGCTTGGATCGTTCAGGTGGCTCACGGAAATACGCTTCTCTTCAGAACGAACGGTCGGAGAGGCGGACCTGCGTGAGATACACAGAGTGGGGAGAAAATAAATAGAGCCTGGAGAGCGCGACCTACATCACTTACCTTTGGGAAGAGCAGTCGGAGAGGCGGACCTGCGGGAGATACATGGAGCAGGGAAAGAATAAATACAGCCCGGGGAGCGCGGCCTACATCACTCACCTTGGGGAAGAGCAGTCGGGGAGGTGGACCTGCCAGCTGCTCAGAACCGGCCCACACTGAGTTCGAAAGGAGAGTGAGAACAAAACATTGTGACATCATAGGGAAGAAGCAATTTGATTGGTTGGTGAAGAAGATAGCTGTTTGGTGAGTATCTGGTGAGTATCTAGTAAGTGTTTAAAGTTTATTCTATTCCTAAGCTTTAGAATAAAGTAGGAACTGTACTTTTTGGTAAAGTTTATTAAGTAGAATTTAAATGTTTAAGTGATTTAAGAGTTTAAGGTTAAGGCATGGAGGGACAGCTCAGCCAAGTGGAATGCCCATCCTGTGGCATGTGGGG
This sequence comes from Cetorhinus maximus, assembly GCF_964194155.1. Lineage (NCBI taxonomy): Eukaryota > Metazoa > Chordata > Chondrichthyes > Lamniformes > Cetorhinidae > Cetorhinus > Cetorhinus maximus. The sequence continues at coordinate 88,351,065 of NC_135882.1, forward strand.
AGTCGTGGACGCTTCTCGTGACCCAGACAAGCCCATGTGCAGGAAGTGTCACCAGCTGCACAAGCTTGAGCTCCGCGTTTCAGAGATTGAGCAGCGGCTGGAGTCACTGAAGTGCATCCGTGAGGCAGGGAACTATATGGATCGCACATTCAGAGAGGTGGTCACACTGCAAGTTAGGGACAAGCAGGCAGATGGGGAATGGGTGACCGCCAGGCAGTTCAAGAGAAACAGGCAGGTAGTGCAGGAGTCCCCAGAGGTCCCGCTCGCTAACCGTTTTTCCATTCTAGATATTGAAAGGCGATGGATCCTTGGAGGAGTGCAGCAACAGCCAAGCCCCTGGCACCACAGGTGGCCCAGCTGTACAGCAGGGGAGGAAGAAGAGCTGAAGGGCAGTACTGATAGGGGATTCTTTAGTTAGGGGAGCAGACAGGCGTTTCTGCGGCCATCAATATGACTCCAGGGTGATTTATTGCCTCCCTGGTGCTAGGGTCAAGGATGTCACAAAATAGCTGCAGGACATTCTTGTGGGGGAGGGTGAACAACCAGAGGTCATGGTCTACATTGGCACTAACGACATAGGTAAGAAGGGGGATGTGGTCCTGCATTCAGAATTTAGGGAGCTCGGTAGAAAATTATCAAGCAGGATCTCTAAAGTAGTAATCTCCAGATTACTCCCAATGCCACATGCCAATGAGTACAGAAATAGGAAGATAAGACAGATGAAATCGTGGCTGGAAAGATGGGGCAGGAGGGAGGAACACTGGGACTCGCTCTCGTTGAGATGGTACCTGTTCAAGCCAGACGGGTTGCACCTGAACAGAGCTGGGACTGAGTTCTTTGCGGGTCGTTTTGCTAGTGCTGTTGAGGAGGGTTTAAACTAATTCAGCAGGGGTGTGGGAACCAGGAGAGAATATTAGAAAGTAATGCCAGGGTGAATGGAATGTTGGGAGAGGCAGATAGCACTAAAATAGAGAATAGTAAGCTAATAGATGGAGTCGGAGTAAGGGAGCAAGTAATGAAGTCTAAATCAGGGTTACACTGCGTATATGTGAATGCATGGAGTATAAGACCATAAGACATAGGAGCAGAAATTAGGCCATTCGGCCCATTGAGTCTGCTCCGCCATTCAATCATGGCTGATAAGTTTCTCAACCCCATTCTCCCGCCTTCTCCCCGATAACCTTTGATCCCCTTGCCATTCAAGAACCTATTTATCTCGGTCTTAAATACACTCAATGACCTGGCCTCCACAACCTTCTGTGGCAATGAATTCCAAAGATTCACCACTCTCTGGCTAAAGAAGTTTCTCCTCATCTCTGTTCTAAAAGGTCTTCCCTTTACTCTGAGGCTGTGCCCTCGGGTCCTAGTCTCTCCTACTAATGGAAACATCTTCCCCACGTCCACTCTATCCAGGCCTCTCAATATTCTGTAAGTTTCAATCAGATCCCCCCTCATCCTTCTAAACTCCATCGAGTATAGACTCAGAGTCCTCAAACGTTCCTCATATGTTAAGCCTTTCATTCCTGGGATCATTCTCGTGAACCTCCTCTGGACCATCTCCAGGGCCAGAACATCCTTCCTGAGATACGGGGCCCAAAATTGCTCACAATATTCTAAATGTGGTCTGACCAGAGCCTTATAAAGCCTCAGCAGCACATCCCTGCTTTTATATTCTAGTCCTCTTGAAATAAATGCCAACATTGCATTTGCCTTCCTAACTACCGACTCAACCTGCAAGTTAACCTTAAGAGAATCCTGGACTAGGACTCCCAAGTCCCTTTGCACTCCAGACTTCTGAATTCTCTCCCCATTTAGAAAATAGACTATGCCTCTATTCTTCCTACCAAAGTGCATGACCTCACACTTCCCCACGTTGTATTCCATTTGCCACTTCTTTGCCCATTCTCCTAACCTGTCCAAATCCTTCTGCAGCCTCCCCGCCTCCTTAATACTACCTGTCCCTCCACCTATCTTTGTATCATCTGCAAACTTAGCCAGGATGCCCTCAGTTCCTTCATCTAGATCATTAATACATAAAGTGAAAAGTTGTGGTCCCAACACTGACCCCTGCGGAACTCCACTAGTCACCGGCCGCCATCCTGAGAAGGACCCCCTTATGCCCACTCTCTGCCTCCTGCCAGACAGCCAATCTTCTATCCATGCTAGTACCTTGCCTCTAACACCATGGGCTCTTATCTTACTGAGCAGTCTCCTGTGCGGCACCTTGCCAAAGGCCTTCTGGAAGTCCAAGTAGATAACATCCATTGGCTCTCCTTTGTCTAACCTACTCGTTACCTCCTTAAAGAATTCTAACAGATTTGTCAGACATGACCTCCCCTTGATGAAACCATGCTGACTTTGCCCGATTTTACCATGCACTTCCAAGTATTCTGAAATCTCATCCTTAATAATGGACTCTAAAATCTTACCGATGACCGAGGTCAGGCTAATCGGCCTGTAATTTCCCGTCTGGTGCCTCAATCCCTGCTTAAACAGGGGGGGTTACATTAGCAATTTTCCAGTCCTCTGGGACCCTCCCTGACGCCAGTGATTCCTGAAAGATCACCACTAACGCCTCCACTATCTCTTCAGCTATCTCCTTCAGAACTCTGGGGTGTAATCCATCTGGTCCAGGTGATTTATCCACCTTCAGACCTTTCAGTTTTCCTAGCACCTTCTCCTTGGTAATGGCCACCATACTCACCTCTGCCCCCCGACTCTCTTGAACTTTGGGGATGTCACTCGTGTCTTCCATTGTGAAGACTGACGCAAAGTACCTATTCAGTTCCTCCACCATTTCTTTGTTCCCCACTACTACTTCTCCAGCGTCATTTTCCAGCGGCCCAATGTCCACTTTTGCCTCTCTCTTACCCTTTATATATCTAAAAAAAACTCTTGCAATCTTCTTTTATATTACTGGCTAGTTTACCCTCATATTTAATCTTCTCCCTCCTTATTTCTTTTTTAGTTGTCCTCTGTTGGTCTTTGTAGGCTTCCCAAACCCCTGGTTTCCCACTGCTCTTCGCCGCATTGAATGCTTTCTCTTTAGCTTTTATGCTGTCCCTGACTTCCCTTGTCAGCCATGGTTGCCTCGTCCTCCCTTTAGTATGCTTCTTCTTCCTAGGGATGAATTTTTGCTGTGTCTCCCAAATTACTCCCAGAAACTCCTGCCATTGCTGTTCCACTGTCTTTCCTGCTAGGCTCATCTCCCAGTCAATTCTGGCCAGCTCCTCCCTCATGCCTCTGTAGTTGCCTTTATTCAACTGTAATACTGTTACATCTGATTTCAGCTTTTTCCTCTCAAATTGCAGGGTAAATTTTATCATATTATGGTCACTTCCTCCTAAGGGTTCCTTCACCTTAAGCTCCCTTATCAAATCTGCCTCATTACACATCACTAAATCTAGAATTGCCTGTTCCCTAGTGGGCTCCATCACAAGCTGCTCCAAAAAGCCATCTCGTTGACATTCCACAAATTCCTTTTCTTGGGATCCACTACCAACCTGATTTTCCCAGTCTACCTGCATATTGAAATCCCCCATGATCACTGTAACCTTGCCTTTCTTACACACCTTTTCTATCTCTTAGTGTATCTTGTGCCCCACATCCTGACTACTGTTCGGAGGCCTGTACATAACTCCCATTATGGTTTTTTTTACCTTTGTGGTTCCTCAACTCTACCCACACAGATTCTACATCATCTGACCCTACATCATTTCTTGCTATCGATTTAATTTCATTTCTTACTAACAAAGCAACCCCACCCCCCCGCTGCCAACCTGCCTATCTTTTCGATAGGATGTATATCCTTGGATATTTAGCTCCCATAGTATAGTTAATAACATTGTGGAGTTACAGGCACAGATTGCCTTGTGATGTTGTGGTGAAATTGGAGACTTGGCTTAAGGAAGGGCAGATCTGGGTGTTAAGTATTCCTGGTTACAAGGTGTTCAGAAAAGATAGGAAAGGAAAAAAAGGCGGAGGGGTCGCATTTTTGGTTAAGGAAATTATTGCAGTACTGGAGAAAGAGGATGTGTCAGAGGATGCAAGGAAAGAATCAAGTTGGCTAGAGCTAAGGAATAAGAAGGGTGCAATTACATTCCTCGTTGTAATATATAGACCACCAGCTAGTGGGAAGGATATAGAAGAACAAATCTGCAAGGAAATTACAGAGAGGTGTAAACATCATAGAGTAGTTATAATGGGGGAGTTCAATTACCTGTATATAGACTGGGATAGTGGTAGTATAAGGGGCAGTGAGGGATAAGCGTTCCTAGATTGTGCTCAGGAGAACTTGCTACAGCACTATGTGTCCAGTCCAACAAGAATGGAGGCATTGATAGATCTGGTTCTTGGGAATGGGGTGGGCCAAGTAGATCAAGTGACAGCAGGAGAACATTTGGGGGACAGTGATCATTGTATCAAAAGGTCTAGCATTATGGTGGAAAAGGACATTGGTCAATCCAGAGCAAAAATAATCAACTGGCACAGGGCAGATTTCAATGGGGCAAGAACAGAGGTGGGCCAGGTAGACTGGAATCAAAGGTTGGCGGTAAAAACAGTAGCTAAACAATGGGCTACCTTCAAAGAGGAGATGGTTTGGGCACAGTCAAGGCATGTTCCCTCAAAAGGGAAGGGCAGGACAAAAAAAATCCAGAGCTCCCTGGATGACAAAGGAGATAGAAATTAAGTTAAAGAAGAAAAAGTGTGCTTACGACAGGTGTCAGGTAGCAAATACAATTGAGAACCAAGCTGAATATAGAAGGTTCAGAAGGGATGAGAAAAAACAAATACGAGAAACAAAGAGGGATTATGAAAAAAGGCTGGCAGCTAACATGAAAAGAAATCCCAAAGTATTCTATAAGCACATCAATAGTAAACAGGTGGTAATAGGAGGAGTAGAGCCGATTAGGGACCAAAAAGAGGATTTATATATAGAGGCAAGAGGCATGGCTGAGGTGTTAAATGAATACTTTGCTTCTGCCTCTACCTACGAGGTAGATACTGTCCAGGCCATGGTGACAGAGGAGGAAACTCAGTCACTAGAAGGGTTTAAAATTGATAAGGAGGAGGTATCGGGTTAGCTGTTGGTACTTAAAAGTTGATAAGGCACTGGGACCTGATAAGATGCATCCACAAATATTGAAGGAAGTGAGAGTGGAAATTGCAGAGGCACTGGCATTAATTTTTCAATATTCCCTGGTTTCGGGCGAGGTGCCGGAGGACTGGAGAATTGCAAACATTATGCCTTTGTTCAAAAAAGGTTGTTTTTTTTTTTGCCCTACAATTATAGACCAGTCAGTTTAACTTTGGTGGTGGGGAAACTAGAAACAATTATTCAGGATAGAATTAATAGTCACATGGAAAAATGTGGATTGATTTGGAAGAGTCAGCATGGATTTGTTAAAGGAAAATCATGTCTAACTAATTTGTTGGAGTTTTTTGAAGAGGTACCAGAGATGGTTGATGAGGGCAAGGCCATTGATGTGGTGTATATGGACTTCCAAAAGGCATTCGATACAGTACCACACAACAGACTTGTGAAAAAAGTTATAGGCCTTGGAATAAAAGGGACAGTAACAACATGAATACAAAATTGGCTGAGGGATAGGAAACAGAGTGTAATGGTTAATGGCTATTTTTCAGGTTGTAAGAAGGTTTGTAGTTCTCCATGGGTTGGTATTGGAACCCTTGCTCTTCCTGATATATATAAATGATCTAGATCTTGGTGTGCAGGGGATAATTTCAAAGTTTGCAAATGACATAAAACTTGGAAGAATTGTAAACTGTGAGGAGGGCAGTGTAAAACTTCAAAAGGGCATTGACACATTGCTGGAGTGGGCAGATAGGTGGCAGATGAGGTTCAATGTGGAGAAGTGTGAGATGATACACTTTTGTACAAAGAACATGGAGGGACAGTATAAAATAAAAGATACTATTCTAAGGGGTGTGCAGGAGCAGAGACACCTGGGTGTATATGTATATAAATCATTAAAGATGGCAGGACAGGTAGAGAGAACTGTTTCTAAAGCACACAGTATTCTAAGCTTCATTAATAGAGGCACAGAGTACAAGAGCAGGGAGGTTATAATGAACTTATATATGACACTGGTTAGACCTCAGTTCTGGGCGCCACACTATAGCAAGGATGTGAACGCACTGGAGAGAGTGCAGAAGAGGTTTACGAGAATGGTTCCCGGGATGAGACACTTCAGTTACGAGGAAAGACTGGAGAAGTTGGGATTGTTTTCCTTGGAGAGGAGAAGGCTAAAAGGAGACTTGATAGAAGTTTTCAAAATAATGAGAGGCCTGGACAGAGTAGATAGGAAGAAACTGTTTCTGCTCGTAAACGGATCGAGAACCAGAGAGCACAGTTTTAAAGTGTTTTGCAAAAGAAGCAAATGCGAGGTGAGAAAAAACTTTTCCACACAGTGAGTAGTCAGGGTTTGGAATGCACTGCCAGGAAGTGTGGTGGAGGCAGGTTCAATTGAGGCATTCAAGAGGGCACTGGGTGATGATCTAAATAGAAACAATGTGCAGGGTTACGGGGAAAAGGCAGGAGACTGGTGTTAAGCTAAAATGCTCAGAGAGCCTGTGGAGACATGATGGGCCAAATGGCCTCCTTCTGCACCATAACAATTCTGTGATTCTGAGGGTTTCCCGCATCATTGATGCGCCCTTCACAACCTGGCAATGCAAAGAGATGACACCCTGCCAGAGGACGAACTTGAGGAAGATGAGGGCTCATCAGAGGATGAAGGAACCAGGAACCCAGGAACCTCAGGAGGCTGCTGAGGATCACGCCATGGAGGGAGGAAGATGTGGGAGACAAGCCTGCGATACATTAATTACTGATAGGTTCCAGGAAGAGTAAAGTTAAGTGAGGGAATTTGGTCACAACTCTCCTAGACCTCAATGCCAGTTACGTTCAGCTCAGGGGATGTCCACGTACTTGTAGTGAGAATGAGTCCCACATTCACACTTGGCTCATGAATCGACAAGCCATGATCTTTGCTTTGGTCCGTGAGGCCCTGTGTGTGAGCTCACTCTGGGAACTGAGAGCCCACTTAGGAAGAAGAGCAATGCCTTCGCCGCCATCTAATGATGGAAACACTGCTGCGACTGAGATGTGAACATGCCTAGGGGTCTCCTCCTCCCGTGCCTGTCTTTTCTTCTGCCACTATCACTGAGGAGACACAAATGCCGCTAGATTATCAAAGCTGATGAGCTGCCCTCACTCAATGGTGCTCCTCGAGGAAGAAGGGTTAGAAACACTTAAATCACACACTTCCAATAAAGAGTTAAACACATCTCCCTGACATCACACAAGGGTGTGGAGACTAGTTCAGCTGAGGTTGACATCACAGAAAATAGTGGGACACTATAACTGAGTGGGAGGAAGGTTAAAGATTGAAATAAGAGGATTCGAAAGTACAAAATCACAATGCCTTCAATTGCCAAGAACAATGTGTTTCTCACATGTCGGTGTATGTGCCTCTTCTGTACTGTGTGATTCTGTGATTCACATAATGATTAAATATATTAACAAAAGTGCAATTTCTTAACATGCTTAGCACACCCGTGACCCAAAAGTGACATCAATTTTTCTTAACTTTCCTAACTCAAGCGCTATACCTGGGTGCAGCCCTGACATCCGCAGCAGAGATGGAGGCAGCTGCTGACTGCTATGTCCTGATGTCTGCGATGACCTAGGCGGATTTCCTCTGATGGCCCGAGGTCTGGAGGGCCCCGGCCTGATAAGGGTCAACTGCTCAGGAGCAGAAGCGCCCTCAGTGGCCTGAGAAGCTGGAGTGGGGGCTGTGAGCGGCTGCACACCCTTGGAGTGTGCTGAGAGGAGGCCCCCGGGGTGTCCGGCTGAAGGTCATCCTCCCTGTGGGTGCCGAGGGCCCAGTCCTGACTCCTGCAGGAGATGGTGCACCTGAAGGGGGGTCAATGTGCCTAGTCCACATGTCGCCTACATTCTGATGGTGCCCACCAGTGTGTGTGGCCATGGAGTGCAGGGCTGAGCGCAAATCTGGCAAAACCTGCTGGACCAAGGTCTCCATGGTGGTTGCCAGCCTTCCCATGATGACCTCGAGGCGGTCGCATGTCGGAGCCACGACATCAGACAGAACATGGATGACTCCTCCATTGTTCGCTGTAGTCCGCTGAGTGACCGTCGAATCACGGCCTGATGTTCTGCTGCCTTTCGTTGCACCTCAAGCATTGAGTTGGTGGATCAGGGATTTATTGTACAGAAGTTCGCCAGCTGATTCACCTATCACTGAAATGACTACGAAGATTGATAAAGAAGCGTGCAGAGAGTTGTATAACCTCGTCCGGGATGACAACAACAATATCAATTGGGTTATTTTTAAATACGAAGGACACCTTATTGTTCCTGATTCACAAGGCACAGAATATGAGGACTTTAAACTTCAATGCACAGAGGCTCATCATCTGACTTGGACTGAGTGGGTGACTGGTCTCCAGCAGCCTTCAGGCTGCCGGAGACTTGGGCTGTCCCTGCCTCCAACTGCTGTGGGACGTGTCAGTGAGGTGTTCCCCCAGAAAGTGAGGCTGAGCCTAATCTACATTGTGCCCCACTGACGTGTGTGTCTCTGAGGTGGCGGAGGGTGTGTATGAGAGCCGTGATGGTTCTTCCAGAGTTTTGTCCTCAGATGAGGTCCGGGGTCTGGTGGTGCTGGACTGGGTTGGGGGGGCCTCGATCTGCTGGTGCCTAGAAAATAGAAAATAGAGTTTCAGTTAATGAGCATGAGCTAGATAAAACTGAACATGTCTCACTGTGAATGTCAGGATTTGATGAGGTGATGGAGCTGTGATCTGTACTGGGTTGATGGGAGAGGCTGATCTCCCTTTCCCCACAGGAACGATCTCTGCCCTACCCACCCAGCTGGGCTGCAGCCTCCTTAAACTTACGTAGGGCGATGATGTTGGCTGTCCCTCCCCAGGTCTGCGATCTCTCGCGCCTGTTCTGCACCAGCTTGGCCTGTATGAAGAAGAAAGAAAGGCATGTGATGAGAAGGATGGAGCAGAGGTTGCGTGAGATGCATGTCCCTTGTGCGTGGTGAGCCCTCCCCAGAAGGGCCAGAGGATGGAGTGTGAGCAGCATGATAGATGGGACGGTGGTGATGTGAAAGTCTCGGTGAGAGAATGAATGTTGATTTGTGTCCCCCGCTAATGGTTGCGTGAGATCACTGAAGAGAGTAGCTGTTTCAGTGCATGACGCCGTGATGAGAGTTTGATATTGGAGGGAGTTGAAGGATGACTTACCCTGGCAGCGCAGATGGGGTCATTCATCCTCTTTCTACACTGGATGGCATTTCAGGCGCGGTTGCCAGCTGTGCTGACCTGCTCCGTGACAGCCTCTCAGGCCAGAGAGGTGAGGCTGCTGTGTTTCCTGCAGCCATTCCTGGGATAGAGCACTTGCCTGTGCACCTGCACTCCTCTGATAAAGGCCTAGAGGGCCTGGTGGGTGAAGCAGGGTGCTGCCTTCTTCTTGAGTCTTTCGGCCTTCTTCTTCTGGCTGCAAGACACCTCTGGTGGGCTAGAGGGAGTGAGATTATGTGTTGGACTGACCTTTAAATATGGTGCCCAGAACTTTGAACCTGCCAGTTGGCGGCGGGCAGCTACATCAGCTCCAAACCCGTGATTTGGACCGATATGCACCTTTGCATAGGTGATTCGGACCAATATGTGCCTTTGCATAAATAATGACCCTCTAAGCGTGGAATTGAGCACGAGTTCTCGCCATTCCGGCCAGCGAGTGGGCACTGCCAAAACCGCCGGTCACCACGCTTAGTCTCATTAATGGAAAATTCCACCCATACTTCTGAGTTCAGACTTGATGCACCTCATTAACTTTACTTCAATCTGATTGGTTAAAAAGATACACAATTGCTTGTCCCATTCACATGAGTCCCAGATTGCCTGTAGAGGGCACTGTACCAAATGCCTCTCGTTTCACAGTAAGTTCCTGTGCAAAATCCCATAGAAGGTTTGTGGGAGAGTGCAAGGAATAATTGGCACCACTTATTCTCCACTGAAAACAAAAATCCTGCCTAATGTGTATTTCATCTATCAGGGGCAGAAACCCAAACAACAGAAGGACACAATTTGAAGCTGAACTGAATAAGTACAAAAAGCCATACGCACAACACATACTCATAACTGTACTGAAATTAATAGAAGTGAAAGCAGTCAAACACATGCAACAGTAACCAAAATGACCTGTGACAATATGTATGGTGAATTAGGCAAATTCATCACTGGCTTGTCAGATGTCACAAAACCTTTAAGAAAGTTACTTAAAAAGACATGGCTCAGCCACAATGATGGGAGAATTGAAGAGGTGCGATGTCCATAATGAAATACCACAAATGAGCATCATAAGCAGTGATGTTTCTGGTTCAGGAATGAACGCATTCCCACTGTAGGAGAACCGACGCACAGTGTACAACTCAAAAGTGTGAAACCAATCCAATGCAGTTAAACCCTAATAAGAAAAAGCACTTGCAGCTGCAGGGATTGAATGCAAAAAGTTCAACTAATATGTATATCCAAAAGAATTGGATCATAAATCTCTTGGGACAATTATGAAAATGATGCTTCTTAAGATCCTACCTTGAAAGCATCTTGCTTAAATTGCAACAGCATAGCTTCATATTAAAATACAGGAAACATACACAGCTGCACATAGCAAATATGCTGAGCTGTAGTTGCATAACTAAACCCAACAACGCAAGTAACAAAGGTTATCATGTAACTCTGTACATGGTATCCTGACTCTCAATGTCACAAGGGATATCAACTTGTATAGTGCCCTCTAATTTTAGAAATGTCCAAAGGCCATTCACAAATAAGCAACACTACTGAGATTTAACAGAAAATCTGCGACAGCTTTGTAGAGATTTGGCTATCATAAAAGCTGAGAAAAAACATTCATGATTTGGATTTTCAGAAGCTAAATTTAAAGATGATTCTGTGCTACAACAGTATTGGAAATTTGACATTAATTATGCATTGTCGAGGGTCTTACCTCCAAGAGTCATAAACTCCTTGTAGCTGCTAGCCTGAGAAAATTTCTTCTGGAAAAAGTAAATCAAATCCACCAAGGAATTGAAAAATCCAAAAGGATAACAAAAGAGGTCTTGGGCTGGCTTGTATGTGAGCACAAATTGCTGATGTGGCTATCTATGCAACACATAACTACAATTACCTCCATTTATCCAGTGCTCTAGTGTAAAAAAACAATCCCAAAACATATCACAGAAGGGCATATGGGAAACAGGTCACAAGCCCAGGAAGGAAAGATTTGGAGGGGGTGACCAAAAATTTGGCTTAGAGAAAGTTTTTAAAGGAGAAGAAGAAAGTGGAGAAGCCAATTAAGGCCCGCCCAGTGTATTTGCCAACTCCCGTGAATAGCAGGAGTGTGTGGGCGGCGGTGGGCGTGCACAGACCATCGGGTCCAATGGAAACCCAGCAATTTGTTTAAAGGACGGTCTGGCAGCCTCCTGTAGGCTGCTCACAATGGCTACTTCCAGGTCACACCATAGGGGGTCGGCTGTGCAGGGCAGGCTGCAGGGTCTGCCACAGGAGCTGTGGTGGAACGGCCAGGTAGTTGAGGCCAACAGTGAGATCCGCAATGTCCTCCCAAAATCCACAGCGCTGATGATTGTTTAATTTGTTATTGTTGCAACATTGCTCGGTCACAGAGTGATAGAGTCAGAGGTGTGGGTCATAGAAAAAGGTCCTTCAGCCCTTCAAGGATGCGTGTGTCAAACACCTTCCTAGGTTTCCTAATCCCATTTCTCAGCACTATGCCCATGGCCTTGTATGCCATGGCATCGCAACTGCACATCCAAATACTTATTACATGTTAGGAGGGTTTCTGCATCCACCACCCTTTCAGGCAGTGCATTCTACGTTCCCAACACACTCGGTATCCAAAAGTTGCTCATCACATCACCTGTCAACCTCATGCCCCTTGCCTTAAATCTATGCCACCTGGTTTACTCATCCCTCCGCCAAGGGGAAAAGTCCCTTTCTGTCGACCCTATCTATGCCCCTCATATGTTTAAAAACCTCAATCATGTCACCCCTCAATCTCCTCTGCCCCAGGGGAAATATCCCAGTCTATGCTATGTCTCCTCATAAGTCAAACTCTCCAACCCAGCCAGCATCCTGGTCAACGGCCTCTGTACTTTCTCCACTCCAATCACATCCCTCCCATGAAGCGCATTTCACAACTGCGTGCAGAGCTATAGCTGTGGCCTAGGCAGCATTTTCTGCACTTGGAACATTACCTCCCTGTTCCAATATTCTATTCCTTGGCTAATAAAGGCAAGTATGGTATTTGCCTTCTTAAACACCTTATGTGCCTATCCTGCTTCCTTAAGGGACCTGTCAACATGCACAGCAAGGTCCCTCTGAACCTCCTTACTTTCCACGGTCCTATCATTCACTGTGTATTCCCGTGCCTTGTTTGTCCTGCCCAAGTGCATCACCTCACACTTATCCACATAACATTCCATTTGGCATTCATTAGCCCATCTGACCAGCCGGTCTATATCCACCTGTAATGTAAGGCTATCCTCCTCACTATCTGCCACCCCACCAATGTTCATGTCCATAGGTTCTGGAAGGTTGAGCGCATAATGAGCCAGGGAGAAAGGGCTGAAGTGTGTCACTGTGTGCACGCTAACTGATCCACTGTCCTTGTTGTTCATTTCAGCGTCATCAGGGCATGGCTGTCAGGAGGAATTGCAGATGCCCCTCTCACACCTGAGGGCCCTCAAGTGTCACCTGCGTCACACCATTTCTGCGAGGCAGGCACCAGCGCAGATACTAGCACCTCGGTGGGAATTGCAACATCGACTAGTCCCCCGGGGCACAGCGGCAAGGGAACTTCACAATCGCTGGAGGAGCTGACAGAGACAGAGAGTGCCGATGGCGCCAGCAGTTGGAGGACTGCAGGGGACCAGGCATATGCTCAGTCGGTGCCTGATGATGTGCCTCTGGAGTCGTCCGCGATGCAGCAGCTGCAGGAAACGCGGCTGGGTGTGCAGGAGCATCTGGGTGTGATACATGAGGCTATGTTTCGCTTGGTGTCCGTGGTGGAGGGGTCCACGCGGAGTATCACTGATGCAATGAGCCTCATGGCAGAGCGTCATGCTTCCTCCATTGAGAGAGTAGCAACTCCCGTGGAGAGGCACCTCTAGGAGAAAAATCCCGTTCTCCTGGGGTTACGCTCGGACCTGCAATCCCTCACAGCGCCAGTGGCCACAGCTGGTCATTGCCAATGTGGGAGATGGTGTAGGCTTCAAGCTTCCCAGCTCATTGTCATCCATCCACGGTGAGCAGGGAGGTCCGGGGTGACCACAGGTCAACACAGCAGCTGACTGTCGTATCTGCGCACCTCTCTCATGGCGCTCCGGGTGAGGGCACCAGCTGCGCCGCCCCTCTCCCAGTGACTGCTTCATCGGGTGAGGCTGCGACAACTGGGGAGATGCCAGCTGTGGAACTGGCAGATCCCTCCCAGGCGGGTGCAGCACAGGCTCCACGCGCCAGAGGACGAGCATCAAGGCCAACAGGACAGCAGAGTCAGCAGGCTGTCTCAGATGCCACTCTGAGCGATGGGGCAGCACCAAGACGTAGCACCCGGAAACGAAAGCATAAGGCACCTTAGGCACACCACGGGTTTCTCACTGGTGCTTTTGTATTGGCCCGAGATTAGGTACTTACAATTTTTTTCTGCTTGATTAACATTTTGTTTTAGATTTGTGAGAACTTCTGATGATTAAAATAAAAACCAGATGTGTTACCATGGCTGAGAGTGGCTCCTTGTTCTGCATTTGTATGTTTAAGATAAAAGTCATGAGTGGTTGTTTCAACATTGAAGTTTATGTCCAAAGTCCTTAGTTGCAGCTGATGACCTGGCAGATTAGGTGCCGAGTATGGATGCGCCAGGTAAGGCTGGTCCTCCTGATCCATTTGTGTTGAGCTAGTTGAAGGTTCGTTGGATTAAAGTCTCCCGGGTGTCCCTGCCTCCTTGGTGTAGTCCTGGGTCAGCCTTTAGCCCCTCAGCATTCCTGTGTGCTTCCTCATCCTCAGGATCAGTGCTGGACTCATCGTGTGCAGCCGCATCCATTGCGTCAATGTCTTCATCATCCACTGTGTCCCCCCTTTCCAGCGCAAGATTGTGGAGAGCGCAGCATGCAACCACTATCACTGACACACAATCTGGGGGGTACTGGAGTGCACCCCCTGAGCGGTCCAGGCATCAGAAGTGCATCTTAAGAAGACCGATGGTTCTTTCCGCCACAGCCCTTGTGGAGGTGTGGCTCCTATTGTGCCGCTGCTCAGCTTCTGTTCTTGGATGGCAGAGAGGCGTCATGAGCCACCTTCTGAGGGGATAGCCCTTGTCACCCAGCACCCATCCATCAAGCCGGGCTGGAGCACTGAAGAGCCCCGGCACCTGGGAATGTCTGTGGACGTAGGCATCGTGGGAGCTGCCTGGGTACTTGTAGAATCAGCAACCTATGGTCACACACTATCTGCACGTTCATGGAGTGGAAGCCCTTCCTGTTGACGAAGGCACCGGGCTCACCTGCTGGCGCCTTAATGGTCACATGTGTACAGTCTATTGCGCCTTGGACACGGGGGAAGCCAGCAATGGCTACAAAGCCTCTGGCTCGCTGTGCCTGGCTTGCCTGGTCACAGCGGAAGTGGAGGAAGGTCAATGCCCGTCTGAACAGAGCGTCTGTGACCTGCTTGACACAAGTGTGGACAGCTGATTGGGAGACACCGCAAAGATCACCCACAGAGCCCTGGAAGGAGCCAAAGGCATAGAAGTTGAGGGCAACTGTGACCTTCAGAGCCACTGGCATGGGGTGTCCGCCCATACAGTTAGGAGAGATCTCAGGCCCAATCCTCTGACAGATATAGTTGACTGTCTCCCTTGACGCTAGGCGCCTCCTTTGGCACTGCACCTCAGTCATATTGAGGTTGCTGCGTCGCCGCCTGTATACCCTGGCAGCAGGATAATGGTGTCTCCTGCGGCCCCATCCACTTTGGACTACCTCTTGGCCCTGCGCCCCTTGTGCATGCGCCTGTAATCCCAAAGGTGGCTCCCGTGCAGGCTGATTGTACACTCCTGGCCTCCTCCTTATTCTAGCCCTCCCTTCCTCCTCAGAGGAGCTGCCTCCAGTCAGAGGCATACCCAGGCAAAGGGGAGGCCTCCGGAAAGTTGCAGGCCTAATAAAGATTACTGACTGCAGAGTGCTGAGCTGAAGATTCAAAGTACACAGAAAGCTGTTGGAATTTGTTTTGAACTGCTACAGATCACACAGGCAAGTTTAAAAAACTTTCTCCAATAAATACTTCACAGGCCAGATTCACGACCCCACTGAGCCCTCTTATCCCGCCCATGAATGAGGTTCATTAAAAAGTCTCTTACCCGCCTACCCGTTGCGCCCGTGCTCCAACTTAACTAGCCCGTTAATTAATGGCGGATGCGTGTCGAACTTCATCGTGCGTCCGCCCAGTGAAATATCGCGATGGCGCAAGGTGACATCAGGACACTCACCTGACATCACCATGCGTTATTTTACGCGCTGACGTGCAGGACACATCAAACAGAAAATTTTGCCCTTGTTGTCAAAGCTTTTCATCTTGCACTCATCAGGACAATTCACCAGAATACCAAATGTAAAGGGATTATACAGTTTATACTTCACGAGAAAAGGGTGCTGATTGGTTGGACTCTGATTGATAAAGGCGTTGCCATGGAGAATGTACCAGTTAACTGGTGACTGACAGTTAACTGCCAAGCTTTGTTTAAATTCAAGCCAGGCAGGTTGCCTCTGATTGATCAAGTCATTGCCCTGGGGAACTAACCAGAGAATGGCAGTCACCTATTTTGTTTAGTTGAAACAGGCACAATGTGCGTACATGTTCTTTCTGTCTGCAAAGAACAGGGCCCTTTGTATTAATATATGTAGCTTTGAGCATGTGTAAGTGCGCCACACTGGGAGCCAGACTGATCATCTTGAACTGGTTTTCAACATAATTCTTAGCACACTCAGGATTGTTTAGTTAATATTGTCCAATCGCGGAATCACATCTAATGTTGGACACTGTGCTTTGCGTTTTGCAAGCACAGGCTGGTTGGGTAAGGTCTATACCTTGCCTGTTGTGAACAACGGCTGGGACATGCTGTCATGTCATTTCATATCCGCCAGTCTTTGGGACATATGGCCTACATACCTAGCATCTACAACTCTCCAACAATGAAACAATGCAAGCTGCAGCATGGAGACAGCCTTTCTTTTTTATACAGGACAGGTAATCAAAATATATAAAACAAAATGGGAAATTTGCGTTGCAACCATTGAATCTTTCCCCCAAATATATCAGTTACTGTGTACATACAGTGTAATGTGCAGCACATGTTAATAAGGACTGAAGCAGTCACCAAAGTCAGTGTTATCGCCTGCAGCATTGTAAATAACTAATGGGATATTTTCCTGTCAAATTGCAAGATGCTGTTAAAATAAAATTTGTACTCTCTGGTTTGTTTAATAGTTGCGGTGGGATCATCTATGGGCACACTCAAACGAAAACTGCATTATATCATTGCTGCTTTTAATATTAATGACTTACCATGCTGCATAGATATCAGATGATATTTGTAACCAGATGCCAATATCTTTATTCTTTATCATTTTACGAGGACCTTTCTGTGGTTGTTTGGTGAATTGATTGGTAAATCTTGAAAGGGGAAAAATAACATGCATGATTGAAGGAGAGGTTAGAGGGAAAATGGGAGGTGGAGGTAGGAACCTCCAAACAGGAGAAGCACCAGGGCCCATGATTTGTCTCCCTGGCACTGGATTGAAGTGGCACGTGGCACAGGCAACTGGTCAAATGGTCTCAATTTTAGTGCCAAAGGTGTTCTTGAGCTTCTTGCACTTAGTGTTGAAGGTGAGGGTGGATGCTCCTGGAATAGTGAAAAGCTTTAGCAGATGTATAATTACTGCTATTACTGTTTTACCACAATGTGCCACCTTTAACTAACAGACATTAAATTCCACCTGTCACGTATTAAGCCATTAACCCACCTTGTCAATATCCATTTATAGTTTCTTATGATCTTCAGAACAATTAACTATTTGGTCTTTGGTATCCGGAACAATTCTCTTTTTTGGTATAATTTGCCAATGTCAAAGGCCTCCCTCTAGGCTTATGTCCAAATCATTGGTCCACACAGTGAATAGAATTTTCTCCAGTACAGAATCCTGTGGGACATTACAACCCCATTTCAATCACTCTGTAAAGCTGCTTTAACTCCTCCTCTCTACTTTCTCCCTTCTAACCAATTTTATTCCAGTTTGCTATCAAATGCTTACGGCAGGATTTTTCAATTGGCGTGTGGGGGCGGGCCCGACATGCCGATGCATAAAATGACGAGCAATGATGTCCCGACATCATCGCACTGTGTCACGATGCTTCATTCGGCAGGCGCAGGCCAGAGTCAGCTGCGTGCCCGCTGATATATAAACGGCCTATTAAGACCATTAAGGGAGTCATAATGTTAACAATGTCTATCCATTCTTAAGGTTGGTGGGCAGGTGAAAAGGTCAAGCGGGCTTTATGTTTTTTAGGAAACCTCATCCATGAGCAGGATGAGGTTTCTAAAGCTTTTATGAAATAAAGAAAAAAAATTTCGGAGATATAAAAACATGTCCCATCTCATGTGACACAGTCACACGAGGGGACATGTTTAATGAAATTTTTTCTCTGTTTATTTAATTATTTCAATATCGATTTAATCTCCCTGAGGCAGCTCCGTGCCTCAGGGAGATTGAAGCACTCTTTCCCGTGCATATGTGAAAGGGCGCTGGCCCCGACTCTCCCTCCTCCCCCTGTCCACACAGGTCGGCTCTGTGACCGCTCCCACCGAACCCGCCCACCGCCTGAAAAATTCAGGCCTTAATTCCAAATCACTTAATCTTCCATGGTAATCTCACAGGTGGTAACTTGTCAAACACTTTTGTAAAGTCCAGGTATGTTACATCCACTTTATTTACACCATTTAAGTCATGATCCAACATAGAAACATAGAAACTAGGAGCAGGAGTAGGCCCTTCGAGCCTGCTCCGCCATTCATTATGATCATGGCTGATCATCCAACTCAATAGCCTTATCCCACTTTCTCCCCATATCCTTTGATCCCTTTCGCCCCAAGAGCTTTATCTAACTCCTTCTTGAAAACATACAGTGTTTTAGCCTCAACTACTTTCTGTGGTAACGAATTCCAAAGGCTCACCACTCTCATCTTAGTCCTAAATGGTCTACACCGTATTCTCAGACTGTGACTCCTGGTTCTGGATTCCCCCACCATCGGGAACATCCTTCCTGCATCTACCCTGTCTAGTCTTGTTGGAACTTTACAGGTTTCAATGAGATCCCCCCTCATTCTTCTGAACTCCAGTGAATATAATCCTAATCGACTCAATCTCTCCTCATATGTCAGTCCTGCCATCCCAGGAATCAGTCGGGTGAACCTTCGCTGCACTCCCTCTATAGCGAGTACATCCTTCCTCAGATAAGGAGACCAAAACTGCACACAACATTCCAGGTGTGGTCTCACCAAGGCCCTGTACAATTGCAGCAAGACATCCCTGTTCCTGTACTTGAATCCTCTCGCTATGAAGGCCACCATACCATTTGCCTTCTTTACCACCTGCTGCACCTGCATGCTTACCTTCTGCGACTGGTGTACGAGGACACCCAGGCCTCGTTGCATATTCCCCTCTCTCAATTTATAGCCATTTAGATAATAATCTGCCTTCCTGTTCTTGCTGCCAAAATGGATAACCTCACATTTATCCACATTATACTGCATCTGCCACGCATTTGCCCACTCACTCAGCTTGTCCAAATCACACTGAAGCATCTCTGCATCCTCCTCACAGCTCACCCTCCCACCCAGCTTTGTGTCATCTGCAAATTTGGAGATATTACATTTAGTTCCCTCATCTAAATCATTAATATATATTGTGAATAACTGGGGTCCCAGCACCGATCCCTGCAGTACCCCACTAGTCATTGCCTGCCATTCGGAAAAAGGCCCGTTTATTCCTACTCTTTGCTTCCTGTCTGCCAACCAGTTTTCTATCCATCTCAATACACTACCCCCAATCCCATGCGCTTTAATTTTACACTTTGGATCTGTGCACATTGGTAAATTGTTAGAGCCTAGGGTTTTATTTGCCTTGAGCTTCTACACCTTCCCTTGTGATTTAAATGATTCCTAATTTACGTTGTCAGTAAACAACATCTTCATTTTGATATTTCTGTTCTATTTCATTTGTGGACTTTGTTGCAAAGCATTTCAGTTCTCTGTAACTCCTAGATTAAGTGGCTTATACTTTAGAGAATTTAATAACGGACACTTAATGAATTTTGTGACTCATTTTTACTTTGTCTTATAACAGTGTAAATGATAAGAAAGAGAAAGAAATAATGTAAGATGTCCTGTTGCACAATATGCAGCGTGCAGCTAGTACAGGTAACGGATTGCTTAATTATTCTGTATTGCTGAAAAAAGCGACAGGTCTAAGTTTTCATCTTGCACTCATCAGGACACTCGCAAGACCACCAATATAAGAGGAAAGCAACAATTTCTACTGTATGTGAAGAGAGTACTGATTGGTTTGCAAGTGTTCCATGGTGTTGCCATGGAAAATGCAACAGTGATGGTGACTGACAGTTAACTGCCAAGCATTGTTTGAAATTTAAACCAGGCAGCTTGACCCTGATTGGTCAAGGCATTGCCCTGAGGAATGAGTCAGCAAATGGCTGTCACTTATTTTGGTTTGCTGAAACAGGCGCAATGTGTGTACATGTTCTTTCAGTCAGCAAAGAACAGGGCCCTGTGTATTAATATATGTAGCTTCCAGTACATGCAAATCCGCTACAGTACAAACCCGACTGACAATCTTAAATTGGTTGTCAGCGGAATTCTTAGCTATTGAAGATTATTTAGCAAATTTTATCCAATCGTAGAATCATATCTAATGTTGGACACTCTATTTTGAGTTTTGCAAGCACAGGCTGGTTGGTTACGGTCTGTACCCTGCCCATTGCGAAAAGCGGCTGGGACATGCTGCTTGATATGATCAACCAGTATATGGGACGTACGGCTTACATACTTAGCATCACACTGGCACTGAAATTCATACACCACATCACTCATTTGTGTGATGGGCAGAATGTCTTTTTGCCTTGATGGCTGCAGCCTCTTAGTGGTGAATACCACTCGTGTTGCTACTGCATAGTAGCAGTGCGAAACAGCTAGCTTCACTGTTGCTCAAATTTTTGAGATTCCTTGCCATTCGAGGGTAAACTGAGGTAGACTGGGCACTTTCCAGGGCCAAAAGTGATGGCCTTAGGGCCGTTCATGAGTTTGTGTGATATGCAGCGTGAAATAATCTGATCAGGGTAGCCATTACCCTGTAGGATACCTTTGATCGCCCTATTTCAGCATCAAGCTTGCATGGTGAGCAAATGGCTCGGGCTTATTTACAAGGTTGTCGATAAGACTAATCTTACAGCATGCAGAACTGTAAGAATCCCAACGCGTATGTTGACCAGTGAAGGTAGGCTTATGATTGACCATGGTAGAGAATCCTCTGGCAGATTTCTCAACTAGTACATCAAGGAAGGGGAGTTCATTTGACTGCTCCATTTCATAAGTGAATTTGAGCACAGAATGGAACCCACTAAGGCATGTAACAAAATTGTTTCATGCAACTGCATATTTAAATATAGCAAACGTATTATCCACATATTGGAAATATCCAAGTGGGCCTAAAGGAGATCCCATGGCAACACTATCTATTTGGGCATACTTGGTGCCATAAAAACTGAACTGCCGAGTTCATAAGTTCAATGAACACTGATCCATGCAATGGTAGCGGGTCTAGATCGTCGTGATGTAGTGCTGCAGCACAAATACCAATGGCTTCCTTAAGCAGCCAGGGGCACAGGCTAGCAATGTCAAATGAGCACGTGGACACAGCACTGCTATCGATATGCAAGTCCTGTATGGCCTTCACCGCGTATGTGGAAAACTTGGTCAAAAACTGGTTGTAACAATTCGTCCAACCATTTGGCCATTTCATGGTGTGCAGAACCTGTCATAGATATGATGGGACATAGAGGGACATCACTTCTGTGTGTCTTGGGCAGCCCATACATATGTAGATGCAGCGAGCCATGAGGACAAACCCTGTCATTTATATCACGTGGTAGCTCATTGCTCTTACACAAATCCAGCAAGCTTTAATTTTTTTGTTTATTTTCGAGCAAGGTTGTCCGATCGTGTTGAGCAGCAGGTCCAATGGATACGAATTTGTACCTGTCATTAAGAATGGCATGCATTGTGTTGATATAGTCACGCTTGTTAAGGATGACTATTCCTGTCCCTTTGTCATTTACTGATGTGTATGTCCGGGTTGGTCTTAAGGCCTTGCAATGCTGTAAGGCATTCGCGTCGCATGTGAAAGTCAAGACAGGTCGTTCGGAATCCCACAATATACATGTGTAGATCAGCTTGGTGCGCTTTCGAGAATTCAGCATCTTCAGTGGACGCTGGCTTGTGGTGGGATAGTTCAGTTACATAAATCAAATTCACAGAATCACACAGTGCAGAAGAGGCCCTTTGGCCCATCAAGTCTGCACTGACACATGAGAAAGACCTGACCTACCTACCTAATCCCATTTACCAGCACTTGGCCCATAGCCTTGAATGTTATGATGGGCCACGTGCTCATCCAGGTACTTTTTAAAGGATGTGAGGCAACCCGCCTCCATCGCCCTCCCGGGCAGTGCATTCCAGACCATCACCAGCTTCTGGGTAAAAAGGTTTTTCCTCACATCCCCCCTAAACCTCCTGCCCCTCACCTTGAAATTGTGTCCCCTCGTGACTGACCCTTCAACTAAGGGGAACAGCTGCTCCCGATCCACCCTGTCCATGCCCCTCATAATTTTGTACACCTTGATCAGGTCGCCCCTCAGTCTTCTCTGCTCCAACGAAAACAACCCAAGTCTATCCAACCTCTCTTCATAACTTAAACGTTTCATCCCAGGCAACATCCTGGTGAATCTCCTCTGCACCCACTCCAGTGCAATCACATCCTTCCTATAATGTGGTGACCAGAACTGCACACAGTACTCCAGCTGTGGCCTCACCAAGGTTCTATACAACTCCAACATTACTTTTGTAATCTATGCCTCGATTGATAAAGGCAAGTGTCCCATATGCCTTTTTCACCACCCCACTAACATGCCCCTCGGCCTTCAGAGATCTACGACACACACGCCAAGGTCCCTTTGTTCCTCAGAACTTCCTAGTGTCATGCCGGTCATTGAATACTTCCTTGTCAAATTAATCCTTCCAAAGTGTATCACCTCACAATAAATTAATCTGAAAATAAGCTTTCCCTAAAAAAATGAAGTCTTGTGAACCTTTATAGTTTTTTTGGTCATTAGCAGTGAAATATTAATGAACCGCATTAA
Source organism: Cetorhinus maximus (assembly GCF_964194155.1). Lineage (NCBI taxonomy): Eukaryota > Metazoa > Chordata > Chondrichthyes > Lamniformes > Cetorhinidae > Cetorhinus > Cetorhinus maximus. The sequence goes on from NC_135882.1 coordinate 88,373,670, forward strand.
TTAAATCAAGCTTAAATAGGTTCATTAGGTTAATTAGAAAGTAGCTTTTCATCAATAAATCATAAATCTTTTGAAACAAGAAGGGCAAATAAGGTCACAATACTACCTTTAGAAAATAAGGGGCGGAATTTTCCAGTACCCCCCACCCACCCTACCGGGTTTAATGGCGGATGGGGAGGGACAAAGTGGTGGGAGCTGAAAAGTTGGTTTCCCGCTGGTGTAAAATAATGACAGGAACGTGTGCTCCCGCTCATCATGGTGAGTCACCATTCCCGCCAGAGGCCAGTGTGAAACCGTTTTAGAACCCGGTAATGAGATGCAGATGAAAGCTCCCCCCTCCCCAATCAGCCAGCAGATTTTCATGCTGGTCCAGAACACGTCTGGACTAATGTGACATCCAAATGTCGGACTTACCTGCAAGAAGGCCTGGGGCAACTCGTGGAGATCGGAAGGGAAGATGGAGGCTAGGGACACCATGTGCAGCAGTGGGTGGGTGGAGCATCAACCATGTGGGTCAACTTCAGTGTCTTGTTTCTTGATCCTTTTTTTAATGATGCACACGGGCCGTCAACATTGTAGCTGAGCTAACTTTATTGATTATACATTTTCCTAACATAAACACACATCTGTAGTGTCTGAACTCTTTCAAGACAGGCTCCAATGTGTGCTATCTGACCTTCCACCCCCAGTTCAGGTGACCCCCTATATAGTACAAAGTACCGTATAGTATCTAATACTGGAGTCCACATCCACAATCAGCTATTATCATGACATTCATGATTTCCAGGAGATGGATCTTCTCCTTCAACGGAGTGGGTAAGTTGATGTCCAGGCGCCTTTTAAATATGGCCCCCTTTTAAATATGGTGGGGTGTGAGCCACGCAAAACGTTGGGAAACCCCCAACTGCATAATTAATTAAGCTAGTGTCATGTGATATGGCGCAAATTCGCACTGGCCTCCACGGCGGGAAATGCTCCCCAGTGCTGCCCCACCACTGGACTAAGTCACGGAACGGAAAATTTCACCTAAGGTTTCAGGTTAACATACACAGGGTAGTGAGATGGGCTGAAGCATGGCAGACGGAATTCAATGTGGATGCTCTTTGGAAGAACTAACACGGAAAGACAATACATTGTAAATGATCTTGGAAAGTGTAAATGAGCAGGGAGGCCTTGGTGCCCAGACACAAATCCTTAAAGGAGACACAGCAAGTTGGTAAAGGTGGTTAAAAAAGCATATTAATAGCTCGTGTTTATAAATAGAGGAATAGAATATAGAAGCAAAGAGATAATGCTAGAATTTTACAAATCACTGGTCGGGCCTCAGCTGGAGTGTTGTGTGTAGTTCTGAGCACCACACTTCAGGAAAGATGGAAATGCCTTAGAAAGGGCAAGAGAGTTATGAGGAGGGTTTTAAAAAGTTAGAACTGTTTTCTTTGGAACAGAGTATATTAAAAGGTGACCTAATAGAGGTTTTCAAGATGATGATGGGTTTTAATAGATCATCGAGAGAAAAAAAACAGTCCCTCTGGTGAGCGGGTCAAGACCAGACGTGATAGATTTAAAATCATTGGCAATAGATCTAGAGGAGAGATAAGGAGATATTTTTTCACACAGAGTTCTCGAGATCTGGAACGCTGCACCTGAAAGGTGATGGAAGCTGATTCCATAAATAATTTTAAAAGGGTGTTGGACAGGTACATGACGATAAGTAACTTATAGGGTTACACACAAAAAGCGGGAATATGGAACTAAACACGATTGCTCTTTCTAAAGACCAGTACAGGCATGGTGGGCAAATAGTGTCCTTCTGTGCTATAAGTTCCTATGAATCTATGAATGTGTTGTAGTGCATCAGGAATTCTTAAAGACACTTCCCTCCAAAGTTTTCCCTCTTACTGAAGGTAGATGGAGAAGATGGCTTCTGGGTTGGTCACTCCCTCAAATGTTCTTTACTGTCTACCTCTATCCATGGACATCTGCTGTCACCCTTTGCCCTTTCTTCCCTAATCTCTTCTCTTATACTGTTTAAGTTACCCTGATTCGATTAGTGGATGCCTTTTAGATGTAACTAGAAGTTAGCAGCTAGTTTATGCCAGCTGTGGCTCAGTTGTTGGCACCCTCACCTCTGAGTCAGAAGGTTATGCGTTTAAGTCTCACAAAAATCTAGATTGACACTCCAGTTTAGTACTGAGAGAGTGCTGCACTGTAGGAGGTGCTGGCTTTCAGATAAGATGTTAAACTGAGGCCTTGTCCACTCTCAAAGATGGATGCAACCCATGTCATTATTTCAAAGGAGAGCAGAGTTCTCCCCAGTGTCCTGGTCAATATTTAGCCCTCGGTTGACATCACAAAAAACAGATTATCTGATCATTTTCACATTGTTGTCTGTGTGAAAATTGTCTACCATATTTCCTACATTACAGTAGTTCCTACACTTCAAAAGTACTTCAATGACTGTAAATGACTTTGGGACATTCTGAGGTTGTGTAGTAATACAAATCTTTCAAGATTTTTTTAAACCAGTTATCTTCCTACCCTCTAACTGCATTTGTTCTTTGTATTCCTCAGTGATTGCTGGATCTTTTATCAAATTTGGCTTGCAGAATCCTGGGCTTTTCTGAACGTTAAGACATATTTCTGAACTCAATGACACTGGATAATTAAGACTCATTTTAAAGTAACTTTGTGCAGCTTAGAGCCCTTACCCCACTGCTCCTGTTCCCTGCTGAGCTTGTGACTGAAACTATTGGTTTTTCAGATTCAGCTACAATCTGGTTCATGGTTATTAGAGTTTCATTCTCCTGGGCTGAATCTTATATTGATCTCCAACCTTGCAACTCCTCTTCTGCCCAACAGCCGACTCTGCACCTCTCCTGAAGTTTCATTCCCAATTACAGACATCCATCAGTTTGTCTTTGGACATTCTACCTTCAAATAGCTTCTGGACTTCATTTGTCTGCCACACCTGTCTCCAAACTTGGAGAACAGTTCGCCGATTCTCCATGACAACTCCATCCTACTAATGTCAAGTTTATCCTGCCATGGGACTTCGGACTTTTAACTCTGGACTCCCTCCTAATGTATCCTTTCGATTCCACATTTACTATCACAGGATCTATGTATTCTAACTCTGCTATGTAACCAAGACTAAGTAACTTAAGCTTTTCCGATGTTCATTTGCAGCACATTTTGGCTACTGCTCCAGATCCAAGCCCATCACTTCTATTTCCACTTTTTTCTCTCTCTTTTTTTACATCTTATCCCTTTACTCCTCTTAGGGAGAGAGTCCCGTCATCATGTTTCCTTTCACTTCTTCCCTCTTAGGCACTCTGCCCTTCCAAATTCCTACCCGAACCCTTCAGCACCCTTCAATATTCCTGCTCTCCTGCCATCGTCCTAGGTGTGACTCCCTCTTACATAAACCTGCATCTTCCTTCTGTACCGCTCTAAGTATCCGCCAAAGGGCTCACTGAGACACTCATTGCTGCCTCCTTACAAACCAACTATCCCATCCAACTATCTCACTGACCTGGCATGCCAGCTGGCAGCTGAGTTTTCCTATATCCTTCCCATCCCACACACCCCTCTCAGTGCTGATCCTGTGGACTCTACCACTGGATCTGCTCTCACCATCGCTCTCCACATCTCCCTCCAGAATGTCCGTTCATTTGTGAGCAAGGCCCGTACCAACCCAAGACTGTTGTGGGTAATTGCGTTGACATCATGGCCTTGACAGAAATTTGGCTGAAGGGCGATGACGCTTTCCCCCTAAATGAAGTTTCCCACCTGAGTATACCAGCCATCACTCCCCTCTCCCAGATGGTCATGGTGGCAATTTGGCTCTGATCACCAAATCCCAGATTAGACTGTCTCCCTGCTTCTCTGTCTTAGAGCATCTCATCTTGTTCCAATCCTCATTTCAAATCTTTGTTCTGTACCACTCACGCTAGTACCATAAAAGATTTCTCACCAAGCTAGCTGCACTGCTTTCCTCCCTCCCTCAGCCTCCCCTCATTCTTGGTCATTTCAATCTCCATTGCAACACATCATGTTCTCTTTCCTCTAAGTTCACAGCTCTCTTATTGTCCCTTAATCTCTTCCCTCACATAAACTCCCTTTCCCATAACTGCAGCCTCCCACTTGACCATACCATCCCTGTAGATTTGATACTCCCATCGTATCAATCACAGATTTGGCTATCTGCTCATTTCCCTGTATGGCTCTCCATCCACACCCTCCTTCCCCCTCTAACCCTACTTTCTTGTGGATCTGCCTGTAGGAAAAAAAAGCTCTCCCCCAATTCAATTATAACTGTACTTTTAAAATCTAATCTCTCTAGCCTTTGGCCCTCCATCCACCACAACATTTCTGCAGCTACAAATCTACTCAACCACATCCTCACCTTTACCTTTGATGCTCTTCTCCCGATCAAAATAGTTGGTCTCCCTTTCTCTCTCTCACCCAGTTCTCCCCCAGTTTGACCTTCATCTCTGCTCTCTTAAGTGCAAGGGACGCAGGTTTGAACAGATATGGTTGCCAACTGGTTTAGCCAATCTCTGCCAGATCTGACTGGACCACATAAAGTACTATTGGGTCCTCTTCTCATCTGCCAAAACTGTTCACTATTCCAGGCTCATCCCGGAATGCAAAAAAGCCCCGGCTCTTTTTCTCTACTGCTAATCATCTCCTAAACCCCTCTTCCTTGTCTCCACACCCTCAAGTCCAACAACAAGTACAAGAAGCTCATGGATTTCTTGTCACAAAGATTGAAACCATCTGTTTAGCTGCTACTGCTGCTTCCCTCTGTTCCCCTAGGTCACCAGGCCAATTCCCTTGATGGTTCCCATGTCCCTGAAAATGTATATTGTTCTATTTTGTCTCCTTTTTCCTGTCATGCCCTTTCCGTCCTCATCTTATCCATCAGATCCATATCCTGCTCTCTCGACTCTGTTCCCACCAAACTGCTGACCACAAAACTGCTCTTCCTGGCTTCCGTGTTAGCTGATGTTGTTAACAGATCTCTCTCTTCAAGTACGTCCCTTTCTCCTCAAATCTGCCATCACCTCCAATCTCTTTAAAAAATCAACCACAGACCCATCCGTCCTTGCAAAATACTGCCCTATAGTCAACCTCCCTTTCCTCTCCAAAGTCCTTGAATGTGTTGTCACAACAAATCCATGCCCATCTCCGTTCCTGGAAATCCATGCTTGAAGCCCCCCAGTCTGGTTTCTGCTCCTGCCACAGTACCAAAACTGCTCTCACCAAAGTCAGAATGGCATCCCAGGTAAACTTTCCCTCCTCATCCTTCTCAATCTGTGTGCAGCTTTTGATATGGTTATCTTCTTCCCACATCATCTTCCCCCAAAGCCTCTCCACTACTGTCCAGCTGGGTGGGATTGCTCTCACCTGGTTCCACTCTTATCTATTAAGTCATAACCGGGGTATCACCTGCAATGACTTCTCTTCCCACTCCCGCACATTATCCCTGTTGTCCATAAGGGTCAATGTATAGCCCCCTCCTATTTCTCATCCAATTGCTGCCCCTCGCGACATCATTGAAAACAGAGTATAATTTCCAAACTAAATCTAAATTTTGATTCTCCGAACCAAGATCATTTCTCACCATGGTACTGATCTCATTCTTTATTAACAGAGCTACCCCACCTCCTTTTCCTTTCTTCCAGTCCTTCTGAAATATCAAACACCATTGAATATCCAGGTCCCAGCCATGGTCACTTTGCAACCATGTCTCTGCAATGGCTATCGTATCATAATCATTTATTTCTATTTGTACTATCAATTCATCAATCTTGTTACGAATGCTGCATTCAATCAGATAAAGGGCCAATAATCATGTCTTTTTACATTTTCCCTACTCTGCTCTTATTTGCTGGTCCACTTCGGCTATCATTACCCGCATCATTACCCTTCACATAGTTTAACTATCAATATCAATTTGATAAATCCCAAGCTGCACTCACTCCAAGATCAATTTATCCTTCCGTAGGTGCAGTGCCCAGCACTGCTCACATTGTACAGTAGTAAATTAAATATATTTGAATATATAATGCCTATTGGTGCTCTTGCATCTAAAAACAACTTTAAGTTTAAGAGCCTCTTCAAGACTTCACCAAGGCTTCTTTGGCAGCACCTTCCAAACCCACAACTGCTACCATCTAGAAGGACAGGGCAGCAGACACATGAGAACACCACCACCTGGAAGTTCCCCTCCAAGCCACTCACCATCCTGACTTGAAAATATATCACCGTTCCTTTACTGTCGCTGGGTCAAAATCCTGGAACTCCCTCCCTAACAGCACTGCGGATGTACGTACACCTCAGGACTGCAGCGGTTCAAGAAGGCAGCTCACCACCACCTTCTCAAGGGCAGCTAGGAATGGACAATAAATGCTGGCCCAGCCAGCGACACCCACATCCCTTAAATGAATAAAAAAGGACCCACAAACCAGCAAAATTAGCGAAAACTGACTGTAGTGATTGATTTGTCAGTTTGTAGGCAGAGCCAGCTTCCAGCTGCGCGTGTTAACTTACAAACAAGCACAAAGAGAACTTGATTTGTGCTGAATGCAATTTCCATTTGAAATTTCCATTTGAATTTCCATTTGAAATTGCACAACTTAATTTGCACCAATTTTGGATGAATTGTGCGGGGAAGCAAACAACGCACCATAGTGGAAACTCTACAGCATTGTGGTGAAGTTGCTATCTTCCTCCGTAAAGATCTTCCGATCTGAATGTTAAGAGTAGAAACTCACAGTACCTAGTTTCCACACAGCTTCTACACATGTTTTCCCAGCATTAAATGTACAAAAGGGCACTGAAGCAATCGCTGCTGCCCATTTGGCCCCCGAATTATGCATATTGCCAGGTTTCTGCCCCTATTTATTTTCCATAACACCTTCTAAACTGGCACAAACAGGGTATTCTGGGCAGGCAAATTAGCCCTGAAAAGCTCTGTCAGAAACACTGATTGCAGCAGAATTCATAATAGCTTTTAAAAGTAAAGCGGATAAAGGTGTGAAAAAAATCTATGGGGAAAGGGCATGGGAATGAGACTAAGTGAAAGCCGGCTTGGGTGACATGCTCTTTAGTCTCTTTCTGTGAAGTAAAATTCTATTATTCTAGGATTTACAAAACGAGTTTTGTTTAACTGCAAAGGGACTGCTTCTACTGCTACAAAGGTTTTGCCAAGAATCTAGAAAACAGACAGTAACAAAAATCTGCACTCGCCTTCTCCTGATCCTTCGCAGCAGGAACAAGCCGAGTGACAACGCCGCCAGTACACTCACAACCCAGACACCCAGATCTGCCATTGTTGGATAATTTGTCAGGAACAACGGGAGGTCACAGCAGCAGAGGTTGTTGCAGCCTTTGCTCTTCCCTTCGATCTTCCCGATTCGCCAAAGTTTTGGTGATTCACTTCACTGAAATTAAGCTACAAGTAATACGAAGCAGTTATGGAGATCGAACTGGGTCGAGTTGTGGAGTCCTTTCGGGCGTAGGTAGCAAATCAAAATCCACGTCAAGGCTTTAACCCACTGATGCTGTGAACTTTTCACAGCAAGATACGCAGGAGGGATATCAAGCCAAATGAGCAGATCCAGCGTCACAGCATCTTTACAGCTGAATAATTTTAAATAATGAAAAAAAACTGGGCGTGGAAATGAGGGTGCAGGTTAATGAACAAGTTTTCAACACGTCAGCACTTTTTGGTATGACGTCGTACTTTTCAGATTTTACCAATTCACCAACTTATCCAATTTAAAAACAATTATATTGAAAGATGTTTTCTGAATGATTTTACAACGTTTTGTTTTACTTTATTTAGCCACATTTTTACTAGGGGAAAATACAATTTATGCTGATTTAAATGAGGTTGGGCTTAACTGTACATTGAATTATATATTCACAAGATAATTAAGGCTGAGGAAGGCCATTACACCCATCTTCATTCATCACCAGAAATGTCAGCTGTGGCTCAGTTCATAGCACCCTCGCCTTTGAATCAGAGGGTTGTGGGTTCACGTCCCACTCCTGGAAACCAAGAACTGTGATTGTACTCAAAAGAGTTGCAATCTGTGACTGTTGATAACTCGAAAGAATATCACCAGAAAGACCCTAAAGCCCTTCTATATTAAATTGTCCAGTTGTTCTCTAACTGATCCCAGGGGTTTTGTCACCATCACTCTAACCTAAAGTCTATTCATGAGTCACATTTTGTGCGGATTTTTGTTCCTAAATGTATCCTTTACTGGTGTAAACCTGTGTTCGCCTGCCATATTCTTGCAATAAAATCCTCAAGTTTATTCCTGATATTTTATTCAATTTTTACACAACATCAAAGATAACTTACTGGATCTGTAATTACATACGACGCCTTCTGAATACCGGCACATGTTAGCATTCAAGATTATAAGGACGTAGGGCTTTTTTTTTATCATGAGAGTGCATCATTTTTCACTGCATGAATTTGTAATTTCTTCAATGTGAGTATAATGGGCACTATTTTCCACAAGCTGGCAGTGCACAAATTCACAATATGTGCTCCTGTACTTCCACTGGGAATGCAGCACTATTTGAACATTTTTTGAATTCAATCAATTTCTGATTAAATCCCCATTTCTCCCAGAACCTGATGCCAATTCAATTACAATGTTCTTACTGTGCAGTTTTCTCCTTCAGGACAACACTGTTAACTTCATCCACATGTGCTACTCTACATCATCATGGGTATGTGAGCCAGAGCTTGGTGCTACTCTCTAAGTGCTTCAGCGAATTCAATCTGTTGTGAATATCTAGTTCATAACTCTTGCGTTTTAGAATATAACTTTTAGTTTTAGGAATTACAGTTTTAACTGTAGAAAAATGGGGGAAACTGGTAAAAACAACTCTGATGTAAATGCAACTCAAGCAAGCCTGGGCTTATTACACTTAAGATGTCTCCTGTGTTTATCTTGCAAGGTGAGAGTTGGTAGTGAAAAAACATGAACACTAAATTATCCATCTCTAAGCTTGTAATGGAGCAAGGAAGTATAGAAAAAGGGTAAGAAAAAGCTCCATTAGCAATGTAAATTATTCATGTGGGTTACAGAATCAAAGAGTTGTGTTGAAGGTAAACTAATTTGTTTACACTTCTGTTTGTGCCCATCCCAATGCATGGCATATTGCCATAGAGATAGTGATTCAGGGGGGAGCCTTGGTTAGAGTGTCTTTTTGTTTGATTTATCTATGTGCCTTTGCTGATGGAAGCAGGCAGCTCAGTTTGGGGACAGACAGAGGCAGTTGCAGAATTGGTCTTGTGTAGGCTGCAACTCGCTAAGTAGGGAGAGCCAAAGACAATAAATGTTAGTCAGCTAAGCCTGCACTTCAAGCAGAGAAAATTCTAACATAATTGTTCATTGCATGGATTGTGAATGGGGCTCTATCTCAGTTTGGATTTTTTGGGGGGGAAACAGCTGGAACATTTGCTCTAGCTTGAAGCTAGTGGAAGAAATCTACGGTGATCCTCACAGAACCTTGTAGCAGAAAGCAGTTAGCTTGAATAGTTAGCTTGGAAAGGGCTGTGCAGAAGCAGTGGGAGCAGACTGGAAAAAAGTAGTCTATGTCCAAAACCAGGACAAGTAGCTCAAGGGCTCATAGTCACGAGGTATTTAAAGAAAATTGGAGGGTTGCTTAGCCAAAAGGTAATGGAAGGTTCCGATAAGCATACCTTTGGGATGATCCCAGGCAAATTGATGAACCATCAAGATTTTCTAAGATAGGGGAACTCCTTGGGGAAATAGAAAGAAGAACTGAGTTCTTAGCATGTCTGTATAAGCTATAGTGTTAGATTCATAGGCATACTTTGTTTAATTCTTTTTGACATACTATAAAGTTTGTTTTTGTTTAAGTATATGAAATCTTGTGACATACTTCTGTCAGATAACTGCTATGGGTTCAGACTTCTTTTTTAAACATTAATTGTGCCTAATAGAATTGCAACAAACCCAATAAGTTCACTCTCTCCTAAAAATAAAACTTTCAGGGATGGATTTACCTGGAGACTTTATGGAAGAGCCCCAGGAACTGTTGTGGAAACATCATTAACACAATTTATTCAATTTTTCTGAAGCTTCCACAGCTTATCTGCCAAAACGTCAGCCGTAAGCCTTCAAATTCTTTCCCCAAACCTTTCAATTTCTTAACCTGCCCTCCCTCCTTTAAGATCTGTGTCTTTAACCAAACTTTTGGTGAGCTGTCCAAATGTCTGATTCTTTGTCCTGATTTTTTTTTTTATTCATTTATTGGATATGGGTGTTGCTGATGAGGCCAACATTTATTGCCCATCCCTAATTGCCCTTGAGAAGGTGGTGGTGAGCTGCCTTCTTGAACCGTTGCAGTCCATGCGCTGCAGGTATACCCACAGTGCTGTTAAGAAGGGAGTTCCAGGATTTTGACCCAGTGACAGTGAAGGAACGGCGATATATTTCCAAGTCAGGATGGTGAGTGGCTTGGAGGGGAACTTCCAGCTGGTGGTGTTCCCATGTATTTGCTGCCCTTGTCCTTCTAGATGGTAGTGGTTGTGGGTTTGGAAGGTGCTGTCTAAGGACCCCTGGTGAATTCTTGCAGTGCATCTTGTAGGTGGTACACACTGCTGCCACTGTTCATCGGTGGTGGAGGGAGTGAATGTTTGTGAATGGGGTGCCAATCAAGCGGGCTGCTTTGTCCTAGATGGTGTCAAGCTCCTTGAGTGTTGTTGGACCTGCACTCGTCCAGGCAAGTGGAGAGTATTCCATTACACTCCTGACTTGTGCCTTGTAGATGGTGGACAGGCTTTGGGGAGTCAAGAGGTGAGTTTCCTAGCCTCTGACCTGCTGTTGTAGCCACAGTGTTTATATGGCTAATCCAGTCTAGTTTCTGGTCAATGGTAACCCCAGGATGTTGATAGTGGGAGATTCAGTGATGGTAATGCCATTGAATGTCAAGGGGCGATGGTTAGATTCTCTGTTGTTGGAGATGGTTATTGCCTGGCAATTGTGTGACATGAATGTTACTTGCCACTTGTCAGTCCAAGCCTGGATGTTGTCTAGATCTTGCTGCGTTTGAACATGGACTGCTTCAGTATCTGTGGAATTGTGAATGGTGCTGAACATTGTGCAATCTTCAGCAAACATCCAAACTTCAGACCTTATGATGGAATAGAAGGTCATTGGTGATGCAGCTGAAGATGGCTGGGCCTAGGATGCTATCCTGAGGAACTCCTGCAGTGATGTCCTGGAACTGAGATGATTGATCTCCAATGACCAGAATCATCTCCCTTTGTGTTAGGTATGTCTCCAACCAGTGTAGAGCTTTCCCCCTGGTTGCCATTGATTCCAGTTTTGCTCGGGCTCCTTGATATCACAATCAGTGAAATGCTGTGTGGTTGTCAAGGGCGGTCACTCTTACCTCACCTCTGGAGTTCAGCTCTTTTGTCTACGTTTGAACCAAGGCTGTAATGAGGGGAGCAACTGAGTGACTCTGGCAGAACACAAACTGAGAGTCAGTGAGCAGGTTATTGCTAAGCAAATGCCGTTTGATAGCACTGTTGATGACCCATTCCATCACTTTACTTATGATGGAATGTAGACTGAGGGGGGCGGTAATTGGCCGGGTTGAATTTGTCCTGTTTTTTGTTTACAGAATATACCTGGGCAATTGCCTGGTAGATGCCAGTGTTGTAACTCTTTTGATTACAAAACAAATGAACTGAATTAACAAACCAAGGGACAAATTAAAAGGAAGCCCCTTAAAGGGAAACTGCAAAATCAAAAGACAAAATTTGAAAAAAGCCCACTGTACCTGCTATTCCCAGGCAGTCTCCCATCCAACTACTAACTAGTCCTGAGTATGCTTAGCTTCCAAGATCAAACATTTTCAGACTAGTATGGCCATAGGCATGCCAGTGTTGTAACTGTATTGGAACAGCTTGGCTAAGGATGCAGCAAGTTCTGGACTCTTCAGCATTATTGCTGGAATATTGTCAGGGCCCATATCCTTTGCACTATCTAGTGCCTTCAGCCATTTCTTGATATCATATGGAGTGAATCAAATTGGATGAAGGCTAGCATCTGTGATGCTGGGAACCTATATAGGAGGGCAAGATGAATCATCCACTTGGCACTTCTGGCTGAAGATTGTTGCAAATGCTTCAGCCTTATCTTTTGCACTGATGTGCTGGGCTCCTCCATCATTGGGAATGGGGATTTTTGTGGAATCTCCTCCGCCAGTGAGTTGTTTAATTGTCCACCACCATTCACGACTGGATGTGGCAGGACTGCAGAGCTTAGATCTGATCTATTGGTTGTGGGATCACTTATTGCATGCTGCTTACACCATTTCACATGCAAGTAGTCCTGAGTTGCAGCTTCACCAGGTTGACACCTTATTTTTAGGTATACCTGGTGCTGCTCCTGGCATGCTCTCCTGCACTCTTCATTGTTGATTGTTTTTATCTGCTTACTCCCCTGTGAACTGTGAATTGTACTTTTGGGTTTAGTTTTGAAATCACAAGTTAGGTTGCTTATAATTGCACAATCCATGTCTTTCAGCATTTAAAAAACATGGCTTAAGTCTCATTTCAATTTCTTTGCTTCAATCGTGTGTCCAGCTAGCAAACAGAATTTCAAAACTGGAGTCATTTTTGAATCTTCACTAACACACGCAAATATCTTAATAATCAAGGTAATCAAATTTCACACAACATTTTGAATTGTCGACGAGTTGTGTAGGAGTAAAATATCCCATTCCCTGAGCAATGGAGCTGCATAGGTAAAGAATGCAAGTCGGAGTATGACAACATGTCACCCCAATTCCTGAATCTGCACTCCATCCAATAATTGCTCCCCTGGGACATGGGATTGCAGAATCGCCCATAATTAAATTCATTTGAAATGTATCCCAGTAATAGGTTTGTTGACAGAACTCTTGTTATTTGTCTATTAATGTTATGCATCAACTTTGGTTAACAAAGAAATGTGTTGAATAGGCATCTCATGTGCCAATTAGTGGAATACTCTTCACTTGCCTGGATGCGCGTAGCTCCAACAACACTTAAGAAGCTTGACACCATCTAGGACAAAGCAGCCCACTAACTGGCACCCAATCCACAAACATTCACCTCCTCCACTACAAACACACAGTGGCAGCAGTGTGTACCATCTACAAGATGCACTACAGGAACTCACAAAGGCCTTAGACAGCACCTTCCAAATCCATGGCCACTACCATCTAGAAGGACAAGGGCAGCAGACACATGGGAACACCACCACCTGGAAGTTCCCCTCCAAGCCACTCACCATCCTGACTTGGAAATATATCGCTGTCCCTTCACTGTCACTGGGTCAAAATCCTGGAACTCCCTCCCTAACAGCACTGTGGGTGTACCTACACTTCAGGACTGCAGCGGTTCAAGAAGGCAGCTCAACACCATCTTCTCAGGGGCAATTAGGGATGGGCAATAAATGCTGGCCTAGCCAGTGGCACCCACATCCCATGAATGAATAAAAAAAATTTAAACTTCTAACGCCACTTGACCTATCTGTCTGTTGCTTGTTGAAGTTTGGGATCCACTGCAGGTACTGCGACATGGAACAGGACTGACATAGGACTAGATTATATGCTTTCCTGCTGGTGGGTTTGAAGGCGGGGTTGCACGTAAAATTCAGCAGGTACCCTGCCCACCATCTACCCTCCTGCCCCTGCCCTCATCTAAATTAAGTGGGATACAATGGAGAAGTCGGGGTCCTGCCCTCCCTTGGGCCTATAATGGCCCTTAAGTGGCCAATTAAAGGCCACTTAAGGGCCTCATTCTGCTGCCACAGGTACTACCCCCACAGTGGGGTGGGGAGGCCCATACCATTTTGAACACCCAGCAGGCTTAGCTGCACAGGCTGATATCAAGTAAAGTCCCGACTTTGCAGGCTGCTTGGGCCCATTAGAGACAACACCCTGAAGGTAATCCTTCCATTTAACCCTGCCCAAGGCTTCATAGAACTGCCACACTCACCCCACTCACCCTCCTCACTGGGGCCTGCCAACCTGCTTGTGATGAGACCCTGTACTTACCTGTCAGTCTGGGCTCCTCAGCATAGTGGACTGCCTCTAGCCCCAGCAGTGGTCACCACTTCAAATGGTGCTGCTGGGTCTACAGAGCTGCGAGCCACCTGTTTGGCTGGCAGATCTCTAAGGTGAGACTTTCTGCCAAGAGATGGGCAGAATTCTCCCCTCCAACCATTTAATGTTGCTCCCAGAGTTAAATGGCTGCAGGGCAGCCTGTGCAAAAATAGTTGAAGGGGTTGTATAAGGGAGACAATAAGAAAACTGGGGATTCAATGGGGGAACAACAGAATTCAGTTGCATTCATAAAACAGCTAACAGAAAGTACAGTATGGAAAAGGCACAACATACGGTTAACAAAATATCACTTGGATAAATTGAGCAAATCAAGATCAAAAGGTATCCAAAGCCATTACGTGTGGTGGGTTTTTCTTAAACCAATTTCAAAAGAATTTAGAAGAGACTGAAGTTAATTGGGTTCCAAATTTCTTGACAATCAAATCAAAGGTTGGATAATGGTGAAGCACAGAATTGGTGTAAAGCAAGGAGTTATGAATCTCTCTGTTATGCCAGAAAGCCATATAACAGAATTAATATACTTCTAAGGGCAGAATCCTCCCAGATTTGCACTAAGTACGGTAGCGGGCGGGAAAAAGGATGTTTTACCTGCTAGCCGCAATGGCAGCTTTTCACACAGCACCTTCCTAATCCCATCTCATTAATCATGCATTTGATGGCGGATGGGTTCTCATCACCTTGCTGCTTCCTTAAGTCAGGCACCATGTTTAAAGTGCAGCCTCATGCGCACATCTCAGTACTTCCAGCCCAGGACCACTGCACAGAAGATATGGCCTCAAAATGCAACCAGACTGCAGCCCGATCCCCCCCACCCCCCCACAAGTTTAATGACCTGTCCCTCTTTGAGTGCCTTTGAGATGCCATGGAGACCCACCGTGATGTCCTCCACCCCCATTCTGGGTGAAGGCCAACAAGCAAGGTCATCAATCCTGAATGGGAGGTAGTGGTCAGCGCCAACACCCTGCTAAAGACGACAGCCGCCCAGTGCCGAAAGAGGATGAATGATCTCCTCCGTTCCAGCAGGGTAAGTCACTCTTCTCATCACTCTCAACTCACACGATTACAAACCCATCACACATCCACAGGGTCCTCACACCTCAAGGGACAAAACCACTCACTCTCACACACACCCTCACATCTCCATCATGCTCATATCCTCTGGAGCTTGCGTCCTCATCCTGTCCATGGCTTCGCTCATCACACAAACATTCCACACAGAGCCATGTGTCCTGCTCACACTCTCTTCATCTGTTTTCACACAGGAGAAACTGGCTGACAGCAGCAGGGAGAGGAGCCAGACCGGGACGGGTGGAGTGGTCCACATTAAGCCCCTCACTCACGTTGAGGAGCGTGCCATCGTGCTGATAGGTAGGGATGTGGACGGTGCCTGTGGTGATGGTGAGGCCGGCGGCGATCACCCTCGTGAGAATCCTTCACCACATCATCCCTCTCTCAATGCAAATGTGAGGGCTCTCTCTCCTGCTTTTGACTCTGCTGCCATTCACTAATTATCTCTATTTCGGTTCACAGGGAGCAGAAGCTGGATACCCCTGGGTCATCCACTCAGGAATCTCAAAGGTTGTCCTCTCCCTCTGAGTCTCTTTTGCCTGTGACCTCCTCAACCTCACCCTCTGTCACTACAGAGGGAGCAGATGGCCCATAGGAGGACAGGAAAACAAGCCAGAGCCCCAAGGCTTCAGCTCTCCAAAGCACCCACGCCAAAGTCATCAGAGGCAACAGGGCCGACCATTGCACAGGCTGTCTCCATATCAGGGCAGCAGCTAGCAGTATAAGGCATAGTATTATGACACAGCCAATTGTAAAGGCTGAGTTTTCAAATCCCAGAGGGAAACTTGAAACAACTGTCATAACCTATTTTTTTTGCCATTTGTATGTTTTGAGATGCAGGTTTTGAATTCAGTAGTAATAAGACCACCAAGTCTCAAGAGTTTTTTATAAAGCTAACTTAAACATTTATTAATACAAGAAAGATTGTAAACACATACATATGTCTACAGAATTATTACTATAATAACTACAAAAATTCCCTAATTAACCTGACTCTCAGTCACACCCCAATTAAGGCAAAAGTAAAACTCATAGATTTAAACAGACCTCTGGCAAAGCATACCCTGAACATTCACATTCAAAATGAGCTTCTTTCAGCTCTGGGTCCTTGCAGACAGACTTGAGGCTTATAGGCTGGAGGCTTCTCACTCTTGTTGGATCTTAAAATGCCTCTACCTTAATCACAATATCCTTTCTCCTTTATACATATCTTTCTCTTTTAATGTAAATTTTCTATTGTATCGCTAAGCTTTTAACTTTACCTCTTCTAACAATAATATCCTTTCATCCCACCAATTTTATTAGTAAGCTGAAGAAAAATAAACATATTGCTTGGCATCTTCTAGCTAGGTGTAAGATTGCACCCACAGTCTTGAATGGTTTCTTTTAACAAATGCAAATTTACACTTTACCTCCTTAGATATATCTAATTAACATCTCAAAGCTACTATACATTAAAGCAACCAGACTAGCCGGCTTTAATCCAATTAAAACACACACAGACACAGACCCCACTAGAACTCTATTTTAAAATAATTTCCAATAACATTATTATATCTTCTTGACAGTAGAAAAGTTAAGAGATTCTGATCACAGTTGGTTGGTTGGTGGTAGTGGGAACACATTTTGTCACTTTACAATCTGAAAATATATTCACTTTTACTGAATAATGTGTAATGGTGTCTTCCAGCTTCATTTACAGGCTTCGCGAGTCATTTCCCCCTGCATCCCACCCCCACTAGCAATTCAGTTGCACACAGCCAGACAATGAGTGATTCTGGAGGGGAAAGTGTGTGTGTGGCAGGGCCTTTCGGAGCCACGCAACAGATCCTCCCCGTTTCACACTCAGCTCACTGTCCCGAGCATTTTCAATGCTGCCTGATGGGGTACTCTTTCAGCTGACCATCTGAGCTGACCTGTATCTCCACCCACCCACTGATCACACCCCCCTGCAGCACCTATTCTCACCCACCATGACTCTCGATTCACTTTTGATTTAGCCAGCATGGTAGTGCGATAGTTTTTCTTGAGGATCCCCCATCCCTTCCCCTCCCACAGCCACCCACTTCCTTTCCCCCATCGCTGTTGACCACCCCTGGCATCACCTTCCACCTCCCTCTGCGACCTGTCAGCTACAACCTTTTCCTTCGGGGATGTCCAGGTGAACGTGCATGTTCCCTTCCTTCCCAAAAATCCCACCCCCGTCCACATTCACCTTGCCAATGTCCTGCTTCCCACACCCAGAGTTCGTGTCTGCCTCCAAGTCACCACCAATCACCCTCGCCGTCCCTTCTATCACTACCGTCACTCCCCCACCTTATCGCCTCACTCTGCCCTCAGTCATTCTCACCATTCCCTCCTACCATACCCACCCTCAGTTTGCTCCCCAGGAGGCATTCTTTGACTCCAAAGATGTTGCACGTTCACCTGGGCAACACCTCTCCTTCCCTCCTTAGAACTCTTTCACCCTTGGAACTCCTCCCCACTGGACTCCACCCCACCCCCCTGCCCCCGGACTCCTTCTTCCCTCTTAGCCCTTCCCTTTTCCCGACTCCTTCCTCCAACCTTACTTCTTCCTCCAGCCTTACTCCGTCCTCCTTCCAAACTCCTTCCTCTGCCCTTACTTGTACTTACTTGAAAGTAGAAGTCTGGAAAACCCCAGATACCTCTTGCTGTTCCAATAAAAGTGTTTCTGGATATGCTAGTGTGTCTTCTACCCCTGCTCTGGCCACAGGAGGCCCAGCTGGGAGGCAGCGGGGGTCAGCGCCAACGGAGCACAGAGCAGGTCAGCCATCCAATGCAGGAAGAGGATGAATTCTCTCATCCGTTCCGCCAGGGTAAGTTAACCACCTCATCACTCTCAACTCACACACTTACAAACCCCTCACGCATCCACAGGGATCTCACACCTCAAGGGACCACCACCAACCTCACTATCGCCATAGACACGGTCCACGCCCTCACCAGTCAGAGCAATGGCATGCTCCTCAAAGGGAGCGAGAAGCCTAATGTGGGCCATTCCACCCCTGGTCTGTGGCCTCTTCCTGCTGTTGGGAGCTAGTTTCTCCTGCATGAAAACAGATGGAGAGAGTGTGAGCAGGACACATGGCTCTGCAGATGCCCCATAGAGTCATCATTAAATTTGGGGGCTGCAGTCACTTTTGCTTTCAAGACTGTCTGTTGCCTAGAGCAGTCCTGGTCTGGAGACATGAAGTAAGCTGTGCTCTGGTTCGCTTTAAATATGGCACCTGGAGTGAGGAAGCGCTGAGGTCACGGTATGACAGGTAAATCTGAACCTGCCTGCCAGTGATCTGGCATGTTTCCCATGAATGTGAGAGAAACAGCGGGGCCATTTACAGGGAGAGAGTGTGAGAGAAGCAGTGTGGTCATTTACAGGGAGAGTGTGAGAGAAACAGCAGGGCCATTTACAGGGAGAAAGTGTGAGAGAAGCATTGTGGTCATTTACAGCAAGAGTGTGAGAGAAACAGCAGGGCCATTTACAGGGAGAGACTGTGAGAGAAGCAGTGTGGTCATTTACAGGGAGAGTGTGAGAGAAACAGCGTGGCCATTTACAGGGTGAGAGTGAGAGAGAAGCAGTGTGGTCATTTACAGGGAGAGTGTGAGAGAAACAGCGGGGCCATTTACAGGGTGAGAGTGAGAGAGAAGCAGTGTGGCCATTTACAGGGAGAGAGTGTGAGAGAAACAGTGTGGTCATTTACAGGGAGTGAGTGCGAGAGGAGAGGGGCCTTTAACAGTCAGAGAGTGAAAGAAGAGTGTGAGGCCAATAAAGAACACAAGAGGGAAAAGAGCACAGAGAGCAGCTGATTGGTGAGTAGGATTGGTGAGAATTTCTTCTTTAAAGTAAAGTAAGGTCTTAGTTTGTGTTTAGATCTCTAGTCTTTATTCTCTTTTTCTTAAAGATAGCTTGTTAAGTATAAGATCAATACTAGTGTGTATAAAAAATAATTATAATAAAGTGTAAAGAGTGGGAATACTAGTGTAATTAATTAATAATGATAAATAATATTATTAATAATTAATAAAAATATGATAGTGATGGCAGGACAGGTGATGTGTTGCCGCTGCAGCATATGGGACCCGCTGGACACCAACATGATCCACGGCGAACACATCAGTATCAAGTGTTTGCAGCTCGAGGTACTTCGGATCCAAGTTAAGGAGCTGGAGTCTGAGCTGCAGACATTGCGCCACATCAGGGAGGGGGAAAGTTACCTGGATACTTTGCTCCAGGAGCCGGCCACACCCCACACATTAGATAATTCAAATTTGTTCTGTGACAGGAGGGTGTGACTGCAGGTGAAGCATGTTTGGGGACCCAGGGGTTGGTGTTCGAGGAGCCTCGGCCCCTGCAACTGTCCAACAGTTACAAGGGTTTTGCAAGCTGTGTGGATGAGAGCGGGGACGATAGGGAGGATGAGTGAACTGACCAAGGCACTGTGGTACAGGGAGCCATTCAAGTGGGGGGATGGGAACGTAGTAGTGGTAGGAGACAGAATAATTAGGGGGATAGATACTGTTCTCTGCAGCCGTGAGCGTGAGTTCCAAAGGCTGTGTTGCTTGTCCGGTGCCAGGGCTAAGGACATCACCTCAGGGCTAGCGAGGAGCTTGGAATGGGAGGGGAGGGATCCGGTTGTCGTCGTCCATGTTGGTACCAATGACATTGATAGGACTAGAAAGTAGATTATGCTGAAAGAATTTGAACAGTTAGGAGCTAAATTAAAAAGCAGAACCTCCAAGGTAATAATCTTGGTATTGTTACCTGAACCACAGGCAAACTGGCATAGGATAAATAAAGTCAAGGAGTTAAATGCGTGGCTCAGAGTGTAGTGTGGGAGGAATGGGTTTCAGTTCATGGGGCACTGGCACCAGCACTGGGGTAGAAGGGAGCTGTTCTGGTGGGATGGGCTTCACTTGAACTGTGCTGGGATCAGTGTCCTGTCAAACCGAATAACTAGGGCTGTAGAGAGGGCTTTAAACTAAATAGAGCTGGGGGAGGGTTCTGGAAAGGGAATACGTAGGCTTACAAAGCAAAAGGACATGGCAGCTATTTAAGTAATGATACCCAGAGTGTGACAGGAAGGGATAGAGTATACAAACATAAAAAAAAGCAGCAAATAGGGTCAAAGGGGGAGAAAATGGTAAAACGGCAAAATTAATGGCCTTTTACTTAAATGTACATAGTATTCAGAACAAAATAAATGAATTAACGGCACAAACAGAAGTTAATGGGTCTGATCTTATAGCCATTACGGAGATGTGGTTACAAGGAGACCAAAGCTGGGAACTAAATATTCAGGGGTATTTTCAAAAGGGAAGGCAGGAATGAAAGGGTGGTGGGGTAGCTTTGTTAGTATGAGATGGAAAAAGTTCAATAGCAAGAAAGGATCTTGGATCAGAAGATTTAGAAGCCATATGGGTGGAGGTAAGAAATAACAAGGGGAAGAAGATACTGGTGGGAGTGATCTATAGGCCTCCCGACAGTAGCTATACTGTAGGACAGAGAATAAATCAGGAGTTAATAAGACGATGTAAAAAAGGCAGTACATTAATCATGGGTGACTTTAATCTTCATGTGGATTGGGAAAATCAAATTGGCAGAGGTAGACACGAGCAAGAATTCAGAGAGTGTATGCGGGATAGTTTCTTATAACAACATGTTGTGAATGCAACCAGGGATCAGGCTATTTTGCATCTGGTAATGTGTAATGAGGCAGGTTTAATAAATGATCTCAGGGTAAAGGATCCCCTTGGAAACAGTGACTATAATATGGTATAATTTTGCATTCAATTTGAGAGTGAGAGACCTGGTTCAGAAACAACTGTGCTAAACTTAAGTAAGGGTAATTACAAAGGAATGAGGGCAGAGTTGGCCAGAGTGGACTGGGAAAGCAGTTTAGCAGAAAAGACAGTTGATGAACAATGGCAGACATTTAAGAAAATAGTTCATGATTCTCAACAAAGATATATCCCAGTGAGGAAGAAGGATTCTAGAAAGGGGATAATTCAACCATGGTTAACTAAGGAAGTTAAGGACAGTATCAAATTGAAAGAAAAAACATACAATGTGGCAAAGATTAGTGGTAAGCCGAGGATTGGGAAAGCTTAAAAAACCAACATAAGATGACCAAAAAAAAAAGAGGGAGAAAGTAAAACAAAGTGAAACTTTGAGGGTAAACTAGCAAGTAATATAAAAATGGACAGTAAGGGCATCTTTAAATATATAAAAAGGAAGAGAAAGGTCAAAGTGAACATAGGCCCCTTAGAGAATGAGGCTGAGGAAATAATAATGGGGAACCAGGAAAGGGCAGAGGAGTTGAATAAATACTTTGCTTCAGTCTTCATGGTAGAAGGTACTAATAGCATTCCAAAAATACTAAATAATCAAGGGGCAAAAGGGGGTGAGGAAATAAATACAATAACCATCACGAGAGAATAAGTACTAAAGAAACTAATGGGGCTAAAGGCCGATAAGCCCCCTGGACCTGATGGGTTGCATCTTAGGGTATTAAAGGAAGTAGCTACAGAGATAGTGGGCGCATTGGTTGTAATCTTCTAAGAATCCTTAGATTCTGGAAAAGTCCCAGAGGATTGGAGGATGGCCAATGTGACATCCTTATTCAAAAAGGGAAGGAGACAAAAAACAGGTAACTATAGGCCAGTTAGCTTAACATCTGTCATTGGGAAAATGTTGGAGTCTCTTAAAAAGGAGGTAATAGCAGAGCATTTAGAAATACATAATCTAATCAAGCAGAGTCAGCATGGCTTCATGAAGGGAAAATCAGGCCTAACAAATGTATTAGAATTCTTTGAGGAGGTAACAAGCAGGATAGATAAAGGGGAACCAGATTATGTAATATATTTGTATTTCCAAAAGGCATTCAATAAGGTACTGCACATGAAGCTACTTAGAACCATAGAACCATAGGAAAGTTACCGCACAGAAGGCGGCCATTCAGTCCATCTTGTACATGCCAGCCCGAGGACACCATTCTAATCCCACCTTCCTGCACCCGGCCCATAGCCCTGCAGCTTACAGCACTTAAGGTGCAGATCCAGGTGCTTCTTAAAAGAATTTAGAGTTTCTGCCTCTACCACCAACTTGGGCAGCGAATTCCAGACACCAATTACCCTCTGCATAAAAAAGTTCTTCCTCATGTCCCCCCTATACCTTCTGCCACTTATCTTGAATCTATGTCCCCTGGTTCTAGAATTCTCCACCAAGGGAAACAATTTTATCCTGTCCACTCTATCTATTCCCCTCATAATTTTGTACACCTCAATCAAGTCACTTCTCACCCTCCTTTGTTCGAATGAAAATAACCCCAACCTATCCAATCTCTCCTCGTAGTTACACTTTTCTAACCCTGGCAATGTTCTTGTAAACCTCCTCTGCACTCTCTCCAGAGCTATTACGTCCTTCCTGTAATATGGTGACCAGAACCACACACAATATTCCAGTTGTGGCCTCACCAGTGTTTTATACAATTCGAACATTATATTCTTACTTTTATATTCTATCCCTCTGCCAATGAAGGAGAGCATTCCATATGCCTTCTTTACAACCTTGTCTACTTGAACTGCTGCCTTCAGGGACCTGTGTACTTGTATGCCAAGATCTCTCACTTCATCTACCCCTCTTAGTATATTCCCATTTATTGTGTAATCCTTGTAACTGTTTGACCTCCCTAAATGTATGACCTCACATTTCTCTATGTTAAAATCCATCTGCCACTTTACCGCCCACTCCACCAACCCATCTATATCGTTTTGGAGATTATGGCTATTCTCTACACTGTCCACTACTCGGCCAATCTTTGTGTCATCTGCAAACTTCCCAAACATGTCCCCCACGTCCAAACCCAAATCATTAATATATAACATATATAACAAGGGTCCCAACACCGAGCCCTGTGGAACACCACTTGAGACAACTTTCCATTCGTAAGGGCATCCATCGACCATTACCCTTTGTTTCCTGATACAAAGCCAGCCTTTTATCCAGTTTGCCACATTACCCTGAATCCCATGGGCTTTTACTTTCCTGACCAATCTGCCATGTGGGACCTTGTCAAATGCCTTGCTAAAATCAATGTACACAACATCCACTGCACAACCTTCATCAACCCTTCTTGTCACTTCCTCAAAGAATTCAATCAAATTTGTGAGGCAAGACCTTCCTTTACCAAATCAATGCTGATCATCCCTGACTAGTCCATGCCTTTCCACATGACAGTTAATCCTATCTCTCAGGATTGATTCTACTAATTTGCTCACCACCAATGTAAGACTAACTGGCCTATAATTGTTTGGCATTTCCTTTGATCCCTTTTTAAACAATGGAACTATGTTTGCATTTCTCCAGTCATCCAGTACCTCCCCTGTATCTAGTGAAGATTGGAAAATCATCCTCAGAGCATCTGTTATCTCCTCCCTGACTTCCTTCAACAGCCTCGGAAACAATCCAGCTGGCCCTGGTGACTTATCAACTTTCAAGGATTTCAACCCTTCAAGTACTCCCTCTTTATGACTATCCCATCCAATATCTCGCAGTGTTCCTCCTGGACAACTATATCTACATCCTCCCTTTCCTTTGTAACCATGGAGACAAAATATTCATTCAAAACCCTTCCCACAACCTCTTCATCTATACGCAAGTTTCCATCTTCATCTCTGATAGGTACCACTTTTTCCTTAACTAACCTTTTAGCATTAATACATTGGTAAAACATCTTTGGGTTATCTTTAACTTTACTTGCTAATCTTTTTTCATGCCCTCTCTTTGATTTCCTTATTTCCTTTTTTACTTCGTCCCTGCACCTCCTATATTCATCTAGGCTATTTGCAGTGCTTAGCTCTTTGTGCCTATTGTACGCTTTCTTTTTCTGTTTGATCTTCCCCTGTATTCCTCTAGACAACCAGGGGGGTCTAGATTTGGCAGTACCACTCTTATTTTTGTAGGGGCCATGTCTACTTTGTACAATTAGGATCTCGCTTTTTAGTGCTTCCCACTGGTTTTCCACTGTTTTATCCTCCAGAAGTGCTGTCCAGTCCACCTCAGCCAAGTCCCTTCTCATTTCTGCAAAATTTGCCTTCCCCCAGTTCAAGACTTTTACTTCTGCCTTATCTCTGTCCTTTTCTAACACTTAATAAGATAAGAGCCCATGATGTTGGGGTAGTATATTAGCATTATAGAGAATTGGCTAACTAATAGAAGACAGAGAGTTGGGTTAAGGGGGGCATTTTCGGGATGGCAACCTGTAACTAGTGGACTGCCACAGTGATCAGTACTGGGGCCTCAGTTATTTACAATTGATGTTAATGACTTAGATGAGGGAAGGGAATGTACTATTGACCAGTTTGCGGATGACACAAAAATAGGTGGGAAGGCAAGTGGTGAGGATGACACAAAGAGTCTACAGAGGGATATAGACAGGTTAAGTGAATGGGCGAAAACTTGGCAGGTGGAATATAATGTGGGAAAATGTGAGGTTATGCACTTTGGCAGGAAGAATAGAGGAGCTGAATATTATTCAAATGGAGAAAGACTACAGAAGGCTGCAGCACAGAGGGATTTGGGGGTCCTTGTGCATGAATCCCAAAAAGCCAACATACATGTTCAGCAGGTCATAGGGAAGGCAAATGGAATGTTGGCCTTTATTTGAAAGGGAATGGAGTATAAAAATAGGGAAGTCTTGCTAAAACTATACAAGGCACTAGCTAGGCCACACCTAGAATACTGTGAACAATTTTGGTCCCCTTATTTAAGGAAAGATATACTGACACTGGAGGCAGTCCAAAGAAGGTTCACTAGGTTGATCCCAGGTAGGGAGGGATTTTCTTATGAGGAGAGATTGAGTAGGTTGGCCTGTATTCATTGGAATTTAGAAGAATGAGAGGCGACCTTATTGAAACATGTAAGATTCTTAGGGGGCTGGACAGGGTAGATGCTGAGAGGTTGTTTCCACTTGTGGGAGAGTCTAGGGCCAGAGGGCATAATCTGAGTAAGGGGGCGCCCATTTAAAATAGAGATGAGGAGGAATTTCTTCTCTCAGAGGGTAGTCAATATGTGGAATTCTTTACCGCAGAAGGCTGTAGAGGCTGGGTCATTAAATATATTCAAGGCTGAGATAGACAGATTTTTAATCAATAAGGGAAACTAGGGTGATGGGGAAAAGGCAGGAAAGTGGAGTTGAAGATTATCAGATCAGCCATGATCTCATTGAATGGCAGAGCAGACTTGATGGGCCTAATGGCCTACTTCTGCTCCCAAGTCTTATGGTCTTATGGCGAACACTCTTGTGAGGATCCTGCACCATATCAACCCCCTCTCAACGCAAATGTGAGTGGTCTCTCTCCTGTTTTTGACTCTGCTGCTATTCACTAATTATCTCTACTTTGGTTCACAGGACGATCTGCCAAGTGACCGACACCCTCAGCCAGCCAGTCCCTCAACCCCATCTAGGTCCTCACCTCCAGCAAAGAGGACACCTCCCCCATTGAAGAGTTGGAAATAAGCAGCATGCAAGACCCGTCACAGCGCTTACCCACATTCTCCACCAGTGCAGAGACACACACCTCAGTGGGTCCTAGATCTAGAGCAGGCTGGGGTTCACAATCTGGTGGTCACCACACAGACACATGTCCACAGGAGGAGGCAGGTTCAGCCAAGCTCCAGGGCACCCAGAGGATTGCTGGGCAAGAGGCATCTGTGAGGTCTGAGTCAGATGATGAGCCTCTGGATTCAGTCTTCCAACTCATCGTGGAGAGTCAGCCGAAGGCAGGGGAACATCATGCAGAGCTGTTAGAAGCCCTCAACAAAGCGGTGCGCAAGTCGGAGGAGAATGTCCGCCTGGTCTCTGATGAAGTGGTTCCCACATGTGTGCGTACGGAGGCCTTCATGGGAAGGATGGCGGTCGCCATGGAGACCCTGGTCCAGCAGAATGAGGAGATGGGCGCAGACCTGCACTCCATAGCAGTAGCTATGTAGCGTGAGTTCTGCAGTGGCAATGCAAGAGGGAAAGGAGGCACCTCAACATCTCTCCAGATACTCCTTCCCCTCAAGGAGTTAGCCGAGATCCTTGGGCATCCCAAAGGGTGGAGGAGCAGCAACTGGACACCCCTGAGTCATCCACTCAGGAATCGCAGAGGCTGTCTGATTCCTCCAAGTCTGCTTTGCCTGTGACCCCTCAATCTTGGCCTCTGTCACTCCTGAGGGAGCAGCTGTCCTGCAGGACATCCAAAGCAAGCTGGGGCCCTCAAGTCCTCGGCTCTCCATAGGATGCACACCAACGTCATCAGGGGCAATAAGGCCAACCATTACACAGGCTGTCTCCACCCCTGTTGCGGATGTCAGGGCAGCACCTAGAAGAAGTGGTAGGCCTAGAAAAGTTAAGAAATTCTGATCACAAGTGGTTGCACAGGTGGACAAATTTTGTTACTCTATAATCTGAAAATATATTCACTTTTACTGAATAATGTGTAATGGTGTATTTCAGCTTCATTTAGAGGCTTTGTGAGTCCCCCCCTGCATCCCCCTCCACTGGCAGTTCAGCTTCACACAGCCGGACCATGAGTGATTCTGGAGGGAGAAGTGTGTGTGTGGCAGAGCCTTTCAGAGCCTTGTGCAAGCACTCTCCCATGCACATGGAGCCTTCATCCATCACACTCACCTTACTGTCCTGAGCCTTTTCAAAGCTGCCTACTGGGGTTCCCTTTCGGTTGTCCATCTGAGCCGACCTGCATCTCCACCCAGCCACTGATTGCTCATGCAACACCTGTGCCCATCCAACACAAGGTTCTGCTCACTTTCCATTTGCATAGCATGATAGCCGTTTAGTTTTTGATTAGCTCCCATGTCATTTCCCCTCCCCCAGTCACCCATGCCCTTTCCCCACTCACAGTCCAACCCCTGGCATCACCTTCCACTTCCCCACCATTATCCTATAACCCAAACCCTTGTCTTTTCAGGATGTCCAGGTGAACATGCATGTTCCCTACCTTCCTGAAAATCCCACCCTCATCCACATTGACCTCCTCGACCTCCTCCTTCCCACCCCCCGCACCAACCACCCTTGCTGTCCTTTCTACTGTGATGGACGCACCCTCACTCTCCCACCCTACTGGCTCCCTCTGCCCCCACTCACACTCATCATTCCCTCCTACCATGCCCACTCTGAGTTGTCTCCCCAGGAGATAGCCATTGACTCCACAGACCCCTCCCTTGCATAAGATAAAAGCAAAATACTGCGGATTCCGGAAATCTGAAACAAGAGCAAAAATTGCTGGAGAAACTCAGCAGGTCTGACTGCGTCTGTGGAGAGAAAGATAGAGTTAACGTTTCGAGTCTGTATGACTCTTCTTCAGAACTAAAGAGAAGTGAAAATGTGGTGAGATATATACTGTTTAAGGGGGGTTGGACAGGTGAAGCTGGATAGAAGGTCAGTGATAAGTGGAGGCAAAGGAGAGATTGACAAAAATGTCATGAACAAAAGGTCGAAGGGGTGTTGATGGTGGTGATACTGGATAAAGGAGGCACTATTGGTGGGGTGAAAAGTGAGGACAAGAGGGACCCCATCATGGTTCTGGGAGCGAGAGGAAGGTGTGAGGGCAGAGGCACGGGAGATGGGTCGGACACGGTTGAGGGCCCTGTCAACCACCGTGGGTGGGAAACCTCGGTTAAGGAGGTTAAATTTATTTCCATTCATTATTTGTCGCGGAAATCGGAGTGAACACTCAGACCCAGGAGGTTTGTCTCGGAAGCCTTTATTAATCGTGATATCACGGAGAGCCCAGTAGCATACAAGGTAGCTAGCTGACACTCTGAAAAAGCATCAGACTTAGACAAATACTTATAGTAGAAGTTGTACATATCAAAAGAGCTTGAAGGTGATAAGACTGTCTAACTTTCAATGATCAATTACATTGAGCTTTGGCATGCAACACTCAATTAGTCTACTCTAAATT
The DNA here is from genome assembly GCF_964194155.1 of Cetorhinus maximus. Lineage (NCBI taxonomy): Eukaryota > Metazoa > Chordata > Chondrichthyes > Lamniformes > Cetorhinidae > Cetorhinus > Cetorhinus maximus. The sequence goes on from NC_135882.1 coordinate 88,401,900, forward strand.
TATGACTATACAGGACATTGGGGGAAGCTCACGTAGTAATAAAAAGTGAGACAGAGAATAGATAACCATGCTTGACCTTATCTTTAGTGCTAGGGGGTGTACACACTAGAGAATAGATAACCCTTGCTTGATCCTGGGGGCAGACATCCCAGCCCCGTATCAAGGACTCCAGGATGCCTGTTTATTATACTCCTTTCCTCCTTTCCTGCTCAATTAGCTGGCAGTTGCAGGTATGTGCCTGCTAGCTGAAAAGAGGGAACTGTGCTGTAGTATTCCACTATGGTTTTAACCGTTTAACCCTTAGTTGTCCTGTAGATGTATTTTATTCTTCCACAATTGTTTTATCCACACCTTTTACCCTATTTCAATCTTTTCTCCCACACCGTCCCCACCCCCCACCCTACCCCCACTAGGGCCATCTGTCACTTGCTCATTCTGCTTTCTACTCTTAATGTCACCATTAGCACCTCCTTTAGCCAGTATCACCACCGTCAACACCCCTTCGACCTTTTGTTTATGACATCTTAGTCAATCTCTCTTTTGCCTCCACCCATCGCTGGCCTTCTATCCAGCTTCACCTGTCCCACCCCCCCATTATCAGTATATATTTCACCACATTCTTGCTTCTCTTTAGTTCTGAAGAAGAATCATATGGACTCGAAACGTTAACTCTGTCTTTCCCTCCACAGATGCTGTCAGACCTGCTGAGTTTTTCCAGCAATTTTTGTTTATGACCCCTCCCTTGTATGTTCACCTGGACATTCGAATCCTCCTTACTCCTTCCTCCACCCTTACTCCTTCCTTCCACTGCACACCACCCCGCCAAACTCCTTCCTCCCTCTGGACACCTTCTACCCTCCGAATTCCCCCTTCCCTCCAGTACTCTCCCCTCCCCCCATACTCCCTCCTCCCCCTGTACTCCTTCCTCCCCCCAAACACCCTCATTCCCCTTCCCAACTTCACCCCTCTGACACCTTCAACCCACACCCCCAACCTCAACCCCCCCCCTCAAACTCACCCCTCGTTGACACCTTTGTCCCCCCACTTCCAATCCCACCCCACCTTCCCCAGTACACCTTGCTCTCCCACTCACACCTAGAATTTCCTGTCGCCCCCATCACCCTTCGCCAATCATCCATACCAGCTAATGGCGAAGTCAATTAAGTCAAAAGCGGGTCCGAAACTTCAGCGGAGACCATGGAAGATAATGCGGGCCCATGGCAAAGTCCGTGAAGGTCTGAAACCTCAGTGAAATCAAAGCTGCTGTGCGGAGACTTCCTACCTTCTGAGAGCTGCTTCACGGCAGAGCCATCTGCATGAGGATCCACCCAGTACGTGATGCATGTGTTCCTCCAGGGTCCAGTAGCTGTAGGGCTCCAGCATCTTCTCCTCTGATGTCCACGATCTGAGCAAGGGCCTAAAGATAAGTCCTGACTTCTGCATGTCTCTCTTGACCAGATGAGTTCTGGTCCGATGTGTTTACCTGCTGGTGTAACAGTAAATCGGGCGTGGGGGGACGATTCAAGTCGGGCCTTACTTTGCACCCCATTAGTGAGACCATTGGCATGCTAAAGCAATGCTCCTGATGCCTGGTCTGCTCAAGGGAGCCCTTCAGCACACACTGGAGTGGCGTCCAAGTTCATAGTGACCTGCTGCATCCTCCATACCATTGCTATCATGAGGTCATGGCCCCTGCCAGCAGCAATCCAGAGGCACATTGGGAGGGGGCAGAGGGGAAGGGAATGGAGGAGGGACAGGAGGCAGGCAGGGAGAATGCAGCATTGACCCCTTCAGTCTGGATGGGCTGTCAGAGAATGTTTATTCAGACTCCAGAATCCTTCATTACGGTCCCCTTGGCCAACATCCAACAATAAAAACTACCAACAAAAATATTTTCATGAACACCTTTATCCAACAATACATCAAATTACACAAAAAAAAAAATCTGAACTATTCACTCTTATGCTTCCCCTTTGTGCAGGTGCCCTTGCCTGGCCTGGTGCTCCAGTGGCTGCAGCATGGCTGATGGAAGGCTGCTGACTTTCACTGCAGGGAGGCTGCAGATGGCCTTGTAGGATGATGCCCTTGAGCAGTTCTGGGCTTTGAAGTTCAACTTCAGGCTGCACCACCTCAGCTTGGGCAGCAGCAGCCTGAACGGGCTGGCTGGCTGACAGCAATAGCAAGGGCAGTAGAAGTGAGAGAGGACAGTGGGTTTGTGCTGCATGGTGCATTCTCACTCCCATGGAGCTGCTTAGCAATCCTGCTGGAGCACAGATTGCTAGTCTGCTTTGAAAGCCTGTATGTCCCTTTGAACATTGAAATCTGCAGCCATGATGGCAGCAGTCTGAGCCTGCATGACAGCTAGTACAGACCCCATGGCCTCAATCTGAGCTTCCACTGCAGTACTGAGATGTTGGATAGCTGCTGCTTGTGCTAAAGTGCATCATGACTGGGTCCAGTTAGTGCTGACATGAAGTTGGCCACCACTTCCATGTTGGAAAGGATGGGCTCTAAGCTCTGTGCAATCTCTCCTGATACATTGGAGCTGGACTTTTGCATGCTCCTAGACAGTGACATGAGGCTATCTGGCAGGTCAGCCAATGCACCTAGCAACTCATGCATCCTCATCAGTGTTCTCCTATATGCTACCCCCTCATTTGTGCTCCCTACAGGAACACTCATCTGCTACCTCGTCCTCTGGTGAGCTGGCACGTGAGCTATCTTTTCCCCAGCCTAGCTGAAGTCCACTTGTGCCCAGTGACTCACCATATTCTGACGCTATACTAGCCTCTAAGGTGTGTGCGGTGTCAGCATCTGAACTGCTGGCTGCGAGTCAGATCAAACGATTGGGCCTCTTCACCGGCACTGTGAAGCTGTTCTTTCTCTCTCTCTCTCTTTCTCCAGGGGCTGGTTTGGGGCCGGGCAACAGGTCTTTGGTATCTGAAAGCATAATATCAGAAGGGGAGGATTGAGGTCAGGGGGAGTTGGTGATGGGATGTAAAGTGAGATAACAGGATTAGGGTGAGGTGGGAGTTGAGTAGGGGGATAAGGCAGGTACATATCATCAAATAGAATATCGAAAGCCTTCATATTTTTCCTAAAGTGTGGTACCAGAATTGGACACAATACTCTAATTGAGGCTGAGCCAGTGTTTTATAAAGGTTCATCATAACTTCCGTGATTTTGTACCCTGTGTTTCTATTTATAAAGCCCATGACCCTGTATGCTTTTTTAACCACTTTCTCAACCTGCCCCGCCATCTTCAACAATTTATGCACATAAAGCCCCAGGTCTCTCTGTTCCTTCACCATTTTAGAATTGTACTCTTTGTTTTATATATTGCCTCTCATCACTCTTCCTACAAAACATTATCATTCTTTTCTGCACTGAATTTCATCTTCCCCGTGTCCACCCATTCCAGCCTGTCTATGTCCTCTTGGAAGCTATTATTCTCCTGCTTACAGCTCACAATGCTTCCAAGTTTTGAAACTGCATCCTGCATTCATAAAGGTCATTAATGTTGTAACTGAGTTTGCATGGACTTTGACTCACTAAACTGATGTCTCATGAGTTAATTAGAACCTAAACCTAACAATAGTGCTTAGCCTATCTGACATGAGTTATATGTATTGGCCTAAATCTACCAATCAGGATCGGAACACTTCATTTCACCCTAATCAGACATAAAAATACCCACTTACCTTTCTCCAATTGTTTAGGTAAATCTCCTGAAGGAGGATCCTGCAGAACTCAGTGCAGGAAACCTTAGAGATATCAACGAAGGAAATTCGTACAGAAGCTATACTCCCTTTTTACAGCACTAGCTGCTGTATTCTGGAAGTAAGGAGTTTAAATACTCTAAAACTTCTTTGAAAAGCTACGTAGAGAAGGTAAGTGTATAAGGAGGTAGGATGGTTAAGGGGGTAGGGTGGGTGAGGTAAGTGGGTAAGGCGATAGGGTGGCAGGTGGATGGGGTGGAAGGGTAGCAGCTGGGTAGGTTGGCAGGTGGGTAGGGTGGCAGGTGAGTGAGGTGGTAGGGTAGCAGCTGGATACGGTGGCAGGTGGAGAGGTGGGTAGGTGGGTCAGGGGTAATCAGGTTGGGTTGGGGGTAGTCAGGACGTGAGGTGGGTCGGGGGAAGCCGGGTGGCAAGACTGTGTCAGGTCAGGTCAGTGGGTAGTTGGGGGTTGGGGGGAGTAGGCTGCTGGGGGCTGGTCAGGTGGTGTTGGGCGTTAATCAGGTTGAGTCGGTGGAGGGAGTTGGGGGGTCGTTGGGGTGCTGAGGGGGGAATCGAGGGGGCCAGTTACCCGGGTATTAGACTAGAATTTTTCTGTCCACCATTTCCTTGGTAACTATTCAAGTAAGTACATCAGAACTGTCCAATGTCTCTGACTCTAACTCAGAGTTGGAGGCTTTTTTGGAGGGTCCCAGGGACCAGGAGAATTGCCCCTTGGAAGTTCAAACATCCCAGGCAATTCCCATGGAGTCAGTGCCTAGGGGCTTCCAGGGCATGTCTGGCCTCCGACTATGCAGAGATCAGAAGATTTTTTTTTTGAAAAATATACTTTATTCATAAAATATCTGAAAGAACATTACAAAACGTTTCTAAATCACCATCACAAAAAGTGCAATGAGATTCAACTTTTTTACATGGATCACTAGGTGCTTCAATACAATCAATGAATATTACAATCATTTCAATATGGTCATTACAGACAGTCAGACAGTGCAATGGTATTGGAGTTATCAACATACATCATGTTGCACTCTGAGGTGCTTCAATACAATTATAATACAATTAGTGTTCAATGCATACATTTATTGTGAGCCGTACAACCCAAGGGGTCTATATTTTTCCCAGCCCCTCGGTGCACTATGGCACTATCTTAGACAGCGACCTTTCCCCATTGGGCTATCCAGAGATCAGAAGATCTGGGCCACTCTTTTATATACTTCCTTGCACTAAGTAAACTTGAGGGTTCAGGAGAGTGCCTCAATACAATGCATGAACTTTGCAATAATATTACTGCAAGTACTTTCCTAATATCATTTATAGATAATATACAAATGTTCCCTAATCCCTTACTGAATCAGTGGAAAATGCAATTCACCACAGAACCCAGTCTGTACCCATCCTGAATAATAGCCATTTGGATACGTGTCTCACCAAAATAGCCGTTATTCAAATGTGGGCCTTAACAGTGAGAACCAATGTATTATGCAACTCTGGGCAGTATCACAGCCAAACGCAATAAACAAACACACTTACAGCACCGGTTGCTAGGTAACAATCGGTTACCTTGGGTGATGTTCCTCTTTCTAATCTAGGGACACCCAAGGCCAATTAAATGCCCTCCAATAACCCCAGCTAAGACCTGTTAACTCACCACAGACCATGAATCAAATTAGAACTCTTTTGATCTGCATAGCAAAGATACTTACAAAATAAGCTGCCGAGGAACTGTCAAATAACCTAATTTCTAATATTAATACTTAAGTAGTAATCTTTTCCTTAAATTTGTAAAATCCATAGGCTTATGTCAGTCTTTTTTTTAACTTTTTTTCCTCCTTTAAAGATCCTTCCATACAGTGCATTATCAACTCAACTGAGAGGTGTCAGCTGTGGCTCAGTTCATAGCACCCTCGCCTTTGAATCAGAGGGTTGTGGGTTCATGTCCCACTCCTGGAAACCAAGAACTGTGATTGTACTTGAAAAGAGTTGCAATCTGTGACTGTTGATAACTCGAAAGAGTATCAACTCAATTGAGAAGGTAAGTAAACTTACACCATGCTGTGATGAATCTGGAAGTGAAGACTGTAGCTGATTGAGTTGTTTTCCAACTTTACTTTTCCCTTCTGGCCATGTGTGGCATTTATTGCTTGCCCCAGGCAGCACAATCAATATAGAAACTCACAGGGGAAATCACAGATATAACCTCGTATTTTCCAAATCCTGGCTGGTAGAACATATTTATGGATTTTCTGTCCTGTCCTCATGAAACAGGCAGCTTTCTCTCTTTCAGTCCTTCTGCAGCTGGTTTTCTTTTGTTCAATTAAATTGAACGTAAACGTTCTTAAACTTGCCAATTTGAACAAAGCTTTATAGGCAGTTAGTTATAGAAAAGCTTGTCTATCTCCAGCTATTAGATTGACCAATATGTGACAGATTAATTTTAATGTGGAAAAATGAAGGGTAGACATTTAAGAACAGGTAACAGCAAAGATAGGTATTATATTAAGATATTCTATTTTAACATGGGTCCCTGGGAACTGTTAAATTTAGTGAAGTAGTAGTAATTTAGTTTAGTAAATTCTGGCACTACCAGAATTTAAGAAATGCCTCTTCCGTAAGGTTTGGTGCAATAAAAATTTCAGAAAAGGTGGCTCACCCAAAATAGTTTTTAACAATTAAAAATAACTAAACTTGTAAAGATTTAATGAATAATAAAATCAAGAAAAACAAGAATTTCCTATGGTGACAGGTGTCAGTGAAGAAGACCAGTGATCCATAAATTTTGGTTCTCAAGTGTCATGTAGGTGTGACAGACGCATAACAGACAGTCAAATGAAGTCCAACTAATGGTCTGACATATTGCAGACCTGTGGATGACAAAAGTTTTCCAGGAACAGGAGCAGGCCTTGGAGGAAATTTACCAATTAGATCACCTAAAACACTCAGTCACCCAAAAGTAATAGGCGTAATAGCTGAAAAAGATAAGGATTTGGAAGTGATCCGTGAACATACTCTGAAGGTGGGAGACAGTTATCATAAGGTAAATTAGGTATTATGGCATGTGGGCCATCTGGAGGATATTAGATTACAAGACAAAATATTCAATGTTGACATTTTACAGGCCAATGGTGAGGGCAGTTCTAGAGTAACCAGGTTTTGGTCACAATATCTCAGCTAAATTCAACTCCATAAGATGTACCCTTATTCCTTACATGGTTCACGACATCAATGAAGCACTTAAATGAAGAAGCATATATGTACTTCAGTGAGAGGCCAGCGCTCTCACTGTGTGAGGGGTCAGTGCTGTCACTGTGTGAGGGGGGTGGGGTGTGCTGTCACTGTGTGACGGGCTAGTGCAGTCACTGTGTGAGGGGCCAGTGCTGTCACTGTGTGATGGACCAGTACTTTCACTGTGTGAGGGGAGAGCGCTGTCGCTCTGTCAGTGGCCAGAGTAATGTAGGAAAGGTGTATTGGTTTGTAATTTTAATATAATTTAATTAGATATCCCTTTTTTAAATTATTTGGTCCACCACTTCCCTGTTACCTGCTGAATTTGTTGGTCTATTTTGTTACTATGTGATTGTCACATTTCCATGTAACTTGATTAATTAGTCTATATATGAAATTTTTGAAGAAAATCACACTGCAATTCAGCCTTTAGGCTGCAAAGAGTTTCTTGAATAAAAGACCATTGTTATTAAGTGTCAGCATCTAAAAGAACTTCAGCTCAGAATTTTTGAGCTGGAATATAGGATTTAGACATTGTGGGTCACAAGGGAGGGGAAGATTTACCTGATTTTTAGATTAGGAACTAGTACAGCCCTGTTTAGCAGTCAGGGACAGGAGGGTGTGACTGCAATTTAGGTAGGTAAGAGGATCCTAGGTTCAGTGCTAGGGGGTCTGCGCCTTTGCCCTTATCTAAGTTTAGTTTTCTTGGAAACTGCTTAAGGATGCATTTCTCTAGAAGCACAAACTAGTGTAATAGGTATTCTTAGGTAATGGCAGTTTGCCCAAAAAGGAGCCATAGCAGGGTAAATGCATAAATAAATAACCACACTACAAAGCTGAGTTAGGCTTTTCACTTAACCTTGCTTAATTAAGATCCTTGCAGGAATACAAAAGTTAATTAGTACTTAGGAATAGTATAGGAATTACTTTAGTGAATCATTATGGTTCAATAGCGTGATAAGAAATAAGAGCAGTTGAACTGAATAGCCACTATAAACTGCTCATTAACAGACCTTATGGACAGCTATGGGCATAAATAACTGAAAAGGCTAGAAATGGGATATTTCAAGGATGCAGCCAGTCATGGGGAGCGCCAAAGGATGATATAAGGGAAGATGATGTAAAACCTGAAAGGTGATGGCCTCAGAAGCTCATGGAAGGTGCATATGTCAGGATGGGCTTTTACCCCATGGTTTAAACAAATAACTTGACATAACATTGGGCATATTTTAATAAAGGAAATCTTTATAGGACAGTAAGGGATTCTCAATATAACATTGAGGCCCATCCCTGAAATAAGGTATAAAATAAGAGATAAAAACAAAAAACTACTGCGGATGCTGGAAATCCAAAACAAAAACAGAATTACCTGGAAAAACTCAGCAGGTCTGGCAGCATTGGCGGAGAAGAAAAGAGTTGACGTTTTGAGTCCTCATGAAGGGTCATGAGGAATCGAAACGTCAACTCTTTTCTTCTCCGCCAATGCTGCCAGACCTGCTGAGTTTTTCCAGGTAATTCTGTTTTTGTATAAAATCAGAGAGTTTGGAAGGCCTCAGTCCAGCTAGGCAGCTGAGGAGACCTCTTGAGGCTGACTTCAATTTTAAAAATCTTGGATAATTTGAGAAGTCATGAAGACATGAGGTATCAAGAAGAGGAAGAAGGAGAAAGAAGAGCTGTTTGTGCCTGACAGCTGACCATGGCTGAAAGAGTAGTGTGGGAGGCAGGGGTTTTGATTCATGGGGCATGCTGCCGGTGCTGGAGATTCTATTGGGATAGGTTCCAAATAAACTGGGCTGAGTCCAATATTCTGGTGAATCGAATAACTAGGGCAAAAGACGAGGCTTTAAACTAAAGATGGGATGGGGTAGGATGATTCAGGAGAACGTAAATCCAAAAGTGGTAAAAGAACTCTCAAGCTTGTGGAGCAATGTAGATGCTTAGGAAAAAATAGCATAGTGGGTCAGGAAGAGACAGAGTTAACAAAGGTAGTAGGACATTAGTGATTAAGGTAACATCAGGGAAAAATAGAAAATAGCTAAACTAAAGGCAATATATCTGAATATGTGAAGCATTCACAACAAGTAAATGAACTAATAGGACAGATAAATAGTTTGAATCTAATAGCCATAACGGAGACATGGGACAGAATATTTCACTCGTCGGGCGGGCGTGTGCCTGACCCAAATGAACAGAAAATGATGCGCGATGACGTTGGGCGAGCGTCCTGACATCATCGCGCGATATTTCGGCCGGCGGGTGCGCGGGGGACTCGACAGCACGCCCAACGACAATTAAGCGGTCTGTTAAGGCTATTAAAGTCATAATTAAAATAAATCTTTCGCCTTACGGTTGGCGGGCAGGCAAATCAGGCCTTTGGATTTTTTGTGAAACCTCATCCACAGGCAGGATGAGGTTTCAATCAGTGATTTTTAAAAAAAGTTTCAAACTAATTTCTAACATGTCCCTGCTCATGTGACAGAGTTAACATTTTCAAATTCTTTATTTTTTATTTTAAAAATCTTCAGCTCCCTGAGGCAGCTTTGTGCCTCAGGGAACTTTTATTGCAGGCATGCGTGAACTTCTGTGCTTGCCCTCCTCCCTCCACCACCTTGGCAGAGCTGAGCGCTGCAGTGCGCGATTCACGCTGGCTAGTGTTAATTGGCCAGCCAGCGTGAAACCGTGGTCGGGCCCGATCGTGGGTGGTGGTCCGCTTTGCAGCCGCTCCCGCTCACCCCTGCCGAGCCTGCCCGACGATCGGAAAATCCTGGCCATGGTTGCAGAGTGGCCAAGGTTCAGAATTAAATATTTAAGGATGCTTGACTTTTAGAGGAGATAGGCAACATGGAAAAGGAGAAGAGGCAGCCCTGATAATAATGGATAGAATAAAGACAGCAAAGAGAAAGAATCTTGACTGAGAAAATCAAGATTTAGAATCAGTTTGGTTGAAGTAAAAAACAACAAGGGGCAGAAAGGATAACTGGTGGGAATAGTTTGGTTCCTAACAGCAATTGTAATGTTGAGCTGAGTATAAATCAGGAAATTAGAGATGCATGTAACACACAAAGGAACATAGGACGTAGGACTTAGGATAATGATATTGGGGGAACTTCAATATTTCCTTAGACTGGGCAGTCCAAATTGCAGCAATAGTGTGGAGGCTGAATTCATGGCATGTATACAAGATAGTTGTTTATATCAGTGTGTTGGGGAATTAACTAAAGGGAACATGATATTTTACAGCTAGTATTGCGCAATGAAACAAAGTAATTTAATAATCTCGTAGTAAAGGAGTCTCTGGAGAAGAGAATTTTATCTTGATTTTGAAAGTGATTCAGTCTGAATCTGGTGTCTTAAGTCTGAACACTATTTAAGTATGAGGGGCAAGTTGGCTCAGGTAGTTTGGGAAACTAGATTAAAATATATTATGGTAGATAAGTAATGGTAAACATTTAAATAATTAATCCATATTTCACAGTCTTACTGCAGTTGTACAGGCACTTGGTGAAACCACACCTGACAAACTGTATATAGTTTTGATTTCTTTACCTAAAGAAGGATATGAGGCATGGGATGAGGGAACTGTCCTATGAGGAAAAACTGAGTGGACTAGGCCAATATTTCCTGGAGTTTAGAAGAATGAGAGGTAATCTCATTGAAACATATAACATTTTAAGGGACTTGATAGGGTAGATGTATTCACTGGCTGAGGAGTCTAGAACTCCTAAGAATAAGGGGTTAGTCATTTAGGACTGAGATGGGGAGAAATTACTTCACTTAAAAGGTTGTAAATCTTTGGAATTCTCTACCCCGGAGAGCTGTGGAAGTTCAGTCATTGAGTATATTCAAGATGGAGGTGGACAGATTTTCAGATAGCAGAAGAATCAACAGATGGTGCAGAAAGGTGTAGCTGAGGTAGAAGATCAACCATGATCTTGTGCAATGGCAGTGGATCAGGCTCAACAGGCCAAATTGCCTACTCCTGCTCTTAGACTAAGAGGAAAATATAAGGAAGGATTCAGGGAAGAGCAGTTGGGCTGACATCATTCGGGAACTAATTTATGGAGAAAGACTCAAATTATGTTTTATTTTCAATGGAGAATCACAGAATCACAGAATATTAATGGCACAGAAGGCAGCCATTCAGCCCATCGTGTCTGCACCAGCTCTCCAAATGAGCATTATGATCTAGTGCCATCGCCCTGCCTTTTCCCAATAGCCCTGCACATTGTTTCTATTCAAATAAACATCTAATGCCCTCTTGAATGCCTCGATTGACCCTGCCTCCACCACAATTCCAGGCAGTGCATTCCAGACCCGAACCACTCGTTATGTGAAAAAGTTTTTTTTCATATCACATTTGCTTCTTTTGCAAATCACTTTAAATCTGTGCCCTCTCGTTCTTGATCCTTTTACGAGTGGGAACAGTTTCTCCCTATCTACTCTGTCCAGCCTCCTCATGATTTTGAAAACTTCTATCAAGTCTCCTCTCAGCCTTCTCCTCTCCAAGGAAAACAGTCCAAACTTCTCCAATCTATCGTCATAGCTGAAGTTTCTCATCCCTGGAACCATTCTTGTAAACCTGTTCTGCACTCTCTCCAATGTGCTCACATCCTTCCTATAATATGGTGCCCAGAAGTGTGCACAATATTCCAGCTGAGGTCTAATGAGGCTCTTATATAAATTCAGCATAACCTCCCTGCTCTTGTATTCTATGCCCCTATTAACGGAGCCCAGGATACTATATGATTTATTAACTGCTCTCTCCACCTGTCCTGCCACCTTCAGTGATCTATGCACATATACACCCAAGTTTTTCTGCTCTTGCACCCCCTTCAAAATTCCATCCCTTATTTTATATTGTCTGTCCATGTTCTTCCTACCAAAATGCACTTCTCTGCATTGAATTTCATCTGCCACCTATCTGCCCACTCCACCAACTTGTCTATGTCCTCTTGAAGTTCCACACCATCTTCCTCGCAATTCACAACATTCCCAATCTTCGTATCATCCGCAAACTTTGAAATCGTACCCTGCACACCAAGATGATCTAGATCATTAATATATATCAGGAAAAGCAAGGGTCCCAATACTGACCCATGGGGAACTCCAATACAAACTTTACTCCAGCCTGAAAAATATCCATTGACCATTACTCTCTGCTTCCTGTTTTTCAGCCAATTTTGTATCCACGTCGCTACTGTCCCTTTTATTCCATGAGCAATAACTTTTTTCACTCTGCCAAATGCCTTTTCAAAGTCCATGAACACCACATCAACAGCACTACCCTTATCAACCTTTTCTGTTACCTCTTCAAACCACTCCAGCAAGTTAGTTAAACACGATTTCCCCTTTAGCAATCCATGCTGGCTTTTCCTTATCAATCCATATTTTTCCATGTGACTACTAATTCTATCCTGAACAATTGTTCCTAGAATCTTGCCCACTACTGAAGTTAAACTGACTGGTCTGTAATTGTTGGGCTTATCCTTACAACCTTTTTTGAACAAGGGCGTAATGTTTGCACTTCTCCAGTTCTCTGGCACCACCCCCGAGTCTGGGGAAGACTGCAAGATTATGGCCAGTGCCCCTGCAATTTCTACTCTCACGTCCTTCAATATCCTTGGCTGTATCTCATCCAGTCCCCATGCCTTGTCAAATTTAAGTACCGGCAGTCTATTAAACGCTTCCTCCTTATCAATTTTGAACTCTTCTAGTGACAGTTTCCTCGTCTGTCACCATGGCCTGAGTAGCATCTACATCCTTGGTAAAGACGGAGGCAAAGCATTCATTTAATACCTCAGCCATGGCCCCTTCTTCCATGTGTAAATTCCCATTTAGGTCCCTAATCAGCCCTACTCCTCCTTTTACCACCCTTTTACTATTTATATGCATATAGAAGACTTTGGGATTCCCCTTTATGTTGGTTGCCAGTCTTTTCTCATATTCCCTCTTCTCTTCTCTAATATGCTTTTTCACCTCCCCTTTGAACCTTCTGTATTCCTCTTGAGAAAAATAGAAAAGAGATGTGTTAACATTCTTGAAAATAATTAAAGTTTAGGTGGACTTCAATAGAGAAAACTATGGCCAGGGCTTTTCGGATGCTGGGATTTCCCAGGCCACAACCTGAACAGTCAGTGGAGAACACATCACCGCTGATATCAGCTTCCCCATAGCCGTTTAACTATCCAAGGAGCATTAATTGGCTGGAGATGGGACTTCCACCATTCACTCAGGAGGAAGTCCTGCCTTAGAGAGCTGCCAGACATTCTTATTGGCTGGCGGCTCCCTAGTCTGAGCAGCACCAGAAGTTGCAATGAACAGGACTGGGGCTAACGAGCAGACCTCATAGTCTAAGTCCTAGAGTCCAGGACCCGGTAAGTGTGGGGGAAATTAGGTCAAGGAGGGGAGGTGAAGCCCAGGTGTGTGGACAGAGGGAAGGTAAGGCATTGGTGGAAAAGCCAAGGATGGAGGGAGCACCTGCACGGGGTGGATGGCGCCGATGTTCAAAGGAGGCCGTTGATAGAGGCCAAGATCTGAGCAGGGTGATTTCTGCATTTCCCCATGCCCCTAAACTCCTCCAACCAGCCTGAAAATCGAGGCTGAGTGTAAAAGGGCCCTTAAGTGGTCATTAATAATGGCAATTGGGGCAAGGGTGGTGGAGGCTGGGACCTAGGCCTCACCTGCCCCACCATAAAATTGCAGAGAGATCTGGGTGAGTGGGAGGCTAGAGGGAAGGCGATCTGAGGAATTTTATGGGTAACCCTCATCACCCACCTACAAACCCACCAGCAGAAGAATGTAAGATTCTTCCCTACGTATTTTGGAAAATGAGCAAATGGCTAAAGGACATAAAACATTCATAAGCTTACAGAAAGCTTATTAATTAGGGTAGGCGGTGGCGTAGTGTTATTGTCACTGAACTAGTAATCCAGAGACCCAGGGTAATGCTCTGCGGGCCTGGGTTTGAATCCCACCACAGCAGATGGCGGAATTTGAATTCAATAAAAATCTGGAATTAAAAGTCTAATGATGACCATGAAACCATTGCCGATTGTTATAAAAACCCATCTGGTTCACTAATGTCCTTTAGGGAAGGAAATCTGCCACCCTCACCTGATCTGACCTACATGTGACTTCAGACCCACAGCAATGTGGTTGACTCTTAGTTGCCCTCTAAAATGGCCTAGCAAGCCACACAGTCATATCAAACCAATAAAAAGCCTAAAAGGAATGGTACTGGACGGACCACTCAGCATCGACCTAGGCACTGGAAATGATAACAGCAAACTCTGCCCTGTCAATCCTGCAATGTCCTCTTTACTAACACCTCAGGGCTAGTGCCAAAATACGTTGTTCCTCAACATCGACTCAAGACCCCATGAAGTTTCATGGCATCAGGTCATACATGGACAAGGAAACCTCCGGCTGATTACCACCACCCTGCTCCCCCCAGCTCCCCCCCCACCCCGCCCCCCCCACCCCCTCAGCTGATGAATCGGTACTCCTGTATGTTGAACACCACTTGGAGGAAGCACTGAGGGTGACTGGCATTAAGATATTAATGTATTTAATGTTATTGGAAATTATTTTAAATTGGACTTGTAGTAATCTTTGTCTATGGGCGTGAGTGTGTGTGTCTTAACTGGATTAAAGCCAGCTAGTCTGGGTGCTTTGATGTCTAGTAGTTTTGAAAGGTTAAACAGTAAGATAGAGGGTATATTTGCACTTTGTTGAATAAACCATTCAAAGACTGCGGGTGAAATCTTGCACCTAGCTAGGAGACACCAAGCAATATGTTTATATTACTCATAAAATTTGTACCTTGAAAGGGTTTTATTGTTAAAAGAGGTTGAGTTCAAAGGGCCTGGTGATACAGTGAGAATTTATATTCAAAGGAAGGTAAGTATATACAGAAAAGAGTTTTGTGTGTGGTTCAGAGGTATGCCACCTGTAAGCCTACAACTGTGCGAAGGAACCAAATTGAAAGGAACCTCATTTTGAACTCATAAGATATAATGCGCTTTGCCTGGTGTCTGTTTAAAGTCTATGGGTTGTTGTTGCCTTGGTGAAGATTTCAGGAGTGATTAATTTGGGGATTTGTTTAAAAGTTATTATGGTAGTAATTTGTAGACATGTGTATGTGTTTAAATTTGTTGTTAAATTAATAAATGTTTAACCTCGAGGTTTGGTTTTTATTCCTGAATTCAGAGCTGCATCTCAAACATACCAATTGAAAATATAGGTTATGACAGTTGTTCAAGTTCCCCTCTGGGATTTTAAATAACTCCGCCTTTATCAACAACTGTGTCATAACAGTGACAAGGGTTCAGATTTACTCTGGGCGGGGGACTTCAATGTTCATCACCAGGAGTGGCTCAGTAGCACCTCTACTGGCCAAGCTGACCGAGTCCTAAAGGACATAACTGCTAGACTGGGTCTACGACACTTGGTGAGGGAACCAACAAGAGGGAAAAACATACTTGACCTCATCCTCACCAACCTGCCTGCCGCAGATGCATCTGTCCATGACAGTTTCGGTAGGAGTGACCACCGCACGGTCCTTGTGGAGACGAAATCCCATCTTGACATTGAGGATACCCTCCATCATGTTCTGTGGCACTACCACCGTACTAAATAGGATAGATTTTGAACAGATCTAGTAGGACTAGGCAACCATGAGGCGCTGTCGGCCATTTGCAGCTGTAGAATTGTACTCAACAACAATCCCCACTCTACCATTACCACCAAGCCAGGGGATCAACTCGGGTTCAATGAAGAGTGCAGGAGGGCATGCCAGGAGCAGCACCAGGCATACCTAAAAACAACGTGTCAACCTGGTGAAGCTACAACACAGGACTACTTACATGCCAAACAGCATAAGCAGCAAGTGATAGACAGAGCTAAGCTCTGCAATCCTGCCACATCCAGTTGTAAATGGTGGTGGACAATTAACCAACTCACTGGAGGAGGAGGCTGCACAAATATCCCCATCCTCAATGAAGGGGAGCCCAGCACATCAGTGCAAAAGATAAGGTTGAAGCATTTGCAACAATCCTCAGCCAGAAGTGCCAAGTGGATGATTCATCTCGGTCCCCTCTGGAGGTCCCCAGCATCACAGATGCCAGTCTTCAGCCAATTCAATTCATTCCACGTGATATCAAGAAATGGCTGAAGGCACTAGATACTGAACAGGCTATGGGCCCTGACAATTTTCTGGCAACAGTACTGAAGACTTGTGCTCCAGAACTTGCTGCACCCCCAGCCAAGCTGTTCCAGTACAGCTACAACACTGGCATCTACCCAGCTATGTGGAAAATTGCCCAGGTATCTCCTGTACACAAAAAGCAGGGCAAATCCAACCCGGACAATTACCACCCCATCAGTCTACTCTTCGCGGGAGGGGTTATCAGCAATGTTATCTAGCAGCACTTACTTAGCAATAATCTGCTCACTGATGCTCAATTTGGGTTCCACCAGGGTCACTCAGCTCCTGACCTCATTACAACCTTGATTCAAACATGGACAAAAGAGCTGAACTCCCGAGGTGAGGTCAGAGTGACTGTCCTTGACATCAAGGCAGCATTTGATCAAGTGTGGCATCAAGGTGCCCTCACAAAACTGGAGTCAATGAGATCAGGGGGAAAAGTCTCCACTGGTTGGAGTCATATCTAGCACAAAGGAAGATGGTTCTGGTTGTTGGAGATCAATCATCTCAGCTCCAGGACATCACTGCAGGAGTTCCTTAGGGTAGTGTCCTCAGCCCAACCATCCTCAGCTGCTTCATCAATGACCTTCCTTCCATCATAAGATCAGAAGTCGGGATGTTCGCTGATGATTGCACAATGTTCAGAACCACTTGTGACTCCTCAGATACTGAAGCAGTCCATGTCCAAATACAGCAGGACCTAAACAATATCCAGGCTTGGGCTGACAAGTGGCAAGTAACATTTGCACCACACAAGTGCTAGGCAATGACCATCTCCAACAAGGGAGAATCTAACCATCGCCCCATGACAATTAATGGCATTACCATCGCTGAATCCCCTGCTACCAAACTCCTGGGGGTTAACATTGACCAGAAACTGAACTGGACTAGGCATATAAATACCGTGGCTACAGGAACAGGTCAGAGGCTAGGAATCCTGCAGTGAGTAACTTACCTCCTGACTCCCCAAAGCCGGTCCACCATCTACAAGGCACAAGTCAGGAGTGTGATGAAATACCAACTTACCTGGATGAGTGCAGCTCCAACAACACTCAAGAAGCTCGACACCATTCAGGACAAAGCAGCCCACTTGATTGCCACCCCATCCACAAACATTCACTCCATCACTAATGCATAATAGGAGCAGTGTGAACCATCTAGAAGATGCCGTGCAGGACCTCACCAAGCCTCCTTAGACAGCACCTTCCAAACCCACCACCAGCTGGAAGTTCCCCTCGAAGCCACTCACCACCCTGATTTGGAAATATATCGCTGTCCCTTCACTGTCCCTGGGTCAAAATCCTAGAACTCCCTCCCTAACAGCATTGTAACTACACTACATGGACAGAAGTGGCTCAAGAAAGCAGCTCACCGCCATCTTCTCAAGGACAATTAGGGGTGGGCCTTAAATGCTGGCCTCGCCAGCAATGCCCACATCCCAAAAATGAATTTTTTAAAATGAGCAGGAAACACTTATTTCTGAGACTCCCAGGTAATATAATTCACTCAACCAGTTTGAGGGGTTGAACGCAGGTGCTGTGTGCATTGGGAATTAAACATATTTTTTCTTCTTGTGATATCATAGATGGATAACTGACTTAACATTGTAGCTCTGATTTGTGAGATACCAAAATCATGGCTATCCCTGCCCATCGCACTGATGCATCTCTACAGGGAGCGAGGAAGGCTAGCCTGGCAGAGAGGGGGCATAAAATCAATCCAAAGGAGACATGAGGAAGGTTCCCCCACTTTCACAATATGCCCTTGAAAGCTCTGCTGCAAGAGCCCTGCCCCTTCTGAAAGTTAAGCTGCTACTTGAATGGAGGAAGGTAATATTACCACTAGAATCAGCAACAGTGCTACATTGGAATGCCTTCACACAAGGATGGATGTGCACTAACCATAGAGGTATTATCAATATTGGTGTATACCCTTGGGAAGCCTACCAATAGAAAAGGTTCCATGCCTTCCCCAACTGTTGCCTCCTTTGCAAAGGATAAGTTTGAAAGCTGTTCTGAATGTCAAAGATGGCATCTTTCAGCACCTATGGGCAAAAAAAAATTCTGATTCAGCAGATGCCCCATGCAATGCCTTGAAAATTTAGTACCGTAAGTTAACACAGTGCTGACCTTCACAGTTACTGAAAGAGCCACCCCATGATGTTGCCTGCAGGCCAACCTGAAACAGATGGTATAGAGACATGATATCCTCTTTGATAAGACAGATGCAGTGAAGACAAGTCTCCTCTGATCTGCCCAGATCCAACTATGGATATCTATAAGTTTGAATTTGTATGTAATAATGAGTGTTCACATGCCTCTAGAGGTATGGTCACACCTGGATGTCACACCTCCTCATGAAGTTGCCCTAATCTAATCTTGCAATGCAATCCAATGAGGACATCAAATGCTGTTAGATGCAAGTTACAAAGAATTAGCAAGGAAAGGGACTGCAGCAGAGCCTTGGATGCAAAATGAAAATGGCATAACAACAACTAAAAACTAAACATCAAGTACAAATATTAACTACTGAAAGGTAAAATCATGAAAATGCATTTTCAAACCCAATTATCTCTTTAAGAAATCAACTAAAATACAGCAGAGCTGTGGATTGGTTAGGTATCAAACTCCTTTGGGAGAGATAAATGCTGGGAGTAGCTCAGACAGGTGTAATCAAATTTGGTATGTTATCTAGTGTAAATAACCATTCCACAAAGTTGTGGCTTGTGTTGTCAACAAGGCAGTTGCCTCTCATCCATTAAAAGTGTCAGTTGTAAAATCTAGCCTGTTGTGAATCAGGTGCATAAGTTTGGATCACTGATGTTATTAACTTTTCCGGCCCTGCCATGGCCGGACCCACCGTGGGGGGTGGGGGGTACTTCTGGCAAGATGGGACGATCCTGGTGGTGGGCGGGGTTGGAAAATTCTGCCCATAGATTCAGCCAATTTAAGGATCTTTGTTCAGTTTTTAAAATTTTTAGAAATAGCTATGAGGATGTCTACATATATTTTATAAAACTATACAGTGTGAGGTCTTAGTCCCTCACGTATATCAAAATGTTCCTAATTAAACTCCTTGCACTTGTTCAAATCACAGGCTGCCAAAAGTGAAGAGCAAACACATTAATGTGTCATGGTCTTTGAGCGCATAATCACTTCCTTCATAACCATTTAGATCTTGGCAGATAATTTTTATCAGAAAATATGTCTCTTTAACATGATTTAGGCAAGGGGAAGCGGGTAAAAGAATAATTTGGAGTCTGCTATTTCTCAAGCTAATTAATATTCAGCAATTATAAGCTTGACGCATCTGCTAAATTGATCATGATCTTTGAAAGTGATCCACATGGTTGAACTGATTACCTTTTATCATTTTCCTTGAAGAGGAAAACCCTTTGTAACATTTTAAGGTTTTTAAAGTCAGACATTGGGTGGAATTTTCCATGCTCACTGGCATCAGGCATGCTCAACGGCATGAGTGGACAATATGGCGAGAATGCCAAAAATCGGCTTCATGACGTAGTGAAACCAGTTTGCGATCATCCGCTCAGCCCATTGATAGCGGGCTACCTTTCCTGCTATCTGACGTCAGGAACCTTATTGTAATACATCTGGATATCATTATAAGGCCAGCCTGCTGGAATCATCCCCCCACGCTGGATCTTCTGAGCAATGGGGAGTGGAGCTGGCTGAGGAGGAGATGGAGGAGCTGGAGGTCTCCTCTGATGAGGAGGACGTCGATGGTGATGAGGGTGAGGAGATCTAGAAGGCGACGATGATGGCATTGAGGCCCTCACACTGGCCTGAGGAGGCAGGCGTGCTCAGGAAGTCCTCGTAGCTGCTAGATTTGTGGAGGATGATGATGACAACATGCAGTGAGGAAACACCACAGGTTCTCACATTGCATCTATAAAGGTTTGACTCCAGTCTGGCTTATGGCAGCACACATACCCTCTGTGATAATGGTCCTGTCATGGAGGCGTAGTGGAGGCCCTAATAGTCACTTGATTGTAGGAGGATGATGACGACATGCAGTGAGGACACTCCACAGGTCGTCACATAGGTTCTGAGACTGCCTGACTCTTGTCTCGCTAAGGGTAGCTCGCTTGCACTCTGTGATCAGGGTCATATCATGGAGATTGTGGAAGAATAAAATACATCTACAGGACAACTAAGGGTTAAACAGTTAAAACCATAGTGGAATACTACAGCACAGTTCCCTCTTTTGTTCTAGCAGGCACACCTGCAACTGCCAGCTAATTGAGCAGGAAAGGAGAAAAGGAGTATCTTAAACAAGCTTCCTAGAATCCTTGAGACAAGGCTAGGATGTCTGCCCCCAACACAAAGAGACAGGATCAAGCAATGGTCATCTGTTCTCTAGAGTGTACACCCCCTAGCACTAAAGATAAGGTCAAGCATGGTTATCTATTCTCAGTCTCACTTTTTTATTACCAGATGGGCTTCCCCCAATATCCTGTATAGTCATAAATTAGAATAGACTAATTGTGTGTTGCATGCCAAAGACAATGATTCTCAATGTAATTAATTAATGAAGGTTAGACAGTCTTATCACCTTCAAGCTCTTTGCTATGTACAACTTTTACTATAAATATGTGTGTACTGTGATGCTTCCTCAGAGTGCCGGCTAGCTCCGTTGTATGCTGCTGGGCTCTGCATGATATCATGATTCAATAAAGACTTCCAAGACAAACCTCCTGGGTCTGAGTGTTCAGCGACAAATTGGCGACGAGGATGGGATTTGACTGAAGTCCAGTAACCTCTTAAATTGGAGAGGTGATTGAAATCCTGGGTCGTCGGATCTCTAAAAAAAAGAACCCTCGCGGAGAAAGGGAGGAACAACTCTCCTAAGTTGGGGAGAGTACGAACTGCAACCTAGCTGAAAGGGGGAGTGCGAGTAAAAGGGTAGCTACCGACCAAAGAGACTTAAGTGACCCAAAGAATCGGAGGACTTGTTAAGGAACTCTTAAACACCGGTGAGCGCATAGGGGAGGAAACGCGCCACGCTGTTAATTGTGTTTTCTTTTCAGAAAAATGGGAGGTTGCAACAGCAGAGCGGGCTCTGCCACTCCCCCCCGCTTCGCAAAGTACTAAGAACAAACCGAAACCGGCGAAACCGGAGCTTAGATCAGGAACTTTGAAGATGGGTAAGAAAACGGAAAAAAAATAGTAGTATTATACCCAGGGGTTCGAGTCCCCTGGAGGTGAAAAGTAAGTAATTTCTGTGTTTTCTTTTGTGTCCATTACCGTCCTGAAATTGTCCAATATGTTTCTGATTGGGTTAAATGGACTCAAAGTAAAGGAGAGAGATTCCCACCAGCTGGAACTTTTAATCGGGACAAATTGAGCGCTTATAATATGTTTTAAGGGAGGCAGATAGTCCGCTACTGAATTTTCTGTAACTTAAAAAAAAATTGATCTAAGTTACAAGAGCTGTTTGTGCTGAAGAGAGAGATAGAGAGAAAGGGTACCCCTAGGGGGTTAATGAGCAATCGACAAGCAGCAGCAGAGAAAATGTGAGCTTTTGTCAGTTTGAAGGTCCCTATAGGTGGAGCCTTCAAGATCCCTTTATTCCCCCACTGCTTCTCGAAGCTTCGTTTAGAGTTAAGTTCAATATTATAGGAGTATCTATACATACCTTTATCTATGAGTTTGTTTGTGTGCAATGAAGCATTTGTATGTGAGCGTTAATGTGTTTTCTTCCCTGGATTGTTTTTTGTGTGTGTAGTTGAGCACGTTAGAGTCGAAAGCCCCATATTAGATTAAAGGAAAAGTTTATTCAAATATTCCAAAGTCTTGAGTATAAGGTTTGAGTTGAGATTTCTGGAAAAAATCGTAATTTGAAGGGAGTGTAAAGATAAAACAGGGCTTGCCATTATCTCATCCTTGAGATGAACCAACCCTTGTACCACCCCCTCGCAGACTAGTAGGGAATAACCCTCATCATCAGCTTCCAAGCTGATTGGGATTAATACATACGAGTTCGTATTCTAAAATTCTGAGAAAAAAGAAATTACTTGAAATTCAGAAGGATTCTAGGAAAACCAAAAGACATAAACACAAGGTCTAGATAGTTCCAATGGATAAAAAGGGATTTCTTATGAAAGAGATGAATTAAATATGAAAGGAAATCTGCTTTCCAAAAGCACTGGAATTTGAATTTGGGACAATCTTGAGATGTAAAGTGCAGTGTAATTTAACAGGTTACTTTTGAATCACTAGGATGCTATCTAAGATAAAGAATGTGTCGATTAACATACTTAAATTATAACTTGGATACAAATCATTACACATGAAAAAGAGGTTGTTTTAATATTGACAGTGTAAATTACAGTTCTTACAAAGTTTAAAAATTTGAGGTTTGGTTCTTGATAAAGTTCTCAAAGGGGAATTTTCATTTTAAAAGGTCTGACAACAATTGGCACTAATTCAAATGCTGCAAGCTTTTGAGTTTGTAAGTCTGTTCCCAAAATATGAAGCTAAGCTCAAGACCTTGACAAAGTTTGGCAGAAATCCAATTTTTGGCCGAGTTAATGAATCTGGGATAATTCTAAAAGAAAAGGGTCAGACACAATTTAGTGGGTTTCTTTTAAGACAATGAAATCTTTGAGAAGAAGAAGAGGAAGCAAAACTTGTCAATACCTGATTTCTGTTTTTAAAACTGTTATGAGAATATTTTAAAGTCTCTCCAGGCAACCTGAACAAGATAAGATGGTAGCTGTTGCAAGTGTAAAATGGTATGAGGCAAGTAGGAGAATGAGTTAGGGAAAGAGGACATAATGTACAAACTGTTTTAAGGGAAATGAATTTGATAATCTGGCCATCAACTGAGGCATTGGAACTGCACAGGGGGAGATAAGCAAAGATCTAGAGACAGAGATCCCCGTTGAAATGGAATAGTTAATATGGCCTAAAGAGTAAGGAAACATTTTAAACAATCAAGACAATAGAGAAACTGAACTCCAGAGAACCTTAGAATGATCATGGTCAGGAAAGAAAACTTAGAGGTAAAGGGAAAGCTGGAAAAAGGCTAAATAGATGTATTACTGACTATATTAATGTGCCTGCAAGCTACAAAAAGTAAAACCACAGGATTAACACCTTGATGACAGGCAGAGTTAAGCGATTCCCAGAGAGAACCATCACTGGAAGTGAAAATACTGAGCCATTGAAAGATAGGATAAGAAGGTGCATTGTTGAGTTGTTTAAGGAATTGAGGCCTGACATGAGACAGCAGCAGGAAAGAGTAAACTGGAAGGAGTTTACCCACATGGATTCAGATCAGGGAACTCATTTCACAGGGAGAGACATTAAAGAAATGTGTAATCTTATGGAGATTAAACAGAAATTCCATATTCCTTACCACCCCCAGAGTCCAGGGATGGTGGAAAGAATGAACTGAACTTAAAAAAAAACATCAATCAAGAGACAGGGAACAGCCCAATATTCTAATGCGCCGTGGGCTACCCCAAGCAGTACCGACAGGTTCACCCCATTTGAAATGATAACAGGAAGGGCCATGCAATTACCTGAAGGTATCATAGTAGGAAGTGTAGGGCCACAGAAAGGAAAAATACAGCACAATGTAAGGGAATTAAGTAGGCAATTACATAAGTTGAGAGAGGAAGTTAGAGACTGACAGGTGATTAAGGATATGGAAACAGGCAAGTCCAAAGAGCAACAATGGACCATACCAGGTAATTATGTCAGGTGATACATGCGCACTTGTAGATATGAGAACGGGAAGTAAATGGAGGCATTACACACAGTTAAAGATACATGACAATTGACCAAGCGGTAACCCAGAGAACGGGAGCCGATGTTAATGTCTCCACAGATCTACGATCCTGGTCGTGGGCTTATTAGTACTGGCAACAAGGTCGGGGAACATCACTGCTCATCCTGCACAGCAGGAGGAACTTTGGTACAGCATGGACAGTGCCGAATGACTCGCAACGGGGAATGATAAATGTAACAGTAGGAGAACAAGTGCTTTCAAATTGTAGTAAGGGTTTGCTTCAGATCGAGCATGGGAGGTCCGCCAATACCCAGCCACCTCCCACCTCTACTTTCACAGTCTGAGTAGAGATAATTGAAGCCCCTCAAACCACACCGACTGATCCATCTTGTCCGACTATGCATCCAGGACCGGCGAATGGTTTGGTACTGGTTAATCAGAAGTTTTGTATGATAATGTACACCATGAGCTGGTACCCATAGTCTTGAATGTATCCGGTGTCGTCCTGCCCCAATGGTGCTCAACCCATACCCCGTATACTCTATACGGCTCTGACGCGCCAGTTGATGACTGAAGCAGTTCAGTTCAGTGGCGAGATACAATCAGGCTTGGGAGGGAACCGCGTTAAGCGCAGCCTGATAAATGATGCTGCTACGAAATTCAACATTGTTGGACATCATTGGTTAATCCAAAGTCTGGCTACCGTGCTTGAAAGTCATGCGGGGACTATCAATAAATTAATTGAAATAGGGAAAAATATTTCAGACAAAGCGAGCAGAAATGATGTATGCAACACCTATGGATCTTGGGCACTGGAACAAGCCCGAGAAAATTTAAGACAGACTAAAGAAGGGGTAGTCCCTTCATGGGTAACTAATGAGCATCTACTGAATCTCTCACGACACAAGAATCATGACTTGACCGGTTGCCAGCTCAGGGGTTTAACACCTGTATGTAGAATGAATGCTGAATGTATAGTGAATAGTAATATACTAATAGGCATTGTATTAGTAATACCTGTCATACCTATGTCAATGACATAACCCAGGCATGACGCCCACTGTGACTGCTGGTACGGGACCCCAGCCATGGGGCCCATTTGTACACTTACAAATGGACTTTATACAAATGCCTAAATGTATGGAATATAATTATGTTTTAATTCAAGTATGTTTGTTCTCGCGATGGGTGGAGGCGTATCCCACCCGACGAAATGATGCTGTTGTTGTTGTAAAATTGTTGTTCGTTTTACTGCTAAAGTGATAAAGGAACTGTTGAAGGCCTTACAATGCAACCATCACCTTTCCTGCCCATACCACCCCCAGTCTACTGGAGTGGTGGAAAGACAAAATGGTATTCTGAAAAAACAAACTAAATTATGTGAAGAAACTGGTTTGAAATGGCCTGAAGCTCTACCCTTGGCGCTCATGACTATGCGCTCTCACCCGAACTGTACCACCTCCCTCTCTCCTTATGAAGTTGTAATGGGATGTCCTATGCGCCTCCCAGTGACCCCACCCTTGTCTGCTAGGGAAATGGACATCCACGCTATGGATGAGGGAATGATTACATACTGTATAGTGCTCACTAATTCTCTCAAGAGCTTGCATATACAGGTAGTAGAAGCTCAGAAAAAGCCCACCATTGAAGACTGCCATCAATACCAGCCCAGGGACCTAGTCCCAGTAAAGACCTTCAGGAGAAAGAGTTATTTGGAACCTCGATGGGAAGGGCCTTTCCAAGTCCTGCTCACCACCCATATGGCCGTAAACGTTGAAGGATGCCCTTGTGGATCCACTCATTGCACGTCAAGCGGACGCTGACCTCGGACGGAAGTGCTTGTGCAAGAC
This sequence comes from Cetorhinus maximus, assembly GCF_964194155.1. Lineage (NCBI taxonomy): Eukaryota > Metazoa > Chordata > Chondrichthyes > Lamniformes > Cetorhinidae > Cetorhinus > Cetorhinus maximus. Next base: position 88,427,669 of record NC_135882.1, read on the forward strand.
CTTTAACTGAGCCGTCAGAATGCTGACTCTGATTTGGATCCTGTCCTGCGTGTTCCTTGCGGGGGCATGGAATACCAATTCTGCAGTTCAACGAATGCAGGCCGTAGCCTCGCAAGTTAATCGGACTAAATGTTGGATTTGTACTCATTTTCCTCTATGCAAAACAGCAGCTGAATTGCATGAGAGGGTTGAAAGGACCCTACCTTGTGCTGCTAACAACTCAAACTGCCTTGAAGGTTAAAGGGAAGGAAGACTGGGTGCACGCCACTCGTTGTAAAAAAAGACATTGTCCGGCAACAATATAGCAGCTGTTACCAAGTGATCTAACTTGTATTATGTATTGAAACGGAAAGTTTGAGCAATTTTTATAAAAAAGATTCTTGGTGGTCTGTAATACTAGGTTGGTTCTCCGGTTGGGGAAGTTGGTTGCTATACGTTTTAATTGGGTTGGTCGTAGCATGTGTTATAAAGTGTTGTGCATGTATTGCTTTGCGGATTTGCTGTTCCCAGGTTATTAACAGTGTCTCTACTGGATCAGGAGGAGCTCCAGTTGTCCCTCAATTGATATGCACTGGTCCCAGTGAGGCCCACTGGTGGGGAGAAAAAGTTTACCCTGCCAGGGATCGGCCTTTCCCTTATGGTTATGAGCCCCCTTATGATGATAAAGATACTATTCCTCATTGGTATTAATCTGAAAGATTAACAAGGAGGGATTGTGGAAGAATAAAATACATCTACAGGACAACTAAGGGTTAAACAGTTAAAACCATAGTGGAATACTACAGCACAGTTCCCTCTTGTTCTAGCAGGCACATCTGCAACTGCCAGCTAATTGAGCAGGAAAGGAGAAAAGGAGTATCTTAAACAAGCTTCCTAGAATCCTTGAGACAAGGCTAGGATGTCTGCCCCCAACACAAAGAGACAGGATCAAGCAATGGTCATCTGTTCTCTAGAGTGTACACCCCCTAGCACTAAAGATAAGGTCAAGCATGGTTATCTATTCTCAGTCTCACTTTTTTATTACCAGATGGGCTTCCCCCAATATCCTGTATAGTCATAAATTAGAATAGACTAATTGTGTGTTGCATGCCAAAGACAATGATTCTCAATGTAATTAATTAATGAAGGTTAGACAGTCTTATCACCTTCAAGCTCTTTGCTATGTACAACTTTTACTATAAATATGTGTGTACTGTGATGCTTCCTCAGAGTGCCGGCTAGCTCCGTTGTATGCTGCTGGGCTCTGCATGATATCATGATTCAATAAAGACTTCCAAGACAAACCTCCTGGGTCTGAGTGTTCACTCCGTTTTCCGCGACAGAGATGCAACCATGAAACTTTAAAAGCACCTAATCCTTTGTCCGCCTTCAGCACCTGACCCCTTCAAGAGCACAGCATCAGTGGCCACAGATTCTGAAGAGATGGGAGTCAGCCCAACCTCAAAGGTGCTGAGAGCACACGGAGAGAATGATATAACTCGATGATGTCTGCCCACGACATTCTGCCAGCCATGACCAGCACCGTCGAAGTGCAGGCGTCACTAATTTGTATAGGGAGTGTGAGGCTGGATCATCATTTTTTTCTGAAAGCTGCACAAAGCTCACGGAAGAGGCCTTCTCTTGCGTAGAAAGGTTTCACATCCGAGTGACACGAACACTGTTCATCAGGACAAGGAGCCATAGGCAGGGGTACATTGTTGAGAGTTTATTTACAACAGTGAACATTATGTACAAGTGATTAACACCCATACCCAGGCTATGCAACTACATCTTCTTAACCTTCTTAACCCTGCTGCTACATCTTGGTGCTCGATGGACATCCACAGCAGGGGTGGAAGCAGCCTGCTGACTGCTACGCCCTGTCTGTGATGACCTTGACGGGCACCCTCTGAATGGCCGAGACTTGGAGGGCCCCAGCCTGCTTTCGGGGTCCTGCTTTGTGTGGCAGTGGCACCCTTCTTGAGCTGTGGAGCTACAGCTGCTGGGGTCACAGGAAGACATGATTCAGATGGGCTAGACACTCCCGGAGCCACCTCAGTGGATGACCCCGGAGTGTGCACCTGCTGATCCTCCTCCCTATGGGTGCCCGAGGGCCCCTGACTAATTCCTTGAGGAGAAGGGGTAGCTGGAGTGAGATCAAGCTGCCCAGCACCCTTCTCATGTAAACACTGTTTGGAGGCCAACTATGGCATCAGTGATAGTGTTTAGTCCACACGGCAGTGCAGGACTGATGTCCTGGACCAAGGTCTCCATGGCGGCCTCCATCGTACCAGTTTTGACCTCGGTGCTTTGCAATGCTGGCGCTATCACCTCAGACTGAAGATGGACGGACTCCTCCATTGTGCCTTGCAATCTGAGGAATGCAGCGGACATCCCTTCCTGATGTTCCCTAGCTTGCCTTTGCAGCTCCAGCAACTGAGACATGACCGAGTCCAGAGGCTCATCATCTGACTCAGACTTAGCAAATTTCTGGCCTCCAGCAGTCCTCCGAGTGCTGGGGACCTGGAAAGTCTCAGTCACCGCCTGCTGTGGATCAGAAAGTGCGATGTGCTCACCCGATTGTGATCCCAAGATTATGCTAAAGCTAGGTCCCAACGATATGTGTGTCTCTGCTCTGGTGGAGGGTGTGGGTGAGCGCTGTGATGTGACTTCAAGGAGGCTGCCTTCAGATTCCTCTTTAGAGGTGTCTTCGGCGTTTGATTGGAGGCCCTGGGTCATGAACTCTGTCAGCTGTCTCCCAGATGTGCCTGCGGAAGCAAGGAGAGATAATTAATGCATGGCAGTGGCCTGTGAAACAGGACACATCCCTCACAGCATGGTTGCCTGATGGGTGTTGCACTGCTAGGTCCTCACTTGGTAGAGCATCGCCGACTTCACCATCGGCACAGGAATGGTCCAGATCCTTGCTGGCCAGCTGGATGGCTCTGTTTTCAAAATCCGTGAGGACCTTGATTTCAGGCATTCCACCACCGGTCTGCAACCTCGTCCTCTTGTTGTGTGCCAGCTTCACCTGCATGAATAGATCTGGAGGGTGTGTAAGCAGGATACCTGCCAGGCCAAGTGATAAGTATGCCTGGCATGTGTGGGTGGTGAGTGGTGCAATGGACAGGATGAGTACAATGAAGGTGTGGGTAAGAGAGTGAATGGTGATGTCCCTTGAGCTGGCAGCTGAATGCCAGCCTGCCCACCATCAAAATGGCATGTTTCCTGGGAATGCATAATTAATGCGACAGGCTTGGGACGATGTGGCATGCAAAGCCACCATTGCAGCCAGCTGGTAAAACGTCGTTTACCCACCTAGTAATGCACTAAATGCAAATCTAGGAAGATTCCACCCATTGCCTCCTGAAATTAGGCCTCAAGAAATTGTGAAAAGCTACCAAGAAAGGTCAGAAGGTTGAAGAAGATTGTTGAAGTTTGAGAGTGGTTTTATGATCACAAAGTTTGATGGTCTGAGAAAGATTACGGAGACTGCAACTGTACTCTGTTGCTATAACAGCAAGACTGATTATGACTCTGTCAGAATTCCTAGCAACAGGTAATTTAAATAAACTATGATGAGATCCTTGCCAGCACTACAAGAGCTGCGTGCCCACAAGGTGCAAAACAAATAGTAACACAGGACAGCCGCTGGCGACCAGAGGTGCAAGTTTCGTCTAAGAGTGAAACTTGTCACCAAAAAAGTCCTTTCCACAAATGTCCAATTTCCTTACAGCAGCAAGTCACTTTGTGACAGGATAAAAGCAAAAATCTGCGGATGCTGGAAATCCAAAACAAAAAAAAAATACCTGGAAAAACTCAGCAGGTCTGGCAGCATCTGTGGAGAGGAACACAGTTAACGTTTCGAGTCCGTATGACTCTTCAACTGAACTAAGGAAAAATAGAAAAGAGGTGAAATATAAGCTGGTTTGGGTGGGGGGTGGTGGGACAAGAAGAGCTGGATAGAGGGCCAGTGATAGGTGGAGATAACCAAAAGATGTCACAGACAAAAGGACAAAGAGGTGTTGAAGGTGGTGATATTACCTAAAGGAATGTGCTAATTAAGGGTAGAAAGCAGGACAAGCAAGGTACAGATAGCCCTAGTGGGGGTGGGGTGGGGTGAAGGGATCGAAATAGGCTAAAAGGTAAAGATAAAACAATGGATGGAAATATATTTAAAAATAATGGAAATAGGTGGGAAAAGAAAAATCTATATAAATTATTGGAAAAAACAAAAAAGAGGGGGGAAATCGGAAAGGGGGTGGGGATGGAGGAGAGAGTTCACGATCTAAAATTGTTGAACTCAATATTCAGTCCGGAAGGCTGTAAAGTGCCTAGTCAGAAGATGAGGTGCTGTTCCTCCAGTTTGCGTTGAGCTTCACTGGAACAATGCAGCCAGCCAAGGACGGACATGTGGGCATGAGAGCAGGATGGAGTGTTGAAATGGCAAACGATAGGGAGGTCTGGGTAATGCTTGTGGACAGACCGAAGGTGTTCTGCAAAGCAGTCACCCAGTCTGTGTTTGGTCTCTCCAATGTAGAGGAAACCGCATTGGGAGCAACAAATGCAGTAGACTAAGTTGAGGGAAGTGCAAGTGAAATGCTGCTTCACTTGAAAGGAGTGTTTGGGCCCTTGGACGGTGAGAAGAGGGGAAGTAAAGGGGCAGGTGTAGCACCTTCTACGGTTGCATGGGAAGGTGCCGTGGGAGGGGGTTGAGGTGTAGGGGGTGATGGAGGAGTGGACCAGGGTGTCCCGGAGGGAACGATCCCTGCGGAATGCTGCCGGGGCGGGGTGAAGGGAAGGTGTTGGACTCGAAACGTCAACTCTTTTCTTCTCCACCGATGCTGCCACACCTGCTGAGTTTTTCCAGGTAATTCTGTTTTTGTGAAGGGAAGATGTGTTTGGTGGTGGCATCATGCTGGAGTTGGCGGAAATGTCGGAGGATAATCTTTTGTATGCGGAGGCTGGTGGGGTGATAAGTGAGGACAAGGGGGACCCTATCATGTTTCTGGGAGGGAGAAGAAGGCGTGAGGGCGGATGCGTGGGAGATGGGCCGGACACGGTTGAGGGCCCTGTCAACGACCGTGGGTGGAAAACCTCGGTTAAGGAAGAAGAAGGACATGTCAGAGGAACTGTTTTTGAAAGTGGCATCATCAGAACAGATGCGACGGAGGCGAAGGAACTGAGAGAATGGGATGGACTCCTTACAGGAAGCGGGGTGTGATGAGCTGTAGCCGAGGTAGCTGTGGGAGTCGGTAGGCTTGTAATGGATATTGGTGGACAGTCTATCACCAGAAATTGAGACAGAGAGATCAAGGAAGGTAAGGGAAGTGTCAGAGATGGACCATGTGAAAATGATGGAGGGGTGGAAATTGGAAGCAAAATTAATAAATTTTTCCAGGTCCAGACGAGAGCATGAAGCAGCACCGAAGTAATCATCGATGTACCGGAGAAAGAGTTGTGGGAGGGGGCCGGAATAGGACTGGAACAAGGAATGTTCCACATACCCCATAAAGAGACAGGCATAGCTGGGGCCCATGCGGGTACCCATAGCCACACCTTTTATTTGGAGGAAGTGAGAGGAGTTTAAGGAGAAATTGTTCAGTGTGAGAACAAGTTCAGCCAGACAGAGGAGAGTAGTGGTGGATCGGGATTGTTCGGGCCTCTGTTCGAGGAAGAAGCGGAGAGCCATCAGACCATCCCGGTGGGGGATGGAGGTGTAGAGGGATTGGATGTCCATGGTGAAGAGGAGGCGGTTGGGGCCAGGAAACTGGAAATTGTTGATATGATGTAGGGTGTCAGAGGAATCACGGATGTAGGTGGGAAGGGACTGGACAAGGGGAGAGAGAATGGAGTCAAGATAGCAAGAAATGAGTTCCGTGGGGCAGGACACGATCGGTCTGCCGGGACAGTCCTGTTTGTGGAGTTTGGGTAGGAGGTAGAAGCGGGCTGTCTGAGGTTGGGAGACTATCAGGTTGGAAGCTGTGGAAGGAAGATCTCCAGAGGAGATGAGGTCAGTAACAGTCCTGGAAACAATGGCTTGATGTTCAGTGGTGGGGTCATGGTCCAGGGAGGGGTAGGAAACTCTGTGACAGGAAACCAGCCTTTAAAAAGATGGTGGGCCCCACTTTGATCTGCTTGCAAGTATTGTACATCTGCTTCATGCAAACTTAAGTTACATTATGAAATCAGAGTTCCATTTGGTGACACCCTTCTGCCAGTGTTGCCTCTTTCCACGGGTTGATGCAGGAACAGTCATTTTCCCCACCCACAAATGGGGCAGAGACCTGAGGAAACTGGACCTTGCTCCAAAATGTTCCACGCCCACCCAAATTACACCATGAAACTCACAGATTTTAAGAACCTGAATATTTAACTTCAAATCAACATAAAGTATATTATAACAGTTAATTGTTACAAGCCATACTTTACCAAAAAATGATTTTATGAATTTACTGGCTGAAAATCACTAAGTTGTAAAAGGACTGAAGCAGAAAGCTGTTAAGATGGCCACCGAACAGACAAACATACGAACAAAGAGCAGGAGTTGGCCATTCAGCCCCTCGAGCCTGCTCTGACTTTTAATAAAATCATGACTGACCTGATAGTAACCTGAAATCTCACTTACCCCCCTGATAACCTATCACTCCCTTATTTATCAAGAATCAATCCACCTCTGCCTTAAAGATATTCAAAGACTCTGCTTCCACTGCTTTTTCAGGAAAAGAATTCCAAAGAGTCGCTACCCTCTGAGTGAAAAAAAATAGCCTCATCTCTGTTTTAAATGGACGATCCCTTATTTTTAAGCAGTGATCCCTAGTTCTAGATTCTTCCACAAGAGGAAACATCCTCTCCACATCCACCCTGCCAAGACCCCTCAAGATCTTATATGTTCAATTAAGTCACCTCTTACTCTTCTAAACTCTAGCGGATACAAGCCTAGCCTGTCCAACCTTTCCTCATAAGAAAACCCATTCCAGGTATTAATCTGGTAAACCTTCTCTGAACTGCTTCCAACACATTTACATCCTTCCTTAAATAAGGTGACCAATACTGCACACAATACTCCAGATGTGGTCTCACTGGTACAACTGAAGCACAACTTCCCTACTTTTGTATTCAGTTCCCCTCGCAATAAATGACAAAATTCTATTAGCTTTCCTAATTGCTTGCTGTACTTGCATACTAGCTTTTTGTGATTCATGAACTAGGACACTCAGATCCCTCTGCACCTCAGAGCTCTGCAATCTCTCACCATTTAGATAATATGCTTCTCTATTATTCTTCCTGCCAAAATGGACAATTTCACATTTTCCCACATTATACTCCATCTACCAGATCTTTGCCCACTCACTTAGCCTATCAATATCTGTTTCTAGCCTCCTTATGTCCTCTTTACAACTTATTTTCCTACCTATCTTTTTCTTATCAGCAAATTTGGCAACCATCCCTTCAATCCCTTCATCCAAGTCATTTATATAAATTGTGAACAGTTGAGGTCCCAGCACTGACCTCTGTGGCACACCACTCGTTACATCTTGCCAACCTGAAAAAGACCCATTTATGTCTACCCTCTGCTTCCTGTTAGCCAACCAATCTTCTATCCATGCCTTATATTCTGTCCAGTCTTTTGGCCTTCCACCTATCTTTGCACAATTATATGCTTTTTCTTTAAGTTTGATACTATCTTTAACATTTCTAGTTAACCACAGATGGTGTGTCCATCCCTTGGAGCTCTTACTCGTTATAATGTATCAATTCTGTGTATTCTGAAGTATCCCCTTTAAATGTCTGCCACTGCATCTCTATTGACCTATCCCTTAACCTAATTTGCCAATTCTCTTTAGCCAGCTAAGCTTTCAGACTCTCATAATTGCCTTATTTAAGCTTAAAAAATTAGTCTCAGATCCATTCCTCTCTCCCTCAAACTGAATGTAAAATTCAACCATATTATGGTTGCTGCTACCTAGGGGACCCTTCACTATGAGATCATTAATTACTCCCATCTCATTGCACAATACCAGCCTAGTATAGCCTGCCCTGTGATTGGCTCCAGAAGATGCTGTTCTAAGAAACTATCCTGAAACCATTCTATGAACTCCTCATCTAGGCTATCTTTGCTCATCTGACTTTTCCAGTCCATATGTAAATTAAAATCTCCAATAATTATCATGGTGCCTTTCTGACAAGGTCCATTATTTCTTCCTTTGTGCTCAACCCTACCATGTGGTTACTGTTAGGGGGTCTGTACATGACTCCCACAAGTGACTTCTTGCCTTTACAATTTCTCATCTCTACCCACACCATTTCCACATCTTGGTTTCCTGAATTTAGGTCCTTCTCTATTGCCTTAATACCGTCATTAACTAACTGAGCCACCCGTCCACTTTTTCCTCGCTTACTGTCCTTCCTAAATATCCTGTGCCCGTTAATATTCAGGTCCCAATCCATGCCCTCCTATAGCTATGTCTCTGTAATGGCTATCAAATTGTAGCATCAGGTGACTTTTGTGACTCAGGATGACCTCAAATCTATGAAAAGTTCTTAATTAAATTTCCCTGGGTGGGGTGCCCTTCCTTGAATTGACATTCTGAGACAAAGCTGTCTGTGGAATTCACATCTTCGATTGTCTATGGGCTTACCAAAATTTAAAATCCATGGATTCCCAGACTCACTGTCTCCAAACTTGAAATTTAACAAAGTGAGCTGTAGAGAAAGAGAGAGAGCTGTAGAAACCTGTAGGGACTAGACCACTGAAGGCGCAGCCATCAATGGTGAACTGATCAAAATAGAGGATGCTCAAGAGGCCAGCATTAAAGGAGCACAGATGTCTCAGAGGGATGTGCGGCTGGAGGAGATTGCAGAGATAGGAAAGGTAGGGCCCTGGATGGATTTGAAAACAAGGAGGAGAGTTGTTAAATTGAAGCGCTGCTTAAATGGGAATGTTGGGTGAATGGAATTGATATGAATAAGGAAACAGCAGAAGAGTTTTGGATATGATCTGAAGTCTATGGAGGATGAAAGATGGGAGGCCGGCCAGGGATACATTAAAATAGTCACGTCTAGAGGTAGCAAAGGTATGAATGTGAATTTCAGCAGCAGATGAACTGAAGCAGGAACAGAGTCACTCTTCTGGAGGTGGACAAAGGCGGTCTTAGTAATGGCTTGGATATGTGGTCAGAAGCTCATCTCAGGGTCAGTCTCAGCCAGTTGCCAGGGGCAGGAATGAAGTCAGTGCTGGGGAGTGGAGTTTGTGACAGAGACTGAAGTCCTCCCAATGTTTAATTGGAGGAAATTTCTGCTCATTCAGTAATGGATGTCAGTTAAACATTCCGATAACTTAGAAACAATTAGAATGTCGAGCTGGTGCTGAGGTGGAGCTGGGTGTCATCAGCATATATGTGGAACCTGATATGTTGTCTCCGAGGGACATTATGTGGTGAGAAATGGAGGGGTGGAGGCCAAAGGTAGATCGTTGGGGATACCAGAAACAATAATGCAGGAGCAAGAAGAGAAGGCATTGCAGGTGATTCTCTGTCTATGATTAAATAGATCAGAGTGGAACCAGGCGAGTGCAATCTCATCCAGGTGAATGACAGTGGAAAGGTGTTGGAGGAGGATGGTGTGGTCAGCCATGTCAAAGTTTGAAAGAAAATGAAGAAGGGCAAGGAGGGATACTCTACCTTTGTCACAGTCACGAAGGATGTTATCTTTAACTTTCATAGGGCTGTTTTATCCCCTTTTTAAAATCTCCCTTCTAACCCATTTTCTATCCTATTTTCCCAACCACTGCCCCCTACCCCCACCCCATTCCCTACAGGGCCATCTGTTACTTGTTCCATGTTGTTCTTTCACACAATGCTACCCTTGTTCTGCTATTATCACAAACTGCTTTTTTACCTTTATGCCTCTATCAGCATCATTTTTAACACTAACTACTCCCATTAAAACTCCCTTTGTCCTTTAGTTCAAGATATCCTTGTCAATCCCTCCTTTGTCCCCACTTATCGCTGGCCTTCTATCCAGCTCCACCTGCTCCACCCCCACTTAAACAGTATAAATTTCATTTTCCACTTCCCTTCAGCTCTGAAGAAGGGTCAAATGGACTTAAATCGTTAACTCTGTGTCTCACTCCACAGATGTTGCTAGACCTGCTGAGCTTTTGCAGCATTTTCTATTTTTCCTCTGTTGTCCCCTGCCCTGGCTTCTTCTGTGACTCCCCCACCACTGCACCGGCTTCCTCTATGACCTCCCCCCACCCTGGCTTCTTCCATGCCGCCCCCACTGGCCTCTTCTGTGGCACCTCACTGCCCCTGCAGGCTGTCAGGAACGGGTCTAGGCTCTGGAGACAGAAAGACAGAGACAGAGTGGGAAAGGAGGGAGAGAGGGTGAGTGGGAAAGGAGAGAGGGAGAGACAGTGTGAAAAGAGAGAGCGGGACAGAGTGAGAAAGGAGAGAGAGAAAGAGAGGGACAGAGTGAGAAAGAGGAGAAACAGAGTGGGGAGAAAGGGAGAGAGATAGAATGGGAAGAGAGAGAGAGAGAGATAGAGTGGGAAAGGGGAGAAAGAGAGAGAGAGAGACAGTGGGAAAGGAAAATAAGCAAACAGTTAAACTGAGTTTCAGGAGTGCTGTGGGTGAGACACAGAAGCTGTGCTACTTGGGGCTTGTTTGGGTGATTTAGTGTTATGTGATTTCAATGTATATAGTATTTCTGTTATATTCAGTGATTTATTTCATTTTGCAATTTAATCTAGCTAGGACTGCACAGTGCTGCAGTACAGTATTTCAACTTATACATTGGTTTTTCTGGGCAAAAAATATCTGAAGGAACCTGACTCCGGTTTTAACATTGATTCCTATGGGGGACCTGTGATTTACATAAAGTCGTGATTTTCAGGAACACAATCACAACTTTAATAGAGGACTTACTGTAAGCCTATGGATGGCAATAGCCTTGATCACAAGTGAATTGACATTCTGAAGTGAGGTGTGAATAGGGATGGTGTTAGTTGAGCCACTGGCAAAGTCCATAAGATGAGTATTGGAGGGGGGGGGGGTGGGGATGGATTGGATGAGGGGAAGATTGGTGAGATTGGCAAGATCAGCCCTGATGGAAAGGTTGCCGAGAAAGTAGAATGGGGTAGTTGCGGTTGCTGCTCATAAGGAGTTAGCAACATGTGCCTTGATGGGCCCTTTGAAGGATGCCGAGAGAGGCAGAGAGGGAAGCTGAATGGAACTCAAGCCTGAGGCAACTGTCGGAGAGTAGGGCAGTTGAGGAGCATTGAAGAATTGGGGATAGGGATTTGGGAGGTCAGAGTACCCTAGAGGAGTGAAATGCAAGGAGACATAACAACATGAGAGAAGAATCTAGGAGGGATAAAGAGAAAAGAAGTAAAAATGGGAATGGATGTCATGTACTCGGGTCCAGGTCAGCAGCCAAAATGCATATATGAATAGACCCAGGGAAAAATCAAATTATAAAGGCCTGGTTATATAGTAGGCATTAGGATGCACATATCCTGGTAGTAAATGGGGAATAGCGAGAAAGCAATAAGAAGGACCGCAGAGTTAAAGTTAGAAATCCCAGAGTGAGATAAAATTGGCATAGGTGGGGTTGACAAACCGTTGTTCAAGTTTGGAAACAGGTGTGTCAATAAGTGCTGAAGTTATTCAAAGGTTAGAGTATTATTGAAGGATGCGCTGATGGAGGTATTTCAGTCAGAATGAAGGTCCAGGCCATGTGCTGAATTGGTTGCAGGGCAGAAAGATGACAGTGAAATGAAAGGTCATTAAATAATCCAGAAGAGGTGGAGAAATGTAATTCAGCCCAGGAGAGTGGAACTCTGGCCAGGGACCATACTGTACCTGTAACTCAGGCATGTCTCATGTAGCCTGGAGGCTGGATTATAGCCCTGAAGTCATTCTATGTGGCCCCGGACCCACTATTCAAAATGCCAGAAAGACAGGTAAATGAGGTTGAAGATTCTGCAAGGGGTTGCTCCTCCAATCACAGGCCGTTATTCTCCCACGCTTGCTGATAATAGGCTCACTAGTGGGAGAGAACCAGTCTCTGATTGGATGAGCAGCAAACACCGGCAGAAGTAAGTGTGCTGAGGGGAGAAGGATTTGAAGGGGGCGTGGATAGAAGAGAGAGAGGCTCTGGAGCCTGGGAGAAAGAGGGAAGCTGTCTGGGCCAGGGGGACAGAGTCTGTGGGGCCCAGGGAGAGAAAGAAGATGCGGGACCCAGGGGGTCGATGGGGGTATTGCCGGGGCTGGTGGTGGTGGTGGGGTGGGGGGGGTAGGGGGGGCGGGGTTGTGTGAGAGAGAGAGGGAGAAAGAGTGTGTATTGTGAGAAAGGGAGGGAGTGTGTGTGTGTGAGAGGTGGAGAGAATGTGTGTTGTGAGAAAGGTGGAGGGGGGGTGAGTGTGCGTGAGAGGGAGAGTGTGTGTGTTGTGTGTGTGAGAGAGGGAGTGAGTGAGTCACTGTATGTCTGGCTCACTCCCAGGGCGGAGTTTTCCCAGCCCGCTGGCAGTGGATGTGATAGGTGACATGCGTGGAAAATATAGTGGGACCCACTTCACGACGGTGTTAAGGCAGGTCGTGATCTTCCGCTCTGCCCCCCGACGGCGGGATGCGTTTCCCGCCATCGATCGAAGGGGAGTTAATTCTAATACATTAGCATATAAATAAAAGGCCATCCCACCAGGCTCTTGGAACCCCATAGTATCGTCCGTCCACGTCGGCGGGAAAGCACACTGACGTGTTTCATAACAGCCGCAGTGCACTTGGCGTCCTTCACTTTGGGGGAACTGAGGTGAGTGAGCAACAGTGTTCACCACAGCTCACCTGTTGTTTACAGGCCTCAGGGGCGCCGGGGGGCGGGGGCAACTGATGCCTGGCCCTGCAGGCGACTGCTGAGGGGTGAGGGTGTCCAGGGGCAAGTGCTGGCCAGCCTCAGAGGCAACTACTGAGGGGGGGAGGGTCAAGTGCTGCCCTGTCGCTGCATCCCGCAGACAGGTGGGGGACAGGGTAAGCGAGGGAAGTGGCCACACATTAGGGACACCTGTATAAACTGACCAGGGCTCAGCAACTGAGGCAGATCAGCCGCAGCCACAGTGATATGATAGGAGTCAGGCTCCTAGCCTGCCCACCCATGCAAGTTACATGGAGGCGCCAAAGGGACACCAAGCGCTCCATACCTTATCCCCCCCCCACACAACCCCCCCCAACCACTCACCCCACCCCCCCCCCCGCCCCTACACCCTAGCACAGACTTAAAGCCCCCCGCCACTTTATTGGATTGCAGAGCAGTTGGACTGCACAGGTCGTACAATCTCCTCACCAACCCAGGCCATGTAGCAGTCACTGCTGGAGGTGCTCACAGTCCCTTGCAATCTCAGCATCCTGGTTTGGACCAGTGTCCCCCATGTCGCAGGCTGACAGGGCAGCCATGCAGTGCACTCATCCCTGCCCATCTGAGGGGTGACCAGCACTCTCCGGGAAGCATTAAGGGGCAGTCACACAGGGCCAGGAAAGGTGCTAAGTACAGCCATGATACCACTTCTCTCTCTCTTTCATGCTGCAGGAGGTGCACATCAGGATCATCGATCCTGGTGACCTAGCTGCATGTCTGATGGCCTACAGAGACCATAGAAGATGGAGGAGAGAGTGACTGAGGCACCTGGCTGTACAAAGGCAGGAGCAGCTACCTCATGAAGAAGGGGCAGCAGGGGTAAGGACCTGGCTGAGGAGATGGAGGAGCTGCATGTGAATGAGTGAATGGTGATGTCCCTTGCACTGGCAGTGAGTGAGGGCCCTGTGGATGTGTGATGGGTCTGTGAATTGGAAGTGATGAAATAGTGACTTACCCTAACAGAACGGAGGAGATTATTCATCCTTTTGCGGCACTGGGTGGCTGTCCTCCTCCGCAGGGCATTCATGCTGACCACTGCCTCCCAAGCTGGGTTGGTAACATTGTTACCCATCCTGCGGCCAGGGCAGGGGTAGAGTGCATCCCGGTGGGCCTCCACCGCATCCAGCAGTCGCTTGAGGGACCCATCATTAAAGCTGGGGCCTGCAGTCTTTTTGCATTTGCTGGCCATGTCTCCCAGGCAGCGGTGGTGAGCTGATGGTGATGCACGCTTTGCTGGCGGCTGCCTTTTAAAGATGGCGGCCAGCGTGATACAACAGCGGGGTGATGGCGAGCGGGTGAATGAGAGCCCGCCCGCCATGGAGATGGCGTGTTTTGCGGGAGTGAATATATAATGAGGCGGGCTCGGGAAGATACGGTGTGAAAGCCCGCCATTTTCATTGGCGGGTAGGAATCCATTTTACCCACCCGCTACTGCACTTAGTGCAACTCTGGATAAATTCAGCCCCCAGTCTCAGGATTCTCAGTCACCCTCATCCTCATTTACCAACATATACTCACACCCATTCTCACAGTGGGTGAGGGTGAGTGAGAAAACACCTTGAGACTGGGATTGAGCCACACACACACATTCACACCCTCTTACACTCCTATGGTCATTTTTATTAGTTACTTATTTTAAAAAAATTAATTTATTGCTTTGACATTGCTTTACTTTTGTTCAGCATGTTGTTTCTTTTCTTCATACTCAACTTTGTTTTGAAATTTGTGTACCTTACCAAAATCCCTTGAGTGAGAAAAAGATGGAAATGTAGGTGATAAACCTGTAATTCCAGTAAGTCAGGCACAGGCTCAGCAGTGAACAGCAGTGGTGGAAAGAGGGCTGTAAACTGATCAGAATTACCTTAAAATATAAGCAACAGATCAGAGATATAGCAGCTGAATCTTATGGTGATACCCAATGTAGAAGCATAGTCATTATGTCCAGAGAAATCCAGGAATTTGACACCAAATTTGAGAAAAGGTTCAGAGCTCACTCAGGAAGGCAGAAAGCAGGAATGGTCAGGGGCTGGACAGTGATGCGAGCAAACGAAGTCAGAGCAGGTGTAGGCTATTTGGCCCCTCAAGCTTCCTCTGCCATTTAATACGATCATGGATGATCTGATTGTAACCTCAACACCACATTCCCACCTACCCCCTATAACCTTTCACCCCCTTGCTTATCAAGAATCTATCTACTTATGCCTTAAAAATATTCAAAGACTTTGCTTCCACCACCTTCTGAGGAAGAGAGTTCCAATGAAAGACTCACTACCCTCTGAGAGAAAAAAAGTCCTCATCTCCATCTTAAATGGGTGCCTCCTTATTTTTAAACAGTGACCCCTAGTTCTAGATTTTCCCACAAGTGGAAACATCCTTTTCACATCCACCCTGTCAAGATCCCTCAGGATCTTATATGTTTCAATCAAGTCACCTCTTACTCTTCTAAACTCCAGCAGATACAAGCCTAGCCTGCCTAACCGTTGTTCATAAGGCAACCAATGCTTGTTTAAATTAGCAGTTAACTTGAAATTAGAGCTAAAAATGCACTCACTGTTAGAGCCAAGGGAACTTAAACAGTTTAAATAGTGTAAGAGAGGAGATTGGAAGAAAATGGGCCAAGGGTGGCAGTTCATGGCCAAATACGGCAGTTCATGGCCAAGTACAGAGGTGAACAATGAGGAACTCTCTAGGATGCTGACTGCCCAAGTCCCTCTTGAATACGAACTGCCCAATTCCAAAGTAATCTGCTATTCAAGGGAGTGTTGTGTGATTAATATGCTAACATGACAAAAGGTCAGTCTCAAATGTAGAAACTGACTAGTGATATGTTAAATACAGACTGCAATTTGAACTTTAAATGCACTGTAATTTTGAACGGTGGATTAGTCGTACTGTTGCTAAGTAAACTCAGCTTTGGCTAAAGTATGGGAATATATATGTTATTGTTGTACTTATGATCTTTTAGCTTCTGTTGATTGAATGGAGAATCTAATTTTGTTGTAATCATCAATTTGTAACATTATGAGATTATGAATTGGGCTATCATAGATGTTATTACATAAAGCAGTGTTAGTTAAAGTATTTCTCAATTAGATCAAAATTTAGTCGAAAAACAAAATTGTGAAATCGCTGGAATCATTTCAGAGCCAATTGGATGCTGTGAGGAGGTGGCTTTTAAGGCCATTCTGGATGAATGAGATGAGCTGGGCCAGATGGCCTTTGTCATCCATAATTACCTTGAGAACAAAGTGCAGAATCATGGTTAGAGTTCTTTTTATTTTGTTGCTAATGGAAGTTTACTGTGAGCGGGCTTTGTGTGGCGAAATTGCCAGGAACTTGGCCATGAACTGCCATCCTTGGTCAATTTTCTCCCAATCTCCTCTCTTGCACTATTAAAGCTACTTAAGTTCCCTTGGCTCTAATAGTAGGAGCATTTTAAGCCCTAATTTCAAGTTAATGCTTAGTTTAAACCATCACTGTCCATCCTCCGACCATTCCTGCTCTCTGCCTTCCTGAGCATATCAGTCAATTTTTTATGTCTCTGGCAGGAGAGGAGGCAAGTAGGAGTTATGTTATGCTTCATTCAATGCCATTTTGATGCCCTGCTGCGTACAGGCCTTGACCAACATTCAATAGCACCAATATTCATCCAAAGTGTGAAATGTTCTGAACCTGAAAGAGTGGAAAAATGTGTTGAAAGTAATTCCGTCAACGTTTCTCCTTCATTGTGCTGCACAGGCTGATGAAACCCCACTGCTGCAGTACCTCAGAGGTGGTGTTGCAATGGAAATCACATGCAAATAGAGGCTAATTGATGTCGAAATGAATGCTGCATTGATTGCTTTCTGCCCTTTAAATGAAGCAACCACTACAAATACAATAATTGCAGGACCTGTATTCATGGGCAGAATGAATCATTTTTCTAATTTATGCAGTGCAAAATAATCATCAGAACTATGTATTATAATCTATATAATGAAATATTACACAATATATATTACTCCAATATATTTAAATATAAATTAATGAGCAATATATATTACATGCTATTTAAAAAATTAGGCTTGAAAATATAAACTTAATAAAATTTACACCCAAGTTACTCTCTATATAATTCATAAATTATTAAATATTAATACGTAAGGAAATAAACATGTCAACATAGACCTAGAAATTTGAACAATCATTGCACCTAAACAAGTGGCCCCGAGATACGACGACTTGGCCCTCATTACATCAGACCAGCCAACTGCAGATGTTTGCTTTGTGTGCCTCAGCAGTTCCTCAGCAAAGACCATTGAATTGCAGGCCATTACATCGCCCTCAGGTAGGTGATCTGGTTAGGTATCAAACAGGGCCCAGAAGAGGGGGTGCACAAGGTGCAAAATACCGGGTCCTGGGGGCCAGGCTCATTATCACAAATGGTGTTCTTGCTGTTGTCTAGACTGAGCAGCCAAATTCAGACCTGACAGACCAGCTTTACAAAAAATCAGAAATGTCAGCCTGATAGTTCCGATGTTTTTTAAGTTGATCTTTCAGGTCAGTTTCACTGACAGTTGCTGCACTGCTGCCTCCGACCTTCGGGCCACTTCATGGTTCCGATTTTTTTTTAAAAAGCCTGTCAGAAAACCACAAAGCTGCTCGAAGCTCAGCAGCAGCAGCAGTCCGTACTCACAGCACCGTCACAAAAGTGCTTTTGGTTGAAAATCATAATAAATTTGTGTTGCACAGTAGATATTGAAAATATATAGTGAGAAACAGCAATCAGCAGAGCTTTCAGACTAACTGATCAAGAAAACACAGATACAATTGTGAACCATTCAGTCTTTTTTGTTCTCTGGCCTCTTAAAAGTTGTATTGTTCAGAGTCACCTGAGGCTCCAATGTTTCTCACTGATAGTGAAGACCTGTGTTGTTCAATCATTCCACTTTGTTGATCAGGAGTCATTTGATCTTTCTAATCTGAGATTACGGATAAAGTAGAATCCAAATATTACACACTTTTTATGAATAATTATATTGAATATCATGCATCCAGGCAGGAGAAAGTCTTCTATTTGTACAAAATGGAAAAGATTTTGTGCAGTTTATGTAATCTGAATAATTTGGAAATCAGTTGTCACTGTGTAGTGCATGGATACCATTAAGCTCTTACTATGCTCTGCAAAAGACCCCAATTTATACTTCATAACAAGGAATAGATTATGAATTAGACCAACCAGAACACATTGCCAGGAGCATTCTGGGGTTTACCCTTCCAAAACTGACTTGCTGAACCAGGGAACTGATAGCAGAGCAGTGATTGGTGGAGCAGTGGGTGTGGGTAAGACAGGCCTTCTCCTCTAATCACAGACCCTGTCTCTCCCACACTGGATGTATACAAGTTAATTTCCTCCTTTGATTTCTTGTGGTTTGCTTGCCAAGCTGGTTTCCAGACACTCTACATGGTGCCATCTTTTGTCTGTTCCTCTCTCTCTAATGTTGATTGGTCTATAAGAGTCATCTAGCAATGCACCTCATTTTGCATATGAAAAAGAAATGAACAAGTTATAATATATGAACAGATCTGCAGGTGTTAGTATACTGCTGAGGGCTTTCTTTTGAAGCTCTCATGTTATCTTCTCAGACCTGTTAAATGCAATCTATTAGGAAAATCAATGAGACAAGATTGTGCATTCAGTGATTAGGCATTGCTCCAGTTCTTCGAATCACAGGTTCCCTCCCTCTTGCTCTTGCCACTCATCCAGAGACAAAATTGACGATTGGAGGGGCAGCAAGGACAGAAGGGAGCCTGTGATTGGATAGTTGGAGCAGTTATTTTGGTTGTTCCTGCTGATCACCATGAAGAAGTCTTTCAGCTGCACTTAACTCTTCGTGACAACATCTTCTAGGAGGCTGAGAAGAAACAGGAATTGAAAGAACAGGAGGGTGTCTCTGCTGATAACGAGGTTAGATCCGGGGTAGCTGTCACTTAGCCTCACACCAGGTCGGACCTGGCCAAGCCACTCCCAGGAAACTGGAACCTTGCCTCTAGTGACACTGAGTTATCTTGAACGAATTAAGTGAGTGCTGTCCAGTGTGTCCAGGGACGGAAGAGGGAGCTTAGACAGCAGCAAGTGAATGGGACTGTACCCTCTGCTCCTCCCCTCCCCCATGCTTTCGCTTCTGTAACTCTCCAACAATGAAACAATGCAAACTGCAGCATGGAGATGGTCTTTCTTTTCTGTACAGGACAGGTAGTCAAAATATGTAAAAAAAATCTAATCTTTTATAGGTGTAAAAAGAAGTTATAGTTTATTATCTATGGTTTAATCATCACTCAATACGATTTTTCCCGAAACTTTCTCAGATTAAAAACTGGTAGCCGAACAATTTTAAAAACGTGAATTTAAATAAAGGTAAGCATAGTTTTATTTTTCTCATTTCCATGGCTAACACACCAATGGAAGTTAATGGGGCTGGCTCTGAGGCTTCCACTGATGTTATTTGGAGCCAGCAGCTTGGATATGTTCCAGAGCTGCCCAAGAATGACATTTCTCCCCTTCCTCCTGCATAGGAGCCTACATTTTGTTCAGTGATTTGCTGTAGGAATAAGGCTGAAATTGGGAACAACAAGCTGCAAAGGAATTATGGGTGCAAAGCCATATCCTACCACTCAGTGGCACTGCAGCACTATGCTACCCATTGGTGGTATAGTGAAATTGCTCATATTGTGAAATAAAAGGATTTTGGTTGCAGGCAGAATATGGGTGCACTTGATACGGCGTTCAATTTCTATTGGATTTTAAACAATTTCTTCTTGAAAGATCTATGACTTAAAACATACAAATGTCATCAATTCACCAGAAATTGGGCATTTAAAAATCGAGTGGTGTGCTGATGTAAGCCAAGAAGGTGGAATTTGACTCTTGGTCAATAAGGAACACAAAAATAAATCATTGCTCAAAGTGCCTGTTTACAGGAAAAAATTTAATTGTTGTGCAAAAGAACATTCCATGAGGTTACTAATATGACTGTCCAGTTGAATCTAGTTATATTCAGAGCTACAACATTAAATCTTCAAACAACCTTAATGAAAATTAACGTAATTGACAATCGATACCATTGCTGACACATTCCGATTTTCATAACAAGTCTCTTTTAAACACAAAAAAGATGTAAATTGTTTTTAACAAAAATTGGACAATGCCAATATGTGTCAATGAAGGTTGGAGTTCCATTATCAAGCTGTAGAACACTACTTTTGTATTTCCTTCCTTGAACTTAAAGGAAAGGTTTTGGATGAAATTACAAAAGATTTAATAAAAGTCGAAGTGTTTTATTCACAAGCTTAAGTTTACATATAATAACCAAATATTGAAAAGTTTTCCATACTTTTCACTTTAGTGAGAACTCACCCATTTCAAACATTGTCAAGCGAAGAGAAGATGCATCTCTACCAACTAAAAGCATCTTGAATGCTTAGATACAGTTCTAAAGTTTCTGTTATCCACGTAATCTCATGGTCCTACAGGTTGGCTAAGACCAGGCAAAACAATCAATTCTGAATAATATTCATTTTTCATATTTTAAAAACGGTGTTCAAAATGATGGCAAAGATTCACCTCAACGTTTTAAAGAATTTTCTGAGAACATTTGTGGAAGGAAGGCACAGAATAATTGAATTTTTAAAAGATTTTTCTGGCAGTATATAAAAGTAAACAGAAGATATGTACAAAAAGAAAGCAGCATGCCACCCTGTGTAAATTCAATCCAATTAAAAATAGCAGCAGAGGCCAAAATGATAGCTCTTCCCTACAGAAGCAGAATGGAGCATATTCATCTCACTTGCACTGAGGCGACAGCCATTTCACAAAAGGGGTTCTGAACTTGGTTGCTGTTTTGAACACACAAAATGATTCTCGGTAGCCAATAATTTTATGATAATTAGTCAATGATTCCTTCCTCCTTTATATGCTGTGTCTAAATCATATATTTAGCACAGTCCAGAACTATAGCTTTCTTTTTCTACAACATTTGTCACAAGTCATTGCATTCATAACCAGCTCTCAATATAAAAATAAACAAAATAGATGATAATCAATAACAGTGATAGCAGCTTCATAACTCAAACATATCCATTGAATAGTCTGTTCATATAACTTTAAGAAAAAGGGCGTTCCAATTTTTTCAGCCATCAATGAATTCCAAAGTAAACTTTTTAACTGGTTTCAAAAACAGCTATAAAGCATGCAGCTATTGCTGTAGCAGCCACTTTCAAAGTACCTATCAATTTAAGACATTTCTGACAGGGCTGGTAATATTCATCTCAAGGAAACAACTGGACTGGAAGTGGCAACTGAAGCAGCATTCACCATAGCATAATTTCAGAGAATGCATTTCAAGAACATTTTATTCCACAATTGAGGTTACCAACAGTATATGCATTTTAATTATGTCTTTTTACAGATCACATAAAATGTCAATATGATATGCAATACCAGCATACAACTAATATCATGCATAAATACAATATCTGCCCTTATTACCTAGTGCATTTTTCATCTCTAGATGCAGTTTAAACTAAGTTTTCAAAAAATTCAAGTGAATCTAGCCCAAATACAATAGTGATTGTTTGAACCAAGTTTCGAAATTATAACAGCTGTTTGAAATCTCTACTTACTTTTGCAGAATGTTTCCAGTTAATGTTATTACATAACTTCCTATTTGAGAATTAGTAGACTTGCACATATTTACAGTATATATTTATTGTATAGATAAGTGTTCCAATAAGCCCTCATAGGAGAGTGAGAATAGCCTCCTGCTACAGGTCCACGACACCTTTATTCCTCCTTCCAGTGCTAAGATAGTTTGAGGTGAGCATCATGGCAATTTTATCACCTTTTGACATGCAGCTCAGAGTCAATATACTGAAAGATTTGTAAGGCTTATTCTATCCTGTGCAGTCCTACAAAGATGAAGTTACTTCAGGCGCTGAACAATGACTGCGTTAAGTAACTTAGCCTCTTGCAAAGTCTGCTCTTCATCCGTCAGCTCTCTATTTGGGAAAGTGGTCATCAATACAAAGGAGGAAGTAGCAAAGGTAGGGCGGTTTTGAATGATAAATTGACGAATATCACTAATCCTGTAATTAAAACAAAAACTTCTGATGAACACACCCTAAAGACTCCTGACTGAGATTCAGAAACTCAAAAGGATCGAAGGAAAACAAGTGCTTCTTTGACTTCTAAAATAGCCATTATACCAGAAGTGTTTGACATTGACGGCAAAGCAATTGGAATAGGGGTTGCGTATTGTCTCTGTTCACCTTCAAGGCATTGATCTGAATTGTCAGAGTCCTCCCTGCTATCTCTTAGAGTCCTAAACAAGATATGTATTGCCAATCCTAATGGACCTCAAATTGCATGGGTCCATAGCACAAAACAAGCCGTTTTCTTAATGGAACTCCATTCATTATTTTGTGCAGGAGCAGGTAGATCACATGGGTGACATTGCATATTAAAACACTATCCACACTAATATCACTCTCGTCGGGAGGTACATGCAGGTGTCCACGTCACCAAACAAATTGCAGATGGCCACTTGAGCAAAGGAATCAAGACTGGTTACAGACACTTACTATACTGCATACTTCATTTTAAGGCATACTTGGCTTGGACCCTAAGAGTACCAATGTACCAAAGGTGTACTGTACATTTAGTACCCTACTAGATTCATAGCCTACTCCATTTTGTTTTTTTAAGCATTGCCACTATTTTGTGATCAAACATAATAGCCAATTTTCCTCCAGCCAGGTCCAACAAACAGCAAATGAGATAAGTGACCAGTTAATCTGTTTATGTAGAGCTAGTTAAGAGATAAATGTTAGCAAAGACATCAGAATTCCTTCTTCAAATAGGATTGCTATATCTTCTGTTTCCCAAGAGTTTGAAATAACCGTACTTTTAGACTCAAAATGCTGGAGCTTCATTGAGTAAATTTCTTACAGCTCTCCATGTGGCTGGTGGAGTGATATTGTTGCTTCGCGCCTGACTGCAGTGCAGCAGCACATGTTGCACCCAGGATGTATATCTGCATAACAATTAGTTCTTAGCTCTTAACGAATAATATAAGAATATAACATCTCTCTTTTAAAAAGATTTAATGCCTCTGTATCAATATAACTGTTCCAATCATTAAGTTCCCCTCCAAGCCACACACTATCCTAACTTGGAAATATATCGCTGTTCCTTCACTGTCCTTGGTCAAAATCCTGGAACTCCCTCTCTAACAGCACTGTGGGTGTACCTACATGCACTGCATCACTTCAAGAAGGCAGCTCACCACCACCTTCACAAGGGTAACTGGGGCAATAAATGCTGGCCTAGCCAGCGACATTCATCCTATGAATGAATAAAAAAGCTCAATGTTTTCATATTATATCTAACTAAAAGATGAATAACAATCAACCTTTATAATTAAACTGAACACTTTTAAAGTCTGTTATAGTTTGTTTTCTTCTCTCAACATATTATTCACATTATTACTTTGGTGGTAGGATGTTGTTCCTCCATTTTAACAATTTGGCATTCATCACTCAGTGCTGAGTTGGCAGGCTGCACAGGCGGTGTGCATGTTGCTCCGGGCATGGTAGGAGTCATGCTTGATGTCACTAATGTTGTGTCACTTGCTGGTGATGTTGCTGGTGTTGTTGATTATCTTTGCTGCTCTTCTAGCTCAGGTATAAGTCAAACATGGACTCAATTCCTTCTCATTTGCTTACCGGTTTTGGTCTTGATGATGTATGACCTTGGGAGTCTCAGCTTCACCGACAACTTTTGCTGGGTTCCAGGTTTTCATAATTGGATCTTGTGCATGGACAGTTTGTCCTTTCAACAACTGAGGCAGGGATCTGTCATGCTTGTTGAAGTGTTGACCACTTCCTACCTGTGCATCACTGAGTTGCTGACTTACTCCCTTCCTGGACATTTGGAGGAAATATCTTGCTTGAGAGAGTTGGCTTACACTTTCCTCCATTCAACCACTCTGCAGACGATTTCATGTCTGCCCTGAGAGGTGTAGGCTGGAGTGACAGTAAGGTAAGATTTGGGTCTTCCTTTGTCCCTCAGCATTTTGCAAGAATTCTCTTGACTGTCTGTGTGCATCTTTCTATAAACCAGTGTCCCTTTGGGTAATGTGGGGATGGTGTTGAACCCATATTGTTGTTCAGCAAATCCCTTAAATTCTCTGGAGATGAATTGGATTTCATTGTCACAGCTTATTTTTTCAGGAATCCCTTGCTCAGTTAACAGAGCTTGCACTGTGAGATGATTGTTGTAGTTCTAAAATCTTCAATCTTTTGAATAAAGGGAAACTTTGAGTAGTAGTCTGCAATTATGAGATGCCATTCCTAATTGTATGTGAATAAATTTACTCCCACAGCATGCCATGGTCTGGGTGGTACCTCAGTAGCTATCATCTCCTCTTTCTGCTTTGTATTTCTGTACTTCTGGCATATATTGTATGTAGACAGCATTCGTTCAATGTTCTTGTAGATGCCTATCCAGTACATAGCTGATCTGGCTGTGAGCTTGTATTTCTCTATTCCCATGTGGCCTTCATCTAGCCTCTGGTGGTTCTTTCTGCTTCATTTTGGGTATGATTATTCTGGATCCAGCCAATAGAATACCATCTTCTAGTGAGATGTCATTTCTGATAGACAAATACTGCTTTATTGCTGGCTGTGCTTGCTGTGTCTTATCAGGTCATCCCTGGATCACTTGATGCAAAAGCATCTGTAACTCTTCATCTTTGTTGGTCTCTTCTCTAATTTGACCAGTTTTGGTGGAGCTATATTCACTAGGTGATGGTTCTTTACACCTTGATCTTTTATCTTGTGTTTCTCACATGGCGACAACCAAGATAGGGTACCTGCTAGCATCATTTCTCTTTCTGACTTGTATGTCAGAGTGAAATTGTAACTCTGAAGCCTCAAGTGTAACCTCTGCAGTCTTGCTGGTGCTCTACACAGATTTTTCTTGTAGATCTGCACTAACGGACGATGATCACTCTCTATGAACGTTTTTCCATACAGATATGTATGAAATTTCTCACATTCTTACTGAGCTGCCAAAAGCTCTCTTTCTATGTTGGTATATCTGGTCTTAGCTGATGTTAGGGCTTTGGATGTAAATATTACAGGTTTTCTGTCCTGCACCAGTGCTGCATCCAGTCTTTTTGTACTTGCAGAGTGACAGGTTTCTTTCTGTTGTAGTATGTCAAACTTGTCTCCTTGCATACTACTTCTTAGAGCTTGTTGAATTTCCCCTCATGTGATACTGACCACTAGTCGTCAACGTCTTTTTAAATCAACTTTCATAGGTTTGCTGTGTGCTCTGATGCGTGAGGTATGAAAAAACTCAGGCACTATATCAAGCCAAGGAAACTTCTCAACTCTATCTCTTGAAGCTTTCACCTCAGAGGTGGCTATGACCTTTCCAGGACTCGGCTTGACTGTACACCATTCCGAATAATTGGCATTCTGTCACCTTCACATCGCATTTGTCTGCGTTTAGCTTGATCCCAGCTTTCCTGGTTCTTGCGAAGGCTTCAGGAAGGTGGTCATGATCTTGTGATCTTTTCCATCTATACCACAGATATGGATATCCTCAGCTATGCTGATTGCTCCTTTACATCCTCTATATGTCTTTTCTATTTTTGGATGGAATACATCCTGGCTCGCTTTCAGGCCAAAGGATAGACACAGGAATTCGTACTGACCAAAGGGTGACCTGAATGTTGCCAACAGCAAAGATTCCTCATCAAGCTTCACGATCCAATAGCCAGTTCTGGATCAAGCTTGCTGAAAACTTTTGTCCCTGTCAGTCCTGGTATGATCACTTCCAGTGTTGGAATAGGGTATGATTCCTCTTTATTGCTTGATTATATCTTTGGGATCCAAGCAAATTCTTAGCTGTTCATTTGGCCTCTCTCTTACCACAATGGAATTTACCCAATCTGCAGGTTCTGTGACTCTGGTGATCACTTTCCTTTCTTCCTTCTCTTGAAGCTTT
Source organism: Cetorhinus maximus (assembly GCF_964194155.1). Lineage (NCBI taxonomy): Eukaryota > Metazoa > Chordata > Chondrichthyes > Lamniformes > Cetorhinidae > Cetorhinus > Cetorhinus maximus. Next base: position 88,453,611 of record NC_135882.1, read on the forward strand.
CTTTCAAGCTTTCCTTTTAATTCTATTGATACTTTACTGGTTTCTTTCGCTGGATCAATAGTAATGAGAGACTCAAAATCGACAAAACATTCAACTGTCTCATTAAAACACTCTGGATGCACTTATGTCAGATATTCCTTGCTTCCGATTGAAGGGCAGGTTTTAATGGCTATACTGCCTTCAACCCTCAGTGCCGCCTCCTTCACCTCATGGTTCAGTGAGATCAGCTGCAGTTCTTTGCAACTGCACAACCCCAGGATAGCAGGACCATCTGTTTCAGTGATATAGAACTTCCAACTAACATCTTTTCCTTTGTGTGTCCCTCTGATTTGATTGTTCCTAGCTACTTAATCTCAGTTCTCCCGTATGCCGTTAGCATAATGATGCTCAGTTTCAGAGCATCTTTCCTTGGGTAACTATTTTCTTTCAAATTTTCAGGAGATATCTTCTGGTATAGTCTGAGTGGGATGATGTTACTATGTACTTCAGTATCAATCTTGAGCTTCAGGTTTATGGCTATGGGTTTATTTGTCACTCTCTCCCTGATCTGAATGGTTGTCTGAATTTCTGTTCTCTGGGTACTGCTGCATCTAGACATTTCACGCAATTGTATGATTCCTATGTTTATTCTCAAACTCATTGTCATCTTCCAGGGCATGGATGTTCCGGTTTCTTTTCCCTTCTCATTCGCCCTATTTCTCTGTCTCTGAAAACTCGTTTCCTATCTTCTTTCTTCGTTCTGCACATTTTTTCCCAGTGATTTGACTTTTCACAAGCTCTGCAATTTGATCCAAATACGGGACATTTCCTTCTGTCTGTGAACTCATGTGGTCGTCTTCTGCTCTTGCATATCTTTGTCTGATGTGCATTCATTTGTTGCTGTTTCACTGCATCAACCTTGCTACCTTTCTCTTGACTTAACTGAAGGCTAGATGTTTGGGTAGTTAGAGTCTTCATCTGTCTACTTGTGACTTCATGCGCTCTCAGTGTCTTAGGCTTGTGATATTGTGAGCTTGCCCTTTCCAATCAAATCTTTTTGTACTTTAGAGTGTGCAGAACACCAATTGAACTGATCTATCAGGCTTTCATCTGTTTCCTTGAAATTACATTTTCTGGCTGCATTTTTCCATCTCCAGAAATTGTCAACTGACTCACACTGTGCCTGCCTCAGGCTTTGAAACTGACTTTGTGCTGAATTTTTCAAAACTTTTGTCTGGGCTTTTACTGTCATCCTTACTCTTCTCACTACTAAACAAATTTAACCCTTTCTCTCCTGCCCACAAAAGGATGTAGTGACCCTTTCTCTTCACTGGTGCTTTTTAAAAAACTATTGAATGTCAATCTGAATTTTTGTTTAAACTTCCCAAACGCCTCCACGACATCAACACCTTCCCAATTCATTGTGGGTTGCAGCTATGCATCATTGCTGTGACAGCGGTCATTCGATTTTGCATAATATACTCGTTTTTTTTTTCTTCCTCTCCAGCACTAATTTGGGTTCATTTTTCTCAATCTAATTCAACATTAAATCTGCTTAAAATGTTCAAATCTTACTCACAGACAGCTGCTCCCACCATGTTATGTCTTCTGGTTCCCAAGAGTTCAAAATAAACATAAATTTAGACTTAAAATGCTAGAGCTTTATCAAGTGTATTTCATACAGATCTCTATGTGGCATGTGGGAGGTACATTGTTGCTTGGCACTTGAGTGCACTGCAGCAATAAATGTTGCACCCCAGATATACATCTGTATAACAATTAGTTCCTAGCTCTTTATGAATAATGTAACAATATAATGGGGCTACAGGCTCTTCTACACACAGATAATGATGACGTTTCATGGCTGATTTGAAAGTCATCAATGCAGAATTCCCTCAGTATTGTGGTAGGGTGTCATCTCGGATTAAGTGAAAATGTACTATAGTGTGGATTGAATCCATAACCTTAGTAGTGAAAGAGCGACCACTAAATTAACTAACAGATTGCTAAAATGCCGGCAGAGGCCCGAATCCGGAAATCCCGTTTCTGAACCCAGCCTCCGCCATTTTTGCAAAGGAGGGGGGAGCGATTGGGCAGATTCGAAATACCACATTCCTGGTTCACGGAGCCAGCTATCCATATAAATCAGCAGCGGCCTCCACTCGTATGATTTGATGAGGTAGGTGTCTGAAATCTGAAGTGTGCAGACTAGAACAGGTAAGAGCAGGTCTGAACCATGTGGATTCATTTGGATAGCCAGGATACCCTTTTGCAGATATAAGGTACCCCTTTGGGTATGGTCCCAGAACGCCTCTGGGACAGGTCAGGTGCACTTTGGAAGAGGTAAGGCACCCTTTAGGAGTGTTAAAAGTAGGCATAATTATGTGTAAAAAGTTTATAAACTCATTGGAACTGTCCAAGCTTTCTAGGGATTTAATGCTGCTGGGCTTTAAATTTAAAAAAAGTGTGGAAATTAAAAAAAACAGTGCTTGATATTTCACTCTGTTGGCGTAAGCCTGAGGGTTATCATTATAGAATTTATGCTGCATGACTGATTTTACAACCTAATATTAGCACAGTGGGGTGCCTGTTAAGTGAGCAGTTGATTGGCATCTCAAAGTGGTTATAGAATAGAAATATTTGTTTGAATATGAGATTAGTTGAATTTCAATGTATTGATTTTTTTTAACCAATGAGAGTGTTTGTTCTAAAAATAGTGATGTAATCAATGGACACATTATTTTATATCAGCACGACTCCTGAGGTTTGCCCATGGTGCATACAGGGTGAGTTAGCATAGGGTAGCAAGGGCAAAGGATAATGGCTGGGGTTATGGGTTGCATAAGGGCTGTAAAGGGTCATGGAGATGAGTGGGGAGGATTGGGTATCCATTGGGGGAATGAGGGGCCATGGGGGATGGGTAGAGGGGCATAGGGTGGCACTGAGAGGCCATGGAGGGGTGGCTAGAATGGAATAGGGTGGCATTTGGGATATGAAGGACCCTGGGGGTGGGTGGAAGGGAATAGGATGGCATTGGGGTTAGATGGGGCCAGTCAGTGGGTAGATGGGGTAACATTGGGAATATGAGGGACCATGAGAGTTGGTTAGGGCAGGAGTTAGCATGGATGGGCATGGGGAGTGTATGAGGGGTGAGGACTGGAGGGATGTTTTATGCTTTGTTCATTTTTTAAATAAAAGGCCAGCACACAGAGGAAGGTCTTTCAGCCAGCCTATCTCCGCACCCGGCAGTGCCCGCATTCGTCCCGACTTCTAAGGCACCCACCTCCCCAGAATGAAAATCTGACCTTCTGGGCCTCTTTCTCCCAAGTCTGATTCATAGATCTCCGTGCTCCCAACCCGCGAGGGAAAACCCAGGCTTAAGTCCCACAGCTATTAGTATGCTTGTGGATGCATGTGAACGTACGTGTGAAAAGGGGTACTGTGTTAACATCATAAAGTGAGAACCATATCAAATCTTACCTGTGAGTTTGATTGAATTTCTGCACCAAACGACTTCCATCTGCTAGTCGAATCTGCACACTGGTTGTTGGCTCAGAATCATTTATATTCACAAAATTAACAAAATATTTGAACTCTTCCTCAGGAGAAGATGGTGTGCTAACTATGGTTGGAGTGGGGCTATACAAAGAGAAATGCAAAAAAATTCATGACTGCCAAAAGTACAGACATTTTCTGGTTTAGCTACAACTTGAGAAACAATATGCTAAAAAAAACTGTATATTCATCATCCATTTAAAGTACTTCAAATACTGATATTATTCTTTAAATACCATCAATTTCTAAGTCAAGGTCAATCTTATTTCAATTTTGCACCCCATCCACTACCTTAAACATTCACTCTCTTCACGCACCATATCTACAGTATACCATCAATAAGATACACTGAAGCAACTCACCAAGACTTCTTCGACAGCTTGCAACCTCTACCAGCCAGAAGGACAAGGGCAGCAGGCACAATGAAACATCACCACTTCCAAGTCAAACATTGTCCTGACTTGACAATATATTGCCAAAATTCGGAAACTCTAACAGCGCTGTGGCAGTACCTTCAGCACATGGACTGCAGCAGTTCAAGAAGGTGGTTTACCACCACCTTCTCAATGGGGATTAGGGGTAGGCAATAAGTGCTGGCCTTGCCGGTGATGCCTGCATTCCACAGTTGAATGAATGAAACGGCAGTTGTTGAGAATGGATAATGTTCTGCTCTCACCGCTACCAATGCTCCTTTTTTCAGATGTTAAAAACTATGAGATATCAACAAGTCAAACACTCTTGCTGGTAGTTCACATTTCTTTGTAAAGGTTGAAGCCTTAGAAAAACTGTTTACTGTGACACCAAGAATGGTAGCAAAGGGATGGCCATTAGATAAAACTCAGAAAAGGCAAGGTGAAAGGTACATCAGATGGAATTATTCCACACAAAGAATCTTTAGAATGTACTGCCCAGAAAGCCATCAAGGCTGATCACATCAGTAAGGGCCTTCCTTACCCAAAATTATCTTGTAATCTTAAAAACATACCAGATTTGATCCTTTATTTACAAATGTCAACCTTAAATACCTTTCAAGCACAAGAAACTTCAGTAGGTTTGTTGTCATCTTGATTTTCTGTTTGCAGAAAAGTAATTTGTAGGCATGCTTAAAACCAACAGACATCTATTTAAGGTTTGAAGACATTTCCAAGTGGCAAATCTACCACATGGACCAACAACCCAACTAATACTCATCCCCTACCTTCCCAGTTTCTGTCCATCTCCAGAAAATGCCTTGAACTTCAATTTGTGCTTCAAATATTCTTCACTTCTGTGATCTTCCATATCTAAACTTACTTGATTTCCATGAACCAATTTTTGCAGTTCAACAGGAATCTCCCTGGATGGAACAATACACACAAAAACACAGCATAACTGAAATATCATTTAAGCAATGGACTTGGATGGGGTTATTTTCCCTGGAGCAGAGGACATTGAGGGGGGACATGATTGAGGTGTATAAAATTATGAGGAGCATAGATAGGGTAGGCAGGAAGGAACTTTTCCCCTTGGTGCAGGGATCAATAAACAGGGGGCATAGATTTAAGGTAAGGGGCAGGAGGTTTAAAGGGGATGTGAGGAAGAATTTCTTCACCCAGAGGGTGGTGGGAATCTGGAACTCACTGCCTGAAAGGATGGTAGAGACAGAAACCCTCATAATATTTAAGAAGTATTTGGATGTGCACTTGCGATGCCATGGCATACAAGGCTATGGGCCTAGTGCTGGAAAATGGGATTAGAATAGTTAGGCACTTGTTTGACCGGTGCAGACTCAATGGGCCGAAGGGCCTTTTTCTGTGCTGTAGACCTCTATGACTCTATAGGTGTATGGATGCAAATAAAGAGTAAGATTAGAACGCATGATTGAGGAGAAAGAGGACAAGGGAAAATGGAATGGGGTAGAAAAGGAAGGGAGAGGAAGCAAGAGGGCAAGGAGGGGGATAGGAGAGAAAAAAAAGAATGAAGGGTGGAGACAGTGGGGGTAGAATGCAAAGTAGTGAAAAAAGCCACGAGAATTAGTGTGTACAAGAAAGACAAATGGCATGCAATAATGGAGAGAGGTAGACATGGCAAAAAGCATGTGTAAAATACAAAGACCGCACAAGAAACAGATAACACATGCAAGGCAGAGACTATCAAATTTCACAGATCACATTTCTGTTCTGAGTAAAGCTCTGACCCATGTTCGAGCTTTTCTCAAAGTAGCACATCACCGAAAACATATCAGTAAATTTATTTGCAAAAGATATTAAAGTATTTTAGATTATCTTATTAAAAAAAATCAACTCCTCTGTATTAATAGCTTCTTACCCTCTACTAATAGATTCCAAAAACTCAGCATTTGTAGGATCTGTGTAGGTTCGGAGTTCTCCATCATCCAGACTGAAGCCATTTTTCCACAGTTTCAGCAAAATCTGAACCTATCAAAAATTACGTAAAAATTCCACACAGGTTAATTGGAAAATAACACAGGAAACATACAATATCCAATTAATAAAAAATTCCCTTCATCAAGATCTCTTTTTATTTAAATAAAATCAGTAAAAATAACTTGGATTAGCTTTTGTTTCTTTCATAGTAAAATCTAACCAGATAACAAACATGAATTCAACAACTAAATTAAATCTAAATGGACCAAGCCATTTTACTCCTCATTCCTTTGCAAATGAAATGCTTAGCTGCTTAACTTTTAAACGGATCAAGCATTTAAATAATTCAGAGTTCATTCACCTAATATATTCCTTTATACTGTATTAAAATGGTATGAGGTGGACAATTTTAAAAATATTCATGAATTAGATGAATGTGAAACATGTCAGGAGCACACAAATATATTCATTCCTATAATTCCCTACGCAGTAAATTCTTGTTAGCAGTTACATCAGGTCACTTTTGCAATCTGCCCTGTTAGAGGTTGGGCAAGGTGATCTACTGTTTCAGCTACCATTGGTATGTGACATCGAAGGGAAGAGCAAATCTTTCTTATAATAATAAATATAGCAGGTTCTTTAATGATGGATCAAACATTAAGAAAAGACAAAACACATTGGCCCAGATTTTGCTGTCAGTGACAAAGGAACAGCATTGCCATCCACCATACTGACAGCTGCCACAAAGATTTGACTGGCTTTCGAGCAGAGACTTCCAGTAATCAGGGACTAGATTTCCAACAGGCTTGGGGGGTTCCATCATACCTTTGGGCTATTTATGTGGATGCAGGAACTGAGTTGATAGGGCTTCTCGCCTGGAGCGGTGAGTAGTCAATTACACTTGTTAAGTCCAAATAAAATAGACTGACTGGGGCCTTATAGCCAACCTTCAGTTTCTTGCATAAGTGGGGGCCAGTTTAGGTGCCTGGAGGTGGGCATCCGGTGCCAGGTCAGGGTGTCAGTTCTAGAGGGCCTCAATACCTGCCTGTATGCAAGGGCTGTCAAAGGCTGCCCTGTGGAGGAATCAACAACCCCTTCCCCCCATATTTGCCTGGCTGCCACATCAATTTTATAATTATAGATGTAAAAAGTTGGAGAGAGTGCCTTCATTTTGAAGCTTCGTCTCTGTTACCTGCCTTCCATTACAGTCTGCTGCACCTCTCAAGTGGATTTCCCTTCCAGCTTTGAAAGCCTGCCCAGTTGCCAGAACCTGTCTCCATGCCAATTAAGGAGGGCCCCAGGAAAATCCCAATGAATGACTGGTTCCCCCCGGGATGGGTTCAGGACCGAGAACCAGTCCCAACTTATGTTTCATTTCAGTTGTCTGTTCCATCATGCTATCCTCTACAATGGATCTGGCAGAACAAGGGATAGAGAGGCTCTTCAAACAGTCAGAGTGAAGAATCCACAGACACACAGGTCTGGATTTAATGCAGCCTTTTGTGGCTGGATCCACTTAATCGCGGGTGAGGTCCCGCTTCAGTCTTCAGGTGGAGGTAAAACCTCCCCTGAATTTGTTGGGGGGAGTTGAGGAAGGGGCTGATACGGGATTCCTGGCTGCCGGTAGCTAGATGTCAATTAGGCTCATTATTTAGCCAATTGGCACCCATTATTCCTGAGCCCACTGCAATTTAGTGGTGGCTTATAGAGCAAGACTTACCTACACCCTCAAAAGTCCGCCAGCCAACCCTAATGTGTTTGCCAGTGGCCTTCTGCAGAGAATCCCTTGTAGTCAGGTACTCTGTACGATGAAGGGACGTGGCCTTTGGTGGTGGTGCTGGGGGGGGGGTTTTGCGCAGAGGTGCTGAAAGCCAACCCACTGCCCTTGCCTCCAACCCACTTCACTCACCTTTGATCACCTTGGCCCACGATGATCTTGGGCTTCTGGTGGGTGCATTGTCGTCAGCAGCCACCACTCCCGCTGGCGCCATGAGAAGCTGCCGGCCTAATTAGCTGGCAGCTCTCTGCAGGAAGCACACTGGGGACCTCAATCGCAGGGAAGGCCCAACTGTAATTCCGTCAGGCCTTCCCCACAGAACTGACAGGGGCTGCCTGCCGGTTCTTGGACCTTTGGGTGAGGCCTCCGTTGGCCTGACAAAATCTCAGCCAGATTCCAAACCAGGAAGTATGAGGCAAGAATTATAAATTAGATCTAAATTAAGTAAAGAAAGCAAAATAAAACTTGGGAAATACAGTTGGGGTTAAGGGAGAGAGATAAAAGAGACAACCTGAAAAAAAAAGTTGCATTTTTAAAATGATTCAGAATATTAATTCTTACATCCTGTTCACGAAAAGCAGGACAAATTCAATGCAGTTAATTATGGTGCCATCAGCCGACTATAAATCTTAAAGTGACAGATGGCATCATTGCCAATGTTATGAAGCAGCACTTACCAATAAACTGCTAACTGATGCTCAGTTTGGCTTCCCAACATCATTGCAGTCTTGATCCACATATGGACAAAATGGAATTTCACAAGTGAGGTGAGAATGACTACACTTGCGTGTGGCACAAAGGAGCCTATATAATCAAAATCAATAGGGATTGGAAGGATCTCTGCTGATATTCCTTAAACTGCGAGGCTGCATGCAAGTCGGTTCCTTTAAGTTACCATGTTGCACAGCCGCGCACAGAAGTTTAGAAGGCCAATGCACTTACAGGCTGCACTACGGAAATAAATTAGAGGGCCCAATGCTCTCAACTGGCTGAAGCCATAATTAATACAAAAGAAGATGGTTGTGGTTGTTGGAAGCCAAACACCTTAGTCCCAGAATGCAGCTCCAGGAGTTCCTCATAGCAATGTCCTATGGCCATGTTGCAGCTGCTTCAACAATGATCATTGAATCATCATGAGGTCAGACATTGAGATGTTGGCTGATGATAGCAATGTTCAGCTTCATTCACAGTTCCTCAGTCAAAAAAGCAGTCAGTGTCCACATGCAGCAAGTCTTGGGAAACACCCATGCTTGGGCTAATAAGTGGCAAATGGCATTTGCGCAACACAAGTGTCAGGCAACGACGATCTCCATTAAAGAGAGTCTAACCACCTCCCCTCAACATCCAACAGCATTACTATTGCTGAATCCCCCATCATCAACATCCTGGGCAATATCATTAACCAGTAACTTATTAATATTATGGCTACAAGAAAAGGTCAGAAGTTGGATATTCTGCAATGGGTGATCGCCTCCTGACTTCCCAAATCCTTTCCACTGCCTAAAAAGCACAAATTTGGAGTGTGATGGAATACTCTCCACTTGCCCGTAGTGCAGCATCTACAACACTAAAGAAGCTCGAAGTCATCCAGGACAAAGCAGCCTGCTTGGCCAGCACCCCATCTACCATCATGAACATTCACTCCCTCTACCACCATTGTAGGAGAGGGAATGTTTAATTTGTGGTTTAGTTCAAGTCAAGTAATTGAAGTATATTAAACAAGTATATTAATGAAGGTGAGGCATAGTGGCATTGTCACTGGACTAGTATTCCAGATACCCAGGGTAATGCTCCGGGGACCCAGGTTCGAACCCCATGGCAGATGATGAAAATTGAATCAGGAATTAAAAGTGTCATGATGACCACAAGACCATTGCTTTAGGGAAGGAAATCTGCCATCCTGAACTGATTTGGCCTACATGTGACTCCAGACCAACAGCAATGTGGTTGAATCTTAATTGCCCTCTGAAATGACGACCTAGCAAGGTCAGATCTAGGGCAAACCTGCGGTCTGTCTGCAAGAAAGACCCAAACCTCCCTGTCGCTTGCCATTTTAACACTCCACCCCTGCTCTCTTGCCCACATGTCTGTCCTTGGCTTGCTGCATTGTTCCAGTGAAGCCCAACGCAAACTGGAAGAACAGCACCTCATCTTCCGACTAGGCACTTTACAGCCTTCCGTGCTGAATATTGAATTCAACAACTTTAGATCTTAAACTCCCTCCCCCATCCCCACCCCCATTTCCGTTTCTTCCCCCTCCCTTTTGTTTTTTCCAATAATTTATATAGATTTTTCTTTTCCCACCTATTTCCATTATTTTTAAATCTATACCTGTAATGCCCTCAGTCTTTCCACCCCACCCCCACTACAGCTGTACTTCAAGTGTCCTGCCATCCATCCTTAATTAGCACATTCTCTTAGATAATATCACCGCCTTTAACACCTCCCTGTTCCTTTGTCTGTAACATCTTTTGATCATCTGTATCACTGCTTGCTTGTCCCTACAACCACCCCACCCCCCACCCCCCACCAACTTCTCTCCCCCCACCGCCCTTAAACCAACTTATATTTCACCCCTCTCCTAACTTCACTCAGTTCTGCTGAAGGGTCATGAGGACTCGAAACGTCAACTCCTTTCTTCTCCGCCGATGCTGCCAGACCTGCTGAGTTTTTCCAGGTAATTTTCTTTTTGTTTTGGATTTCCAGCATCCACAGTAGTTTTTTGTTTTTATCAGATCTAGGGCAATTCGGGATGGGTAACAAATGCCCACATCCCATGAAAGAATAATTTTTAAAAAATTACCTGTGATTTCTGTCTAATTATAGTCAATGAAAGATACTGGTATTACACCATGTGAATCTTTGTCTGTAGCTGCATCCTTACTTGACAAGTGAAATACGCCACGTGGCCCTAGTACACATTTACGGTTTAATTACAGAGCAAGTGCTGTGAAGTCTGTCATGGTTGAGCAGATCCGAGTAGGGAACCGTTATACTTGCTAAACATTAATTATACTTGAGTTAGAAGAAAACAGCTGTGAGTTTTCAAACCTTTAGTCTTAAGTTAGCTCAGTATTTTAACTTGGCAGGAAGTGTTTTAAAAGAGAAGTAGTCACTTCAAAGTATATAACAAACGAATGTATTACATTGGTTCTGTAACCTTGAGAATTAGATTCTGTAATCAGGTTTTCTAACTATGTAGTTCTCTTGACTTTTATTTGTTATGAACATGTATTTCTTGAATGTATTTTGCTGTATCTTGTATGTGTATCCTGTTACCTCAGTTTTAACACATTGGGTGTCTCTATGCCCTGATTTTTGTACACACCTTGCATAGGCTTTATGTCGAAGTAACTTTGTAATTTTGGTATGAGATTAAGGTTGCATACCAAAGGCATCAGCAGTTATCATAAATTCACTTGGTAACAAATGGTTCCTTTAACTAAAATATGTCAGCAGGAATTTCAGCTCTCAAAAACACCTAGAGATACCAAATAAACAGCTGGGACGATGTGGCTAGAGTATTAATCATTAGAAAGTGACAACACACATCCTCTTATCTCAAATAAGCAGTCATACAAATTAACTTGCAGTACCTGGTTATCTTAGTGGAAAGCTATAAACTTAATGGGCAGAATTTTGCCGTCGGCGAGCAGGGGGTGGGGCCTGCTCATTGACGCGTACAATGACACGGGATGACCTCGGGCGGAACCCTCGACGTCATCCCGCCCCATTTAAGATTTCAGGAAGGCGGGCCGGCAGCAAAATCAGCTGCGGGCCCGCCGACCTGTCAATGGTCAATTGAGGCCATTGACAGGATCATTTATACAATTAAAGGACATGCCCATCCAACCTTAAGGTTGGCGGACAGGCCAGGAGCCCCGGCGGCATATAGGTGAAGCATGAAACCTCATCCACGGGCGGGATGAGGTTTCATACAGGGTTTTTAAATTTTTAATAAAGTTATTATGTAAATTATGAACATGCCCCATCTCATGTGACATGGGAATTTTTTTTTCTATTTTTAATATTTTTCACCGTGAAAGCAATCTCCCTAAGGCAGCACTTAGCCTCAGGGAGACGTGCGCTCTTTCGTGTGCATGCGCGAAAGAGCGCACTCTCACTTTTGGGGAATCCCCCCCGCCCGCACAGGAAATGCATAGCACTTCCCGCTGGGCGGGCCTTAATTGGCCCGCCCACATAAAATGGCGGCGGGGCCCGCTTCTCCAGCGGAGATCGTCTCCCCACCCGCTGGAGATTGGGTCAGGCCCGCCTGCCCGACGGGCAGAAAATTCTGCCCAATAACAGGGAAAAGCCGTAATGAGAACACTCCCATAAGTGACTGACATCTTAGAGAACCAGTCATGGGTTAACAGGAAGTGGCATCAGTAAGGTGATCACCGCCCTCGAGACACCAATCGGATACTAATCACGCACCATCTAACCAATCAGGGACTGATTATCTGTTGTTTGGACTAGAGCTCAGAGATGTCACTGATCATGCACAGAGGTAGTGGCTAATAAGAGCTAATAAGCAGCAACTTTAGCAGCCAGGAGCACAGCATGAAGAAGCAAGAAAATAAACTATGGTCAACAGAACGCCTCAAGGGATAGTGCCGCAGTCAATTGGAAGTCGCGAGCCAGTGCTCCAAAGTGAACTGACTGCTTCCACTGCCTTTGCTAAGTATTACATTTTTAACTTAATAAATTCCGTGAAACTGGTGACAATATGCTCGTCCTGAGCATGGTCTGTAACTAATCTGAACAAAGTATTCAGGACTGTAACTTAACTAAGCTCTCCCAACTCAGTCTAACAATTATAATTGATTTAAATCTTACAATTAAGTTAAAGAGTATCCCAGATCATACCCCATCGCAACATGGCTGCAGTAGGTACCATCTGCAAGATGGACTACAGCACTGCCCAATCTGCAGTCTCCACCACCTACAAGGGCAGCAGGCACATGGGAACGTCACCACATCTAAATTTTGCTCCAAGGCACACCATCTAGACTTGGAAATATATTGCTGTTCTTCCATTGTGACAGGGGCAGAATCCTGGAATTCACTATGTAACAACAGTAACTGTACCTTCATCACCCAGACTGCAGTGGTTCAAGAAGGCAGCTTACCACCACCTTCTCAAAAGTCAATTAGAGGTGGGATGGGCAATAAATACTTGCCTTGCCAGTGATGCCCACATCCTGTGAACGAATTAAAGAAATCTACTTTTCCCTCACTTCTTCAGTTGAGAAGTGAGGAAAACACCATTCTGAGAAATAAAATTCTATCTGGAAAATATGTCTATAACCTTCATTCTATACAGAGTACAAGGTACACACTGTATATCTGTTGATAACTGCAGGCACAAATGATGCAGGGAAAATCCCTGAATGGGGAAAAATAGCAGAAACTGGTTCAAGGAATGGAATACAGTTTTGCTGCAGACAATCCTTACGGCTTTTTTTCCCACCAGCCAGTTCTTGCCATTAGTTATATATGAATTGTATGCCGGTGGTGGGCATTAACTGGGGGTTCACTTGTGTCTCCATAAATAAACACAGATTGAAACTGTAATTGATGGATTAGGAAGAGTGTGATTGTAATGGAAATACTTATAGATGTGTGTATAGATTGGCTCTAGTTCTATCCTTTAGCAACTCGCTTTCTGGAATATTAACACTCAAAACTTACATCGAGGTTAGAATCTTGTTTTTTATCTTGTGAAACATATTCAGATTGTTCTAGCGATGATGCTCCCAGTCGGTATCCACCACCAGTGAATGGCTACAAAATAAATCAGAAGCAAATACTAACACCTTTATCAGAGTTGTTCTGCATTCGTACAAAGTAGTGGGACATTTAAAAGACCAGAAGGTATTTCACACTACAATGAGCTGGGAATTTGTGGTCAGTGGTGAAGCAATGGCAATCGCCGTTGATCTCAAAGAAAGTTGTCCACAAAGATCTAATCATCTTTGTGGCATGAATTTCCACTTTCCCAACAGCAGTTTAAATCTGGCACCAAGTCAAGGGATCTCCAGGCCCCAAGCACCAGTGATGTCAGCAAGCAGGGTAAATAGCCAATCTCATTGAAGTATTCTCAGAGTTAAAAGCACTTTATCCCTAGAAACTAAAATATTATAAACAAACATGTAAAAAAAAAATTAAAATGTAGAATTTTATCATAATGGAGAAATTTGACATGCCACAATATGAAATTAGGTTTTCAGGGCTATTGAGCAGTAATTATGAACTTAGTATGCTGTTAATAACCCAGTTACATCTCATTCAACAAGGTGTAGCTTTTTCCAAGGGCTTTTACAGCAGGACTAACAGCGTAAAAGTGGAAATTTTCATTAAATTTGCTGATTGCTTTGGCATTGCAGTTAGAGGGCGGGGGGGGAAACCACTTTCCTTAAGCATACTTACTCATCATGAAGTGCTTTGGGATATTAAAGTCAAGTGCAAATCACAGAGTTCACTTGTAAAAATAAGAATCAGTTGGGTTTGGGAATCAACCTGTCAGGTGGTAAAGTTTCTGAATGAAATTTTGCAAGAACCCTTCAGGGCTGCCTCTCCTTCTTCCACCACCTACTCCCCTTACATGTTAGATACTGTGGTGAATACATTATTTCTTCATTAGTGTTTAGGTATTTTCCATAGAGGGTAAGAAAAACTCTTTAAAAACTTTCAGAATTTATTTTAACGTACTACACATTTGTTAATTAAGTTTTACATATACCTTTAATAAAATGACAATGGACCATTCATATCCATAGTTTGGACAAATATTGTCCAGATTTTCTCCCAAAACTTTAATAGGAAGATTCCTTGCACAATAAATCACTACCCTGTTGTGCACCCTAACATTTCATCTCCTTTGCTTGTTGCATATCACTAGATGCTGTTTCTTTCCTTATCTGTATCGTACTTGAGATTGTGTGAATATTAATGTGGCATAGGTTTAAAACTAGAATTTGGAGACTTGCTACGTGCCAGTATCTATTATCCACCAAGAAAGGTCCCCACAATTATGGTAGGTAATGGTGGTTCTAATGAATTTTACCTGTGTTAAAAATTTACTTTCCTACTTTAAGAAAAAGCACTGTGACTTTCCAAAAGAGCAAAAAACAAGACCATTGAATTCACAATGTTTCTATCGGCGTTTCCCCATTCGCTTACCACAGCACTGTTTGTCTCTCCTACACCTCCTGTCCAGTGATCCACCGGAACTGCTCCATGTTCCTTAGCTCCCTTAAAAAGATCATCCACAATTTCATTTAGGTTCTTTTTCTTTGGAGGTCCAACTATCTGCTGGCCACTGTGTTCAGAACCACCTGCATAAAAGCTTGAAAAATTAATGTACAGTGAGTGAAACCAGTGCTTTACTTTACAAACAAAACTAAAGTACACTAACAAGTAACCATTTTTATTATCACATTTGCTCTTGCTCTCTAAGCAGAGAGTGCACAATTTTTTAAACACAGAGTATTCCTTCCATGAAATAATTCATCAGGGAAAAAAATAGATATTTGACAGCTTCTAAATCCAATTCAATCTCTAACTAAGAACTTGATGTATTCTACAAAATACAAAGAAATATACTTAACCAGCTCCAACAATCCTTCAGTGGGTGAATGCATTGCTTGCTTTTCAACTGAGCCGTACAAGTAATAAAGAAAGAGGAAGACAGATTTATAAAAAAACTAGCAATTAGAAATTGCCTTATGCCCTGAGGATTTCATAAGTGTTTTCCAACATTTACTTTTGAAATGTAGACATTGTTATAATATTGACTAATGCAGCAGGCAATTTGCACCCAGTAAGGTCTCACAAACAGCAAATGAATAAATGACTGGTTAATCTGATTTAGATAGTGTTGGCTGAGGGAGGAATGGTGGTCAGGATGCTGAGAGAAGTGCCTCCCTCTTGAGCACTGCCACAAGCTCTTTCACATCAACCTGCAGATAAATTTTCTTTCCATACTAATAAAGCACTGTACCGCTGGCATAGGCCCGCAGCTGATTTTGTTTTGTGGCTCATAGTCTGCTGTGGTTTCTGTAACTTTGATTGAAGGGAAAGTAATGGATGGCTACTCATATTGTTGCTCTGGCTATTCTGGATGGTACTTCATGGATTATGGGCAGGCTAGAGACCTGATAACCGCGTTGCTACTGGCTGCACAAACTAAGACCTTGTTTGTTGTCATGCAACAGAGAAAGATATTTTGGCAAGAGGCAAGTCATGTTTTGCTATGTCTGTTATTTTCTCAATACAGCCATCTGCTGAAACCTAGACGTGGTAGGAACAATTTTGGTCATAACTCTGTCTTGCCTTATGAAATGGTACTGATATCTACTGCAGCCTTTTGCAAGCAAAAATTTTGGATAAAAATTCAATTAGAATTATACTCTACTCAATTCTATTAGTTAGCTCTCTAGAAATAGTCTAGGATCAGAGGACATAATCTCAGAGTAAGTGGGTGCCCATTTAAAATACAAATGAGGAGGAATTTCTTCTCTCAGAGGGTAGTGAATCTGTGGAATTCTTTACCGCAGAGGGCTGTAGAGGCTGGGTGGTTAAGTAGATTCAAGGCTGATAAAGACAGATTTTTAATCAGTAAGGGAATCAAGGGTTATGGGGAAAAGGCAGGAGAGTGGAGTTGAGGATTATCAAATCATCTATGATCTTATTGAATGGCGGAGCAGACATGATGGGCCGAATGGCCTACTTCTGCTCCTACATCTTTTGGTCTTATTATGGTTATGGTCAATCTATCTTGACATGATTCTGAAATCCAACAGTTGATTGACCTTATGGAAAATGAAACATGATCTTTATTTTATGATTAAGTCAGATTATCCAGAGAAGAATTATTTTTTGACACTCGAGATTATCTTAGTGCAAGTGGAACAGGTTCCAATCTGTCAGAAATGTCAAAAGTCCTTACCGTTGACCCTCATCAGCCGCACTGTTACTTTGTTCGTTCTTCTTCAGGTCTTTCAAGGATGATATTCTGGGAGTACCAGTGCTAGAAGGGAAAAAAAGTATCCACTGCTTGGATTACTAGGATAAAAGATTTAAACAATCACTGATGTAAATTTCCAGTCTGTACTTGAACTAATGCCCACTAATTAAACAACGTAACTTAAACTTTAAACTCTCTAAATGAATTAATGAGCTATTAGTGCTCACAGAAGTATATCCCCAAATCCTGGTAGCCATGCCTTCAACTGTCTAGGCCCTAAGCTGTGAAATCCTCACTCTAAACCTCTGTCTATTGACCTGTTTTCTCCTCCCTCTATAAATATCCTTGAAATCCACCTCTTGGACCAGGCTCTTAGTCACTTCTCCTGCTATCTCCTTCTTTGACCTGGGGTGGAATTTTATGCCAGCGGTATTTTATGGTCCCGCTGAAATCAATGGACTTTTGAGCGATTTGCCACATTTTATGGCCCTGCCCCCGCCACGACGAGGCTGTAAAATTCCGGCCCTAGTGTCAATTTTTGTCTGATTACATTTTTGTGATGTGCCTTAGTGCTAACAAATGCATGAAGTTGTTGACAGTTTCCAAGGACTTTAGAATATATATTGATGTGCAAGATGTTGGCAGAATTGATGCACTCGAGCACAGTGTCTGACTTTAACTAACAATGATCTCACTTGTTGGCAACTTTTACATTCCACCAATGTTTTCCAAATGTCCAACGTCTCTATTTGAGCATAAAGATCATACATGGAGACAAGAAGGCAGCAGGAAAGATTGGTAAACTGTAACCATGGAGAAATTGTGCAAGAGCAGATATCCATAATTGGGCTGACAAAACATGGTTAAACAGCTGTACAAGAATCTAAGCTGCGGTTATAGGAATTAAACTATGAAAATAGATTTTCTTCCAAAAACTCATCCAGAAATGATCGGTGATTAGTGTTTTACCAGGAAAAATCCCTTTGAAATACACTATCATGTTAAAATTGGTCATATTAATTACTTGCTTGAAATATACTGTTTATGAATAACTGATACATACAGATGCAATATTGTAGAAAGCTTCCATAAACTTAGTGGGTAATATTTTGTTCTATTAATTAGTCTACACAGCTTACGGTGCACACAAATGATATGGAGTTGTATATGATAGCAATTTGAGGGAAGGCTTAAGCAATAGGAAAAGACAAGTCAAATACAAGGATCCAGATAGTTTGGGAAGCGGAGTAGTTGACTTGTAAATGGCATTTTATTTGGACAAATGCATGGTAATGATACTAGGAAATGCATAGGTGGGAATATAAAGTTAATAGATCTTTGATACAGGATACAACACAAGGGAAGGATCTGGGGGCATTGTTGGATAGCTCAGTGAGACCAATAGAACAGTGAGTGGCAGCAAGAAAGAAAGCTAAATTGTACTTGGGAAAAGAGCAAAAATCCTTGAAGGGGTCAATGAGTTTGGACAAGGAACTGATAACACCACACAGAGTTCAGTATAGAATTCTGTCCAGCTTACTATACCAAGGATATCCAGGCATTGGGAACAGTGCAGGAAATAGCAATCAAACTGATCATCTGTTAAGACAATCAGGTCAGCGGTGTGGAAAGCATCAACAATACTGGCTACATGTAGCTAGAAATGGATTCAAAATTTCACTTGAAGCATTAGGGAATATAAAATCTACCTGAACTTTTGAGGGGGAGGAAATCATTCTTACGGATTTGAACATCAGCCACAGCCCTCTGTTAGCTTTCAGCCTCGTAACTCACTCCCATACGTATGCAATCCAAAACCTAGATACTTAGAAACTGTACTTTAATGATACAAATGGAAAATAACCCTCAGTTTATATCTTGCATAATGAAAAGTGCTACTGAAACTATCAGGTCACCTACAGCTTAGGGTATTGGCAGTTCTTTTAATGACAATACTGAACTACTGAATGAAGCAATTAAGTTAGAAGGATGGAAATAAACATATCCAACTAGACTAGCTATACCATTACTGACTGTTTAAATGGTAAGCCCACATACATCAAGAGACAAAGCATTTTACTTCAATTACATCCAGAAAATACTTTGTCTTGCCCAAATACTTAAAACAACTACTGCTAAAATCTTTCCAGCAATCAAAAGGTTAATAATCTAAAACAAGCAAGGTAATTCCTAATATAAATGTCCCAATCAACAAAGATAACAGGATGGCCTCTGATTTTCCCCAGATTTTTGCGCTCACAGAAGCAAGCTTTGATATACAACACATGGATTTGTGTGCAGGAATAATAAATGGCCAGAATTTGGTACTAAGTAATGGCGTGTCTAATATAGATGCAGAAATTAGTACATAAATTGTCCAGCAATTTGTGGCGAGGTAATGTGTTGCAAATTGTCATGAATTGTTGTTAGCCTTGCAAAATGGAAGCTCAGCATCAATTTCATTGTAAGTTTCAAGATACTGATGCATTCAGGCAGTAATTGTCAATTAAACTTGCTATAGAAAGCTAAGGCTGGTACTTATTAGCACAAGTAAGCTTTTAATAACAAGATTGATGTTTCTGCAATGCCATTCAGCCTCTATTGCTCAGAAAGGGTACTGCTGAAAATGAGGTCCCATTCCTGCACACTGTAAATTGTTCTCAGCAATTTAAAATTTGACAAAAACTTGCACACAAGCACACTGAGTATGTATTTGCTTATAGTATTTCTGACAGCATAAGTGACAGCTTTGGCAAGTTGCTCCTGACTCAAGATGTTTAAGTTTTGACTTTTGTTAACATGGTGTGTGTTGTTATGGACAGAGGGGAGATGGTAGAATGATTCCCCCTTTTTCCACCTCTTGACTGACTGAAGATAGAGATGTTTTAGAAGAAAAGCGTTTTAGCCCGAGTGCTGTAACTCACAAGAACACACAAATGACAGGTTTTCTCGTAAGGTTTTTAAAAAGGATAAATGTTTATTATTCAACACCCAAAATATATTCGCAACAGCACCCATTCACAGACAGATAGACAGACAGACACACACACACAAGAAAAGTGATTACAAAAGAGGTAACATGCATTTAGGTCTTAAAAGTTCAAAAATTCACTGTCACACTTGCTTGCTTCAAGGTGATGTCTTGACGTTGCAGGCCTGTGATTCCCATTTTGGTCCACTGAAGAAATTGAGGTTGGAGGTTTATGAAGATGGATTTGCAGTGGCAGATTTCTCTGGCTTCACTCCAGGTGGGGTGTCAAACCTTGTTTGGTTCCTCAAATGGGTAGATTTGGCCAGCCCGAATTCTCTGCCTCCTGATGGATTTTAGGCAGGGTCCTGTTCCTTCGGTGGTCTGGAACTCTTCTTCTTTCTTTCTTTCTGCCGCCTGCTCCCCAAAAATGTGTCTTATAAAATGTCCTTTAGCAGAAACCTGGTTTCTGTCAATTGACCACAGTATCTGTTTTTTCATTGTCCCCACAAAAGGTCTCTGACATCTTGGCCATTGATATACGATGGTGTTCAAATTTAACCCAATTACATATCCTTGTGATAGAAAGCGATTCTTCTCACGCTCATTCTTTGGAATTCCATTCCAAAGCCAAGAAGGCTGCAAGTCCATTGTGAACAAGTTTCTGTAACTATTTGAATAATGGAAGCCATTAATCCACAGGAAAGGTTTGTTGCATTTTAATGCCTTCTCAATGAAATATCCCAGAAAGTCACTTACATTTTAATGTAATGTCCAGACATGCAGGCTAGCTTCCAGGGTCTTGTGTAGTTTCACGTATATTGACAGAAAAGAAAAAAAGTCACCTGACCTCGCAGCTCCATTTTGTTTCAAAAGCAGAGTGTCCATCCTTCATTTTTAGTGTTCAGTTTTCATAAATCTGTGAGTCTATATTGCATGAGTGTGACAGTGTGTGAATGTCTACTGTGTGTTTATTTTTTCCTAATGTCCCAGAAGTTCCCTACTTCTATTAGGAGAATACATAATCTAAGTGAATATGCATAACAAAGACACTTTTACTACGTGGTTCCACCTCCCATTTTTAATCCTCTATTTTATAGTGTTCATCTGAAAGCATGTTTATTCATCTCTGTGATTAAAGTATAATAATTTTCAGAATATATTTCTGGTTTATTGTGAAGTAGGTTAATGTTGGGTCTGTGTGTGATTTCATTACATTTGGAGTCAAGTAGACTGCAAGTTTGAAATCATCAAAAGAAGCTAGGTGCTTCACATGCTAATGAATAAACATGGATGTTGGCATAGCATGTAAGGTGTGAAGGGAATTTGAATTTTTAGATAAATGAAGAGATTTGGATTTCAAATTTGGATTTACAGCGAGAGTGTGTGAGAGAAACTGCAGGGTCATTTACAGTGAGAGAGTGAGAGAGAAACAGCGTGATCGTTTTCAGTGAGAGAGTGTGAGAGAGAAACAGAGTGGTCATTTCCGGTGAGAGAAACAGTGTGGTCATTTACAACGAGAGAGCGCGAGAGAAACAACGGGGTCATTTACAGCGAGAGAAACAGCGGGGTCATTTACAGGGAGCGAGTGCGAGAGGAGTGGGGCCTTTAACAGTGAGAGAGTATGAGAGAAACAGCATGGTCATTTACAGCGAGAGAGTGAGAGAGGAGCGGGGCCACATATACCGAGAGAGTGTGAGAGAAACAGCGTGGTCATTTACAGGGAGCGAGTGCGAGAGGAGTGTGAGACCATTAAAGAGTGCAAGAGGGAAAAGAGCGTGGAGAGCAGCTGATTGGTGAGTATTTCTAGTCTTTAAAACAAAAGTAAGGTCTTTAGTTTGTGTTTAGATCTCTCATCTTTTTTTCTTTTTCTTAAAGGTAACTTGTTAAGAATTAGATCAATACTGGTGTGTATAAAAAAATTACAATAAAGTGTAAAGAGTGTGGATACTAGAGTAATTAATTAATAAATTGAATAAAATAAATACGAAGATAGTGGATGAACTGGTAGTAATCTTCCAAGAATCCAAAGAAAGCAATGGCAGGACGGGTGATGTGTTGCTACTGCAACACATGGGAACTGCTGGACGTCAAGGTGATCCAGAGCGAACACATCTGTACCAAGTGTTTGCAGCTCGAGGAACTTCGGATCTGAGTTAAGGAACTGGAGTCTGAGCTGCAGACATTGCACCACATGAGCCGGGGGAGAAGTTACCTGGACACTTTGCTCCAGGAGGCAGTCACGCCCCTCAGATTACGTAATTCAAATTTGGTCTGTGGTCAGGGACAGGAGGGTGTGGCTGCAGGTGAAGCAGGTTTGGGGACCCAAGGGATAGCATTCGAGGAGACTCAGCTCCTGCAACTGTCCAACAGTTACAAGGTTCTTGCAAGCTGTGTGGACGAAAGCGGGGGCTGCAGGGAGGATAAGCAAACTGACCACGGCATGGAGCCATTCAAGTGTGGGGAGGAAATGGTAATGTAGTAGTGGTAGGAGACAGTATAATTAGGGGGATAGATACTGTTCTCTGCAGCCGTGAGTGTGAGTCCCGAAGGCTGTGTTGCCTGCTTGGTGCCAGGGTCAAGGACATTTCCTCAGGGCTGGAGAGGAGGGGAGGGATCCAGTTGTCGTTGTCCATGTTGGTGCCAATGATTTTGATAGGACTAGAAAGGAGGTTCTGCTGAAAGAATTTGAACAGTTAGGAGCTAAATTTAAAAGCAGAACCTCTAAGGTAATAATTCTGGGATTGCTACCTGAGCCAAGGGCAAACTGGCATAGGGTAAATAAAGTCAAGGAGTTAAACGCATGGCTCAGAGATTGGTGTGGGAGGAATTAACCAACCATGGTTAACCAAGGAAATTAAGGGCGCTGGTACCAGTACTGAGGTAGACGGAAGCTGTTCCAGTGGGACAGGCTTCACTTGAACCGTGCCGGGGCTAGCGAACCAAACAACTGGGGCTGTAGAGAGGGCTTTAAACTAAATAGAGAGGGGGCGGCAGGGGGGGGGTTCTGGAAAGGGGATACGTAGGCTTACAAAGCAAAAGGACATGGCAGCCTTGCAAGGCAGCTATTTAGGTAATGATACCCAGAGTATGACAGGAAGGGACAGAGTGTACAAACATTAAAAAAAAGCAGCAAATAGGGTCAAAGGGGGAAAAACTGGTAAAAAGGCAATATTAATGGCTCTTTACTTAAATGCACATAGCATTCGGAACAAAATAAATGAATTAACAGCACGAATAGCAGTTAATGGATATGATCTTATGGCCATTACGGAGACATGGTTACAAGGAAATCAAAGCTGGGAACTAAATATTCAGGGGTATGTGACTTTTCGAAAGGACAGGCAGGAAGGAAAGGGCGGCGGGGTAGCTTTGTTAGTACGAAATGGAATAAGTATGATAACAAGAAAGGATCTTGGGTCGGAAGATGTAGAATCCATATCAGTGGAGGTCAGAAATAACAAGGAGAAGATGACACTGGTGGGAGTAGTCTTGGTCCCCTGACAGTAGCTATACTGCAGAACAGAGAATAAATTAGGAGATAATGAAGGCATGTAAAAAAGGCAGTACATTAATCATGGGTGACTTTAATCTTCACGTAGATTGGGAAAATCAAATTGGCAGAGGTAGACATGAGCAAGAATTCATTGACATAGTATTCGGGACAGTTTCCTAGAACAATATGTTGTGAATCCAACCAGGAATCAGGCTACTTAGGATCTGGTAATGTGTGATGAGGCAGGTTTAATAAAGGATCCCCTAGGAAACAGTGACCATTATATGGTAGAATTTAGCATTCAGTTTGAGAGTGAGAAACTTGAGTCGTAAACAACTGTGCTAAACTTAAAAAAGGGTAATGACAATGGAATGAGGGCAGAGTTGGCCAGAGTGGACTGGGAAAGCAGTTTAGCAGAAAAGACGGTTGATGAACAATGGCAGACATTTAAGAAAATTGTTCATGACTCTCAACAAAGATATATCCCAGTGAGGAAGAAGGGTTCAAGGAAGGGAATAAACCAACCATGGTTAACCAAGGAAGTTAAGAATAGTATAAAAATGAAAGAAAAAACATACAATGTAGCAAAGGTTAGTGGTAAGCTAGAGGATTGGGAAAGTTTTAAAAACCAACAAAAGATGACCAAAAAAAAGGGGGAGAAAATAAACTTTGAGGGTAAACAGCAAGTAATATAAAAATGGACAATAACAGCTTCTTTAAATATATAAAAAGGAAGAGAAAGACCGAAGTGAACATTGACAATGAGGCTGGTAAAATAATAATGGGGAACCAGGAAAGGGCAGAGGAGTTGAATAAATACTTAGTTTCAGTCCTCACGGTAGAAGATACTAATAGCATTCCAAAAATACTAAAGAATCAACGGGCAAAAAGGGGTGAGGAAATAAATACAATAACTATCGCTAGAGAAAAAGTACTAGGGAAAATAATGGGGCTAAAGGCCGATAAGTCCCCTGGGTTGCATCCTAGGATATTAGAGGAAGTAGGTACGAAGATAGTGGATTCACTGGTAGTAATCTGCTAAGAATTCTTAGATTCTGGAAAAGCTCCAGAGGATTGGAGAACAGCCAATGTAACATCCTTATTCAAAAAGGGAGGGAGACAAAATTAGATAGCTATCGGCCAGTTAGCTTAACGTATGTCATTGGGAAAATGTTACAGTCTATTATAAAGGATGTAATAGCAGAGCATTTAGAAATACATAATCTAATCAAGCAGAGTCAGCATAGCTTCATGAAGGGGAAATCTTGCCAAACAAATGTATTAGAATTCTTTGAGGAGGTAACAAGCAGGATAGATAAAGGGGAACCAGTAGATGTAATATATTTGGATTTCCAAAAAGCGTTCGATAAAGTACCACACATAAGGCTACTTAAAAGATAAGAGCCCATGGTGTTGGGTTAGTGTATTTGCATGGATAGAAGATTGGCTAACTAATAGAAGACAGAGAGTTGGGATATGGCAGACATTTTTGGGATGGCAACCTGTAACTAGTGGAGTGCCACAGGGATCAGTGCTGGGGCCTCAAATATTTACTATATATATTAATGACTTAGATGAGGGAAGCGAATGTGCTATCACCAAGTTTGCGGATGACACAAAAATAGGTGAGAAGGCAAGTGGTGAGGATGACACAAGGAATCTGCAGAGGGATATAGATGGGTTAAGTGAGTGGGTAAAAACTTGGCAGATGGAATATATGGCGGAATTTTCCGACAATTGCACTAAATGTGGTAGCGGGCGGATAAAATGGAGTCCAACCCTCCACCGAAAATGGTGGGTTTTTGCGCCGTATCATCCTGAGCCTGCCTTATTATTTATTCACTCCACACTTAGAATACTGTGAATAATTTTGGTCCCTTTATCTAAGGAAAGATATACTGGCATTGGAGGCAATCCAGAAAAGATTCACTAGGTTGATCCCGGGTATGGAGGGATTTTCTTATGAGGAGAGGTTGAGTAAGTTGGGCCTGTACTCATTGGAGCTTAGAAGAATGAGAGGCGACCTTATTAAAACATATAAGATTTTTAGGGGGCTTGACAGGGTAGATGCTGAGAGGTTGTTTTCCCTTGTGGGAGATTCTAGGACCAGATGGCATAATCTCAGAGTAAGGAAGTGGCCACTTGAAACAGAGATGAGGAAGTGTGAATCTGTGGGATTCTTTTCCGCAGAGGGCTGTAGAGGCTGGGTTGTTAAGTATATTCAAGGCTGAGCTAGACAGATTTTTAATTACTAAGGGAATCAAGGGTTATGGTTAAAAGGCAGGAAAGTGGAGTTGAGGATTATCAAATCACCCATCATCTCACTGAATGGCGGAGCAGACTCAATGGGCCGAATGGCCTACTTCTGCTCCGAAATCTTATGGTCAACGGGATCTTAGTCTGTTTACAACTAGCCAGATAAGCAAGGCTAAGGAATGTGTTTATTTTTCCCAAAGTTTATTGACAATATATTGGCAACATGAAAGTTTTTATATTATGAGGAAGATACAGTTTCAAAGACAAATGGAATTTACATATTAAGAGAGAAACATATAAAGGAGAATGAAAGGCCATGTGTCAGAAGGCTATGTAAGATCTAACAGGTGTGTGAGAAATAGCCTAAATGAAGCCTCCAGCATTTGTGCTTAAGCCCGCTATATAATGAAACTGAAGTTGGGGAAAAGCCATTTGGAATTCCACTGTCAAGTGGTTATTGTATTAACTTGCTGATTCTGTTTTAAATCTAAAATCTATTCTGGACTGTTGCCTTAAAGGGAGTGTAACTGGGGATCAGGTTAATTCCCAATTTTAGGAGTTATTATAGTAGTAAGTAATTGTAGTCTTATGCCTGTTGCTTGAAATCTTTTATATTTTGTTAATGAATATTTTAATTTAATTTTTAAAATCTCTAAAGGTCTTGGTGGACTTATTACTTCTGAATTCAGTGCATACATCTCATAATAGATAAATTGCAAAACCACCCTGATAGCGCGACCAAGTTTCCCCTGTGGATTTGGTCCACCAGACACACATCATCTGCCACATCATAACATCTTGAACAAAGAGATTGTACAGGTCGCACATTATCCATGGCTATGATCAATATCTAACAAAAATTATAATCTAATAGTAGGGGGCTTTTCTTTAAAACTTTTTCCAATCCAAAATGCACTTTTATGTGTCTGCAATGTGATTCACCCAATGACAGGGCATTTTTTTAAACATAACTGAGCATAGATGTCTCACAAAATTGATAGGATCGAATCGGCAGAGAACCACTTTATGAAACACAGCAAAAAAAATGTTCAAATGAAGCAGATTTAGTAGGACAATAATTATAACTGGACTGCTAACAAATCAGTGCTCAGGGCAATTTCTTCTCCAGAGTCAACAAAAGATCATTAGTTAAAGCTAGGTAACATTCAAATCTGGATACTTTTTTTCAACATGAAAAATTGTTGTTCAGGCCACCAAATTATAAATATATAATTATAAATGTAGAAATAGATTGGACTGTTGCAATAAAGAGAAAAAACTCAAACCAAAAGAGGACTGCAAAAGCCAACGAAAATTTTACAAAGCAGAAGTTTTAAAGAAAACTAAATATATCTTAAAATACTTCTGATATTTCTTACCTACGAACCGCAGGTTTGCAATTAGTACTATTATTAAACTTTGGTGCCTCCTGATGAACCAGTTGATCTTCACCCTCGTTCTCATAAAAATTAGCCATTGCCAGCTAGATAAGAAAACAAGATAAAATTATCTAGAAAGGTGCTGTTAGCCTCTAAACAACATGGTACAAATAGATTTTGCTGAAATCAATAGATAGAATATACCTGGAAATTGTGTTTCCTTATACTACATTGAAAACCCCACAAAATATAAGCTTTTTCTCAAAGTACATCCCAGTTACAATAAATGATAAGCAGCAGAACTATAAATTCCAATACATATGGTTCTTTTAAACAACTAATTCTAACCACACCTTAAAAACAATTAGAATTAATATCACGGAAACATTTACATTCAATATCGTTTGGATAACTGGTTTAAAAATAAACATTTACATTGTTAGAACATCATTCTGGGTAACTGTTACAGGCTTTTTTTAACATTATGATATTTGAAATTAATAAAAAATACTGAAAAATGCTAAAGATATAAACTACAGTAAATCCTCCAGTTAAAGCTACATTTGAAACATACAGAACAGTAAACTTTATGAAGCTTCTCACTTTTGTTTCTGGTTCTCATTCTGGTTTGAATATCAAAAACCTATCAGCTAGTTGATGTTTATGATTTCCTACATAGCATATTTACAATTTGGTCAGATCCTCTAGAAATTATGGAGAGAGGAGAGGAAAACAAGGAGTTAAATGAGTTACAATACTTTTGTACATTTCAGTTAAGCAACAATATTAGCAGATGCTTCACAGCAGGTCACTTACATGCATGTTTAACCAGGGAGCTGCTCATGGACTTTTTGTTAAACATATCAGATATTGTAGGACACTACATTGACTGAGATGACAAAAAAATAGTCACAGCTTTAAAAAACGCCAAGTTCAGGAAGTCACCTTTGCGTTCAGTCTGTAGTCAGTTCCTTTAATTTTAAAAAAAATGCCAGATGCAGTCACAGAAACATTGAGGTAAAACACTTAAGGGATGAGTGTCCTGCAGTCAACATCGTAGTAAAGCAGTCTGGGAAGTGTGTCCTGCAGTCAGCATCGCAACAAAGCATTCTGGGAAGTGTGTCCTGCAGTCAGCATCGCGGTGAAGCAATCTGGGAAGAGTGTCCTGCAGTCAGCATCGCGGTGAAGCAATCTGGGAAGAGTGTCCTGCAGTCAGCATCGTGGTGAAGCAGTCTGGGAAGAGTGTCCTGCAGTCAGATTCGCGGCGAAATAGTCTGGGAAGAGTGTCCTGCAGTCAGCATTGCGGTGAAGCAGTCTGGGAAGAGTGTCCTGCAGTCAGCATCATGGTGAAGCAATCTGGGAAGAGTGTCCTGCAGTCAGCATCGCGGTGAAGCAATCTGGGAAGAGTGTCCTGCAGTCAGCATTGCGGTGAAGCAATCTGGGAAGAGTGTCCTGCAGTCAGCATCATGGTGAAGCAGTCTGGGAAGACTGTCCTGCAGTCAGTTCTCGTTGAAAATAACAAGAGTGACATCTCAAGACAGCGCGAGAGAGATCAGAACCAGTGTGAGTGCGGGGAAGTGTCAAAAAGTGACATCAGCAAAAAGGCGAGAGCTGATTGGTGAGTAGTGGGTAAGTGTTTTTCTCCAGTTTAAAATAGATTAAGCTAAGGAAAGGTAAGAGTTCTAGTTTTTATTTAAAGTACATAAATAATTTAACGGTTTTTTTTAACTGTATTTAACTTAAAGGGCTTTTTTTTAACTAGAGGCATGGCAGGACAGCTTAGCCCCATGTTATGTACAGCCTGAAACATGTGGGAAGTCCTAGACACTCCTTGCGCTCTGACCGACCACATGTGCAGGAAGTGCCACCAGCTGCAGCTACCTGAGCTCCGAGTTTCGGAGCTGGAGGTGCTGAGGTGTATCCGCGAGGCTGAGAATTTCGTGGATAGCACATTTTTAGATGTGGTCACCCCACAGCTTACGGAAGTGCAGACAGAGAGGGAATGGGTGACCATCAGTCAGAAGAAAGGTGTCAGGCAGGCAGTCAGGAAATCCCCAGGGTGCATCTCGCTTGAAAACCATTTTTGTGTGTTGGAAAACGGTGAGAGTGACGGTTCCTCTGGGGAGTGCAGCCATGCTCGTGGCATTGAGAGTGGCTCAGCTGCACGGGTGGTTGGGGGGGGGGGGGGGGGGGGGGGGGAGGAAAAAGAGGGGAAGAGCAATAGTGGTGGGAGACTTGATAGTAGGGGGAACAGAAAGGCGTTTCTGCGGCCGTAGATGTGACTCCAGGATTGTATGTTGCCTCCCTGGTGCCAGGGTCAAGGATGTCACTGACGGCTGCAGGGCATTCTAAAGGGGGAGGGCAAACAGACAGAGATCATGGTACATATTGGTACCAACGACATCGGTTGGAAGAGGGATGAGGTCCTGCAAGCGGAATTTAGGGAGCTAGGAAGCAGATTAAAAAAAAGGACCTCAAAGGTAGTAATCTCTGTATTATTTCCGGTGCCACATGCTAGTGAATATAGACATAGGAGGTTAGTCCAGATGAATGCATGGCTGGAGAAATGGTGCAGGAGGGAGGGCTATAGATTTCTAGGACATTAGGACCGTTTCTAGGGGCGGTGGGACCTGTACAAGGCGGACAGGTTGCACCTGAACCGGAATGGGACCACCATCCTTGCGGGGTGGTTTGCAAGTGCTGTTGGGGAGGGTTTAAACTAACTTGGCAGGGGATGGGATCCTGAGAGGAGGTTCAGCAGGGGGAGGTGCACAGCCAAAATTAGAAGAGAGAGCAAGTGAATCTGGAAGGCATAAAAATTATAGGCCAGTTAAGGCACAAGGGAGTTTGGCAAGGTTGGACGGTATTTATTTTAATGCAAGGAGTCTGACAAATAAGGCAGATGAGTTGAGGGCACAAATTAACACATGGAAGTATGATGTCATTGCTGTCACAGAGACATGGTTGAGAGGGGCAGGATTGGCAGTTCAATATTCCAGGATACAGGGTCTTCAGGTGAGACAGGGAAGGAGGTAAAAGAGGAGGGGGTATCGCAATATTGATCAAGGAATCAATTACAGCAGTAAGGAGGGATGACATCTAAGAAGGCTCCTCAAATGAAGCCATGTGGGTAGAACTTAAAAACAAAAAAGGAGCAACACATTGCTGAGTGTACTACAGGCCCCCAAACAGTCAGAGAGAAAGAGAAGAGCAGATATGTAGGCAAATTTCAGAGAAGTGTAAAAATAATAGCGTAGTAATAGTGGGGGAATTCAACTTCCCCAACATTAACTGGGTCAGTCATCGTGTGATAGGTTTAGAGGGAGCAGAATTCTTAAAATGCATCCAGGAGAGCTTTTTAAGCCAGTACATAGAAGGTCCGACAAGAGAGGGGGCGGTCCTGGACTGAATTTTAGGGAATGAAGCCGGGCAAGTGGTAGAGATATCAGTGGGGGAACATTTTGCAGACAGTGATCATAACTCCATTAGATTCAAGGTTGTTATGGAAAAGGACAAGGATGGGCCAGAAATCAGAGTTCTAAATTGGGGGAAGGCCAATTTTACTAAGATCAGATATGATTTGGCCAGAGTGGACTGGGAGCAGCTACTTTTAGGTAAATCTGCGTCAGAGCTGTTGGACTCATGCAAGAAGGAAATAGGGAGAGTACAGGGCCAACATATTCCAGTGAAGATAAAGGATGGGACCAACAAACCCAGGATGTCGAGGGATATACAGGATTGGATAAAGGGAAAAAGGGAGGCTTATGGCAGATATCGTGGGCTCAAAACAACGGAAGCCCTAGAGGAGCATAGAATGTGTAAGGGGGAACTTAAAAAGGAAATTAGGAGAGCAAAAAAGAGGGCATGAAAAAACATTGGCAGGTAAAATAAAGGAAAATCCAAAGTTATTTTGAGTACATTAAGAGTAAGAGGATAACTAGGGAAAGAGTAGGGCCCATTAAGGACCATAGTGGTAATTTGTGTGCGGAGCCAGAAGATGTAGGTAGGGTTCTAAATGAATACTTTGTATCTGTGTTCACAAGTGAGAGGGACGACGTGGGTATGGAAATCAGGCAGAAGGACTGTGATATAATTGAAGAAATTAGCATAGAAAGGGAGGAGGTTCTAAGTGGTCTGGCAGGTTTAAAAGTAGATAAATCTCCAAGCCCGGATGAAATGTATCCCAGGGAGGAGATAGCATGGGCGCTGGCAATAATTTTCAATACTTTTCTGGCCACATAAGAGGTGCCAAAGGACTGGAAGACAGCCAATGTGGTACCGTTATTCAAGAAGGGAGGAAGGGATAAACCAGGCAACTACAGGCCAGTCGGTCTAACCTCAGTGGTGGGGAAACTATTGGAAGCAATTCTGAGGGACAGAATTAATCTACATTTGGAGAGGCAGGGATTAATCAAGGACAGTCAGCATGGTTTTGTTAAGGGGAGATCATGTCTGACCAATTTGATTGAATTTTTCGAAGAGGTGACCAGGTGTGTAAATGAGGGCAATGCATTTGATGTAGTCTACTTGGACTTCAGCAAGGCTTTTGATAAGGTCCCGCATGGGAGACTGATAACGAAGGTAAGAGCCCATGGGATCCAAGGCAATTTGGCAAATTGGATGCAGAATTGGCCGAATGGCAGGACACAGAGGATGATGGTCGAGGGGTATTTTTGTGACTGGATGCCTTTGTCCAGTGGGGTTCCACAGGGATTGGTGTTGGGTCCCTTGCTGTTTGTGGTGTATATAAACGATTTAGACTTGAATGTAGGAGAGTTGATCAGTAAGTTCACGGATGACACGAAAATTGGTGGAGTGGTAAATAGTGAGGAGGATAGCCTCAGATTACAGGAGGATATTACAAGGCTGGTCAGATGGGCTGATCAATGGCAAATGGAATTGAATCCGGATAAGTGTGAGTTGATGCACTTGGGCAGGGCAAACAAGGCACAGGAATACATGATGAATGGTAGGACCCTGGGAAGTACCGAGGATCAGAGGGACCTTCGTGTGCATGTCCATCTGTCCCTTAAGGTAGTGGGACAGGCAGATAAGGTGGTTAAGAAGGCATATGGGACACTTGCCTTTATTAGCCGAGGCATAGAATATAAGTGCAGGGAGGTTATGCTGGAATTGTATAAAACGCTGGTGAGGCCACAGCTAGAGTATTGCGTGCAATTCTGGAATCCGCATTATAGGAAGGATGTGATTGCACTAGAGAGGGTGCAGAGGAGATTTACCAGGATGTTGCCTGGGCTGGAGAGTTTTAGTTTTGAGGAGAGATTGGATGGACTGGGGTTATTTTCCCTGGAGCAGAGGAGATTGAGGGGGACATGATTAAGGTGTATAAAATTATGAGGGACATAGGGTAGATAGGAAGGAACTTTTCCCTTTGGTGGAGGGATCAATAAACAGGGGGCATAGATTTAAGATAGGGGGCAGGAGGTTTAGAGGGTGCGCGAGGAAGAATTTTTTCACTCAGAGGGTGGCGGGAATCTGGAACTCACTGCCTGGAAGGGTGGTAGAGGCAGAAACTCTCATAAAATTTAATAAATATTTGGATGTGCACTTGCGATGCCATGGCATACAAGGCTATGGGCTTAGTGCTGGAAAATGGGATTAGAATAGTTAGGTACTTGTTTGACCGGTGCAGACTTGATGGGCCGAAGGGCCTTTTTCTGTGCTGTAGACCTCTATGACTTAAGCATTAACAGGAAATCTCATCTTTTAATGCCCAGATGTCAATCAAACAATGTTTTTAGTTTCTGTCAAATACCATGCAGTTCTGTTGTATTTATATTGCCTTACATCTGCCAGACATGTTTGAAAATGCTTTGTGTGTAAGGACCTAATTTGAAGTGCCATAACTGTTTTTGTAAATAAATCTCAGCGTAGACTTCCCTCACATTTTAAAGTCATATTTGAAAAAATCATCCAACAGTGAAATAACAAAAAACATAAACCAAGGGCAACTAAAAATTCTCCAGTCAACTCATTCGCAATAAATATTAACTTTGCTGTGTTTTCTTTTACCAGATCCTCCACAGTATCAGTACAGTGTCTTGGAAAAAAAAATCCTAATTTATCATTTTGTCATTGAAGCATTTTCCATGGAGTGAAAAAGTAGATGAAAGAAAGCCTTATAACACAGATGATTAAATATCTAACCATTATATTATTTTCACCAAACCTAGGTTACAACCATAAAGCAAAATTTGAAAAATTTTAGTAGACGTTTTATTGACTTACTAAATTGAGTCCTGTAACTATTCTATCAAAAAAGGGAGGAGTTTGACATTACAATTTAGTTTATAAATTAGCTTTAACATAGAAATTGTACCAAGAGCTTCAAAATGAGGAAAAGGTGTTGGCAACAAACTTTTGCAGAAGGGTTAGAAGAGGTGACCAAAAGATTAGTTGAAGAGATGTGCTTTGAGAAGGCATTTAAAACTGGGGAGTGAGATAGAAGGGGTAAAGGGTTTGGGGCAGATTTCCACCAAGTTGGACTGAGGCACCTGAAAAGTTTGCCACTAAATGTGGAAGAGAGTAGGGGTGGACAGGAGGCCACAGCAATGGTCATAAAGCAGGAGAAAACTGTGTAATTGAAAACGAGGATTTTGTGTTCAATCCACTGTAGGCAGGTAACCAATAGAGCAATGGGAAGAGAGGTGATGGGCAAATGAGGCTTTGTAAGGCACATCATGCAAGTAGCAGAACATTGGGCAATTTGGAATTTATGGACAGTGATGGTCAAGAAAAACCATTGGAGAATTCTCCCTTTTCCTACATGGAGACTTAAGTGTTGCAGCAGCAGTGAGGCTAACACTGGAATGGAGGCAGATAATGCTGCAGGAGTGGAAATGCAATCTTGGTAGTGGATAGCATATAGAGTTTGAAACTCAGATCTGTGTCTAACAGATTGCTGAGACTGCAAGCTGATTCGATTTCTCACTCAGGTTGAACCAAAGAGGAGAATGTAATCAAAGGTTAGGGTGCAGAGATTTTAGTTGGAGCCAAAAATTATAATTATTCTCCCTGATGTTCAATTGTGGAAATTCTGACTCATCCATAACAATGTCAGACAGAAAATCTTGACAGTATGGAGATGATTATGCAATTGAAGGAATTGGGGGAGAAAGTAGAGTTGGGCATCATCAGTATACAAAAACAGAAAATGCTGGAAAAACTCAGCAGGTCTGACAGCATCTGTGGAGAGAGAAACCGAGTCGATGCCCCGAGTCCGTATGACTTTTTCAGACGTCATACTTCTTCAGTCATACGGACTAGGGGTGTTGACTCTGTTTCTCTCTCCACGGATGCTGTCAGACCTGCTGAGTTTTTTTCCAGCATTTTCTGTTTTGGTTTCAGGTTTCCAGCATCCGCAATATTTTGCTTTTATCATCAGTATACACATTGGAGGTAACTTCATGTCAACAAATAAGTAATTAAAGGATATGAGAAAGAGAAACTGATTTATAGGAAACACCAGAGGTGACAAAGTAGCAACTAGGGGAATCAACGCTAGAGATGTATTGCAACAATGTGGAGTGGATTAATGCATGGGAAGTTGCACATATGTTGATTATACAGGAAAGACAATGGAGGAAGTCTGCATGATTGACCATGTCCAATTCCCCCAGAAGGTTAAGAAGAAATGATGAATCAGGCACAGATGTCATTGGTGACTTTTGCCTGGACAATCCCTATGCTGTGGACAAGGCAGAGCTAAAGGGATTCAAATAGTAATTGTGGGAGAGGTGAGGGCATAGCTGGGAGGTAATGGCATACTCATGGAAGTTGGACAAGTGGAGGAATTAGAGCTTGGGCAGTAGTTGGAAGGGACAGTAAGTTCAAGAGTGAGCTTTGGACAGAGTGCGGTAATAGTTTTTCCAAGGTTACATTAGAGGAAAATTTTAGAAGAATTGAACCATCATTCTAGCAAAAAGAGATCTAGATGAAAAGTCACAAACCTAATACATCAGAGCAGGAGCTCTTCCTGTTGATAACAGTAATTAGTAATGGAGAGAGGTTTGGTGAAGAAGAAAACAAGTAATTTAATTTCATTCTTAAGTTTTGGTTGTTTGACTTTCCTTATAAAATTCTACTATCTAATGTTTATTTAGCATTGATAAAACTGTTTCTATGGGTAAATAAAAATTGTATATCCACATCCTTAAACTTCAGCTAACTAAAGAGGAAAAAAGACACACACACACACATAGGTATACCAATGCATTTAGAAGAAAAATAATGAATGTAGATAGAGGTTCCATTGTATTCAGTCAGATTTACAGTTTTGAATGCATCTCCAAATGTGACATTTTGTCAAATTTCCCTTTTACACTCTCTTGTTACTTGCTTCACATACGTTCAATAAGTGTTAACAAATTTATAATATGAAAACAGAAAATGCTGGAAAAACTCAGGTCTGGCAGCAAATGTTGAGAGAGAAGCAGAGTTAACGTTTCGAATCCAATACAACTCTTCTTAGGAGAGGTATCTACCTCTTAAGAGAGGTAGAAACGTGATGGGTTTTCGAGAAACAAAGTGATTTGTACCTCTCTCCAGTTCTGAAGAAGAGTCTTATTGAACTCAAAATGTTAACTCTGTTTCTCTCTCCACAGATGCTGCCAGGCCCGCTGAGTTTTTCCAGCATTTTCTGTTTATATTTCAGATTTCCAGCATCCGCAGTTTTTTGCTTTTATTTTAATAAACTTATAGCTCTTTTAACTTGTAGTTTCTATGTGAAACATCACAATGCCCTGAACACTGCGTTTTCATTATGAGGAGCAATGTTAAATGCTTAATGCCCAAATTAAAAAATCTAAAGATACAGCGGATTCATATTTAATTCAGTGCTCCAAATTTCATTTGTAATTATATTACAGTAATTAAAAGGTTTCTCGCTGCAGTACAAATGGATGAAACACAAGTTATAAGCCCTCCTAGTCTGGACTAACATTAAATGAAAATTTCAAATTGCACATAAAATCCATTAATTCTAATAATGCACCAAAGTATTGGCTGCCACTTCAGAAGGTTGTATTATTTGGGAATTAGTTCAATATATATATTTTCTATGACATCGTGACTATTATCTACCTATATTTTTTTTAAAATTACATCTGCTTGCATTTCCTGTCAGTATTTCGACTGATATATTCTCATGTTCACGTTTATAATGGAAACTGTGAATGAGATACCAGCCCTGGCAGAAGTGTACAAAAAAAAATGACATATTTACATAGTTTACAAGTAGGAATTTAGAACAGAAATATTAAAATATGAACAAAATATAAAATAAAATGGGGACCAAATTATATTTGCATGCTCTGGACCAAATGACCTGGATTTTGCAGTAAAAATAATGGTGAGGTTTTCACTGCAAAAAGAGTAAATCAGACAGTAACTTATGCTGATTGTACACACATAAACACAGAACTCAGAAAGTTGCTGTCTGATTTGCCCTGCTCCTTCAGAAGCTTTGCTATACCAATACCTCGCCGACAGACTCAGTATTTAAATATGTGTAATGATGATAAGTTTGGGTACTTAAGTGATAGCTAGCCCAGGAAGCCAGAAGATGTTAGAGCTTGTACATTCAAAGTGTAAGTGAATTTTTAATGGCATGATAAGTCTTAAGTACTGCCAAGCAATCTCTCTGCCACTGAAAATTAACTTTTACAAGTGTGGTGTCCCATTCTTTAAGATTTTAATTGTTAGAAATTCTTTTTAAAATGTAAGAATTTAATTAACTTTCTTGACATTTTCATTCTGTCCTTTTATCTCAATCATCTTTTCCTCAATCATCTTTTCCTCTTTTATTTTCCTTTCTGTACATTTAAATTAACTATTATAACTTACATTTCCTGGTTCAAACTCTGCAGCCTGGTTATTAAACAGGGCAGGTTACATAGGCAAACAAGGCCAGGGGAGAATGCTTTGGACAGCAGTATGGGAAGTCCAGGTTACCGCACATGCTGTGGACCTTTAAATCCATAGCTCACATCTTTTAGCCTGGGCAATTTCCCAGCCTGGAAATCAGCCTGACTGATAAGAATGGCTTCCAGTCAGGTATAGAACAATCCGAAGCAGGGAGGTCCAATCCATGAACTGGACGTGGGAGGAAAAATTGTTACCCAACCCAGTGTCTTTGTATGGGACAAGGTCTGATTGGTAGTATCAGGACAGAGATGTGGGTGAAAGCTTGGACATTTGGTGGGGGGAGTGCTCCTACTCCCCCTCCCCGGCCCACGTGGTTTACTATAAAGGCCTCCGAGGTTGTGCTTGCCTCCTTTGAACAACCAGAATTCCCAAAGACTTGAAAGTCTAATAGGCCACAGTTAAACCTGTAAAATAGGTTAAATCAGAGCTACCTGCCTCTTTTAAATATTTAAACTACCAACTTTTCTCCTGAAAGTAGGGAGATTGCCCAACACTTGTCCTCCCTCCTTTGTACCCAGAAATGGGCAGGTTGCAGATTATTACATTTTTTACCTCTGACCTAACCACCTGTATTAAGGTGTTAAAATCCAGTCCAGTATGTCTCAGTGAGGATTCTTCAATTTGATTGCTAAAAGAGTTACACACACCACAGATCCCCTGAAGAATGTGCCACGCTGAACTGGATTTACAATCATCCCAACTTTTGGAGTAAAAGCCCATATAAAGTCTGCAATCAAGTGAAAGTGTAATCAATGGTTGGTGCTCTTTGTTCATTGTTGCAACCCAGGCCATTGTCACTAGTCTCAAACATAAGAAATAGGAGTGGAGTAGGTCATGCATCCCCTGGAGCCTGCTCCGGCATTCAGTAATATCATAGCTGCTGTGATCTTAACCTTAACTCCACTTTCCTGTCTGTTTCCCATAAATCATGACTCCCCTATAGCTCAAAAATCCTTCTATCTCAGCCTTGAACATATTCAATAACTCAGCCTCCACATCTCTGTGGTAGAGAATTTCAAAGATTCACAAACTTCAATAAAGAAATTCCTCACCTACATGGCAACATAGAAAATAGGAGTAGATCATTCGGCCCTTCAAGCCTGCTCTGCCATTCAATATGATCATGGCTGACCCTCTATCTCAACACCATACTCCTGCTCTCTCCACATACCCCTTATTACCTTTAGAAAGCCCCCTTAGAATCTTATACGCTTCCATATGATTATCTCTCATTCTTCTACACTCCAATGAGAGTATGCTCAACCTTTCCTCATAAAACAAACCCTTCATCCTGGAAATCAATCTAGTGAACCTTTGCTGAACTGCTTCCAATGCAAAAATATCCCTCAATAAAAACAAAGTATTGGAAAAACTCAGCTATTCTGGCAGCATCCGGGGAGAGAGAAACAGAGTTAACATTTTGAGTCTATTGTGACTCTTCTTCAGAACTCATGTCAGATGAAGGGCCCAATTTTAACTCTGTGTAAGTGAATTGATTTTGGGTGAGCTAAAATCAGCCCTCAACTTGTTAAAATACAATTTTATGTTATTCCCATATTTTGGCATTGGTCTTTTTTTATTTAATAATACATAACAATTAATTGTATTAATCAACAAACTTCAATTTATGTAATGTGTATTGTGCTATCATTATACTCACACTGGGACAGTAAATCATGTGAAACTAGGCTAACATCTAATTTCAGTTTCAGAGTGTCAAATAAGATAAATGTGTCAGGACAAGTAAATAACTCAGCACAAAAGCAAAATATTGAAAGTGGTGGAAATATGAAATTAAAACTGAAAGTGCTGGAAACATTCAGGTCGGCAGCATCTGTAAAAGGTCATTGACCTGAAATGTTAACTCTATTTTTCTCTCCACAGATGCTACCTGACCTACTGAGCATTTCCAGCATTTTCTGTTTTTTATTATTAAAGGATACTTAGAGTGGTTTAAGTACTATTCAGGAGTGTGATGCTAGCCTGCTACTTCTCAAAAACACCATGATCTTAGTACTACTGAGCGAGAGCTTCAGACAGTGAAATGTTCCCATGATTTTGATTGGTTCCTGGGAAATTTGAACAAACAATTTTTGTGTAATGGCTACTTTACATGTGACAGAAGATTAAGCAATACGCAAAGATATTGAAAATGTGTAGGCTTGTAGTAAACTGCACAGATTTCAGCATTAATATAGAAGAGGGTTTTTACTTTTATTGACGAAATACACTCTGAAAAGCAGTAACAAATCACGATTTTTAAAATCCATTTTAATTAAACAAACTGTGACATGAAGCAAACCCTAAATTGTCCAAAAACAATCTGCCAAGGCACATGCACAGTCAACAGAAGAGGCTAGTAATCTAGTGAGTTAGATTTCTACCAGAAAAAGGAATGCTACTTAAACTGTTGATCCAAAAGGACCATAAAGGGTACAATAGATAGGAATGCAAATAATAATGGGACAGATTTGTTGTAGAAATATCAGTAATGCTAATGCTAACAGTAACTTCAAGTGACTGCATATGCACAGTTAAATGCAGAAATCTGGAAAGTGCTATCCGAGAAGCGATGCTCCTCCAAACGATGCCTGGAAATGGCATCTAGTTCTGCATTCAACTACTTTGAAAAGTGAGAAATTGATGTACATATATAAAATATCAACTAAACTTGCCCAAAAAAGTTACAGCTTGTCCATTCCAATGCAAGTACTTTTTAATGTTGTGTTAAGTCATAATTATCGTCAAACAATCTTGGTGGCAGTAAAAATTAAGTTTGTGTGAATACTTTAATTATTGTTGGAGTTTAAAAATAAAAGTACTTTTAAAAAATTGTCTCTTATTTCTCGGTTATGGAAATACACATTGCTGGCCCACAGGCCTGTCGGGAACTTCCAGTGTAAAGGCCCATAGAAAGTCTTCGGGCAAGTGCATCGAAGGGATGCTGCTGTTCGTTCCCCACTCAAAGCAAAATCCATCTTATTATCTGCTTTACAATGTTGAGAATAATGGTCCCCTAGGATCGACAGTTTAAGTAGTATTCCTTTCTCTGGTAGATCTCTAGCACACTAAATTACTGGCCTCTTCTTTTCTGTCCTTGTTCCTTGGCAGATTGTTTTTGGACAGCTTGTTTGTAGTCAACAACGAAGGAGCAGCGGTTGCCATTGATTACACTGGCACTTCATGTTGATAGTCTCACCGTTATTTTCACTGGAAAATCTGGAGTACTGTAAGAAGATCTCTCCAATTTCTGAAACACTGGGATTGCATGCACTGAGGAAAATCCCATGTATTGTCTCCATAAAATCCCGAGAAAGAAACATTTACAGTAGCAGCAAGAAAGGTAAATTAAATTGTGCTACGATAGCAGTGTTTAGCAATATTAATCAGGTTCCCTTTTCAAGCATTTGATCCATTATCTTGTTTATCAGCACAAAAATGGGGGAGTAAATGTCCGGTAGTATCGGTACTAGTACCATAATCACACGATCATCGCCCATTGTTGTGTTTATCAGAGGAAGTAATGGATCAAAATGATGGAAAAGGAAACGTTTTCTCTTTCAACAGTCAGGCCCTGGTCGGTCAGATGCGACTGGGTGATTCATTATAATTCAGCCCAGATCCTCAGAGGAGTCGGCACTGCTCCACCGACAGGAAAGTCCTCATCCACATCAGTGAGTTATTAACACCGGGATAGTGCAGCTAGAGGCGGCCAGGAGGCTGCACCGACCTCAGGGAGCTGCCTGGCGGCTGGAATACCCGCCGGGATCAGGAATCTGTCGCGGCCTCGAGATCATCTGAACAAAAACTCGACAAGAATCAACACCCGAGAGCGACTCCATCACCTGCACATCCCATCCGGCCGCCTCCAGCTGAGCCCGGGCCCGTTCCTCCACCGCCCCCGTTAACCGTACCAACTGCCGTATGCTTTCCTCCCGCTCAGCCCCATCCGCCATCTTCCCACGGCCGCCGCCGGTTCCCTCGCCGTCGCTTCCGGTCCTCCCGCCACTGCTTCCGGTCCTCCCGCCACTGCTTCCGGTCCTCCCGCCG
This sequence comes from Cetorhinus maximus, assembly GCF_964194155.1. Taxonomy (NCBI): domain Eukaryota; kingdom Metazoa; phylum Chordata; class Chondrichthyes; order Lamniformes; family Cetorhinidae; genus Cetorhinus; species Cetorhinus maximus. The sequence goes on from NC_135882.1 coordinate 88,494,353, forward strand.
TTGCTTCCGGTTCACGCCGTCGCTTCCGGTCCACTCACCACTGTTTCCGGTCCTCCCGCCGGGCTAGCTCAGGATTTGGTGGTTTGTAGCTTGGTTGCTGCTTCCCTAAACTGGACTAAGCTGCAGCTGAAGATAACAGCATAAATCTGGAAGAGGAGAAACTAATGGCAGCTGATCACCCCTGTACTAGCTCTGAGGGTGTAATTCTCTTTCCCATCTCCCCTCAGTCCCATCTTTCAGATATGCTATCATCCCCCACCCCCCCCCCGCCCCAGGCAAATAGCCTCCCCTCGCAAATGACAGCAGCCCCTGCTAGGTGAACAAGAAAAGGTCACTGGGCATCTCCAACTCCCTTGCACCTCCAGATTCCTTTAATGTGTGTTGCCTACCAAATCATTGCCCATATTTCCTGCAACTCAATGTTTCAAGCTCACCAATCAGGTTTCTGCCCTTGCCACTGCACTGGTCAAAGTCACAAATGACATTCACTGTGATTGTGGTAAGTCTTCCTTATCCATGTCCAGAGCCATTGGCACAGGTGACCATACCACACATTTCCAGCATTACTCCTCATCGGTAGAACCAAGTGGAACTGCCTTCATCTGGTTTCACTCTTAGAGCACTTCTGCAATGACTTCCCTCCCTATCCTTTCACTGTTACTTGCCTCGGCATTCTCCTCTGCGTGCTGCCCTTCGCCAAAATCATTCAAAGTTTAACATTTACTTTGATGACACCCTAGTCCGAACTTACCATCATCTTCGCTACCCCTTCACTGCCTCCATTGTCAAACTGTTTGTACTACATCCAGTCCTATCCACTGTCTCCGGCAGGGTGACCAACTGTCCTAGACTTTACAGGAACGTTTTGTACTTGAGGCAGTTGTGCCATCTCGCAGGTGTTTTGCTGCCAGGATGCTATTTGTCTATATTTTAGAAAAAGTGACTCAGAGACTGCACGTGAATCTCCTCTTGGATTCTGAAGATCCTTGATTTTTGCGCATGCGAAATACTTACCTGATTACATTGCACTCTCCTTCCACTGGCCCACTCCAACCAGAAAATTTTGACTTTATTTGCATTCAACAATGTTCAACAGGCATTATTTGTATTCATTTGTGATCATCTGCACTCAAAAGTGATCATTTAGCCACCAGTTAATCATTGTTTGACATCCCAAGTAGCAATAACTGACAACATTAGTCATCAATTGATATCATCAGTGCTCAAGCAATATCATTTGTGATAATTTAGCATCATTTAATTACCCTCAAAGCACTCAGAAGCATTCAGCTGACATCATAAGTGATCAAAGCTTATGCGTGAAGAAAAATTATAACTTCTAGTGACAATGACAAAATTTGACTAAGTTTCAGATATCAGCTGACATCAACAATATCATGCTATGGATTTTTCTAAGTCCCAGCTGATGCATGCTTTGTGTAGATTGTTCAACAATGCACAAATTACTAATACAAATTGGCTAACACAGGGACCAAAGGGGGAAATATGGTGGTCATCAGCTCGGTGGGAATAAGATTGTGGGAACAGGTGGGGTCTCATGGACAAGATGAGCTCAGAGAGGGCATGAGGGAGATAGGAGAGAAACTAGAAAAAGATGAAAGCTCAGAGCTAGGGCAAAGGAGAACTTTAGAGGAAGTTTGGCTCGGTGGCCTGGTAGAAGGGACATAGCAGAGGCAGGTGACCTAGTGGTCTCGATCTTAATTACAAAGAAGTGAAGGGGCAGGATTTTCCCCACAGGCTTCTGAACCCTCCCAACAGGTTGAAATGTAGCAGTGTTGTGTGGGAAGCAGTCACTCATTGTGATTTTCCCTGGAGCGGCCAGTTAATGAGCATAGGACGGGCTGGCCATCCCGTGGTGGGCCACTGGTGGGCTCTCGAAGCTGGAGGGCCAATCAGAGGCTTTACAGCTTGAAAGAAGCATTAGACGGTGAGGGAGAAAGTGCTTCAAAATGGAAGTGTCCTCCAACATTTTAAATTTAAAACTAAAATGCAACCTGGACACCACTGTGGGGGGCAGGGTTGGTGGTGTGTGTGGCATGATGGGGGGAACCCATCTAGAGGGCAGCCTGTGGCACCTAACCTGAGGAGCATTAGTTTCCCCCCATCCTGCTGCCAGGAGGTCACCTCGAAGCAGTTAAACCTGTCGCCGCCACCTACAGAGACCTGGGGCAGGATTTTTACTTTGTCGGGTGGGCGCAGCTGGCGGGCCCGGGAGAGGCCATGAAACCAACCGCTATCCACGATCGGGCCACGACCACGATTTCACAAGTAATAGCCAGCCAGCGTGAAAGGCACACTCAGTGCTGCCAGGGTTGGGGCAGGAGGAGGGTGAGCGCTAAAGTGTGCGCGTGCGCATAGGTGCGCTCAGTGAAAGCTCCCTGAAGACACAGAGCTGTCAGGGAGCTGAAGATTTTTAACATTACAAATGAAGAGTTGAAAGATAAGGAAACCATGTCCCCTCATGTGACAGAATCATGTTAAAAATCAGTTTTAAAAGTTTTTTTTTAAATCACTGGTCGAAACCTCATCCCGCCTGTGGATGAGGTTTCGCAAAAAATGCAAAGGCCGTTTGGCCTATTCGCCCGCCCACCAACCGAATGATTGGTGGGCAGCGAAAAATTTGATTTAATTAATTGATTAAGAGTCTTAATATGCCACTTAATTGTCGGCAGGCGAGCTGCTGCCTCTCGTGCGTGCCCGCCAAGCAAAATATTGCGAGAGTGAGCAATGACGTCGGGACGCTTGCCTGGCGTCATCGTGCACTATTTTACTCCTGCTCGGGTTGGGCACGTGCATGCCCAACGAGGGAAAAATTCTGCCCCTGGAACCTGACTGTAAAATCCCAGTCAGCCTCCTCTATTTGATATTAAATGGCCATTAGCTACCTGGGTCAGTTACCTGCCATGTCCTCTCCACCTGCCCCCCCGCCACCCCCACCCACCAACAACCTACCTCTGCAAAAATGGTCCGGGGGCAACGTGGAGGCAGGGTACTGGCAGTGGTGCTATTTTTAGTGCCTGCCCATCTCTGCTCCAGCCCTAAATGGGTCCAGGAATCTATAGTTTCTGTCTTATCTCTCCGCATGCCCTCTCTAAGCTAATCATGTCCACTATACTTAACTCCTGCTCCCTTAACCCTATCCCTATTAAATTGATGACTACCCAAACTTTCCTCTTGATCCCAATATTTGCCGATATTGTTTATTACTCTCTGACCTTTTGAAACATTTTCTGTTTTTCTCTTCTTCCTACCAAAGTGGATAATTTCATATTCCCCCACATCATACTCCATCTGCCACATTCTGGCCCAGTGGCTATATCCTATCTATATCCCTTTACAGCCTCTTTGCCTTTTCCTTACTGCTCACTTTCCCATCAAGCTTGTATCATCAGCAAACTTAGATACATTAAACTTGGTTCCCTCGTCTAAGTCATTGATGTAGATTGTAAATATTTGGTAGTGGTTATATGCAGTAGGCAACTTCACTAGCATGTTTGCTTACAAGACAGTGATAATGTTCAATTAATTGTATACAAAAGTAATTAATTAACAGTGAAATCACATGGGACATCATTTTTATTATCTCATTGTTCTTGAAGTATTTGGATGTGCACTTGCGATGCCATGGCATAAAAGGCTATGGGTCTAGTGCTGGAAAATGGGATTAGAGTAATTAGGTACTTGTATGACCGGCACAGACTCGATGGGCTGAAGGGCCTTTTTCTGTGCTGTAGACCTTTATAACTCTATGAATGATAACCTCCTATTTAGAAAATCCAGGTTTTAAATGGCCTTTTTTGTATTTTTATTTACCTGCACTCATACTTTCAAGGAATTACGGGCTGGATTTTCATCCTAGAGGCGGGTAGTGGGAATCGGGAAACCTCCCAACTCGGCAAACCCGCCTCGGGAGAAAGTGCCAGCAAAGACGGTATTTTCGTTCTGGGGTGGGGCAAGCAGGTGCTAACTAGAGTTGGGCCCGTTGCCCCTGGAAAGAGTTTGGAGGCAGCCTCGGGGGTTGCCCAGTGCCAAGGCAGTCTGTTTAAAAGGCCTGCCTCAGTGGTCTTGGATTTCATCCCTGCTGTAATAATGATAGCAAAACAAACAACAGCCCTCTAGCCTCACCCACTCACCCCACTCACTCCCCATGCCCCATCCATGCCAACCCCATGCCACTTTATGCTCCCCACCCTCCCTCCAATGGCACCTCATACCATCCATACCAAGCTTTGCACCTCCAACCACCCTCATGCGTTCTGCTGCTATAATTGTTAGTGGTTCAGAGACCAGACAATAAATTTCAGACAAGGACACACTTGATGTAGTGATATCAGGACAATTTATTAACCAACAAAAGTTATACTTAACAAACAAATCCTAGTTCAGATTGTTCTTGCTTCCTACTGGCTCTAGTAGCCGCAAATGTTTTGTGATGCGTGTTCTCTTGTTTCTTCCCATGTCATCTTTAAACCTGCGCAACAAACTTCTCTAAGCCTGTTCTTTTTATCCCCTGCAGCTAGGGCTCCTCCTCATGTCCTGATCTTGTCATCTTCTGTCAATGTTTACATTGACTCATCGATTGTGATCCCAACCCATGATCATGACTCGTAGTCACAACTCAACCACGTATCCTTAACACACAAACAATCCATCCATAATTTTGTTCTGATTATCTCAAGCCATGCAGGCAGTACTTCCTCACACATCTAAAATTAACCCTTCATCTACCAGGAACTCATACAAAATGTACATAAAAAGGAATTCATAACACGCACAACGTATAAAAAAGTATTTAAAAAATACAAAAAGTAAATAAAGGTTCATATTTCCTACCTTACCAATGGGAGACTGCCCAAACCCTGGGTGAAATAATGTAAATGGATAGTTACGCTATCTCTCCCTAGAGGTCTTATTGGTCTCCCACCGCATTTACAGTGGAGACAAGTAGAACCACCATAGAATTTTTTTAATTTTTATGAAAAAAATACAGACCCAGAAATTAGTCAGCATAGCACCCATTTTTCAGTAGTTACACCTCCTGCTAAAGCCCCAAAATGGAAGGTGGAAGTGCACTGATCAGCATATTGGGTAAGGACAAATAAGAGGTGGCCTTACCCCTGCCCGAAACTGATGTTAGGCCCTGACCCATCCTGCAGCCCACATGAGAATGCTGACACCCTAGAATATTGAATTCCCTAGCTAAAGTTGTCGAATACAAGTCAGAAGTAGTTGTGATAAAACTGTCAAAACCACACCTTGAATGTTGTGTCCATTTCTGGCTGCCAAGAAACAAGGAAGACATAAATTTTCTGGAGACAGTGCACAGAAGAGCCTGTGTCAGGCGTGAAGGAGTAACAAGCTGCTTAACCTGGAAAGGAGGTAGCTGAGCTGCGAGTATATAGAGATTTGTAAGTTTATATGTGATGTGGAAAAGATCAATATTATATGGGAGTAGAACCGGAACATAGTTTCAAATTAGTAAAAGGTAACTTTAGGACTGATCTCAGGAAGTTCTTCAAAAAACAATTAACTCTTCCAAGCCAAATGTGAAGGCATAAACCTGGGGCAGAACCTTCTGCCCTCCCCAGGGGTGAGTTTGGTGTCTGGGAGGGCATTTAATCAGGTGGGAGGGTCGTGCTCGGATATCCGGCATGAAAATTTACCTCTTTTATGTTTTAAGTAAATGTTACCCAAGGTGCTGAAGCAGGCATTACCCCATGTCTTACTGATTGTCACACAAGCATGGATAAGACACTGATAATAAGACAGAAAATAAGCATGACAAACAGGAAATCTCAACGCTGAATGTGTGATTTATGTGGGAAGAGAAACGGAAAGATAGATGCCCAATCACCCTGCTGTGCATGGAATCCCCAGTGCCACATGCCCTTGCTCTGCCAATAATATCGATGGCTGCTTCTTCCATTTGTGTCATTATCTGGAGAATGGTAGGACATCATTCTGTTCTGGTGCTCTCCCTCCTGTCATCTTCCAGCTTCTCCTGTAAGTAGAATGGAAGTGAGTTAATGTGTCCATATATATTGCTTTCTAAGACATATGGAACCGCTTCCCATGGTGTGCATAATGACAGGAATGCATTTCAGCCAGGTTAAAGTAGAAACAAAATTCTCCTTGCTGCTTATTTAGTCAATCAGCAACTCCACTACTGAAATAGGGACTTGGGTCTGTGTAGCAAGTTCATCTTGCCTGATGCTGCCCAATCTCACTGCTCACTATCTACAACTGTTAAAAAAAACACCTTTAAGGTGCTGCAGGATGCCTTTAAGTAACAGCTGGCTTGCTGGATTTTCTACCTTCTCAATTGGTGAGCTGCCTATTGGGAGTGCATTTCATGTTGGAAGCTGGGCAGCTTAATATATTTTAGACCAGGCCACAAAAATAACTCTTACAAAATGCCTGATTTACCCTGGAGGTGAAACTGCCTCATGTATGTATGAACTGACTGAACAACATTCTATTGGGTTTCAATGCTAACCTGCTAAAGTTCCCATAATCATTCTACCTTGAATACCCTCCAAGCATAGGCAAATGTGCAGCAATAGGCAAAATTCTGCACATCAGAGTAATCAGAAATAAAAACAAAAAACGTTGGAAACACAAAGCATCAGTCAGCATCTGTGGAGCCGACAGATAAGTTAAAATAGTGGATGGAGACCCCTCTTCAAATAAAACCTCTTTGGCGTTAGTTTCTAAGGGCAACCAGCTATGTTTATATTAATCACTTGAAAACAGCTCTTTGCAAGGACAAAGTTGGTTTGAATAATTCGGAATAGTAACATTTATATGTTTATCGCTACTGAAAAGTGACTGCGCAGTTATCTGTAATGCCAATCCCATTGCAGGCATTCTAATTCAAAGCTGTACTGGATCAAAATGAGCACCTTTTGGCATAAAAACCATGAAACTGCTATTTAATTTCAGTTAATTTGGAAACCTTATACCTTTTTCACTTCATAGATCAGGAATTCCATGGCACCCATCAAAGCTCAGTTTAATACACCTTCAAAATGACTTGATAGGTTGATGTCAGAAAAAAGAATTGTGCATTTTCTCCTTATATATTCAGTCAAGCACTTTTAAAGCAGAAAATGTGATATTGGGAAACAGTATGTGTACACATAACATCATTAAACATCTATGCGATTCTTTGTAGAATATTCTTTTCCTGTTAAAACCGGCAAAACTGTACCAACAGTGATGATTAAAATTCAAGGATATAAGTGGAACAAATATTAATATAGACAAGCTTTTGAATTAATTTATATTTTGGATCAGGATTCTGCGTCCTTTGCCCAAAATTGAAATTATTCCAACCTGAACACGCCTTCAAATATAGTTTTTTTAAATTAAATTATTAGTATCTGGGGACTGCCTCTCCAGACTGTTGAAAGATTGAATAGTTAGAAATGAATACTCCCCATGCAGACAACACAAATGTGCAACTTTCTAGATTAGGATTGAATGAAGTAATCTAAAGCATGTCTTCCTGAATCAGAAAAAACGGATGCCATGGCTAGATCATTTCTTAATCAGATACTACAGACAGTGAACTCCTTACTCCAGCAGAGAAATAAAATATCAAGGATTGGTAACTTTTTAACAAGTCATTATAGAGGATTGTTATGGCACAGCTGATGGTAAATGCTGAGTTGTTCAAATCCGAAAGGGAAATTTGAAACAACTGCCACAACTTGTTTTGCAGTTTGTATAAATTTTGAGATGCGTGCCCTAAATTCAGTAGTAATAAGACCACCAAGTCTTATAGGTTTTACAAAATTAGATTAAACATTTATTAATATGAGAAATGATTTTTAAATACATACATAGATCTACAAATTACTACTATGATAACTTCTAAATCCCCTAATCAATCTAACTCCCAGTTATACTTTTGTTAAGGCAACAGTAAGACACATAGGGCTGAATTTTCCCTTTGGCATGCGGGGGCGGGCCCCGCATGTCTGCACGTAAAATGACGCGCAGTGACGTCAGTCGAGTGTCCCGACGTCATTGCAAGCCATCGCGATATTTCGCTGGACAGGCGTGCAATGATGTCCGACACGCGCCCGTCATTAATTAACAGGCCAGCTAAGGCCCTTGAGGCACCAACTGATGCCGATTTTTCAGCACCTGTGCGATCTTTGGCTCAGTGCACGGGTGCAACGGGCAGGCGGGTAGGACACATTTGTATTAACCTCATCCACGGGCAGGATAAGAGGGCTCACTGGGGTCGTGAGTGTGCACAGTCAAGCATTTCCTGCACCTGCTGCGTCCCGGATGATTCCAGAGGCACATCATCAGGCACTGACTGAGCATGTGTCTGGTCCCCTGCAGTCCTCCGTCTGCTGGCGCCATGGGCACTCTCTGTTTCTGCCAGCCCCTCCGGCGACTGTGAAGTGCCCTCACCGCTGTGCCCCGGGACACTAGCCGATGTTCAAATTCCCTCTGAGGTGCTAGTATCTGTGCTGGTGCCTGCCCCACAGAAATGGTGTGACACTGGTGAGACCTCAGGCCCCTCAGGTGTGAGGGGGGGGCCTCTGCTGCTCCTCCTCCTGGCCCTACTCCGATGATGCTGAAAGGAAGAACAAGGACAGTGGATCAGTTAATGTGGAGACAATGTCAAAGTGTATCCCTGTCTCCCGGATCATTATGCGCTCACCCTTCCATAACCAATGGTCAAGCCATGTTGCTAAATTAAATCAATTAACATTCATCAGTGCTACGGCTGTTGGGAGAACAATGCTGACCTCACCATTGGGCATAAGTACCTGGCCATGGCACCCCAGCCTCATCAACACAGTGGACCTTGGCGCATGGCGCTTCTCCAGATCCAGGGCCTCCTGCTCGAAGCAGCTAAGAATGGCGAACTGCGCCTGGCCGCCACCTGTCCAGGCACACTCTGCCGCATTGCGAGCATTCTTCTCCTGAAAATGAGAGACGAGCATTTCTTAGTGAAAATTGCACATGGACACTCTTCGCGCCACCCCAACCAGAGTGGGACATATCAGGGCTCCAGAGCCTCCTCACCCTGCTGCTGCCGAACACTCACACAAAGATGCTAGGCCTGCTCCACACACCCCACCCCACTCACCCCCCTTGGCCACATGTTGCCTACATCATATTAGGCACCACACGGTATATCCTTCCATAGCAAGGAGGCGCAAGCCCGTGGAGCGCAACAGATGGTTCTTTGCCACGCCACCTTGAAGCTCCCCTCCCAGCATGTCATCACCCTGACTTGGACATGTCCTGGAGTTCAAACACAGCGCCTAGGTGCAGCTCCTCCAGGTTGCCACCAAACCAGTCATGTGGGACTCAGTGTAACACATGCTGCGGGGCCAATACACATCTCTTCATCACCCTCTCAGGCTGACCTCAGCATGGGCAGTATTTGCTTGCTCAGTAAAGGACAGATGCTGTCAATGATTCAATGCAGTCCCTACACTCAGACTTGGGTGGAGGGGAGGGGTTGCAGCAGGGTCGACCTGCTGGGTTACATGCCCAATGCTGACATGGTAATCACCCTGCCAAAGCACAAAAAGTCCTTGAAGCGCTTGCGACACTGGATTTAGGTGCATTGCACCACATCGCGGGAGCTCACCACCTCCTATCAGGCACATTTCATCATGTGTAGGGGTTCTCCTCCTCCCGTCCTGGGGAACCAGCACCCCCCACCATGCTGCCACCTCCTCGAGGAGGGCAGCAAGGCATTCATCCAAGAAACGAGGGGCACACTGCCCCCCCCACCCCCCCCGCCCCGCCCTACCCTCAGGCCTGGCCTGTCCCACTGCCCTACTCTCCAGCCTCGCCTGCTCCGCTAGCCTAACCTCCAGCCTAATCTACCCTCCGGACTGGTCTGCTCATCAGAAGCCCTCTGGTGAGCCCTTCCACTTGCCATTGTGAGCAGCCTTGCAAAGGCTGCCAGCACTTCTGATAAACTGGCCACTGGGTCGCCATTGGACCCGGTGGACAGTGCACTCCTGCCGCCGCCCGCCCACTCCTGCTATCCTCAGGAGTTGGGCATTACGCTGGGTGGGCCTTAATTGGCCCACCCAGGTAAAATGGTGGCGCGGACCCAAGTGTGGGCAGCGATTGGGTCTGCGCCTGCCAGTGTCCACTCCCGCTCCCGCTCCGCACCACCCCCCCACCAAACAGAAAATTCAACCCATAGATTTTAAAAGATCCAGGCAAAGAAACATGATACCCTGAACAGGTTGAATTCAAAGTGAGTTTTCTTAACTTCAGTCCTTTGAAGACAGCAGCTTGAGGCATAGATGCTGAAGGCTTTTTCACACTTGTAAGATCTTTAAGTGCTTTACCATACAGTCTTCTCTCCTTCATACACATTTCCTTCTTTGATTGCAAATACCCATTGTTCCACTATGTCTTTGGACTTTATCTCCCTGATAATAAAAACCTTGCATAGCACTAAGTTTTACCAGTAATCTTTGGGAAAGGTGTTTCTAAATGTCACCTGGCTAGGTGACACATTTCACCCCCTCCTTTGAAAACAATCTAGCCTGGTTTATTTAAAAATGCAAATATTCCCTTGACAACTATGTTTCTAAACTTCCCTATGTTTACCTAATTAACATTTCAAACCTAACTTCTCTTCTTACATCAAAGCACCCAGATTAATTCAAATAAATCTCTCACACACACACACACACACACACACACAGACACATATAGGCACATAGACACTTCCCACTATTACTCTATTTTACAATAAATTCCAATAATATTATGAGAATTATTATATCTTCCTGGCAAGGATTAGCCCATCAAACACTGGGAAATTGAATATCAATGGGAGAGGACGCCTTAATTGAACATCGCAGATAACTGATTCCAGATCACCAGACAAACTGGATGCTTTAGTTGTATAAACTAAGGGCTGAATTTTCAGCTCGGCAGGTGGGCGCGACCTGAGGGCCTGGGAGTGGCCGGGAAACAGGATTCCAACCGCGATTGGCCCACAACTGCAATTTCCTGCTGGCTAGCCAATTAAGGCCCGCCCAGTGTGAAACGCGGCTTCCCAATGGTTGGGAAGGGCCAAGCAGGGGCAGGGCCTGTCAGCCACTGGGTCCAATGGCGACTCAGCGGCCAATTTAAAAATGGCACAGGCAGTCCCTTGAAGGATGCCGGTGAAGACGCATACTGGGTGTGTTGCGGAGATGGTACTTATGACCTCGGCAGTGGATGGAGATGCCAGGCTTTTTGGACGAGTGCCTCATGGCCTCCTGGAGGAGGTGGCTGCCAGGAGGGACGCCCTTGTATCGAGGGATGGAAGGAGGAGGCCGCCGCACCTGACAAAGAAAGCCTGAAGGCACTGAGGAAGTGGCAGCCCAGGTCAGCAGCCATGACGTTGTGCAGTGCACATGGGTGCAAGAGGTTCAATGACCTGCTACACTCAAGAAGGGTGAGTACCATATTGGCATGGATCAGTGTGGTGAAGTGTTAAGGGCTGACCGTCCCCGCACGGAGCTTAGGGGTGTTAGAGTCTGAGTGCCAACTGTCAATGATGCCAGAGCTGGCCAATGGAGTGAGCCCTGGTTGCTTGGACCGAGTGCCTTGTGGCTTGAGGGCCATGACTTGGATGTGCCCTGCAAGATGTTTCTTGAGCAAGGTTGGCCAGGCTGCAATGGCGCTGCAGGTAGAGAGTGGATTAATCAATGCTCCTTTGTCCATGCAGGAGAAGAGAAGCCTTAAGCAATTGGAGAGGTCATGTACAGGCAGAGGGCTGCACCACCTGCTGCTGCTCTCCCGGTTCAAGCAGGATGCCCTGGAGCTGGAGAGCCAGTACACTCCCTGTGCAAACAGTCGCGGAGAGGCTGGGATGTTAGATGAAGGTAAGAGTGCAGTGCACAGAGGTGAGAGTTTCGGGTGGTGCAAACATTCTTGTGTAGTCTCTTCATTGATAGGAGCCTCAAACCTGGAGTCTCCATTGATCATTGAAAGACGAGGGCACCATGATGCAGATCTCCATTGTCTCACCAGTGTGCCTGGCATGCACAGTGACAGAGTGGTGACTTTAACTAATGACATGTCCTTGTTATCCCTTAGATTCACCAGCACGCACTCATTCTCAGGACCCAGAAGCCCTGACATCAGAGGGCCGCCAGGCTCCATCTGCACCTTTGTCACACTCGCACTCTGAACCAGGCAGCAGCACAGATACCAGCATCTCGGTGGGTGTTAGATTGTCGGCTACATTGTCGGTGAGGGAACTTCACACTCGCTTGCGGTGCAGGCGGAGGCAGAGTGTGCCCAGGGCGCTGGCAATGGGAGGACTGCTGGAGACCAGGACAATGCTGGGTCGAAGGCAGATGATGAGCCTCTGCAGTTGTCCATTAGGCTGCAGATGCTGGACGTTCGAGGGGATCTGGTGGAGATCCATGAGGGCATGCGCGCCATAGCCTCTGGTGTGCAGGAATCCATGCGGAGCATAAGCACTGTGCTGACCCTCATGGCCGAGCGCGCTGCCTCCTCCATTGAGAGACTGGCGACTCTAATGGAGAGGCATCTCCAGGGACAGAATCAGGGGTTCCTGGCATTGCGCTCGGACCTGCAAACCCTCACATAGTCAATGACCTCAGGTGGTCAGTGTTAGTGTGGGAGATGGATGAGGCACCCAATATTTGAGCTAGGTGCCCATCCAGCGATGGCGAGTAGGAAGGTCCAGAGCAACTACATGTTGGCGCACAACCTGCCTGTCGTCTCTGTGGGATCCTCTCAGGGCACTCCAGAGGGGCAGCTCCTCCGCGCCTCTGACAGCGACCATGGCATCTGATGAGGCTGCAATGACTGGGGAGATGCCAGCCGTGGCACTGGCCGCTCCCTCCCAGGCGGGTCCAACACAGGCTCCACTGGCCAGGGGATGACTGCCAAGGTCAGCAAGGCGAACAAGACATCAGAGTCAGCAGTCTGTCTCCATTGCCGCTGCCAGCGATGGGGAGGCACCAAGATGCAGCACCCGCAAACGTAAGTTTAAGGCACCATGAGCACAAGAGGGACAGGTCACAGGTGATCTTCTGTTCAGTTATGTTTGGTTTATATGTCTACTGGTGTGGACATCAACACCAGTAATGGTCACGTCAATGTGATTTGAATGTGACAATAACATTAAATTTGCTTTTGTTGTGATGACCTGAGTATGCTTCACCTTTTATTTTTGCTGCAAGGTACTCCAGTATGTAATGCTGGACGTGAGTGGCTCTAAAATTGATTGCACAGGCACTGAGTAGACGTTGGGTTCATATGACAGGGACATTTCGGACATCCTGAATGGAGACGGCAGCCCTGGCATGAGGTGTAAGTGGATCTTTGGCAGCCTAGCTGAAGGAGCATTAAATCAAGGCATCCCTGGTGTACCTGCCTCCCTGAATTTCACAGAGGTCTGCCTCCACAAGCTCAGTGTTCACCACACCATGCTCCTCTTCTGACTCACTACTGGATTCGTCCTCTGTGGCCTGTGCAGCTGCCTTGGGTGGCTTAGAGGTGTCATAAGCCACCTTATCAATGGATAGCCCTTGTCACCCAGCAGCCATCCATCCAGCCGAGCTTGAGCACTGAAAAGCCTCGGCGCCTGGGAATGTCTGTGGATGTAAGCGTCATTGGAGCTGCCTGGGTACCTTACACAGGCTTGGTCACAAACTATCTGCACGTTCATGGAGTGGAAGCCCTTCCTGTTGACGAGGGCACCCAGCTGACCCACTGGCACCTTGATGGCCATGTGTGCATTCGATTGCACCCTGGATGTGAGGGAACCCAGCAATCACTGAGGATGTGAGGGAACCCAGCAATCCCTCTGGCTCACTCAGCCTGGCTGGCCTCGTCTGTACAGAAATGAATAAATGACATCATCCAGCTGAACAGAGCTTCTGTCACCAGTTTGGCGCAACTGTGGACAGCTGATTGGGAGAGTCCACACAGATTCCCTCACTGACCCCTGGAACGAGCCAGAGGCATAGAAGTTGAGGGCCACTGTGACCTTCAGAGCCACTGGTATGGAGTGTCCACCCACACAGTCGAAGCTAATCTCAGGCCCAATCATATGACAAATGGAGGTCACAATCTCCCTCGAGAAGCAGAGTCTCCTTCAGCATTGCACCTTGGAAATGTTGGGGTAGCTGCATCACCGCCTATAAACCCTGGCAGCAGGATAGTGGCATCTTCTGCGGCCCCTTCTGCTTTGGACTACCTGCTGCCCCTGCGCCCCTTGTGTTTGCACCTCTTCTCCCACAGGTCGCTCCCCTGGAAGCTGCATTGGGATACCTAGCCTCATCTCCCATCTGCCCCTCTCTACCTCCTCAGAGGAGGTGCCACCAGCGGAAACCACAATCCCCATTACCAGGGTAAAAGAAGGCTGTCTGATACATGGAAGGGTCCACACAATCAAAATCCTCTGGGGGGCCTTGGAGACAGCAATGAGAGTTCCATTCCACCAAACCTCTGCTCACTGTAATGCCCACTCCATCCTTTACCATCATTTCTGGCAGCCAGGGAATGGGAAAAGGTGAGGATATGCCTGTCTTTAACAGGAATGAGTTTCATTTGAATATTAATTTGTGGGTGGGGACATCCTGCACACCATTTCACAGCATCTTGGTGTGCAGGATATTGTATCTTAATTGTGCCCTTGTAAGTGTCAAGATGTCATCCTTCCTCTAAAAGCACAATAATGCACATCCATTGTTTTTGCACCATTTTTCATTTCTGCTGGCACTTATGTCCTCCTGCTGAGCCATTCTGCCAGTTGTTCATTTTATTTTTGTTTCCAGCACCATCACTGGCTCTAACTGTTTTCTCGATCTATTAGGAAGAGGACATGAAGGATCATGGAGGAATGACAGGCATGTCTGACTGCCCACTCATTGATACCTGAACACCCGCAACTGGTCGGGCTTTACTTTGGCAGATCATGAATGCAGTTGGAAGAGACTATTCTCAAAGGAAGCTGAGACAACAGACTTGATCAGTAGGATACGCAAATACCTGACTAACCAGAATGTTGATTGATCCCTCAGAACCACCCGAGCCAGAATATGCTATATTTTCAGTAGTATTGCATGAAAGAAGGCATGCCAGGAACAGCCATAAAATGCACCAACCAATTTGCCAATAGTCATATCTTTAGCTATTGTTGCATTTACCTGGTGACAGCCTGGTTCTGGATCAGCAGAAATCCAGGTTCGGAGCCATGACAATTTGCTGCCAGACCACCCATAGCCACCATGCAGCATTGGGTTGGCCTCCAATCTGCCTCTACTTTCTTTCAGACCTACTACAATGCTGTCCCTATGGGCTTGGTGGCGTGGAGAGGCAAACATGGAAAATACAGAAATTCAGAAAAATACATGGCAAAGTTATATAGCTCTTGCTGTTAGAAAGATTACTCAAATAGGAATACTATATATAAAAATGTTAATTCCAAAATACCAGCTTAATATATAAATTGTGACTATTTTTGTTTTCCTATATATGTTTCTTAATTATAAACTTCATGATCTATATGTATTATGATACTGTAATTTTCAACTTTCAATAAATTCATGAAATAAAAGCTGAAATAATATCTAATGTTGTGATGCTTTGTTGCTTTTTGAAGATGTGATAAAGGCCCTGTGGAGGCAGAGGATGGATTCCATAGCTAAAATAATTTAAATAAAAATGTTCTGTTCATTATTCTGTTCATTTAACCAGAAATGTATTCCATTTTCAGAGTCAGTGAATGTACTCCCAACTGAGGTGAGAACTTATTTCTGAGAGTAATCTAAAATACAGAAGCTGAATTATCTTGGAATAGAACGGTAGAAAAATGTTATAAACATAACAAATCCCCTATGGGACCTTCTTCCTTCATGTCACTAGTGCTGGATAATCCAGTGAAAGCTTCAGAGACCTCTAAGGATTGGTAATTTTTGTTTGATTTGCTTGGTTGTGCTGCTATTGCCCTGAAATTCTGATATGCCACTGGGAATAAATCTAGCTCAGGACTGCAATATCTGCAATAAAAGCAAGATTAAAAATGGAAGAAACGGATCAAAATGCAGATCACTTTCAGCAAGCAGTCAACCACCAAACCAAGCACCACTTTCAAAGTATAGGTAGATACTGACAATTGAGAGACCACTACCAGCATCACCAAGCATTTGTATATTGCCGGAGTGAAACACATTTTCTCTGTTTGAAAACAGGTTATTGAGGAAAGATGTTCAGAGGGATCCATGGTCCATTCGTTACTTCTCAACAAATTTATGCATCAGAGAACTACTAATTATAAAATATGACAGGTACATAAATGATAGGCAAAGCCAACTTCATCACCATCACCTCCAGGAAAATTTGCTGTTATTAAACATCAAAGAGTATATTTTCCTCATGGTCTAAGACTTTGCAAAAGATGTAAAGTGCATAAACTGGTGAGGAAAGCTAATCCTTTTCAATATTTTGGAATGTGTCTGTTGATGTTACTTGGTTAGAAACAATTGCCCCATCTCTCATATGGAAATGATTTGATTATGGTGTTATTATTATCCAGTTACTGTTGCCATTAACTATCAAACCGAGGGGAAGTTGATGTCCAAGTCTCAGTACAGCACATTGTCCAAAGCAGTATGCATGTTTTTGTTGGTGATGATCCTGTTGTAATTTATAACTTGACCCTTTCTCTTTCCCCTACTCTCATCTGTCTCTGTTGTCCATCTTGGTCTTCTTGCTGAAACTAGAACATTGCCTCTGTTGTTGGACTTCAACTGATCAAATTCAGCCCAATTGGACCAATTTGACAAGTCCGTGCAGCTATGAGTGAATATTGGAAATCAGCCTTGCCATGATTTTCTAACCAAATTTATCAAACGTGCTATTGATAGGCGAGGATCCCACAAGCAGTATGAACTAGTAAAATTGCCTCCATGATAAAGTACCTGAGACACAGTATGGTATAGCACAGGATATGTGCGGCAAACTTTAATAGGGAGAACATACTTTAAAATATTTCTTTGGGTTACTTAGTTGATATTGTCTACTTCCAGAATTGGAAGGTATATGTCATTTGTCGTTAGAAATTGACTCAGATGTAAAGGCCCGCCAAACCATACCCCCCACCCACACCACATAGCCAACTTTCCATCAATGCTTATGGCCTGTGCTGACACATGGGGCAGGATTTTGCCCTTGGTGAGCGTGCGAGCCCCACCAGCTCAGCGGCGGGCGGTCAGCTGACCTACGCCGCTGAAACGGGGCCCACCGCCATTTTGAGTGGGTGGGCCAATTAAGGCCCGCCCTGCGGCCTGCCCAACAGCAAGCGTTATGCGCTTCCTGTGCAGGGGGTGGGAGGGAATCCCCAGCTGTCAAAGTGCACTCTTTCGCACGCATGCGCGTGAAAGAGCGCACTGCTCCATGAGACGAAGTGCTGTCTCAGGGAGATTAGTGACAGTGCACAAAAGTTTAAAAATAGAAAAATAAAATTATTATTAACATGCCCCCCTCATGTGACAATGTCACACGAGATGGGACATATTAATAAAAACGACATAAACTTTATTAAACTTTTAAAAAACGAACATGAAACCTCATCCTGCCAGTGAATGAGGTTTCATGTATTATCAGGAGCCCGCTGGGGCTCCTGCCCTGCCCGCCAGCCTTAAATTTGGACGGGCAGGTCTTTAATGATCTTAATTAACCTGTCAATGGCCTTAATTGGCCATTGACAGGTCGGCGGGTGAACAGCTGATTTCGCTGTCTGTCCACCTTCCTAAAAATTTAAAGCGACTGGGATGACATCGGGGGTTCCTCCTGACGTCATTCTGCCTCATTTTCCCGTCGGCGAGTGGGCCCCGTCCCAAATCGCCGATGGGAAAATTCTGGCCATGAAGTTTGGCCACTTAAGAAAAGCATAAATTGGATTTTGCATTCAAATCTTACTGTATAAATGGCGAGAAGACTGCAAATTTATAAAGTTTCCAAATGCTTAACTAACTGCCATTCATACATGAAAGTCAGAAACATGGGTCATCTGAAATCATTAAGGAAGACATGTAATTGCTATAACAATCTAACACTAGATGGCAGACAAGAACCAAATAACATCTATGTATAATTGCTGAACAAAGTAGGATTTTCCAACCAAAAACATCCCTCACAACCTGAGGCCAAATGCACTTCCAACCTATTTGTAAAATTGAGGACAGCTCATAAAAGTGAAGTGATGTGAATCTCCTGCTAACTTTTATATAAAACTTTTGTTTCGTGTTGTATTTAAAACATTAATAAGGAGATGCAGCTGCATTTTCTTTGATATCCCCATTCTCTGTTTTAGAAAAATTCAAATATATAGGCCTAGAAACTGGGAAGAATCACAGTAGATTGCAGCCCCAGGCTGGGAGCCTGCAAATGCTCCTGCGGGTGTGAGGTTGGTGGGGGTGGGGGGGGCGGTGGAATTGTCTGATCCTGATCTGGGGTGGAGGGGTTGGGAAAGGGGAGGAAATGTCTGATCAAAGACAAGCGAGTAATTTGGTTGTGATGGGTGAAGCAGAGCCTGAGGCCTGGGAAACCTGGCAGGCCCAGGTTAAACATACAAAATGTTGGTTGCCTGTCCCCTGTTCTGTCTCTGTTAAACCTGGAAGTAGGCGGGTAAGGGTTGGGTTTGAGATTTTGAGGGCTAAAAATGTGTTTGCATAGCTCTATTTTAATGCCATGTGGACAACATAGATTTCTTGGGACAGACAGCGCCATGGGCCATTAACTGTGCAACCACAGGTCTCTTCAATGATATCAATGAGACACCACACAGGTAACAGAACATGGCACAATCTGTCCATGTTGTTATGACCGCTTGTATTTATAAGACGGTTGTACTTAAACAGTCTCTTTTAACTTAAGATAAAACAGAATGCCCTGGAATGTTATGAAGATGTGCTGTACTCTGCCTAGTGATAAACTCATGTGATCTGGTTGCCATTGGGACACCGGGCTCAAGCCAAAACTTATTCAAAGTCAGGTGTGAACATTTAACACCTGAAGACAAAGGAAAAGGCAGCTAGGCTTACTGCTGCAGACTCACAGACTCTCAGAGTCAGTCAGACCAAATGATTTGGGGAAAGTAGTCCAACAAAAGGTGCAGCAATATTAAACAGAAGGAAAGGACTGTCTTTTAGTTAATCACCAAGCAAAGGACTATTAAGGTTGGAACCCATGCTTGGCAAAGCAAGGAATATGTAAAGTTAGAGATCACGGAATCACCAGATAGAATCTTACAACGGGGAGCCCATTCAATTATGCTGAAAGGGTTCAGTGAAGAGGACTTGGTTCAAAAGTACCCTGGAAAATTCACCTTGGCAAATCAGGGAGAAAGGAACCTGTAAGAGCCGGGAGGAATTGAACTTTAAACTTAAGACTACATGTCTATGGGGAGTGCGGTATAATGTACAAACGCAGAGTGGGGTTTTCCATTGTTGTAAGAAGTCAAAGGAAGGATACCATTTCTGTAGTTTAGTGTGTCAATTGCCGACAAAGTAATGTTTAGTTGGAGTTGATTTTAGTTGCTTTGTTTTGGTAAAAGTCTTAAAATCTGAAGTTTTGGCATGCAATTCTTTGTGTAGGTCACTGGGAATTCATATCTCTTTTTAAAAGTTACCGGAATCTAGGCAGTCTATAGCACTGCTTTGAAGCAATGCTAAGCCAACACATTTTCAGCCAATAAAGTTTTAACATCTCACCCAACCCCCAACTGACTCATTTCTGAGGATTAAGATTAACTCCATCCTTGCAGGTCGATGATGACCTTTTGCCATGAATAAAGCATATCTGGAGATGCAAAGAGTAACAATGAGAAACTATTTAAAGTCAACTTTCATTGCCTGATGGTAATGCATAGCCTTACTGCCCCACAATACTAACGATGTGGCTGTCTTTATTTTCAAATAGGCCCACCTCTCGGTGTCCAAAGTGCTTGACCAGTTCAGATGATATGGAATATGGAAATTGAAGTCCTACAATGTAAATGTGACTTTGATTGCCATTTTAGATAGGAACTGGTCCAAGCCTGGGCAATGCACGTTCTGATGATATTCCATGTGCAATAGAACCAAAGAGTCCCACCACATGATTCTTGTAGGTTTGAGGAGAAACAGTGCTCAGCCTGGGCCTACAACAATAATTTGTCCACTCTTCACAACTTGCCTTGTTGGTGGCACCCAGGCCTGACTTTGTTGCCTTAGTGACCTGTATCTCTGCTTAACAAATTTAAATGAGCCCAGGGCCTCAAAAGAATCACTGGGGCTGATTCAACATTGAAATGGTGGCTGCTGGTCGGTCACCCAAAGCTCAAATATCAACATCTTGAATTTATACAGTGCTTTTAATGTAATAAAACATCCCATGGTGCTTTACAAGTGTTATCAAACAAAATTTGACGCCAAACCACATAACGAGATATTCGACAAGATGGCCAATAGCTTGGTCAAAGAGTTAGGTGTTTAGGGGCATCTTAAACAAGGAAAAAGAGATAGAGAGGTGGAGGGGTTTAGAGAGGGAATTCCAGAGCTTAAGGTCTTTGTAGCAAGGCCATCAGTGGTGAAGTGATAAAAATTGAGAATGTTCAAGAGGGCAGAATTGGTGGAGTGCAGAGATCTTTGGGTACTGTAAGGCTAGGAGAGATTCGTGAGATAGGGAGGGGTGAGGGAATTTGTAAACAATTATGACAATTTTGAAGTTGAGGCCTTGATTAATTGGGAATTATTGTAGGTCAACAAGCATGGGGAACTTAGTTTGAGTTAGGATACATGAGGCAGAATTTTGAATGGCCTCATGTTTGCAGAGGATGGAATTGGGAGATATAGAATAGTCAGGTTGAGAGGTAACAAAGGCATGGAAGAGGGTTTCAGTATCAGGTGAGTTGAGGAAGGAGCAGAGTCAGAGATGGCAATGT
The DNA here is from genome assembly GCF_964194155.1 of Cetorhinus maximus. NCBI lineage: Eukaryota > Metazoa > Chordata > Chondrichthyes > Lamniformes > Cetorhinidae > Cetorhinus > Cetorhinus maximus. The sequence goes on from NC_135882.1 coordinate 88,515,327, forward strand.
AGTGATGGAGTGGATATGTGGTTCTCAAGGCCCAATAAACACCAAGGTTGAAAATAGTCTGGCTCGGGCTCAGCCAGCTGTCAGAGAGAGGGATGGAGTCAGTGGCTGGGGAATGGAGTTTGTGGAGGAGGCCGAAGACTAATGGCTTGAAAATAGATACCTTTCAGTATTCAAACACTTAAAGGCCAGTCAGAAAGCGGATGAGAATTGTACACGATGCAAGTGGGCTTCTGTACAGAGGAAGAGCGAAGATAAGGGCTGATTTTATCTTTCAGTGGCAGAGGAAAATGGGCAGCACTGGATCGGCCATATGCATTATGGCCCACCTGTTTTCCTTTTCCATTGATATTTAAATTCCAGTTGGCATTTCTCTGCCAACAATGCCCCCCACACCCCACACCACCACATGCAGGAGAATATTTGGCTCTCTAGGAAATTCCTCCCCTTATGCTTTTGAAAGGACTTAACAAAACTCAGACCAGCTGAGCTCCAGAGTGAGGACTTTTACTAGAGTAAAGTTAGCGATCATGGAGAGGATTGATCATCTACTCTAGTTGGAGTAGCTCCAATGGGAGCTGGTGATTTTAATACAAAGTTTATCTTCAGCCCCAAGAAGACTCTTCTCCACCAGGAACCTCTAGTTCAGTGGCTGTAGGCTGTTCTGCTTCTCAGTGACAGATTGGCGCAGGCAGGTGCGGGTGGCCCATCCTCACCCTGTCCCCATGATTTGCTTTGGCATCTGCAGCCTTTCATTTGGGTAGATATGTAACAGCGTAAACCTCACATGTGAGAACAGAGCAGGTTCATGATATTTTCAGTCCAGATAAAACTGTTTTCATACATTTCACTCCTGTTGCGAGTTTTTTTCTCTTTTTAGCTAAAGTTGTGGCATAAGACTTATAGTTTAGTGTTTACTTTCAAAGGCCTTCTCTGATCCAACTGCTTCCCCTTGTTCTTTTCTATCGCCTGTGTTTTCAGCTTTGGTTGCCCTTTGGTTCCTCTCTGCATGCTTTTTTTTCCTGTCATCTCACCTCACTTCCCTTGTTTGTATCCAAAGTCACATGCTGCTCCAGTTGCCCCTAATGATATTGTTCTGGTTTTTGTGGTCAGGAGTGAAGGAATGGCGCTTGCTGTTCATCATGTTTGCAGCAGCCTACAAGCTTTCTGCTATCTTTTTGAGGGCTACCTTATGGAACCTAAAGATAATTTCCAGCGCAGCAGTCTCTATTTGGGATCGGAGCTATGTGTGAGCAGGCAAGCAGCAGTGTGACTCTTCAACCAATGGGATTGTAGTGTCCTCACCAAGACAGAGTTACTGGATTAGATGATTTTAAAAAATTGACATAGGCCTGAATTTTTCCCTTGTCGGGTGCGTGTGATCGGTGGGCCTGGGAGCAGCCAGGAAACGAGCCCCCGACCACAATCGGCACCCGTCCACAATTTCACACTGGCTGGCCAATTAACAGCCAGCTAGTGTGAAACATGCACCGTAAAGCTCAGCGTTGCCAGGGTGAGGGTGGGAAGAGGGGGGGAGGTGACCTCACTGTGGGCACAGGTGAGCTCTTCCACTGAGCTCCCTGAAGGCATTCAGCTGCCCCAGGGAGATGCAGACCTCCAAAGAATAAAAGAAAGCACAGAAAAGCTGCGAAAACTGTCCATGCAGCACAATCAGGCACCTGAAATCATACCCCATGAAAATGCTGTCCCCAGATATTTCTTTTAATTTTATATCCTAACGGAGATTTCATCCTGCCGCCTGGCCGATTGGCCCGTCCGTCAACCATAAGGTTGGACAGGCCATGAAAAATTGCTGACAATTGCGCTATTAGTAGAATAGAATGCATTATCTAGATCTTTAAAATGGTGACGGAAATGGTTGACGTTGAAGCAAATAGGAGGCAGAGATTATGGGATGTCAATCAAAATTAACTAGCTTCAAGTGAGAGTAGAGGTTAGAAGAATTATTTCCCTCAAAGTATGTTAAATAGACGTTCAGTAAAAAAAGTTAATGCATGGTCAATTAACTCCTTCCAAAGGGAGATGGGTAAACATTTTAATTAGAACATTATTTCAGATTATAAAACTACATATGGATAGAGATGGTCCTGCTTCTCAAATATACAAATTGCGTCAGCTTTCCATCAGTCCTCTGATACTACACCTTTTTCTAACAAATTATTAAATATGTGTAGTAATATGCCTTGGCTATCTCTTCACTAGATTATTTTAAATTGCATGGGAGCAATCTACCAGTGTTTTCATCCTCTTTGAGTTTGATTAGTTTATTCAATACTTCTCCTTTATATTAAATGAACCTATCTCTTTACTCAGCTCATCATTCAATATTGTGTCTAGCTGTTCTATCACCCTGGTAAATACTGAAGCAAATGTGTATCTAATATTTCTGCCATCTCTCTATCGTTACCTGTGGCAGTATCCTGTCTATCCCTTAATGGTCCTATTCCCATCCTTGCCTTCCAGTTTTTAAAATTGATGCACCAGTAAGCAATCTAGTAGCTATATGATCATCAGCTACATTTTTAGTCCAGGTTTTTTGTTTAATTGACTGAATTTAAATTTTCCAGCTACCATGGTGGCATTTGAACTCATGTCTGCACATCATTCATCCAAGCCTCTAGATTACTAGCCCAGTAACTAGCTACCCTATCCCTACTGTACAGTACATGCAAGTGGGAGAAAGGGGAAATAATAGATATGCAGGATAAGGTTACACTAATGGTGAACTACCACTAGGTGGTACCCCTCCATCTAAATCTATAGAAATAAACCCAACCTCAATGATGCGTCAGAAGAAGTTTGCTTAAGGAGATAACAGTTTAGTGAGGACGCATAGGAGGAACTCTACCTTCCACTGCAAACTCCAAAACATCTTCTAAAACACAAAAAAACAATCAACAAGACTTATTTCAGACTTCATATTACAAAGTGATTTTATTATGCACAAGCATATAATGCTTCTAATTGCCAGTATGCCTCCCCTGGTGTCCCTCTTTGTTCTGCTTTTAGACCTAGCACTGTGTTCAAGTTATACCCGAGAGTCAGAGGCGCTGAGGTTGTTGGCTGCGGTGCTATTGTGAATCTCTGAGACAAAAGTGGGTTCCTTGCTTCCAACCTCAAACATACTGCTCCTGCTGCCTTGTAACTCCACTGCAAGGGCATGCAACATGCTACAGGAATTTCATTTGTTGTTTAAGTGGCTGCATTCCCATAGCACTGCCATTGCCTCTTTAATCAGAAGCAACTGTTCTACCATGTTATAAAAATATAGAGATAAAAACAAAAAACTGCGGATGCTGGAAATCCAAAACAAAAACAGAAACAGAAATACCTGGAAAAACTCAGCAGGTCTGGCAGCATCGGCGGAGAAGAGCACAGTTGACGTTTCGAGTCCTCATGACCCTTCAAGGTCAAGAGGACTCGAAACGTCAACTGTGCTCTTCTCCGCCGATGCTGCCAGACCTGCTGAGTTTTTCCAGGTATTTCTGTTTCTGTTTTTGTTCTACCCTGTTGTTCAACTAGGTCTTTGTCCCTTCCCTAGTCATTTTGTAGTATTCACCTCACATCTTGTTGACATATTGCTCTTCTCACTCCCTCCTCTCCCTTTCTGCCCTCCTGTAAACATTCCCCCAGCTTTTTCCTGGGTATTTTTCATGCCTCACTATTTGTGGCTATTCATTACCCCTGGCTCTTGTCCAGTTTTGCATTCCCCCATCCATTGATTAGACACCCAATTCCACCTCGGTAACAACAGCAACACAGTATCATTAGAATCTTGGGCCCTAAGTTTATGCAGTATACAAAGTGACCAATATATTGTTATCACACACGTCTACACAGGAGATGTATTTATATATCCATTGAACTATGCTGTTATAGGGTGGCATTCTACATTTATGCATAGGTTATCTTGCCTGTCACTGTCACTGTTTTGTTCTTTGATTTGACTTTCTTGGATATAATGGGCTTGAAGTTAGGAGCTGTTGGTTGATAGAATTCCATCTCATGAGACGAGGTTTACACTGTGCTGGTCAACTCTGTGTTAAACATTGCCTGATGTGGCTTAGGTGGCCCCACTCTGACATGGCAGTCCCTGCCACATTTGCTGCAGAAGAAGACGACAGGCTGAGAATGCGCGGGATTCACTGGCCCCTGTTTCCTCTGGACTGCCTTCTCAGCCAGCGGAGCTTTCTGTTTGTGCTCACCTCTTCCAATGTCTCTCCAGTCAGCCTTCAGAGGTCATGGCCATCAGCGACTGTCTCCCAGTTATCAGTATCAATGTCTGCAATATTCATATCTCAATTACAGGTGACCTTGTAGCAAACTTATGGACATCGAGCAGGTCGTCACTCAATGGCCAGTTCACTGTACAGAAGGGCCTGAATTTTTGCCAATCCGGAAGGCTCCATTCCTTAACCAAAATAGCGCTAGAGCCCCAATTCCGGAAGTCCTGCTTTGAAACCAGCATCCACCATTTTCACCAGGGAGAGGGACAATGGGGATGGGTTGTAGTTTGCATATCCATGGGTCATGGAGGCAACTGCATGTGCAAAAATGCAGCTGCCTTCAAACAGATGCAATATTTGTAAAGTGGATATCCATAACATTCTCATGCCCCATCCATGCCAACTCATGGGACTTCATGCCCCCCACCCACCTACCATGGCCCTTTATAACCCCTATGCTAACTTAGTGCCAACTCATGCCAATCCACCCACCCACCACCACCTTTTTCCCTTAAAACTTCCATGCCAACTCACCCAATATCCACTATGCGCAGACTTCAGGAACCATGGTGAGAAGAAATAATTTCTGAGTGTGTATTAGAGACTTCATTATTTTAAAGAAACTCTCATTCATAAAAACACATGGGGTAAAATTTTCAGCTCGGCGGGCGGGTGCTCCTGACATGACTGAGTGTAAAATGACGGGCGATGTCATTGCACACTTGCGTGATATTTTGGTTGGCTGGCACGCGCTGGAGTTGGCAGCATACCCGTTGACAATTAGAAGGCCTATAAGGCCATTAAAAAGTTAATTGAAATAAATTTTTCGCTTCCCTCCCAACCTTACGGTTGGCAGGCAGACAAAAACACCAAGCAGCCTTTGCACTTTTTTGGAAACCTCATCCACGGGGAGATGAGGTGTCCAAAACCAAATAAAAATAAAATAAAAACTTTCATTTTTCATTAATAACATGTCTCTGCTAATGTGACAGAGCCACATGAGAGGACATGTTTCATTACATTTTTATTTATTTCATATATCTTCATCTCCCTGAGGCAGCTCTGTGCCTCAGAGAGATCATGTAACATGCACTTGCGTGCATGTGCAAAGTTCGCGTTCGGCCTGCTCATCCTCCTCCCCCACCCACACAGGCAGCTCTCAGTGCTTGCGTTTCATGCTGGGTGGGTGTTAATTGCCATCCGGGCCCGATTGCATGCGGCAGTTGGCTTCCAACTGCCCCTGCCCACCCCCAGCGAGCCTGCATGCTAAGGGTAAAATTCTGTCCATGGGCTTTAGACATTTGAGGCAAAAGGTTTAAAACTACAGAACAAAAACAGAATTACCTGGAAAAACTCAGCAGGTCTGGCAGCATCGGCGGAGAAGAAATCAGTTAACGTTTCGAGCCTTCATGGCCCTTCGGCAGAACTGAAGCATAGTTAGAAGAAGGGAGAAATATAAATTGGTTTAAGGTGGGGGGGGGGAGGTGGGGGGTTGGTGGGGGGAGAGAGAGACATTGAGGGTGTGGTGATTGTGGAGATGAGCAGATAATAAAAAGATGTCACAGACAAAAGGGTCAAAGAGGTGTTTTGTCTGAGAAAAGTGCTAATTAAGAATGGAGGACAGGATATTCAAAGTACAGCTCTAGTGGGGGTGGGGTGGAAAGGCTGACAAGGTTTTAGTTTTAGATTTAAAAATAATGGAAATAGGTGGGGAAAGAAGAATCTATATAAATTATTGAAAAAAAAGCGGGGGTGGGGGGGTGGTGGGGGGAAGAAACGGGGTGGGGATGGGGGGAGGGGGAGTTTAAGATCTAAAGTTGTTGAATTCAATATTCAGCCCGGAAGGCTGTAAAGTGCCTAGTCGGAAGATGAGGTGCTGTTCCTCCAGTTTGCGTTGGGCTTCACTGGAACAATGCAGCAAGCCAAGGACAGACATGTGGGCAAGAGAACAGGGTGGAGTGTTAAAATGGCAAGCGACTGGGAGGTTTGGGTCTTTCTTGCGGACAGACCGCAGGTGTTCTGCAAAACGGTCGCCCAGTTTGCGTTTGGTCTCTCCAATGTAGAGGAGACCGCATTGGGAGCAACGAATGCAGTTGACTAAGTTAGGGGAAACGCAAGTGAAATGCTGCTTCACTCGAAAGGAGTGTTTGGGCCCTTGGACGGTGAGGAGAGAGGAAGTGAAGGGGCAGGTGTTGCATCTTCTGCGTGGGCATGGGGAGGTGCCATAAGTGGGGGTTGAGGAGTAGGGATGATGCCACCACCAAACACATCTTCCCTTCACCCCCCCCTGACGGCATTCCGTAGGGATCGTTCCCTCCGAGACACCCTGGTCCACTCCTCCATCACCCCCTACTCCTCAACCCCCACTTATGGCACCTCCCCATGCCCACGCAGAAGATGCAACACCTGCCCCTTCACTTCCTCTCTCCTCACCGTCCAAGGGCCCAAACACTCCTTTCGAGTGAAGCAGCATTTCACTTGCGTTTCCCCTAACTTAGTCAACTGCATTCGTTGCTCCCAATGCGGTCTCCTCTACATTGGAGAGACCAAACGCAAACTGGGCGACCGTTTTGCAGAACACCTGCGGTCTGTCCGCAAGAAAGACCCAAACCTCCCTGTCGCTTGCCATTTTAACACTCCACCCTGTTCTCTTGCCCACATGTCTGTCCTTGGCTTGCTGCATTGTTCCAGTGAAGCCCAACACAAACTGGAGGAACAGCACCTCATCTTCCGACTAGGCACTTTACAGCCTTCCGGGCTGAATATTGAATTCAACAACTTTAGATCTTAAACTCCCCCTCCCCCCATCCCCACCCCGTTTCTTCCCCCCACCACCGCCCCCCCCCCGCTTTTTTTTCAATAATTTATATAGATTCTTCTTTCCCCACCTATTTCCATTATTTTTAAATCTAAAACTAAAACCTTGTTAGCCTTTCCACCCCACCCCCACTAGAGCTGTACTTTGAATATCCTGTCCTCCATTCTTAATTAGCACTTTTCTCAGACAAAACACCTCTTTGACCCTTTTGTCTGTGACATCTTTTGATTATCTGCTCATCTCCACAATCACCACACCCTCAATGTCTCTCTCTCCCCCCACCAACCCCCCACCCACCCCCCCACCCCCCCCCCCAAACTTAAACCAATTTATATTTCTCCCTTCTTCTAACTATGCTTCAGTTCTGCCGAAGGGCCATGAAGGCTCGAAACGTTAACTGATTTCTTCTCCGCCGATGCTGCCAGACTTGCTGAGTTTTTCCAGGTAATTCTGTTTTTGTTTTGGATTTCCAGCATCCACAGTAGCTTTTAGCTTTTTGTTTTTAAAACTACAGAGTTATTTAGAGACATAAGATACCCTTTGGGAGAGGTCTTTTGGAGATGTAAGGTAATCTTTTAGGAGATGTAAGGTACCCCTTTGGAGAGGTAAGGTACCCCTTTGTGTCACAAAACTATAATAAGTTTCATAATATTATTGTAGTTTATTGTAAAGTAGGTTTATTGGTGTGAGTCTAGATGGTTCTGTCTGTGTGACTTAATTAAATTAGAGTCAGATAGGCTGCAAGCTGAAATTATCAAAAGAAGTTAGAGGTAAAAGGCATTTGAAATGCTAATGAGTAAATATAGTTGAGGTCTTAACATACAGGGTGTGAAGGAAATTTGCATTATTAGATAAGTGAAAGAGTTTTTTGGGTTTCAAAGAGATGGTAGTATGTTTACAATTACAAAAATAAATAGGGCAAGGTTATTATGTTTATTTTTCCCAAAAGGTACTGACCATATTGGCAACATGAAAGATTTTTATATTATGGGAAAAGTACATTTCCAAAGACATGTAGAACAATGGAAATTAAAGAGAGAGAAATATATATAAAGAAGGAAGGAAGGTGATGTTGTGGGGCCACATAAGAACTAAAAGGAGTGTGTAAAGTAGCCTCGAGGAAGTCTCCAGCCATGTTTGCAAAAGTCTGCTGTGTCGAGTAACTAAAGTTGGAGAAAAGCCTTTGGAATTCCACTGTTGAGTGGGTGCTGTGGTAAATTTTCTGGCTTGCTATTTAAATTTAAGATCTATTTTGGACTGCTACCTTAAAGGGGTGTGTAGTTGGGAGTCAGGTTAATTAGGAATTTTGGGATTTGTTATAATATTACATAACTGTAATCTTATGCATGTGCTTGAAATCTTTTATTTTGTTAATAATTGTTTTAATTTAGTTTTCAAAATCTTTAATGGTATTAATGGATTCATTACTTCTGAATTCAGTGCCCAAATCTTCTCATAATAAATACAAATTGCAAAACTGTTGTCGTAGCATGGCCAAGTTTCCCTTGTGGATTTGGTCCATTTGGCACGCATCACCTGCCATGTCATAACATTTGGGACAGGTAAGGTGCCCCTTTCGGAGATGTAAGAATGGATATGAATGTGCGTAAAAAGTGGATAAGCTCAGTGGAACTGTCAAGCTGTCAAGTCATTTAAATCCTCAAGTCCTTTATTTATTTTGTTAAAAAAAAAGCCTGCTGTGACTCTGCTTGTAATTTCACTAGCTGATTGTTGACATTAACCCGAGGTTATCATTATAGGGTGTGTGCTGCTTGATGTCTTCCACAACTTATCATCACAGGGTGGGATGGGGATGTGTGGTGGGCAGTGCTGTAAGTTCACAGTTTGATTCACAGCTCCAACTGCTTATAAAGGGATTAGCTGCCTTTGATGTGGAACTATGAATACAAATGTTTGTTTTCATAAAGAATTACATACTTGAAGGAAATGTTTATTTTTATAAGGGATTAAGCACTTGAAATATTTTAAATGTATTGAATGGGTTTTTTATTAATTAGTCTTTTTAAATAGTGGTCTGCAATATACACTTAGAACCTTATTTTATTTGACTATTGCTAAAAAGAGAGGCATTTTGTTGAAGCTTTTTGTCCTGCACTCATCAGGACAGTTCGCAAGAATACCAATAGTAAAGGGAACAAGAACTTATACTGGATGAGAAGAGAGTGTTGATTGGTTGGCAAATATACTCTGATTGATAGAGGCATTGCCATTGAGAATGCACCAGGAAACAGTTAACTGTCAAGCTTTTGTTCAAATTCAAACCAGGCAGGTCGACTCTGATTGGTCGAGGCGTTGCCATGAGGAGTGAACCAAGGAATAGCTGTCCCACAAGCATTTCTTTAGTTGAAAAAAGTGCAATGCATGGGCATGCTCCTTCTGTCTGCTAAAGACAGGGCCCTGTGTGTGAATATATATAGCTTCTAGTATGCGTAAGTGAGCCACACTGCAAGATCGCCTCAGCACCCAGCAGTCCCTATGGCTGCCTCTGAACTCTTTCCAGGGGCGGTGGGCCTGATTCCAGTTAGCACCTGCCTTGCACCACAACTCCACTCCCCGCAGAATGAAAATCAGACAATTTGGATCATTTTCTCGCAGACTTAGGTATTTTCCCTACTCCGCACCCCTGACATGCAAACACATGAATGTGACTAAGCCAGCACAGAGGTTGTCTGGTTAGTACTGCTGTTCAGCCTCAAAACACATGTATTGGAGCTGACACTGAAGTTAAACTAAATTATAAACTATACAGCCTCAAGTATGCAAAAATCATTGCCCTGTGCATGATGTAAATTGCATATTCACCGTCAGTATATTTTCTCTTTTGCTCAGCCCTTCCACCTGCCTTCTCCCCAAAGGGCTGGCCTGTGCAGGGGTAGGGTTACATTGGTTCTTAGCCACTTTCAGGTGGTCAAATTTGCACAATGGAAAGGGGAGAGGCATAAGGGTGGACAATCCGTTATCATCTTTTTTACGTTATCACCAAAAGTTCAAATTTCCCCGTTGTGTCATCCTAGACTTAGGTGTTGGTAGGCTTTTCAACTATGTGGGACATCACTTCAGAGCCTGATCCTGCTGTTAGGTAATAAATATTTACATATTATATTACAGCAAGGTCACTGGGTAACAACGAGCAATAGGACCTCTTATCTTTTCCTTCTCTGATCCAAGTGTGCCAAGATCAAACCTAATTCTTTGACTGCTATCCCAGCTGACTTTGGCTTATTGCATTGATCAGGGTGGAAGAGGAAGGAATAAAGGGAGGGAGGGAAGAAGGAAGGAAAGAATTGCTTTCTAATTGAGAAACAGAAGTGATATTACTGAGCCGAATTGACACTTGCAAGGCTTATTTATTCACTGCCTTTTCCAGCTGAGTCACTGGGGAAGTTCTCAGTACATTTCCAAGAGAGCTCAGGAAAGTGAGTGGACCCCGCCACAGGGGGAAGGAAGGTGGGTCACATCTGGGTCACTGACAGACTGGAAATGTTTGGACAAATTTCTTCTAAGGAGTACAGATGTTAGAAACTTGATAGTCAGTGTAAGGACAACTATAGGCTCCTTGTATAGTTATATAACACCGGTGGGACTAAAGCCAAACACTGTAACAATGGTATGCCATTCTTCACTAGCTCATGTTACTCACACATATTGCACAAAACAATCTTAAACTATTTATACTGCTCTGTTTTAACGGCAGTGTATTGAAATAAAGCAGTATAGTGTCTGTGAATGTCTTTTCTTTCACACAATGAATCAGCAATAAAATTAAAACGTTTGGCTGGAAACAGGATCCTGTCAGATTAGGGAATTGAATCATTGCCATTATACTGCAGGCCCTGCCCAGCCAACTCACAAGTAGCATATAGTAAGAACCTGGCGGACACAGATTCCTTTGCACTATTACAATATATCTGTGCACAAAGCCTGGTACTCCATTCTAACCATCTATTTAAAGGTTACATCAATCACCCTGTTCGTCACACAACAAAGTCTTGATGGTCTGCATACAGAGAGCATGCTCATCTTCATGCAAAGAGAAAAAGGGGATAAATGCAAAAGTGTTTCTAGATTCTAAATTAGTCACCCAGCAAAACATAGACCGGTACTAATCTTACTGTCAGCAGGAACATGTGTGATCCTTGAATTAATGTAGAATTTTCTAATACAGCTGAGCACGATGTGCAATGCCCAAGGGTTTAATTATACAGCTGAAATTTGAAACTCCATACAACTGGCTAATTTAAAAAAGCCTACAGCATTTCACTAACCAATAGTTCGGTCTTCATGCCTGTGTATATATTAGTCCAATTTCATGTACAATAACCAAGAGATAATTTGAATAGTTTTACTGATGCCTCTACAAGAAACATTGCTTGAGGAGGTGTGACAGGCACCCAGGGACATCTTTCACATGGATGAGCTGTACTGTATAGGTGAAGGTGATGTTTTTCACCAGTGAAAACAGAGCAGTGCAAGTAGAAACGTAGAATAACACAGCTGAGAAGGAGGCCATTCTACCCAACATGCATTTGCTAACCCTTTCCCCCATAGCCCTGTATTTATTTTCATTCAAATACTTATCCAATTCCCTTTTGAAAGTTTTGAAAGCTGAATCTGCTTCCATTAGCCTTTCAGGCAGTGCATTCCAAATCACAACAACCCACAAAGTTTCCACATGTCACCTCTGGTACCGTTGCTAATCACCTTAAATCATTACCAACCCTTCTGCCATTGAAAACATTTCTTCTTATTTACTATATCAAAACCATGATCTTCCTGCATCAAATCTCCTATTAACCTTCTCTGCTTGAAGGGGAACAACCCCATAAGTGAAGTTCCTCATTCCTGGTATCACTCCATTAAATCCCTTCTGCAACCTCTCTGAAGCCTTGACATGCTTCCTAAAGTGTGGTGCCCAGAACACAGTACTCCAGCTGAGGCCCAACTAGTATTTTATAAAGTTTTAGCTTTACTTTCTTGCTTTTCTACTTTATTCCCCTATTGATAAAGCTAAGGATCCAGTATGCTTTTTTGACAGTCTCCACAACCTGTCCTGCCACTTTCAAAGATTTGTGTACATGCACCCCTAGGGCTCCTAGTTCCTGGACCCCCTTTAAAGTTGTACCATTAGATTGCCTTTCTTCACTCTTCCTACCAAAATGTATTTCTTCAGACTTCCCTGCACTAAATTTTACTTTCCATGTGCCTGACATTTCACCAGTCTGTTTATGTCTGCCTGAAGTCTACTACAATCCTCTACATTGTTCACTACAGGTTGAATTATACGAGGTGCCAGATTCCAACTCCCATAGCTAAAAATTTAGGAGAACGTATATAGTTGGGATAAAGCCTTGAGGGAGATGTAGAGTAAAGGGTTAATATTAGGAGCACCTGATACTGATGTGACTATGATGCAATGTCACATGACTAAGTGACTGCGATCTGGTGGAAAACAAAAGTACAGCCCTGTGTAGGGTACTGAGATGTATATAGATCTGTAAATAAACAAGATTTTTCTTTTACAAATAACAGGCTATGGTAGCATTCTTAGGGTAACAAGCAAATCCTAAATAAGCCCCATCTAAGACCCCAAAGACAAGACAAAAACATGGTGGCAGCAGACAGACGGTAAAGACCCAGAGAAACTCCAAGAGAAGACTGCAGACCTGAAATACCTACAAACCCTTGGAAAAAGGACATGAAGAAATAATATTGAAGACTCACTTGAGAACAGAGCATCGTGGGTGCTGCAGATGCAAGTGGATACACAGACCTAGAGACCAGACAGCAGTGGATACAGATCACAATCCACAAACCAAACTACTGAAGTATCAACAGGTCCAAAGCTTAGGATAAGCATGGAGACTACTTTGCCACTCCCAGAACTGTTCCAAAGCACTGAAAGCTCACAACAGTCTCAACGTTGGGACAATTGGAAGAAGAGATTCTCCAGATAGAGAACAGTTTCAGGTTTGCATAAGAATGACCAGAAGGATCAGGTCAGGTACTTTACTCTATGCAATAGGGGCCACAGAGGATGATGTTATTGCAAGGCAGTGTATCAATGAGGCTTCGAGTTTATGAGGAAATCTTTCAAACATTTGATTAATACTTCAGTATTTGAAAAAATAATAATAATTGAGTGAGTGAAATTTAATAAGAGAAGACAAAAACCATGTGAATCTACGTGTATAGACTAATGGAGAATTGCAACTATGAAATCCTCAGAGATGAATTAATAAATGATCATATAATAGTAAAGGTCTTAGATAAAACCCTATCAGATCTTTTACAAGTGAAGGAAGATTTAATTCTCACAAAGGTAGTGCAAATACCATGACAGACGCTTAGAAAGCAAAACAGAACAATTGTTTGTGAGGAAAGTGATGTCCCTTGGAGAACAATGAGTGAAGTTATTCAATATGTCGGACAAAAGAGAAAGCACAGTGAAAAGGAAGCCCGTGAAATCAGGATAAAATGTGCCAACCGCCATCTTGAGATGCTCTTGGAGTAGCAGGAACTGCTACAAAATGGGAAGAATGCCCAGCAGGGAGAGCAGAGTGCCACAACTGTGGGAAATAAGGACAATTTAAAAATGCCTGGAGATCCAAAGATCCAATAGCTCATGGGAAGAAAAAAATAACTATGAAACCAAGTAAAATCCAAGAAGTGGAAGAGCCACAGAAAAAAATAACCTTCTTAGGTGAAGTTAATGAAACAGAAAGTAATTATTAGAGCATTAAATTGGATGTTGATGCTCAGCCCACAGAATTCAAGCTAGATACTGGTGCAGGTGTTTCAATATTATCTGATGAAGTTAAAATATCACATTAAAGTCATCTGCCATCCAGTTGCAAGGTCCAGGAGGGAACAACGCTAAAAGTAATAGGCCAACACTTGGCAAGATTAAGATACAAAGGTAAAGAAATTATTGATTTATTACATTATACAGAACCAGGAGTCATTATTATTGAGCAGAATAGCATGCTTGCAGTTGCGAATCATTTACAAGGTTGATGAAATTGCTGATGAGCAGTCCAGTCCACTATTCAGAAATGAATTTCCATCCCTATTTTCAGGCTTAGGAAAGCTGAGAACATAATATCACATAACCCTAAGGGCGCTTGCTATCCATGTCTCTTCACAATGAGGAAGTTTCCTCCCCACTCTTAGACAACGTCAAGAGCAAGATTGAACACATATTACAACAAGGAGTCATCACTCCAATAACCATAAGAAGCAGTGGTGTTCTAGAATGGTCACAGTACCAAAGCCTAATGATTGAATTAGAGTCTGAGTGGGCTTGACTCAATTAAACAAGTCAGTCGAGTGAGAGATCCACCTGATAGCCTCAGTGGATGAAAGTCTCACCAAATTAGTAAAAATCACCCTCTTCACAAAATTAGATGCCAACAGTGACTTTTGGCAGTTGCCTCTGGACAAAGAATCCAGATTGCTAATTAATTTTGTCGCCCCATTTGGTCATTATTGTTTTAACCGGTTACCATTTGGAATTGCTTCTACAACTGAGATATTCCAAAGAACAACATCTCAGACCCTGGGAGGTGTGGAAGCGGTAATATGCCATATGGATGACATTCTTGTACATGGTTCATTGTGGGAGGAACATGGACCTTGAGTATGAACAGTCCTCAAAGCCCTACAAGAAACAAGTTTCTTCAGGATTTCCTCAAGTCATATTGGACTCAAAACATTAACTCTGTTTCTTTCTCCACAGATGCTGCCAGACCTGCTGAGTTTTCTGTTTTTATTTCAGATCATCAGCATCTAAGAATTTTGTTTTCTTCTTTAGTATTGGAATAACCAAGGACGTCAATGTAATCAATTATTTCTACAAAAACAAGAATTTAACAGGTCATTTTTTAAATTCATTCATTGGATGTGTTCATTGCTGGCAAGGCCAGCATTTGTTGCCCATCCTTAATTGCCCTTGAGAAGGTGGTGGTGAGCCACCTTCTTGAACTCCTGCAGTCTATGTGGTGTAGGTACACCCACAGTGCTGCTATGAAGGGAGTTCCAGGTTTTTAACCCAACAACAGTGGAAAGAACGACAATATAGTTCCAAGTCAGGATGGTGTGTGACTTGGAGGGGAATTTGCAGGCGGTGGTGTTCCTAAATGTCTGCTGTCCTTTTCCTTCTATGTGGTAGAGGTAGTGGTTTGCAAAGTGCTGTCAAAGGAAGTTTGGCGAGTTGCTGCAGTGCATCTTGTAGATTGTAAAGACTGCTGTTCTGCTCTCATTACTTAATGAAGGATACACTTGAGTTAGAGCAAGTGTAATAAAGGTTCACTAAATTGTTTCCTGGGATGAGAGGGCTGTCCTCTGAAGACACATTGAGTAGATTGGACTTCTATTTTCTGGAGTTTAGAAAAATGATTGGTGATCTCATTGAGATGTATGAAATTCTTAGAGGGTTTCGATTGAGTGGCTGTGACCCATTCAATGTCTGTAAGTGTCAAGGGGTGGAATCCTCCAAAACCCACTGAGGAAGGACTGGAGGCAGGACTGGGAATAAATTAAAAGAAACAGTATTGGGACAGCTCATAGGCATCCTGCCTGCAAGCATTCTTGCCAGAGGTGGGGTCAACTTGGCAGTGGCTACCCACCTGGCAGCTGCCAGTGACCAACCGGGGGTAAGGTGCCATTGCTGGAATCTTCCCAATGTTGGTTGAGCCCTCTGAAGGTAGGCAGGTACCTGGAAGCAGCCAGGAACCATCAATCCTCTTTTCAATCCCTGCATCATGGAACTGCAAGGATCAGATGCAGGCGCAGCTACAAGCACATGGGTTCCTCCTCCACAATGATGGCCTGGCAGCTGTAGCCATTCTTTACTTTCAAATTTGCAGAGGTGTTCAGAGAACATCTCCATCTTGAAGCACTCTCACTGGCCCTACACGCAACAGTAGTACCCACCTCTCCCAGTGGGTTGTTGGCTGTCCACAGCTTTGCCTCCCACCTTTTGACCACATTTGGCTAGCTGACAGCAGTCGGATTGAGACTCATGTTTGGTCCCATCAGGTGAAAAATTTTTGAGGTGTGAAGATTCCACCCAACGTCTCACAATAAGGGATTGGCAATTTAGAACTGAGATAAGGAGAGATTTCTTCACTAAAATGGTTGTGAATCTTTTCAATTTCCTATCCCAGGGGCTGGATGCTCAATTGTTGAATATATTCAACACTGAGATCTGTAGATTTTTGGATACAAAGTGACTCAAGGAATATGGGTATAAGGCAGGAAAATGGCTTTGATGTAAAAGCTCACCACAACGGAAGATGACCTCAGTGTTAAGACTGCACTTTGTCTCCACAAGGATTGTGTGGTGGTCACTTTTTCCAATACCATTGTGGACAGATGCATCTGCAACAGGTTTATTGCTGAGGACGAGGTCAAGTAGGGTTTTCCTTCTTGTTGGTCCTCTCACCACCTGGCACAGATCCAGTCTGCTTGATGTGGCCTTCAGGTCTTGGCCAGCTCTGGCAGTGGTGCTGCTGTCAAGCAACGTTTGGTAATGTACATTGAAGACCCTCACCCAGGGTATGTTGTGTGCCCTTGCTACTCTCTGTGCTTCTTGCTGCTTGGGAGATCAGTAGATGGTAATCAGTAGAAGTTCTCTGGCTATGTATGAACTGGTGCCATGAGGCTTCATGAGTTCTGGAGTCAATGTTGAGGATTCTCAATATTGGAATGCCTGTTCCTATATTCCTTCAATGCAGTTTTAAATTTCCTATAAATTCAGCATAATTTTAGGATCTCTTTTGCAGTTTTTAATTTGCATCAAGGGTAGGTAGAGGTCTTTTATTCACAATTCTCACTGACACAGCCCCACTACTCAAATTTGTCAGACATGAATAGGAGCTACAAGTTACTGAAGCAGGGGATTTGGAAGAGCCAGCCATTGGCTACCTCACTGCATATGGAGACAGAAGGCAGCCCTTTTCTCAATAAACTCTCACTGAGACCGAACAGTCAGCTATCTTGTTTGTTGCAGTCACAGGGGTGCATCTAGATAGAATGCCAGATTAGGAACTGGAATGTGTAAAAGATTTGCTACTACCAAATGGAAGCACCAGAGTAAAACATTGGAGAAGAAATTCAATCAATCCCTGTGCCTGATTGGGTAGCTCTGAGGTGCACCTGATGCTGGGCCACATTTCAATGACACCAATGAGCTGTGGCCACCTACGTCTCCAAGCAGCTCACCAGTGCTTAAAGGGAAGGGCATTTAGGAGAGGGAGCCTGAGAGAGAAGGGTCAATTGGGAAGAAGTATTAATGCAATGGGGAAGGGGGAGGGGGTTAAGGTCAGGTTCAGGCGTGGGGATGGCAAGAGGTGGAATGCTGCCTG
Organism: Cetorhinus maximus; assembly: GCF_964194155.1. Taxonomy (NCBI): domain Eukaryota; kingdom Metazoa; phylum Chordata; class Chondrichthyes; order Lamniformes; family Cetorhinidae; genus Cetorhinus; species Cetorhinus maximus. The sequence continues at coordinate 88,532,774 of NC_135882.1, forward strand.
TGTTTTGAATGCCAGGCCAAGATGAGCACTCACACTTAAAAATACCTTTTTTCAGGTGGCTTGCCGCAATCCCTTTAGGCTACATGTTGACCTGATTTTCTTGAGTGCAGCCAGCTCAGTTAGGGCTGCACTCAGAACAATCTGATTTTGATAGTGATCCTCAAGCAGCTGTAGTTTCCATAGAGCTTCTCTTGCTCTGCCACAATAATTTTGGTGGAAGTTTGATGGGAATCCCATTTCCACATATTTCCTTTGCACGTTACTCCTTGAGTAAAGTTGTGCCCACTTTGACTTTGTTGGTGAGATAAAAATCCATGTACAATAACATGCAGATTTTGAAGACACTGCCCCTGTATCGTGCTAGACTGTGAAAGTTTCTGGCTACACTTCAGTCACTGTATTAGCTAAAAGGCTCCATATTTATGCATGTTTTAATGTACTGTACAATTATGCATTCAATTTGGCAGCAAATCGTAGGACACCTAAGGGGAAATACTTGACTTGTTGCCAAAGTGAACGACAAGTTGGCAGAGCAATTGGTACTCACGCTGGTTGATGTCTGCTTGAGGCTTGAACCAAATTTGGCAAAGTGCCTCATTTGAATGGCAATAGCATGTAGGAGTTAAATAGGTGTCACCGTTCAGTGTCAGGGAAAAGATCGGAGTTGGCAGTGGACTGCAATATTTTTGTAGAATTAGGAGGAACATTCATGCTTCCTCTGAAAATGTAACTTTGAAAATGTTTTGTGGTGATTTTCTTGAGTGGCATCCAGTGGAATCTTAAAGGGCCATTGTTTAGGGCGCTCAACAACTTGTACAATTAGGCAGAGCTTGCCTGGTCAAGCTCTGCCCATTTGCTCCCGAATTTTACTTTGGGGTCCTACAACTGGCATAGGACTCCAAATTGCACAGTAAAGCAAGCTTTAAGTTTGCTATAGGCATGCAGGCTGCTCTGAAGATGGATCTTGGTTGTCAATGTGGGTAGCTCACCATTACCTTCTCAAGGGCAATTAGGGATAGGCAACAAATGCTGGCCTAGCCAGCGATGCCCACATCCCGTGAGAGAATAAAAAAAAAGCAGCTGAGGAGCTTCCCTAATAAGCAACTCGTGTCTGCCTGAAGCAGATAGCCTTAAGTTGAAAATCTTCACCCTGCTGTTCATTTTTATCATCTCATACTGTAAAGATTACTAAATACTGTAATTTACCCTTATAAGGAAGCTGATTTCCCACAGAGATCTTTGCCTTCCCTAATGTTTTATTTCTGCTGAGGGCAAGTGGCTAAATATCTAGTGGAAAGTACTTGAAATGTTAAATGACTCCTAATTCACTTCTAGCTCAAAGCATTCAAACACAGGCATCAGCAAACAGAACCGTTACTTTCAATGCGGTATCTCATGTTGCACAAATATTTCAGTATGCAAGCATATTTTGAAAGTAATGTAGCACTACACTTAAGGCTCTGGTGAATTTGAGATTTTTTTGCCTTCTAGAGCAATGTATTTTTTTCAACAAAAAAATCGCTGTATATAACCATTTTAAGACAAGCATTCTACGAGTTTCTATTCTATTATCCACTCTGTGTTTTCAGGTCAATTATACTGCATGACTGCCTGCCCTACATTCTGGGTCAGTGAGGAAGATCTGGTTGTTATTGCACATGAACGGTTTTGTATATCTGGTGGTTTATTCTGCCAAGCAGTTACAGTATGGACTTTGTGGAGGGAATTTTCTCTTCCGCATATTGCTTCTAGCTCCATTATACTAATTTAATGTTTCCAAGGAAACATTTCCATCCCATGTCCAGTAATTATCAGCCTTTGTTTTCTTCCCTACTTACGTCCTGCAATCATGTTTGTATTAAAAGCATTTTCAAGTACATTACTGCTTTGGGAATATCAAGATTATATTGGAGGTGCTGTCTCTTTCACACATAATACCATTCTGAATTCCAGCATGGCTTGTCAGAGCTTATAAAGAGTCCTAAGGAAGAGTTGCAATCCTCCATGGAAATACAGCACAGACCCAGGCCCTTTGGCCCAACCAGTCCATATCAGCGTTTATGCTCCACTGGAGCCTCCTCACATCTCTCCTCACCTAAATCTGCCAATACAACCCTCTATTTCCTTCTCCCTCATATGTTTGTCTAGTGTTCCCTTAAATACATCTCTACCATAAGCTTCAACTGCTCTTTCTGGTAACGAGTTCCACATTTTCACCACTCTTATGTTAAAGAAGTTTCTTCTGAATTCCTCATTGGATTCCTTGTTGACTTATCTTACATTATGCCTTCTAGTTATGCTCTTCCCAATAAGGAGGAAACATTGGGCGGAATTCAAATCCAAAATCGAGGCTCCTGCTGGCGGAAATGGAAACGGACGTCACTTTCGCTTGTGTGTTGGGAACTGGCACGCACATAATCATGATGTATATCTAAAGGGCAGGTGGTGGACTCATGGGGCACATGCAATAACACACCAGGGCCGGGCAGGAAGTGCCCAAACCTGCCATAAGCTGACTCATTTGAAGACCTGGGCGGGCTATTGTTAGAAAATAGAGATAGTTTAAGTAAGTTATATTTGTATTTGTGGGTGTTGGGAATGAGTTTTAGCTTTCATGTTTAAGTTTGATTTGTATCTCTGTATTTGTGTGTTAAGAAAAGGAGAAGTTGAGTTTTAGTTTCAGTTTAAAAGATGCCTGCATTTTAATGAAGATTTTATGACTCTTGAAAGGGAGTTACAACAAAATTTTAAAAAAACTGTGCTGTTGCCTCGTGACAGGAGGCCCCACAAAACCAAAAAAGTAGTTTCAGTTCAGTTGAAGCCAGGATTCCAGAGAGGCTAGACAGCAGAAGGATAGATAGCAAGTCCTAAACTAAAGTTGAAGCCGGCTGCTAGAAGATGCTGGATAGGAGATGAAACTGCAGGAGCAGGTTCCAGAAACTAAAGAAGAAAGTCCCATAATCCAGGGGAGTGGAACAGGAAAGATCCCAAGAGGGCAGTTTAGCCAAAGGACAAGGCGTGACAATGGTGTGGGGCGAGTTGATGAGAGATCCATAGTACCTGTTTGGGGTGGCCTCTATCGCTTGGTTTCAATGTGCAATGTGTCTGACCACAGGTCACCCATTAGTTTACATGGACTGTGTACTTACTGTGAACATTAGAATATAAGATAGCTTTTGTAACTTGTGTCATCCTTATAAATCTGTATGTATCTATAAAGGGGTAGTTGTGGGTGAAAGAGTATTGTAATACAGTTATCTTTTCTTGTTTAATAAATGTTTTATTCTTTTGTTAAAAGTTTATTAGCTGACTCCTGTGACTCTGTTCAGAAACCATTTTCCACATATCTAAACAAAAATAAAAGTTAGGATCTATCAAGCCGGGTTCCACCCTAGGATTTGGCTTGTCCAGTAGTAACAGCTGGGCTCATAACAAACTGGGGGCTCATCCGGGATTATCATTTATAAGGTGGGATCTCCTGTGGGATTGAAAATCCTTGAACATTGGTGGAATCTGTGAATCCTATTAATGAGTATGTGGTGTACTGAGGTACTGGACACAGGAATTGGAGTTACAGTGTGAGGTATATTATACAGGTTGGAATTCAAAATGGCTTTGGAGGCTGGAAAATGTAACCCTGACTGGTTAATAGAAATTAACCAAGAGTTAGCTAATGGAATTGGTGGATAAGTTGGAGTTAGAATTACTGGTAGGGACGAGGAAAGCAGACATAGTTGAGGTAATAGTGCAGCATTTGAAACTGGAAAGGGATACCAGAGGGACCAAGTTCTCCAGGGGGTGAGTCAATTGAGTTGGCTAAGATCCAGTTGCGAATGAAGTGACTTGAACATGAAAAGGAACTGAAAAACCTGAATTGGAGTTGACAGACAAAGAAAAAGAAAGGGAATCGGAATTGAAGAGGCTAGAGGCAAAAGAAAAGGAAAAGGAAAAAGTGAGAGCATTTCAACAGGAGCAAGCAGAAAGGCAGGAGAGAGAAGGGGAATGAGATAAAACAAGAGAACTTGACCTCATCACTTCCCCCACCTCCTACACTAGAATCAACTCCTGGGACCCCCATCACTTCTCCCACCTCCTACACTAGAATTCCGGCAATAGTACTGAAGACCTGCGCTCCAGAAATTGCCGCGCTTCTAAACAAGTTGTTTCAGTACAACACTGGCATCTATCTGGCAATGTGGAATATTGCCCAGGTACTTCCTGTACACAAAAAGCAGGACAAATCCAACCCGGCAAATTACCACCTCAGCAGTCTACTCTCAATCATCAGTAAAGTAATGGAAGGGGTCATCAACAGTGCTATCAAGCGGCACTTCCTTAGCAATAACCTGCTCACTGATGCCCAGTTTGGGTTCTGCCAGCGTCACTCAGCTTCTGACCTCGTTACTGCCTTGGTTCAAACACGGACAAAAGAGCTGAACTCCCAGGGTGAGGTGAGAGTGACTGTCCTTGACATCAAAGCAGCATTTGACCGAGTGTGGCATCAAGGTGTGAGGCCTAGCAAAACTGGAGTCAATGGGAATCAGGGGGAAAATTCTGCTGGAGTCATACCTAGCACAAAGGAAGATGGTTGTGGTCATTGGAGGTCAATCATCTCAGTTCCAGTTCATCACTGCAGGAGTTCCTCAGGGTAGTGTTCTGGGCCTAACCATCTTCAGCTGCTTCATCAATGAACTTCCATCATAAGGTCAGAACTGGGGATGTTCGTTGATGACTGCACAATGTTCAGCATCATTTGTGACTCCTCAGATACTGAAGCAGTCCATGTCCAAATACAGCAAGACCTGGACAATATTCAGGCTTGGGCTGACAAGTGGCAAGTAGCATTTGTGCCACACGAGTGCCAGGCAATGACCATCTCCAACAAGAGAGAATCTAACCATCACCTCTTGACATTCAATGGCATTACCATCACTGAATCCCCCACTATCAACAACCTAGGGGTTACCATTGACCAGAAACTGAACTGAACTAGCTATATAAATACTGTGGCTACAAGAGCAGGTCAGAGGCTATGAATCCTGTGGCCAGTAACTCACCTCCTGATTTCCCCAAAGCCTGTCCACCATCTACAAGATTCAAGTCAGGATTGTGATGGAATACTCTCCACTTGCCTGGATGAGTGCAGCTCCGACAACACACAAGAAGCTTGACACCATCCAGGACAAAGTAGCCCACTTGATTGGCACCGCCTCCACAAACATTTACTCCCTCCACCACTGACGCACAGTGGCAGCAGTGTGTACCATCTACAAGATGTACTGCAGAAACTCACCAAGGCTTCTAAGGCAGCACCTTCCAAACCTACGACCACAACTATCTAGAAGGACAAGGGTAGTGGAAACATGGGAACACCACCACCTGCAAGTTCCCCTCCAAGCCACATACCATCCTGACTTGGAAATATATTGCCATTCCCTCACACTCACTGGGACAAAATCCTGGAATTCCCTCCCAAACAGCACTGTTTGAGTATCTACACCACATGGACTGCAGCAGTCCCAAGGCAGTTCACCACCACCTTCTCAAGGGCAATTAGGGATGTGCAATAAAGGCTTGCCTAGCCAGAGATGCCCACATCCAATAAAATGAATAAAGAAAATGCTACAATTACCCCCTGGGACCCCCATCACTTACCCCACCTCCTACACTTGAATCATTCCCGGGACCCCCATCACTTCCCCGCCTCCTACACTAGAATCAACTCCGGGGATCCCCATCACTTCTCTTACCTCCTACACTAGAATCATCCCCTAGGACCCCCATCACTTCTCTTACCTCCTACACTAGAATCATCCCCTGGGACCCCCATCACATCCCCCAACTCCTACACTAGAATCAACTCCGGGGACCCCCATCACTTCCCCACCTCCTACACTAGAATCAACTCCGGGGACCCCCATCACTTCTCTTACCTCCTACACTAGAATCATCCCCTAGGACCCCCATCACTTCTCTTACCTCCTACACTAGAATCATTCCCTGGGACCCCCATCAAATCCCCCAACTCCTACACTAGAATCAACTCCGGGGACCCCCATCACTTCCCCACCTCCTACGCTAGAATCAACTCTGGGGACCCCCATCACTTCCCCACTGCCTACACTAGAATCATCCCCTGGGATCCTAATAACTTCCCCCACCTCCTACACTAAAATCATTGGGTACCAGTTACAATGTGGGGCCAGTAGGTGACATGGGAGTGTATGCAGACAAGGTTGTTGCATGTCCCTTGCGTGTCCCTTGGCATGCCACTAACTTTCCACTTTGTCATGCAGGAGATATTGTCATTTGATGCCAAAGAGAGGGCCAAGATGGGCGGAGAAGGGAATTGAAGATCCATCTGAGGACGAGGCCATGGAGAGAGCCGGTGAGCAGGGCAGGATCGACCAGGTAGCAGAGTGAGAATGCCTCCAACCTGGAGTTGATGCTTAGGCACACAAAAGACACACGTGAAACTGTGATGTGCTGATGGACTATGCTGAACCGAAATGTCTGTCTTTGTGTTCTCCACTGCAGGTCCTCACAATCCAGAGCCAAGGCCACAACCCAAACATGACAGCAAGGACTCCACCTCGGAGGGTGTTGAAAAGACATGACACTCACACAGGCTTTGGAGGGATCGCGTGTAGATTTGGGGGCTTATTCTAATTAGCATGTCACAGGAATGTCCAAGCAGCTGAGGGAGGCTGTGTCAGATGAGGCCCCTGACAGTGGGAGGACTGTTGGGGATCAGGCCAATGCTGAGCTCCAAGCTGATAATGGGCCTCTGATCTTGGTCATAAGAAGCCTGCCAGAGATGCAAGGACAGGGTGGGGAACATCTGGCAGAGCAGCCAGAGGCAGTGTGCAGCATTGTGACGGCGATGGAGGGGTCCGTGCACACTATTGTTTCTGCCATGTCTCAGGCATGTGAACACATGGCTTCCTCCATAGAAAGGTTGTCAACTGCCATGGAGAGCCAGGTCCAGCATATGACTCACATGTGCTCTGACTTGCATTCCATCACTCTGGCCATGGGTTTTCTACAACAGTAGCTAGGTGAGGCATGGGGTCAGGGAGGGGTGCAGGGGGGCCAGACACTTGGACCTTCCTCTCAGTGCCCCTTCTCCTCAGGGAGACAGGGAGGTGCCATTGCACACAGAGATGGAGGAGAAGAGTGTTCCAGTCTTGCAGGGGTTGTCCTCTCAGGGGACTCCAGGGTTCAGCGGCTGCTCCTTATCACCTTTGCCAATGATTACAGTGCCTCCTGTAGGTCAGGTCAAGGTAGGTGTCCCTGCACCCATGCAGGGGACCTCCAGGCAGCCTCAGCCCACCAGAACACAGTCGCCAAGGTCATCACAGGCAATGGGGCATCACAGCAAGCAGCCTGCTTCCACCTCAGCTGCAGGTGTCAGGGTTGCACTGAGGCATAGTGAATGTGAGAGAAAACTTAAGAACTTATGATGGCACAAAGGATCCTAGATATTCAGCCACTGTACCCTTCATCACATGAATATATTTGACATTATACTTGTTTCATTTGATTATTATGTGCATCATGTTCATTTACTGGGTCTTGCTTAGTCAGAGGGCATATTGTACTGGCATGCCTCATAGCTGGCAGTCATTGATAGCAGAAGAAGACTGAGGGAGATCCACATTTTGTGGAGGCAACAATGTTGTGGTGTGTTTGCATTCAGTCTTTAACGGGTGTTCATGTGTGTGCCAAGATTTCTATTCTCAAGCTTGTGGGACTTGGCTGAACATACAGCCAAGTGGGCCTTCCATAAATGACATGAAGAAGAGATTGGCCAAAGTTACTTGCTCCCACAACAACTGAACTGTTGTAGGTGCACTCATAGCCCTGTCATGTTGACCCAGGATCAGAAACCTCGGTCATGGTCGTTTCAGTGACTTATATCCAAGTGCGAGACTTTTATCCTTGGGCAGTCTTCACTTGCAATTGTATGCAACAAAAGTCCACTCCCCTTGCTTTCTAGGGAGTAGCAGACACACGTTTTGAGGTTGCTCTGGGGGAGGCTAGCAGAGGTGGGAACACATGCCCAATAGGCAATGGTTTACAGGCAATGTAATGCCTCATTTTTGTGCAAAATGATTTAAAAATTAGTTGTCTCTGATAGACCTGGCACATCTTTCCATGGCCCTCACAGCTTAGAAAGATGCCATAAAAGTTCTGGCCTCTTCATCTGGTTCCTCTCCATTTTTCTCATCATGTCCTTGCATGGCAATTCCTCTTGCAGTGCCACATTGTGCAGTGCACAGCAGACCACAACAATTAGGGATACCCTCTGTGGCACGTATTGTAAGGCCCTGCCAGACTGGCCAAGGCAGTGGGAGTGCGTTTGCAGTAAGCCAATGGTCTGCTGTGATTGCCTCGGTTGATCTGTAAGCTGCATTTTAATGCTTCCCCATGGGGCTATGAGGATGATGCACCGGTGTCATGAGCCATATCCTGAGGGCCTCACCCTTTTCACCCAGGATCCAACTTTATACTTGAGCAGGAGCCTTAATTAGTTTTGGGAGCTGGGAGTGGCGTAAGATGTAGGAGTAATGAGAGCTCCCTGTGGCTGCAGAATAGCTGAATGTTAAGGGAGTGAATGAAACACCTTGCAATCCCCAAATGCATCTGGCTGTTCCTAGGGATCACATGAGTGGAGTCAATTACCCCCTGTACTTGTGGCCCCAACACCCACTACCCTTGTGGCCTGGCTCTCAGAATCGGTTGTGAACTTTGTGAAATCGCTGGCCCATCTGAACAGGGAATTGGTCACCTCCCTGATACATCTATGTGTTGCGGTTCGGAATATATCACACATGTCCCCTGTAGACCCCTGGAATGAGCTGGTGGCATAGAAATTCTGCACCACAACCACCTTTCGAGCAACTGGCATTGGGTTCCCTCCAAATCCATTGGGTGCAGGACTAGTTGAAGGTGTGCAGAGAGGTCAGTGACCACCTGGCATACCCTCAGCCATCCCTGGCATGTCTTTCAGAAATGTGAAGATAGTTGTCCCCCCAGGATCTATATAAATATTAGATGTTGTTAATGCTTATCGCTATCCTTATGGATTCTATTTTTGGCTTGCTGATAGCTACGTCTCTTTTTTTTCTACCACTATTATATTATCATTCATAAGTACTGTTACACCACCTCCTCCTTCCCCTCTTTATCTTTTCCAAATATATTATAGTAAATATGCAATATTTAATTTCATGATTTTTTTTCTGTGTAGCCAAGTCTCAATATACTTTACTATGTCTGGTACCTCCCAATTCATGAGTGCTGCTAACTCCCCTGTTTTATCACAAACACTGTGTGCATTGCTGTAAAGACATTTTAAATAACTTTTAACAGGACTTCCTCTCACTTTATGTTTAATCATCTTTTTAGAGCCCATTCAATAACTCCATTTATTCCAATGCCAACAATATTCTTTCTTACCTTATTCTTTCCTATGCTCCCCTGCCCATTTGGGCTGCTTACGTTTCTTGTAAATCACACCCAAACCCCCCAGCCATCCCCACCCATCTTACCATTTTAAAGCCTATTTACCTTCCTATTCACCCTGGATTTACCTGCTCCCTTTCCACGTTACTATCCAGCTGCAGTGAAAATTATTTACCCCATCACGGGATAGGCAACACATTCTTGGCTGTGGAGGATGCTATCTATCCCCATAATTATAGAGTCTCCTAATACTATCACATTTCTGTTCTGCACTTCATCGTTGCCCCACCCTTGCCCCAACTGCTGGACAGCCCTCTGAGCCACAATGTCTTGGTCTGCTTTGTAGCTGTCCTCCCTGCAATCTTTTACCTCGTCCGTACATGTAGTGAGTACATCGTACCTGTTGGACAGTACCAGTGTTTGGCGGATCTTCTTCTTGATCTCTCCTAATTCCACCTTACCCAGCTCCCTATCAGTAACACCCTCCCTTTCCTGAACCTGTTGTTTAGTCTGGAGTGGGCCTATATCCTTGATAAAATTGGCCAGAAATGCCTTCTCCTCCCTTGTACATTGGAATCTCTCCAACTTGCACTCTAGCTCAATGACTCTGAGCCAGAGAGATTTGAGATGAAGACATCCCCTGCCATCTCCTGCAGACATGCTTGCTTGGGACAGTCTCGCTGTCCATAAACTCCTACATTCTGCAGTGCCATATCTAAGACTAGCTGTATTTTATTTATTTAACTAATTGAAGCCTTTATTCAATGATTATTTGTATTTATGTAAAGTAGTTTAACTAGCTAAGTAATAAACTTAATACAGTATTTATACTTTCCTCACTCTAGTTTAAGCTACAGCTCTAGTTTAGAGTGGAAAAATAAACCTTAAAACTTACCAACCAATCACTTACCATCTTACTGAATTAATGTCTCTGGACTTCACTTGTCAGGTTTCGCTGCTTCGTGTTCCATCTCTTGGACCACTCCTTTTTCTGCAAAAGATCAGAACAGCACCTCTTCCCTCACTGTGCTGAATACCCTCCCACACCAAATTCACCGAGTGAAGTTAGTACTCTGTCAAAACGCTACTCCACCATGCTGGACTTAGTGCTACTTTGTGGGTTAGCAAAAACTTCCTTATTAACAACAGCAGAAATTCCAAAGACCTGTATCAGCCCCTGGTTGCCCCAAGGAACCAGTACTAGCTAGCCACTTAATTATCTAACAGTGCAGCTGACATTAGCATGCAGCATGTTTACCACTGACTAAGACTGAAGGGAGCTCCAAGTTAAGGTTAAAGTTAAATTAAATGCTAAATGCAACGCTTGACTCAATTTTAGAAAGAGATCAACGTTTAAATTCCCTCACTCACCATCTTCCCTGAGCTAAGTAAGTACTCTGTTGAAATGGTACTCCGTCAAGCTGGATTTCAAGGTATGTACTTCCTACTTTCTTTTCTAAACAGGCTTATTCTCTCCAACACCACTAGCCATTGTTACGCCCACCTGCCTCACCCAACCCCAACCCCATTATTCACTATCATCCCGTTAGCTTCCTATGGAAGATTTCAATCAGAGAAAAACATACCAGCTGTCATAATAAAACAATAAATGCTCTAATGGTGTGTCCTACAGGCATTTGAACTAGTGAGCAACGGGAACTAGTGATGCACAATATTTTCCTTCCTAATACCATAGAACAGAATGTCTGGGCTGAATTTTACAATCTGGGCAGAGTCTCCGCCCTCTGATGCAAAGAGCGGTGGCAAGCCCACCTTCACTTTGCTGGCTTTCCCCTCAGATATTTAATTGCTGTCGGGCCCTTAATTGGTTCAAGGTGGGCCTTCCAACCCCATCGGAGAGGAAGTTGCACTCTGAGAGTTTCTGGACAATCAGAGGACCGCAGTTCTCTTGTTCCAGCAGTGCCACTGGTCTGCCCAACAAAGAGGCACCTCCCCCCTTGCCCAGTTGTCAGTCTGCCATGTTTCATTTGATGAGCTGGACACTTGGTGCCAGCCTGCAGCACTGCAGTAAAAATCCCAGTGGCTGCGGGAGGAGGCCCTTAAGTGGCCACTAATTGATCACTTAGGGACTCCAATTGTGCAACAGGTGAACTGGTAAAGCCTCAGCGGGGGCGGGTAGGGGGCAGGCACAGCACCGCGATATAGTTCCAAGTCAAGATTCTGTGTGGCATGGAGGGGAACTTCCAGGTGGTGGTGTTCCCAAGCATCTGCTGCCTTTGTCCTGCTCAGTGGTTGTGGTCATGGGAAGGAGCCACTGAAGGATCCTGGGTGAGTTGCTGCTTTGAATCTTGTAGATGGGACATACTGCAGCTACTGTGCACCAGTGATGGTGCGAGTAAATGTTTAAGGTGCTGGATAGGGTGCTGATTGAGTAGGCTGCTTTGTCCTGGGCTTCTTGAGTGCTGTTGGAGCTGCACTTATCCAGGCAAGCAGTGAGTATTCCATTGCATTCCTTGCTTGTGCCTTGTAGATGGTGGACAGGCTTTGGGGAGACAGGAGTGAGTTATTTGCCACAGAATTCCCAGCCTCTGACCTGCTCCTGTACCCACAGTATTTATATGGTTCATCTAGTTCAGTTTCTGGTCAATGGTAACCCCCAGGATGTTAATATGGGGAACTCAACAATGATAATAATGTTGAATATCAAGGGGAGTTTGTTAGATTCTCTCTTGTGGAAGATGGTCATTTCCTGGCACTTATGTGATGTGAATGTTACTTATATAATGTCTTTCACTATCTCAGAATTTTCCAAAGCACTTTACAGTCAAGTCAGAACTTTTCAAGTGTAGTGATTGTTGTAATGTAGCAAAAACAGCAGGCAATTTGGTTTTCTGGAAAACAACAGTGCCTAGGCTTCAAAACGTACTTAATTGGCTGAAAAGCACTTTGGAATGGCCAGTGATCATGAAAGGGCCTACATAAATATTAAACTTTTATTTTCAATTTGAACACATCAAGGTCCCAGAAACAGGAATGAGATAACGACCAGAAAATCTTCTTTAATGATGTTAGTTGAGTGATCAAACATCGACCAGGGTACTGGGGAGAATTCATCTGTAACATAGTACCATGTGGTAATTTAGATCCACTGAGAGCAACAGGTCTTTGGTTTAATGCCTCACCCAAAAGACATTACCTCTGTGTTAGATCCAGTGCCTTGGTTTGTTGGGGCTAAAGGATCCGGGTTGCACACTTGTTTCAGGGTGACCGAGTTGGTACAGAGACAAAGAGCATCCGGAGATAATTGTTAGAATAAACACATGCTGTTTATCTACAAACTAAACTCAGCAGCTACACTTGTGTGCTTACAACTTAAAACTCTGTCTTCACTCATCAGTGACTAACTCAAGACTCTCTCACACAGAGGTAGCCAGTGCTACTCTGCTATTAGGTATTAAGATCATGTGACCTTATATTACAGCCCTTGTCTTAAAGGCAGATTACTACATCCCTCCCCCTTTACTGAAAAATACATTTACAATTTTTTCAATATATCAAGTTATTTACACAGATCAATTATTTACAAAGTCAGTCTCTCTGGGAGTTTGCCTATGCATGTAGACCGTCTCAGCTCTACAGCTTCTGAAGTTTGATTTGGAACCTCCCTTACTGAAGTCATCTGAGCAGCTGGTTCTTCAGTAGGTACCTGTAAATCTGTTTCTTCGAACTCTTTCAGGCCCTTTAAATACACTTGTACTTGGTTGAGTTCTTTCAACAGGAGGTGTTGATTCAGTCTCAAACACTGGCGGAATCACTTCTGGATATTTGGTTTCTCCTCTTCTTCTGTGATCCACATGTCTCCTTATTACTCAACCTTCAACTTCCAAGTGGTAGGAAAGAGGGCCCGTTACGGCACTTATTTCACAGAACAACCGTGCTGGTCCTTCTCCAAAACTTTTCACAGCTACTTTCCCTTCTACATTAAATGTTCTGCCCTGACTCTGATAGTCATGTCCCATTTCCTGTCTTTTCTGCCTTCCTTCTACCTCCCCGCCCAAGCTTGGCGTAATTAGGCCCAGTCTCAACCGGAGACGGCGCTTCATCAACAATTCCGCAAGTGTGACATCTATTGTCAAATGAGAGATGGTTCTATAATGGAAAAGAAATTGTGCTAATTTAGTCACTATCGAATCTCCAGATAATTTCTGCATACCAGATTTGAACATCTCAACTGCTCTCTCGGCAAGTCCATTTGAAGAAGGGTGGTACGGAAATGTTTTCACATGAACAATACCATTGAGGCTTGTAAATCGGTTAAATTCGGCACTTATAAATACTGGTCCATTATCATATACTAGCACTTCAAGTGGTCCATTTATAGCAAAACTTTGCCATAGCTTGTTTATTGTCGCTGAAGATGTGGGTGATCTCACTTCATATATGTCCATCTATTTTGAATAAGCGTCTACGATAAGTAGAAACATTGTTCCCATTAAAGGTCCCGCATAGTTGATGGTGTACCCGTACCCAAGGCCTTCCTGGCCACTCCCAGGGGTGTAATAGAGCTGTTGCGGGTAATTTTTGTGCTTGCTGACACTACATACAACTTCTCACTAAGTTTTCTATTTCTCTATCCATTCCCAGCCACCACATATAGCTGCGTGCTATTGTCTTCATTTTGGAAATTCCATGCACTGTGAAGTTCAAGATAACAACAGCTTTTGTCCTTTTGGAGGAACAATCACTCAAGCTCCCCACAGTGAGATACCTTCCTGGCTGGTTATCTTGTATCTTCTCTGGAAATACGGTTTTATTTCATCAGATTCTTGTGGTTGTGACCAACCATGAAGAACTTGATTTCTCACTTTGGATAAGACTGGGCCTCGATTCGTCCAATCTTTAATTTGTTTAGCACATATTGGTGATGAATCCAGGAAGTTCAATAACAAGACAAATTCCTCAGGAATTGGAACATCCTCATCCTTTACTTGCAAGGGTAAACAACTGAGTGCAATTTGACTTCTGGTTCCATGAATAAACATTCATACGCTACTAAGATCAACGCCCACCTTTGCACTCTTACTGATGCTATGGATATAGCCTTGTCTTCACCGAATAGTCCTAATGATGGCTTGTGGTCTGTTATGATAGTAAAATGACGACCATCTACATATTGATGAAACTTCTTAACACCGCAAATGATTGCCAGGCCTTCTTTTTCAATTTGTGAATACTTTTTCTCTGAAGTACTGTTCTCGATGCATATACTATAGGTCATTCTAATCCATCATCCATTCAATGGGAAACCACAGCTCTCACTCCATAGGGTGATGCATCACATGTTAATATCAACTCTTTTTTAAGGATCAAAATGTACCAGAAGTGTAGAAGATTGTAACAACTGTTTCACTTTTGTGAAAGTTTCTTCTTGTGGTGTTTGTCTTGCCCATATCTGGTTTTTCTTGAGCGAGTAATACAAAGGTGTCAGTTCTGTCGACAAATTAAGCAAGAAATGTCCATAGTAATTGATCATCCCCAAGAATGATTTCAGTTCGGATGTATTCCTTGGTGCTGGGGCTTCTCTAATGGCTCTCACTTCAACTGGATGTAGGCCTTGTGAATCTACCTTGTGCCCTAGGTAAGTGTTATGATCAATGGTTGGGTCACTTTGTTTGCGAACGTGATTACACACCTATCTAACAGTGGGTAAATTGGCAACAATATATTGCAGACACAGGAACCAATATAAGATGAATCACATGATGTTTATTTACACAGGTAACAGAGCACTAACATGGTGTGTGCTTCTCCAACCAGGCCCTACTCTAAACTACTCTTAACATTGTAGCCCACGCTATACAGCAATTGGGTCATACAGTCATATGGTCAATCTGCTCACATTCTTTTAAAGGTGTATTGCACCTCAGATTATCACATCCCTCCCCCTTTACTTGAAAGTACAATTTACAATCTTTACAACATATCAACTATTTAGATAAATAAACTATTCACAAATTTAGCCTCTTTGGAAGCTTCTTCAAACGTGTCGACCATTGTAGTTCTACGACTTCGGATGGTTTATCTGAGGCCTCCCTCTCAGGAGTTACCTGCCTACTAGGCTCTCCAGAAATCTGTAAGTTGTCTCTTTGACCCTCCCAGGCTCAACGGATCCTACAGGTACTTCTAAAGCAAGGGGAGTTCCTTCTACCTGTGGTGTAGACTCCAACGGGAATGCTTGGCACATCTTTTCTTGTAGATCTGTTTCCCTTTTCCTGAGGTGATCTACATGTCTACTAATTATCTGACTTTCAACCGATATATGATAGGACAGGGGTCCTGTCACTGCACTAACTTCACCTAATAGCCATTTGGGCCTATCTCCAAAATTCTTTGCAAAAACTGCTTCTCCCACATTGAAGTTCCTTTCATGACTGTGGTAATTGTTACCATTTTTCTGGGCCTCCTGACTTCTCTGTACCCTCCCCCCTAAATTTGGCCTAATGAGACTCAAACATGTCATGAGACGTCACTTCATTAATAACTCTGCGGGGGCAATACTGGTGGTTGTGTGTGGCATAGTCCTATAGCTGAGCAGGAAACATGATAACCCAGTTGCAGTAGAGTCTCTATCTAGTTCTATCATTCCAGACTTGAAGGTCTGGACTCCCCTCTCGGCCAAACCATTGGATGCAGGGTGGTATGGCGAGGTCTTGATATGTATTATGCAATTGAGACTTGTAAATCTTTGGAATTCCCCACTGGTGAATGCCGTTCCATTATCAGACACTATTATCTCTGGTAACCCGTGTATCACAAAACTCTGGCGCAATCTGTCTATGGTGGCGGCAGATGTGGGCGATCTCACCTCGTATACATCCATCCATTTGGAATGAGCGTCTAATAGCAAGAGGAACATTGTGCCCAAAAAAGGCCCCAAGGAGTCAACGTGGAGGCAGACCTATGGCCTTCCTGGCCATTCCCAGGGATGCAACGGAGCAGAAGGAGGCAATTTCTGCACCTGTTGGCGCTGCATGCAGCTCTTGACCATGTTTTCGATTTCAGTGTCCATCCCTGGCCACCATAAGTAGCTGGGCACCAACATTTTCATTCTAGAGTTGCTGGGGTGAGCACTATGCAATTCGGTCAATAATGGTTGTCTTCCTCTCGGAGGCACAATGACCCTCGTTCCCCACAGTGATATGCCATCCTGGCAGGTGAGCTCATATCTCCTGTTAAAATAGGGCTTCATGTCGTCTGACTTTGGCTCGTTAGACCATCCCTGCAAGACTTGTTCCCTGACATAAGACAAAACTCGATTGCGGTCTGTCCATTCTCTGTTCTGTTTGGCATTCACTGGTGACAAATCCAGAAAGTTTAGTAACAAGTCAAGTTCTTGAACTGGGGATGTTCACATTGCTGTCCTTTAGAGGTAATCGGCTCAGTGCGTCGGAATTGGTAATATGGCTTCCCAGCCAGTGGATAGAAGTGTATTCGGAAGCAGTTAGAATCAATGCCCAATTTTGGCTGCATGCCAAAGCAATTGGAGGTATTACCTTACCTTCCCCAAACAAGCCTAGTAGTGGCTTGTGATTGGATCAGTGAAGTGGTGACCATGAGTGTATTGGTGAAATTTCTTAATGCCAAATACAATGGATAAGCCTTTTTTCTCTATTTGTGAGCATCTTTCTTCTGCCACACTGAGTATTCTTGAGCTATAGCCAATGGGCTGTTTGGAGCCATCCGTCATCTGACGGGACAGTACTGCCCCTGTTCCATAAGGTGGTGTATCACAGGTTAAAATGAATTCTTTCTTTGGGTTGAAATGTACCAGTAGGGCCGATGAATGTGGCAACTGCTTTACTGTCATAAAAGCCTGTTGCTGTGGAGCATGCCAAGTCCACCTGTGGCTTTTCTTGAGTAATCTATATAATGGAGCTAGTACTGTTGGCAAACTTGGGAGAAAACAACCGTAGTAGTTAACCATTCCCAAGAAGGACTTGAGTTCTGTGGCGTTTTTCAGTGCTGGCGCCTCACGAATATCTCTCACCTTATCTTCCACCGGGTGAAGGCCCTGCGAGTCAATGCTATGACGCAGGTAAATCACTTATTTTGCTTGGAAGATACATTTTTTCCTTTTCAAACATACTCCAGCTTGTGAGAAACACTTCAATACCTCTCCCAAGTTAGTCAGGTGTTCATCATCAGTTAGACCTGTTACTAAGACATCATCAAGTTAAACCATAACATGGGGTACACCTTGAAGTAAATTTTCCATAGTCAGTTGGAAAATAGCACAAGCCAATGAGACTCTGAAGGGTAACCTGGTATACTGGTATAACTCCCTATGTGTGTTGATAGTCACAGAATCCTGAGAGGCCTTTTCTAGCTCGACTTGCTGGTAAGCGTCGCTCATGTCGAGTTTCATATATGCAGTTTCCCCCTGCCAGCTTGGGGTACAATTCATCAATTTTCGGTATAGGGTGCCTTTCAAGTCCAGCCACTTTATTAACAGTCAACTTATAGTCCCCGCATATTCACACACTCTGGTCAGGCTTTAATACTGGAACTATGGGTGCTGCCCATTTGGAAAATTGTACAGGTTGTAAGATTCCCAACCTTTTCAGCCTGTCTAATTCAATATCCACTTTTTCTCGTAGCGCATAGGGGACTGGCCTTGCCTTCAAGTATCTGGGGTGTGCCCCAGGATCCACGTGAATTTTAGTTTGCAGTCCCTGAAGATTCCCGAGCTCTTCCCTGAACACAGAGGCATATTTCTGTAATAATTCTTGCAGACCTTTCATTCTGAGTTGAAAAATTTCAGTCCACTCCAATTTTATTTCCTTAAGCCAGTTCCGACCAAGCAGAGTTGGACCCTCCCCTGCTACCACATTCAGGGGTAGATTAGCAGACTGGCTTCCATATTGTACTGGAACCATGCATATATCTCTTACTCATATATCTTCACCAGTATACGTCTTTAATTTAGCATCTGAATTTTCCAGCTTTAGTGAGTGGCCTTCCCCTTTCAGATATTTAAACATATGTTCCCCTATAACTGTTGTGGATGCCCCTGCATCCACCTCCATTCAGGTGGGTTTGCCATTGACTTCCACTGTCACGTAGATTGACTCTGCTTTACCCATTTTTAAGTTGTGTAGTGAGTAAATATCTGACTCTGTTTCCTCTATTATATGGATTTCACGATTTCTACCTTTTTGATTGAAATTTTTTCTCAACTTGTCCTTACAATATTGCATAATGTGCCCACTTCTAGCCGCTGCCTCCCACATGACATGAAGGATGGCACCATTTTGTGCTCCCTTGATTACTTCTGAATCCCTGACTGTGCTTTCCATTGCGAGCGCCAACTCCAGCGCCTTGCTGAAGTCTAAATTCATTTCAGACAACAATCTTTTTTGAATGACACCTTCGTTGATCCCACATACTAACCAGCCTCTTAAAATGTCATTAATCGACATCCTGTACTCACAGTTCTCTGTCAGTTGTTTTAAGGCTGTTGCATAGCAAGAGACTGTTTCTCCAGAGGTGCAACACTTCGAATTGAATTTAAAACGCTGCATTGTTACTCAGGGTTTCGGCTGAGAGTGGCTTTTCACAAGTTTGTCAACTCATCATAGCTCTTGGAATCTGGGGCGTTGGGTGCCGTTAGACTATGAATTCGGCCGTATGTTTTACTGCCACATGTCGATAAGAGGATTGCTCGCCTCTTCTCCTCCCCAATATGTCATTGACTAAAAAGAAGAACATGAAGCGTTCAATATAATGTGACCAGTCATCTGTGGTCTGATCAAACGGTTTGATGCGGCCAACTGTGGCATACTGGAGGGAGATAACTTCGACGATTATAGTGAAGGCTGTACTTACAATCGGCCTGCAAGGCACGGCTGATTCACTTTAGTTGAGTTTTTGCGGCTTTCCTTGGTGTCATCGACAGGTCTTGTTTTGCCTCATCACCAGCTGTTATGTTCTATGGTTGGGTTGCTTTATCCATGAACGTGATTACACACCTAGCTAATGGCGGATGAGTTGGCAACAATATACTGCAGACACAGAGGCCAATATAAGATGAATCACATGCTGTTTATTTACGCAGATAACAGAGCACTAACATGATGTGTGCTTCTCCAAACAGGCCCTACTCTAAACTAACTCTTAACATTGTAGCCCATGCTACACAGCAATTGGGTCATATGGTCATGTGGTCAATCTGCTCACGGGCAATCTGAAAGGCGTATTGCACCTCAGATTACCGCAGTAAGTTACCTCTTTTGCCTGGAATGTGCACTTTTCCTTTTTCAATCTCACTCCAACCTGCGAAAACCGTTCCAGAACTTCTTCAAAGTTCATCAAATGTCCCTTTGCAGTGAGTCCAGTCATGAGAACATCATCCAAATAAATTACAACATGGGGAAATCCCTATAGTGAACTTTCCTTGGTTCTTTGGAATGTGGCACAGGGTGAAGATACACCAAAAGGTAAACAGGTGTATTGATACAATCCTTTCGTGTATTTATTGTGACAAACTTCTGCGATGCCTTCTCTAATACTAATTGTTGGTAGGCATGGCTCAAATCAAACTTCATGTAGGTTGTTCCACCTGCCAGTTTTGCGTATAAGTCTTCAATTTCAGATATTGGGTGTCTATCCAATTTTGCCACTTTATTAACTGTTAAATTATAGTGTCCTACATATTCGAATGCTTTGGTCAGGTTTGAGAACAGGTACAATTGGTGCTGCCCACTCTGAAAACTGTACTGGTTGTATCACTCTCAGTTTTTCAAATCTGTCCAGTTTGGTGTCTACCTTATCCCACATTGCACAAGGTACTGGTCTTTCCTTCATGAATCTTGGTGTGCCTCTGGATCTACATGATTTTTTGTTTGTAGCCCCTCAATCTTTCCAAGTTTGTCCTTGAAAACTGGGGCATATTTTTGTTGCAACTCTGATAGCCCATTTGTTATCAGTTGGAAGATTTCAGTCCATTCCACTTTAATTTCTTTCAGTCAGTTACATCCGAGGAGACTAATCTGCTACTACCATCAAGGGTAATTTCACTGTTTGACCTCTATAGTGTACTGTGACTTTACATACGCCCTTGACTTATATGTCTTCTGTAAAGTTTTAATTTGGTATCAGTTTCTTCTAAGTTTACCTCACATTCCCTATGATTCAGGTATTTAAAAGTATGCTCACCAACCAGTGTAGCAGCTGCAGCAGTATCCACCTCCATTCTGATAGGCTTCTCATTCACATTCATGGTTGCATAGATAGGTTCCATTTTTCCTATCTTTAAATTATATATTGAACAGATTTCAGCATCTATTACTTCAGACTTTTCAACGCTGTTAATCTCAATGTGTTTTTGCTTTTGTCTGAAAGTCTGCTTGATTCTATCTTTACAATGTCTCATGAGGTGTCCATTTTTATGGCAGAAGAAACAGTCGATCTTTTTAAACTGTGGTTCATTACAGGATTGTCTGCTTCCACTTCTGTTACTATATGCCATGTTTTTGATGCTAAGTTATCCTTTTTGATTTGTCTGCTAGCGGTGGCTGTTTTCTGCTTCAGGGTAAAGATCTGCGCTTTCACACTCTCTGCCCAAAATGGAGGACAGCGCCATTTTGCGCTCTTCATATGGCTTCTGAATCTCACACTACACCTTCCATTGCCAAGGTGATTTCCAATGCCTTCTGAAAATCTAAATTTGATTCAACCAGTAATCTCTTCTGAATCACATTTTTGTTTATACCGCACACCAAATGATCTCTAAGCATATCATTGATAGATGTACCAAACTCGCAATATTCAGTTAATTGCTTCAGACTTGCCACATAATGAGCAACTGTCTCTCCCGCAGCTCTATTTCTTGAGTTAAATTTAAACTGTTGCATTGTCACCGACAGCTTGGGCAGGTAGTGTGATTCCTTACGAGGTTCACTAAATCGTCAAAACTTTTCAAGTCTGGGGCACTGGGGGCCAACGGTTTTCGAATTAGTCCGGACGTCTTACTCCCACACGTGGACAGATTTAGTTCAGGTCCATGGGCATGGTGGGTGTTGGTTTTTAATCCCTTCTCTGCTTCTCTCTGGACCCCTGCCCCACCCCATGCTGAAGAGTCTGTGTTGTCATTGGGACCTGGTTACAATACAAACCAAGGCCTGGTTGGTGGCTTCCTCAACAGGAAGTGGACAAGAGGCCTTCAAAAGTGTTTATTTCATAAATGCTTAAATTTTCTTGTGTGCCAGGAGCTGGGCAGCTACTTCAAACTGACGTCTATGCTGCTTTGGTTGGGCAGTCAATCAGTAGCTTGCTAATGAGCTAAAGTTGCCAACCCACCAGGACTGCCCTTGAGTCTCCAAAAATTTGAAGATTAATCTCTTGGATACTCCTGTGAGCAATTGATGTTATATTTTATTCTTTGACCATTTTCATTTATTAATTATAAAAATATTAGAGATAGGAAAAAGGCTGTTTGACCAGGCAGGACAGTTGGTGATGGGAATTATGTGCTCCTATTGCATGGTTTATATCAGGATTGTCCAACCAGTGGCCTGCAGGCTGGCGGAGCCCCCAAAGCCATCTATGCGACCCCCGGAGCCAGTTTTCAAAATGCTGGTCAAACAGGTAAGGTAAAGTGGAAGATTCTGCAAGCAGCTGCTCCTCCAATCACAGATTGTTTCTCTCTCACATTTGCTGCTGATAGGCTGATGAGCGAAGACAGAGCCTATCAGTCTGTGATTGGAGGAACAGTGAACACCAGCAGAAGAGATTTTCTTTTGAGTGGTGCGGCCTGGAGAGGGGGAACATGAGTGCCGGGGCCTGGCGGCGGGAGAGCAGAGTGCTGGGGTCCAGCAACAGAGGACCAGACTGCTGGGGCCCCAAGGAGTAGAGGCTGGCTATGAGGTCTGGGAGTGAGATGCTGCAGAGGACCAGGTCGGAGGAAGTGGGAGGGGAGGGGGGGAGAGGCTGCTGGCGTGTGTGAGAGATTGAGTGTGTCTGTGGGGTGGGGGGTGGTGGTGGGAGTTACATTGAGCATGTGGGGGTGTATTTGTGTGTGGGAGTGAGTGAGTGTGTGTGTGGGAGTGAGTGAGTGTATGTATGTGTGTGTGTATGCATATGTGGGAGTGAGAGAGTGAGTGTGCATGCGTGTGTGGGAGAGAGAGAGTCTGAGTGTGCGTGTATATACGTAGGAGTGAGAGAATGAGTGTGTGTGTTTTCTTTTTATTCATTCATGAGATGTGGGCATCGCTGCCTAGGCCAGCATTTCTTGCCCAACTCTAATTGCCCTTGAGAAGATACTGGTGAGCTGCCTTCTTGAATTGCTGCAGTCCATGAGGTGTAGGTACATTCACAGCGCTGTTAGGGAGGGAGTTCCAGGATTTTGACTTCAGTGAAGGAACGGCGATATATTTCTAAGTCAGGATGGCGAGTGGCTTGGAAGGGAACTTGCAGGTGGTGTTCCCATGCATCTGCTGCCCTTGTCCTTCTGGATGGTACTGGTTGTGGGTTTGGAAGGTGCTGTCTAAGGAGGCTTGGTGAGTTCCTGCAGTGCATCTTGTAAATTGTACACACAGCTGCTGCTGTGCATTGGTGGTCGGGGGAGTGAATATTTATGGATGTGGTGCCAATTAAGCGGGCTGCTTCGTCCTGGACGGTGTCAAGCTTCTTGAGACTTGTTGGAGCTGCACTCATCCAAGCAAGTGGGGAGTATTCAATCACACTCCTGACTTGTGCCTTGTAGATGGTGGACAGGCTTTGGGGAGTCAGGAGGTGAGTTACTCATCGCAGGATTCCCAGCCTCTGACCTTCTCTTGTAGCTACAGTATTTATATGGCTAGTCCATTTACGTTTCTGGTCAATGGTATTCCTCAAGCTGTTGAAAGTGGTGGATTCAGCGATGGTAATGCCATTGAATGTCAAGGAGTGATGGTTAGATTCTCTCTTGTTGGAGATGGCCATTGCCTGGCACTTGTGTGGCGTGGATGTTACTTGCGACTTAGCAGCCCAAGCCTGGATATTCTCCAGGTCTTGCTGTATTTGGACATGGACTGCTTCAGTATCTGAGGAGACACGACTGGTGCTGAACATTGTGCAATCATCAGTGAACATCTGACTTTATGATGGGCGGAAAGTTGTTGAAGCAGCTGAAAATGGTTGGGCCGAGGACACTGCCCTGAGGAACTCCTGCAGTGGTGTCCTGGAGATGAGATGATTGACCTCCAATGACCACAACCATCTTCCTTTGTGCTAGGTATGACTCCAAAAATGGGAGAGTTTTCCCCCGATCCCCATTGACTCCAGTTTTGCTAGGGCTCCTTGATGCTACACTCAGTCAAATGGTGCCTTGATGTCAAGAGCAGTCTTTCTCACTCCGTGGCAATGAGCGAGTGAATGTGTGCATATGTGAGTGTGTGTGTGAGTTGCACGTGGGAGTGTGTGCGTGAGAGTGTGAGAGTAAGCGTGAGTGAGTGAGTACCCTGAGACTGGGGCCAGGATTTTGCCCTCATCGGGCAGGCTCAGCAGGGGCGAGCAGGAATGGCCGCAAAAGCGGCCACCGCCTGCGATCAGGCCCTGACCGCGATTTCATGTGCTGCAGCGCTCAGCACTGCCGGGGTCGGGGCGAGAGGAGGGCGAGCGAACAGGTGAGTGCAATGAAAGATCCCTGAGGCACAGAGCTCCCTCAGGGAGCTGAAGATTTAAAAAATGAAAAATAAAGAATTTTAACATATTAAAAAACATGTCCCCTCATCTGACTTTGTCACATGAGCAGCGACGTTATGAATGAAATGTTAAAATTTTAATTTAATTTTTAATTGTCGTTGGAAACCTTATCCCGCCTGTGGATGAGGTTTCCTAAAAACTCCAAAGGCCGCTTGGCCTTTTCGCCAACCGTAAGTTTGGACACGCAGTGAAAAATTTAATTCAATTGGTACTTTAATTACCTTAACAGGCCTGTTAATTGTCGGCGGGTGTGCTGCCGACTCCCGTGCGCGCCCGCCAACTGAAATATCATGTGAGTGCGCGATGACGTCAGGACGCTTGCCCAATATCATTGCGCGTCACTTTACACTCGTTTGGATCAGGCGCGCGCCCGCCCAACAAGCGCAATATTCTGCCCCAGGAGTTAGCCAGGCACACACTCTGGTCATTTTTATTAATTACTCTTTTTTAACTTAACAATTTATTGCTATTACATTGCTTTATGTTTGGTCAGAAAATGCTTCTTGATACCTTGGCATTCTTTTTGAAATTCAGTTTAAAGTTGTGCCAAACCTTATCTTTCCAAAATTCATTCATCAGCATCTTGAGTGAGAAGTAAATGGGAAAATGTGCCCCAACCCCGCCTAAGTGAAAAGGCTAAACAAGCCTGGTTTATATGTTTTAGAAATTAACTTTTAGTTTTAGAAATTAAAGTTTAAACTATAGACAAATGTGGGCATCTGATTGAGAAACTGATAAGCAACTCTGATGTTAATGCAACTCGAACAAGCCTGGATTTATTACACTTTAAAGCTAACCTGTGTTTCTCTAGTCTTGAGTTGATGATGAAAAACCTTGAATAATGAATGATCCATCGGTAAGCTTATAATGGAGACAGGGAATCTGAAGAAAGGGCAATGGCATCCTTTAGGGATAGAGTTTATTCATGTGTGTTACAGAATCAAAGAGTTGTCTTGAAGGTAAAATAATTTGTTTGCATTTCCGTTTGAATTATCCAAAAACATGTAACATTGCCATAGAAATACTGATTCATGGTGGAGCCTTGGTTAGAAGGTTCTTTTGTTTAATGTGGTTTGCTGACAGAAGCAAAAAGTTCAGTTTACGTTTCATGCGAGAAAAGCAGTTGGAAGATTTGCTCAAGTTTGCAGTGGAAGGAATCTACAGTGTTCCTCACAGAACCTTCTGGCAGAAAGCAGTTAGCTTGGGAATAGCTACATAGATGCTATTGGTGCAGGCTAGGAAAAAGCAGTCTATATATGCCCAAAGCCAGGATGAGGAGCTGAGGAGTAGACAGTTGTGAGGTCTTTAAAGAAAATTGGAGGATCACTTAACCAAAAGTTAATGGAAGGATCTCCATGAAATTTGTATCTCAAGGAATGAGTAGAATATTAAGGAGAATTAAAATAAATTCCAGAGTGCTGTGGCATACCTTTGGGGTTAGTCCCTGGAAAAGTGAATGAACCTCCAAGGTTTTGTAAGATAAGGGAACTCTTGGACTCTCGGGGTGATAAAAAGAGGAACTGAGTTGTTAGCATAAGTCTTTATAAGCTATAGGGTGGAATCATCCCAGATTTGCACAAAGTGCAGTAAAGGGCGGGAAAAAAATTGAATGGCAGGTTTTCATGCTGTATCATCCCATTCCTGCCTGAATAATTTTGAAGCCACAGGAAACACGGCATCTTGCTGGCGGGTGGCCTCTGATTTGTCTGCCATACCGTTATCTCTCTGCTTCCTCACACAGGGCACCATATTTAAACCGCAGCCACATGCACACTTCTCAATGCTTGCAGCCCAGGACTGCTCCGGGAAGACATGGCCCAAAAGCCAAGAAGAGTGGATTGCCCAATTCAGTGACGCATCCCCTGGGATGCCCTCTGGACGGCATGGAGGCCTGATGCGATGTCCTCTATCCCCGTTCTGCAGCAGGAGGCCAAACAGTCTCAAATATTCGCAAGGCCATCACACATTCACTGGTATCTCACTCACTGCCAGCTCAAGGGACATCACCACTTATTATCTCACACACCCTCACACCTCCAACTGGCCTCATCTCTTCTGGAGACTGCCTCCTCAGCCCTCATCATCTTGAGGCCACGTGCACAGATCAGCATGTGCCCCACACACACTCTGAGATATCCCCCTTCCCCAGTACAACCCTCAGCCTGCAGCCTCTTCCCTTGCCTGTGGCCACTTCTCCCCCTTCCACAAACAAGCCCTAGCCCTGCAGCCGTACAAAGCCACCCCCACCATCTGGCTGATCTGGTAGGTAGAGACATGCCCGTGAGCCCTATTAGTGATGTGGTGCTGCCTGCGAAGCCTGATGCTGATGACTGCGAGTGCTGCCCGAAGCCAGGTAGGTAAACAAATCCCCAAAGTCCCAAGCGAAGTGCAGCTCGCCAGGCGCACGTTGCTTATGTACAGTTGTGAAACACGTCGGCGTTCAATTACCCCAATGTGCCCGAATAATCCAGTGTGAAGCGACAATTCCAGCAAGCAGGGTGTATAATGAAATGCTATAGTATTGAAATTAGGTTCCCGACATGCAGCAGCAGAAACCCAGCCCTCCATTGATGGGTGGAACGGACAATAGCAAACTGGTTTCACGACAGTGTTCTTGCCATATTGTCTCCACACGTGCGTCATGACACCCAATGCCAATGCGGCCTGAAAATTTTGGCCATAGTGTTAAGTTAATAGTGCTTACTTTGCTTAATTCTTTTTGATACACAATGAAGTGTGTTTTCTTTTAAAAAGTGAAATTTTGTGGTGTAGCTCTGTTAGTTAATTGTTGGATTGGATTTCTGCTTTTAACATTAACAGTTCCTATCAGGATCCTAACAGCTGAAAACTCTAGGAATACATCCAACCAAAGTTGGCAACCCTATAATGAGGCCTGGCTGCTGACACTGCTAGACTGGCCAACCAGTCATTATGTTGTATTCTGACCTGGATCATAAACAAGGCTCCCATTTACATTGTGCAGTTTTGTTCCCTATGTGTAGATGGGCTATATGCCTGATTACTGCTGTTCATAAAGTGTCATCTCTCAGATACTCCCATTTCTCAGAATTCTATGCAACAGAGAGATATTGAGAGATTGTTATATGAACAGAGGAAATAATCTCTGAAAGTGCAGTAAACTCCAACTAATACAGAACGTCTGGGGTGAGGGAAAGAGCAGAGCTATATTATTTTCCCAGGTTCAAAGTGGGCCTTTAGCTGAGTGGTTTCAGCTTTAAACAGAGTGAGCAGGAATGTCATTAATCACGGAAAGAGGAAGTTTCCCACAAAATAAAAGCATACTTGGCAGATTTGTGGCTACCATATGTGATTAGCAAAAGGTTTGTGTCCTGGAGAAATTAGCTGTAAGTATCCAAACATCTGTGTTTTTTCAGATGCCATTTTGACAGGTTTACTCCAGCTAGTTTCAACAGGAACCAGGGCCATCAGTCTCTCAACATGTTTCTGTAATAAAATTCTTTGGGGCATGTGATTGTGAACTAAATAATCCGAGTTAGTATGGATCAACATTGTGACAGAAGTTAACTCTAATGATTGAGTGATGTGATGCATTACTATATTAACCTGTAACTTCAGAGTTGCTTGAATTCAGCTGTGAGCTGGCATTTCCCCACAGATTGAAATGGGGGGAGAGGTGGCAGGCAGACATGATGGGATTGATTTCAACTGCCACTACATGGCTGGAATGGGGTAGTAGTTCTGTGAAAATTGCAGTGATATATTTTATTGTCCATCACCGTTTTGGTTGGGAGTTCTGTATGGACTGCCTAATTCAGTCAGGAGCCAATTTCAGTGATGCTATTTAGGGTTGTATGACATATTCAGAGTCAAATGTAATTTTGAAGTACCAATAGGAGGAGTGTGCACCACGCAACCTTTATTCAGGTACCGCAGGCACTGAGTGATCCAAGCAACAGTCCTTAAAAGGACTGCTGCAGGTCACTTCAGGGAAGTTCAGTTTTTGTCTTTCTAAAGATTTTTGTGGGGCTTGAAGCGGTATGAATGAATTTCTTGGCCACACAAAAAACTTTTGGCCCCTTGCTGGCCCATTTACAACCCATCACCTACAATTGCCTCACTCCCTCCAAGGATAACATTTCCAGCTTGGCATGGTATAATAATTTCTACCTTTCCCTGTGACAAGCTTCCTATGAGCAGCAGAACATTGCTTGCATGCTCCCTGACAGTGTTGAAATATGGCCTGGCTCAGTCTGGCCCTCGCAAAAACTCATTCTGGCCTTGTCTCAAGGACATCATGAATTTGACAACAAATCACCCAGCACTGGACTCATGCCTCCGATTCTTAAAAGTGTCAGTGCAAGAGGCAGAGGATACACATTGCCTGTACAGTTGGAAATAAGTGTGAGATATAAGGGAGGGGCATGCTGAGCCTCTAAAATAACTAAAAATAATTTAGGTGGGCTGATTTGCACTGCCTGGGACCCACTGAGTATGTCTCTCACCCTAAACTCAGGCCAGAGACTTCAGCCAGATACACAAGACTTAACTGCATATTAACCCAGGAAATGTCATTCTGGTTAATACTGTAGAGTAAGGGGTTAATTCTAATGATAGCTACTGAACATGTGCGTAAGGAACTTTGTCACAGTGATGTCACTTACTGAGAAGAGATCAGTGCGCAGCATCTCAGAGAGTAGCTCCAGCTATTTCTTGGTCTTATTTAACTTTTGTAAATAGGTAGCATGTAAATAAATGTTTTTCAACAAAAGACCATTTCTTCTAGGGTAAGAAGCCAACAAATCCTGAAATAAAACCACTGTTGTACAACGTTGTATGTGCCTGCATGCCACTGTAATGTAAAGGTGCTTGACAGAGCAAGGGTTAACGTGGGACTGGAGAATAGCACCACCCACGGTATGATGTATAGAGTCACATGAACTCAGAGAACAGTCTAGAAAGAACACTTTGGAACCAGCCTGCATGGAGTTAACAGCACCATGCAAGTCAATAACCTGGGATCTGTAAATTGTTAAAGGCTAACAATAAATTGTTCATGTTTAAATATACAAATAAATCTCAGGATCCCATTAATGAGACAGCTAGAGAACCCATATTACAACAACCACGATAATGGATGGTGGCAGCGGTGAAGACACCCTCAGGGAAATTGTAGAAAGTGGCAGGAAAAGCCTAGAGTGAATTCCAGCAACAGTGCAGCTCAGTGGGTGAAGGACTTGGAGGCCAACCCAGCAACCACACCAGAGATGACAAAATAACAAGGGGAGTCCAGTGACTGGCAAAACAAGCAATGCTGGACAATACAACCTCAAATCAGGGTGAGAAATAGCTCTGACTTCGCCCCTACTGGACTCAGTTCAAAATCTAGGGATCCCAATGGTAAAATTGGCAAAGATATTTTACCTGGTACCACAACGCCTGATGTCTTGTGAGTAAAGGTAGCAAAGAATAAAAAATAGCACTTTGTTAGACGCTGTTGGGAGCATAGCAGATGACATGTTGGCCAGACGGGGTGAATGAAGAGTCAGCCTCCTGCAAGGATGTCATCAGGGCCTCTGACTTTATACTTCAGTCTTCATAAAAATGTTGTCATTGAATTGACAGTCAAAAACAGGGTGAAAGAATTGACTCATTCATCAATGAATTGTAATGCCTAGCCAAAAACTGAGTGCATGGAACACTAAAAGAAGACCTACTCAGACATAGATTAGTCAATGGCATTTTACATGAGAATCTCTCTGACATTTTACAATCTTGAGAAGATTTAACCATAAGCAAAGATCTACAACTGGCTAGACAGGCTGAAGAGTGGAGGCAGAATAAGACTTTTGTCAGAGATTTGAAGGAAATTTCCCAAGAAAAGCCTGATGAAGTCATCCAATTTGAGGGCTGTAAAACCGAAAATATAATAAGGCATTAACCAGGGAAATGCCCTGAAAAGGTGTCAGCCACCATTTTCCAATGTCCCTGCTGTGGAGGGAAGAAGGCCCACAGGCAGGAAGAATGCTCCGCATGAACTGCATAGTTCCATGGGTGTGGCAAGATAAGCCATTTTACAGTGATTTGTTGTTTCAGGAAATCTGTGTTTACCAGACAAAAGAAGAAATCTGTTAAAGGAACCTCCATTCACAAAGTTCAAGACCTGAACAACCAGGAAAGCACCATCCTAGGAGAAATAAAGTAAAATACAAGCCAGTATTGGAGTGCTGACATTGATGTAAATGGGAATCTAATCAAATTCAAGCTAGAGACAGGAACTAGTGCCTCAGTGTTACCTGACAGAGTTTCATGGCTGCATGAAGTAACACTACAACCATCCTCAATTCAACTCCTAGGT
This sequence comes from Cetorhinus maximus, assembly GCF_964194155.1. Taxonomy (NCBI): domain Eukaryota; kingdom Metazoa; phylum Chordata; class Chondrichthyes; order Lamniformes; family Cetorhinidae; genus Cetorhinus; species Cetorhinus maximus. The sequence continues at coordinate 88,563,282 of NC_135882.1, forward strand.
CCAGGAAGATTCAAGCTAAATATTAAAGGTCAGCTTGATATGACACTAAAATACAAAGATAGAGAAATTTCCGACACACTATACATTATCAGGAATCAAGAATGTTTTTTTCTCAGCAGAAAAGCCTGCGCAGCTCTGAACCTCTTCGTATAATTCGGTGAAATCGAAATGCGGGAAGAAAATAATTCAATTGAGGAAGTAGAAACTAAGAATCATCAAGCAAATTCAGTCAGTGATGAGAAATTTGATGAGTTTCCTCAAAACACAAAGAATAAAAAGAGTCAAAAGGGTAATCAACCTCAGAAAAGTGAAAGCAAAGGGGAGGATGAAGGAGATTCCAGATACAAACCAAAAGCAGCTGCACAAAAGAAAACAGAAAAGAAAGAAAAGGATGACTCTGAGCAACACAAAAAGGGAAAGGAGCAGGAAGCTAAACCTCAGAAAGCTGACACTGAACTACTTTCTAAAAAAATATCTGAGGGAGCAGATGTTACTCCATCTGCTAAAGTTAAGGCAATCGAAGGTCCTACAGGAACAGAAGGTGAGGGAAATTATGGAGAGAAGCTTGAAAAAAAAATGAAAAAGAGAAGAAGAAAGCAAGCCCCAGTAAGTTGACAGTAAAAGCTATACAAGAAGCACTTGCAAGATTGAACAAAAAGGAAGAAACCCACCGAGCAAGCCAAGCCTGTACTTTTAACCAGATACAGATGGTTCATGACCTTCTAGCTCTTGGAAGGTGAGAGAGGGTAGAAATCAGAGACCAGAGCTGAGGAGGTACTGTAATTAAGAAGCTACGACAACTGAGGTTGTATCTGGCCAAGACAGTCAGGCATTCTTTCGAAGGAACAGAGCTACCCTGTTTTCAATGGACAAGAAACCATTAGCTGCATTTCCAGAGTACCCTAAACATCAGGAGAATGTCACACCTACGAGAACCACAAACGAGGGAAACTAGGAGTGACAATTCCCAGGGACCGACCTTGGAGCAAACAGTGTCCCAACTACCTCAGAAAGGGGCTCCACACACGTTCAGAAACTGGTGAACCCACCTTTTAAAGGAAGAGATTTTGGGGGGAGGTGCAGGAGGATGTGTATATAATAATATGGGGACAAAGACGTGGGGTCAGATGTACAGTAAAGGTTTAACTCTAATGATAGCTACTGAGCATGTGCCTAAGGACTGTGTCACAGTGATGTCACTCGCTGAGAGGTGAGTGTGAAGCATCTCAGAGAGTAGTAGCTACAACTATGTCTTGGCCTTTGTAAGTAGTTAGTATGTAGATAGATGTTTTTGAACAAAAGACCATTGCCTCCAGCAAGATTTCTTCTAGAGTAAGAAGCCAATGAATCCCGAGATAAACCCACAATAACAGAAGTACCTGGTCTAACCCAGAGATTAGTCTCAACTGACAACACAACTGATCACCCCCCCCAACCACCCGACTAACCTCCCCCCCCGACAAAGCTACCTAACTCACCCGCTCACGTATTCACTAATTCACTTACCGAAAGACTTGGAACTTTAAAAATTTACCTGAATACGGCAGCTACTGTCGTGAAAAGGGGGCATGTTCTCCCTTCTTGTATCTCTTCCTACGTGTGACAATCTTTCCCTGGAGAGGCTGTACTGACTCTTCAATGCTTCAGCCAGGATCAGGAGATAAGGCTGAAAAATCGTAAAAGGGTTAGATCATGTCAATGCACTCAGCATGGACCCTGACCAGAAGATTTGGGCCAATGTGTGGAATAAAGTAGGCTGCTTTTTGGCTAAATTATTTTAAACATATGGTGCTGAGCAAGAACTGATAGGGTCACACTGTACACAGTACCATAATTGAAAGAAAGATCAAATTAGCTTGATCGCTAAGTTCATGAGAGCTAAACAATATTAACTGAGTTAACACAGTTTGTCACTAAGATTGAGTTCATTCATCAGCTGTCTCTGTTACTTACCCCCTTTCCCTAGCCCACTGGACCAAACTCCCTCTGGCGTTCCCTCTTGCCTTAACCCTGAGCTCACATTTTTCTCTAGCTTCTCTGCCAGGCTTTGGCCTTGGGTGGGGGTGTGGTGGGAGGGTGCCTCAGTGTAGATCCCGGCGGTGTCCCCAGTCAGCCCTCATGCAGGGAGTACAGTGAAGAGGTAGTGCAGTGTAACTGATGTGTGAACTACTAGACTCAGAAATAGTGGAAGTGGGGGCAGAGAGGACGCCAGGTTGCACTGACTTTTGTCAACAAACATGGGCACATTCTCCCAACTCCCAAATAGACGACTGCCAGCATAAAACACAGACAGTAATAGTATGGAGGTAGCATTCTTCAGCTTGAGTGGGGTTGCTTATACACTCAAATGTATAGTTCTGCTGGTGATAGCACTGTGCAGGTTCTTCAGGTACCTGAACAATGACTGAAGTTTACTGCATTGCATAATTTGAAGCCCACTCACATGTCTATTTTCCAGGCACCCAGTGCAAGTCGTGCACATGCAGCCCAACCTAAATGGGGGTGCTGGGCTAGCACTACATTTGTCCCTTAGAATTGCCAACTCTATTGGCCTGTATTTATAGAGTCCTGAATTAGTATTCATTCTGACATGAAACCTGTCCCCAGAGGGTTGCAATAATAAGTGAATCCAAAGTCAGTCATTCCAGCAGCAATTACATGGTGGTTTGCACTAATATGTGTCAGTCGCCTTTGTTGCATAATTTTACCAGCATGAGTTCTGCTCTAACAGTTGGTAATGTAAACCCTCTACTGATGTAAAGGACTGTCATAAAAACTCCTTGTAGACTCCCTGAATGACTTACTGCTTTCATTACAGTCTGATGTCTTTGTTCAAATGACAAGACAGGAGAATGAACATGTGGCCAGCTATTTCTGTTGTCATGGTGGTGCAGATGCTTGTATGGTGATGGTTGCATTGATTGCTGTTCTTTGTAGGTGTCTATTAGTCTCAGCAGGCAGATTTAAATTAAATGCAAATCCCTTCATCCAGGCAATTTTTGTGATCATCCCAAATAATGAGAGCAGTGATGTGACAGCAGTCTGAGTTAGGCAGTTGCCTTTATTATGATGGTACCTAGAATGAACTATGACTGGTCTCGCTTACAATGCTATAGTATATGTAGGATATTGCCTTAGTTGAGTCCTGTAATTATTTTTTATTTGTGTGTGAAAGGCCCATAACTCATGCAAACACACACTGCAGAGTAAAACAAATTATGAAATCCAATCTCATTCATGGAATATATCCTGTAATGTGGCACTCCGTTGTGATTATTTTTGATTTAGTTTACAGCTGTTAGTTGGTTAAAGAAAGTTAAATGAATAGGACATTGCTTATATTTTAAGGAGTATAGATGTCCTTATTTAGTGGTCAGTGTTGATGATTCCCACAGTGATCAAGTCTCAGAATCTGCTCTTGGTTTTGTCTGATTATCTTTGTTTAGTCGCTACAGCATTAAAAGGATTTTAAAATAAAAATGTTCTATTTACATTTTCCCCTTTACACCCACAATAGATTCTGCACTAGTTCTTCGTGGAGGAGGTTGGTTGTTGACTTGTTTCCGAGGCTTTGGGTGGAGTCGTCCTAGATTTGCACTAAGTGCGGTAGCGGGCGGGAAAAAGGACATTTTTACCGCTAACTGCAATGGTGGGTTTTTTGCCATTGTTCCATTCCCACCTCATTAAACATGCATTCCCAGGAAATACGTTGTTTCACTGGCCAGCGGCCTCTGATTTGCCTGCTCACCGCTTCCTCACGCCGGGCGCCATGTTTAAAGTGCAGCTGTGTGCACACCTCTCTGTACTTCCAGCCCAGGACAGCTGCTTGGAAGATATGGCCCCAAAATGCAAGAAGACTGCAGGCCCCGATTTAGTGACGTGTCCCTGGAACGCCTTTTTGACGTTTTGGAGGCCAGCTACGATGTCCTCTGCCCCCACTCTGAGCAAAGGCCAGCAAGCAAGGCCACCAATCCAGCATGGTAGGCCGTGGCAGCGGTGGTCAGTGCCAACACCCTGCAAAAGAGGACAGCCACCCAGTGCCACTACAGGATGAATGGTCTTACCCACTCTGTCAGGGTAAGTCACTCTTCTCATCACTCTCAACTCACACACTCATAAACCCATCACACATCCCCAGGGATCTCACACCTCAAGGGACAACACCACTGACTCTCATACACTCCCTCACATCTCCATCCAGCTCATATCCTCTGGAGCTCGTGCCCTCATCCTGTCCATGTCTCCGCCCACCACACACACATTCCATGCAATGCCATGTGTCCTGCTCACACTCTCTCCATCTGTTTTCATGCAGGAGAAGCTGAATCACAGCAGCAGGGAGAGATCCCAGACCAGGGGTCGAGTGGCCCATCTTAGGCCTCTCACTCACTTTGAGGAGCGCTGACTAGTGGAGATGTGGACCATACCTGCGGCGATGGTGACGTTGGTGCTGAACACCCACGTGAGGATCCTGCACCACATTATCCCTCTCTCAATGCAACTGTGGGTGCTCTCTCTCTTTTTTTTGACTCTGCTGCCGTGCACTAACTATCTCGACTTTGGTTCAGAGGGAGCTCTGCTAAGCGAACAACATCCTCAGGCAGCCAGTCCCTCAGCTCCATTCAGGTCCTCACCTCCAGCCAAGAGGACTCCTCATCCATTGAAAAGCTGGAAATAAGCAGCCTAGAAGGCCTGTCACAGCACTTAAACCCTCCACCAATGCAGAGGCACACACCTTGGTGAGACCTAGATCTAGAGCAGGCTTGGGTTCACAAATTGGTGGTCACTTCATGGACAGGTGTCCACAGCAGGGGGAGGTAGGTTCAGTTGAGCTCTCTGGCACTTGGAGGACTACTGGGGAAGAGGCATCTGTGAGGTCTAAGTCAGATGACAAGCCTCTGCATTTGGCCTGCCAGCTCATCGTGGACAGTCAGCAGAAGGAGGGAGAACATCACGCAGAGCTATTGGAAACCCTCAGCAGAGTGGCACATGAGTTGTGACAGAGTGTCTGCCTGCTCTCTGATGAAATGGTGCTCACATGTGCGCTTATGAGAAAAATGACAGATGCCTGGTCCAGCAGAATGTGGAGAAGTGTGCAGGCCTGTACTCCATCGCAGTAGCTATGGGTGAGTTCCTGCAGTGGCAACACAAGAGGGAAACGGGGCACCTGGACGTCCCCCCATGTGCTCCTTCCCCTCAAGGAGTCAGGCCAGGGCACTCAAGCACCCAAAGGGAGGAGGAGCAGCAGCTGGACACCCCTGGGTCATCCACTCAGGAATCCCAGAGGCTGTCTTCTCCCTTCAAGTCCCCGTTGTCTGTGACCCCCTCAACCTTGTCCTCTGTCACTGCAGAGGGAGCAGCTGGCCCACAGGAGGACAGCCAAAGCAAACCTGAGCCCAAAGGCCTCGACTCTCCAGAGGACCAACACCAAAGGCATCAGAGGCAACAGGGCCAAACATAGCAAAGGCTGTCTCCACCCCTGCTGCGGTTGTCAGGGCAGCACCTAAAAGAAGTAGTAGGCCGAGAAAAGTTAAGAATTTCTGATCACAAGTGGTTGCACGGGTGAACAAATTTTGTCACTTTATAATTTGAAAATATATTCACTTTCATTAAATAATGTGTAATGTTGTCTTTCAGTTTCATTTAGAGGCTTTGTGAGTCCTCCCGCTGCATCCTCCTCCACTAACAATTCAGCTGCACATGGCCAGACCACGAGTGATCTGGAGGGAGAAGTGTGTGTGTGGCAGGGCCTTTGGAGCCTCATGCAAGCACTCTCCCACACAAGTGGATCCTTCCTCCCTCACACTCATCTCAATATTACGAGCATATTCAATGTTGTCTGCTGGGGTTCTCTTTCAGTTGACCATCTGAGCTGACCTGCATCTTCACCCACACACTGATCACACTCCAATGCAGCACCTGTTCTCACCCAGCATGAGGCTCTGCTCACTTTCGATTTTGCAAAATGTTACTGGTGAAGTGTGCCTTTAGCTCCCCATCCTCTCCCCTCCCCTAGTCATTCATGTCCTTTCGCCCATAACTGTTGACCCCCTGGCATCACCTTCCACCTCCCCACTGTCACCTATCAGCCAGGATCCTTTTTTTCTGGGATTTGCAGGTGAACATGCACATTCCCTGCCTTCCTGAGAATCCCACCCCAATCCACATTGACCTCCCCGACCTCCTCATTTCCACCCCTAGGGTCCATGTCTGCTTTCGAGTCCCTACCAGCCACTCTTACTGTCCCTTCTACTCCTATCGTCGCTTCTTCACCCTCCCACCCCACCAGTTCACTCTGCCCTCTCTCATTCTCACCATTCACTCCTATCACGCCCATTCTCATTTCACTGCCCAGCAGGCAGTCATCAGCTCCACAGATCCTTCCTTGCATGTTCACCCGAACATTTCCCCTCTATTCCTTCCTCTACCTTTACTCTTTCCTCCCCTGAACTCTTTCCTCCCCACCCTGAACTTCTTCCCCCCGACCTTCTTTCCCCCTCTGAACTCCTCCCCTTAACTTTCCTCCCCTCTTACACCAACCTTCCCAGTTGCTGCATTCTCCCCGTTACACCCCCCTCCCCCCAGTACTCTCTCCCCCCTCCCAACCTCACAACACTATTGTTCCCCCTTCCCAACCTCACCCATGCCGCCACCACCCCGGTACACCTTCCTCTCCCAGTCAAACCTAGACATTCCTCTTCCACTCACAGCTGGCCCATCTCTCCACCCTCTCGATGATCATCCGTAGCGGACAATGGCCAAAACACTGAGGGCCTGAAGCAGACCCTCGACGGAGGCCTCCCACCTTCTGTGAGCTGCTTCACGGCTGAGCCATGTCCATGAGAATCCACCCAGCATGTGATGCACGCATTCCTCCAGAGTCCGCTAGCTGTTGGGCTCAGCATCCTCTGCTCCTCGGATGTCCACAATGTGAGCAAAGTCCTAACAGTAAGTCCCAATCTCTGCACAACATACTTGTCAAAATACGTTCTGCACGGGCCTGTTTTCCTGCTGATGTGGGCGGTAAATTTGACGTGGGGGGATGATTTTGGTGAGCAGGACTTATAATGATATGCAGATGTATTAAAATGAAGATCCTGGCCAGCCAATGACAGGCAGAGCGGATGATCGCAAACTTGTTTCATGACAGCGTGAAACCAATTTTTGGCCTTTCTGCCATCTTGTCCGCTCAAGCCCGCCATGACACCCAATGCCAAAGGGCACGGAAAATTCCACCCTTAGTTCTTTGTGGCAGTGCATATATCAACATCCTGGGTGTTACCATTGACCAGAAACTGAACTGGACTAGCCATATAAATACTGTGGCTACAAGAGCAGGTCAGAGGTTAGAAATCCTGCAGCAATTAACTCGCCTCCTAACTCCCCAAAGCCTGTCCACCATCTACAAGGCACAAGTCAGGAGTGTGATGGAATACTCCCCACTTGCCAGGCTGAATGCAGCTCCAACACTCAAGAAGTTTGACACCATCCAGGACAAAGCAGCCCGCATGATTGGCACCCCTTCCACAAACATTCAGTCCCTCCACCAACGACCAACGGTGGCAGCAGTGTGTATCATCTACAAGATACATTGCAGAAACTCACCAAGGCTCCTTAGACAGCATCTTCCAAACCCACGACCACTACCACCTAGAAGGACAGGACAGGATACATAGGAACACCACCACCTGGAAGTTCCCCTCCAAGCCACTCACCATCCTGACTTGGAAATATTTCACCATTCCTTCACTGTCGCTGGGTCAAAATCCTGGAACTCCCTCCCTAACAGTGGGTGTATCTACACCACTGGGACTGCAGCAGTTCAAGAAGGCAGCTCACCACCTTTTCAAGGGCAATTAGGGATGGGCAATAAATGCTGGCTTAGCCAGCGATGCCCACATCCCGTAAATGAATTTTTAAAAATGAAAAGAATTAATGTTGAATATCATTTGAATCTTCCTCATTGGGGAAATGTTTTGTAAGAATTTTTCCTGGCATCCACCCAAGATCAAGGGCTTGGAGTGTGGAGTTTTAGTCACCCCTCGGGACCCTTTCACACAAATTATTTGCAACCATTCTATTCGATACTGATGTGAGCTGAAATCATCGTCATAAAAAAGACAGCCCATTTCCACCTCACTGAGGACTGAGCTATTGGGGGTGCGTGGTTCGTAATGTGTATTTTCACAAATGAAAGCTAATAAGTGAAAAAAAAACTTCACTTCAGTGTTCTATACTTCATTGCCTGGCTATCTGAGTCTTGACATTGGCTCCAAGTAAAATTTACCAGACACATGATTTCCCAACTATAGGACAAACTCCTGTGTCGTGAGTTTTCTCACCTGCTCTCCATATGAATGACAGTCTATAAATGGCAGCTGGGTATTGATACTATAGGCACCGCCCATGGAAATTTCTCAGATGGGGGACTTGCCATCTGTGGAAGCTGCCCAGTGAACCTTGTTAGGTTTTCCAGCAGCCTGCTTGGGGGGGGGTCCCTCATTGATATGTGTCCAATTGTGGGATCCAGCATCAGGAAAGTGGGGCCTGCTGAAAGCCATCCCCGTGTCCTTGCTTCCAATGCCCCTCATACCCCTCCCTCACCAGTGACCCTCTCTCCATGACTCTCATCCCACCCACATTCACCTCTCTCTCAAGGGATCCATCGCTGATCCCTCCTGTAGGCTGGAGTGTAATGCCAGCAGTGGCTACTGCACCTGGTGGTGCTACTGGCACTCGGGGGCAGGATTTCTGCCCTCCTGGGGGCTTAATCAAGTGAGGCTTGATTGCTGTCCAAGTAAGTGCCTGCTTACCTTGTAACCGTGTTGGGCCTTCTGGAGGGAAGCGGTGCAGACTCCCACTAGTTCTCCAACTGAATGGTAAGACGCCTGTCATACATTAAATTCCACCCAATGTCCTCATAAAGGAATATTTCAGCAGGTCGTCATTGTATAATATTCAACAGTCCCAAGCTTGGCTTATTTTCTTCCTTGCTCTCAAGACCAAATAATTTGTTCAAACCTAGGGATGAATCTGGAAACATATTGGCTTGTATAGTTCCGTTTCACAAAACACGGTGTTTTTATCAATTCAAACATTTTATTTGTGTTTCACAAAAGTCGGCATGATGTAAAGTTTAATACCATACCTGGATACTGGAGGACTAGAAGATACTAGAAGTGAGTGCTTTGTTAAGCTTAGAGAGAAAGTGAAAGAAATGTTGATGGAGAAACATGTGAATTAGAGTAACTACACAAGTAGACTACTGCAGCAAGAAAGAAAACAGAGGTTTAGAAAGGTGAATTGTAGATGGATATATAATTAAATTTGTAAAATATTTTACTCTTTCCAGTTGGTTGATGCCTAATTACACAATTTTCATCCATTATACACTACTTAGGTATTCATTTTCCAAAGTCTTTGTAAACTATAATTCAATGAGTTGAAAAAAAATCTTTGTAAGCACATTCCAGAATTACTGACAATGCAACTTACAGCAGAGAGGTAGGGGAAATTTATCTAGTTGGCATCTCCCACTGGTATTAATTAATTCGACCAGGCCGAAGTTCATCACAATTTGGCACTAAGTTAGTTATTTCCAGGGTCAAGAATGATTGATCATTCTGTTTTCATGAGACTGGGGTTAGGTAAAAAAAGACACAGCTAAACCCAACGTCAGATCTGCACCTCATGGTCAATAAGTGCATTAATAATACAAGATAGTTAAAATGAAGACTTTTCTCAACTTGCCAATTTCAGCAATGTCATGCATTCTGAATCAGTCAGTCAATAATCTTCTAGTATTTGTACTGTTTTACAAGTAGTGTTATCATTGACTTGAGCACAGTAATTAAATAATGACGTTAAATAGAAGACATTGTACAACTAGATTGTTTTCAGGTTTTTATGAGTAGACTTAAATGAAGCCAGTAAAAAGGACAGTGATACTGTGCTATCTTGTTTGTTCTCTAATCAGGAGTAAGGCATCAATTTTAAAGTTATTTCGCACGTCAGTTCAGTCATTTTCAAAACATCCAACATTACTTTAGTCGACAAAACCAATATATTTTGAAATCATTGTTTTCTTCCTATTCCATTCTAAATATAAGCAACTGATGAATGAGCAAAATTGTCCACGATATCTAAAAGGATGAATGTGGAAAATCTGGAAAATAGCTGAAACGAATTTATCTTCAAATAACTGGAGAACATTGCAGCCACACTACCATAAATACATTGTGGTTTCTGTGATTCATTGAGGTGAGATTAAAACTATGGGCATTTCCTGCATTTGCTTCCTGTTCCCAGGCTTCAGAAGACACATAAAGCTGAGTTTTTAACGTAGGAAAGCAGAAGGTTCTCTGTAAGTGGGTTATTGCAGCAGACAAACATTGAATCCAGATGGTTTAACTGATCACCAGGAATCTTTTTTACTGACAGTCCTGGAATTAAACAAACCCAGTGAGAGCAAAAAGTAGCCCCGGGCACATTTTGCTTTTGGCTATTGTCAACAGGATATGTGCTGAGACAATGATCTGATTCATTGGTGTAGAAGAAAATGTCATTGTCTTTTTGCTTCCTACAAGTAAGCTTAACTATCTGATAATTACCTTGATTTTAATCTTACACCTACATTCTGCTCAGAAAAATACTTACACAGATTTGAAGCTTTCAGTAGTATTTTGTTACACTGCCAGTATGTTCTAGCTTGATTCTCTTTGGGATTCTAAGAGAAATTTCAGCTTTGATTTCTGAGAAGTTTGACCTTTGGCTGTTAAATCCCTCAAGAGATTGAATAAATTGGACAGTGTACATAACGGGGCAAGTTGTATGGGCCTTTAGAAAGAAGAATACTGAATGAGCTAAATGGAATTTTCTCATTCTGTGTGTTCTTACAGATCACATGCAAGTCTGGAACATAATTTGAGCAATGGTATTGTATGAATATTTAATTTGCTTTTATCAAATTCCCTTGTACTTTTTTAATGAGGGCATTAACTGTTTATTTTAAATGGGATGTTAATTTGTTAAGCTGTTAATTTGATAGAAGCCATTCACAGGTTACAGTGTTTTTAAGTAGTACATTGATATAATGTGAAGATAAACATGCAAGGTTTAAAAAGATTTATATGTGAATTAATATCTCTCAATAGGTATGGATTAGAAACTGGTTCAAAGCTAAAAATGGTTCAAAAGTTGCTATTTCAGGCTCCATCAAATAGACACTGACTTAAAATAAGGAACTATTTTTGGTTTGAAAAAGAGCGCCATAGAAGTGTGCAAAAGGCTGAAGAGCAAATATTTACAGCATCAACAATGTATACTAATGTCTCTAACGTAATAAAACATTCCAAAGTGCTCCAATGCGGCAAACAAAACTGAACACCAAACAAGGTGGGAGATGATTAGTGGTGGTGACTGAAGGCATAATCAAAAAGAGAAATATACAAACATGAACATACGAAATAGGAGCAGAAGTAGGCCATTTGGCCCCTCGAGCCTGCTCTGTTGTTCAATAAGATCATGGCTGATCTGTTTGTGTTTTGAGTTCTACATTCCAATCTATCCCTGATAACCTTTCATTCCCTTGCCTAACAAGAATCTATCTACCTCTGCCTTAAAAGTATTCAGTGACCCAGCCTCCACTGCCTTCTGAGGCAGAGAGGTCCAAAGTCGCACAACCCTCTGAGAGAAAAAAATTCTCCTCATCTCTTTCTTATAAGGGTGACCCCTAATTTTAAAACAGTGCTCCCTAGTTCTGGACTGACCCAAAGAGGAAACATCCTTTCCACACCACCTTGTCAAGACCATTCAGGATCTTATATACTTCAATCAAGTCACTCCTCACTCTTTTAAACTCCAGTGGAAAGAAGCTCAGCCTGTCCAACCTATCCTCATAAGACAACCCACTCATTCCAGGTATCAATCTAGTAAAACCTCCTCTGAACTGCCTCAAGCGCATAACATCCTTCCTTAAATAAGGAGACCAAAACTGCACACGGTATTCGAGATGTGGTCTCACCAATGCCCTGTATAACTGAAGCATAACATCCTTACTTTTTTGTTCAATTCATCTCGTAATAAAGGATAGCATTCCCTTAGCCTTCTTGATTACATGCTGCACTTGCATACTAACATTTTGTGACTTATGCACAGGAACACCTAAATCCCTCTGCACCTCAGAATTCTGCAGTCGTTCTCCATTTAAGTAATACTCTGCTTTTTTATTCTTCCTGCCAAAGTGAACAATTTCACATTTTCCTATATTATACTCCGCCTGAATACAGAAGATTCAGAAGGGATGTGAAAAAGCAAATAAGAGAAGCAAAGAGGGATTATGAAAAAAGACTGGCAGCTAAAATAAAAGGAAATCCCAAAGTATTCTATAAGCACATCAACATTGAAAGGGTGGTAAAAGAAGGAGTAGGGCTGATTAGGGACCAAAAAGGGGATTTATATATAGAGGCAAGAGGCACGGCTGAGGTGTTAAATGAATACTTTGCATCGATCTTTACCTACGAGGTAGTTGCTGCTCAGGCCATGGTGACAGAGGAGGAAACTCAGTCACTAGAAGGGTTTAAAATTGATAAGGATGAGGTATTGGCTAAGTTGTCGGTACTTAAAGTTGATAAGGCACCGGGACCGGATGAGATGCATCCAAGAATATTGAAGGAAGTGAGTGGAAATTGCAGAGGTACTGGCAATAATCTTTCAATGTTCCCTGCATTCGGGGGAGGTGCCGGAGGACTGGAGAATTGCAAACATTACGCCCTTGTTCAAAAAATGTTGTAAAGACCTGCCCCACAAATATAGACCAGTCAGTTTAACTTCGAAACTTTTAGAAACAATTATTCAGGAAAGAATTAATAGTCACATGGAAAAATTTGGATTGATTCGGAAGACTCAGCATGGATTTGTTAAAGGAAAATCATGTCTAACTAATTTGCTGGAGTTTTTTGAAGAGGTAACAGAAATGGTTGATGAGGGCAAGGCCATTGATGTGGTGTATATGGACTTCCAAAAGGCTTTTGATACAGTGTCACACAACAGACTTGTGAGGTCATGGAATAAAAAGTGCAGTAACAATATGGATACAAAATTGGCTGAGGGATAGAAAACAGAGAATAATGGTTAATGGGTATTTTTTGGGCTGGAAGAAGGTTTGTAGTGGAGTTCCCAAGGGGTCAGTATTGGGACCCTTGCTCTTCCTGATATGAATAAATGATCTAGATGTTGGTGCGCAGGGGACAATTTCAAAGTTTGCAGATGACACAAAACTTGGGAGAATTGTAAACTGTGAGGAAGACAGTGTAGAACTTCAAAAGGACATTGACACATTGCCGGAGTGGGCAGATAGGTGGCAGATGAAGTTCAATGTGGAGAAGTGTGAGATGATACACTTTGGTACAAAGAACATGGAGGGACAGTATAAAATAAAGGATACTATTCTAAGAGGTGTGCAGGAGCAGAGAGACCTGGGTGTATATGTACATAAGTCATTAAAGGTGGCAGGACAGGTAGAGAGAGCTGTTTCTAAAGGATACAGTACTCTAGGCTTCATTAATAGGGGCATAGAGTACAAGAGCTAGGAGGTTATGATGAACTTATATAAGACACTGGTTAGACTTCAGCTGGAGTATTGTGCACAGTTCTGGGTGCCACACTACAGGAAGGATGTGAATGCATTGGAGAGAGTGCAAAAGAGGTTTACGAGAATGGTTCCAGGGATGAGACACTTCAGTTATGAGGAAAGATGGGAGAAGTTGGGATTGTTTTCCTTGGAGAGGAGAAGGCTAAAAGGAGACTTGATGGAAGTTTTCAAAATAACGAGGGGTCTGGAAAGAGTAGATAGGGAAAAATTGTTCTCACTTGTGAATGGATCGCAAACCAGAGGGCACAGTTTCAAAGTGTTTTGCTAAAGAAGCAAATGCAAGGTGAGAAAAAACTTTTTCATACAGTGAGTAGTTAGGGTTTGGAATGCATTGCCTGGGAATGTGGTGGAGGCAGGTTCAATTGAGGCATTTAAGAGGGCATTGGATGATTATTTAAATAGAAACAATGTGTAGGGTTACAAGAAAAGGCAGGAGATTGGCACTAAGTTAAAATGCTCAGAGAGCTATAGCAGACACGATGGGCCAAATTGCCTGCTTCTACATCATAAAAATTCTGTGATTCTGTAATCTGCCAGATTTTTGCTCACTCACTCAATTTATCTATATCTGTCTGCAGATTCCTTATGTCTTTTTCACAACACACTTTCCAACCTATCTTTGTGTCATCTACAAATATAACTCCATGCCTTTGCTCCCCTCATTTAAGTCATTGATGTAAATTGTAAAAGCTGAGGCTCCAGCACAGACCCCTGTGGGACTCCACTCATCACATCCTGCCAATCAGACAAAGACCCATTTATGCATACTCTCTGTTTTCTACCAACCAGCCAATCTTCTATCCAGGCTAATATGTTACCACCTACACTCTAAGTTTTTATTTTCTGCAATAACCTTTGATGTGGCATCTTAACAAATGCTTTCTGGAAATTCAAGTCCATAGTCTACAGGCTCCCTCCATCCACTGCATATGTTACTCCTTCAAAGAACTCAAGTAAATTGGTTAATTCTCTTTCATACCTTTCATTTGTTTTGAATGCTGCATGCATTCAGATTGAGAGCCTTCAGTTTTGTCTTTTCGTTACCTTTGTAACATCTAGTCTTGACTGTTGATGTATTCTTAGTCCTTGTCTCTCTGTCCCTTCCTGCTATTCTCTGACCCTCATTTCCCATATTACTATTTTGCTCTCTTACCTTGTCTCTACTCTTTGATATACCACATCTTTCCACATTTGATCCCTTGCCCCCACTATTTAGTTTAAAACCCTCTCTATTTCCCTAGTCACACGGTTCACAAGAACACTAGTCCCAGCACGGTTCGAGTGTAGAACGTCCCAACGGTACAGCCCCTACTTTCCCCAGTGCTGGTGCCAGTCCCACAAACCGGAACTCACTTCTCCCACACCACGTATTCATCTCTCTAATGTCATTTACCCTATGCCAATTTGCACGCAGCTCAGGTAATAATCTAGAGATTATAGCCTTTGAGGTTCTGCTTTTCAATTTAGTTCCTAGCTCTTCATACTCTTTATGCAAAACCTCTTTCCTAGTTCTACCTATGCCATTGGTACCTACATGGACCTTGACAACCGGGTCCCCCCCCTCCCACTACAAGTTCCTCTCCAGCCCTGAGCAGATGCCCCAAACCCTGGCACCGGGCAGGCAACAAAGCCATCTGGACTCTCACTCCTTGCTACAGAGAACAGTGTCAATCCCCCTCACTATACTGTCCCCTACTACCGCTATGTTTTTTTTTGCTCCCCCCACTTGGATGGTTTTCTGTACCACGGTGCCATGGTCAGTTTGTTCACTCACCCTGCAGCCCCTGCTCTCATCCAAACAAGCTGAGAGAACCTCAAACCTATTGGACAATTGCAGAGACTCACACTCCTGCACTCCTACCCTCTGGGTCCCCTTACCTGCCTCACTCGCAGTCATACCTTCCTGTCCCTGACCACTGACCAAATCAGAATACTCTATCCTAAGTGGTGTGACTGCCTCCTGGTACAAAGCATCCAGGTAATGTCCCCCCTCCCTGATGTGTCACAGAGTCTGCAGCTCAGCCTCCAGCTCAATGACTCTGAGCAGAGATTCTTCACTTACTGCAGATGTGTTTGCTCTGGATCACAATGTTAACCAGGAGCTGCAAAAAAACTGCAGCCTTGACACATCACCTATCCTGCCATCCTTAATGTGTTTTAAATAATTACTTAATTGTATTATTCACTTATTTATGTTGCTTTTTTTGTATATTTTATTAACTTTATCACTAATTTGTGTACTATTTTAAACCTTAGGGGTAGAATAAAACTTGCACGTATTACATAGATTTATTAGCACAATATGAAGAATGAGAAACTAAGGGTGTGAAACATGAGATACTTGATATGTTTGCACTAGAGAAGAGAAATGAAAATATTTGAGGTTGTTAAAATGATGATGTGTTTTGATCTGGTGAATAGGAAAGCATTTGAGGACAGCGGGTGTTGGTGTCAGTGATGAGGAGTCATCAGCCATGAAGGATCATTCATTTAAAACAGCCTTGTCAGAGTGGTGGGGAGTTGCATAAGGAGAAATTTCTTAAAGCAGTAAGTTGTTAATGTGTGAAGTACTCGAAATACTTTGCCATGGAATATGTGAGAAAGGGGTCACTGCTTCAAGAGAAAGAATAAATAAACATTTAAAGCACTTGCTAATATTGAGCAGAAGAATGTAATTATTTATGCATTCCTTTGGCAAAAATTTGCGCAGATATGATGAGTTGAATGGCCTTTTCTTATACTGTAAACCTCAATGGTTCTATGAAATACAACCAGCAAGGCAACAGCTTCCTATTGACAAACATTCAAACACATAAATTTAAGATACATTCTAGATACAATATTAATACTAATTACAAGATGTTGAGTCACACCCAACATTTTTAAGTATAGATTTGTTCCTTAATATACTGTATTCAGTTGGCACAGCAGAAGCCAGACATTCACTGTTAAGGAAGGGTTCCATAATTTTCTCAGCAAGTTGACCTAGTGCTACGGCTGATAGAATAGAAGATGAAAAGTAAAACAAGAATAAGAGAATCTTTGAGAAGATACAATAGTATGCAGCAAAGGCATGAAAAAGCTTGAACATTTCTTGGAGGGAAAAAATATATTCCAGGGCCATGCTTTAAACCATCAGAATGAATTTGCTCAGCGTTTAAGCTGTATGCTATCCAGATGAAAACCAGGGGATTTATAAGTTCAAGACAAGTGGAATGAAAGGATTGACAAAAAGGAGACAAACTCACATTAAAGAATTACTAAAGAAGAAATGTTAAAGAATAATTAAAAAACTCAGCTGCTAATGACCCCTTTGAGTGATCTGGGAAATTGCCTACCAGGAACAAGCCCTTTCAGTTGCAATTAAGCTGAGAGAAAATGAGGGCTAAATTGAATAGCCCCCACACAGACAGCTGCAGGGATTCACTACCCCTGCCACTTCTACACAATGCAGGCTTTGCATCTTCACACCACCTGCTCATTATCATGATTTATGTGGGCTGCCTTTGCTAACAGAGTTGTTGATTGGCTGCATGCATCAGCAGGGATCCAATATCATCACTTACCTACAGTACTTAAAGCTAGCCTGCACCTCTTAAAAAGGAGGTGCTTTATGGTTGGAGCAGCTGCTGAGAGTCCTTTGTGAGCTGAATCTGTCCTGGGAGAGAAGAATGGCTGAACATGGGAGATTGCGGGCACCAAGGTTTTCAGATGTTGTACTGGAGGCCTTGATGGAAGAGGTGGAAAGGAGGAGAGGTGTCCTGTAACTACGGGCTGGGTGAGGTTGGGTGGGATGGTGGAGGAGGTCCCCAGACATACAATAAGAAGGCAAAGGGAGCAGATAGCCATGGAGTTTAGCCCTGAAAACTGGATGTAGTGTCACAAGATGTGCAATGATCTCCCTCGAGTGGTAAACACCAGTGAATGTATCTTCAAGTTATCTTACCAACTGTACCACTAGCCTGAACACTGCTGCATTCATCACAATCCCATCACCCACCTACCAACAATCACTATCAATCAGGACTCAAACCTAACATTCATATGCTTCACCTCACACTCACATACTTAACAACATTGCAAGCTTCACACTCACAGCTTGCACATACTACCAGTTATTTAACATAACCTGATTACATAACCCTTTCTCTTGCAGGAGAAAGTGATGCACAACTAGAGGCAGCCAGAGGATCCTGAATAAACCAGACAGGTGCAGATACGTTTTCATATCAAATCCACTTGGAAAAGGTGCTGGCCAGAGTGATGGTATGTATAAAGGCACCAAGGGGTATGGGGAGAGCGCCGGAGTACGGCTTTGAGGTAGAGGATCAGCCATGATCATATTGAATGGCGGAGTAGGCTCAAAGGGCCGAATGACCTAATCCTCCTCCTATTTTCTATGTTTCTATAACACAGCCTTTGCTGAGACAGTGGCCGATGGGGCTGAATCCATCAAAGATGGTGGTATCCTTATACCTAATTTCCCTTCTCAAATTTGATTTCCTCACCATCCTACAATTTCTTCTGACTTCCAAACTACAGAAGGTGTAAGCATGCACCTCTTTCCTTTCCTTACCTTTGTGCTTTTTTCCTTTCAGATATCTGAGAATTGCCACCTGGCCAGTGGAGGAAGGCCAAAAAAACAAACATCACAAAGGCCTATCATCATTTAATTTCACACTTGCAGCTCAGATTACTGACACTACATGTATCAAAGAGGATAGAACATAGATGGGGCCTACAAATGGTAAAAGCTAGGCAACAGGGAAAGAATTGTACAGGTACCAGCTTGTCAGTGGGTGAAGTCACACATGAGTTCTGCTGCAAAAGACTCAGATGAGGATTTTGATGGAACAGTGTACAGAAGAAGACTGATGGGTATACATATCAAAATGCTTAGTGCCTTAGCTGGCCTGCCTGAATGTCTGCATTCAGTCACAAGGAGCATGGAGGAATCTGGCACCAAGTTAACACCGGACTTTAAACAGAGTTGGAACCCATCCTTTCCAGCATGGAGGTTGTGGTCAGCTCTATCAACAGATTTGTGGACTCAACCATGGGCATTGTCGCAGTTTCCTTTGAAGCACAGGCAGCTCCCAACAAAAACCTGAGTGCAGTGATGTCATGACATCATGCTCTTAACTGCTGGCTCCATGTCATTGACTCAGGGTCTGGATATGTACCTGAAATATATTAATGAGGCCTGTGGGTTAAAATGACCCAGGCCTCATCTTGGCAAGTAAAAATTGGGATGTGTGTTGGTGTGTCTTGATTTCATTCATTTAATTTTACCCAGTGATCCTATTCAAGTAACTGACAATATTCATTCATCATTATTGATTGAATCTTCACCACGAAAGATGATTTCGAATCTGCTGTGCAGTTGTCTAATCCTGCCTTAGTGAGCATTCCCTAACAGTAGGGATAATACATTTTGGAGCCTCGTGATCTTATGCACAAAGGATATTATGTACTTGACAACCTCTCCACTGAGACAAAATATGTAGATGGTCTCAATCTTTCCAAACATAAATCACCAACGAATTATGTTGGGAAGTATATTGAGAACTGTTCATGCCCAAGGATGAACCAAAAGATGAGATTGTGTCAGGCCAATTATCAGATGTTCCTGATGGCTTTTCAAAACAGGTGTTAGGCTTCTTGCAAATGTAAATGAGGGGTCTAAAGCTTGTTTTAGGCCTCCTCACCAGCATTTAATACTAGAGCAGAAGTTGAGCCTATTCCAATTGGGATTCTTATACAGCCACCAGGTGTTTGCTATTAAAGGATAGATTTTTAAAAATAAATATAGAGTATCTTTGTTGTGGAGGAGGAACAGGAGTAGTAACCTGATTTCATCCCTTCTCTTTGCTGCTCCACATTCTCCCTCCTGGGAGAGGCAATCAGAATGTTGTATTCACTAGCCTAATTAATATTAACGAGGCCCGGTTTTGGTCAGTCTTACGCCTTCTGGGTTGGGTGTGCTATTTGCGGCTACAGACAGAAGATTCTGCCCATAATGTTTTTTTGCCACACTGGCAGCATTGAGGATTTTTGTTGTGCTACTCTAGTAGCATGCGCACGAAAGAACGCAGAAATCTCTCTGAGGCACAGAGCTGCCTCGGGGAGATTAAGTTAAAATTGAAAGTTTAAAATAAAGAAAGATTTAAATTATTTAGACGTGTCCCCTCATGTGACAATGTCACATAAGCTAGGACATGTTTATGAAATGTGTAAAAATACTTATTTATGTAATAAGACCTTCAGGAAACCTCATCCCGCCTGTGGATAAGGTTTCCTGAAAAACGCGAAGGCCGCTTGGGCTCTTCGCCTGCCCGCCAACCTTAAGGTTGGACGTGCAGCCCTGTCAATTGTTTCAATTAGTCTCCTAATGGCCTTACAGGCCTTTGACAGTTTGGCGGGTACGCAGTGGCCTCCGGTGCGCGACCGCTGAACGGAAGATCTGAAAGACGCACGGTGACATCAGGATGCATGACCGACGTCCCCAAGCATCATTTTATGCGTCAGCGTGTGGGGCCGCCCCGCTCGCCGATGTGAAAATTCTCCCCTATGGAGCTGGGGGTCACTTCAACTGATACAGATATACGGATCTTTTCACTGATATGGACAAAACCGGGCCTCCCTGTCGTTGTGAAAATGGCAGAAGAGGCCAAAACCTGGAAATACCTTCTCCAACCACGGCACCTACCATTTTCATGGGGGCGGGAATGGGCCCGGGTTGGGATTTGCGCATGCGTGTTTCCCAAAGGCAGCTGCTCATATAAACCACCACTGAAAACAACGGGTGAAAAGAGTACCCAGAGGCAGACAGCAGCACCTGGAAGAACTCCCTAATCTAGTCCCATCCGTGGCTCCAGAGCAGAACGGCTGCGTTCTGAGAGAAATCAAAGTATGACATCACAGGAAAACAGCTAAATGACTGGCTGGTGAATATTTTGCATGTTTATCTTCAAAACCTGTGTAGTTTATTGGTAATTTTAAGGTTTTATTACTTGTAATATGGTTTACCAGCAGTAGTGAAAAGGTTATTGGAAGTAGCAGGGTTTATTAATTATACATTAATTTAAAATAAGTTAATGAACACATAATAAAGATGGCAAGGCAGGTGACGTGTTGCAACTGCAGAATATGGGCACTCCTGGATGCGGGATGATCCAGGGCAAACACATCTGCAATAAGTGTCTGCAGCCGGAGGAGCTTCGGCTCAAAGTCATTGAGCTGGAGGCCAAGCTGGAGACACTGGAATGCATTAGGGAGGGGGAAAGTTACCTGGAAACTTTGTACCAATATACAGTCACACCTCTTAGGATATGGCTTTCTGATTTAGTCAGTGGTCAGAATCAGGATAGTATAACTGCAAGTGAGGCAGAAGTGGAGGAGCCTCAGTCTTTCCAATTGTCCAACAGGTTTGAGGTTCTTGGGTGAAAATGGTGGCTGCAGGGGGAATGAGCAAAGTGACCATGACACCATAATACATAGCTATTCAAGTGGGGGGTGTTAATAGGAATGTAGTGGTAGTTAGGGACAGTTTAGTCAGGGGGATAGAGACAGTTCTGTGCAGCCGAGAGTGGCAGTACAGATGGCTGTGTTGCCTGCCCAGTACGAAGGTTTGGGACATCTGCTCTGGATTAGAGATGAACTTGTAGTGGGTGGAGAGGATCCATTGGTTATGGTTCTTGTAGGTACCAATGACATTGATAGAGCAAGGAAAGAGGTTCTGCTGAGGGAGCATGAGTAGCTAGGGGCTAAATTAAAAAGCAAAGCCTCAAATGTGAGAATCTCTGGATGATTACCCAGGTCTCGAGCAAATTGACCCAGGATAAATTAGATTAGAGAGTTAAGTGTGTGGTGCAAAGATTGGTGTGGGAGAAATTGGTTTCTATTCATGGGGAACTGGCACCAGTGTTGGGGAAAGTGGGAGCGATACTGTTGGAACAGTCTTATCTGAATTGTGCTTGGATGAGTGTTCTGGTGAGTTGTATAATTAGGACTGTAGGAAGGGCTTTAAACTAAATAGTGGGGGCAAGGGATCATAGGTTAGGGAGATGTGATAAATTAGATAGAGAAGACAAGGCAAGAGATCAAGGTAGGAATAAGGGAAATGATATCCAGAGTGGCAGGAAGGGACAGAGAGTACAAACATAAGTACAAATATAACGTGGCACCAGCTGATAAGGCTAGAGGTTACAAAAATAGTAAAAAGACAAAACTAAAGACTCTGTATCTGAATTCACGTAGCATTCATAACAAAACGGATGAATTAACATCACAATATAAATAAATATGTACAATCTGATAGCCATTACAGAGACATGGCTGCAGGATGACAAAAACTGGCACCTGAATATTCAAGGGTACATGACATTTAGAAAGGACAGGAAGCTAGGAAAGGGTAGAGGGGTAGTTCTGTTAAGGATGACATTGGTACAGTAGAGAGAGAGATGACCTTAATTCTGGAAATCAAGATGTAGAATCAGGTTGGGTAGAGATAAGAAATAGTAAAGGTAAGAAATCACTTGTGAGAGTGGTTTATAGATCCCCTAACAGTAACCAGACTGGAGGGTAGGGTATACAGGAAGAAATAATGGGGGCTTATGAGAAAGGCATAGCGATAATGATGGGTGATTTTAATCTACATATAGATTGAACAAATCAGATTGGCAAAGATAGCCTGGATGATGAGTTCATAGAGTGTTTTCAGGACAGTTTCTTAGAGCAGTACGTTTTAGCATCAACCAGAGAGCAGGCTTTACTAGATCTGGTAATGTGCAATGAGACAGGATTAATTAATGACCTAATAGTGAAGCATTTGACAAAGTGCTACATTAAAGGTTACTCTGCAAAATAAGAACTTATTGTGTGGGGTTAACATATCAGCATGTATAGAGGATTGGTTTACTAACAGGAAACAGAGAGTAGGCATAAAGTTCCACAGGACTGAGTGCTAAGGCCTCAACTATTTACAATTTATATCAATGAGTTGGATGATGGGACTGAATGTATGGTTACTAAAGTTCCTGATGACACAAAGATAGGTAGGAAAATAAGTTGTGAAGAGGACATAAGCGTTAGGATTTACTTCTCTTGGCCCAAGTTTGGTGGTGGGAGCGGGAACTCAGAGGGACTCCCACTGGAGAGCAGGGCAGGTGAGCAGACTGAATCGTGCGCTGCTCCCTAATTAAGTATGCAGCCAGCGTAATATATCAAATTGCATGGTGGGGCGGGCAGGAAATCACACGCCCCACTGTCATGTTCAGGCGCCATATTTAAAAGGGACCTGGACAGCAATTCATTCATCACACCCAGTGTCCAGGACCTAGTCATGGCTGCCAGCTAACAGTAAGCAATGGCCCATGGTTCAGTGATGCCTCCCTGGAGACTCTCCTCTAGGCCGTGGAGGACAGGAGGGATATCCTCTTTCCCAGGGCTGGGAGCAGGAAGCCCACCCGACTCACCACACCGGCCTGGGAGGAGGTCGCCAGGGTGGTCAGTGCCACAACGGGTGCAGTGGAGGACCGCCCTGCAGTGCAGGAAATGAATAAATGACTTAATCTGTGCCACCAGGATAAGTGAACCCTCTATTCTCCATACCCACCTCACCATTCTCTGAATCGGTCCTGGGACATGGGCATCAATGGCAAGGCCAGCATCTGTGCTGTCCATCCCTAAAAGTACTTCACAAGGGGCTAGAGTGCTGCCTCATTGCCCCACTGCAATTCACGTGGTCTGCTGATAGGGAGGCAACTGTGGGTTGCTGAACCAGCCACACTGAAGGCACAGCCATTGTGTGAGGGCAGGGGTGGTTGGAGTAGAGGGCAACTTGCAGATGCTGCTGATGCCATGCCTCTGCTGCCCTTGTCCTTCTAGCTGCTAGGGCTCGTGTGTCTGGAGGGTGCTGCTGAAATACCCTTCGAGACTAGCAGCAATGCATCTGTCATATGGCATAAACAGCTGCCAATGGGTTGGTGGTAGAGGGACTGAATGTTGAGGGTGCTGGATGGGATGTCAATCAAGTGGCCTACGTAGTCCTGCAGGGTGTCCAGCTTCCTGAGTGCTGTTGGACCTACACTTTTCCAGGCAAGTGAACAGTATTCCCTCAAACCCCTCACTTGTGCCTTGTGCATGGTAGACAGGCTTTGGGGATTCACAAGATCACTCATTAGACACAGAATTAGCAGCATGCAACTTGCGCCTTCATCAAAAGTGCTCACAAACCATCTATCTACCTTCACACAAGAGAAGACAATACACAATAGGCATGAGAGGGAGGAGATATGCCTGATACACATTATGAACAGCAGGCTGCTGATCTGGCAGGGGAGGACTATGACCATTCATGTGCTGATGGCGAGGTCGGCCTCCCTCAAGCAACCAGTGAGGAAGCATGCTTAATCTCTGCAAATTGGAAACTGAGGGTGAGGCCCTGTGCAATGTAGGAGGCAGCCTAGGCAGTCACTCATTCTCTCTTCTTTCCATTACAAGTGCCAGCCGGAAGAGGGTGAGTCAGCACCCATACCTGAACACAGTGCCAGCCGCAGGAGACCTCAGAAGAGGAGTGGACAACAATTTTTCATCTGTACAGCCATCACAGCATTCGCCTGCACCAACCACCAGCCCAGAGACACTCATCATAGATCTACTTTAGGCTTGGGCTCACACTCTGGTGGTCACCTCACAGACACGTGTCCACCAGGACGAGGCAGTGACAGCCAAGGTCTCTGGCACTCAGAGGATTGCTGGAGAAGAGGTCCCCGCTGAATCAGATTACAGGCCTCTGGGAGTGGTCATGGAGAAGATGCTGGAGAAGCAGAGAGAGTAGGCAGTGTCAAAGGCTCACAACAAAGTGGAACGCGAGGCAGAGGAGTCCTGTCTGTCTGTTCTATGATGTACTGGCTCTGCCATGTGAAGGCACGAAGGTCTCCATGGAGACCCTGGTCCAGCAGAATGCCCAGTTTCTGCTGGAGGTGCGCACAGACCTGCACTCCATCACGGTAGCCATGGGTGAGCTTCTGCAGTGACTACACGAGATGGGGACTGGGGGCACCTCGACCTCTCTACAGGTGCCCCTTCTCCACAAGGAGTCAGAGAGGAACGTTCGGGCACCCAAAGGGAGGAGAAGCATCAGGCAGACATGCCTGGGGCTTCCACCCAGGAGTCTCCAAGGGTGTCCTAGCGTTCCGACTCCCCTCTGTTTGTGACTCCATCAGCTCCAGCCTCTGAGACCACTGAAGGTGCACCTGCCGCAGAGGAGGAGACCCAAAGAAGGCTGGGACCCTCCAGGCCTCAGGTCTCCAGAAGATGCCTGTCAAAATCATCAGAGACAAGAGAGCATAGTGGTCAGCAGGCTGCCTCCACCCCTGCTACAGATGTCTGGACGTAATGGTAGGGTAAGGAAAATTCAGATGTATTAAATTCACTCTGGTAGCACTGGTGTACAATCATTGTAGATAATTGTTGCATCTTTGTTAATACATTAATCATTGCATTTGACAAAGGTCTCCTGGGTTTTTCTTGCTGCTGCTTGAGTTGATGCCTGTGCGCACCCCTCCCCCCACCTTTCAAGGGGTTGACCCAGGCTGGGTCTATGACCCCCTGAATCATGACTGCGCATGGAGGCATTGCTCTTTGCCAAGGCCACTGCAAGCCATGTGCGAGAAGCATAAACTCATAGATGTCGACAGCACAGAAGGAAGCCATTTGGCCCATCATGTCTGTGCCAGTCAACAAAGATCTGACTGCACTAATCCCATTTTCCAGCACTTGGCCCATAGCCCTGGAGGCTATGGCAACGCAAATGAATATCTAAATAATTCTTAAATGTTAGAGTTTCTGACTAAACAGTGAGTTCCAGACTCCCACCACCATCTGGGTGAAAAAAATACTCCTTAACTTCCCTCTTAGCCTTCTACCACTTACCTTAAATGTATGCCCCCTGGTTATTGACCCCTCTACTAATGGAAAAAGTGCGTTCCTATCAACCCTATCTATGTCCCTCATAATCTTATACACCTCTATCAGGTCCCCTCTCAAACTTCACTGCTCCAAGGAAAACAACCCCAGCCTATCCAATCTTCCCTCTTAGCTCAGACCCTCCAGCTCAGACAGCATCCTAGTAAGTCTCCTCTGCACCCTCTCCAGTGCAAACACATCCTTCCTATAATGTGCTGACCAGAACTCCGCGCAATACTCCAGTTGTGGCCTAACCTGCGTTTTATACAGTTCCAGCACAACCTCCCTGTTCTTGTATTCTACACTTCTGCTAATAAAGGCAAGTATCCCATATGCCTTCTTAACCACCTTATCTACTTGTCCTGCTACCTTCTGGCATCAATGGATATGCACACCAAGGTCCCTCTGATCTTCAGTACTTTCCAGGATCCTACCATTCATAGTGTAATCCCTTGCCTTGTTAACCCTCCCCAAATGCATTTACTCACATTTTTCCGGATTGAATTCCATTTGCCACAGCTCTGCCCACCTGACCAGTCCATTGATATCCTGCTGCAGTTTACAGCTATCCTCCTCACTATTTACCACCCTACCAATTTTCGTGTCATCCGCAGACTTCTTGATCATACCCCCTACATTTAACTTCAAATCATCTACGTAAAGCACAAACAGCAAGGGCCCCTGCACTGAGCCCTGTGGCACCCCACTGAAAACAGACTTCCAATCACAGAAAAACCCCTATGCTTCCTGCCACTAAGCCAATTCTGGATCCAACATGCCACTTTGCCTTGGATTCCATGGACTCTTAATTGCTTGACCAGTCTGCCATGAGGGACCTTATCAAAAGCCTTGATAAAGTCCATGTAGACCACATCAAATGCTTTATCCTTATCAGCACTCCAAAAATTCAATCAAATTTGTCAAACATGACCTTTCTTTAATAAATCCATGCTGACTATCCCTGATTAATCCGTGACTCTCCAAGTGCAGATATACTCTGTCCCTTAGAATTCTTTCTTGTAACTTTCCCACCACCGAGGTTAGACTGACTGGCCTATAATTTCCTGGTCTGTCCCTTCCTCCCTTTTTAAATAATAGGACAACATTAGCAGCCCTCCAATCCTTTGGCACCTCACCTGTGGCCAAAGAGGATTTGAAAATTACTGCCAGGGCTCCTGATATCTCTTCCCTTTCCTCACTGAACAGCCTGGGATACATTTCATCTGGGCCTCTGGATTTATCCACTTTTAAGGCCGCTAAACCTGCTAGTACCTTGTCTCTCTCTATGCTAATTTCCTCTAATATTTCACAGACCTCCACCCTAATGTCTATACCTGCGCCGTCCTTTTCCATTGTGAAGTCCGACCCAAAGTATTCATTGAGGACTGTACCCATGTCTTCTGGGTCCACAGAGATTACCTCTATGTCCCCTAATTGGCCCTACTCTTTCCCTAGTCATTCTCTTGCTCTTTATATATTTAAAAAAAAACCTTTGGGTTTTCCTTTATTCTATCCACCAATGCTTTCTCATGCACTCTCTTAGCTTTCCTAATTTCCTTTTTAAGTTCCCCTCTGCACTTTTTATACTCCTCTAAGGACTCTGCCATATTGAGCCCTTGGTATCCGCCATAAGTTTCTCTTTTTTCCTTAATCCTAACTGTTGTGTCCCTTGACATCCAGCATTCCCTGGATTTGGTCCCCCCCCCTTTGTCTTTACAGGAACATATTTGCCCTGTACTCTCACTATTTCCTCCTTGAATGCCTCCCATTGCTCTGACACAGTTTTGTCTGCAAGTAGCTGCTCCCAGTCCACTTGGGCCAAGTCATATCTCACCTTAGTAAAATTAGCCCTTCCCAAGTTTACAACTTTTATTCCCGGTCCAACCTTATCCTTTTCCATAACTATCCTAAATCCAGCTAAGTTATGGTCACTATCTCCAAAATGCTCCCCTACTAATACGCCTTCCAGCTGCCCGGGATCATTTCCGAATATTAGATCCAGAACTGCCGCCTCTCTTGTTGGCATTGCTACATACTGGCTAAAAGATTTCTCCTGGATGCAACTTAAGAATTTTGCTCCCTTGCTACCTTGCACACTAAAACTATCCCAGTTAATATTTGGGTAGTTAAAATCCCCTACTACCCCATTATTCTTACACTTCTCTGAAGTTTGATTACATATTTGATCCTCTATCTCTCCCTGATTATTTGGGGGCCTATAGTACACACCCAACAGCGTATTTGCCCCTTTTATGCTTTTTACTTCTACCCACATGGCCTAATTTGATGATCCTTCCAAGGTATCATCCCTCCTCACTGCTATAATTGAACCCTTGATCAATATTCCAACCCCCCCACCCCCCACCCCGTCCTCTTCTATCCTCCTCTCTATCTCATCTGAATACCCTATAAGTAGGAATGTTGAGCTGCCAATACTGCCCTTTTAGCCAAGTCTCGGTTATAGCTATGATATCATACTCCCACATGCCTATCTGTGCCCTCAGCTTGTCTGTCTTATTCCTCAGGCTCCTTGCATTAAAATATATTCCATTTAGCCTTGCTAAGCTCACTTCTTTTTTATCTAGCCTATGTTTCCTCTGCCTTCCAGATTCACTTACTAGTATTTTAACTTCTAATTCTATCTCACCTTCTGTCCCCTCTGAACAACTTTTCAGGCTCCTATTCCCCCTGCCAATTTAGTTTACATCTGCCCCAACAGCATTGGTAAACCTCCCGTGAGGATGTTGGTCCCGTTCCTGTTCAGAAGCCTCCCAGTAACACTTCCCTTTCCCTCCACTGCCTTTCTCAGTCTATAGAAAGACCTTTCCCTTGTCAGGGTAGATTATCAGGGTTCTCCCCCTCAGTTGTCCAGTTGATCTGACCTTCAGCTCTGCCCACCCGATGATCCTCCTCCCAACTTGCATTTCTTCAGCTGGACATTGAGGGTATGGACTCAGTTTTTGCCTTCGTATGAGGATGGTGCGTGTGACAGTATCCAACACCTTCTACCTTCCTCCTGTAAGCCACCCCCTCCCCCATCACCATTGACCCCCTCCCAGTGCTACCTTCACCCTCCCATCTGTCACCCTTCAACACCCCATCCATCACCCTTCAGCCCATCACTATCACCCTTCAACTGCCTTCCATCCCTGATGAGTCCATGTAAGTCACAATCCTGATGCCCATCCTGATCCTACCCATTCCTAAGATCCGTGTACACCTCCATGTCCCCTCCAACCACCCAGACCTGCCCTACACCCGCCACAGAGGGACCCTCACCCTCCCACTCTGCTGCATCCCACTGCCCCCTCTAACAGTTAGTGCCCTCCCACCACCAGTACCTGTGACTTCAACCCGCAAAATTCAACTATCGACACCACAAACCCCTTCCTTTGCACCATCCCCCATCACCTCCTTTAATGTTCCCTAGCTTCCCCCCTGCATTGCTCCCTGGTTTCTTCTCCTCCAACTGCCTGTGCAAGGCTCCATGGTTTCTTCACCCACTTTTGTCTTCCTATGCCCCCCTTGTGTCTCAGCACTCCTCCTTTTCTCTTCCCACCCCACTTTGTGCTCCAGCACCCCCCATTTTGTCTTCCCACCACCCCCCTACCCCCCACCTTGTGTTCCAGCATAGCCCAGTCGTCACGCACCTCTGTGTGGATCAGGCCATGGCTTTCCGGTAAATCCTCTCTTGCCGTCTCAACACCATGTTGGTCCGGTCATGGTTTGGACTGGTGTGAATTCCCGTTGGTGAGGCAGATGATATGCTGGGGGGAACATTCCGGTTGGCTGCTTATTTGAATTCCATTAATGATACACTAATTGGGTTCCCGACAGCCTTCGGTGGGAATGGCGACTCACCATTATCCCGCCATTATGTTCGGGGCTGCAAGCTCCTGCCATTATTTCTTGCTGTCGGGAAACCAGTTTTTTTTTCATCTCCTTGTAATCTTCATCCCCACCCGTCACGAAACTTGCTGCTGATGGGAGGGAAAATTTCCGGCCAAGAAGCCTGCAAAGAGACATAGATAGGTGGTTAAGTGAGTGCGCAAACATTTGGCAGGTGGAATATAACGTAGGAAAATGTAAACTTGTCCACACATACAGGAACAATGGAAAAACATAATTTATTTAAATGAAGAAAGACTGCAGAACTCTGAAATACAGAGGGATCTGGGTGTCTTGATACATGAATCAGGAAAATTTAGTATGCAGGTACAGCAAGTGATTAGGAAGGCAAATGGAATGTTGTCGTTTATTGCAAGGGAGAATAGAATATAAAAATAGGGATATTTTGCTACGGCTGAGACCACACCTTGAGTACTGTATAAAGTTTTGGTCCCCTTATTTAAGAAAGGACATAAATACATTAGAAGCAGCTCAGAGAAGATTCACTCACTCGACTGATACCTGGGATGGGGGTGTTATCTTATGAGGAAAGGTTGGACAGGCTGGGCCTGTATCCATTGGAGTTTAGAAGATTGAGAGGTGATCGTATTGAAACATATAAGATCCTGAGGTGACTTGACAGGGTGGATGCTGAACAGTCGTTTCCCCTTGTGGGAACTAGGGGGCACAGTTCAAAAATAAGGGATCTCCCATTTATTACGGATATGTGAAGACATTTTTTCTCTCAGAGAGTCATGAATCTTTGGAACTCTCTTCCCCAGAGAGTGGTGGAGGCAGGGATTTTGAGTACTTTTAAGGCAGGGGTAGATAGATTTCTGACTAACAGGGGAGTCAATGGATATAGGGGATAGGCAGAACGTGGAGTTGAGGCCACAACCAGATCTTATTGAATGGCAAAGCAGGCTTGAGGACCTGAGTGGCCTACTCCTGCTCCTAATTCATAAGTTCATATATTTGTCAAAATGATGGATGGGTTGGCATGAGTTGGCACTAAGTTGGCATAGGGGCTATAAAGGGCCATGGGGTATAGGTAGGGGTATAGATTGGCATGGAGCATTGAGAGTATGAGGGGCCATGGAAGGTGGAGAGGCATAGGTTGGAATGGAGGGCAATGGGTCATTGGGGTGGGTAGAGGGGCCAAAGATTGGCAGGGAGGGCATGGGGATACATGGGGGGTAGATAAGCATGAGGTGTCATGACTTAGCATGGATGGGGCATGGGGTGTGTGTGGGGAGGTGAGGGGTTGAGAGGGGTGAGGGCTGGAGGGTTGTTTCTTGTTTTATTGATTTTTAAAAAACTTTGAACAAGACTTCCACCCAGCCTGCCTCTGGTTCCAGGGGCAACAGGCCCGATTCCCAGAGAATCCCGCCATCCAGAACAAAAACCCCAACCTCATCAACAATCCCGGGCACTTTCTCCCGGGCTGGATTTGCACAGCCAGGAAATGCCCCAACTCCACACTCCCGACCCAGGAGTGAGAATTCATATACAGGTCTTCAGCTGGTGTAATTACAGTATAGTGTCCCGGACAGAAAGCTCCTTGTTATGTTCCTTCTATCAGGTCGTTTTGTTCAGTGAACATGGTTGCACGCCTATCTACTGATGAGTGAGTTAGTAATCAAGATGATGTGGACAAAGAGCCCATTGTAAAATGAAGCACATGCTGTTTATTCACATAAGTAACGGAGCACTAACACGTGTGGTTCTCAGACCAAAACCCATTCTAAAACCACTGATTAATAATGTAGCCCGTGCTACACAGCAATTGGGTAATACAATCACATGGTCAATCTGCTCACATTCTCTTAAAGGTGTATTGCACCTCAGATTACCACATCCCTCCCCATTTACTCGAAAGTACAATTTACAATCTTTACAATATATCAACTATTTACATAAATAAACTATTTATAAATTCAGTCTTTCATCGTAGTTCTATGACTTTGGATGGTTCACCCGAAGCCTCCCTCTCAGGAGTTATCTGTCTACTAGGCTCTCCAGTAGGAACCTGAAAGTTTGTTTCTTTGGCCCTCTCAGGCTCAACAGATCCTACAGGTACTTCCAAACCAAGGCAAATTCCTTCCACATGTGGTGTAGACTCAAACGGGAATGCTTGGCACGTCCATTCTTGTAGATTTGTTTCCCTTTTCCTGAGGTGATCTACGTGTCTCCTAGTGATCTGACCTTTGACCAATATGCAATAGGAAAGAGGTCCTGTCACTGCACTAACTTCACCTGATAGCCATTTGGGCCATTTCCGGAGTTCTTTGCAAAAACCGTGTCGTCAACAGTTAAGTTTTTTTCACAACTGTGGTAATCATGTCCATTTTTCTGAACCTCCTGTCTTCTCTCTACCCTCCCCGCTAAATTCAGCCTTATAAGACTCAAACTTGTCCTGAGACATCTCTTCATGAAGGACAGCACCATTTTGTGCTCCCTTGAATGCTTCTGAATCCCTGACGGCGCTTTTCATTGCGAACGCCAACTCCAGCACCTTGCTGAAGTTTAAATTATTTTCTGACAACAACCTTTTTTGAATGGCGTCTCTACACATAGTAATCAGTCTCTTAACATGTTGTTAATTGATGTCCCAAGCTCACAATGCTCTGTCAATTGTTCTAAGGCTGCTACATAGTAAGCGACTGTCTCTCCAGGGGCGTGACACCTCAAATTAAATTTAAAATACTACATAGTTACCGAGGGTTTCGGCTGAAAGTGGCTTTTTATAAGATTTACCAACTCATCAAAGCTCATGGGAATCTGGGGCATTGGGTGCCGTTAGACTATGAATTAGGCCGTATGTTTTACTGCCACACGTTGATAAGAGGATCGCTCGCCTCTTCTCCTCCCCCGACGTGTCATTGGCCAAAAAGAAGAATGCAAGGCGTTCAATGTAATGTGACCAGTCATCAGTGGCCTGATAAAATGGTTCGATATTGCCAAACTGTGGCATGCTAGAGGGAGGTATTTTCAACAACTATGATGAAGGCTGTGTTTACAATCACCTGCAAGGTACGGCTGATTTACTTCTGTTTAATTCATGCCGCTTTCCTTGGTGTCATCGACTGGTCATGTTTTGTCTTGTCACCAGATGTTATGTTTCTTCTATCGGGTCACTTTGCTCAGTGAACACAGTTGCACGTCTATCTACTGATGAGTGAGTTGGTAATCAAGATGATGTAGATGAAGAGGCCATTGTAAAATGAAACACATGCTGTATATTCACATAAGTAAGTGAGCACGAACACGTGTGTGCTTCTCAGACCAAAACCCATTCTAAAACTACTAATTAATAATGTTGCCCGCACCACACAGCAATTGGGTAATACAATCACATGGTTAATCTGCTCACATTCTCTTAAAAGTGTATTGCACCTCAGATTACTACACTTCTTAGACATTGATGGGGTAGAGAATTTTAAATAAGACCTTCTAAGTCTGAAAATTCTACATGTTGAAAACAAGTATTTCCCAGGATACCTGTTTCTACTTTCTTCCAATCCTGCCTCTTTCTCATCATGGAAGTCTTGGACAGGGTCCAGAGGAAGTTTACCAAAATGATACCAGGAATGGGGGATGGAAGACTTGCGGATAGACAAGTGAATGTGGGATTGTTCTCCTTAGACCAGAGAAGGTTAAGGGGAGATTTAGTAGTGGTGTTCAAAACTATGTGGAGGGTTGATAGATTAAATAAAGTGAAACAGTGCCCACATTGAAGTGAAGTTATTCACTTTGGTAGGAAAAACAGAAATGCAGAGTATTTCTTAAATGGTGTTGATGTCCAAAGGGACCTGGGTGTCCTTGTTCATAAGTCACTGAAAGCTAACGTGCGGGTGCAGCAAACAACTACGAAATAAAATGATACGTTGGCCTTAATTACAAGATGATTTGATTACAGGAGTAAAGATGTCTTGCTGCAGTTGTATCGAGCCTTGGTGAGACTGCACCTGGAGTATTGTGTACAGTTTTGATCCCCTTACCTAAGGAAGGATAAACTTGTCATAGAGGGAGTGCAACAACAGTTCTCAGGCTCATCCCTGCGATGGCGGGATTGTCCTATGAGGAGAGATTGAGGAAACTGGGCCTATATTCTCTAGAGTTTAGAAGAATGAAAATTGAGAATGAGAATGAGAATTGAAGCATACAATTCTTACAAGGTTCAACAGGGTAAATGCAGGAAGGATGTTCCCCCTGGCTGGGGGTGATGGGGGTAGGGAGGTGTCTAGAACCAGGGGACACAGTCTCAGATAAGAGGTTGGCCATTTAAGGTTGAGATGAGGAGGAATTTCTTCACTCAGAGGGTGGTGAATCTTTGTAATTCTCTACCCAGAGGGCTGTGGAGGCTCAGTCATTGAGTATGTTCAAGGCAGAGATCGATAGGTTTCTAGATATTAAAGATATCAAGGGATATAGGGATAGTGTGGGAAAATGGCATTGAAGTAGAAGATCAGCCATGGTCTAATTGAATGACAGAGCAGGCTTGAAGGACCGAATGGCCTACTCCTATTTCCTATGTTCTTATGATTTAAGATAATTGGCAAAAGAACCAGAGGGGCAATAAGGAGATAATTTTTAAAGAAACGAGTTGTTTTGATCTGTGCTACACTGCTGAAAGATTGGTAGAAACAGATTAAAAAGGAATTAGATCTATACTTGGAAAGGAAAAACTTGCAAAATTATGGAGGAAAATCAGAATGAGGACTAGTTGGATAGTTCTTTTTTTAATTGGATAAAAGAGCTGGCTGGCAAGATAGGCTGAATGGCCTCTGTGATCTGACCATTGTAATCCTCTTCATAGTGAAGAGGAGAGAGATTTCCATTGGGAAAACCATCTCTCCAGTTCAAAAAATAACTTTCTCCAGTATTAAAACATAAAAACAAAAAACTGTGGATGCTGGAAATCCAAAACAAAAACAGAATTACCTGGAAAAACTCAGCAGGTTTGGCAGCATCGGCGGAGAAGAAAAGAGTTGACATTTCGAGTCCTCATGACCCTTCAACAGAACTTCTCCAGTATTACCTCAGTGAAGCTCCAGAGCAAAAATCCAGATCCATATATAGTTTCAGCAAGTCAAGTGTGTCAAACAAGATGGTCTCCACAATGTAGCATATGACTCAGGGATATTGCTATGTTGTTCATAATACCCTTGTCTTTGCAAAGGGATGTCTAAGCATACATTTCTTTTCAAAACAGTTCATCTTGACAAAATGCTTTTGTGTTGAAAAGCATAGTTGATCCTTTTGATGTCAACAGCTATACTTTTTTTTATCAAGTATAATTCCTCATTATTCACACGTTCTCTTTGTATGGGGCTGACAGGAATGTTAAATCTGGATTCTATCCAGTGACAATACTGCATGTTACATTGTATTATGCTAGCTGAACGATAAACATCACGTCAATGTTACTAAAGGGCATTATCTTCTATTGTTTCTTACAGAATAACAGTTCAAAGGTTATCTTTGACCAGCCGGAAGTGCAAAATGTTTTAGTTGACGGGCAATATGATCGGAGCAGGCTTGGAGGGCCGAAGGGCCTGTTCCTGTGCTGTACTTTTTTTTGTTCAGTAAGAGCACTGTCTTTCTACATCACATGTGCCTGTATATGGATTATACACTATTAATCTGACAGAGGTTCATTTCTGTGGTAACTTTCCTTGCATTCTAGCCTGGAGGGATCTTCACAGCTTTATTTAATAAACACTGAGAATTTTACATGTCACTACTTGAATAGAGGAAAAAATAGTATAAATTCTTCTTTTCCATCAACCACACGACAAAGCAGAGAAACAGGATTAAGTGATTTGCTCCATCAAACCAACAGACTTTTAGTATGTTTAAAATTTGTTCTTAAATTCTGCGATGATTTGATTATTTTTCTTTTTCTTACACAAAGGTACTTGTCTCTATTTCAAGAGTCCCTTCCTGAAGTTTCCTGAGATGAACATCTGACGCCATATTCGTGCCATCACTAAGACCATTCCCAACTCCACATTTGCCCCTGTCTCAGATTACCTGCTGGGAAAACCCTTATTTCATGCCTTCATTACATCTAGACTTGGCTATTCCAATGCACGCCGGTGCTGGTCTCCCATATTCTCATATCACCCCGGTGCTCACTGACTTACATTGGCTCGTGGTCAAGCAACGTCTTGATTTTAAAATTTTCATTCTTGTTTTCAAATCCCATCATGGCCTAATCCCTTTATATCCCTGTAATCTGCTCCAGCCCAAAAACCCTTCGAGATATCTGTGTTTGTCTAACTCTAGCCTTTTGAGCACCCCTGATTTTAATCGCTCCACATTTGGTGGCTATGCTTTCAGCTGCCTAGGCTTTAAATTCTGGATACCCTCCGTACGCCTTTCCATCTTTCTACTCACTTTCCTCCTTGTAGAGACTCCTTAAAACCTACCTCTTTGAACAAGCTTTAGGTCATCTGACCTATATCTCCATATGTAGCTCGGTGTTATACTTCATTTTATAATGCTCCTGTGAAGTGTCTTGGGAACTTTATCAGGTTAAAGGCGCTATATAAATTGTTATTTACTCAGCTGATGCTATGGTCAGGTTTGTGGGGGTAGTTTAATTGTGCTTATGCAATATTTTCTTCTTTACTCCAGTGATATTCTATTAAACTTAATTTTGTTTACTCGCCTGGGCCTATACTTTGACCCTTCCAGTATGCTCCCATCAAAGTTATGGTGAAAATACACTAAGAAAGCTGCTGAGTTTAGGCCCCAAAGTTTTATTCCTCTGCTTCCATTTGTAAAAATTTACTGTTATCATACCACAGTGAGTTGATTTGTGAGCTGGGGTTGTTGTGATTGACACACACACACAGACACACGCACACACACACACTAATATAGAAAATGAGTGTGAGCTCGGAGTGCAGAAAGGACATTAGAGATACCACTTTCTGACAGTTCTTGAGGAGGTGTTACATTATAAGTCTGGGTAAAAACAGCATATTTGTGAGCTTCACCTGCTCCTAACACAAAGACCATGAATTAATTATTTTATTTCTCCCACTTTTTTAATTGCATATGCAAGAATAAATTACTTATTGCACGTTTTAGAACAAACACAAAGCTGCAATAATGGTGCTACATCATCTCAGTATCAGAATCCTAACACACTGAACGCTTTGAAATTTTGTTCAGATCACTGCGTGTTCTTTTGCTACACGTAAGAAAGCAAAATTCTGCAGATGCTAGAGATATGAATTTAATACCTTAAATACTGGAAATCCACAGCAAGAAAGGCAGCATCAGTGGAGAGAGAAACACAGTTAACATTTCAGTTCAGTTCCTTTCATCAGAACTTCTTTTGTTGCACCGTTGAATTACTTCATATGTAATTAGAGATTGGCACATTCCTGAATATAAGGCATTATACCTATACCTGACAGAATGGGGCTGATTTTGATGACCTCCATTGGGCAATCAGAGTGGTAGCAGGCTGAAAATCACAGGGCACCACTTGCCACCTTGTTTCCAGTCCTGTTAGTTGGGTCCTTCACGTGGGTGTTCCAACTGCCCATCTACTTCAGTTGGGAGGCTGCTTTCAATTGCTAATTGGGATCCTGTGACTACATAGGACTCTAATTTTAAGGTACCAGTGCACAGAGGTGTCCCATTCACAGTAAACCAGGTCTAATAGAAGCCTAACCAACTATATTTTAGCAGATCGTTGAAAACCACTAGGAGAAAGGTAAGTACAAATTTTGGCTTTTTAACAGATTTTAAGGTTTTTGAATGCTCGTCCTTGTCCCACTAAATCTTCTGGCCTGCCCACACCCTCTGAAATTGCCAATTAGGCTGGCTTTACAGAGGAACCACAGAATTTCCTATCCACTCGAATGGCCAGCTCCCTGTGAGTCCTGGTTCACAGTTTGATGTCTAATTAAAAAGGATCACAAGGTCCAAGACGGATCGAAAAGTTTATAGCTTTACCTTTGTAGTGTTGTGAATTATGTGTGAAAATAGAAAAATGTTGTTTATGGACCAGACTCTGAGAGACATTACTTACCTGCTAGGGGAGGTTTCCCAGTGTGTGCCCAAGCACACTGCTTCACCTGAGCTTGATAAATATCAGCTTCTTGGGGCACACACCTGTAAAGAAACCAGCTGGATTTTCCTTCCATTAACTTAGCAATACATTTTACAATATACCTCAAGTGATATATAATGTTGTTACCTGTTGATGTTTGGTTGTTACCTAATGATGTTTGAAACCCTTTAGTTACTACAAAGAAAGCCATTCTAGATGCAGGTAGGGTACCTTAAATCTGGCCAAGTCTGTGCCGGATTTCCGAATTTGCCAGTTTTTGGGAAAAACAAATGGAACCCCTTAGTTCAGTGTATTGAGGACACAGCAAGGCCAAATGATGTGATTGTAAAGCACTTCAGGTTAATGGCCATGACGCTGCTGATATTAATTCATTTTTCATGCATTGGATTTAATAACTCTTTCATGCCTCCCCCACTCCCCTACATCAGCGCACACTGCTTAAATCGAGAAGAGATCAATCAAACTGAAATGATGTTGAAAATACTCTGTAGTTGTATCGGATAACTAAAAGTCAGGCGTGCAAAGCCATCAGTACTCAGCACGCCACCACGTCGATGCAGCAACTCCCCAAACTTTTCCGAGCTGTGTCAGGTGGGGTCAAGTTTCACTAAGCCACTTGGAGCGCACGAAATGTCAAATGCAGAAATCCTACAAAATTTTCCAGGCTGGGTCAGGTGTGAAGGTTCACTAAGCCACTCGGAGAGTGGGAAAAAGTTGTCAGGTTTTTGGACGCTGCCGGTTTTTGAGTAACTAGATTTGAGGTATTCTGTCTGCACAATAGTCTGCAAAGTGCTACAGGACTTTCTGACATTTGTAGAGATTAAAGTGTTCCTGTTTTGTGCAATAATAATTACCCACCCGCTACTGCAGCAATAATTTTCACTTTTACCAGGTTTAAGTCAGTAGTTGTACTCTACGGAGAAAAAAACCCAGCAAGAACAGTGTGCTTTACATTGGCCCTGTGTTCCTTTTATGAACTCTGTATTTTTCAGAAAAGCCTGGGGGAGACAGCTGCTACTGTGGGGCTGCATGCACACCTCAGCACTTGACATCATACGCATCATTTGTAATTGGCACCGGCACAAACCCGCACACTAGTAGACCACAGAAAATGAGTAACTGATAGGTAAGAAAAAGGAGTTGTGGTGAGTGAGGAAAGGTTGTATGTGGCTGTGAAGAAATCCATCATGATTCATGCAGCCATCACTGAAATGAATGATCCTTATCACTAGTATGCTTTTATATAGCACCTACAATATAGAGAAAAGGCATCCGCAGGCACTTGGGGAAATAAACTGGTGAGTGAGTCACTTAGAATCAACAGAATCTTTTACTGAGGAAGCATAAAATTCTTTCTGTTATATTTCTGCAGTGAACAACCGTTACTTCATAGTCCCTTTCTAATAGAGCATGGTTTTCCACGGAAGTGTCATCATCCTTGTTATTTCTCCCAGAAACTACCCCTGCCCTTGCATTCTATCCTTCTTCTCAAGCAGGGGTGGATAAGGGATGGCGGGGAGCGGGTGAGGGGGACCTTAATTGGAAGCAATAAGCTTCAGATGGGTGGGTGACATTAATTTGAGGCCTAGGCAATTGCAACTCATTTACATTCCAACAGCCACCTACCCATCCTAATGGACAGGATGGGAAGAAGCAGCATGTGGATAAGCTGCATGGGGAGCACTTCCATCAGACTCTCAACACATGGGAAGATGGGGGAGTCTGAGGCAGTAGAGGCCCAAAGTGCATTTGGGGCCTAGTCCTGTCCTTGTAGACCCCACAAAGATAAGTTTGAAACATTTCTTTTAGAGCCTTTGCTTCTTCCACACCATTTATTAAGCATGGAGACCATGGCAGATGGCTCGCTCAGTCAGCAGTTAAAATGCTGTTGCAGTCCTAGTAACATCGTAGGACCTTGATCTGCATGTACTAATGAGGCTCCTATCTGATTTAGACAGGAAGCTTGGTCACCTGTACAAAAGCTCCAGTTAAAGCAGTGACCAAGGCATAAATAGAGTCATGTTCATGGGGAGTGTTAGGAACTAGGATTAGTTTTAAGTAAGTTATATTTGTATTGGCAGGTGGCAGGAATAAGCTATAGCTTTAAGTTTAAGTAATTTTTAAAAATTATTTGTATGTTAGAAAGGTGAAGCCTGGATTTTTGGTTTCATTTTAGAGTGGAGTCATCAAGTCTGTGGGCTTGTTGTATACCTGCATTTTAATGAGGTTTTACAGCTCTTGAAGCAGTTGAAGGGAAGTTAAAACAAAGTAGGGAAAGCTGTGCTGTTACCTAGCAACAGGGGCCCCACAGAGACAGAGAAACAGAGAACTCTGAAGAAGAGTCATACGGACTCGAAACGTTAACTCTGTTTTTCTCTCCACAGATGCTGTTAGACTTGCTGAGTTTTTCCAGCATTTTCTGCTTTTGAAACAGAAAGCAGTTTGAGTTCAGTTAGTGATTATGCTCTAAGGTGAAGGGAGCAGTTTAAGTCTCTCTCTAGCGGGTTGCTGAAGCAAATAAGTCTAAGAATCTTCAATGAGTTGCTCTAAAGTTAAAGTAACAGTAAATGTTGAGTGAGTTCTGGATCGGAGGAGATACCAAGTTGTCAGCAGTCTACTGGGAGAGAGAACTTCAAGGAGCAGGTCCTAAAGGAAAAGGAGAAAGGTCCCCAGGAGACCTTTAAGTTAAGTCAAAGGACAAGGACAGGAATCTGAAGTTAAAATAAGGAGCAGAAGAAAAGGCTCCAAATTAAAGAGAGAATGCTGCGGGGAACAGAATCAAAGCAAAGTGGGTTTGCGCAAAACCAGAAGATCCGAGGAGACAGCGAAAGGTTGATGACTCCTTCCTAAGGGCTATAAAGCAGTGGTGTTCTGTTGGTTTGACTGGCTATATGAGAGAATGCGTGGAAGACAGAGCTTGAATGCACATAGTAATCCAGAGGAGAGGAACATCAGAAGGAGAGGTTGGAACCCTAGAGGCGGATCCCTGTGAAAGATGACCAAGCAAAGGCATTGCTTGGGGAAATATTCCAAAGCAAGTTCTTTGAGCATTGAGATTTGAAATCCTTGGGAGAAAGAGGGAGTTCCATGAGGCTGGTTGGCTCATGGTGTGACAAGTATTTTGGGGGAGTTGAGGAGAGATCCATAGCACCTGCTTTGAGTGACATCTGTCATTTGATCTTGGAGTGCGGTTTGTCTGACCAGAGATCGCCTATTGATTTACATGGACTGTATACTTACTGTGAACATTAGAGTATAAGATAGATTTTTTGTAACTTGTGTTATCCTCACAAATCTGTATATATCTGTAAAGGTATGGTTGTTGAGTGAAGGAGTAGTGTAATATGGTTCATCCTTTTTCTTATTTAATAAATGTTTTATTCCTTTGTTAAAAGTACACCAGCAGACTCTGTGGCCTGTTCCATACTCGCCCTCCAGGTTTCTAAACAAAAAATATAAGCCAGGTTCCACCCAGGAATCTGAC
The DNA here is from genome assembly GCF_964194155.1 of Cetorhinus maximus. NCBI lineage: Eukaryota > Metazoa > Chordata > Chondrichthyes > Lamniformes > Cetorhinidae > Cetorhinus > Cetorhinus maximus. The sequence goes on from NC_135882.1 coordinate 88,604,370, forward strand.
TTGTCCAGTAGTAACATCAGCTGGGATCATAACAGGACTGCTAGTGGAGCAGACTCCCAGAATTACAGGTTTTTGACCATGGGCAGAATATTACGCTCAGCGTGCGAGCACACGCCCGACATGCCTGAACGTAAAACAACGCGCAATGACATCGGGCGTGCATCCCAACGTCATTGCGCACTCGGGCAATATTTCATTTGGCGGGCGTGCGCCAGAGTCAGGCCATTAACAATCTAATTAAATTCAAATCTACGCTGCCTGCCCAACCTTACGGTTGGTGGGCAGGTAAAAAGGCCAAGCGGCCTTTACATTTTTTAGGAAACCTCGTCCACAAGAGGGATGAGGTTTCCTAAAGCAAATAAACATTAAATAAAAAGTTTATTTTAGAATTAAAAACATGTCCCATCTCACGTGACAGAGTCACATGAGGGGATATGTTTTACTAAATTTTTACCGTCTTTATTAATTTTTTAAACAGCGCTTCAATCTCCCTGGTGATGCCTCAGGGATATTGGAGTGCTCATTCTCGTGCATGTGCAAACTGTGCACCAGGCCTGCTCTCCCTCATGACCTGCACAGAATGGGCCTTAATTGGCCCACCCACGTAAAATCACAGTGTGGAGTTGATCACGGACGGCGGTTGGCTTCCCAACCACCCCCACCCACCCCCGCTGAGTGCCCCTGCCAAGGGCAAACTCCTGCCCTATATTTCCAGTTGACTGTGACCCTTCTACAGATGCACCTGGGTTACTAGTACAAAGAAACTTGGTCCCAATATTTCTAATGTATGTTAATACATGAACCCAAGGTCTGTCCTTGGCTATCTCCTATTTCTGATCTACATTCTGCCCTTTGGTGACTTCATCCAAAAGCACAGCTTTAGTTTTCACATGTACACTAATGGCATCCAGCTCTACCTCACCAGCATAGCTCTCAACTCCTGCACTGTCACTAAGTTATCAGGCTGTTTATCTGACATCCAGTACTGAATAAGTAGAAATTTTCTCTAATTAACCATCAGGAAAACTGAAGCCATTGTTTTCAAATCCCATTACAAACTCCACTCCCTAGCTACTGACACCATCCCTCTCCCTGGTAAATCTCTGATGCTGAATCAGATAGTTTGCATGCTTAGTGTCGTATTTGAACCCAAGATGTGTTTCCGTACACATACCGCTTCATTTCCACCTCCATAACATTGCCTCAGCTTACCTGCTGCTGAAACCCTCATCCATGCCTTTGTTAACTCGAGTTTGACTCAATGCATTCCTGGCCTCCCGCATTCTACCTTCCATAAACCTGAGGTGAGTTTCCTAACTAAGTCCCATTCACCCATCACCCCTGTGCTCACTGACCTATATCGGCACCCAGTCGAGCAACTCCTTGATTTAAAAATTCTCATCCTTGGTTTCACATCCCTTCCTGGCCTCCCCCCTCCCCCCTCCCTATCTCTGTAATCTCCTCCAGTCCCACAACCTCTGAGATTTCTACGTTCAAATAATTCTGGCCTCTTGGGCACCTCTGATTTTAATTGCTCCACCATCGGTGGCTGTGTTTGCACCTGCCCTGAGCTCTGGAATTCCCTCCTGAACCCTATCCTTCTCTTTCTCACTTTTCTCTTTCATGCTGCTCCTTAAAACATCCCATTTTGACCAAGCTTTTGATCATCTGCCCTTATACCACTTCATGTGGCTCAATATCAAATTTTGCTTTATAATCTTCTGTGAAGCGCCTTGGGAAGTTTTATTATATTTATATAGAACCCTGTAATGTAAGTTGTTGTTGTTGAATGAGTGCTACTGCTAGTAAGCTACTGCTCAGAATTCTGACTGACCTGTAACTCTTTTCGAGTCAAAACAATTAACTAAATTAACAATAACAAGGGAGAAATTAAGCACAGCCCCTAAGTCAGGTCAGCTGTAAAACCAAGGACAAAGTTTAAAGGAAACTTACAATCATCTGACTGACCTGTAGGAGAACACACTGTAGGACATCAATCATCTAACTGAAACCCATATTCATTATGTCTCAATCTACATAAGTTGGAGGAGATAGTTGAGCTCTGAGCTTACATCGCACCATCCCTGAGAGCTGCATTTGACTCCTGCAGGAGGACCTCACTGCAGTGTCCATTGAGTGACCACTTACTTCATCATTGACTTCTGAGTATTAATGTCATGGGGAAACCCCCCCACACAAGCTGGTCCTGGACTCCAACACTGCCAGACTTCTTATATATGCTGTCTGGCAGACAGTCCAAATGCATTCAGCAATTTAAAGCCTGGACCCCCAAAGGCAGCATCTCTGAGTTCTTCAGGGGAGCTAGGACACTGGCTGGCCCTCTAGTGAGGCGTTTCCAAACTAATCCTTTCCACCTGCACCTGCTCATATTTAAGGCCTCGATTAACCATCCAGTGCCACCCTTCCAATTCACTCTTTATAACACATGGGATACTGCTCTCTGTGCTGTCACTAGGGAGGTTCAGAACAAGTAATTTGGTCCTTTGGGAATTGTTGGTTAGGTCACTGTACACCTGTGAAAACTGATACATACTCTGTCAGTTTTTTGCTGAATTTGGCAGTGGCTGCAAAAGCAGGTGTTTGGTTACTGATTAGTCTATTGAAGATGCTTAACACCTGTTTTAGGCAGTGCCCAATGCCCCAGCAGGAGAGAGCGGCCCTGAGAGATTACACCCAGAAACTGACTCCCCCAAATCTGATTAGTTTTGGGAGTAATTGGATCATTTTGTTATTCACATGGTGGAATCCATACTATGAGTACACTTTGTGCAAATATACAGGAATGCCATTTTCACAGCACTTACCAATACTTATCAATCCTAATTCTGTCAGTGTTTTAAAAAAAGCCCCATTCCTCTTCCAATGAAATTTAATGCAGGGAAAGTGCAAAGTGATTCATTTCAGTAGGAAGAACAAGGAGAGGCAATGTCATTTTTAAAAAAAATGATTGCATGGGATGTGGCCATCGCTGGCAAGGCCAGCATTTGTTGCCCATCTCTAATTGCCCTTGAACTGAGTGGTTTGCTAGGCCATTCCAGAGGCTAATTAAGAGTCAATCATAGTACTGTGGGTCTGGAGATAAGTAGGTCAGACCAGTTAAGAAAGGCAGATTTCCTTCCCTAAAGGACATTATAGTGAACCAGGTGGTTTTTTATAGATGACAATTGACGCTAGCTTCATGGGGCAGGATTTTCCCCTCGTTGGGCGAGCGCGGCAGGGAGTTGGGAGCGGCCGTGAAACAGTCTGCTGCCTGCAATCAGGCCCCGAGCGCAATTTCATGCTGGCTGGCCAATTATCGGCTGGCCAATGTGAAATGCGCAGTGAGAGCCTCAGTGGTGCTAGGGTGGGGTGGGGTAGGGAGGATCACGAGCGCTGAAGTTTGCGCATACACAGGGGTGCGCTCACTAAAATCTCCCTGAAGGCACAGAGCTGCCTCAGGAAGCTGAAGATTTTTTAAATGAAATATGAAGAATCTACAATTAATATAAACATGTCCCCACATGTGACGGTGAAGAGGGTTATGTTAAAAATTAATTGAAATTTTTAAAATTTTTTCATTGTTGGAAACCTCACCCCCCACCCCCCACTCCGTGGATGAGGTTTCGCAAAAAAGTGCAAAGGCCACCTGGCCTGTTCGCCTGGCCGCCAACCATAAGGTTGGATGGGCAGCGAAAAATTCTACTTAATTGCCTGCCTAAAGGCCTTGTAATTGTCAGCAGGAGTGCTGCCAACTCTCACGTGCACCCACCAACTGAAATATTATGCTAATGCACGATGACATCAGGATGCTCACCTGGCATCATCACACACTATTTCACACTCAGGCATGTAAGGCACGTGCCCACACACCGAGCTGAAAATCATGGCCATGGTCATCATTACTGAGACTAGCTTTCAATTCCAGATTTTATTCACTTAATTTAAATTCCATTAGTTGCCCTGGTAGGATTTGAACCCTTGCCAGCTGAAGAATTCTCTAGGCTTCTGTATTTCCATTCCTGTGACATAACCACTACACCACCATCTCCTCCAATAAAGTGGGTACAGGAGTAGAGGGACCTGGGGTGAGAAGTGCACAAATCATTGAAGGTGAAGGGACAGGGTGAGAGAGTAGCTCATAAAGCATATGGGATTCTGGGCTTTATCTCTTCACCAGCCTTCCGTCTCGTGGGACGATGGTTGGTGCTGTGATGGTCAACTCTGTGGTAAACATCATCTGGTATTGCTCAGGGCCCCACTCTGGCAGGGTATTCTCTGCTGCATTTGCTGCAGGTGAAGACAGTGGTCTGACCAGGTGTAGGATTTGCTGGTATTCTCTGTATTCTCTGAGTCCTCTTCTCGACCAGTTGAGTTTTCCATTTCACCTTGCCTCTTCCAATGCCCCTCCAGTCAGCCAGCCTCCAGAGGGAAGCCTGTCTACCACTTCTCTGCATCAATGTCCACCAACTTTAGATTTCACTTCCGGGTATCCTTGTAGCAGAGGTATGGATGCCTGGGAGGTTGTGGCCCAGTGACCACTTCATTGTACAGAAGATCTTAGGTTATACAGCCATCAACCATCCAAAGAACATGACCAAGCCTGCACAGATATTGTTGGCTTAGCAATGAATGCGTGATGATGGAATTCCAGGATATCTGAGTTGATGATCTGGTCCTTCCAAGAGATGCCGAGGATACATCTGAGACAGCGAAGTGGAAACTGCTCGGCTGTTTCACCTGCTTGGCACATGCTGTCCAAGGTCTGTAGGTCACACTGCGGTAGAGGAGGGCACTGAAAACAGTCACGCACTGAGGATGGAGCTTGCTAGATTCACAGTTTGGTTTTTCAGTCGGGCTGCTGTTGTTCACACTCTCTTACTCAGCTTGGACATAACAGCTTTTGCAATGTGCAAGTTGATTTCTGCATGAAGTGACAAATTGCAGTTGACAGTGGAGCCGAGAAACATGAAACTCTCAGTAACCTCCAGCTTCACATTATCAATGCCGTTTGATGGCAATCATGATATTTTCTTCCTGATGCTATGGTCAAACCAAACTCTTTACAAGCTTGAGAGAGTCTGTCCATTTGCCACTAGTGCGGGATCATCGGTGGAGAACAACTCTCTGATGAGGACTTGATGTACTCTTATCTTGTATTTTAGCAAAGCAAGGCTGAACAACCTTCCATCAGTTCTAAAACAAAAACAGAATTACCTGGAAAAACTAAGCAGGTCTGGCAGCATCGGCGGAGAAGAACAAAGTTGACGTTTCGAGTCCTCATTTCGAGTCCTCATGACCCTTCAACAGAACTGAGTAAAATTAGGAGAGGGGTGAAATATAAGCTGGTTTAAGGTGGGGGTGGGGTGGGAGAGAAGTGGAGGTGGGGGGGGAGGGGGGTGGGTGGTTGTAGGGACAAGCAAGCAGTGATAGAAGCAGATAATCAAAAGATGTCACAGACAAAAGAACAAAGAGGTGTTGAAGGTGGTGATATTATCTAAAAGAATGTGCTAATTAAGAATGGATGGCAGGACATTCAAGGTACAGCTCTAGTGGCGGTGGGGTGAAATAAGACTAACAGGGCATAAAAGGTATAGATTTAAAAATAATGGAAATAGGTGGGAAAAGAAAAATCTGTTATGCAAGTAGACACCCTCTGTAAATGGCATGAAGATATATGACAGCAGCAAAAAGAAGAATATACTACAGAATGTCAGTGCCAGAACACAACCCTGTTTGACCCCACTGCAGATCTCAAAGGGTTCAGATGTGGCCCTGTCATAGCTGACTTTACCCAGCATGTTGTCATGGAAAGAGGAGATCACATAGATCAGCTTCAATGGGCAGCCAATTTTCTTCAGCAGCTTAAATATGCATTCTCTGCTCACCTGATCAAATGCCTTGGTCAGATTGATGAAGGCAACATATAGCGGTCTCCTTTGTTCATAACATTTCTCTTGCAGCTGTAGGACTAAGAAGATCATGAAAATTGTAGATTATTGCTAATAGAAAAGAAATATGCTGTTAAGGGAAACTTCGGAGGGAACCAGCTAATGGATGGTTTGATTAGTGGCGGCATAGTGGTAATGTCACTACACTAGTAACCCAGAGGTCCAGACTAATGATCTAGGGACATGAGTTCAAACCCCACCATGGCAGCAGCTGGTGCAATTGAAATTCAATTAATAAACCTGGAATATAAAGCTAATCTCAGTAACGGTGACAATGACACCTATCATTGATTGTAAAAACCCATCTTGTTTGCAAATGCCCTTTCTGCCATCCTTACCTTTCATATGATTCCAGACCTACAGAAGTGCAGTTGACTCTTAACTGCCCTCTGAACTCAGTTCAAGGGCAATTAGGCGTGGACAACAAATACTGGCTTTGCCAGTGACACCCACATCCCATTAAGGAATAATTTATTAAAAAAATCAAACCTTTTCATCTTGCATGCATTAGGACAGATGCAAGAAAGCCAAATTTCAAAGGAAGCAACAGCTTAATACTACATGAGAAAAGGGGTGCTGATTGGTTGGCAAGTCAGCTATGATTGGTTGAGATGTTGCCATGGCAAATGCACCAGGGAGATATTGGCTCCCATGCTTTTGTTTATTCAAAAAAGTGCAGTGCCTGGACATATTCCTTTTGTCTACAGAGGACAGGTCCCTGTATATGAATATATGTAGCTTTTAGCGAGCGTAAGTGAGCCACATTGCGAGCCTGATCTAAATTGGTTGTTAGTATCATTCTTAGCACACTCAGGATTGTTCAGCAAATGCTGTACAATCACAAAATCACATCTGATGTTAGACATTTGTTCCGAGTTTTTCAGGCATGGGTTAGTCGAGTACGGTTAGTACTCTGCCTATTGCAAACAGCCCATCTGCCAGTCGTTGGGACTTACGGCCAACACACCTGGCATTGCACTGGCACTGAAATTCATATATCATGTTACTCATTTGTGTGGTAGGCAGAACTTTTGGCTTGACGGCAACATCCTGTTAGTGAAAAATACCACTTGTGTTGTCACTGCATAGTAGCAATTGAATGTCTAGCTTTACCTGTTGCTCAAATTTTTGAGATACTTTACCTTTCCTGGATAACTTGAGGTAGACTGGGCACTTTTTAGGTCTGAAAATGGTGGCCTTTGGCCCATACGTGAGTATGCGCGATATATGGCAAGCAATAATTTGATTGGAGTAGCCATTATTCTGCAGGATAGCTTTAATGTGCCTGAGCACAAATTCACCGTTGAAATGGAGCAGCCTAAGGAACTCCCTTCCCTCAATGTGCTAGTAGAGAAATCCACTAATAGGTTCTCTACTACCGCCTACCACAGTGCTTCTCAAACTTTTTCTCAATGTGACCCCATTTTAATGCCTCAGCCTTCATGTTACCCAGAGTGAAAATTGGGGCACCAGGGAAGGGTGATTTAATCTTGTTGAGTGAAGAGGGCGGGGAGGTTGTGGTTAGAGAGTTGCTGAGGGAGGTGAGTTTTTAAACTGCTGAAAGGAGTGAATACCCACCTTTAACAAGTGGTGGTTGTAACAGCAATTGGGCCTCAGAGAACAGACAATTAAGCCATTCCCACCAACAAAAGGGAAAAGAACATTTAAAGGGGCCTTGCAGCTGTCAAAACTCATTCTGAGTTCCAGGCCAGCCGTTGCTGTCTCAGAGCTCGCGAACACAAAACCTCATCCCGTGACCCCACTCGGGTCACGGATCCACAGTTGTGAACCCCTGATCTACCCTCACTGGTCAATATACGCGTTGGGATTCCTGTAGCTGCACATGCTACAAGATGACCTTATTGGCAATCTTGTAAATCAGCCCCGAGGCATTTGCTCACTGTACAAGCTTGACACAGCAGTGCTGGGAAATCAGGCTGCATTTTACTGGGGGGTAGTCGGCTAGCAGCTGACTTGCTCTGTGCCAGTCCACTGCACAGCCATACATTCTGTGGGAGGGCTACATTGGTGAACAATGGGACTTCCATCCCTCACTTGGGAGGAAGAACCACCCTCAGCAGCTGCTGGCCAATCTGATTGGCCAGCAGCTCCATCACTCACGGCAGTGCTGGGAGCTGAGCAGTGGATGCTGTCAGGACTTTAGGAAGAAGGCCAATGAGGAACATAGCTGTTGTGAGAAGGTAAGTCTCAGAGTTTTAGGGCAGGGAGGGGTCCCAGTGCTCAGGGAGGGGGGGAGAGGAGGGTGGGTTGGTTCTGTTGAGCAGGCAGCGTGGAAGGAGGAGGGGGTGATATCTTGGCTGTTGCCCCCGATGCACACAGAGCACCCCGCGAATGAGGTGCCCCTCCTTCCTGCCTGCCTTAGTTCATGTAGGCCTTTAAAAATGGCCGGCCCACTTCTGTCCATTCCTGCCCATGCCAACCGTGTTATGGTATGGGCAGCATATTATTCAGGTCAATAGGCTTGTTAAGAAGTCTAAATACTCTTAATTATTTATTTACATATGGCAGGCATGCTGCTGATTTCAGCGCCTGCCCACCTAGCATATTATGGGGCTGAGCTCAGGAGTGGGCAGGAAGATTGTGGGCTAGCCATCCAACCTATTTTACTTCCCCATCCCCTTGCCAAAAAGATGCCCGGCAGGGGCACGTAAAATCCAGCCCATCAGGCAGGAAACTATGCAGCCAGCTGCTTGGCATTTGCATGGTCCCAACTGTGTGCCCCAGAGATAATGGGCAGAATTTTCCGTGCCCATTAGCGACGAGTGTCATGGTGGACGTGGGCGGACAATATGGTGGGAAGGCCAAAAATTGGTTTCACGCCATCACGAAACCAGTTTGTGATCGTCCACTTCACCTGTCAATGGCGGGTCATGTCTCCCGCTGCCACACGGCAGGAACTTCATTTTAATACATATACATATCATTATAAGCCCTGCTCTCCAGAATCATCCCCCCATGTCAAACTTACTGCACACACCAGCAGGAAAACATGCTGGTGCAGAACACATCTTGACAAGTGTGATGTGCAGAAGTCAGGACATACCATCAGGGCCTTGCTCACATCGCGGACACCTGAGGAGCAGAAGATGCTGGAGCCTGACAGAAACTGGACCTGGAGGAACGTGCATCGCATGCTGGGTGGATTTATAGGGACTCGTCTCCGCTGCAAAGCAGATCACGGAAGGTGGAAGGTGGAAAGTCACCATCAAGGAGCTGCTTTGGGACATCAGCGTCTTGGCCATGGTCTGCTACAGGTGATCATCGAGGGGATGGAGAGGAAGGCCTAGGTTTGACTGGGAGAGGCAGGTGTACCAGGGTAGGATGAGGTTAGGAAAGAGGGAAACAATGGTGTCAGGGTGGTTAAGATTGGGAGTGGGGAACAATGCTTTTGGGCAGGTGAGGTTGGGGGAAGGGAGTACGGGGGTGGAGAGGTGTAACGGGGAGGGTATGGCAAGTGGGGAGGTAGGTGTAAAGGGGGTAGGAAGATATAAGAGAAGGAGTTTGGAGTGGGGGAGGAGTTCAAAGGGGGGAAGGAGTCTGGTGGGAGGAAGGAGTTCGCAAGCAGGAACAGGTCCAGGGAGAGCAAGGAGTAAGGGTGGAGGAAGGAATAAGAATGGAGGAAGGAATGATGGTGGAGATGTCCAGCTGAACATGCAAGGGAGACGTCTGTGGATTCGATGACTGCCTCCTGGGGGGCAAAATGAGAGTGGGCGTGGTAGGAAGGAATGGTGAGAATGAGAGAGGGCAGAGTGAGCCGGTAGAGTGGGAGGGTGAGGGAACAACGGCAGGTGTAGAAGGGTTGGCGAGGGTGGTTGATGCTGACATGGACCCTGGGGGTGGGAAGGAGGAAGTTGGGGAGGTCAGTGTAGATGGGAGTGGGATTGTCAGGAAGGTAGGGAACGTGCACATTCACTTGAACATCCCGAAAGAAAAGGGTTCTGGCTGGTAGGTGATGGTGGGGAGGTATAAGATGGTGTCAGGGGGTTGATAGTAATGGGGGAAAGGAAATGGGTGACTGGGAGAGGGGAAAGGATGGTGCAGCTGAAGACAACTTTACCAGTACCATGATTCTAAAATCGAAAGTGCAAGGAGCCTCATATTGCGCAGGAACAAGTGTTGCATGGGATTGCGATCAGTGGGTGGGCAGAGCTGTCAGATGGGCAACTGAAAGCGAACCCCAGCAGGCAGCATTGAAAATACTCAGAACATTGAGATGCGTGTGACGGAGGAAGGATCCATTGGATAATGTTTGCATGAGGATCTGAAAGGCCCTGCCACACACACACTTCTCCTTCCAGAATCACTTGTGTGCAGGCTGCATGCAGCTGAACTGCTAGAAGTTGGGGTGGGGGGAGTCGTATGGAGGGGAGGGGGGAAGGATTCACGAAGCATGTAAAGGAAGCTGAAAATTACGCATTATTCAGTAAATATATTTTTAGATTATAAAGTGACAAAATTTGTTCACCCTTGCAACCACTTATGATCATAAATTCTTAACTTTTCTAGGCCTAACACTTCTAGGTGCTGCCCTGACATCTGCAGCAGGGTTGGAGACAGCCTGTGCAATGGTTGGCCCTGTTGCCTCTGATGACTTTGGCATGGGTCCTCTGGAGAGCTGAGGCCTTGAGGGCCCTTGCTTGCTGTGGCTGTCCTGTGGGTCAGCTGTTCCCTCTGCGGTGACAGAGGATGAGGTTGAGGGGGTCACAGGCAAAGGGGACTCAGATGGAAAGGACAGCCTCTGCGATTCCTGAGTGGTATCCAGCTGCCACTCCTCCTCCCTTCGGGTGCCTGAGAGCACCGACCTGACTCCTTGAGGGGAAGGAGCACCTGGAGGGACCTGGATGGAGGTGAGGGACTGGCTGGCTGAGGGTGTCTGTTGCTTGGCAGAACTCCCTGTGAACCAAAGTAGAGATGATTAGTGCATGGCAGCAGAGTCAAAAGCAGGAGAGACAACACTCATATTTGCATTGAGAGAGGGATAATGTGGTGCAGGATCTTCATGAAGGTGTTCACCGCCAACCTCACCATTGCCACAGGCAGGGTCCACGTCCTCACCAGTCAGCACGATGGCATACTCCTCAAAATGAGTGAGGGGCCTAATGTAGGTCACTCCACTCCCATTCTGGGACCTCTCTCTGCTGCTGTGAGCCAGTTTCCTCTGCATGAAAACAGATGGAGAGAGTGAAAGCAGGACACATGACACTGCATGGAATGTTTGTGCAGTGAGCGAAGCCATGGACAGGAATGAGGATGTGAGCTCGAGAGAATATGAGCCTGATGGAGATGTGAGGGTGCATTTGAAAGTTACTGGTGTTATTCCTTGAGCTGTGAGAACCCTGTGAATGTGTAATGGGTTTGTGTGTGTGAGTTGAGAGTGAGGAGAAGAGTGACTTACCCTGGCGGAATGGAGGACACCATTCATCCTTTTCCTGCACTGCATGGTTGTCCTCTTTTGCAGGGCATTGGCGCTGACCACCACTGCCACCTCCTCCTATGCTGGATTGGTGACCTTGCTCACTGGCCTTTGCCCAGAGCGGGGTAGGAGACTTCACACTGGACCTTCACTGCATCCAGTAGGTGCTCGAGGGAGATGACAATGCAGAACTTGCCAGTGCTTGTGGAAACCTGTTCTCTTCCTGCATGTCTAAGTGATCAACCAATCTTGTGTGCAATCCCTTCCATGGGGAAAGAGGCAGTAGATTGTCAAAGGGAAACACCATGGGTGGAATTTTGTGACAGCGGGACTTTATGTTCCTGCTGAAGTCAGTAGAGTTTAGAATGGCTCGCCACATTTTACGGCCCCGGCCCTGCCCCATTTGTGCCCAGGAAGAATTGCAAAGAACAATTATGCAATTCGCATTCTACTGCTTGTCAGTTAATGACAGAGGAAGAAATGACATCTAACTGTTGTTTCCTCCATCATCATAACTCTTCTAACCAAGCAGAAGGAGCGTTGCATGTGGACTTTAGAAAATTTTCACTCGCAATCAAAAGCTAATCACAATGCTAGGGGCTAGATATTGGTCCAATAGGCACAGGATCGTGATTTGTGGCCTGCATGTACCCATTGAGGTGGAAGTAAGTAACATGCAAATTTGGTGACTTGGAACTATATCGCCATTCCTTCACTGTCGCTGGGTCAAAATCCTGGAACTCCGTCCCTAAAGGCATTGTGGGTGTACCTACACCACATGGACTGCAGGAGTTCGAGAAGGCAGCTCATCACCATCTTCTTAAGGGCAATTAGGAATAGGCAAATAAATGTTGGCCTTGTCAGCAACACCCACACCATGAACAAATAATAAAAAAAAAAATCTAATTATTCAAGACTCACAGCTTTTCAGGCTTCACTTACCATTGGCACAACTCTTTCACTGTCTCGCAGATGCTAAAGATTTCTCTTGCCTGCAGGTTTCACTTTGTGGATATCATATTTCTGTTCCCCTCGAGTTTCCAGTCAACTATATCTTCACACTTAATGCAATGTAGATGAGCTTCTCTCCTCCAAGCCTAGTCTTGAAGTCAGTAGACACTGACAGTTAAGAATGTGTGATGTTCTTAAAATAATTGATAACCCTAACAGTGCCACTGTCAGCAGCAGCAATGTAGCATGAGGGTGTTAAGATGTTACCCAAACATGACACAGCCTCACACATCAAAATAAAATCAAAACTATTTCATCTCACACCAGAAATTCACTGAAACAGAAACAGATCATGGGGCTGATATAGTACAACAGACTACATTGACATTAAAACATTACAAGAAAAATGTACCTTTTTACAATTGATTATTGATTTGGATTTTTTTTTCACAGGCAGGAGTTTGTCAAAGGTAGCACTGCAGTCATTAAAGGACTGCTTGGAAATGTAAAGGGATGGAACCACTTGAAATTTTCATAGCTTTTAAAAATATTGGTAAATGTTGAAGATGCCAATATTTTCAGTGGCTCATTGGAACAAAAAATGCATCAGGCAAAAAAATGTGGAACCTAAGAGTCTGCCAGAAATAGAGAGGTAAATTTTATAGTGGGGGTGGTGTATTGCTTGCCCACCTCCCCACCCCATTACAGAAGTCGAATCGACTGACTTAAAAGTAGACTGCCCTGTGGGCAACCTAAACAAGCTGAAGTCCAGAGAGCGGGACTTCCGCCCTCAGTGGAAGGAACAGTCCCCGGGAAGAAGAGCAATAGATCCCAGATTAAGGTAAGTCTCGAGCTTTTAAGGCAGGAAGGGATTGGACACCCTAGGGAGGGGGGCAAGGGGGTATGAGCATGGATTTTGGAGGCCATGTGGGGAGAAATAAAGCATGGGTGCCATCTTGGGGGTGGTACCAAAGGATATGACCCCTGTCCACCACCCACCTTTTAAGAAGTTGAATTAAAAATTGGCCTGCCCACTCCCACCCACCTACCATGCCAACCTTCTAATGGTACAGGCAGTGTATTATTTGGGTCAATTGGCTTGATGATAAGCTTAATTGCCCAATAATTATTTTTTAAACAATGGCAAGCGGGCTGCCAAATTCACGCCTGCCTGCCTAGTGTTTTATGGGGACTGGGTCAGAGGTGGGAAGGAAGACGGTGGGATAGCCACCCATTATACTTTACGTACCCTGCACAGGACCAAACTCCTCTTTGATGACTGGAGAAATAGGATGGGTGCTATCTGAGGTGGGTATGGGAAAATTGCCCTTTTTGGCATTACCCTGAGAAGGAGGGTGCACCATGAGAGGAGGAGATGATGGATAAATTCAAAGTTATGTAGAATACCTGAAAGAACAAAGAGCAGAAATGAGAGAAGATGGAGATGGAAGTGGCAAAGTAATAACGCTCAACTGTAAGAGCATGGAGGGAGTTGAGAAAGATGAAGCAGAGGATCTACCTCAAGGCTAGTATCACTCTGCTCAGCTCTTTTCCTCCTTGGCACTCACTATCCACAAATATCACACACAATTTTTGTAAAACCAACTTCATTTGAAGTTAGCAAACAACCACAATTGCTGGAAATATAGAACAAGAACTGGATGAGCAAGAGATTTGCAGCAGGTGCACCAACATCAGTGGAGAAAACAGACAAGTTAAAGTTTCTGGTATAGGCTTTAGTGCTGGGCAAACAGCTTGTTAGATTTTCAGTGATTCAGAGAAAGACAGTGCCTCACATTGCTTTCAGCAACCTTTATAAGCACCAATGCATTTACAGATATTCTGACGGTACCTCCTCAATAGTGAAACTGAGCAAAGGGCAGGTTTTATGGTCCTTCTTGTTTCTTGATCATATGTGCTCTTAATCAAGCTACTTTGGCAGGGTCAGGAACAGAAGTCACCTGTTCCAGCTCTGCTGCACTTCCACTGTTGGGGCAGGCCTAAGAATATTTGACCCATCTATCGTTTAAATTAGTGCTGTATCGACTATATCTGAGAAAGTGCGGATCAAATGTTAAATATTCATATTAATAGCTACAACTTTATCAAAATCATTTAAGATACAAACAGATTTCCCATATTGCTCATACACTTTTTTCCTTGCAACACATTATTATGGCCACTGATTTACAGTGACTGTGTAAGCTAAATTGCATTTTTATTGCTTAGTATTGGGGAAGGGTTAAGGGTTCATGCCATTTTGAGTTAATCTCCATGATTATGGAAGAGTAAATGGGTGACCTTTTCTATTATGAGCTGCATTTTCATAAGGTTATTAGGTTAGTGGTTAGTGACTTAACCACTATCTCCTAGCCTCTGACTTAATCCTGGAGTAGCCTTCAAAGTGACTGGTTGCACTGTCTCTATTATAGCAACTACAACACTCAGGGGAAAACTCTGTTCTTCTAGATTCCCCACACAAAAACAGAAAAGCGCTATTTGTGGACTCTTCTCTATATAGATGAAAGATGAAAACAGAAGTAGATGTACATTTCTGGGAGTGGTTCTGAACTGCAGTAAATTGGACTAACCCTCCCTCAACCTCATGATTTTCCATTGTTGCTGCTACTTCCTCGTCCTGGGCGGTCCTGTTGCCTCATTGGCTTCCTCAAGCTGTGGTTTTTTGTTCATCTCTCTTTGAGATACAGAACTGTACAGCATGCAGCATTATTTTACACACCTTTGACAAAAGACTGTACTGCAGCACTCTGCCCATTTGGCTTGGGCAGCCCACTTCTCTCAATAGCCATTTCCTCACCATTTTCAAAAATACAGATTGGTGGAAAATGAAAGCACGGTGGGTGCTTCCTGGTTAAAGAATACTGACATACAAGATGACATTGAGGCACTGCCCCAGTACTGAATTGCATCTCTTTCTTGGCGTTTTCATAAGGCTCGATGGCCACATAGATTCCATCTATAATGTGCCACACTTTTGGGAAGTCTGCCAAATAGTAAAAACTCTGTGCCCTCTGTTATCGATGTCTCCTTTCCTCTTGGAAACTGATAAAATTATTCCTCCTTTCCAACAGGGCTTCAGTCACTTAAAATTGCTTTATGCAGAAATAAACTGCAGATTGGCTTGTCTAGCAAATGTTCACTGTGGCCTGGAAGTGTCCCATTGCCTAGAAGGTCAGTGCTGTAGTGACCTTGATAGAACAGAAAGAGCTGTCCCAGTCCTTTAGAATGTCTACAAGTCAGGCTGCATTAGATGTCGTAGTTCAGTCACTACATATGCAGTGAAAAAGAGGAGCCAAAGACAGATCTTGTCTGAATGGATAGAATTACTATTTCTGCTGTATTTACAGCAAAGTTATGACAGCAATGGGGACAGCTCCAAGGCAAGTCCCAGCCTAGATTTTGTTGAATTAAATTTCTCTATAATATGACAGCTCTTGAGTTGCTAGTCCAGTAGCGTAACCACAAGGCAACTGTGCCATATATTATTGTATCATACATCAGCATTTTGCTGTTCAAGAGAGAAACAAACAGGCTCCACAAAGACCTTTGTAGCCTGGCTCTGCTGGCCTGAATCACTCCAAGAAAATTGAAGGCAGGAATTTTTCGGCGTTGGATGTCATGGCGGCGTGAACGGACAATATGTTGACAAGGCCAGAAATCGGTTTTACGCCGTCAAGTTTGCAATCATCCGCTCTGCCCATCAATGACAAGCCGCCTTTCCCGCCGTCCAACGTTGGGAACCTAATTTCAATGCATTTGCACCTCATCATCTTGCCTGCCCGCAGGAATCATCCACCCAGGCTGGATCATCCGAGCACGTTGGTGTGATTGCATGCCAAAGTGTTTCACAACTGAACATAAGCGACATGCACCTGGCGAGCTGCACTTCACTTGGGACTTCGAAGTCTGTTTGCCTACCTTGCTTCGGGCAGCACTCGCAGTTATCAGCGCCAGGCTTCACAGGCAGCATCATATCACTTTTAAGGAGATTCATAGGAAGGCCTCTGGCTACCAGACCAGTCGTGAGACGGGGGTGGCTTTTCAACGACTGCAGGGCTAGGGCTTGCTTTAGGAAGGGGGAGAAGTGGCCTCAGGCAAGGGAAGAGGCTGCAGGGCAAGAGCTGTACTGGGGAAGGGGGGTATCCCAGGGTGTGTGAGGGGTCACATGTTGATTTGTGCAAGTGGCCTCGAGGGTGAGGGCTGAGGAGGCAGTCTCCAGAGGAGATGAGTCCAGATGGAGATGTGAGGGTGTGT